>NC_091793.1:109832000-111242500 GCF_041296235.1 Equus asinus | reverse complement strand
GGGAGCAGAAAAGTTCGCTTTAGCCTTGATTCCAGGATGTTTAACCCCGGCGGTGGGATAGCAAAAACTAGAGAATTCGGAAGTCGGTTTTTAAAGATACAGAATGAAGGAGATGGATAGCAGGATAAAAACAACAGCTGGAGACCTGGGTTGCTTCTTTTCTCTCACTTTTCTTGGCCTCAAGTGTCTCAGGTTCTATATCCAGCACCCAGACTACCTTCCTTAGGTGACAAATTTGAACATTTCTTCAAGGGGAGAGATTTAGTTAATTTCTACCTCAAACGACTCTAAGAATAAATTCATACTTCTGTGCGTATAGGTGCGGGAATTTAAAAACTTCTGTGGCTCTCAAAACTAGCGTGGAATAGGGAAGGCTGAAGAGCCATCTGACCCAGCCCAGGTGCACATCCCAAAAAGAAGGAAACAAAAATAAAACATAATAACCAATGAAGAAAGCTGTGAACTATAAACGTGTTTCCAATTTTATATTTTTAAAACATTGCCTAGATCTGAGGACCGAGTTCTTCCACAATTAGACTACTGCTTGCAGGACCTCTCAGTCCCAGACTTGTGAAACCCAAGACCAGCAAGGAAGGGACTGGGGATTGTTGCTTCTGCCCCTCCACCCCCACCCCTACCCCTTTTAGAGCGAGTGTGTGTGAGAGAAGATATTAAAGAGGTATCTGTTGTTTGGCAATTTTGCTAAGTCTGTCTTCATTACTTCGACGCTGTGCATTTGCTAATTTGGAGGCCCGGCCATTGACAAGCTTGCTCCATACACCTGCAAGCAATTTGCCGGCTCCGGTACCGGAGAATTGCAGAGATGGCAGCTCGCACCTATTTGATTTTTTTTTTTTTCCTTTTCTCAATGCACAGCAAATTTGGCTTTCAGTGCGTTATCTCTTTTGTTAATGCAAAAAGATTCCCTGGGCGAAAAAATTGCTCATAATTACCAGAGAGATGGGGAAACTGCATTAGAATAAATAAACCTGAAATTACTGTAATTATGTTGTGTTTGATGGGCCCGGCTTGTAATCAAGAAGAGAATACAGTGAAATGATGCTGACCCTCTTGGGTTTGCAGCTGTATGCGCACTTTGGGGTCTTTTTTTGCAGAAAAGAGTCATTTTGATAATCATTAAGCTGTGTGTAACCTATTTCAGAAGTGTTTTAAAATGAGGTTCACATTTTTTGAACAAGGGGAAAAAAATCCCAAAATTGCATTTTGCCATTACAGACTCATACATAAGGAAAGGTTGTGTTTTCTAAGTGACAATTGTTAAGACATAATATTCGAAATCAGTATTTAATCATTATAATGAGGTATTGTTTAAATATAACCACCTTTAGATTATTCATAGTTTAATTAATATACTCATTATGAAAATCTTTGAATCAGATATTTGATGAACTACTTGTCAGTAACAAGGCAGCATTAATTAGGCCTATATTGAGATTAACATTTTTTAAAAGTACAACCGCTTATAATTATAATAGAGCCTAACTAAAGACCGCCTTTGTTGAGCTAAAACTAATAATTTCTCTATTTGAACTGTTAGCAAGAGATTATTAAATTAGTATAAGCTAATATCTCAAAGTATTAAAATCCGCTTGACCAAACAGATTTTGCCTGTGGCTTCAGGCCTTGGGCCCTGGCTGCCATCTGGGGTACCCGGGTTCGATGCCTGAGAGAAATCCGCCAAAACCTCGCCGCTAGCAAAGTCACATCTCGCAGGGGAAACCAAATCCAGGGAAGTCCCTGCCCGTGCGCAGGAGCCCAGCCTGGGAAATCAGTTCCCTTTCTCAGCATCCAGGCCGGTCCCCTGCCGAGTCCTGGTCTCCGAGGTCCCATCTCCCGCATTACTTCTCCAGGCTCTGGGGGCCTGCGGGAGAAGAAAAGCCCCAATCCTAGGCCCAGAGGGACCTCGAGGTCCCCGGCTCCATCCCTCACTACCACCTCCTCAGCTCCCTTCATCGCCCCCCTCCGCCTCTTCCCCTCCCCTTCCCAAAGGGCGTCGGAAGAGCCAGGCACATCTGATCTTTCACCAGCACCAATTGAAAAATGGGTTCTTGTCACAACACAGATCACTACCTTCCCCTCTCTGCTCCCCTCTGCGCGCTGCGAAAGGCCCCCCAAAGCCCGGAATCGCTGGAAGAAGCCCGTTGGGGCCAGCAGCTTTCCGGAGCTTCCTCAGCTCGCTGCGGGGTCTGGGGTTAAGGCTGGGCAGAGGCTCAGGGCCGCTAGGCGGAGGAGGGACCCAGGCTGGTTCTAGCTACTTAGAGCCCACGTTCTTCCGGAGCGAGCTCAGCAGAGCAGTTCCACTGGAGGTGCCCCCTGAAAGGCCTGGGCTTGAGACCAGGACGAAGCGGGGGACGGGCTGCGGTTGGGGGCTTGACTTGGTCCGCTCTTTGGTACCAACGAGTCAGCGGAACCACCTGTCTTTCCCTTGGCACCTCTATTTCTCCAAAAAAAAAAAAAGAAGCCCGGGATTCTTAGGCGGGAATGGGCCTCTGGTTGCGGATGGGTCTGGGTGGGTGAGAGTGGCTGTGGAGAAGCCCGGGTGGCGCCTTGGAACTGTCCCCCGGAGCTCACTGATTGATTGGGGGAATAGCCTGATAGACGTGTCCTTCCGGCCCCTTTCCGGCGTCTGGCTGGGTGTTTTCCGCGTCAGGATCCCTCGCCCTCCGGGCAAGCAGAAACCAAGAGGCCAGATCCTGGCGGAGGCGAGGGGCAAAGCCGGGTATCTCTGCTTCAGGGCTTCCAGGCCTCCCGTGAGGTGGTCGGGCACGGGGGCCCTCTATCTCACAGGCCAGCTGCCTTTGAGCTCTGCTTTCATCTCCTCTCAGCTGGCCTTCATATCCCCTTTGGTTCCTGAGCCCTGGCTCTGCCAGGCCACACCTGTTCCTCATCCCCTTTCCCAGGGACCCTTGCCACCAGCCTTCTAACCCAGTTAGGGATCAGACCCCTTGGGGGTCAGGAAGCCTTGCAGGCCTCGGTGCCTTATCCTGGTCTGGAGCCAGGAGTCTTGTGCCTTCATTATCTGTCCCCAGAGGTGGGGGCCCAGCCTGGCCACCAGCACCCTCTCACACAGCACACCAGACAGCAGCTCTTTCTCAAAACCATAATTTTACTGTCTCAAAGAAACTTTATAACTTATTTACAAAGGTCTTTTTTTTCCAAGATACAAAGCAATAAGTTAACATTCTCAATATAAAACTAAACTTTGACATAGAGAACACAAAACACGGTTGATTTCAATTGATCACATTTTCCAAATTTCACAAGTCAAATGTCAAGATTCTCATTTCACAAAGCCTCAGGTTTTACAGCCACACACAACGGAACGGAAAAAAGCTAAGCTTGTGCAACATGTTTACGGAACAATAATAACAATAATAATTAATAACAATAATAATATGTACAGCGATTAGATCCTGCACTGGAGACTGTGCGCTTAGCGTGGCAACTGGCATTATTCTGTGGTCGAGCCCCTGGGGATTGTTGTAAAGCTGCTTTTGTCTTACTTTAAAGCCCACTGGCATTAGAGCAGTAACGCCCGCCCTGCCTGTTTCCTCTCCGCTGCCCGCCGGTCCTCTCTCTTTCTCCCCAAGTGAGGGAATTGCATTTTCCTTCTCGTCCAGGCAAAGCGACCAAGGCGTTCTTCCCGAGATGAGAAAATCGTGTTGGCTTCATGTCTTTCTTTTTAAAATAATACGGGACATGTAAAAAAATGCAAATCATTCGACTCCAACCTCTCCATACCAGCCGACTACAAAAGTTACTGTGTAAGTTAAAAGTCACCAAGCCCTCCTTATTCGTTTTTCCGGGCGCGTTTAAAGCAATCGGTACGTTTGGACCGTGCGCTCCTCGCGCCCCACAGAACGGTGAATTGGCCAACATTCAGCCTCAGGAGAAGTTCATTTCTCAATAAATAAAATCCCCTCCCTCCAGCTCCCCCCAATTCCAGAAGGAGCTACACAGATGGTTAGCCCCAGGAAAGGGTCCGAGAGGACACGACGTCCCAGTATCCAGAACTGGGCGTCCCGGCGGACCGCGTCTCCTCTGACCTGGTGACTTTTTTCAGAGGCCGCAGAATGACGACAGCGGACAGACGAGGACCTTGACTTCGTCATCGCACAGATACAGAGCGAAAGGAGACAAGAGACGGACAGGACAAAAAAGAGCTTTTGCTTTTTCTACATTGGTGCTTTTTCCTGATAGTCCCACACAGCTGAGGGTCGGTGGGTCGGGTCCAGCGGGCTCGCCTTGCTGCTCCGGCTTGTCTCGGGCGGCTGCGCCTGCGCTCCGAGGGAGCTCTCTGCGGTCACCGCGCCGCCCGGGCCGGGGTTCGGGCGAGGGTGTGGGCTCCAGGGAAGTCGCCGGTCCAGACCGCGAGGGACTCTGAGGAGGCAGCGTGCGTCCTGCCCTTCCTGTTCCTTCTTCTTTCCCTCTGGGCCCTTCTCCGGGCCCAGGGCACGCGGACGGGGTGGATGGACCGGGAGGCGGGAGTGGCCCGGACCGGGAAACGCGAAAGAGGCGGGCAGAGGCGGGTGGGCAACCTCACATGAGCTGGGGTTGCTGCATAGCTTCTTGGTGCGCCGAGGGGTACCACGACGTGTAGCTGGGGATGTAGGAGCCCGCGCTGCCGCCCGAGCCCTTCCCGGATGAGGAGTTGGGGTTCCAGCCAGGCGGCACCGGCGGGGAGCCGGCAGACAGCGCCCGGCCGTTGGCCAGCGCGCTACCCTCCAGAGCCGCCCCGCCCTGCTTCATCAGCTTCTTGAACTTGGAGCGTTTGTTCTGGAACCAGATCTTGACCTGTAAGAGCGGATAACAACGTGACTTGGGCTAGGTACGTTGTGCCTACCGCGGTGGTGGGGAGATACGGAGACCATCGGACAGCGGAGAGAGGATTCTCCCCCTCTCCTCGCTGCCGGCGAGACTGGCTGGAGGAGCAGAGTTCCCCCCGCCCCCGCAAGAACCAAACGCTTGGAGGCCCCAATACCGGCCTCAGCCCGTGGCCTGCAGGGGCAGCTCTTACAGAGCCAGGGGGTGTGATGGTGAGGGGCGAGCGGGGATCCAAGCCTTCACCTGCCAGGGACTCAGCCCGACCCTGGCAATTGTCTGGGGAAGACGCAGCGCCTACACAACATCAAGCCTTCAATTCCAATATGAACATCAATAAAAGAATGGAGTGGAGGAAATTTATTCGCAATGCGACCCGCCTTCTCCTTGCGCCATCCTTTCTGTCCTTGAGTGAGTTGGGGGCTGACTGAGGAGGCCCCGGGGTTTTTGTTAAACGTTTCATATGAACTTAAATCAACTTTTCCTTAGCGTCTGTTTGCTCTTTCCAGCTCTGCTCCAAATCCTGGCCAGGATGTTGGAAACACGCGCCAGTCGTGATCAGAACGCCCGTGGGCTCCCCGGAGTCTTAGAGAAATCCGGGAAGGAAGGTCCCGTTTCGCCTCCAGGGTATGGGACTTGGGAGGTGAGAGAGCGGAGGAGAGGATATTCCGGGACCACCCCCAGCCCAACCTGGTGAGGAGGAGGTGGGGGAGGAGGAGGGAGACGGAGGCTCGGGCCCAGGCCCTGAGTGATTAGTCACACATTTTTAAGGCAAAGAAGGGATTAAGCCCCGAGTCTATTGTTCCAGTTGTTCGGGCACGTGTGACCTCAGAGTCCCCAAACAAAACGTCTAGGGAAATCCTTCCTGCGCCCTAATCAGATTGTCCAGGGACGAAGGACCGGGAGGCAGCGCGGAGTACAGAGCGCAGCGACAGAGCCAGGGCAGAGAGAACGAGGGAGGAAAGAGGGGCGCTGGGAGAGCCAGGGGTGGCGGACACACATGCATGCACGCACGCACACACGCACGCACTCCCCGACCCTGAGGCCAGAGCAAGAAATGAAGCTCCGGGCGCAGGCCGGCGGCGGGACGCCTGCACGACCGAGGGGCAGCCGCGAGGTACCTGCGTCTGCGTGAGTCCCAAGGAGGCCGCGAGCTCCGCCCTCTCGGGCAGAGCTAGGTACTGAGTTTGCTGGAACCTCCGGTTCAAAGCCTGCAACTGCAAACTGGAATAAATCGTCCTGGGTTTGCGGATCTTTTTCCCCTTCCCATTGAAACGTACTTCACCGCCTTCCACCACCGTGCTCTTCTCGGAGTCAGCCCCTGGAGGGACAGCAGAAGCGGGGCCGTTGTTAATGCGAGGGACAGTTGTTCATGACGGGGGTGGGGCGGGGGGTGGGGAGGGCTGTGGGCGAGTAGCTACCGAGGGGTGGCGGAGGCAGGACCCGGAGAGAGAACGCTCAAGAAACTCCGAAAGCCAGGAAAGGGTCCCGCAGAGTCCGAGGGCCCGACCCAGGCCGCTCTAAGCTCCCTGGGGCAGTTCCCAGGAGCGCAGCTCCTGCCTTTGCAGGGAAAGTTTGCTATTTTTGCAGGCGGTAGTTGAGGTTTAATTACCCTTAATTGCATACATTGTTTATAGCGCTACGCAATAAATAATTACCGAGACTAATACGTGCACATGTGGGTTTCTGTTTTCCAGCGGGGCATTGTGTGCTCTGCGCACTGAGCCGCCCAGAGGCCCAGCCAGTGCCAGGGGACGCACTCGGATTTATTCTTTGCTGAATAGCCGCAAGTTGGATGGATTTTTAAAAAAATTTCTTCGTTATGACAAGGATCCACAGACGGATACCCGAAACCTCCACGGCTCCGGAGCCCTCCCCACCCCCACCCTACCTCTCTCCCCTCCTCTCCCTCCTTTCTCTCTCTCTCCCCCTCCCTCTCTCCCCTGTACCTCTTCCTCTCCCTTTCCCCGGCAGGCGCACGTACCTGGGTCCTCCAGGCGGCTCTGGGCGAGGCTGGCGCTGCCCGGGTAGGACTGCACCGAACTGATGTAGGGGCTGGACGCGTGGCTGCTGACCGAGTTGACGTAGGGGTAGCCCAGCGGTCGGGAGAAAGACGAGGCCGAGCTGTAGGCGCCGTCGGGCTGCGAATGGCCCGCCGAGTGTAAACAGTGCATGGAGTAGTGCCCGTGGGACATGGGAGAAGGAGACATTTGCTGGTTGGGCGGCCCAAACTCCATAAACACCGCCTTGCCCGACACGGGGCTGTTGAGACTTTCTGGCATGGTGGTCATGGTCATCTCTTCTCGCGGGGTCTGGGTGTGGGTCTCTCTCTCCTCTGCTTCCCTTTTGGGGGTCTCTATGTTTCTCAGGACAGGAAGGAACCCAATTTAAGCGGAACAGGGGTTTTCACTTTCCATTCATAAGAAAATGGAGTTTGTCTCTTTGAAAAGTCTAAGCATGATGCTGCGGAGCTCCCCAAACTCGCTTCAAAGCTTTGACTCAGCCAAGGTCATAAATATTCATGAGCTGGCGGAGCTGATTGGTCCGCTGTCTTGCATAATCATCGGGGATTGGTCCGAGGGGCTCCGGCTCCGCTGGACTAGAGCGGGCGAGGCGGCCCGGCCTCGGGGGAGACGCGTCCACGCTTCCCGGCCGGGGCTCCTCTGCAACAGAGCGCGCCGTGTGGGGCGCACAATGGGCTGCGGCGCCCGCGCCGGGACCTCCGCGGCCCGCGATTCTGCAGCCTCCCGCCTCCCCAGCGCGCCTACTTCCCAGAAACCAACCAGCGTCTCGGCACCGCCGCCCTCCCCTCTACCACCCCCACCCTCCGCCTGCCCCCAACACCCGGGACCCGGGCATTGCTTCTCCTAGCCGCCGCCGCCGGGTCTGGCGCGAACTAGGGCTGCTCTGAAGCCTGGCCGCGGCCTCCCCAGCGCAGAGTCGCGCACCGGGGGGCGCCGGAGGCGGGCAACAGAGCGCAGTCCTCCCGAACGTCTGGTGCCTGGCCCAGCGCTCTCTTGGCGGCGCCTCCCTGGCCTGGGTCCGCTCTTCCGCATCCCTGGGGTCGGGTTTGGGGCCCTCCGGGCGAACTCACTCACTCGGCCGCCGCGCCGCCGACACCGCTCCCAGGGGCCCGCTCGCATTGCTCCAGGCCCAGCTGGCCACTCCAGCTCGAGGCTGCACTGGTCTGATTAAAGCAGTGAGCGCGGAGAGCCAGGAACCCGCGCTTCTCCTCCCAGGAAAGGCGGCCGCACCGCCCCCTCCCCCCAACACACCCCCTCTTTCCCTCCCAACCTTTCTCCTCCCCCTCCCCTCTCCACTCCCTCTGCGCCGAGCGCCCGGGGTTCACTCGCCCCAAGGGCGCGGCGCAGCGTGGGGCCGAGGAGCCGGCGGGCTCAGTTCTGCTTGAGGCGAGGACGCCAAGTGGTCATTTTCCGGCCTCCTGGGGTCTGGCGAGAGTACCCGGGGTTTAGGAGTCCTGGGGGGCACCGAAACCCGCGGCAAAACAAGGCCAGTGATAGGCTCGCATATCCGTGTGTAGACGTGTCTCTCATTGTTGCCCAGGATCCTCCTCATCTCCAATGGTCAAAGCAGGTGCCACTGAGCCTGGGGGCAGGACTGGTGGAGGCAAAAGCCGCCACGGCGCCTTCTGTCTTCTGGGGCTCTAGGTACAGAAAAGCGTACAAAAGCCCCCCGCCGCCACCACCACACAGCCACCTCCGCGAGGCGTGGCGCACCACGCTGGCTGCGAGGGGCTGTCGGTTCCCGGTCCTGCCAGCCCCACGGCGAATCCCAAATTACTTTGTTAGGTAATTAGGAAGTGTTGATAATTATTTCTTTCATAATTTAGCGGTGTGACGGGAACGGGGAAATGATCTTGTGAAAGTTCACACGTGCAGATGTATTAGTTACTGATTCATTTGATTAAATGGTAGTCTCAAGTGCTCGGATCCGCAGCTGAAGGCGCCCCATTAGCATAACACTGATGTTTAATTTTCATACGCATAATTAGCCATATATTTAACACTAATAGCAACATGCAGCCTTTCAGCGTTAAACAGCCCTGGATTTGATCTGGCCTGAGCTGAACCTTCGTCGATGCACCTTCCCCTGTCTGGAGTGCGCAACGATCACAGGACAAACCTCTGTAATCAAGCACATTTTGGCAGAGGGAACACCAATAAAAACGAACATTCAAAACAAATTACATCGGTACTGTCGTTACAGATATTAGTGGAAGGGGCTTCTCTCTTTTTTAACTTCTGTAGCAGCAGCTGCTGCCCACGGAATTCCTCTCCTTTGGTTTAAGGGCACGACGTTGGGGGTAGAAACATTTCAGGCAGCGTGGTTGGAGCAAAAAGAAAAACAAAAGCAAAAAAAAAAAAAAAGAAGCAAAACCCAATCCTCCAAACCAATAACGGGTTTGCCAACGTTTAAAAGATTTTTTTTTCCTTAATCACCGAACCACACGGTGAGGCTTTGTAGCAACAACCAGCTAATGACTCCGCCACCAGACAACTCCCGGAGCCGCTGGACTCCTCTTGATTTCCTTGTTGCACTTGTGGTTTTAATTGCTCCTTCCTAGCGCCTGTTTTGGGGTGTGGAGTGCGGTGCAGTGCTCCCTGCACAGCAGCACGGATGCCGCCCGGGCCCCTGGTCTCCTGCGCGCGCCTCGCGGGCCCTGCCCACGTAAGTGATCGCGGCAGCTGGCGCGGGGTCGGGGTTGGGACCGAGGGAAGCAGGGCTGGCGACTCCCGGTGCTCAGGAGGAAAACCCGACGGCTGGGCCGCCCAGGGCCAGTTTATTCCAGGGAACTGAAGGGTGGGGGAAGGGGAGAGAAACAGCCGCAAGTCACGATGGTCTCCAGAACCCTCCGTCAGTCCACATCTGGTGGGGGGATCCAAGCCTTTCGCAGCGCGGGGGACGGAGTTGGGTCCGGGGAACAAAGGACGTGCACGTGCCCCCTTGGGAAATGGTTTCAGAGCCTTGCTTATTTTAGAAATGAATTAGACGTGGGCGAGGAAATACATACGCTCCGAAATTATTTCTTAGCTCCAGAGAAGCACGTCTGGGGAGGGGCGGCTGAGCCGGTGCCCTCGGGCACGGAGACGCCCGGCCTTGACTAGCTCTCAATGTGCGATCGTATCTCTCTGAACCTAGAGTGGATCCCTCCCACCCACTGGGGACACCTGTTCCGAAATGCCGGCTTACTTAGATCTTTGCCTGTCCCAACTTTGAGAGAAGACAAAACTCTCCCATTCATCCTGAGAGTCCGGATTCCGAGTAGAACCTGTTGTAGACACCACAAGACGGGGCGCGTGGTGGTGTTAGCCGTAGCCACGCGTGGGTTGGAATCCCGGCAGCCCTGGGTGAGATTTGGGGCCAGTTCAGCCGGCGGTGAGGGGTAGGGGGCGTGGACAAAGTATTTTAAAATCTACTTCCTAACTTATCTTCAAAGCGTGTTAAACGGAGTTCGTTCTAATTCAAGTCAGTTTTCTATGGAGCTGCTAAGTATTGGCTGGTGCTGGTATCTATACATATATATGTATGTATGATGTTTAAACTTTAGGTTAGTTGCTTTCACAAATGGGATTATAAGCCTGCCCCATAAATACCTCCATCTCGGAATAATTGCTGCACAATCAATATGTTATCCTAGTGGTTGATAAGATCCGGTGGTCCTAATAAAAATATTCTTGGGGAACCTCGGAGTCAACTGATCCGTAGATAAGATACGGGGCTAACTGTTGCAATGAGATTGCTCTAGGAGAGAAGTGAAGTCATTCTCCGGCAAACCTCTCCTAAGGGCATCTGGGCCTTGTTCCCCTCTAGATAATCCGGATTGTTCCGGGGCAGCAGCCTCAGTATTTAGGCCTTTGGGTGGCCAACTCTTGAGCACCTCAGAAGTTTTTCTACGGACCTTGTAAATCTCAACCCCTCCCTCGTCCTCTCCAGCTCTCAGATCCACTAGAATCGGAATCACCTCTGTCCGGATTCTACATACCTGGACGCAGAGAAAGGGAGGTGGTCAGGAGGGAAGACAAATTCAGGGAGAAGCTCGAACTAGCCAGTTTGTCAGGCGTGCTCATTGGCCTCAGTTTCCCATCTCTTTCCCCTCCACTCTGAGTGTCACAAAGACGAGCTGCCTCTTGGGTCTCCATCACAGAGTCCATCTGTCAAGGCAGCTACAGGTGCCCATGTTTCCTTGGCGCTCTAGATCCCAAGCTATATTTAGTGGGTGGCAACTTTGCAAAACCCGCTTTAGTAGAAACGGGAGTCAGCACAACCATTGACGCCCGGACACCCTCACTGGACTTATTCCAAAAATCATGACGGGAGAGGGACTACTTTCTACGTGGCCTGCTAGAGACCCAACCCCTCTCCCACCTGGATCCAGGTGTGAACAGGTCCTAGGGAGCGTGCAAGGGAAGGGAGGGTACTCTGGGCAGGAATAGAATGCGGGCCCTTGGATTTCTTGCTTCTGAAGCAGGTTGAGCTGCGGGCGGGCAGAACCGCACCAGAGTGAAACGCGCTCCAATCTCGGCTGATTAGGCCCTTGCTGTCAAAAGTTCCCCTATGTCCTCATAGTGGAATCCTCTGGGTCTCCAGCGCGTGAGCTCGGCTCGGAAGAGGGCCAGTATGGGGAGAGGTCAGTTTAAGGGCTAGATCGGCCGAGACTGTTCACATCTGGGCGGAAGGGGCGGAGGCGCCAACTCGTAGTGCAAAAAACGGTCTAGCATGGGGCGGCGGGGTGGGGGTGGGGGGTGTTCTTAAAAGTAACCTCTGGAGGAGGAGGAGGAGGAGCCGCAGGGGACTCGGAACGTTTTTGGATTGATCAAGCCCAGCAGAAGGGCCAGGCCCAGGGTCCACATGCAAAGAAATGTTTGTAACCAACTCCTCCATTCGCAAGTTAATCTTTTCATCGCAGAGCAGCTATGCAGGGGAAAGAACCGGAAGGGCTGGGGGCAGCCGGCCTCTTTGAGAGCCCTCGAGGCCGGCCAATGTGGGATCCACAAGGGGGAAAAAAGAGACTTTAAAAATTCCCAGCTCAACAGCTGGGCTCGAGTTTTTCTTGGCGCGCGCGCGTGTGAAAAGTTCAGAGACTCAAAAAATTAACCACCTACTTTCTCCCCTAGTACCTGTCAGAGACGCAAGGAGCGCAGACACAATGGGGTTAAGAGGTGAAAGCTTTTTACTTGGGCAGAGTCAAGACAAGGGAAAGAAAACCATTCATCTCTAGGAACCCCTCGTCTTCCAAACGAGGGCGTCCCCATTTCGCTCCAGAAGCATTTCCCGCGCTGGGAAGCCGAGCCAGGCGCCCGGAGGCGTCTCTCCGAAGCCGCAGGTCCAAGGCAGGGTTTCGGATCTGAGTCCCCAAATGCCCCCAATCCCCGCTGGCTTTTTCCGAGACGCTACTAGGTGCTAGGTAGGTTAGTGCGCGACCTGCCGTTCGCCTGTTTCTTCTAAAAGTTCTCCAGCTGGATTTCAGCAATTTAGGAAAAAAGGCGCCCGGCCTCTGCGACCTCCGGGCCGCTCCTCAGGCCTCGTGGGGCAGTTGGGTCAGGATCTGCGCGCCCCCCGACGTGATGAGAATTGTGTGCTCGAACTGGGCGGACCTGAAATGCGCAGGGCAGCGGTCAGGGCGCGCGCGAGCGCCGGCGGGGCCGGGAGCAGCAGCTCGCCAGCACCAGCGTCGTCGCCGTCGGACCAACCTTCCCTCCCCGCACAATTTAAACGCAACGGGGCAGAAAGCAAGCACCTTTGATTGTCCAGAGAGACCGCGGTCCATGCATCCTCCAGGACCTTGAATTCAGGGGATCCCTCGGTTATGATTGGCTCTGTAAGAGGGAAAATATTTACTACAGTCATCTAATCAGCTTCTTGTCAAACATTGTTTAGGCTGATTATCAAAAAAGAGAATAAGGCTCTCCTCCCTCCTCCCAAGTGCTCCCCCCACGGGTTCATGTTGTCAGCTCGCGAAGGGCTGATAATTGATGTTGCTTACATAGTATACTACAAACTAAACAGTAGGGAGAGGAAATGCTACGGCATTCAAAAATGTATGAAGTTGTCTAGTTCATAATTTTTTAGAGAAAAAAGGGCATTTTAATCAAGGCTTAATTAGGACCCCGTGGATAATAACCACCCAAACACCAGTCCCTCTTATAAATACCAGTCAGTTTTTAAAAATATTTGAATTTTTAAAACATGCTCTAAATGTTCATTAATCAGCAAATAACAATTTTCTTATTTCACTCTAATTGCTTCTCCATTAAGTCCCACAGTCAGAAACATGATGCCTTCAGGGTCTCAGGTGATTGGAATTTGGTGGTGACACCAATCACATGTTCAGCCAGGAATGGGCCGCCAGAGAGTACACGCCACTTGCTGTCAGGAAGCAAGGGACATAATCGTCTCTAGTTACTGGGTGTTAATGAAAAAAAAAAAAACCCCACAAAAACAAAAAAACCGAACACCACATTACGCTGGTAACAGAATTAGAGGTTGGACAGCTGCCGTCTCCTAAATGTGTCAGTAAGTATCTGATTTAGGAAGATGGGGCTCGAGGATATTATTTAATCAGATTTAGTATGCATCTGAATTATTTCATTACACTGATTGGCTTTATTAGTCCTTCACGGGACTGCCTGGCCTAGGCCAGCGTGGTTGCTTCTGCCCTGGGAGCCACTGCTCTCTGAAGAGGAGGTGGGCACTGACCTATGGTGAATGCCATTCCCTCCTCCATGAGTAGATCGCTGTCATTCGCTGCAAAACAAAACACATGGGGGAAAGGGAGTGGGAATGGGAATTGGAGAGGACAGAGAGAAACACAATGAGAGGGGTTGGGCTGCTCCCAAAACTTGCTAATTTTATTTCTTTTAGGGTGGAAGGAAGGATGGAGGTTTCTAGACTCCTGGGTGGTGGCTAGCACCCAGGGGCTAAACACAGGGCTCCTGGGCCACAGCCTTTGCATTTTCTGGGCTTGGGGTCAAGGCCCCTGAGGAATGTGCACCAAGGCCTAGCAGGGGCAGCCTGGGGGTTTTAGACACCTGTCTCGCTCCCCACCTCCACCGTCCCCTGGCCACTTGCTGCAAGCTCTCCTGGCTTCACTGAGTCCTGGGCCTTGCCCCCAACTCCACCCTAAAGAGAAAGACATCTTGGGGAACTGATGCAAAGGGAAGGCAGCCACTTGGGGTGTCAGACGGAGTAGGAGGCAAGGACAAGGGTGACTTCCAACAACTCCAAGTGTTGGTGCTGGCTGGGGCATATGCCGGAGAGGCACTTTCTACGCCCCTGCCTGGACCCTTCTGAGCTGCTTCAGGAGGGGCTCTTTGGCCCAAAGGGAGTTCTGACCTGCCCTGTCTCCAGGGATCTTCCAGGGAATGGGTTCCAGGCAGTAGTTCCTCCAGAAACTGCTCCCACCCCAAGCACTCAGGTCAAGGCCCCAGGACCAACTTTCCTTTAGTCCCTGTCCAGGTGTGCACCCCTCTTTGGGGGCACTCCACGGAACTGCCTCCTACCCTACGCAAATTCCCCCACCCCTTCTGGCCCACACTTGCCTCTCACTGTAGGGTGCCCACAGGCAGTGAAAAACAGGAGGTTCTGGGGAAGGCACACAAGGGTGGGTACAATCTAAAAATCACTAAAGAGTACACGCTGCTAAATACATCAGCTGTCAACACGGTGTAGGATGTAATGAAGTTTAACCACAACAGTCGGCGGTTAGAGAAGCGGGCAGAAAAAGGCAAACAGACAACAGTGATGTGTGCATGCTGCTGGGACCCTGATGCAGCGGTATTTTGTTTTCAGTAACTTTTTCTAGACAAATATCCCCTATACCTTCCAGTTATCACCCTTTGGGAGAAGACAAAAAGCAAAGTAAACCTTATTTTGAGATTGAAACTGCTAGGCTCTAATCCAGTAACACAATAATGTGCAGGTTATGATTAAGTAGACCCCCCCCCATGCCAACACCCACACATATATATACACAAAAGGATAACAATGTGGAACCAAAGTTAGAGGCAGAGCCTCAGGAACAAAACTGCCTTATCCTGATTCCATTCAATAAACAGCTCTCAAATTAACTTTCTTACCATGATGCCAAATTTCTGGATGTCCATGAAAGTAAGATCCTATCCCATGTCCCACAAAATGTGGACAGACTTGCAAACCATTCTGATGAGTTATGTGGCTTTAAAGGTAACCAAACAAAATATTCAATTAAATTAGGTAAGTTTTGAATACATACATAGATAAAACAAAGTCACTGTAAAATATGCTGGAAAAGAAAAAAAAATCAGTTATGTTTAGAGTCAGATAAAAACAATATGTTTTCATTATTCTGGAATAATTTAAATTTTTTCCATTACTTGTAACAATTCCCTCTGGATAAATGAAAAAAAAAAAGTATGTATCTAACACAGTCATTTATTTCATTTACCTTAGTACAGCATGTAAAGAAGGCCACTTCTACACAACAAATGAATGTGGACACACAGATATAGAGATCAATATAACCAAGATACATGTGCACAGAATGCACATCATAAAAACCTGCCTGGTTTGCATGGGGTTTCACAAAAACACTGTGCAAATTACTACTGATTTAGAAACCAAAAAGAGAAAAATTTACAATCTAGAAATGTGACTTCCTACTTTTATAGTTCTCTTATTCTAGTCTATTTCAAAACATTATACATTTTACAAACAGGCACACTCACAAGGTCAAATCTGCTTTGTCAATATTCTTGAAACACTCCAAAACTTTGTGATCATTTGGGATTTCCACTCAAGACCGACACCATTAACAAAATTCATAATTTTATCAAATTATTCATAATTTTATCAAATTATTCATAATTTTAATCACGGTGATGCTTAAGAGAAGCTAGTATTGTGATTCCCAATTCTTAATGTTTCAGTTGTTATCTCTATATGCAAATTTTGGGGGTTCCATCTATTCCATGTATGTAAATAAAATCTGGAACAATGACTCCAATCCTAAAATCTTCACCTACAAGGTTAAGAAGTTGTTTTTGGAATCAGGTGCACGTGTTTACTTCCGGGAGCACCAGAAAGACAAGAACACATATACCATTAACAATTTATATTTTTATGTGGGTGAAGGGCATAGTGCCTTAACCTTAAATATAACAATTATTGGGATTTACAGGATCACTATTTAAGTTCTTAACAAAACCAAAGTTCTTAAATCTCAAACTAGTTTTCAACAGACCCTTGGTTTAGTTTAACATGAACTCAAGGGTGTTTAGCCAGCATCTTTATGAGCATTTATGTCAATGTACTTTTCTTCAAACATTTTTAACCTTCATCTCTAGATCTGTAAAATATCTTCACTTAACCAGGATGTCACTTTATATATATATTTATATAGTTTATACAGCAGATAGGCAGCCTCTCATTCAGAGTTAATTCACGTAAGTGATAGTGCAGAAATAAGTAAGATATGCATGTGCTGAGGACAAAAACGATAAAAGTCAACATTTTTATCTCTTAAATGGTACTTTATGGTTATGGTTATTTCTGTGTGTCTTTGCACTTTGGGCAGGAGGTATAACAACTTTTCCAAGGTGTTTCTATTTGCACTACACAATTTTTGAATAGAAACTGAGGATAGAGAGTGGATAGAGGGTGGAAGAGAGATTATTAAATAAGATATAATAATCTAGATTTTTTTTTACAAGAATAGGTTCTACCTAAACCTGTAAATTATGTCACTTCAGTCTCAACAAACCTCAACAATTCTGAGAGCACTGAATACAAACTGTTCTCCTAATTTCTTTTCTTAAAAAAAAAAGTTTTGGTTTTTTAAGGTTCTGATCGGCAGGCATCACAGCTACATCTTAAATGTGTTACAATGGCAATCTTCATTTTAATTTCTGATGAGAAGAGAGGAAGAAAGCCCACTCTGAAAAAACCCTCAGGGTCCCTCCCCCATCATACCTCTCATTCCTCTTCGTAAAAGAAGCTGTGCAATTACTAGGTGGCTAAAGATATCTGAGTGCATTCTCCTACAACTATTTATGGCCGGGATCCTGCTGGAACTTCTGGTTGTAGGAGTATCATAGAATGTATGTGTCATGGATGCAAAGGTCAGAGGATTTCACAACCATGTGGAAAGAGGAAAAGAACAGGACAGACTTCCCTTAGTTTCTTGGTTGAGCACCCAAGGACTCCTAGGAGCTAAGTATACACTTCTGTCTGCTTTTCAGGGTATTTTCCTTTGGATTGGTAGTTAGTTTTTTAACACATACTTACTGGGACTAAATTGGATAAAATCTCATTTAACGTTCTTAATTACTATTTAAAGCCATGCCTCTTCCCATGTATTTTTGGAATACACGGAATGCACAAGATTATTTACCTGATTCTAGGGTTTAAATCTAACTTCACTGAGACAATCCAACTGACTTGTAGCAGCAAATTCCACTCTAACATGAAAGTAAGTACTGGTACCTTTGACTGTGGCATGGGAAGGTGGAGCCTGTGTGCTTCTCTTGACTGGTGTTTTGGAAAAATGGAAACGGCTGGGTAGGTGGGGGTGCCCAAGAACTGCTGCATTGCTCCCCAACACCAGCCATCTCAGGGCCACCATCTGTTTCTGAGCACAAGGATCTTCTTGCCCTGGATATTTTACTGATGAAATCTGCCTTCTTTTTGCTGAAATCAACTGAAAAGAACTATCCTGGTATTAGCTCTTCTGTTCTGATTTTCTCTAACTAAAAATCCTCTAAGACAGTAAGACTCTTACCCATGAGCCTGAGCACGTTTATGATTAGAAGCCTTTCATATGGAGTATTTGGGGAGGGGCAGGAAAGGAGAGGAGGAAAAAGGTGTATAAAAGCAGTTTATGAACTTACTTTTAAGTTATATTGTATTATTACAGGTCATGTTTCAGTTATAGTTTATAGTTGAAAGAGAAATCTCTCTGAAGGAATTTCATCTTATGACAATTTTCTTCAGTTTAATTTCCTTTCATGAGGCAGTTTTCCTTAACTGAAGTACTGTCTAGATAAATTAAAATTCCTAATACATTTCAACTACATTTTATGACTAAGAATACAGTCCCCAAGAGGGCAAAGCAGTACTACATTTAAGTACATGCTCTTCTACTAAAGCAATAGAAATGCACGTGGAAACAGTTTTACTATCATTTTTACACGAACCCTATAAACAGCACTAATCTCTAAATGATCATATCTCCAACAAAAGGATCTCAAATGGCACCTGATTTTCTAAGTTAAGAAATTTTACTTTAATCTTTCCAGATTTTTATTTTAAGCAGTAGTCTTTGAATGAAGGAATGTACAAGTCCAAGGATTTCCTCTACTGACAAGGAATGTTGCAGTACAATTAGCAATATTTTTGAAAGCCAACAACTGTGTTCCAAAAGAGTTTCCAAACAAGAGTTTTCCAAAAATGGTTCACTTTTTTGTTTCAAACTGGATCACAAATTACTGTATTTTTCTTACAATAGTGCTAAACTTTTATTTGAGGTTTTCTGTTTCTGAAAAGCAGACATGATGGATTGAAATAAAAGATAATTTATTGCAATGCTTACTTTCATGTGCGGAGAGAAGCAGTGTAATTGTAATTTACAGTAGCTGTCAAGAAAAATCCATCACAGATGACATTAAAATGACTTATTTTGCCTGAGCCACTTATTGTTTAAATGTGCATAATCTAATAGAAAGAGATTATTTTTAAAAATCTGCTTTATATCCTTCTAAATTAATATCAAAACATATACTTATGAATTAAACATTAAAAATCATTTATTGATACTTTCATCATGACATTTACAAGTATAAGTTTAAATTATTTTTGATTGAACTGTCACATATTTGTGATGCATGAATCTACACATTCACAATATTCTCATATGTACAGATAACATCATCTAGAGATAATTACAAAAATACAGATTTAGATATATTTTAAAGCAAATGGAGGAAGAGTGAGTACAAAAACACTGTAACCTGAAGATCAGTAGCCATCCCTCATGAAGCAAAGGGCACCCAGAGAACTCTTTTCATTAAACTATTTCAGCCAATACTTCTTCAGAGATATCATCCTATCCTCTAGGTTTCAGAGAATTTCAGGATTTCCTATAAAGATCACTAGGTTTTTGGTAACATAATGCTAATAAAAGATGCTTGAATGTTCTTTCCATGGTGTATCAGTAGAGGGAGGCTATGCAAAAGATGGTGAATATCTTAAAATAAACGAGACTGAGTTGAAAGATGTTTGTAAACCTTCAGTCTGTAATGATTCCAAGTACTTTTAGCTTAAAGATGGAGATTGTTTATTTACTCCCTTGAGATTTTGCCTGAATAAGAAAAGGCGAAATAATAGATGTCCAGGAACAGTGCCGTAACACATCAGAACAAACATTCGTTACAACTGGGGCCAGTTTCCTCCCCCGTGGCAGACATAAACCATCTAAATAATGAAATGTATTAGGGTAAAAGTAAAAAGTTCATTGTCTGTTATTTTCCACATAGTTTTGTAAGTGCAGTTGTTGGGACAGATCTGGTTTTCAAAGGAGCTTGTATATGCAAATCCACGCTCTGCAAAAACTGACCTTTGCATCCAGATAGCTAAAATCCAATGTCACTTTCAATTCTACTCTCCTTCTTCTTCTTTTTTTTATGTAGCTAGAATTAATGTAGTGAATATGTAATGAAATGCATTATCCTGCATGGAGATTTATCAGATTTTCCGACTGAATGCTATGCTTTGCTAGTACTAGCTGGAGTTCACCTGCATGTTGGTGTGGCGTGTGGCTCTTTTTTGTAAAGAGTTAAGTCGTACACAAAAAAAGGGAACAAAGGTCAGCACCCAGCCGCCACTTGAATGTGAGATTTTTCTTTTTATTCCCCTTGATGTATACTAGGCTCTGTGTTATTAGTCTTAATGATGGAAAATTGTAGTGTTGATACAAATCTTTTTTTCAAAGTAGTAGGCGGGAGCTCCATTTGTTAGTAAGTTTTTTTGTGACTAAAAGCCACGGACAGTACATTTATGTAGCAGTAAAAGGCCTAGATGCTCTTTCCATAGCAGAGCTAATTATTCCTACTGTGACCTTACTGATCTAGCCTGTTCCTAGTACATCTCATCTGCACGCCTGTTCCTCTGTGTAGATGGTGTCAGAGAATATGAAAAACCCTATAATGAAACCATTTTCATGATGGAGAAAGGCTACTGGAGTTGCACTTGCTACAAAGAGGCTCAATTATATGAGTAATTGTGATAATTTTCTACATTCATAGCCTTCAATGGGGAAAAAAGAATGAGAGCCACAAAGGAAAATTACTTTAACAAGAAAGTACAGAGAGTAAAAATGGAAGAAGAGACAAAAAGGGGGAAAAAATAACCAGAAAAAAAGTTTAAAAAATAGATCTGGAGGGAGGAATAGCGAGACAGGGAGAACAACAGAAATGCTCAAAAGCCCATGTGCAGCTGTGTTGCACAATTAAATTGAATTTTTTTTTTCTGCAGTTGATGAATGTGACTACTGCAAATGTGCCTCTGTAGTTAGCTATCATTTGTTGTTCCGTGACAGGAAAAGGATAATTACCTCTCAGAGAGAATCAAAGGCTGACATGCCCTTTAGACACAGCCATGAATGCAGAGCTCGATAGAATGCTTGAATAAGAATCCAGTGTTCTCTGCCCCCTTCTACTGAAGAATAAATTCTGTTAAAATGCAAGAGCACCACCAGTGAATTTGTTGAACCCTAGGTGTTCAAAAATATGAGGTACATCTATCGACTCATCCCATTTGCAAAAATATAACTGCATTTTGAATTCATTTCTATTATATTCATAGACAGTAAGATAGTGAGATATGCATTAAATTTCTTTTCCCAGTAGGGGTCTGATTCAACATTTCCTATGAAAGAACAGAGAGACACTATCCTTTTTTCCCAGGCTAGTTAGCCTATAATTTAAAACTGTCAAAAACACAATTTTGTTCAAAGTCTTCAATAAAAGCTTCTCAGATATAACCCAAAGAGATTTTACTAAAGTTTGATTCAGACGCTGTTACAATATTTTTAAAGCCATAAATACATTTAACTGATACTTTACTGCCTTTTTTCTTAGAGTATTTGAAGGCTTAAGACGAAAAAAGGAAGCATCTTTTCAAGGTGACTAAGCCTTCCATCCTTTAGACAAACGGGAAATATTCAATGGTTCATATTAATGAGAACAGTACTTTAAAACGTACCGATGTGATCATCTTTAACAAAATGCATTACTTTTAAATGAAAACACATATTCTGCATGTCTACTTCAAAATAGTTACGGAAAAAAAAGATTTAAAGGTAGGGAAGGGATTACAAAGAAAAGTCTTGAATTCAGGAAATAGACATACACTCAAAAAGCAAGCATAGAATACTGCGTGAAAATAAACAATGATTTACGGAAAAAATGAGCCAGACGAAAAAAAAAAGACAGAAGATCACCCTTTCAGGCTGTTTGCTAATCCGCTAATTTGAAAGGTGAGGCTTGCTTGAGTGAATGCTTTTTATCTTCGTATGATAGGAATATGTTTCACTTTATTCCTTTATGAAATTTATTCTCCTGTCTTGTTATCCAAGGGTTTGGATGCTTCTCCACTTCTTAGGTACTTTCTTCCAAGTTTGGTATGATTTTTGAGTAAAGGAACGCTACAGACCAACATGAGAGGGTAAAACTAAAGCAGTCATATTACTTGCTGCTCCTTTAGGTTTCTTTGCTGACCCTAGCATAATTCACTTTTTCAAACCTTTTTTTTTAAAACCCAGGGAACAACATTGCAGCCTGGCAGTTCACATACTGATATCAGACTGAAATGATGGTTCTGAATCATAAAACATGTCATCAACTTTATACCAAGCCACCAATAACCTTTGTACCATTTGCTAACCCTCCCTTTACTTGTCAGTGTAAGGCTTACCTGATTGTGTTTCCAATTACAGAGAAGGGAGCCCCTGCTCTGCAAGCTGCAATTGCTTCATCTCTACACCTCCTGGCAACCTCCACCAATTTTTTACCACATTCATCCACATTGCCCACCAAAAATGTTTCAGAGGTGTCTCCATGGTAGCCATTGTAATAGACCTAAACACAGGCAGAAATTTTAAAATATGTTCTTGTTTAAAAATCTACTCTCCTAAACTATACATTGTATTCATTTATGTGTGTAGTAGATTCATGTGTTTCTCCCTTCCAGAATTAATCTCAAGTTTACCTACAAAAAAAGAAACAGATATACTGAAACCTTACAGAAATTAAAAAGACAAAGCCATTCAATGATATTACAAAATTTTAAAGTAAATAAGTGACTAGTATGGCTATTTTGGCATTATGATCAACAATGCTATTGTAACATTTTTATTCCTCACTTTATTTCTGAGAAGACACACTATATATGCAAAAATTAGTGATCAAAGACATTGACCCACAATTACTACAATAGGTTTAGAGAACCCAGAAGTATTTAACACAGTGAAAAGTTTCTTCAATGTCATGATGATACTTGATCTTTCATTTACCAGTTCTGTACTTGGAAATGATAGACACTGACAAGAAGAAATAAGATAGACATGTCCGTATTATAACAGACAGTAGGAGAATTTAGTTCTGGGAATTGAAGAGGCTCAATGTAGGAATGAAATATGTTATAGAAAAATCCTGTCGAGAAGTGAAATCTTAATCAAAAGTTCCAGATAGCAGAATGTTAACAGAAAACACTACACAGGGATTTTTTTAAAGAGTAGAATACTATAACAAAACAGGCTTAAGAATAAAATTGCAGAAAATATAATTTTATCAGTCTTCAATGATTCAAAAGGCCCTGTAGGATCTCTAAAAACATCAGATTCATCATAAAAATCAATAATTATCAAACACCATAATAAATATAGAAGGCCGAGGAGACTAGGTGAATACTGATCCTTTGATGTAGCATGGAATTTGCTATTTTGCATAAAACTGTCTTATGTAATTATTTTTCACATTTCTCTTTCTCATGAAGCAGAATACAGAAACTGTTATAAAAAAAGATATTTATCTGAGATTTCTGTCTGTTTTAATACCAAATTAATGTCTTAAATCTGTATACTATTCTGCATTTAAAAAATACTCTCCCACACTCTGAGGGGGAAGCAGGAAAGGTCTTTATTATATCTTCACTTCATAAGTCAGGAAACTGAGGCACAGAAAAACAACCTGTCTAAGGTTAGTGGCAGAATACAAACATAGATCCAGACTAATGTGATGGGTTACTGGCTTCCAATCGGGTGTTTTCTCTACTTTATCAAGTTACCTTGCAATATAGTATACATTTATTCCCATTTGCAATCTGAGAAAGCATAAGTTTTTATTTTACATACAAGTATATAACATTTGCTAAAATGAGAGTAAATATTCAAAAAAATTTGCAACTCAATGTTTATATAACTGCTACTTAAAGTAAAAATGCATTCTTAAAAATCTTTATTTGCCTTTTCATATTACTTTTTGCCAGCTTCCAAAATAACTACTTGAAAGCTCATAAGATATGGAAATATAATACGTTTGAAAGTCTATGGCAGGTATCTACAATTACTGTTTGTACCTACAAACTAGTCTTGCACTTCATTTATTTAACAAATATTTATTGAGCAACTACTATGGGCATTGCATTGTCTATTTTTTAACATTCAACTTTCAAGGGGTAAAGATATATACTAGATGCAAAAACTATGTAATGCAATCAGTATTTTCTCATAAAAAGTATAAGATCTAATAATGGAATCCTTCACTTAATAAAATATTTCATAAGAAATACAATTTGTTAAGAGATTAACCTACATGTTTCCTTGACTCCTTCACATTCCCAGACATTTGAAAATATTCCACTTTACTTTATGAGTTTTGCAATTTTGAAATTATTCGAATGTTAAAAATGGAATTGTTTATTAAAAGTCTTCAGGAAACTTAGAAAAGGCCTGGAATATTCTCTTTGGACACACTGGAAACAGTAGGGAAGAATATGTTGATTTCATTCAAAGCAGCAATATTTTGTTAAGGGGTGATTAGGTGAGATAATAAATGTAAGACCTACAAACAGGTACAATCCAAAAGAAAAGTATATCATGAAAAAGACTTTGTTTCAGGCACACTTTATTATCATTAAATACCTCCTTCTACATGATTCTGAGTGGGAAAGGTACCAACAGAATACATGTGGAGCAAATGTTCAAATATTCTAAGTAGGACAAAATGATACAAGAAAGAGCATCAGCAAAAAAAGAATCTTTGGCTATATCCTCACACCGACTGATACAAAGAAAAATGGGAGAATTAATTGAACACTAAAAATCTCACTGAGCTCAACTATTGGATGCCAATTTCCACCTCATTCCCATTCCTACTTAAGTTTCATGGTCTGGATATAAAATAACTTAAGAATATTTTCTCATTAATAGAAACTCTACTCCTTGAACACTGTCCATCTATATCAACTAGTTCTCACCAGATGTTTAAATTATATTTATTTATTCAGAATTTATTTATTAATCATCAGATGTATAGAATTTATTACAATCTACATAATCCAAAGGTGCTATTAAAAACTTTTCAGTAAAATAGACTGCCAAAGCACAAATAATCCACGTCCGAGAATAGTGGAAGGCTAACAAAATTAGAAAAGGTTAGAGCTTGTACAATTTGAAGGTCCTATGTTCAATAACTTTGGGTTGTTATTTAAAATAAAGGTTGTTAACCGTTTGGTGAAAATGTAAGTTCAGAGAGAAAACCACTCTGCTTGTGTGCTTCGAGTTCAAGGCTCTCTATGCCAGGAATGGAAGACAACGTTACCTTCAGGGATTTTAATAAATCTAAGGAACACTGCTAGCAAAAGAGTTGCTGTCCAAATAGACTGACACACACAGGCCAATGTAGCCCGTAATGACAGAGTAAGATAATGACAGGCCCCACTCAAAATCAGCAGGAAGAGGAAGATCAGTCTTGGCAGAGTGAAGGAAAAATGCTGGCTTTCTTCGCGTTAGCTCATCTCATACATATCTAGCTTCAGCAGCTGCCCAGTGCTGTGGTGCTCTGCATTAACTACACAGTGGATCAATAACAATTACACCTTCTCAAAAACATGACACATAGCAGGATTGGGTTGACATTTCACTTAGGCCAACATTGATCTCAGTGCATCTGATTCCAGCCCTAAATTCAAGTCGGGCCTGGGTTTACTTGGAATAAACACAGAGTTAAAGACAAAAAGGAAACCAGCTGCTTGCGTCTGGGTCTAGAAGTAAACAGCACTTCCACCGGTGCAGTCCGCATTTTCAATCGACAATTCTTCCTGTTGCTACCAGCAATTCTGAAGTTGATCAAAGACTATTTTTTATATGATTTACTCACCGTGACATCAATGTTGATAATATCTCCATCCTGAAGAGGTCGACTGAAACATAAACAGAAAAAAAGTGGTGATAGACAGATCTCAATAAAAGGAATATAAAAATAAACACCTAATGACTACTACCACAAACCCAATGAGATGCAATGGTAATTTGGAGTGGAGGAGGAATAAATGGAGTAACTATATCTAATCTTTAAGTTATGTTAGTCACATCAAATTTTACAAGAAATACGTAATATGAACATATTACCATTGTTTAAAAATCTACCATTCTTAAAAAAATGTACTTATTAGTTACCCTAATTTTGCAAAGAGCCAAAACAATAGTTGATAACCAATATTGGCCTACATTTGGATTTTTACCATTTATATGGTTAAAATCTAAAAAGGTAAAAGAAATATTTAATGCACCATGACTTTTTTGGATTATATACTGCTTTCACGAACATTAAATGGTGGTATTATGTCCATTTAGAAGCAAAATACTTCAAAATTTTTGTTTTACCATAATCAGCTCCAAAAGTTTGCAGGTGGGTTTCAATTAAACTACGGTGTCTCTCAACATGTGTTACAGATCTTAGTTTCATGTTTTAGTTTCCCAAGGAACAATATGTTATTAAGCAATGAATACCTGTCAGGAATACCATGACATAGCACGTTGTTTACAGAGGTACAAACAGATTTTGGAAAACCTCCATAGCCTAGAGGTGAAGGATAGGCATCATGACTGATGATTTCCTGATGAACAAGAGCATCTATCTCTTCAGTTGTCATGTCAACCTAAAATATTAAATAAAGAAATTATGGAGCAACAAGTGAAGACATTTCCTGGATTGATTGACTATGCCTACAGCTACAGCACTTTCAGGTGAGACTGTATAAATTTACTATGATAAACTTATGGTACAATATTTTAATTAATTATGACTAACATTAAAACCCTAAACTGTGCCTTCTGACAGTCATTTGGGTACATGATGGTGTTATGGACTATTAGGAAATGAAAATTTTAAACTCTAAGATCCTTTAAATCATTTGCGAGTCATTAAATGATTTGACTTTCAAAAATATGTTCTTAGGCAATTTGTTCCTCTTTCTCAACAGTTAGTGCCCTGGGCTAACCGAAGCATATAAATAAATTCTCAAAAGGATCTTCAGTTTAGATGCACAGCTTGAAAAGGAGGTCAAACCCCACATTTTTACCTCAGCGAAACATCACATGGGTTTTGCAGCAATGGTATGGAGATTACGGATCACCTTTTTAAGAATTTAGTCTGATACATTTTGTAGAGGTTTGATTTCCACTAATCTTGATTTCTTTCATGCCTAAATAAATCAATATGCTTGTTAAAATATTTTTCCCTTTCTAGAAGGTATCCAATCGCTCCCAAACTAAAACTATAATTGAGTTTTGTGAACACATGAAGACTATCTCCATAAACTCATAAATCATAAGTAAAATTCTAAAACAAAATCTTTTATTAAAAATTGGCTATTTCTTCAGTAATTTTCTTTGTGTTATTTTATATTCACATTATGCTTGGTTACGCGGCTATAACAGGTTTATTACACAATGATACCCTAAGTGATTTCGTCGTTGAGTCTGACTTCCCAAATCCTGCCCACCTTTGGGAAACCACAGGCTCGTATTTTCTTTTATGATCTTTACGTGGCAGGGTGTTTCAGATTATTCTGAAAGAACTAAATCCTGTAGTAAGATAGTTGTACATCATTCCATTGCTATATTACCTACAGCCTTTTGTATCTGGTCTGATCTTTCATTGCAGAGCTAATGCAAGAAAATAGGAGACAAAGGAGGAGGCAAAGAAACTCTTCAGACACACAGAAATCAGGTGGGGAATCGAAGCAGAAACTCCAGGCAGGAGGAAGAGGGCAAAAGTCAAAGCTGTCCGTCACTGATCAACACGGACAGGCTGACTGAGCCCAAAGTAGCTTCCGACTCCTACTTACAATTGAATTTGGATTTTAAATTATCTCTTGAATAAACATAAAATAATAAAATCCCTTCCCCCCACCTCAAGGCTTTACTTGATTTTTAACAAATTAGATGTGTACAAAAGAAGAGTCGAAGGGAAAGAAGAAAAAGGGGAGTAAGTCCTTTTGTAAGTTTGTAAGTATGTAAGTCCTTCCGGGGTTTGGTGAGACGCCACCTTCAAGCTCTTCCCAGCCAGGAGGAGGACATGACGGGCCAGCTGACAAGCCTGACGAAGCCCTTGAATCTGATCTTCATTCTTAACTTCTATGCTGTCTCCCCAGTCGGGTACAATGCCTGTCGTCACATAGTCTGGCTTCTTTATGTGCTTGAGGAAAAAGGATTGAAAACGAAGATCAGAACCCAGCGCACGACAATGGGATCATTTTTTCGGACACAGCCTCCTGCTTCATGGAGCTCTGCCCTTCCTGCCGGAGCACCGACCTCCAAAGCCAGCACAACAGACCCTCCAGGCTGCCCCGAGTTCCTTCCCCTGCCCTTTTGAACTTAACATTGCCTGTTAGTGCTGCCTTTGGACTGTCTGTTAACCTTACTGTGCTTTGAGTCAAACTGGACTGAAGTAGACTTCTGGTCAAAACAAACAGTAGTTTTCTTTTCTTCCTCCTCCCAACCCCGTTAGAAGCATATTGCCATTTATGAAAAATAGCATCAAGTTTCCAAATTGCCAAATGACTGATTAAGAGCACATTCATCTTCTTAACACAAAGATAAAATTTATGCAAAGGATAGCTCACAACACCCTCTCTGCGAGAACATATGTAAAAGGCGGACTGTCCAGTCCACTGAAACCTATTACATATACATTTTTCTTACACTTTGCAACTGTACCTAAACTAAGAAGGGACTAGAGAACAAAACAAAACAGCTTTCTTTTCCTAGTCTTTCTTTCTTTTAAGTACATAAAAAAACATCTAGAACATTTTACTTGTCAAAAACAAACCAAAAACTCCCCAAAACTCAAAACATTGAACTTTGATCCCCCTCGTAGAATATTCTCCACCACTCTCTTAAATCCATGGGCAGTATTCAGAAAATCAATACCATTTCACACACAGAGCTTCTTTCAGTCCCAAGGTTTTGCATAGCTCTTTACAAACTATTTATAGAAGCCACTAAATAAGCATTGTTGAAGAGTACCCAGTAAGGCTACACAGCAGTTGGGGACAGGAAGCTGAGGAAGATCACACTGTTCAATTGACATCACAGTAACTGCGGAAGGGCTGAGGTTAGGGCTCGGCTCTTCGTGAAGCGCATCACGCACGACTTAAGGACCCTCCCTTATTCCCATGTTCAGATGGGCCTTTCTGACACAGGTAATGCCATTGCTTGGGTTGCCACAGCTGAGCTCTGGACGAGTATCTTCTCTCCAACAGCTACACTACCAGTGCTCACAACGCTCACTCGGTCTCCCCATGGACTCTGTTCTTGTCACCACTCTGCTTTGTGATCTGGCCAGGTTACAACTACACGCAGAAGGGCAGTTGGATTGTCACTGAAATTCTAGAACAACACATTCACCTCTCCGGAGATTTCTTTTTCTTTTCTACTAAGGAAATACCAGGAACATACTCTGGGCTCCGGTGGCCTGTCTCGTCAGCCCTTGCCACAGAACTGGGCCACTCACCTTTAGGGAGTACAACATATTTAATGTGGGTTCACTGTAAAAAAAAAAACACCTAAAAGGGGGAAAGCAGGTGATCCTTGTGACAAATCTCTATTTCTTTCAGCTATTCTTGGTGTTCCTAAATGATCCACACACCTCTGTTATTTTGCATTTTGAAAAATGGATAGACTGTCTTTCCACAGAATTGTAATCTCTGAAAAAAAAAATCAAGGATGCTCTGAGATAAGACATTTTATTTAATTTACTCTAAAGGAGGATTCAAAGACAGCAACATTAGTAATACGGAAAGTATAAGAGCAGGCTTTAGGAAAAAACATCTAGTGTATTAGTTTCAAGTAATCTCTCTTGAATGATCCCAATTTTATAGTTGATTTTTTTCTCTAAAAATGTTACGAAACTATATACATGTAGTTTTGTCTTCACGTTAGAAATTTAATATAGAAAATTTCATGATAGAAATTTTAATTCTAAATAAGCTAGGCAGTTGTAAGCTCAGAGCTTTATTTTAAAAAAATTAATGTTTTACAACTGCAGGATGCTAAAACTGTTCAAATCACAATTTAAATCACAAAACAAATTTAAAAATTATGATTCAGATGGCTCACAAACCAAAGGTGCAAAAAAATTTGATCGCTTCTGCAGCTAACCTTTATCTTGGCTGGAAAAAAGAAGCAAATAATAGGCAATATCGTACCTTAGGGACTGGATGAGCTGAAGAAACTGCAGCCGGCAAAACTATACTGTGTGAAATCTCTCTTTGTCTCCGGAAAAAGAAATTTCTTCTTTGTTGACTGCTTGACTGCTTGTGTAAGTAGATATGATTGAGTGGTAAAGACAAAATTCTATGACAACCTATGAGCAGAAATAGACATATTTTAAGTAAAAAAACCTAAATGGTGCTACATTTTAAGATGTTGCATTGTCAAATCATTGTTCTAATCCTTTCTTGGCTCCAAAAGGAAAAGCCCCAAATAGAAAGGAAAGCAGTGGTATTCTGAGTTCTAGTACGCTAACAGCATAGCATATTTATTAGCTAATACTAAGTTTACATAAATGTCTGATAATGGAAAACTCTACTCTAATGGGCAACAAACATATAGAAACATTTGTGAACCACCAGGTCTGCAAAAAGAAGTTTCTGCTCTGGCACCTTATGCAGTCATGTCCAGGAAGACCTTAGATTCAGGGCATGGTTTGGGTGGCTTTATATTCTTTAAAGCCGTTTTCCTTTCAAGAATCATGGACAAAATTGCCAGCTGCACTTTTTGCCCTTGATAGGATTACTACTCTGTTAAGTTCACGTGCAGCGAGGTATTAGACTGAAATTCATTGTGATGAATGCCCAAGTCAGATAAAGACTAAATAGCAAAAATCTAGGTTGTAACTTGGAAAGAAAACGAACACAGAGCCCTAAAGTACCCACAATAGGAATTTAGAAATATCTATCAAAATTTTAAATGCACATATCCTTTGACTCAGCAATTCATCTCCCAGGACTTCACCTTGCAGATGTAATGCAATGATGGATGTATGAACATGTACCCTCACTGCAGCATTGCTTGTGGTAGGAAAAAATGTGAAATAACCCAAATGCCCATCAACAAGGGACTGGTTAAGTATAGTACTATGGTATATCTACACAACAGAAAACTATGGAGCTGTCAGAGAATAAACTAAATCATCTCTACATATTGATATGTAAAGACACCGCAATATATTGTTAGGAGAAAAGCAAGTTCTGAACAACACGCACAAAAAGCCCATTCATCTAAGAAGAGCTTATTCATTTATATAAGCTTTTATATGCCTATAAAAATCCTGAAAACTGATATTCATCAATAGTGCTTATTTCTGGGGCATGTGACTGGGACTGGGGGTGGGGAGGAAGACTTCCTGAGTCATTTTATTCTCTTCTATACTGTTATTTTTTTAAAACCATTGATTTGTATTACTTATAATTAAAATAATAGTTTAAAAATTCCCCAACGTGTCATAACTGTATGTCAGAGGTTGGCAAACTATAGCCCAAAGGCCCAATCTGGCCAGCTGCCTGTTTTCACACAGCCCAACACCTAAAGATTATTTTTGCATTTATAGACTGTTAGAAAAAAGTCATAAGAAAAACAATATTTTGTAATAAGTGACATTATGTGAAATACAAATTTTAGTGTCCCTAAATAAAGATTTATTGGAACACAGCTACACTCAATCACTCACAATTATCTATGGCTGTTTTTGAGCCACAGTAGCAGAGAAGTTGTGACAGAGACCATATGGCCCATAAAGCCTAAAATATTTACTATCTGGCCCTTTACACAAGAAGTTTGTCAACTGCTGGTCTAGATCACTGGTTCTCAGAACCTGGTACCCAGACAAGCATATCAGCATCATGTGGGAAAAAGATGCAAGTTCTTGGGCCCCTCCTCAACCTACTGAATCAAACCCCGGGATGAGGCCACCAGTCTGTGCTTTAACAAGTCCTCAGGATGGTTCTGATGCACACTAAAGTTTGAGATTTACTGGCCTAGAGTAACCTTTCAGCTGTGAAACATAATGGAAACACAAATTGCAGGTGAGTACTGGCCCCAAAATTCAAGATCTCCAAGTGAATTGAAAAAAGGCACAGAGGCAAAGAAACCCCAGTGGGCAGTGAGTCAGTGTCATAAGTTTCACTCAATTAAGTTCTTCCATAAAGTTGAATTTACATAACGTGTTGAATCAAATGAACAGAGGTGTTTTGGTATTATTTTAAACACTTCCAAATACCAGACAAAATGCCAGTAATATCACCTCTTTTAAAAATAAAAAGTTGTTCGATAGAGGCAGGTATGTATTCCCTAAAGCTTCTAAAGTATAGTATTTCCCTAAAGACAACACCAGCAGCCCTAGGACTGTGAACTGGTATTTGAGGGGCAGGGTAGTACCCTAGGGAAAGCACATGGTTGGAAAGCAGAAGCCTGGACTTTCATTTCAGCTCTACCACTTGTTAGCTGTGTGACTCTGAGCAAGTTTCTTCTTTTGAGTCTCAGGTGGGAATTAATTGGAATACGTGAAAAAAGCATGTGAAAGAATGTGAGAGCACCTTGCATTTAACAGATGCCCAGTAAACAATGGTTCCTTCAAGAACACTCAAAAAGTAAAATGAGCACTTATTCTGTGTCAATTACTGTACTAGGCACTTTACATATGTTAGCTCATTAATCTTCACGAGAATCCTATGAGTTGTGAACTGTTAGTACACCATTCCACAGTTGAAGATACCAAGGCACACAAAGGAAAATAACTTCCCCAGGGACATGCAGTATGTGCCAAAGCTGAGGGAAATCAGGTCGAGTTGCCTCCACAAAGTATATTTCTTCTCTCATATGCAGAGAAAAAATGAGGTCACACACATGGAAACACCTAAAAAATGTAAAAACTATTAAAAAGTTACTACTATTATTATTTTTCCAAAAGCGGTGATGGGTTGACCCAATCCATCCACTGTCTCAAGCCAAGCTCCCTTTGCTGACCAAACACGTGCTTCAGTGAGGTGGCTGAAGAAGTTGGTTGGGCAGCCTGTGGATATGGAATGGAAAATCTGGGACCCAGCTAAAGTACAGGGAAGACTCAGGTGGAATCAATCTATGACTCCAGGGGTGGTGGGGGTGGGAGGGCGCTAACTGCATCCCTAGGTAGGACCATAGACAAGACACAAACTCACAAGTGTTTCCATTCTGAGGAAAGTATGTATCATGATTACTATTAATAATGATAACACTAATAGAAACAGTAACAATAGTGGTTAACATTTAATGGCCAATTTCATTGATTAAGCAGAGTGCTAAGTGTCTACATACATTATCTCTTAGCAACTCTGTCAGGCAGGCTGGCAGCAATTGACATCACCATACGGATCAGGAACTAATGCTCACACATCAATGGCTGGCCCTGGCTCGAGTCCTCCAAGTCTAAATCCAGGACTGTGTCTGCCACTGAGAGCGGCCTCTCAACAGAGTGCAGGGGCTCTAGCAGCTAGCATGCTTTGCTGTAGAATGTGTTCTTTCAGGGATTGGATTTTGAGGAGGTTTTTTTCTTTTTTAATCATGAAAAAAATATCATGGAACCAGCCAACATTTAGAATGAAGGTGATTTTCATGGAAATTCTTAGAACTGATCTAATTGGGAGGCATTATGGTAGTAAAAACAGCATGAGCTTTGAAGTCAGACAGATCTGAGTTGCCAAAACTTCTGAGCCCCACTTTCCTCACCATTACATGGCAATAGCAGTGCTTTCCTCACCACTAGGCTGTTATGAACATTAGCTGAGATAACAAATATATATGTAAACCATCTTTAGAAAGTAGGTGCTCCATAAACGTTCATTTCTTTTCCTTTCCCTTCTCGACTCTTTGTCATGTTTACCTGTGGGCCTCTGAATTTATTTATTCTTTTATTCAACAGTACTTGCTGAGCTCCTCCTATATGCCATACTCTGGACACAGAGTGAACCAGGTGACAAAGTCCCTGATTTCATGGAGTTTATAATCTGTGGTGGGATGCAGACGAGAAGCCAACCAACAAATACATTAGATTACATCAGACGGTGATACGTGTGATGAAAAACAGCCCAGAGTGACACAGTCTTGGATGGCATCTTGGAGCTAAGGTTCTGCTCCTGGTCCTGCCAAGAGCTAACTGGGCGAGCTCGAGCAGCAACAGTAACAGTGAACACTGGCTGACAGCTTCCTGGTGCCAAGCTCTGTGCTGAGCACCTCACAGACACTGCCCACTGATACAAAAGGCTTATTTAGTAAAATGAGGGAGTTGGACTTCATAATCTTTGAGGTTTCTTTCAGCTCTGACACTTGTGCCTTCATGCAGCAGCATCTGATTGTCATGCTACATTCCAGGCAATGGGAATGATGCAGACTTCGATCAATTTCAGGACTCATGAAGATTTTTTTCAGAGTGCCTGATTACATGACAGGGAGACCATCTTTATCAGTATTATCAAGTTCAAGCACACAGTCATTATAGTGGGAATCTTTCCTATGTACTTAAACTTGAGGCATGAAGTTATCAGGCCTCTACTAGGAAACCTGGATGAGGCTTTTCAGTCACTCACTTCTAGGATGAACAGCTGCCAATGTACCTGTCCTGCCAAATGAGGGGCTCACAGTTGAAACGATGCAGGCACACCCACACATGACTTAAACATCGGGAACACAGTCTGAACATCTCCAATCTGTTGACAATTACGGTTCTGCAGTGTACTCAGCAATTCCATTTTCATAAGATACTTTTTTATTTGAAGCAAAATCTTTTCTTTCAATCTGATAAAAGACACCCTATAAACGTCACAAAGTAACAGGATAATAAGGTACCATACCGTGTTTATTCTACTAACTATTCATTACAAACCAGAAAAAAAATCTAGCGTTTTCACAGGTGAAATGAAGAAATGGGCTTAAGTCAATCCATGCCTTTAGGAGATAATGGTCCTGCAATTAATGTGGCAAAAGTGGGGGGGAGAGGCAAGGTCCTCAATTTTGTTTATCATATTGTAATTAATAAATAGTAATTAACAAATTTTCTAAATGCAGGTGAGCAAAATGAAAATCCCCAGTCCCAATTATGTTCAGTCACAGGATAACCAAACTAGAGTATCTGCTACAGATCATTCTAGAAAAGGTTTATTGAGTTTTCTATATATTTCCTTTCTTTATAAAAGCATTGCTTTGTACACCTAAAACTAATATACTGTTATACGTCAATTATATCTCAATTAAAATAAATACATAAATAAAAGCACTGCTAATACTTTATTATAACTACATCTAACTTCCAACTTGCTACCGTCAATGTTACAGGTAACTTGACCCATCATCAGAGGCAGAGATACCAGCCAGGTTTCCATCAGCCACAGGACTGGCCTCTCTGTCTTCTGGGCACCATCATTTACCCAGAATGCACAGTATACCCTATTTTGTTAAAGCTATTTTCAGGAAAAAAGGTTTAGGTGTGTACTAATTATTGCAAGGGACAAGTTGACTAATCTGAAGTTTAGGAGATACCAGTAGAAAATCATCAGAAACATCAGGAGAGTAGGAGAACCCCAGATGAGCAAGGAGCTGCTTTGGACTAACTTGATCTTAAAAGACATGATCATAGCGAGTGTTGTCACTGTTGATTATGCAACAGAACCTCTATATAGGGTTTCCTTAGGCAGTAAAGCTACACATTATTTGTTATGAATACTAGTTTATTTACTGTTTTCAAAGGTAATAATAAGAATTATTTTCAGCGTCACAAAAATTCTATCAGCACCTAGTTTGAGCTGAATGTTGAAAATTACAGGCAACTGCTTCATTCAGTCCACAGAGGAGCACACTGTACGGCGTGAATGTCTTCTGAAATTGGTGTATATGCTCTGGATCCTGAAGCACATTTTTCATATTTTAAATTTGTATTTGAAATGTAAATCTAGGTTGAGCTTTTAAATATTTTCATATTTGGTAATAACATCAATTTTTAAAAGCTGCATTCTATTTCCCTTTACAGATTAAGTCTGAAAGGTAGGATTACAGAATTCCAGTATGATGGAGGGAAGCATGCATTTTAAATAACCAATGTTGCTGCATGCAACATGCCCTGTATTTATTGGCCTCTTACTCAGGGTCCATTTTAATTGTTATCTACTCAAGCATTCTATACCACATAATAAAACGCTTCCATTTCACCCACTGAGCCCTGGGTTTTTATGCACACCTCTACTAATGACCCTTAATTAAGCCAATTTTACTCTTGAAAATATGAGTTTTCTTTTGGTCAACAAGTATTTTTAAGGGAAAGGTCTGAATGAACTTTCAGAGAGACATTTAAAATGCTTATTATTTTAAGCAGTTGTAAAACTGAACAAAGTATATTTGTACTCAAGTGTGGGCTACCAACACCTATATTTTTCATTGTACATTTCCAGGGAAGCACTTCCCCCTGCAGCGGGCCATCAATCCTCAGTTATGTTACATTTCAGAGGTATCAAATATCTGGGTAGAAAACAACACAAGAAAGCAGCCTGTACTACTTTACATTAGCTAACAATATCAACCAGAGATAATATGTAATTTAAAAGACACCCTGTAAAATATCTTACTGAATATATTTTTTCATAATGATCAGTAAATGCCAAAGTCTAGTAACAAAACTATTATTTATAGCATATCAACATCTAATTGATTTCACAAATGGAGGCAATTATTTTGGATGAAGGGAGGAATGCCTGCCAGATTTAAATGATTTATGATTACTAAGAGAGAAAACATCGTTTTGCTAATTCATTTTCAAATACGGCTCATACACTCATTGATACTTTTAATTTCAAACCAAACGATTTGCTTAAATAACACATTAACTTTAAAAAAAAGTAACTTTGTGACAGCAAACTGAGGGTATTTTTAACTGTTTAGAAATATTGTTTCCTACAGTAGGCTCAGAAGGGACTGTACTACAGAAATATATTTTTCAGGTGCTGATTTAGAACCACAGAAAGATCACACTTCATGAACTCCCACCAATCACCCAGCGTAGGAGCGCAGGCTCTCACAGCACTGTGTGCCCTAAGTCCAAAGGAGAACACTGCAAATGCATCCACGCCTTACATTTCTGGACCTAAAACACTGACTGTCTGCGTGATGGGTTTGATAACTCGCACAAATGTTGCAAAAGAAAAATTAGTCTGCAACCCTCAATATAACGCTCATTGATTTTTATAATCCAGTACTAAGATGTACATGTTTCAAAAGTAAATGAGAAAGATTGAAGGTTCCTCCCCACTTCAAGAAGACTAGAAAGCAGAAGAGAAGCTCACATTTCACAAGAAATAACCTATGCATTTGTTGAAGGAAAAAAAAAAAAAAGCTAGGGGAATGCCCCAGGCTGAAGCAGACACTGATTGGGCAAAGCTGAAGGACAAGGGCCCTTGAAACTAAACAAAAGCAAATTCATTCTGTTGACAGATGTTGATTACATCAAAGCAACAAGGAACTCCCCCAATTCCCAATTTTTTAAAAAACAATTAATACCTCTCTACAGCCTACACAATAAGGACAAAGAAAGTTTTAAAACCAATCATAATAAACATTGTTAAACTTGTTTTGAAAAAGTTTCAGTTCAGTTGAAGACTATTCTGGTGTGTTTCTAGCTACGGGCTTCTCCAAACAGTGGTTTATTCATTCCCATGGACATGTCTGGGGAGCCAAGCTGGCCATGCCATCAGCCCCTTCCTTCCAGGGGTTAACTGCTCTGGCTGCCAAATAAAATACAGAGCGAGCCATGTAATTATGGAGACAGTCAAAGGGCAGGCTCTATTTTGAAATCTATTTGCACAGACAAGGTCTTCCAATTGAGCTTACAGGAAACAAGCTGGTAAAGAGCCTCCTTTCCCCCAGATGCTTTCCACACTTTTTCTCCAATTCAGGAACTCATGGATATGGACACCATACACCATTGCTTCCTGGATTTCAAGCTAAGATGTCATCACAAGAAAAGTGGATCTGATTCAAAACCTGTAAAAAACTTTTTTTTTTTTTTTGCCTAATTAACAGCATTTGGCAACAGCCTCTGGATAAGGCTACAGTGTTTATTAAACAACATTTCTAAAGAGGATGCAAGCCCAGTTGTTATGCAGGTTTTGGAATGCAGATCATTTTCTTTAATGCTCAAAATAAAGCACATAGTTGAGTCTAAAATATACTAGCACAAGTACCTCTCTGAAATAAAGATTCTACTTGATGTCCAACAGTGTTGTCCTTGAAGTTATTTATAAAGCTGACTGCTAAAACAGTAACAAATATTCCACAGAAATAAAAAAGAAAAAATCCCGTCGTTTTTTTTACTGAAACATAAAGATTTGTCCCAGTTGCTTAAAGCTCTAAATTTGCAGTTTCTATGAGACTTAATCATGCTATCAAAATAGTTTTGGGCCACTACTCCTAATAAAACTAAATAGTCAAGTGAAGGCGTGATACCATAGATACCAGCCTGTGGATGTCAGAAGTCACCATCAAGCCATAAACCAAAGCCCCAGAATCCTGGTTCTAGAGAAGATAAGCTGGGAAGTCAGCCATAGTTAGAGCACTTTTGAGGAGGGGAAGAGCAGCGGCCTGAGGGCACCCTCTTCTAATAATAACAACATTCAAGAATGATGCCCAGGTCATGGCAAAACATGACCTTCCCCAAGGCTCCATCAGGAAGTTGTCTTCATGCTACATCCCTCTCCTTTTAAAAAATTTATCAATAGCAACTGATAGAGTATAACGTCAATGACAAGTTCAGAAATGGGTTTAGGAAAAGACTTCATTTTGCTTCTCTACAAAAGCTAACTGGATAATATGTGATTATTCCTTCATGTACACCAACAACACCCAGAGATCCGTGATTTAAATAAAAAGCATTCCCCTCTTCTTGGGAGACAAAAACACCCCAACCTACTCTAGAAACACAAATCAATAAACATATCTACTTAATAAAGCGGACTCGTGTTTGTGGGCCTAGAAAAAAATTGCTTTAGGCTGGTCCAACCGCAGCTGAGCAGAGGCGTCAAAGATTACAGTAAGAACTCAAAAGCTAAAACTAAAATCAGATCACTTGGTGGATAAGTAGAAGTTAAATAGAAACGATTAATTTGTAAAAGGGAATAAGGCTATTATGCGAAATTTCTCCAGTTAAGATAAAAAATGTTTACTTCAAAATTTAAATCTAAATTCATCTTTATAATCATAAAATATTGAGTCACACTGCAATAGTATATGCTTAGAAAATCCCATTGTCTCTCAGCTAAAGTTTAGAGAAAAGCAGCTTTTTAGCACTTCAACAATACATATACTCAGGCAACTTCTTGGACAAAGAAATATTGTCTCCTTCCAGGGGAAATAAAGGAGCTGTTTATTAGGACTGTGGTTAAAATGTAATAAGTCATTCTAGTTGAGCCCTGTGAAAAATGTCATCAAAATATCATTTTCTTTGCCAGATTTTCTGGATGCCGTAATATCATTTGAATACAGAATATATGACAAGCTCTGATCAGAGTAAAAAAACAACACCAAAAGGAACCAAAAGCAAATGTTTGTTCCATCAAAGTAACAGGAAAGAATTCACATAGTCCTGATACCCAGAGAATGCACACTTCTAGGTTAGCACAGAACATCTGGCAAACTTCAACTTCCCAAAGTCTCTCAAAAGAAACATTCCTGTTACCTCACACACTTTGGTTAAAGAAGGGGAAAATAGAAAAAATTTACATTAAAGCACACAAATAAGAATCAGAAAGAGCAGTTCACAAAAATCACAAATGGAATTCAATTTTAGAGAAAGTCCACCTAAAAATATGAGTTAAAAAAAACTGATATAAGAAAGCCCTTCTTTAACTCTTTTTTAAAAGACTATTCATAAATACCACTGTCATGTAAAATACTACTCAAAATATTAGTAATTTGGCTAAAAATATCCAGTAATAGAAGATGTTGGGACTTATAGTTTATGATCAAAGGCACAACTTTAATATGAATATTTTTCAAATGTATTAAAGCATTTGAAAAGAACGTAATTTTAGTCTTTATCTTACAATGGTGTCAACTGAATTTTATACGCAATATGCTTTAGTTATACTATTGGATGCATTTCTTTCTTTCTCTTTTTAGAAGCCATTTAAAGTTATACAAACAACTGGTACAAAATAGCTTAGAGCTTTGACCAAAACTGCAGTATCAAAACCAAAAAAAAAAAAATTTACATCTTAATATTTTCCTGAGAATGCTTCCACTGTACAACTCCAAATGGAAACCATGAAATAAGAAGAAAATATTTGAATATAAATCCTATGGTGGTATTCTGACAATTGTGGGAGTTTATCTCTGCTCTGTAACCAGGCATTGGAGTGGTAGGTATGTAGGTAGGTAGGTTAATAATCACGATCTACAACGAGGAAGCTAAAGCTCAGGAAAACGATATATTTCCAAGGTCCCGAAGTTGAGATTACATAGATTCAAGACAACAGGAGCCAAGATCACTCATCAAGGAGTTATTTTCACAAGAAAAATAAAAGAGAAAATATACAGTTAGCCTCTTTAGTAAAAGAAAAAGTTCTAAATTATCCAAAGGCAGTTTTTTGGACTGATGTAGTTATGTTGCCAGAAATAATTTTATATTCAATTCAACTGTGTAGACTTAGTTAACCATATGAATAAATAATCACTTCATAGCTTTAGGAGTTAATGCAAAAAATGCAATGCAGTAAAATAGTACAGGCTAAAAAGGGAGTCCCATAGGAGCCTGCTTACAAACTGGCCCTTGTATTTTTTTTTCAGGTATGGATGCTCAACTATAACACCATTATTTTTTGTACTAAAGATTAAAAATTAAAACACCACCACCACTAAGAAAATATGTATTCTTTATCTGCATAAAGCAGACTACCTCTCATATCTGAAAACACAATATTACATGAAAACCTTAGCTGACCAAGATCATTCACACTCAGTGGAATGAAAAATTCATCATCTTATTTTTAGATCAAAGTCTTCAACATAGTCACAATACTGAAATATTTGATAAGTGCAATATTTGAAACATGTTTATTGTCTAACATGAGGTGTATTGAACATTTTTTGAACTAATACTTCTACCAGAGTGTTACAAAAAGAAAATCAACCCCAAAATGCCTAAATAAAATATAGCCAATTTGGAGATGAAAAGCAGGATACAGTGTGGAATTTAAAGCACTTTATATTCTGCTTGTGAATGCACCATGGGATTTTCCTCCAAAAGATGTGTCTCCTAATTATATTTACTTGAGCTCTTGTTTAATTTAGTTTTCCTTCTCTGAGCATTAGCTCGTTTATTTGGACACATTAGTGAAATTCTATAAGCCTTAGTTTCCTCGTCCGTTAACAGGAATAATAATACCTTCTTCACAGGGTTGTTATGATACAGTAATTTTATGACATGGGGTATGGTAAGTGGCACAAAGTAAGCACTCGATAAATGGTAATTATGATCATTGGTTTCCTAACCATGGGAGAAGTTCACTCTAAAATGGACTAATCAACAGGTAGAAACCAGCCTGAATTTCAAAATGTGCTTTGGATGATTCACAAAGTAAGTAATTTACAAAGTATTCATGAGATCTTAGGTTGGGTCCCAGAACTGCTCCTTAAAAACCACAACATGCAAAGCACTGGGCCTCTCCTGCCTTCGTCACAGGACCACCCTGACCATCAATTGAGACTGCAGATGTATAAAAACCTTACAAACTGGGTAGCATCTCAAGATTGTAGTGTATTTAGAGAAGTCTTAAAGTCAGTAGGATGAATTATGCCCAGTCTAATTTTGACATTTTTCTGAGAGTTCTTGGTGGGGCCAGAATTGGTAGAATGCTGACAGCTAATGGTGAGGTCTCAGGAAAATCTCTTTTTCCACTCAGAAGCATAAAGGACTCCAGCTTTTCTCAAGAATCATATCCTTCTAAACACATTAGTGTATAGAATACTTTTCATATTTATGCCAAGGAAAGAATGATAAAAATCATGTTCTAGAAAGATGCCACTTGGTAGTGAAGACATGCCATGTGAAGCTCACTATGACAAACAATTCTAAGAGTTAGAACAGAATGCTGCAATTTTTATTCTGTCACTGGTGTTCAGTCAATGTTGTGATTTCCATAAACTGTTATGTTGTCCTTGGTAACCTCTGTAACTTAAAGTTGGTAAGAATTTAAACACACTGGTTTCAGTGTGCAACTTTTTAATATAAATATTCTAGAGCACACCAAACCTTATTGTTTAAATGTACCAAGATGTCTTCTTTGCATAAAAATTCCTCTTTATTAAACAGTGATACAGGAAGAACTTATTTACATTTCAAGCACTACCAACATGCATCATTTATGACAAAAAAGGCAAGCACTCTGTAAAGAATGCTCAATCACTGTCAATCACAAACACTAAAATACACATAAACCAAAGCAAGCTGTGTGAACTGTATTAAATTCAGCTAAACACAAAATTACCAACAGAACAAACAAAAAAACAAATAATTATCAGTGACTCAGACCTATTCACACAATATACAAAATAACTTGGAAAGGTGTAACCATAGAAACCTGATAGCCTAAATTCAGTGCCTTTAAAATTTGCATTTATTTATACACTGTGCAAACGATGTCCTTACAAAATTTAAATATTTCAAAAGCAGTCAAAGCTTATCTTTGTTATCTGATCATTGATCAAAACAGTTTCCACTATAAATTAGCTGTCTTTAAAATTACTCAAGGACCAATTTAATGAGACCGTGATAAAAATGTCAAGCAATTTTTTTCTAATTTTTCAGCAAAGTGTTATTTTCACAACCACTGATTAATAATTGTAAAAGCTCAACTGTATACAAGAAATCCCATAATAGTCAAAAACATTAAAACATGCTTTGACATAAAGACTTTCCTTAAACTCACACTGTTGCATGCAACTACCCCCACTTCCTCTGATAAACAGCTAAACCAGAAATGCTACTAGCTGTTTCAGTTTATGGGTGATTTTCACTGACAATTACCATTTGAATAGTTTAATATTTAAAGCTATAGTTAGTCCTAATGTCTTATATTTTATTTCATAAGCTACACGAGTAAAACATTATTTTGTAGTTCACTGGCTCCCACACTTAAGATGTAATGTTCAGTGTGTATTTCATTATGTAGATGAGCAATGGATGTTGTTTGACATGATTTAAATGGGTCAACAGTATTTTCCTAGTCACATTAATCATTCAGACAGCTAGAATAAAAAAAAAGACCTTGAAAACTAAAACTAGGGAATCTATTCACACAAATGACACTCACCATTGGTGTGTTATCTAGGATGTGGTTAAGGAGAAGGAAGAGTTACAGACTTTGAACACATGTTTCATTATTTATTCAGAAACCACTTTAAGACTCTAGCTCTACTTTCAGAACCCAAGTGAATACCCACAGGGACAGATTTCTGAGATACCAAACTGTAATTTTTTAAAAAAGCATTTGATGGAAATCTATGAAAACTTTTTCATTTCAGAAAAAAGAATAAAACTGGGGGAGCCCAGCTGCACATGAGACTGGGCCCCAAGGGTAGGGTGAACCTTATGGTATCTATAAAAATATACAGATGAGGACACAGCCCTCACTATGGACAACAATCCTGTCTTCACCTGCTGATGGCTCCTAGGAAGAGAAGAGAAGGAGAAAAAAAAAAAAGCAGAACTGTCCTTTAGAAGTAGCTGCAAATCACCTTGCTCCAGCCCTGAGTCAAAAGAAAGAATTTGATAAGGAACATGGAAAGCAACAGATGTGAACACCAAACAGCAACCCCACAGTTTTCCTTTTCCTTTCATCGTCACAATTGACCTTTACACTGGGTCTGATCAAGGGATGACTTGGTCTACATGGCTAGTCAACGTGCCAGAATACTATTCTGGATAACCATCCTACCACTTGGTTCCATATGAATTGGGTGCTTTCTAATAACAAGTATGAGAGCAACATACAATCGCTTCCCTCCCAGCGGAAGCTCTTCAGTGGGTCTTTGGCAGCCGTGAAGAAGACTGTCTAGCATTAACTTTTTCATTCTGAACCCACTTCTCAAAGGTCATCCTCCCAAGTGGATGTGCTCTGCCCTCTCCTGAAACCACACAGAATGAGCCAGGGTCCACAAGAAGCCCATGTTTTGTATTGTTTTTCTGATTACAAAAAAATGGTACATGTGTGGTATCAAATATTTTTATAACAACACTGAGAAAGCATAAACAGTAAAAAGTAAAAAACAGTAAAAAGCTTCCTCAATCACTGCTAACATTCAGCAAACACACTTTAGAACATTTCTTTATGTATTCACTAATATATTGTTATATATTTTTATAGTACATTAATTTATATTTTATAAATATTCTGTTTGTATATGTAATTTTATTAAACTGCTATTTTGAAAGCAATTAATTTCTCTCCACAATATATGAAAGACATCTGTCTTTAACAAAAAATATAGATCTACATCATTCTTTTAGGCCTCTTGGGTTGTTCTACTGGTTTCATAGTATTCTTTTGCATGGTTGGCTAACATAGCACTTTATTTAACCAATGATGAGCATGTAGGTGGGTTCTTTTTCTGTTTTTTCCTTGCATGATACACTTTTTACAAATACAGTTGTTGCACATGTGACCAATTATTCTTCTGAGCTTAAGTTCCTAGAAGTAGAATTCTTGGGTTAAGAAATACGCAAAATTCGGACATATTTGCAAAACTATCTCCACAAAATAGCAATTTATATTCCCAATGGTGCTTGTTTCCCTACACCCGCATCAATATTATTAATGGCGAAATCTTTGTCAGCCTTAAAAATGAAAAATGGTATCTTATTTTAATTATTTTTCTTCAGACACTACTGAGGTTGAAGATCTCTTTATTTATGTACTTATACTCCTTTGTGAAATCTCCAGTTAGGCCTCTTGGGTTGTTTTTTACTTGATTTACTTTTAAGGGTGCTCTATGAACTAGAAACTTTAAATATTTGTGTACTATATTGTTTCAAATATTTTTTCAATTTGCCATTGCATTTCAAACTTGTTTAAAGTGTTTTCAGTCATACAATTAGGTTTACAGTGCATTTATGGATTAATGTAGGGAGAACATGACTCTTTAAAATATTTAGTTTTCTTATTTAAGAGATGTCTTCACATTTACTTCAGTCTTCTGTAATACTCCTCAGTAGACATCTAATGTTTTCTCCAGATAGGTCTTGTATATTTCTTATTATTTGTTTATTCCTAGCTGTTTTATATTCTTGGTTGCTATCACAAATAGAATTTTTCCCATTATATTTTCTGTCTAAATACAGGACAGTGATTTATTTTTGTATATTAAACCTATTTTTCTTTAAAAAAACTTAAGTTTAAAAATTGAAGTATAATATTCTAGTATCACATTTTTATGCTGCTTAATATATCAAAAAAATCAACCACACATACAGATTCACACACTTTTTCCATTGGAAAGAAGTGCGTTGGGACTGACGGGGGTTAACCAGATGTTCTCTTCTATCATCGCCAACTCGCCCCCTCTTACTTTGTCTCCCCAAATACGAAGTGCTGGACTAACAGGTGCTGGAAGTGCCAGTAAGTTAAAGGCCCCCCAAAAAAGAAGGATAGACTTTTTTCGGAAGGGTTTGATACTGAAAATATTTTCCAAAAAAAACCAATGACCTAATCCCCAGGTGGGTAGAATTAGAACTTTTTTAGACTTATTATTCTACACATCTAATTTTACAGCTTAGTCTTGTTTTTGTTTGAATTATGTGTCTGGGTTGGGTTGGGGCCATAATCTTTTCAGTGCTAGAGTTCCTGTCCCAACTCAGCCCTTACTAACTGCAGAGTGCCTGAATGCATTGAGCAAACAGCACAATTACGAAACTTCTCCTAGTCTTATAACATTGAAAGAGACCGAGAACTTTAAGTAAAAAAAATTTAAAACTAATCTGCCAGCCTTCTGAACAAGGACTCTGTATAGCTCTAGTTCCTAGAATCCTCTTGTATTCAGTTTGATTTCCCCCTGAGAAAAGCAAGACATCTTGAAATTGTAGAAGGGGGATGGGCTGGGGGGAGGGGGAGGGCCACAGCGGAGAGGGGCCGGATCCCCTCTCTCTATTGCTCCCTTGGAGCAAATGCTCTCCTAATATATTTTCCTCCATGAGTTTCAGAATACTACTTCCAACTCCACCTACAAGTTTGGGTAATCATCATGCCATACAGAGGACAGAAAAAAAATGGCACTTTTTCCCATTAAAAATATCTGATCCACAGGTAATAGTATGGAGGATCATACCCTTTCCTCTGCTTTGACCTATATTTGAAATTTTCAGTAATAAAAAGTTTAAAAAGTATTTGATCCAGCACTAAAAACACATTAGCTTTCCTAAAGAATTCTAAGAAGTTTAGGAAACGGAAGGGTTCTTTTAAGTCTGGGGTGCTGTTTATACGTGAAAAAACAAACCATTTGAAATGAGCATCAGCCTTCAGTTGCTCCTGGGCTTAAGCTAGGAAGAGCCTCAGGACTAGTGCCTTTTGATGGTGAAACCGTACAGTGATTCACACGTTTCTAATTTGCAGTTCACAGCCACATGTGCTTCTTAGGAGTAATCCTGGGGCTGAGTTTTAGCTGCCCACATACATCCTGGGGCTGAGTTTCAGCTGCTCATATACATGCAAGTGAAATTCCTAAAGTCCACTAGAGCACAAGCGAGCACAGGGCTGTGCGCTGAATTGTTTCTGAGTACAGTGTGATATAAGGTGCTGGCTGGGATCTGAAAAGTGTTTGGGGCTTGTCCATCAAGATGATGTACAGAGAGGCAGGCAGTCTTCACAAAAGTTCGGCACTGGAAGTGCTGGAGAGACAATGCAGAGTGAAGGAACTTCCATTTCCAACTTTGCATTATAAAATCTTAGGCAGCAAGTAGATTTTTGCACAATGGTATGGGGCAGCCCCTCAGGTAAATTTTTTGGGGATAATATATACAAGAGGAAGGCTATAAATCCTGTAAAGGAGGCAGCAGTGGACTGACATGGACAGAATTTATACTTATAACTAACGTTTCTCCATCACCAAATCTACCCTGCTCTGAACTCCATTGCCGTGACTAGATGATGCAGAGCTTAATGAATAATCTGAAAGACTGGCAATATTTGGGTTTGGTGATTGCTAAATTCAGACCTCATAAATATTATGTAACTCTAGTCTTTTTGCCTCTAGCCAACCAGCCTGACTGCAATTTTTAGCCACAAGTAGCAAACTGACATTGAGAATTTATGAGCTCTGCTGTATTAGTAATGCACACTTCCTTTTGAATTATTTTAGCCTGTAGCCTGAAGCAGATTATAATTATCATTCCTTTTGCTACACAAGTCTGAAGATCTACAAGTGGTTCAGGTAGCTAAATTAATGTGTTTCAATGTTTTAGGTAGGTTGGTAAATAAAAGCCCATGTATGAGAAATGAAAAGCAGATGAATTTTTGTATTGCTAGAATTGTTAAACTATCTTATCTAATTAAAATTTGGTCCCAGTCACAATGTGTCCATAGAAAATGATTCCCTATCTCATTAGAGATGTTTTCCACTATACTATTTAAAAAATATATATTGTACAGTTTGCTTGGAGGAGAGTATTCAGGTAGTCAATGACCTATATTATGGATAAAGATAAATAGGTAGTCTTAGCTGTTCAGAAAGCATTTTCCTATGTAAACAATGTGGCTAAATTCTCAGGCTAGCCCATTTGCTCAGACTATAACTGAAATATTACACATTTCCAACGAAAACAAAAATCTAGGAAACAATTCAGCTGCAAGTACATAATATTTTAGCTACATTATGGGTTTTCTGGGCTAGCCTGGGAATGTTGCTGCTATTTACACTGTCATTTCTAGAGGAAAATGTGTTCCACATTGTTGGACAGTTAGGAAAACTGAAAAGTCCACTCTACAGCCTCCTACTCCCATTCTCAGCCTCTTCCTCTCAAGCCCCAACTAGAAAGGGGATGGAGGCTGAGTGGTCCTGAAAATACTGGAGAGGAGAGGAGAAGGCCAGATCTCACACCTTCCCATTAAACATGTACCAGCCCCAGAGCCAGGATCCTCATGTTGCATCAGCTTCTTCCAACTTGCTTGGTTCTGAAGTTCAAGCAAGCCTGGTTACCTAATCCATAGCACCAGAATAAACATCTCAGGGCCCAACACAGCCACCCTGAGAGGAAACACAGTGGTTCTGGAGGACTACTGTCACTCTATCCAGAGTTCTCCAATATGGGCAGGAGGTCTAGTTAATAATTGTTCATAACTTAGATGGAGCCAGTGGAACTCAATTGTCTAGCTTCAGTTCTGGCTCTAAGATTTACTAGCTGTTGACCTTCAGCAAGTTACTTCACCATTCTGTGCTTCAGTTTCTTCATCTGTTAAAAAATGGTAACATAAACACTGTTGTAAGGATTAAATAGGTTCATATGTATTAAGTACTTATTAGCATGGTGCCTGGCACATAGCGATCAGTAAATTGAGTTATCATTCCACATAGGTTTAATATCATTAGGAAAGAAAAAAGTAGAAAAATGCTCTCTCCTTTTTTAAATCTATAATATTTTTTCTGGTCTCCAGAGTAGCAGTTAGGTCGAAAGATGTAATTTAGCATGTAGACGTTAATACTAAGAAAGAGTTTATGTACCTTTGAAATACTGCTCCCCCCACACACACTCCTGAAATAAAACCCAGACTTTTAAATTACAAGTACATATAGGTAATAGACAACAGTGAACTTGTTTTACAAGAAAGAATTCAGGGGGCTGGCCCAGTGGTGTAGTGGTTAAGTTCGCTTTGGTGGACCAGGGTTTGCTGGTTCAGCTCCCAGGTGTGGACCTACACACCACTCATCAAGCCATGCTGTGGCAGCATCCCACGTGTAAAATAGAGGAAGACTCGCACAGATGTTAGCTCAGGGCATATCTTCCTCAAGCACAAAGAGGAAGATTGGCAACAGATGTTAGCTCAGCAACAACCTTCCTCACCAAAAAAAAAAGAAAAAAAGAATTTAAAAAGTTAATACAATTATAGGCAAGGACGTGGGGCAGCAAGAACTCTCATATACTACTGGAAAGAGAGTCCACTGGCACAACCACTTTGGGAAAGCATCACTATAAAGTCACTAGGTCACTTCAGGTTTATACATGATAGAAATGCACATGAAGGTGTACCAAGAGACATGCAGAAGAATATCTGTAATAGAAAAAAGTGGAAGCAACCCAAATGTCTATCAACAATAGATCGGCTAAATTATGATAAATTCATAAAATAGAAGACTATACAGCAACCACAATGAATGAACTACAGCTACAGACAGCAATACGGATGGATCTTTAAAATATAAAATCAAATAAAAAAAGCCAGACACAAAAAAAGAGTACCTATTCTATGATTCTATTTATATAAAATTCAAAAACAGGCAAAACTGAATCACACTATTCAGGAATCCATACACGGGGGTAAAACTATAAAGGAAAGCCAGGAAGTGAATGCTGTTAAAGTCAGGACTATGGTTAGCTGGGAGATGGAGGAGGTTTGGACTGAGAAGGGCACGCAGAGTTCTGAGGCCCAGGCAATGTTCTACCTTTTTTTTTTTAACTGGCACAATAGTTTTGCTTTATAATCATTCATTAAATTGTACATTTGTTTTACACATGTTTCTCTCCATATATTTTACAATAAACTGCTGGAAGAGAGGGAGGGAAGAAGAGAAGAAAAGAAGGAAGGAATGAAAGAAGAGAGGGAGGGAGGAAGGAAGCAAAGAGGAGAGGGAGGGAGAAAGCCAGAACTAGAGAGCAACGCAGAAAAGGAGAGAAAGCCGTCTAACAATCAGGTTTCTGTATGTTATGATGCAAGTAATTTAAAATATTTATTAATACGTTAAATTCAAGCAATTTTTTAAAAATCAAGCAAAATAAGAAATCAGAAATAATTCAAAATTCTTACTATAAGTGAAAAACATTAATAGTGTAGTTGTCTATACTACATTTAATTGACTAGGCTAATGAGAAAATGATATTTGAAAAAATGTTTAATGAATTCTTATAATTACTCTAATACAACAAACTAGTTAATAAATACCGTTGATAGTCATGTAACTATATTCTTATTCCAGAGCCTTTTAATTGTTATAATGTACACGGGACAACTATACTGCTTGCTCAAGCAGAAAAGGCTACCAAATTTTCTCAGCAGGAAAACTGCATCCTTCCAGGAGCTTTATAATAACAATAATAAAACAGCTGACACGTTTGTAGCAATTGACAAAGTAACTTCATACATATTATTTAATTTGGTCCAACAACCTGTATAAGGTAAACTGGGAAGATATTCTTGTATTTATTTTACAGGCAAACCCCCCTGACACTCGAGGAGGTCAAGGGATTTGCCCAAGATCACAGAAGTTACGAGTGGCAGATCTGGGTTCAAACCTAAGCCTATTTTTTCTAACTTAATATATATACAGAAAATTTCAAACATACACAAAATTAGACAGATTACTATAACAGACTCCCATGTACCCATCATCCAGCTTTAACAATTATCCACTTATGCCGATCTTGTTTCATCTATAACCATCTTCCCTTCCCACTGAATTATTCTGAAGCCAATCCCAGACATCATTATCATTTCATCTGTAAATATTTCAGTATATATATCTAAAAGATGAGAATTCTTTTTAATGATTTAACAATATAACCTTATTACATCTAAAAAAATTAACAGTAATTTCTTAATATCATCAAATATTTGGACCATCTTCAGATACTCTCCTATTGTTATATATATATATATAAAACAAAATATATAACTTAATTTATACATATACATATATAGTTAAATGTTTTAAATTAAATAATGGTTTGTTAAAATAGGATCCAAATAGGCCTACACACCGTATTTGATTGACATGTCTCCTATGCCTGTTTTAATCAATTCCTCTGTCCTCTTTTTTTTTCTTCCTTGTAATTCATTTGTTAAAGAAGTAAATTTGGGGGCCGGCTGATGGTGTAGTAGTTAATACTCCACTTCGGCAGCCTGGGGTTCACAGGTTCAGATCCCAGACATAGACCTAGCACCACTCGTCAAGCCTTCCTACTTAAAACGGAGGAAGACTGGCACAGATGTTAGCTCAGGGCCAATCCTCCTCACACACAAAAAAAGAAGTAAATTTGTTTGTCCCTAGCATCTCCTACAATCTGGAATTCACTAGCTGTATCTCAGTGGCGTCATTTAACATGTTTCTCTGTCTCTTATATTTCTGACAGAATAATAGACTGATACTAAACCTTGGGATTTGTTTTGATTCAAGTTCAGTTTTTTTGGCAAGAATATTTAATGAGTGGTGGCATGCTCTGACAGCTGTCTTTTTGTGATGTTAGCAGTCATTGGTGGTCAGTATTGAGATCCATTATGTCATTAGGGGTTTGCCAAGTGGCGACATTTACCTTCTTTATTCATTGGCAGGAAAACTTCTACAAAGAGAAACTTCCTTTTACCAAACGATTTGCTGAACCTGAGGTTCAGTTCACACAGGAAATCAAGCTAAAGGGTTGATTCTTGCCCTCCAGTTAACTAGTTTTCAGAATAGTGAGTTAAAAACCTGCAGCTTTGAACAAGAAATTCAGTGTTCTTAATCAGAGATTAGATAAAATGTCTAAAAGATTGTGGTCTAAAATAGTCTATTTCTATCTAAATGATTTCTATATGAAAGATTGAGTCAGTGAAACTTAATTTCACTTTGAAGTAAAAATACTAGTCAGAGTCCAGAAAAACAGAAATATTTTACTAATTTTTCTTATAAACTAAAAACACTAATTACCCAGACTTAATAAATCACATATCTTCTCCATCCTTTTCTTCTCACACTTTCATTATGGGGGTAGGGTTGGGCTGGGAGATTAGAGGTAACAAGAAAAGACTACAATTTAAAGTGGGGGAAAAGCCCCACTCAAAATGGATTTTTCTTTAAGAAAGAAACCCAAAACCAAAAAAAGAAAAAAAAAACCAGGTAAAATTAGCTATTGAAATTATGGCCATGTGAATCAACCCTTGCTCCCCACATCTGGCAGCACTTAGCTCCCCCAGGGCATGCCTGGTGCCCTAGGGCACCGTTACACATGTTTGACCAGCCGGGCAACAACAAAGGACACAGAGGCTATAAAAAGAGGCAGCAGGTAACCATCAGGCCGGCCAAATGGCTGAGGCACTTTGACAAAACACACAATGAAGCAACTGGTTATTCCCATGGTTGAAAAGTCAACAAGGGAGGGCTTTATTTTAGGATTCAAATTCCACAACGTCCCTCTTTAAGTCACTGGGTTACTTCCTTGTTTTAATCAGGTCCACAAATCCTCCCTTTTCTTTCAGACACTCAGTGAAAAGCATTGGAGACGAGCTGTATAAAGCCAACTTGTGTTCTTGCCAAAAACCCATCTGAGAATTCAACCAGACTGCTTTCTGGGCTTCACCCCCAGACTGTGGAGGAAGTGAAGGTGCCAAGTTATTCTGCACACACTTTGGCATTATACTCAAAAAGAGACATTATACTCAAGAAGAGACAGATGTTCACGAATGACATCGTCCATCTTATTATATCCATTCTACAACTTAGATGAGTATAGCACCATCAGTTTTAAATATGGCTCCCACCTAAGCAGACATTTCACAATTACGAAGTAGGGACTCCGCCTTTCCTACAGTCTAACGCCCTCTTTTGGAGACCTTGGTAGGGGAGTGTCTCCCTTCTCTCCCACCAAGAATCCCCTCCTCCCTTCCTCTTCTTCGCCAAGACTATTAAACCCATATCAACTCATTCCTTTTAATCCAATCTTAGCAATACACAGGAATAACTCCGATTAATCTAAGGCTTTATGGGTATATTCCCTGAAGCCAAAGGAACAATTCTAATAGTTGAAATTTTAGGTTCTAAAATTAGGCTGTCAGGAAGATACTTTGGGGCCAGGGCACCTTTCCAATTATTTCAGTTACACCATTTGTTAATCATCTGTTTTATAAATATAAAGCTCTTGGGGGAAAAAACTAGAAATGTCTTTAGTCTCCCCTTCCAATGAAATATTTCTGATTTATGAATTTTTGAAAATGATGAGCACTTAAGATAAAATATTTCTAAATTGTCATTCAGTATTTACTCCTCAAAACAATTTCTTAAAACTATACAACAGGCAGATGTTTTAAATGTACAAATACATACATACACACACATAGGCGTGTGTTTCTGGAATTATGACATCTTTGTGTGTGTGTGTGTGTGTGTGTGAGGAATATTGGCCCTGAGCTAACATCTGTGCCGATCTTTCTCTATTTTGTATGTGGGACGTCTGCCTCAGCATGGCTTGATGAGCAGTGTGTAGGTCCATGCTCTGGATCCGAACCCAGGAATCCCGGGCCACCTAAACAGAGCCCATGAATAACACTGGGCTCGCCCCAGAATTGCAATATCTTTTAAAAGATAGATCATGTACAATTAAATATTTGGAGAAGCTAAATATATTTTCTTTTCAAGTACAGGTAAAGTTAAATGAAAGATTTTATGAAGAAGAAGAATATTTCCCACTAATTGATGTTGCTCTAGTGTCTCCAACTTAAGAGAAAAGGCAGAAAGGTAACTGATGACTGCATTACTATTGCTCATGACTTTATTACAAAACCAGAAGCCTATCAAGGATTTCTATTTAGAAAGATACTTTCAGATGCTGAAAGCTGGGGCCAGGGTTCATGGGTTAAGAATGCAGACAGGGCTTTTGTCCAGGGTGTCCCTCCTGTGACGTGATAGCAATGTTGTGTCACACGTCTTTGGAGCCCCCTCTTCTTGCTTGTTTTAGTTCATGTCCACCTCTGCAATATGTTTTTTAAAAATGTAGGCTTAAAAATGAGCTAATCAGGTTTCATGAGTTTGAGGTGGTTATTTCTGCGGGCTATAGCTTTTTCATTCACCTGCTGCTTTAGGAAATGTTTGCCACAGATGCCCATTCTATGCCCGGAAAACATAATCCTAATCTCTGCTTTACTGTAATATAAACAGCTTCTTCTAGTCAAGCTTTTGCTCAGATTTTATAATTAGGCAGGAACTAAATGATGCTGGTGTTTTTACAGTTCAAGGGTTTTTAGGTATATTTTTCACAAAAATTAAACGTATTTTAAAAGCAAATAAATAAGTACATTTATAATTATTGACAATAGTAAACTGTACTTTTAAAGGTGACACATTCTCCCTGGAGTTTTCAGAGCACCTCCAGGCTGGTTATGGTTGGACCGTGCCCTTCCTGCTGTATTCTTATTCTTCTATTTTCCTTCTTTGTTCAGGCTGTGCCATATCTGGAAGACTAAAAATGGTCTATAAAGTTGCTTTAATAATAAATACATGATTAAAATAACACACTAATGATGATAGTTTATGAGAAAATCAAGAAACAAGTTAGAATATGTTTTCAATGTTCTTAAATTATTGAAGTGGATTCCTATCTATAACAGACATTAAAAACAAGCACTGTCCTTCCTTTTTTACCCCTAAGAAACTGATTTTCTGCCATAGCTTCAAATTCTTACATATCTAAATCTATTTGTCATGTCGTTCACAGCAAAACAAACATATTTTTCTTTATAAATCTTCCTTTCAGAGACGCTCATGATGTTATTGGTAAATGAAAAGACAAGTTGCAGATCATGTATAGCATGGTATCATTAAAAACACACACACAGAGGTTTACACATGCATAGAGAAAAAAGTCTAGATGAGCATAATCGCTAAGTTTTCCTGCTTAAAATTCTTCAGTGTTTGTCAACTGCTTTTAGAACATAATTCCAATTTCTCAAAGTCTACGACGCCCTGCGTGGTCTGGCCCCTGCCTATCTCTCTGGCCTCCTCACACCCTACTCTCCATGTCACTCACTGTCTGCCAGCCACAGGGGCCCCCTTTCTGTTCCTCAGACACACCAGTCCTTTCTGTCTCTGCATTTGCTCTTTCACCAACTCCTTACATTGCTGGCCCATTTACATCCTTCAGGCCTCAGCTCAAATGTCACTTCATCAGAGAGGCCCTCTGGGACTACTCTCTCTAAAGTGGTCTCCCCAGTTACTCACTCCCTCTTAATGTTGTTTATTTCCTTCAAAGCACTTTTCCCATTTTGGAGTTGTCATGTTTGCCTAATTGTGTGTAATTAGCTCCTCTACCAGAACACCAACTCCATGAGGTCTCGACTCCAGCATCTCCCACACCAGCTGCTCGGCCCGTCCCTCTCTTTCGTTAGGCCTCTCCAGCCTGGTGAAATCTTTAGGACTTTGCCCTTGGATTTTCTTCTTTCAGAATCCAATTCTTACAATTTGGATTTCACTTTTTTGTCAAAAGAACTATCCACACGAGCAAACATCATAGTAGGTATAAAGTATAGTTAATTCATTTACTACCTGAAAAGTTGAGGATGAGAAAACCTCATGCAAACGACATTTGTAGACAAATTAAAAATGAATAAAATGACTTTTTGAAAATATAAGTCAGAGGGGAATATCAATACACACATATATATACACGCTTATATATGTATAAAATTATATATATAATCAAATATATACATACACATGTCAAATATATATATATATATATATATATATATATATATATATATATATATATTTGATTACTATAAGTACAAGGTGACACCTGATGGCCAACTCTAGACCCAGAGGGATGTGGTTTTATGTGTTAGGTGGGAGTTCTCTAGTGTTTATCATCTATCCCAGTGCTGGCTCAGCGTCTGGCATACAGGTGACAATCAGTATGTGTTTGTTGAATGAAGGAACGAACCCATTCATTCCCAGTTCCTGGAGTGATCTTGGCATATCCAGCCTCATTCTTCCAGCCCACTTCACACTGCTCTGAAGGAGGCAACTGGGATGTAGGGAACCAATATGGTCATTGTTATAAGTAATAATTGTCTGCCCTGATCCAGAAACCTCATGTTTGCTTTTAGGACAAAATCAATAAATATAGGTATTAAAAACTCATTGCCCTCCCCTCAGGATGGGATGGTGGTACAGAATTGGTGACTCTGACTCATTTGTACTTATACCAGGTCACCTTGCCTGCAACTGTGCTTTCATTATAGGGCCCCAAACTTTCTGTTCAATTGTGTGGTCATCTATTCATCTTAACATGTCTCAGACACTGAAATGAATGCTGCAGGCACAAGGACAAATTTTAAAGATTACTACATTGTGAAGATGAGACTAAGATGTGAAAGCAAGAAAGCCTTTCTGCTTTCTGTAGCAAACACAATGTCTAAGTAGGCAGCTTTGGGTTCACTATGAAAGCTGTGAAAGCTTTAAAAGCCTAAGTGAGAAAAGGAAAAATCTATGATGAGAGGGAGAAGGTTCTTCCCTGGGCTACTTATTAAGTTAAAATTTCCTAGGGCTCTCCCTAGGAAATTACGGATCTCAGCAATGATCATCAGTGGCTGCTAATAGGACAAAAAGAGAGATGACCAGACATGTGCCTCCAGATGGAAGTATACACCACTACCTATGAAGTATTCTTGCCAAAAAACTAAACTTTAATCTGACCAAACTTCAGGATGGAAGTGATGGAGTTTGCAGGAAATACAGGGGAAAGAAAAATGGTAAATGACATCATGGGAATCCAATCAGAAAATCTAGACTGAGAAAATCTACAGAACAAATGACCTGGTTTCTTCAACAAATAAATCACAGAGGAAAGAAAAATGGAGGGAGGGGGAACCCATAGATTAAAAGATTAAAGAGACACATCAATCAAATGCAATGTATGGACTATGTTTGGTTCCTGATTCCAACAAATGAATTGTGGGGAAAAAAATGACACAAGCAAGGAAATCTAGACACTGACATATTTGATACCAAGGAATTATTCTCAAATTTTGTAAGGTTTAATAATGGTATATTTTTTAGAGTACTTATATTTCAATATTTAAGAGTTGCCTACTAAAATATTTATGGATGTAATGATATATTCGCTTCCACAAATAATCTGTAGGGGAGGGTACAGGGAGTAGAGGAGTGTAGAAGTGAACCAAGATTGTTGAATTTGGGTAAGGGGTCCATGGAAGTTTATTATACTATTCTCTCTACATTGGTGTATGCTTAAAATTTTCCCTAAGAAAAAGCTAAAAAAATATAAGATTCTATCAGTTAACATACTACCCATCAGAACACATCTACAGTCATTCTCACGTGGCCCAATAATTGCATCAGTATCACAATGGGTCCCTAGTAAAATGAAGCTTTCTGAGCTCTGCCCTAGACCTACTGATTCAGCAAACCCAGGTGTGGAAGGTGAAATCACTATTTTAACAAAATAAATGATTTTTATACACACTAAAGTTTCTTACATAAATGATTCTTATAAGCACTAAAGTTTGAGAACCACTGCCTGAGCATTTTGTGTCTGGTTTTATTTCTCACTTTCCAAGTGAGAAAATCAAAGGATGGAGATAAATAACCGGTCAGAGTTTACTTTGAGAGCCTGAAGGAATTGAGATCTTTGAATCTCTCAAATCTTGACTTTCCAGTTTACTGTTGAAGCACAACTGAGCAACAGGGCCTCATTTAAAAATATATTACCATTAGCTTTTAAAAGTTGGTTCAAATTCCACAAGAATCAACTTGCCTTTTTTGACCTTTCAAGACTGAAACACACACACGCACCCAATGTAAGTATTACAGGGGTCCCACATAGGATATCTTTAAAAAGAGGGCTCTATCAGAAGGTAAGAGATAACTTGGCACTCTGATAAAAGTAGAGGTGTTCATGGCCAAATCCCTGGGATTTGGCTGAAAACTGAAAGCCCATTTTCATTTGATAGGCCCTTAGTATAAGGTATATAGCAGGAGGTTACCTGCTTGCCATTAGTGAAGATTACGTGTCAGGATGCCACGTCCTTTTCCATGGTTAGGGTTCTGGAGGCCAATTTTTACCTGCCCAGAGAGGTCATGGGTTGGGCTGCACGGTTTGGGTTTCTCAGAGCTCTTCTTGTTTATAAAGACACCCTTGGCTTCCATGCTTGGTAATGGCTTTCAAAAGGTAACTAGAGAAAGTATGAAGTGGGCACATTTTTCTATTTATCTAAATGGCTACATTCACACCCCTCTCCCCTTTTGGTATTAATCCAAGTGGTTCGATTTTGAATTAAAGTGGGGGGTAGAACTACAAATGGAGGTATACAGATCCTTTAATGAGCAAAAACCAATACCTTCATTTTTTCCCTAACATGTTACTATGAAAATTTTCAAACATACAAAATTGTTAACAGAATTTTAGGATAAACACTCACACTACCCAGATTCTACAATTAATATTTTACTATATTTGCTCTTTATCATATTTCTAAATTTCCATTATCTATCTCTTTTTTTGATGCATTTCAAAGTAAAGTTTCAAAGATCAGTAACACCCTCACCCATACTTCAACATGCAACTCATTAGCCAAACTTCAAGATATGTTTAAAGTTCCTTTTTTTGCATTTTGAGGTAAAATTTACCTACTATGATATGCACAAATCTTGAGCATACCACTCGATGATTTCTGACAAAAGCATACACCAGTGTAACCAAACATCCCTTGAGATACAAATATTATTAACGCCCAGGAAGCCTCCTCACCTCCCTTCCCAGAAAACCCCACCCTCACCCAGTACCTACGGAAACATGTGATCTGATGGTTCTTATCTTCTGGTGAAGTTACTGGCGAAAGAACTGAAATTATTCTAACACTTCCCAAGTAGGATAACTAAGGCCAGAGAGAGATTATTTTTTTTAGACCACATGAACATGATATGAGAACAAAAACCTTAGATCCTGAGCAATTTCATGCTTTTCTCACTTGACTATATCCCAAAATTTCCTTTCAAAACTTCTAAATTAAGTTGAACTCAAATTTGTGACTTCTGACTGTTTCCAAGCAAAAAGACAACTTTCCCATAACCTTTTATCAAGGCAAACCTACAGGAATAGCTAGGATAGAGGAAAAGAATCATAAATGCATTTTAAAAAGAGACTAAAAATAATTCACATAGGAAATGCAATTAAGTTTAATTACATTGAATGCTAATACTCCCCCTGCAATCATAAAAGCAAATGTTTGAAATATATTTGAATGAAACGAAAAGCTCATAGTATATTACACAGCTAAAAATAACACATTTGCTTAATATTCAAATTTTTATTACTCTAAATCTAACATAACCCAGATTTCAAAAATTAATGATTCTGTTCATTCTACTATTTTCTACTCATGCAAGCAAAGGCAATAATGTTACAAGGATATTCTTAGGATATCTGAAAACTACCAATAAACAGCAATTTTTTCTTATTTGTTTAATAACTGCTGTCATTCTTTTTGTAAGCAGTAATCACAAGATGTCAAACAAATTCTGCCTTGACTGTGGGTACTGATACATGTCTCTGCTTGTTTTTATTAAAAACAAAAAATTTTCCCTGCATTAATTACCAACACTGGAGAAGTGGGGGCACCACCTCACCAGCCTCTGGGCAAGCAGAGATGCAGCACAGAAAACCACAGAGCAAACTCTAATATCAGAGTACCGGAACGCATTTTTCTTTAACTCCCTTGGGGACCCAGGGACTCAAAGTCTTAGATTCCCTTAAAGGGAAAAGCGGGAGCATGCCCGGGGGCAGGGTGGGATCATGTTTATCAGTCACAACAGTTCATCTGGGCCTGGATCCAGGTAGTCTGCATGTCTAAATTTGATGAAATATAGGCGCCACCAGGTAACAGTAGTGGTCAGGGAGCTTGCCAGAAACCTGTAACTCAAAACTGAAAAATGAAATTAAAAGACTAGTTTGGCCAGGCAGTTTCTTTCTTCAGGATGCAATAACTGCAAACTACAAAGTTGAAAGCACAGACAATTCTTTGTAGGTTTCAAAATTTCTTCTTCCTAATGTGATACAACATCTGGGCCAGGAAAATATACACAAATATTTTCAGACTTGCATTTCAATACTGAACTGTAATGTTCCACACAACTTCCCCTCCTCCTCCTCCTTTCTTCTTTCTCTTCTCCACATTCTGCACGGGGGGTTGGTCTAGGGCAGAGAGCCCAGGCCAGGCCGGTCGAGGTCTTGGGTGTATCCGGAGGGCAGGTACGAGGGGCAATGGTGACCGAGCAGACGCCTGACCCTGTCCTGTCAATAAAACTTAACCCCGACCTGCCAGGCCCCTGAGCCGGCTCTTCTCTGTCTAGCCTCTTCTCTAATTGCTCTAAAAATGACTCTTCATTTAAAAGTACCTTTGTGTAAACACCCCACAGGAACTGACAGTCATCAGAATTACCACACAGTTCTAGTTTTTAAGAAGTGCAAGAAAAGCCTTTCACTGTGGTAGGACTTTGAAAACAATTTCAACTGCTGTGCAAAACAATACGCATCACTCTTTCAGCTTACTCGGCAGGTGACATTAATTTGACTTTTAAGACTGTTTACAGTGAAATGTTAGATCTTTTGATTAAGTGATTTGAAAGTAAAGATGGAGAAGTGATTTTCCCCACAAAACCAGCCTGTTTGTCTTACTTGTGAGCACCTCAGAGAGACAACGCTAAAGTCTTGGTCTTCCGCATCCACATAATGAGGCTTCCCCATAAATTCTAAAAGGATCAGTACTTTTTACTTAAATATGAAAATCCAAACAAGCGAAAAATTAAAAAAGGGAAGTGGGAAGAAAAGAGGTTTTAGAATAAAAAAATTTTTTTTTAAATAATAAAATTAAATCAGCTTTGTAGATTAGTATAAAGCACAAACTTCAAGGGCCAGCCCCATGGCCAAGTGGTTAAGTTCCTGTGCTCCACTTCCAGGGCCAGGGGTTCACTGGTCCCCATTCTGGGCTCGGACCTACACACCACTCATCAAGCCATGCTGTGGCAGCATCCCACATAGAAGAACTGGAAGGACCTACCACTAGATATACAACTACGTGCTGGGGCTTTGTGGGGGGAAAAAAAAACAACTTCTTTTTACTGGTTTGTGGCTTAATTCTTTTCTCCTTTTTCTTTATAGCAGTAAAAAAAATTATATCACGTAACTTACTTAGGACTCCTTGGAGGTAACTCCCTAAATTATTTCTCTCCTACTGACATAATGGGGAAGCTAGTTATTGTCACTTTTATAAAAGAAAGCCAGACTTGAATTTTGCAAATCCCAAGCTCTCTTCTGATTGGGTGCAGGTTAAAATCTGCCCTTTAAAGCATGGCTTATTTAAATAGCTCAAATTAAAGAAACTATTATCTCTAGCAATTTATTTCTAAGTCCTGACAAAGGAAAAGAAAGCCCCCCTCCATGTCCCATTTTCTCCATAGCACTTGTCACCTTCTAAAATACTCTGATTTAGGGCTGGCCTGGTGGCACAGCGGTTAAGTTCGCACTTCTGCTTCAGCGGCCTGGGGTTGCCAGTTCAGATCCCAGGTGCAGACATAGCACCACTTGGCAAGCCATGACATGGCAGGCGTCCCACATATAAAGTAGAGGAAGATGGGCATGGATGTTAGCTCAGGACCAGTCTTCCTCAGCAAAAAGAGGAGGATTGGTGGCAGATGTTAGCTCAGGGCTAATCTTCCTCAAAATAAAATAAAATACTCTGATTTACTTGTATTTGTTTATTGCCTATCAATGTAAGCTCCTTGAGCGTAGGATTTTTGCCTGTTTTGCTCATTGATGTACTCAAAATGACTAGAACAGTGTCTGGCACATAGGAAGCTCTCAATAAATAGTCTTAGAATTAATGAATAAAAAGTTGAACAGATTAAAGAAACATTCTTAAATGAAATAAGTGTATTTATTGTATTCTACTTATCTACCTTACCCTGTATTTCAGTATAATAAGCTATCTTATTGTGGGCATGAAAAAAAATTACATGTGCTTTTTTTGTTTCAAATCAACTACCCAAAAGCTTTCCCCCCTCCAAAACACTAGTTAAAATGCATGGAAGAAAAGCCTTGATATTTCAAAGTTGAAGTAGATCTTAGAAACCTCTTAAAACGGAGGTCTGAGCCTTCAGAATCCCCAAAGGAGCTTGCTGAACATGAAGATTCCCAGGCCCCACTCCACACCTGCTGACTCAGAATCTCTATGTTCAAGGAATTTATGGTCTAGAAGGGAAGAAAAAGAAACTGACTAACCCACAGTTACAATAAAGCACTAGAGGTGTGATCACGATGCTGCTGGAACTAAGAGGTGGTGCATACAAATCAGAGCATACTTGAGCTGAATTCTAAAGCAGAGCAGAAATGTATTGTTAGATCAGTCGTGGTATATGCATTTCACACAGAGTGCAGTCTTTGTAAAATCTATAGTTGTTGTGGCTTTAGGGAAGAATGCTCACCACATTAGAGAGGTAGGCTGAAGGTCAAAATATGAAGAGACTTGTGTTCTAAAATAAGGACTTTAAATTTTATCATAAAAACTGGGGGATGACGTTAAAGACTAGAGCAAAGAAAAGTTATGATCACATTTAAATTTTAGAAATATCTAGAGAATGGACTGACTGGGGTGGGCTGGAGCTGGGGGAAGATTAGAGGCACGAAGATAAATGAAAAGCCTACTGTAGTACAGAAGGGGACAAGTGATGGGGGCCTGATTGGAAAGTCACCCAGGAAGCTGTCTCTACAGCATCTACAGTGGCTGTGTGTGGGATGCGGAAGATGGAGAAGTCTAGGAACTTACCCCTTTCTTTCCTCCTCCCAGGTTTCTGGCCTAGGACCCTGGTGAATGCTGGAGTTACTAACCCAAACAGGGAAAAGATGTGGAGGAGCAGACTTTTTGGGCAAAGATGATGAGCTCCATTTTGGACAAGTTGACGTTGCAGGGCTTCTCGAACTGTAATTCTTTAGACTAGCATCATTAGCATCACCTGGGAACTTATGAGACCTACAAATCTGGGGAGGTGGGTGGAGCTCAGCTCTCAGTCACCAAGCCCTCCAAGTGATTCTAATGCACACTGACGTTCAAAACCACTGGGATAGCCTGATCTCTAAGCTCTAGAGGATAGTTAGCTTTGGGGAATGGAGAGATGGAGAGACAGGTAAATCAGAAAGGAGTGGCAGCTGAACCATAGGCTGCCAACTAAGAGACCTGCCTAAGGTCACATTGTAAGGTACATCCAGAGCTGAAGTTACCATTCCTCATACCGTCTTGTGTTGTTACCTCTCCTCTACGTGGAAGTGTCTCTTAAGAGAGCCTCTTATTTCAGAAAAAGACTTCTAATACAATTTATCTCAAGTTATCCTTCAAACTCTGACTGCCACTCATTATTAGAGTCCTTACATTCTCATAAATCTGTCAATAGGCATGAAGTCAAGTTGATCACTTTGTCATCTGTGGCATGAAAGTTCTTCTTATTTCCCAGATGCACATATTTTCTAAAACCCCTTTTTTTTTAGTTCTCTGCTTTCTTGTCTTAATCATCACAGTAGGTCACCTGCCTCCATTCTTAATGAGCAGACATAAGTCTATAGGACTCAATTCCATCCACTATCCTAAATCTTCTCATTCCAAACATCATGTTCAGTGTCAACTGCACCTCACCCATAGGACACTTACCTTTATTTCATGATGTCAGGATTGGGAAAAAGAGTAATTTGTGGCTAGATTTTCAATTAAATTTCCATTTTTTACACAAACTGAATTTTCCCCTGGAGTTTTTAAAACTCCCTTCTAATTACTACCTTGTCTTTTCTTGAGTTAATATTCAAAGGTTTTCCTTTATATCCAAGTAGTGATGCTACTCTTGGGAAGATTACTATATTTCACTCTTTTAGCAAATAGTTATTTAGTTATAACCCTCTATAGAACCTTGTATATTTACCGAGGGGAGTATAGGAATTACTCACACATATTTCCTGCCCCAGCTATCTTGATAATCCAGTAGCACGATAAGGTTAACGTGAAAATTATTACAAATATAACGGCTCATTGCTCACACTAAGTGACTACGGAAGAAATGATGGACTCAGCATCTATTCCAACCTTTTTTTAGGTTGTCTTCCATACTGCAGAGGCTGGATAGCTAAAAACTATGTTTCCCAGGCTCCCCTACATATAGGTTCTACTTCTGAATTCCACTTTACCAATTAGTTGCCTTTCTAGGAGATTCGAAGGGAGAAGTGTGATGGAGTCTCCATTCCTGTTGCTTCTGCTATTCTTTTTTCCGCTGGTGATCACAGTTGTGAAAATGTTTGGTTCTTCTGAGCAGCATTCTAGTGTCCCATATTAGTTTCATGAGTATTGAGAAGCAGTTAGAGATGGCAGCTGTTAGCTTCCCTGGTAAGCCAGCTCTACCTGCTCCCTGGTGGCCAGTGCAGAGGAGCTGTCCTGGAAGTTGCTCCTCTAGGCTCAGCCTATAGGCTGTTTCTTTAATCTCCCAATTAGGAACATCCAATTCCTATATTAAAGACACTTCTTGACATAGCTAGAGTGACTTCAGTTTTCTGCAACTTAACTCCAACTGGTGGGGTTCCAATATTGGTGGAAAAAAGGAAGAGAAGGAGGAAGAGGGGCAGACAGACAAGGCCACAACTGTTAGAGAAGACCAAGGGAGGCTGTATAGAGAAGGTGGTGCTTGACATAGTCCTTGATATACAGATAGGATTTCGACAAAAATGAAGGGCAAGGAAACAGCATACTAGGCTGAGGGTAAAGTATGAACAAAAGTGTAGAGTTACGGAAGCCCAGAGCACATTAAGGGCTGAGTGGTCTGTTTTTTTTTGAAAATATTGAGTAGGCGTATTTGGAAGAGTGAAATAAGACTATATGCTGAAAGGTTTAAAGTGCTTAGGATAAAGAGCTCAGATTTAATTCAGCAAATTATTAAAATTTTTGAGTGGAGGAATGCCAATAATCAGAAATGACTCCTTAGGGAAAGTAAAAGGGTAAGATGGATTGAGTGGAGAATCGGGAAATGGTTCAGTTAGGAGGCTACTACAAGAAGAGAGACGATAAGTAATGAGAGATTAAACCTCTATGGTAATGAGGGAATGTAGGAAAGGAGATGGACACAAGAGACTGCAGAAGTATCATTTACATAACTTGACAGTTGGTTAAATATATACAATTAGGGGAAAGGAGTCAAAGATGACTGACTGAGGACAGTGGTGCCATTAACACAAAGAGGGAATACAGGAGGATGAATTGGTTCTGGTCTGGGGAAGACTTCACTTGGCTTTGGATTTACTGAATGTGAAGTAGCAGAAGGTGAAGGTGTCTAGAAAGCACTCGGAAAGGCAGGGTTCATGCTTAAGAAAGAAGTCAACTATATTGAATCTGGAAACTCACCTCAACATCTGGTGACACTTTATCTAAAGTATTAACTGAAAAGTAACCAACTATAAAGCCTTCCTACTTCTCTAGCTACTCCTCATCCTCTTTTGTAGGCTTCCCTTCTCTGATAACCCCTTACATATCAGTTTTTCTTAGAGTTCTGTTCTCGCTCCTCTTCTGCTCAAGCGACTACCTTCTCCTAGGTAGCTTATATTGCCACCACGTGTACGTGACTTCCAAATCTGTATCTCTAGCCCAGATCCCTCCCCACAAGTCTCCTGATCCGTTTACCTCCTCTGCTTACTGGAAATCTCCACTTGGCTGTCTCCAGGCACTTTACACTCAACATGCTGCAAGTTAAACTGATACATTCTCTTCCAAACCTTGTCCTCCCTCCAGTGTTTTCAATGAATGGCACCATAATCCACTCAACTACCAGAACCTGGGAATCGGGGGGTCATCTGCCACTCATCCTCTTCCATCATCACCATCCCCAAATCTAAGCAATAAACAGTTTGTGAATTTACCTCACAAATATCTACTAAAACCATTCACTTCTCTCCACTCCTACTATCCTGGTCCTGGTTGCTATCACCTTTCACCCAAAACAGCTGCCAACTGTTTCCCTACTGTTCTCTCAGTTTCTGGAGTCATCCTCCTCCAAATCATTCTCCTCCCTGAGGCCAGTGAGATCTTTATACCATGCTAATTTGAATATGTTACTCCCTTGCTTATAATATTTCTCACTTAACTCCCAAACTGCCCTTATGATAAAGCCTAAACATACTTGTATTGGTTAGCTTTTACTTTGTCAAAGTCACCTCAAAATTTAGTGTCTTAAAACAACAAACATTTTTTATTTCTCATGATTCTGTGGGTTGGCTGGGCAGTTCTTCTGGTCTGGGCCAGCTCAGCTGATGTCTGTGGTATTCAGCTGAAGGCTCATCTGAATGAGCCTCATTCACATGTCTGAAGATTGGCTCAGTGTTAGCTGGGAAGATGGTAAAGACTTAGCCATGCGTCTCTCATCCAACAGCCAGCTTGGGGTCATTTATATAGTGGTGGTCAGAGGGTTCCCAGTAGCAGGAGAAAGTAAGCTTCAATACACAAGTGCTTTTCAAGCCTCTGCTTATGTCACCCCATTGGCCAAAGAAGTTATATGGCCAAGCCCAGATTCAAAGGGTGGAAAAACAAGAGTTGACCTTTTGACATGAAGAGCTTCAAACTCACCCTACAAAGCAACATACAGAACGGGGGAGAATTTGTAGCCTTTTTGCAATCTACCACATTAATGTACTTTACAAACTTCTTATGATCTGGATCCTGATTGCCTCCTACGCCTCATTGTTTAAAACCTGGCCCTTGTCCCAGGACTCCCATGGTATACTTGCTTCAAACACAATAGGCTCTTTCCCTTTTAGCCTTCTCACATGTTGTTCCTCTACCTTGAACACTCCTTCACTTCACTACCAATTATCCTTCAGGTCTTCTCTTAAATATGACCTTCTCTGGGAAGTCTGCTTTGATCTCTTAAGACTGGAGTAGGTGACCTGCTGCTGTGCTTCACAGACACTGTGCTTAGCCCCATCACAGCCTTAACACATGCACTGCCAATACCCACATATTCGTCTATACTCTCCAGTAGATTATAAGCTCCCTAAAGGCAAGGGAGCTTTCTTCATCATTGAAGATCCATGCACAGTAAGTGCTTGATAGATTTCTGACTAATGAAATTACCAGATATGAAGTATTAGGGCAAAAGAAAGTAAATTAAAGAAAGGGAGAATTAGGGATGTGGATAAAATGTGATTCGTGAGTAAATCAGTATTCAAAGATTAACAGTGTTATCCTGCCCAAGATTTAACAGAAAAGTAAAAGGATCTGCAGAAAGACTTGAGTGTTTATCATATCAGAGGTGGTAAGACCCCGAGAACCATTCAACAAGTTGGATAATTGTCACGGGGTAAAGCGAAAGGATTGACAATTAGATGAGAATTACCCCCACAAAAGAAATTATAAAACTGAAACAAAATCTGATACATATAAGGGCAGTATTTCTGGCTCAGATGTACCAAATTCATTTCAGAAGTCAATAAAGATGGTGAACTGAACACAATTCATCTACTTTTACTGCCTCTCTTATAGATTAAGGCATGAACCTATAAAATCAGAGAGAATAGGAGAGGAGCAACAGGGGATTGGAGAAGATTGGAAGCTGAAAAGCAGATGATGGGAGGCAAATGACTTAGTGAAACCAAGAAAACTGTGTCCTGTTCAGGCAGTGGAGAACAGTGAGAATTCCCAGGAGTCAACTGGTAGCACCAGGTTTCTCTAGATATAAGGGTGAAGTGGACCTGAAATAAGGAAGATGGGTTGAAAATCTGTTTTAATTTAGACACAGCTAAATCCTCAGATCTCATACTCTACAAAGTGGAATGACTGCCCCTCTACCACTCTGGCAAAATTATTCTCAGGAGACAGTAAAACAGAAGGTCTCTGACTGGAGAACACCAGGAACCATTAAGCGTGGGGTTCTATAATGAATTTAGGGGATTAAGTGAACAATTACATACTTGGGAGCTGAGACCCACTCCCCACCTTCCACCCCTCCTACTTAGCTTCCAGAATGTTGGCAGCAGACCTTTGCCTTTCAGGCAGGAAATTAATAGAACCTGCTCTGGGGACTCTGAATAGCCTAGGAAAAATGACTCTAAGATGTTGACCCAATGAGATTACCCCACAGCTCAGAGCTGACCCAGAGCAACCTGCCTTCGCCACTTGCTCAGAGCTTGCACTCAGTTCGTCTTGCTTTTCCTTTTTATTTTGAAATAATTTTAGACTTACAGAAAATAGTACAAAGGGAAACAAAAGTACAGAGAGTTCCTGTACATCCTTCATCCAGCATACCCTAATGCTAACATTTTTCATAACCACAGTTTTATTATCAAAAAAAAAACAGGGAAATTAACATTAGTAGATTACTATTAACTGAAATATGGACCCTATTTGAATTTCCCCAGTTTTCCCTCTAGTGCCCTTTTGTCTGGTCCAGGATCCCATCCAGTATTCCACAATGTAGTCAGTTGCTAAGTCTTCTTGGTCTTCTACAATCTTGGTCTTCTACAATCTTGTGACTGTTCTCACTCTTTCCTTGGCTTTCATGAGCCCACTCGGCTTTAAAGCCCCCACTCTTATACAGAAGCAAACAATCACGGATTTTCAGATACCAGAGAAAGCCTCTTATACAAAAGATAAATCCCAAACAACAATAACAAAAAGAAAAAAAAAAACTCAGAGGAAACAGAGAATATACAGAGAAGAAAATTTCTAGAAAATTATTAATAATATACTCAAGAAAAATATTATAACCATGAAACAAGAACAGAACACTATTTAAAAAAAACTTTCAGGGGACAAGACAGACTCTTGGAGATTAAAAATATTACAACAGACATGAAAACCTCAACTGAAGGGGCAGAGAATAAATTTGAGGAACACTCCCAGAAAGGAGAGCAAAACGACAAAGTCCAGAGGGGAGCTGGGCATTAAAAGAACAACCACACAAGTGAACATATGATTTTAAAATGTGCTATGTGTTTTATGAAAGAGAAGCACAGACCACAATGAGAGAATATACTGGCGGATGGAGCACAGGGGCAGTAGAAAAGTTCAGGAAACCACTCTGATGAGTTTAAGACCTCAAGAACAAGCAGGAATTAGCCAGGCGAAGAGCTCTGAGGAAGGGCAATTCAAGCATGGGGAACAGTAGATGCAAAGATCTCAAGGAGGAAAGGGCTTCAGGAATTAGAGCATCTTAGGAGCACACCAGTAGACAGGAGTGGAGGGACTGGAGGGCTGGAGTGGTAAGACAAGGCCAGCGGGCCTTGGAGGTCAGGATTTTCATGGTAGTGCAATGGGAAGCCAAAGAAAGGTTTTAAGAGGGAGTGAAATGATCTCATTGGAAAGCATGCTTTTTAAAAGATCATTTGACTGCAGTGTGGAGAATTGGGGGAAGTAGTTTAAAGACTATATAACAGTCCCTGTCATCTTACGGATTTATCATAATTTACTTAATCATTCCTCTATTTTATTGGACATTTAAGGTGTTTCCAGTTCTTTGCTAATATAAGCAACACTGTAATAGACATCCTTGAAACTAAATCTTTACTAGCACCTCTGGTTATTTTCTGAATATAGATTCCTAGAAGTAGAATTAAATAATTGAGTTAAAAGGTATGAAATTTTCTGGCTATTTTTTAAAAGTTCTTTTTAAAAGATAAAGATTTTGATAAGATAAAGATAAATATGAAAAATCTATTTCACAAAATGGATATCTCCCCACCTATTTAGTTAATTGCTATCAACAGAAGATTTATTCAAAAAGATGAAAAACTTCTATTTGTGTGTAAAAATTACCCCATTTATTTGTTTTTAGTAACGGCAAGCACTTAAGTCATTAAAATTGATACTGTCCAAAGTCTTGGTTGGGACAAGCCAAAATTAAAACAATTAACATGCCAGCAGCAGGCTGTGCTTATGAATCAAACGACTATATGTTTGGGACATCTGAAAACAACCTCAAGGTAATATACTCTTCTAAGGGTATATTTATTTGTAGTTTAACTTTTTTATAATATATTTTTTTGGTTATAAATATATTCACAAATCTGAAAAAAATGCTTTGTCAGACCATGTTTCCCAACGACATGCGTGGTCATGTTCTGCCAAGCAGAGCTGTTGTTTAGCTCTCTCCATTTTCTCTTCTCATTCTCTCACATGTGGCCTCTTTCACACGCAAATTTCTCTCTTTTGTTCCTCATCTCAGCAGCTACCATCACCGTACACAAGCTCCTCCTCCTCTTTACCTACTTCTTCCCACTCACATTCTGTGTACACATACTTCTTCACCTTCAAGTTCTTAAATATTCATTTTCTCTTCAGTTGATGCGATCCTTTCTCTCCTCTCTCTCTCACATTTCTTTGCTCTCACTTTCACCTTCTCTCAGACTCTGGTCCCCTCACTTCTCTCACACACTCCAACTCCTGCCCTGGGTCCTAGTTCAGGGAAGGACTGTTGGTCAGGAAATCTGCCGAAGTGGCTGAGGGGATAATTGGGGCAAGGGTGGGGGTGCAGACGCATGGATGCTGGGCAAGAGGAGACCAGGTGGTCAGTCAGGGTTTCCCAGGCCTCTGTGGCAGGAGGGGGTGAGCGTGAACTAAAGGATGGGGCCACCAAAGCAGGGGACAGCGGCTGAGTCCTGCTGCTCGACAGCCGGAGCGCACACACACAAGCCACCCAGAAACGCTTGGCGGCCTGGAAGGGGTCTGAGAGTTGCCGGTTGGACATACTGACCTAGACAACCAATTAAGGCATGTTCAAGGTCTGCTGAACAGAACAGTCTTTTAAACGAGGCTAAATCCCCTGTTAAGAGTTGCTGATTTTTCTCCCCCTAAATTTTCCAGATTTACAGTCATGGTAAGAACGGGAAGACGAGTTAGACAAGGGTACTGAAAAATCTGACACATTGAACATGACAGGTGAAGGTACTTTTGGAAACAAACCAGGTATTAGGGGAGCACTGAGGGATCTAGTAGGTACGCTTGATGAGAATCTGTACTGGGAAGGAGTTTAAGCTCAAGGTCAGGAATCATTAATATGCATGCAGGAAGTCATCAACATTTAAGCATAAGCAATATGAATCTCATTAAATCTTCAATCGCTTCCTATTGCCTGAAGGAATTGGTGGTAGTCTAATGATTAAAGCAGTAACATTAAAGTAGAAAACCGTATTAGAAATTAATCTGATCCTTATAAAAGAGGCTAAAATAAAGTACGAATCCGCCTAAGCCCACTTTACAAGACTTCCCTCGGCAGCTGTGATTTTTTCTTTAATGCGTACTGTCTCCCTGACCCCTGAGTTAGGAGGTTTTGCTGAAAAGTGACTGGTGAAAGAGATGTTTGAGGGCTTTTTTTTTTTAAATCTAGGTAATTGATAATCTTTCACACGCTTCCCAACTGCCATCATACTGCTACCTAGCTGTTTGTCGCGTCCCCCACCTACTCACTGTATCACAGAGAACGGCACCCCACTACACCCGGCACAGCCTTCTCCTGCTGTGTCGCTCATTCCCTTTTCTGATTGCAGCACCCCTGCACTTGGCAATGCCCTGAACAGCTGCTATTCACAGAGCGTAAGTAAGGGAGAAATGACAGGAGACGACAGAGAGGAGCTGTCTTTTGAAATATCAATTCCTAGAGGGGCTGGTTTTCAGCAGCATCAGCCAGTTGGCAGAGAGGATGGCGAGGGAGTTCTTTTCATCCCTGACCTATTTCTACTTGATCTTACAGGAAAATCATAATCTTACTGATGACAGAGACAGTGTATGGGATGCCCTAAATTCAGAATTATTACGATGCTGAATAGAAGGATAAATAAGAGTGTGATATATAGACTCCAAATGTGAGAGATAAAAGGACCTCAAAGTTAATTTTCCTAACATAATATTTCAGTAATTAAAAAGTTTTCTCCTGCCAGCCCCCGTGGTGTAGAGGTTAAGTCCATGCACTACACTTTGCGCGCGGGGTTCACGGGTTTGTATCCCAGCGCCGACCTACACCGCTCTACTAGCCACGCTGTGGTAGCATCCCACATAAAGTAGAGGAAGATTGGCACAGATGTTAGCTCAGTGACAATTTTCCTCAAGCAAAAAGAGGAAGATTGGCAACAGATGTTAGCTCAGGGCCAGTCTTCCTCACAAAAAAAGAAAAGTTTTCTCTTGTGGATGTGTTAAAAGTTTGTTTAAATCATAGTCGTATTTCCAGTAGCCCTCCTTAAGAAAAAAATCATTTTAGAAATGCCTACTCTTTCTATCCAAATGGTGAGATCATGGGTGACTTATACTTTCTTCTTTATACATTTCTATAATATCTTAATACTATCACTATGAATAGTTATTAAGGGCTTCTTATGTGTCAGGCACTGTGCTAAGAGCTGTTGTGGTAGCCAGCCTTCAAGATGGTCCCCAATGACCCAGTCTCCGGGCATTCACACCCTGGTCTGCCACACTGTGCTGGTCTGTGTGATCGATAGCATATGGCAGGAGTGATAGGAGGTCACTTCTGAGATCAGGTTATAAAAGACTGTGGCTTCTGTCCTGGCCACCCTGGTTCTCCCTCTCTTGCATGACCAGTTTTGGAAAAAGCAGGCTGCCATGTTGTGAGCAATCTTATAGAGACACACAGGTGGCAAGAAAGTGAAGTCTCCACAAAGAACCAAGGCTGGCCATGTGAGCTTGGAAGTGGGTCCTCCAGCCCCAGTCGAGTCCTGGGATGACTGCAGCTCCCGCCAACAGCTCAACTACAACCTCATGAAAAATCCTGAGCCAGAGGCACCCAGCTAAGCCATGCCCGGATTCTTGGCCTTCAGAAACCATGACATAGTAAGTGTTTGTTGTTTGGGATAATTTGTTACATAATAGGTAACTAATAGAGCTGCACAGGCATTATTTCTTTAATCCTCACAAGTACCAGTAAGGTAGGTACTTGTCTCATCCCCATTTTACAAACGAAGAAACTGAAACTTAGGTAGGTTAACTAACATGTCCAAGGTTCCACAACTAGTAAGCAGCAGCGTCAGGATTCAAACCTAAGCAGCCTAACTTGAGAACTCACATTCTTAGGCACTAATACACAGCCTGCTTCATATTACCTTTATAATCAGAAAATATATTTTCAAAGTATTTTCATTCCTAGAAAAAGAAATTCCCACTCTTCCTCCAGTCCTACCTCAGAGGTAGAGGCATTCTCCCTACTTCCTAGGGGAATCTCCCTCTTCTCCTCCTTCTGTTCCTTTCCACCTCTTTCAAGTCTGCTCTCTCTCCAGAAAGCCCCCTGATCTCCAGGATTTCCAGTGGATTTCCTTCTTTCTTATCAGTTTCCTTCCTTCCCTTTGCTTCTAAACAGCCAGGGCCTCTATTTCAAAAACAAAACATATGTCCACATAAATGTCCACAGCAGCATTATTCATAAGAGCCAAAAACTGGAAATAATCCAAATGTCCAAGAATTGGTGAATGGATAAGGAAAATGTGACATATCTATACAATGGAATATTTTTTGGCAATAAAAAGGGATGAAGTATTGACACATACTACGACATGGATGAACCTTGAAAATATGCTACGTGAAAGAAGCCAGTCACAAAAGACCACATATTATATGAGTCCATTTATTTGAAATGTCCAGAATAGGCAAATCTATAGAGACAGAAAGCAGATCAGTGGTTACCTAGGGCTGGTGGGGATGGGAAGATTGGGGAGTGACTGCTAACAGGTAAGAAGTTTTGGGGGTGATGAAAATGAAAATCAACTGTGATAATGGTTGGACAACTCTTTGAATATACTAAAAACCAGTGAATTGTACACTTTAAATAGGTGAATGTATTGTCTATGAATTTTATCTTGATAAAGTTGTTATAAAAAAAAAAGAGGACAAAAACCTCACACTTCTCTACAGCCACTAAGAACCATCACTTTTCATCTGTTCCTTCCACTGATAAAATTTGGTCCAAGCCACCATGACCTCCTAGTGGCCAAATTCACTGACCTTTACTGAGTCATCCCAAAGCTTCCTCCTGAGCCTCTTCCTGACTAGGCTCTCTCTTCTACCAACTCCTCTTCTGCTTTGATGATCCTCACCTTCCTTGGCTCTCCTTTCCAACAAGTCACCAGGGCCTGATGAGTTCTTCTCTGTTTCATTTCTCTTGCATCCATCTCTCCCTTTCCATCCCACAGTCATTGCACTAGTTCAGGGCCCTGTCACTTTGCTTCTGCCACCACCCCCTAACTGATGTCATGGCTTTCCCTCTCCAATACATCCAGAACACCACTAGCAGCAGATTAAAATGGAGACACCATTTCACTTTCTTGTCAAAAACCTTCAGTGGTCTCGGCTTCCTATAAGATAAACCCTAAGCTGGCCTCCAAGGTTCTCCACAACCTGGCCCTAGCCTGTATTACTACTCTTCATCTCCTATACCTCCCCTATACAAACTCTCTGCTACAGCCAAACTCACCATTCCAGAACTCTCCAAACATGTCTTGACTTTTCCTGTTTCCAAATGATTTGCCCACTTTTTTTTTTTTTTTTAATGTATGCTTTCTGGTGAGGAGGATTGGCTCTGAGCTAACATCTGTTGCCAATATTCCTCTTTTTTTTTCCCCCCTCTCCAAAGCTCCAGTACACAGTTGTATATCCTAGTTGCAAGTCCTTCCAGTTCTTCTATGTGGGATGCCACCTCAGCATGGCTTGATGAGTGGTGTGTAGGTCCATGCCCAGGATCCCAACCAGCAAACCTTAGGCCACTGAAGCAGAGCATGTGAACTTAACCACTACGCCACCGGCCGGCCTGACTACTGCTCTGCTTTATCCCCTTAGGAATGCCTCCCTCAGCCTCTCTGTTGACCACTTTACTCATCCCTCAAGGCCCTATTCAACTCTCATTTCTTCTGTGAAGTAATCACTCCAGCCCCAAATTACCTTACCTTCCTCTTATTCCCAGACCACTTCTATACTGTTCTGCATTGTTATATGTATTAGGCTTCTTTCTCCAGTTAAACTAAAAACTATTTGACCCAGTTCAGAACTCACTTCCATCATGAAACTCCGACTACTCCCCCGAAAACTTCCTGTTCTCTCACTCCCCATTCCCAGTGTACCTGTTCTTCAACCTTCCTAGGAATTCCCATCTTAGGACAATTCCTTTCTCCTCCAAACTATCAGCCTCTTCTCTTTTCACTTCCACACTCTCGATTATTCATTGTAATAATAATGGCCCCCCCCCCCCCAAAAACAAGATAGACAAGGTCTATGTCCTTAAGAAATTTCCAGCATAGGCTAGACTCTGGAATTCATTAGTTCCATTTTACTCCCTGGTCCTTCCAGTGCATCCATCTGGAAAATTCCAATCAACCCAACCATCTACCTTCACTCTTACACACACAGGATGATGCCCATTTGAAGAAAATCACACAGTGGCAATGAAAGGGGCCACTACAAATATACTGTCTCTAATTTCTCTTGGATCTCAACACTGCTGAGCAATCCTTCCATTATTCCTGATCAGTTTTTCCTCCTATTTCCCAATCCCCCACCTCGTTTCATCTCTAATCTCTGCAAAAATGCATAGAAAGAAATAGAAGTCACTGGGGGATGAAGTTTTTTCAATTTCCATCCCCTCTCCTACCTAAAAAGTATCTGCATGCACACCTACCATTTCCTCCAACCCTAACGGAGCAGGAGTCTGGTATCTTTACCCCTTCTCACACACAGGCCTCAGCCATTCAGGTGGTCCCCAAATCCTGCATATTCTACTGCCCAAAGTAGCCATCTCCAACTTCCCCTCTGGCTACTCCCTAGCTCTCACCCTACTTGCTTGCCATATTAAACCGGCAGAGCTCCCAGAAGGCTGCATGGGCTCCCACGTCCCTTACTTTGGGCAAGAGGCCCACTCTGTCTCTAGACTCCTTCATCTGACCAGGCCCTCCTATACAGGAGAACTCAGCTCAGTCTTCTCCTCCTCTGTGAAGGTGAAGACTCCTCAGTCTCTACTGGATGATCCCATTGCACCGTTTGCTTACCTCTATCTGTGCATTTATCTTCCTCTGTTGTAATAATTGATTTAATGTCCAATTCTCCTAAAGGACTGTGAATGCATGGAGAACAAGAACTGTGTATTCCAAGTCCAGTACAGTGTTAATGGCACATCCGCCACTATCTAGATTCCCTTTGTGTTTCCACAATGCTTCAGTCAAATCTCTTCTCTCTCCCCATTAATCTGTTCATTAATGCCTTGTGATCAGAGAATGTAGTTTATATAATTTTTCTTTCTAGAACTTATTGAGGTTTTTTAGTGGCGTAACTCATCAAGTTTTATCCTATTCATGTATATTTGTAAAAAAAATCCCTTTAATCCAAGGTATCAAATTTAATATTAAATCAAATTTACTAGTTACAACATTCTCAACTTCAATAACCTTATTATGTCTGTGCCATAAATTGCCAAATGAGAGTCATGCTAAAGTTTCCCACTATGATTGTGGTTTTATCCATTTTTCCTTTTACTTCTAATAGCTCTTACTTTATGTATTTTAACACATTATTTGATTCATAAAGATTCATATTAATAACTTTATTGTATCAGAATTAACTAGCCACTTTTCATTTATTCATTCAAAAAACCTTTCTTGAACGCTTATTATGTCAGGCATTGTTTGAAGTAGGTGGGATATGTTAGGTAACAAAACAAAAACCTTTCTCTTTGTGGAACTTACGTTCTAGTGGGGGAGATAGGCAACAGACAATAAATATGACAAATAAAGTACATCATACAATGTGTTAGAAAGTGTTAGGTGCTAAGAGTAGGGTCTTATATGACAATATAAAGACTTTGGCTTTTACTCTGAGTGAAAGGTTTTGAGCAAAAGAATTACATGATCTGACTTACATTGTTTTTTTTTTTTGCTGGGAAAGATTCACCCTGAGCTAACATCTGTTGCTAATCTTCCTCTCTTTTTTTCCTCCCTCCCCAAAGCCCCAGTACATAGCTGTATACTCTAGTTGTAAGTCCTTCTAGTTTTCCTATGTGAGCCACCACCACAGCACAGCTACTGACAAACGAATGGTGTGGTTCTGCATCCAGGAACCAAACCTGGGCTGACTAAGCAGAGCACGCTGAACTTTAACTGCTAGGTCATCAGGGCTGGCTCTGACTTACATTTTTAGAAGCTCAGTTTGGCTGCTGTGTTGAGAATCAAGTATAGGAGGGCAAGGGTAGAAGAAGCAGGAGGACCACTGGTGGGTTATTGCAGTGATCCAGGTAAGACATGATAGCGGCTCAACTCAGGGTGGTGACAGTGGGGGTGACAAAAATGTTTGTATTCTGGGTATATCTTAAAGGTAGATTCAATGAAATTTTGTTTTTCCCTTTTTTTGTTGTTTTTTTGTGAGGAAGATTCACCCTGAGCTAACATCTATTGCCAATCCTCCTCTTTTTTTCCTTTTTTTAAAGATTTTATTTTTTTCCTTTTTATCCCCAAAGCCCCCCAGCACACAGTTGTACACTCTTCATTGTGGGTCCTTCTAGTTGTGGCATGTGGGATGCTGCCTCAGCGTGGTTTGATGAGCAGTGCCATGTCCGTGCCCAGGATTCGAACCAATGAAACACCGGGCTGCCTGCAGCGGAGCGCGTGAACTTAACCACTCGGCCATGGGGCCAGCCCCTCTCCTCTTTTTTTGCTTGAGGAAGATTAGGCCTGAGCTAACACCTGTGCCAATCTTCCTGTACTTTACATGTGGGATGCCTCCACAGCCTGGCCGATGAGTGGAGGAGGTCTGCACCCTGGATCTGAACCTGCGAACCCAGGCTGCCACAGCGGAGCACGCGGAACTTTAACTACTCAGCCATGGGGCTGGCCCTCCACAGGATTTCCTGACAGATTGGATACAGAGTGAGAGGAAGAAAGGAATTGGGGGTGATAGAAAAGTTTATGGTCTGAGAAACTGACAGGATGAAATTACCATCAACTGAGTTAGGGAAGTCTTTGGAGTGGAGCAAGTTTTAGGGAAGAGATTAGAAGTCCAGTTTTGGAGTTTGGGACATGTTGATTTTGAGATGGCTGTCAGACATCCACGGGGAAGTGTTCAGTAGGCACTTGGATGTATGAGTCTGGAATTTGGAGAAAGGTCTTGGCTGGGGGCATAAATATGGGAGTCAACAGCTTAATGGATGGTGTTTAGAGCCTCTGGACTGATGAGATCATTAAGGGGACAGTGAGCATAGAGAGAAAAGGTCCACGTTACTGCCTGCATGTACTCCCTACAAGTGGTTCCTTAGGTTTTCCCCTGAAAATTAGATATTTTATACCATTCCAGTTACTATTGCTGTGTAACAAGTTACCCAAAACTTAACAGTATTAAACAAAAACTAGTAATTTTAATATGCTCATGAATTATTTGGGTCAGGAATTCGGAAATGAATGTCTGAGGCTACATGATGTCTGAGTCCCTTGAAGGCTGGGGATGCCTCAATGGCTGAGGTCTGGAACCATCTGAGGGCTCAGTCACTCACATATCTGGTGCCTGTGAGGGGATGACTTAAAGACTAGGTCTCCTGACGAGACCACTTTCAAGTGGCCTATCCCAGTGGCTTGGCTTCCTCACAGCACGATAGCCCCAGGGTAGTTGGGTCTCTTCCAAGGCAGCTCAGGCTCCAAGCACGACTGTTCCAGTGAACAAGGCAGAAGCTGCATTCCCTTCTAAGATAGCCTTGAAAGTCACACAGCATCACCCCCCTACTCTCTTTTGGTGGAAGCAGCCACAAGACGGTCTGGATTCAAGGGGAGGGAATATAGATCCCACTTCTTGTATCAAAGAATTTTGAGGGGTGGGGGGTGGGCACAGGGGGTGAAGGGGAGCACTTATGTGGTGACAGTGAAGAAATAATATACAATTGAAATCTCACATTGATGTAAACTATTATGAACTCAATTAAATAAAAAAGAATTTTGATAGTATCCTAAGGGAGATGCTATTTTTTTCATCACATCTTACCTCAAGAAATTAATGAAAGCCATGCCGCGATTTGATTGTTAAGTATGTTATGCAGTAAAAAGCTATATTATAATAGAGTTGAAATGTATTTGTTAAAAAATATCATATACCAAAAATCCATCTCCATCCTCTGGTTATCAACATGAATAGAGTTTAAGTCACAGGAAGCTCCTTATTAATATTAGCATTTTCCAAATCACCCATGGACTGCATCCAAAAAGTTTAATTCTAAGTTGGTTTGCTGAAACTGAGGATACATTTTCCTACAGATGCCACACAAGGTAGCAAGGATCTCAGGTCAGTTGACAAAAGTTTCAAGTACTTAATTCATGATATACAATAGCCCCTCTCCTACCTGGAGGCTAGATTTTTGAAAAACCACTATGGTAAGAGAATTCTCAGTGGAAGAATCTATGGCCTTAGAGTCACAAATGAACAGAAGCATATATATATATATTTACATTTGCTAAAATAAAAAAATCAAGAATAATAAAATATTATAAGCATTATATACATCTTAAATTATAATAATGAGTGTATGTAAGTAATTTCCATTTACCATTCTGTGATCATGGAAATCTTGAAGATGTTGCTTTCCTATATTATAAATTACATAGACATTTTGCTTTGTTGCAGAGGGTATGCATAGTAAAAAGACATCTTTCCCTCGAGTCTGGTCCCATTCAAACATTCAATGCCTTTTATATTTCTTTGTGTGTGCGTGTGAGGAAGATTGGCTCTGAGCTAACATCCATTGCCAATCTTCCTCTTATTGCTTGAGGAAGATTGTCGCTGACCTAACATCTGTGTCAATCTTCCTCCATTTTGTATATGGGAGGTGGCCACAGCATGGCTTGATGAGCAGTGTGTAGGTTCACGCCCAGATGCAAACCCACAAACCTGGGCCACCAAAGCAGAGTGCACGAACTTAACCACTATGCCACCAGGCCAGACCCTATATTTCTTTTTATTTTTAATACATTAAAAATATACTCCTTTGGATAATAAAAATGTTATCTTCTCAATGTACAAAATTCAAGCACATCAGGTATAAAGAAAGTAAAAATCAGTCCAATCTCACCATCTAGATATAATAGCTATGAACATTTGGGTGAACATCATTCCAGATATCTCTTTGTGCATATAAACACATAAGGAAACAAAGATATATAATTTTACATAAGTGGGAAATACTGTTCTATACCCTTCCTTTTTTTCTCAATATATGTCAACAACCAAGTCTCCCATGCAGCTACATCATCTTTTTAATGGCTGCATAGTACTCCATTGTATGGATGAACTATAATTTATTTAGCCATTCTCTTACCAACAGACATTTCAGATTCTGTCTAATATTTCCCAATTACTATTATCATAAAGCTACATTCTTACTCATATATCTTTCCACACTGATCCTATTGTTCTCTCAGGATAAATTTTTAAAAGCAGAATTGTTAGGTAAAAAGAATGTACACCTTACACCTTGATACACATTGCCACACAAACCTCTGGAAAGGCCAAACTATTTCACACACTCACCAACAGTGCCTTTCTTAGACTTTCTGCTGGACTTGTCAACAGTCTGCCCCCTCTCCTCTCACCAGCTTCAGCTCCCTCCACATGGATTGTGGAAAGACAGCAGGACAGTACTAGGTCCAAGAGTTTACTTCCATCAGCTTCCTTCATATCTCCCATGACTACACCACTTAAACCTCAGGCACTTCTAGATTTCTCTCCCTCCCCCACTCCAATCTCTGTTTTCCAATCATCTCCAGTAAGTCTGACTCACAATTCAAATTACCTGGAATGAAATTCTCACAGTTGACAAAAAAAATTATGCAGATGTAAAAATTGCCTTAAATTATTATCAGAAGGAGATGGAATATAAAAAAGGAAAAGAGGGAGAGAGAGACAGCATGCAGAGGAGGGAAGGAGGGAGGGAAGAAGGAAGAAGAAAGTCACTAGTTTGGCCTATCATGTGAAGAAAACTGACATTTTGAGATAAATTATTCTTTAGGCCTACTGTACAACTTTTGTGAACAAATATTTCCAAAGGAGGTTGAATTCTGAAAGGTCTTTCATTCAGTTATGAAACTGAGTACTTACTATGTACGGACATTGCTCTCCAGGCTTTGGGGAGACAGAGATGAAGAAGGTAAGATCCTTGCCCGTAAGAAGCTCCTACTCTGGCAGGTGAGATAGAGGTGTAAACAAATACTTTTTAGATAAGTGTACATACTTTGATACCTGGTGAGAACTGTTGTGATAAAGGTACACCATAAGGTACACCTTACTTGCTACGTAAGTAGACTGGGTCAGTTTGACTGGGCAGACGCAATGCTGCTTTAAAGGAGAGATTGCCTTTAAGTGTGACGTTGAAGGATGAATGGTTTTCTGGGTGAAAAAGGATATTGCAGGGGCTGGCCCGGTGGCCTAGTGGTTAAGTTCGAGGGCTCTACTTTGGTGCCCTGGGGTTTGCTGGTTCAGATCTCAGGCGTGGACCTAGACACCACTCATGAAGTCATGCTATGGCAACATCCCACATACAAAATAGAGGAAGATTGGCACAGATGTTAGCTCAGGGACAATCTTCCTCACACACACACAAAAAGGACATTGCAGGCAGAGCAATTATAGAGGTACATAATGGTGAACCTTAGCAGAGATAGAAGGGTAGGGAACTGGCAGGGGATGAGGCTGAAAAGGTAAACTGAGGCCACACTGTGATGGAGTTATTCTTCCATGCTAAGGGATTCAGACTTTATCTCAGCAATGAGGAGTTCCCAGGGGCTTTTCGGTAGGGAGGCATCATAATCAGATCCGAATTTTAGAAAGAAATTCCGGTTGTGGGGAAGAAGAAGGACAAGGTGGAGACCAGCTACAAGGACCTCGTCTAGGCAAGGAACGGGGAAGAACTGCACCCACACCATGCAGAAAACTGCAGGGATCCAAAAATGGGATTTACTGACTCACTGGACAAAGAAATTGAGGGCAATGGTGGACACCAAAAGAACTCAAATGCTTTCACTTAGATACTGACTAGATGGTGATCCCATTAATGGAAACAGAGTATATAGGTAGAAGAGCAGAAGACGTGGAGGAACGTATTCATTTCCATGTCGGACCTGCGTGTTGGACACATGTGTACGTGTTTGGCCTCCTCCTTTACCCTGACTCGATCCTCTTCACCATTACCTGCAGCGCACACACACAAAACGTCTAAATGCCATTATTTTTTAAAAGAGGAAACAGAAAGTAACTTGATTAGTAAACAGAGTTTGGACTGGAACCCAGATCTTAAAAGATGTAAACTGCACTCTTTTCACAAGGCTGCACTCTCATTTGACCTCCACTCTTCCATCCAACCATCCAAAATACTGCCTACAGCACCTTCCCCTTACACGTTTCTCACCTCAAATCTTCCTGTGGCTCCTTACTCATCTCCACTAACTCCGAAAGACTGAGGTCTATCCACCTATCAATCTCCTTCTTTCTAAAACATCTTCCTCTCTGCTTTTCACACACACTCATCAGAGCTGTCCTGTCCCACCTGAACTCTGCACATTGATTTCTATGGACAGACCATGCCATGCAGTGAGGAATGAACCATTAAAAAAAAAATCAGGGGTCAGCCTGGTGACATAGTGGTTAAATTCACATACTCCCCTTCAGCAGCCTGGGGTTTGCCGGCCCCAATCCCGAGTGCTGACCTACACACCATTTGTCAGGCCATGCTGTGGCAGGCGTTCCATACATAAAAAGTAGAGGAAGATGGGCACCGATGCTAGCTCAGGGCCAATCTTCCTCAGGAAAAAAAAGGGGGAGGGATTGGCAGCAGATGTTAGCTCAGGGCTAATCTTCGTCAAAAAAAAAAAAATCAGTCATGTCCAAATGCCCATTTTGACTCTTACCATCTGTGACCTTAGTCATATTATTTAACCTCTCTGCCTCACTTTTCTTGTCTGCAAAAGGGAATAATGCCTATCTCACTGAGTTTTAAAAGGTAGCTACTATATATAAGGTGTTTAACACAGTATCATATACTTAAAAGGCATTTAATAAACGACAGCTATTTACTATGAAAATAATATTTACCTCACAAGACTATTGTTCCTACGGGCCTGACACCTAAGCAGTCCCTCAAAATACGTTAGTTCCCGTCTCCCTTCATTCTTGAAACAACTTCCTAGTTCTTTCCAATAAAGACTCAGAAACTAGTTCCAATCCAACAAAAATTCCCCTAATTCAGCTGAAAAACTATTTGTACATTTACTAAAATCTCACCCCTCACGCAAGGATAACACTTACTGAGAGCTACCCAGACATAATTTCTCCTCTTCGTAACTTTAAATCACTGGAAGAGAATAATCCCATTTTTCAAGTTCCCCAAAGCCAACATTATATCCTGTTGGCTTTGTGTTGTATCATGCCAACAGCTACAAGTTGCCTTCTCTGTGTCAACTGGGTGTCCAGGTACATTTCAGAGTTATGGTAGCTTCAGCTCTCCGCAGCCGGAGTAAATAAGTTTGCTACGCTAACCAAACAACAAAAGTGGAGAAGAAAACTTCAGACAGTGTCCCATTAATCTTAAGTGACTGTGAACAGATGCCACGCAGTGACGTGGTCCAAGCGAGTGACGAGTGAACCAAGGTGTCTGTTCCTGCAGCGTGTCAATGTGTCAAAGTGTGCGCGTGTCCGTAAAACTGAAAGTACACTCGTGTGCGCCGAGACGTCTGAGCACGGATGTGTACCCCTTTCAACCCGGGTGCGCAGCGAGCGAGCGACGGCGCGGACCCCCACGGGGCTGTCCTCCAGGTGCTTACCTCTGAGGACGAGCCGGTGGACGCCGCTGGGCGCCGCCATGTTGGCGCTGGTCACGTGGCCGCGAGCCCTCGCTCGCCGCCCTGCCCCGCCCCGCCCCGCCCTCCGGAGCCATCCAGTCGCAGCCCAGGAGAAGACCGTAGGCGCCGAGCCCGCCCGAGGCGAGCGCGCGTGCGCGCGGGGGGCTGACTGCGGGAGCCCCAGCGGCGGAGCGGCTCTGACGCCCGGGGCAGCAAGGGAACCCGCGGCCGGTCGAGCCCGCTCCCGTCGCGAGAGGCGGGCTCCAGCCGCGGTTTGCGCGCTTGCTCTGAGCCCCCGCGCCCAGGTGGGATGGAAGAAGCCTGTCAGGTAAGCGTGGCATCCGATATTTGTAGCATCAACATTTTGGTGCATGGAAACGTGAAGTTGGGAGGAAAAAATAAAGCACAATCTAGCGTTCAACATAGCACTTTGCATCGTCCGACACCTTGTTGCAAATTATTTCCCTGGATTCAATTGAAAGGTAAAATTTGGTTCAAAGTCACCAGCTGCCCCTTTGATGTCCCAGAATCTACATTACTCAGCAGAGACGCCAGACAAGAGGAGATCTGTGTGCAGCTGCAAAATCTATTCTGGGTACCCCAGTGGGTATGTTCAGGAGACTTCTCTTTCCCCAAGGACACCTCCCGCTCAGCGGCATTAACTGGACTCTTAATCCCTAAATTTGACTTTTAAGAATGAGAGGATGACGTCTGCCAATTGCGCTGCCAAAAGACGAAGCCCACAGAAGGCCAGTTGTGAGTCAAGCGAGGGAGCTGATGGATCCCTAGTGATGATGGTGCCCATTTTACCAAATTCACTGTTCCTCTTATCTGCGTTCGGCGTCAGATTTCCATCCTGTCACGGACCAGGTGTTACTCATCTTGGTAGCTGGTGCTCAGCCAAGAACCTGATAGTCAAAGAATGTCTGGTGAAGGAATTGAACTCTCCATGGAGCCAGTCAAACCAAGACTGTAACAGTTTCCCGGACTTTAAATGCAGTAAAGATTAATAAGGATTGTTGGCAAATGTGTTGATGTCTCCTAATTAGTTTTCAAGAATTTAACTACACACAGTGAAAAATCCAGACAATTCAGAAATGAGTAAAAAAAACAGTGCGTCTCATTCCTCACCCTCTCTACACACCACAATCCCACTCTCCAGTCACCCACTGTGTGCTTCATTCCATTCCTCTTACAGGCAAATATGCGCAAATATTTTAAATAGCATCACATACTTACTGTCACGACTCGCTTTTTCCACTTGTAAACATCAAATCTTAGAACACTTAGCTCGAGCTCCTTCTTTTTAATGGCTGTGTAGTCCTGATAGTTTTACTTTTAAAGATAATGAATTTTGGCCATTCATTAGAGGATACATGCTCTACTTCTTGGAGATCCAGTTTTGGATGCTTTTGGGTCACCTTGAAAGATAAAGAGAAATAATGTTTTCCACTGAGGTAAATAAGATATACAAGGATGCGAATGAAAAGTACTCCTACAGGTTACTTCAAGCCCCACCTTTTTCAAACTCAGATCCGTTCTGGGGAGAGGGTTTTGGAACACGGTAAATCTGTCCTCTGTAAGTGAAGCCAGCAATCTGAGTGCAGCAAAGGAGCCTGAGAGGTAGCAGGGCATAGAGTCTCAGGAAGTGTGTAGAAAAAAGAAGCCTAGAAGTCCCTAGCGAAGTGTCAGAGGCATTAAGCCCAATTTCAAACACATCTGAAACAGAACACGTGTTCATGTGATTCAGCTCAGCCAACCCTGGGAAAAGAAATGCACGATTTATTCCCCTGCAACTGGAAGGAAAAGGAAAAGGAAACACTATGAGGACTCAGGTGGCACCACCATAGTGGAACCCAGTGAGGAAATCCCCAATAAATTCAGCATAGAATGCGGATATTTAGGATGAGCTAGAAATGAAGCAGATGTGGACTTGCACAGGCGATGGCTCATTCACTGATCCTCGATTTGGTTTCTGTCATACCACATCCTTCTGACATTAGAAGGAATAAAAGCTGTCAGCATGTGTCCTCCAAAGTCATCAATTTATGAGGTATATGCATGCTGACCAACAGGATAAAGGGCTAGACTCCTGACATCTAAGATCCCTTGCAGTTCTAACGTTCTGTGGTCTTGGGCACTAAGGGCATTAGAATGCTTTCATTTAGATGAGTAACCGCTACTGACTCACATCTCTACCCCATTTCTGCCCATCTTCCCACCTGGGAAATAAAGGTTAATTATGTATATTGTGGCACTTCACTGATTTGAACTCCTACCATTATTCAGATTTTGTACTTGGGATTCTTGAATAAAAAGTTGAATAATTTTTCAAAACCAGCGTTCAAGAAATAAAGGATAACTTCTTAATACTTTCAGTTTCTGTCTCCAAAAATTCATTCTTTAATGTTAAAATGTTTTTATTAATTGTGATTATTGTTTTATAGGTCTTTTTACCTTGGTTTTAAAAGATCATGTCTTATTAGTATCTTTTAAAATCTTTTTATCTTCTTTATAAATTCTGATGTTCATATTTTTGAAAAGTTAGTTTTCCGTCCTCTTTCTTCTACTTAATGATATTTTATTATAGACTTATACCATATAACTTTTTCAGAAGTTGTATATAGTTTGTGATAAAATTTAAATTATATCAGTTTCTGTAATGTGTCTTGAATTTGGTAATTCAAATTCACATTTTTTTCAATGCTTTAGGGGATTATACAACATGAAGTAAAATCTCTTTAAAAATAAATTTTGCTTTGTAATACATGAACCTGTAACTTGTTTCACAAGTTTAGAGTTTTAAATATTTTTATTAGGTTTACCTATAATGCAAGATACTTAAGAACATAGACTATAAAATAAAGACTAAGGTGCTTACATATCTATAGAAGAAAATTGTTATATATATATAAACACGTTGTAAAATTAGCTGAAATGATGTGGTATTTCCTACTTGGCACAAGGCAGGTTCTATGGCCTGCTGAGGGAAATGGGTGCCCTGGGACCCGGAGAACTTCCATGGGACTGTCACATAGCCTGAGGTGCCTTCATTCTCCCTTCCTGACCTTGTTTCTCAGTTTTGCCATCTGAATCAGAAAAATCAGGCTTTTGATTTGATTTCAGGTTTGTTTCTTAGCATTTTACTCTGTGGCTTGAGAGGAATATTTACAGTCTTGCCCTCTAATTTGTCCAGTTTTAGTATGAGGAAACTCTTATTTATTTACATTTTTAAGTCAAATGAACTAGGAGTCCTGCGTAAATGTAATCTGCACATACAACAGGGACCTGTCTCGTAGCTGAGTGGACCCCTCTAAAGTTGGGGTCCACCTTCTAATGGTTATATGTCCAGGCCGATAGTTTCCAGGGCACTCTCTTAGCCAACTTGCTGGTGGTTGTTGCTTCCTATATCAATCATTTGAGAGAATAATAGTTATGTTACTAGATAATCTAGGTGTATGCTTGGAGAAAATGTGTAAGTGCTCCATGTTTTTTGCGGAAAAGTAATGCCATATGCAGGGCAATTGTGAGAAATCAAGTGAATTTCTCTTCACTGCTTGTGCCCTGTTTCCTTGATCTATAGCAGTGCCAGGAGGGAGCCGGGGGCAGGGGAGGGGAGCTTTAGGTGTACGTGGCCCTCCTGCCCCTCCCACTTTTTGATTTGTCTAGTGACCTTTTCTCAGTCATATAATTCCTATGCAAATGAAACTTCAAGCCCCACCCCTTTCAGATGAGATTCCCCTACCTGAGCCCCTCCTGCATTGAAATTCTGAAGATTTCGGGGATCTACAGCCATTTATAGATCTAACCCAAATGGGCTCTTCAAATAGCATGCTGCACCCTTCTGAACAGTTCCGTCAGGGTAAGCAGAGAAGAATGGGACCAGACAGGGCTAACTGAGCTGTAGGGTAAGACCAAAACATTGGCCCAAGGGAGCTGTTGCTCTCAGGTCCAATCTGGCTTGCATTCATTTCAAGCTGGTTCAACCCTTTGGCCTGAAAGATATTATGGGAGATGTAAACAGAAATGATGCTTCAGCATACCAGCCTATCCATTGTGGGAGCAGTAGCCCACCTGGAATAGTGGCAAGAGCCAAGGGAGGGATGGCATGGGAAGGGTATAGGGAAGAGGATGAGGGTGGTCCCAGACCTCACTCACTAATGTGTCCAAGTTTTCTGATAATGTGCTTGCTTCGATCAGAGTTGGCTTTGGAACTGTGCAGGCTTGAGGCACAAGGCTTCCCTGACCGCATGTCTTGAAACTGTCTCTGAAGGAAGTTGGGTTAAAGCAGAAGTGTGCAGTCCCCCCATGAAATCTAAATAAAAATGTGTGCCATTAACGACTGCCATCTACTCTCAATTACTAATCCCTGGAAAAGTGGCAACTCCTTATACACTTCTGGAGAATGAAGAATTCCATTCAGAGTAAGGAAGAAAGGCAAAAGTTTCCAAGAGAATTTAGAGATCAATCAGCCCATCGGGAAATACTTAAGTGCCAACTCTAGGCTCCAAGGAAATTTATTATTTTTGTTCTTAAGAAACTAATTGGGAAACTGAGACTAACATGCTCACAGGATTGTTCCTAAAGACCAAATACCCTTGAGACTACAAGCCCCATAGGAGCAACGCCGGGTGTGAGGGGTCACACATTCTGGCTATCCCTGGCTGCCAAGAACTGAGAGAAATGCTGAAGTCTAATTATGTAAGTTCCCATGAAATTGCACCTGTTTTATCTTCATTTCTTGCAAAGATGAAGGAGAGAGTAAGGGAAATAATGCTTCCTTTAGCATCTCTAACCCACACTTGTAAAAGAAGAGAAAGGAAAATGCTCTCTGTATCCTTGTTGGAGTTTTTTTTTAAAGTCTGTTTTGGTTTTTCTTTTCTGTTTACACATGTATGTAATATGTGCTCTTTGGAAACGTTTAAAAAATACTGAAATGTGTAATATAGAAAGTAGAAGTCCCCTAGAAAAGCTCTCTCCAGGTAATAGCTATTAATAAGTTAATGTATATTCATCTAGATTTTTTTTCTACACATATATCATTTGTTGGACTTTCTAAGGGCAGGTACCTACTTTTACCATGACCAGTCACACATCTATATAGAATAAAATGAAGCAGACTAGGCAAACGACATGCGAAAGGACAGGAATGCACATTACCTATGACTTTATCGCAATCCACTGTGCATTCTTTCTTCCTTTTGCCTTCACTCTGCACTTGTTTCTCTTCTTTCATTGTTTCTACCCTTCTATAAGATTCCTTATTTTACTGGTTTTTTTTCTTTCTCTCCTGGTGTGATGATACATTCCTGGTTATGGTTACCTTCTCATATTTTCCATCTTTGTTTGTTCTTTTGCTGGATTTATGGTTGTTTGCTGTTTAGTTCCTAGTGTGTTTGAGTAAAAATACATGGTCCTATAGGATTGTATGAGATCAGTTCATATAGAGAGCAGTTTGACCATTAATATCAGAGTTTGAAAATATTTGTGATTTTGGTATTTCCTGCCTATCAGCATGAAACAATGCTCCTTGGTCTGTTAACAGTTATGCAAAATACACTGCAGTAAGACTCTCCAAAGTGGAGATTATGAAATAACAAGGGATTTAATAATAGAAAAAGAAAACTAGCTGCATGTCCCTTTCTCCCCTCCCACTCTCCGCCTCCACTCCACAAACTGGCTGACACCCTAAGCAGTAGTGCATTTCTTAACTTCTTCTGCTCGCCTCTCACTCAATGAATTCTATATTCAAGACTGAAACTGTTGAAACAAACAAGAGGGCAGATGCTGCCTCGACCTCTCTTCCCATTGAGCCGAGCTCCTCTGTGCTCAGCCCATCCACTCTAACCCGGAGAATAACCTGTCTGGAGAGCATTCTCCTCATCTGAAGCACACACAAGCATCGCTGCATTTTCCTTTGCTTGATAAAGGATAAAGGAAGAAAAGCGGCAGCTGCTCCAGGAGCAGACAGCAAACAAGCCTCACTGTGGTGGCCCCCCCAGCCTTCACAAAGCGGGGATTCAGAGAGCTAGGCAAACAGACTGTACAGCCCAAGACTTCCACACAGATTCACCTGCCAAAATTATTAATTAAAAATCTAAAGGACTCTCCAGGTGAACTGAGAGTCTGAGCAAAGCACATTTTCCGACTGGTCTTTTATTAAGTTGGAAGAGAGAGAACACAGTTGAAGAACCAGAAAGGGCTTCAGAGATCATCTAATCCAACTCTCACTCTACCCCGTCCAATTTTAAGATAAAGATAGCGAGGCCCACAAAGGTCATAGGAGAGAAGATTCAACCTTTTTCCAGCCTGTGTACGTTATAACACTGGAGGTCTTAAAAAATACTTTTTTTCCAAGACATTTATAAGGCACTTCTTGCAGCATATTACATGCAGTAGCTCTTCAGACATTCATAATAGATGGCATTACACTTTTATTGCATTATATTTCTCTGCAGGGTTAATGGAAAGCCCCCAAAATTATGACATGAAAAATTTCAAAGCTTTGGTTTTACGTTTAGTGACTTTTTTTTTTTTTTTTTTAAGATTTTATTTTTTCCTTTTTCTCCCCAAAGCCCCCCGGGTACACAGCTGTGTATTCTTCGTTGTGGGTTCTTCTAGTTGTGGCATGTGGGACGCTGCCTCAGCGTGGTCTGATGAGCAGTGCCATGTCCGCGCCCAGGATTCGAACTAACGAAACACTGGGCCGCCTGCAGCGGAGCGCGCGAACTTAACCACTCGGCCACGGGGCCAGCCCCCGTTTAGTGACTCTTGATTCATAGAACCAGGATGTCAAAATGGGGAGTTTGCCTTTGGTAGCCAAATAAAGTGCATGGTGAACTATGATTCCTTTGAGAATCAGTTTCCAAACAAAAGGATTGAGTATTGCTCTTTTTTTTTTTTTTTAAAGAAAACTCTTCACTATCTTTTCTTTTGGTGAATTCTCCTTTGTGGAAGTCGGCTGAACACAATCTTACTGTTTAAAGTTGCCACTTGTCTGCTTCAAATAAACTTATTTTTAAATTTCCTTAGTTTACAGTTGTATTTTATTTGACATTTATATGGTGCTTCAGTTGCTGAACAATATAGTAATTTTTTTTTAAGATTTTGTTTTTCCTTTTTCTCCCCAAAGCCTCCCTGGTACATAGTTGTGTATTTTTAGTTGTGGGTCCTTCTGGTTGTGGCATGTGGGACGCCACCTCAGTGTGGCCTGAGGAGCGGTGCCATCTCGGTGCCCAGGATCCGAACCAGCAAAACCCTGGGCCATTGAAGCGGAGCGCACGAACTTAACCACTCGGCCACGGGACCTGCCCCCCAGTATAGTAATATTATTTGACAAAATTTTGTATCAAAGAAACACATATATAGTTTTTAAAAACATGCAATTATAACAAGGTTTACGATGAAAAGCAGGTCCCCATCCTACCCTTTCCCAATCTGACCCAACCCAACCAATTTGAACTGTTTTTGTTTCTGCTTAGTGCTCTAAGTCATGCCAACTATAGTTTACTATATTTGGACTCTGATTTTCTTGTACACTTTCTTTTCTGGAGTTCATAATTTCCAATTATAATTTGGACCAATTACTTTCTTAGACCTGTGACTCCATTGCCATCTTCAGATTTCTTTTTATTGGAATCAGATTAGTTTTATGATTTTTTGTACTCCACATCTTACATGCTCTTTGATTTCACCTTTATGCTGCTAAAATAGATCAAAAGTAACTTCATCAGAAAATGTGTGAAGTTAGTTTTCTGGTTTCTTAGCTTTCCAAAACCACCTTTATTTTGCTCTCACACTTGATTGATAGTTTGGATATAGGATTCTAGATTCAAAATAATTTTCCACCAGAACTTTGAAGACATTGTTCCATTGTCTTTTAGCATGAAGAATGGCTGATAAGAAGTCGTATGCTATTTAAATTCCCCTTCCTCTCCCAGGTTACTTGTGTTTTCCCCTCTGCCAGCATTTAGGGTCTTTATTTTTATGCTCAGTGTTTTGAAATTTAATAATTTAACCTACATGTGGATCTTTTTAGTAAGTAGTATAGTGGTTAAGAACTCAGGTGAATTCTACTACTTGGGCCAACATCCTAGCTCTGCCACTTACTAGCTGTGTGACCTCAGACTCCAGGCCTGACTGGAGGATAATACCCTATGCGTCAAACGGTTTTAAAAACTGAAATGACTAATGCAAGTGCTTAGCAGATAGTAAGTGCTCAATAAATGTTAGTGATGTTGACTTGATCTTGCTCACACTTCAGGGAGCTCTTCTAATTTGAAGATTCATTTCTTCACCTCTAAGGAATTTTTCTCCCTTTCTTTGATAATGTCCTTCTGTTTGCTTATCCTCTCTGAAATGAAAATAAGCTGGCTATCAGATTTCCCACAATAATTTATCTTTTATCTTTTTTTTTTTTTGGAGGAAGATTAGCCCTGAGCTAACATCTGCTGCCAATCCTCCTCTTTTTGTTGAGGAAGACTGGCCCTGAGCTAACATCCATGTCCATCTTCCTCCGCTTTATATGTGGGATGCCTACCACAGCACGACTTGCCAAGCGGTGCCATGTCTGCACCCGGGATCCGAACCGGTGAACCCCGGGCCACCAAAGTGGAACATGCGAACTTAACAGCTGTGCCACTGGGCCAGCCCCCTATCTTTTCTCTTTTTGATGTCAGTGGAAATCTCTTCAACTTTATACCCCAAGTTTCTGCTGCTTGACTTAGAATGATCATTTTAATTTCTATGAGCTCTTTCTTATTCACTGATTGTTCCTTTTTCACAATATTGTTTTGATTTCATATATGAAATATCTTTTCTTTCCCAATTTTTATCTTGAAAACTTAAAAACATACAGGAAGGCTGAAAGAACCATACAGTCAACACCTGTATATACCTTCCACCTAGATTCAATAATTTAGAAATTTTTGTCACATTTGCTTTATTTCTGTTTACATACATATATATGTCTATGTATGCATCCACGTATGTATGTATGTATATATACCCCACTTACATACTTTTTTTGTGGACCACTTGAATGTAAGTTGCATACATCATGACCCTGCTCCTAAATACTTCAGCATGTGACTCCTAGGAATAAAGACATTCTCCTACACAATCACAATACCGTTATTACAACTATGAAAATTAACAAAATTCCATATCATCTAAGATAGAGTCCATATTCAGATTTCTCTATTGTCTCAAATGTGTACAAAACCTATCAAAATGTAAGATGTCCATGCCCTTTCACTCAGAGATTCCGTCACTATCTTGCATACATACTCCCAAATGTACAAAATGGAGTATACACAAGAGCAGTGACTGCAGCACTGCTTGTAAGAGCAGAAGATAGGAAACAACCTAAATGTCCATTAATACAGTGTTGGGTTTAAACACATTGAAATCAAATTATGGATTATCAAACAGCTGTTTAGAATCAAGGTGTTCAGAATTGAAGTATTCTAATATATATTAATAAAGATGAGTTAAATTTAACTGGAAAAGATTCTGAGTATTGCATATAGCATTATCACCATTTGTGTTAAAAATTATGGATGTTTGCAAACATAATTAACTCTGAGGGACAAAAGAGAAACTGGTAAAAGCAGTTGCCTCTGGAAAAGTGATTTGGGGGACTGGGTGGAAAGGAGGGCAGCTTACTTCAAATACTTTTACTCATTTTGAATTCTGTACTATGTCCATGTTACATAATAAAAATGAGTCAGTGCTTAAAGTGGATAAATATTCAATCCCACATAGCAGTGGTTCTCAACCAATGGTGCTTTTGCCTCCCAGAGAACATGCGACAATCTCTGGAGACGTGTTTGGCTGTTACAGCTGGAGGTAGGGGTAGTGCTACTGGCATCGTGTGGGTAGAAGCCAGGGATGCTGTCAACCATCCCACAATACACGGGTCAGTCCCGCACAACAAAGATGCTCTGGCCCAAAATGTCAATAGTGTTGAGAAACCCTGTGGCAGAGCAACTCTTCTGGATCCTAAGGCTTAGAAAAGCCAAGAAAACTAAAGGAATAAACACAAAGAAAGTCATGTGCATATGCCTAAGCATTCAAATCATTGTGCCTTTAAGATAATTCATATTTCTAGCTGTGAAGGAGGATGGTTGAAGTCCAAAATACTCCTGTTTGCCTAGTTTTCTCCAGATTGGTACAGTATCAAGCTTCTGTAACCTTAGTTCATGTTAGTAATTTTAACTATTGTAAACGTAGTATAGTCAGTATAAGAACGCGGGTGAGACTAAAGTCTGTGATTTCTAGGGCTTTAATCTGTAAGTAGACTTGCACATGTGTGTACAGCACATGTACAAGAATATGCATTGCAGCATTGTTTGTAATGGAAAATATTGGAAACAATCTAAATAATAGGGGACTGGCGGAGTAGTTTATGGTATATTCACACAATGGGATACCATGCAGCCATTAAACAAGACAGCTCTAATGATCTCCAAGATATTAGGAAGTATAAAAAGCAAGTTAGGAATAATCTATATGGGAGGTTGCCATATGTATATGTGGCATATAAAAGATATATACATATATGCTCATTTATGCATGTATCTCTGAAAGATATACAAGATAGCAGAAACAATGGTTGTTTCTGGAGGATTGGGACGAGGAACTTCTCAGTGTGTGCCCTTTTGCATTTTTGTACTATGTGCATACTACTTATTATGTGCATAAAGACGGCTCTGTCCAAGTCAGTGAGTAAATTAAATGCACTCTATAGTTCCACTGCAACAATACAAGGAGAATGAAATATGTATTACAATAAAGATGTAAGGAATATGGAAACACAGAAAAGTTGTAGATGTGGAAAAGTGGAAAATGTTGAGAGGAAATGAGGAACTTCAAGCCATACTTCAAATGAGGTGCCAATAATTTCAGTCATCACAATCAAACATCCTTTTCCTAATACTTGCTCCTCTAAGGGTATGAAAACAAGAGGGCAATTGGAGTATTTGGTGACTAGGGCAAATGTCATGCTAGTGAGGTATTTTACAGATGGTAATGAAAAAAAATCCCCTCTTACGAAGAGCCTAATGGGCTGGTATGCTTAAGACTTGGTTGGCCTACTTGATGGAAGATGAGTTGGAGGAGTGGAAGTCAGGAGCCTTGGGTATAGTCCTGGCTTTGTCACTAATTCACAGTGTGACCTTAAGCAAGTGAACTTTTGGATCTATTGTCCATCTATAAAATGAGAGTGTAGATCCCAAAAGGTAAATTTTTAAAAAATCAAATGGATAATTCATACTGGGTAAAAAATTTCACAAAAATACGGAAAAATATTCAGCCTTCCCACTAAGCAAAAGGAATATAAATTTGAGATTTTATACTTATTGAAACAACAAAATCAACATCCCATGCCATTGAAATTCTGTTAAAACCAGTATACATATTCTTATGTTAGTAATTTACAAACCATTCTGGGAAATACCACAAGTTTATGTAACTGAGCCATAGAGATAGTCCTATCCTTTGACTCAGTAGCTGCATTTCCCAGAAATTTAACTTAGGAAAATGATTTAACAGACACAAAAATATATATATACAAAGACATTAATTCATTTGAATGTTGTCTATAATAAAAAACATAGGTAAATGGTTAATATGAGCAAATCAACATGAAATGTTGTACATCTATAAGAACCATTTTGAACCCTAGAGATGTTAAAAATACTATATCCAATGTATATATATATAGATAATATACAAATGTAAAATAATTTCATTTAGAAGAATTATGGGTACCTTATTATTGAATCAGTATTTAATACTGTTAAACTGGCTTTAAAATTCTAATAAAAAGAACTTAAGAATGAATTTAAGGAATCAAGTCATTGACCTCTAAGGTCTATGATTCTAATCATCCTCTGATATGGTGTTGGGGGCTTTGCTGTCAGCTTTCCTCTAGCGGGCAAGGATGACGGTGAATGAGATACATCGTCAGAATAGACAAGGCTCTGGAACAGCAAGCTGGGACCCCTGCAATTTGGAGACCGTCAGCAACATAAGGCACTTTTTCTTTCCTCTCACACATAAACTAATTCATGTATAAACTATGAATTTTGTGTGATTTATAAAAATGCTTTACTTTATACTTATATCACATCTGACTATAAAAGCTAAAGAGTGGAGAGAAAAGATGTGAAAAGGATAAGCACAGTTCTTAGAACAGGAAGGGAGCCTAGAGATCATTCTAGTACAACCTCATTTTACAGATGAAAAAACTGATGCTCAGAAAGGAAACATGGTATTACAAAGTACAATTGGGAGGGGACAGGAAAAAATTAATTAAGAGTGATGGAGGGGGAAGGGCAGTGAAAAAGGCAAAGGTGACAGTAAATAATGTTGCTGTGTGTGTGGATGATAAAAGGGCTGAAGTCTACAACTGGAGGGTGGAAAGTGACCACCAGACCTAGAGGGTGTCTGTGCTGGTTTCAGACAGTCCTATACATCTATCCTGGCATTTAATTACCTCACACGAGGTGCAGATCTTACTGTCAGACTTTACCCTTCTAACTCCAAATGAAGGTACAGGCTTTTGAGTCACAAAGATTAATGCTAAACCAGGTCTTTATGCATGAACTGAACAAAAAACATTGCTTTAAAAAAAAGTACATTAATTGGTATCATATTGGCTTTTTCTGGTGTCTACATAAAAACAATATTGAAAGATAATGTTTAGATTGTACTGTTTTTTCCCAGAGCTCATCTTTAGTATCAATTGTGCATTTTCAATAAAAAATTTAAAAATTACTTAATTTAGATGGAAAACAAATTGCTTTCATATTGGTTTCAGAAAGAATTTCAACTGAACTTATTCAGTCTATCTGTAACAAATTATGTACATATATACACTCTCTCAGAAATCAACAAGTTTATATATAAGCTTCTGAGAGGAGACTGTTTGAACTTTTGCAACATCCTCTTTCTACGGCTGAGTGCCATCGCTATGCTGCCAGCCACAGCGATTTTGTGTCCAGAGGGTACCAGTTACTTTGCTTTCTTTACGTTTGACAGGTTTTACTAATAGAAAGCTCATCTATGGACAAGATAGTGCTTGTCCAAGTTGAGAGTTTGCCTTAAGCACTGAACAAATCAGATTTTAAAAGTAAAGTTCAACTTAATCCCATTTTTGACACTAAATACCTCACTCACTGGCACACATAAACGTCAAGCTTTTACTTTTAATGATTCTGTATCAAGCAATTCATTTATACTCTACTTCAATAAAAAATAAAGGAAGACTATTAAGCAATTTATCATTACTTTGGTTTTTTTCTTGTTGGACTTCAACATCTTGGTAACAATATAGCAAATCACAAGAGATATACAACTCATTTTACACAAGATACATTTCAATAATGGTTTGTAAGGTGAATTTTTATAAACTGATTTCTATCTTATCTTACATCATTATTTATAAAATGTTAATACTAACTTCTAGATTATCTTCAATTAATATTTGATGCCAAACATTTAGGTTTTAGACTGTATCTAGTTTATCTTCTCTCTCTTACCCACCCTACCCCCAACAAGCAGTTAATAGAAGTTTATTTAAAATAAAATAAATCTAAACTATGAACATTTCCTATTTAGAAAAAATCACATAGGAAAAACAAGATTACTAGGAAGACCTTAGAGAAAGGTGTTTTAAAAGGTGCCAGATGTAAAATCTTAGAAGTGTGGGAGGAATGATGATAAAAGTTTAAGATCTAAAATTTTTTAACAAGACTGAAAAAGTTTATCAAAAGTATTTAAGAATCATATCATCACACATTAACATATCACAACTAAGCATTTATTATACTGTTTAAGAAGGGAAGCAATTGCAGTGGTACTTCAGAAGCCATATCTTTTTTTAATGTAATATATGCTCATAGACTCTAAACAGTATTTTAAAATATACAATCTCTCCAAAAGAAAATATTCAACTAAAGATAGATAACTTTTAATGTAAGTAAAATGTTACAAGATTTTAAAATTAAAGTCATCATCAGATTTTTCACAACACAGTGTACAGAAATTTGCAACATTCCTGTACAGAGCAATCTAATCTTTACTCTTGAGCCAGGCGTTCAATAACGCGTCGGTAATCTTCCACAAGTTCCTGAAAGCTTTCTTCCAGCTGTTCATGTTGCATGCTTATTTCTATTTGGTTCATCTGGTTTGTCAGTTCTTCTGGTCTGAGACATTTTCTCATTTTAGCAAGATCTCTCTGCTTTTTCTAAGCAACAAACACAATTATTGGTTAGCCTAAGAAAGCTGATATATTTCTTTAAACTCAGAATTTTAAGTCTCCAGTGTTAAAAATAAGAGTAATAGAAATATGCCCAAATTTGTCCCATACAGCTTTTTTCTTAAGGAAGCATAAACATAATGTTAACCATGAATTACAGCCCTCTAAAAAGAGTTAACCAGAAGGGACCTGGAATTTGTGTGAATTGATGGTAAATACATATGTATGACTAAGAGCCCCCTCTCCAAACATAATAAAGAACTGGCTAGTGCAGACACTCAAATCATTCTTTGATAAATAAAATACACTAACTGAAGAAAGACAACTGAGATTAAGTGCTTTATTCTTCATTTCACTATTCAATCATTAATTACATTAATTTTAATTCCAAGCTGGCTTCTTCCTGCCATTATGCTCTTTTCTAAATTCCCTTACCCGGCAATGTATTTATGAACCACATATTAATTTTAACATAAACTGTTGGAAGAGTTTCAGAAAGATAAACCAGAAACTGTCACATTTTAAAAAACATTAACTAGCATTTATTGAGTCTCTACTATCCAGACATACAGTATCTTATTAAACCCTGGCCATTTTACTGAGAAGGAAACCACCATGCTGAGGAGTTTGCAGTAGGGAGCTAGTAACAACTTTTAAGCAGGACACTGTCAGAACAATACTGTGTTAGTAATGCTGAGGACTGGCCTGGAGGACCCAATCAGCAGCTACTGAGGAATTCCAGTAAGACCTGATGAAAGCCTAGACCAAGTCAGTAGCAGCAGAGATGGAGGGGACAGGTAGTTTTTGGGAAGAAAACATTGGGTGATGTGAAGAAGGAAAAAGGAAGAATGACCCCAAGATTCCTGGATGGGTGGCAACCCTGCACTATGTGAAACACTGCCATATATGAAACTTTCATACTTTTGGATAAAGTGTTCTAGATTATCATATCGATCCTCTTTTATTAGAGCATATAACAAAGAGCTAACTTTACATTGAGATCAGATATCACATATATTAACTCATGTAACCTTAACAACTCAATATCATAGTATTTTAGTTTTCTTCAATTGATAGATGAAGAAAAAAGAGATACAAGAGTTAAATAACTTGTCATAAAGGTAGCTGAGGAAGCCAGGATTAAAACCTATTTGGTTGGAAGTCTGTATTTAGTCCCTTCATCTAACTGCCTTTCAAAAGACAATTTGAAAAAAAAACCACCCTAAAAATAGTATCTTAAATCCATCCTAAAATCTAATAAATTGTCCCTTAAAGGAAACCCTAATAATTTTGGAATACTAGGCAAATATATCATGATTACTACTTAAAAGCTCAAAATTAAGCTAAATTTATAATCAGTCTAACATTTTTAAGACATGGTAATAATAATAAAGTTTGGAGATAAGCCTTTACTGAAATAAGCTATCTGACACTACAAAAAAATTAGGTTGATCCTGGGTTTAAATTGGTGGAGCGAAGTAAATGAGGTTGCTCCTACTATAATCAGAAAGAAATAAAATTAACTTCATTAATATAAGCTGCCCCTTTAAAGCAGTGCTTCTCAAACTTGAATGTGCACACAGATTATCTGGTGACCTGGTTAAAATGCAGATTCTGATTTAGCAGGTCTAGGATGGGGCAAGATTATGCAGTTCTAACAATCTCCCAGGTGATGTTAATGTTGCTGATCTACTGACCATATTTTGAACATTCTACAGAACTAATGAAAATTCAGATTTATTGCTTCTAAAGCCTGGAAGGACAGTGTATTCTTTACTCTTCCATCATGTGGATGATAAATGCTTTGTTTTTCCTGTAAAAGTTATTTTTTCTGCCAAGAGGCACAATTGCACTATGTAAGAGCATCTAACTTAAGGAAACCGTTCAGGAACTAAAGGGTAATGCATCAAAAAATTATTGTGGTATGTAATAGGAATATAAGCTATTTTTCTAAATTGCTAACCAGTTACAACATTTATTAAATAATCTATCCCCATTGCTGGAAGATGCTTCCAATCATATTAAATTCTTATATATTATAGAACCATCATATTAAATTCTTAAATATCTTAGACTATCAATTCTGTTCCAAATAACCTATAGAATGAATCCTGTGCCAGTAACATACTGTTTTAAATGATTATGCTGTTTTAACTCTCTCTCTAAGAGAACTTACTTCCCCCAATTTATCTCCCCGATCCTTACCACCTTCAATTTCTTGTCAATTTTTTTCAGATGGATGTCAGAATTAACCTCTATTGTAATTTTTATTGTCATGGCAGTAAACCTATGAATTAAATTTAACAGCTCTAAGTATATAGGAATAAAAAATATATGTAATAGCTTTATGGAAGAAATATAAAACTAAGTTCTTCATGAGCATGTAAGGTATGGTTCAATTTAAAAAATACTTAATTTGAGGTATTTGTTTTATTAATCTTTAATATTCCTTAAACTGTATATATTCTGCTTTGTATATGTATATTACAAATTAATCTTTCAAAGAATGTGTGGGGAAAAAAAGGGACTTAAAAAAAAGCTGATTTGGGGAACACCTCTATCCAAGCCAAGTGACATACATTGGGAGTACAAATGAAACAAGAAAGGTAGAGCTCCTTAAGATTGGGAAAGACATTCTATAGACTTCAGAATAATTTTCTCCTTCCAAAGATAAACAAAAACTTAATTCCTTCATAGATTATAGCTGTTGATAATTTTTAATTAATGCAAATTAACTAAAGATGGTACTAATATCAATTTATTTATGTTAACATTTGGCTTGAATATGAATTCATTTCCAGAAAATAATCCTTTCTTCTTACCTAGTTTTCACAGTTCCAAAAGGGCTTACAAATATAATCTCAAAAATGTTACCACCTCTAAGGGCTCCTTAATCTCCATCTGCTGAACTAGGCTCTTTTTGTGAAGTACAGAGATAAGGTTCTTTTGTAAGAATTTTAAAATAATAATAGTGTGGAGGCATATGAATTCCAAAGACTTTTCAAAAGACACCTTTAAAAACATGCACACTATATTGTATTTCTGTTCAGTTCCTATGGAGGCATTGCCATTTTATAGAAGCGAAACCCTCTACCCAGATGTTAGTAAGTTGTCTACAGTCACACAATTTGTAAAAGGTAGAACCAGATCTCAAAACTGAGTTTCCTGATTCCAAATCCAATGCTCTTATAACAATGTTTCTAAATTTTATATTTGTAAGCCAATTATGAATTAAAATATGCCCATGAAACAAGATAAAAACTGTAAAGCTAAAACCAAGCAGCTGCACCAACTTTTCCTTTTTTAGCCAAATTGTTCAAATTTATCTTTTCTTGAACACCTGAAAATTACTTCTGTACTAGAGATGGAGTTGCTTTTTGTGCTTTTTAAAAATGATTCTAGTTAATACAGGTTATTTTTATCCCTTCTTGGCAGTGATACAAATAAATTATCAGTGTTTAAAGAACTTTTAAAGTAAGATACAAGTACTTCTAATATCTACTCAATTTCTTAGTGGGAGAGTGGGTTTAAGCTCACATGATCCCTCAAATAAAAGGCAGCACAAAATTGGTGGACTTTGCTACCAATAAATAAATTATTTCATACCTCAGTAACAACTCAGTGACAACCAAAATTATAATTTCTTTTCATAAAATGTGTTAAAGTAAAAATGTAAATTTTACACTTCAAACTTTCCCAATTGGGCATACATTTTAAAGACCCAAAAAAATTCTAAACCACGTTCAATATTAAGCAATTCTACTTTATTCTTCAATATAATTTTGCATTTGAGAATGCTTTGATAACACAACAAAGTACACAAGTATCAGCTTGGAACAACAAATTGGAGAAGATCCTCTGCATACATTCAACAAGGAAATCTTTTCACTCTTCCCATGCCTAGAGGACAGTTAACTCATTTCTAGGCTTTCCCAAAGTTTGTGGTAGGTTTCCTATCCCAAATACTGTGGCTATCAACCCAAAGAGGGGGAGGGAGACCTTAGAGCTTTCTTGGTTTTCTAGCTGGTATAGAATACTGGATAATGAAGCTTATTAAAATAAGCATTACTGTAAATAGAGTTTGAATAAGTATCTGAAGAATCTGTAACTTGTGTATGAGGTTTGGTGCAAGGGTGGTGATACCCGTTAAGCACCTAAAAGATCACCTTTTTGGTTGTCTTTCAGAGAAAGGAACTTGCTGGACAGGTGAGGATAGTTAATAATAATATAAAAATTATCATCATTCTTTAAGAGTAGAAAATACTTGTTTTTATGAACTACAGAAATTCCCATTATTTGGCATAACTTTATGACTCCTATTTATACTTAAAACTCATCATTTTCACTTGCTACATCTGCCTATATAAAATGTCACATAGAATGAGATGCATAATTCAAAAAATTATTTTACTTTACTGAAACAGTTTTAATACTCTTCAATGTTGCCATAACATCTAATTATACTGTTCTATATGCCCAAATTTCATCATAAAAAAATTTTCTAGGTAAAAAATTAATAGTACTTAAAGATCAAAATCTTTGTGTACCATTTCTACCAATTTTCTGATGTTTCTGAATTGATAAACATCAAAGAATAAAATGCTACTTCAGACAATTTTTGGGACGAGAGACCATTATAATTTATTACAGTATTACATCTGTTATATGCAGACGGTAGTCTATAAGACAGAAAATCAATCCATTAAATTGCTTAATGAAATGACACTATGAACTATATATATATATATATACACACTATATATATATGAATTCAAGATACAATTATTTATAGTCATAGGCAAATAATAATTTTTATATTCAAAATGTGATATGTTTGAACAGAATTACAATGACAAATTAGGAAATACAGTTGCACTGGAAAGTAATAAGATGCCATAAAGGAAAAAAGTTGAGATTCAACAAGGAGTAGTGTGAGCTAATATACCATTAACATTCAAAAGACTAGCTCTATAAAGCAGAATCTAAGACAAATAAAACTTGAATTAATGTAGGGAAATCAGAACTATGTGTACTTGGTATATTAATTACTCATTTAATTTACTTTCTCCTTGAGTTTTAAGATAGATTTGGATTTGTCATTTATGTTCCCAGCTATTGTGCTGTATAAGCCTACCAGTATAGAGGACATAAATGCAGCAACCACATGTCAGGTGCTCAATAATTATTTGTTCAGTAAATTAACAAATATTCTCCCCAATCAGCTTACTGCCCTGCTGCAACTATCATAGCAAATGCTCATTCACAAAAGTTGGCATGGACAATATCTGCCTTAATTATTAAGGCCAAATGAATATGTCCAAACCTGATCTAGGAGGGGAAATTTTTGAGTTAGAGGAAAATATGGGAGATGAAAAAAGGGGAGGAATGGGACACAAAGAAAGAATGTTAAAAAAGTAAGAGAGAAATTAATACTAAGTTGCAATTTCAGCTATGGTAAAGTACAGAGGTTACAAATGGGCAACCAAGGCCATATTCATGAAGAAGGGAGCAAAGGCAAATAGGACATATATGACAAATGGGAAGACAAGAGACTTGGAAAAAACTAATAAGATAATTTGTTAGGGAAGAGTCTCAGCGTTCAGATTTTTAAAAGATGCATACAAATGAAAGAAAAAACATAACCATGGGTAAACTATCCTTGGGATTAGTTTTTAAGTGAATAAAAACAGATTTATAGCTTACATTGGAAAATTATGACAGTGCGAATTCTTATAACTAACTGGAAGAATATTTTCATTTTTGTAAAAGTTAATTTAGCAAAATGATTTGGACTCTCCCATACACTGGCATTTGCTAGACTTTCTTCTCTATTTTAAACAGTGACAAGAATATAATGCTTAAGACTCTTGAAAGTCCTACCTTATATGGGCTAATTAGTCTTCTTTTAATATCCAGTCTATAGCTTCTGTATTGTTCAGCATCACTCATGTCAGTTACCAGTAGTCTAAGAATTTCATAAACCCGTCTAGCATGTTGCTAATAAACAAAAGAAAAATACAAACATTTTCAAATTACAAAATAGTGACACTTTCCCAAAAGAACACAGGATATAAAGACTATGTGCCATGGGCCAGAAACTGTGCTAGGAACCAGACAAAAAGGAATAAAAGATATTCTCTGCCTTCAAGGATCTAGTGTTCTAGTGGGTAACACAAATAATTGAGGTCTGGTTAATTTAATGATATAAATATGCATAGGGTCTCATGGTAGCATAGCCTAGGAATGAGAGACATGTTGGAAGAGAATTCCTGGGGGAATAAAACCCGAGCTGAATCTTAAAAGGAAGGGAGCGTGCCATTCTGCAAGAGGGGAGGGCCCTGTGTACGCACATGCAGAACAGAAGCAGCTTGACACTGATGGACCACAAAATGCAAAATAAACCCTAGAGGTAGAGTGAGGATGGAGCAAGAGCACAGGGCCTTACACAGTGGGTTAAAGAGCTGGGCTTTTGGGGCCGGCCCCACGGCCAGGTGGTTAAAGTTCCGTGTGGCTCTGCTTTGGTGGCCCAGATTCACCAGTTTGGATCCTGGGTGCGACTACTGCACTCATCAGCCATGCTGTGGAGGCATCCCACATACAAGGTAGAGGAAGACTGGTGCAGATGCTAGCTCAGGGCTAATCTTCCTCACAAAAAAAAAAGAAAAGAAAAGAAAGAAAGAGCTGGGCTTTTATCTAGTAGGTGACAGATTCTAAATGAAGGAGTGAGTAAAGCACACAAATTTGAGTTTTAAGTAAAGGATTCTCTCAGCTACACAGAAATGGTAGCTAAAAAAGGGCAGGGAGATCAATTAAGAAGCTGAGCAATTAAATCAGACAAAAAATGATGAGGGCATGAACTGAGACAGCCTAAGTAAGAATACCAAAGGAACAAAGATTCTAGAAATATAGAAAAGGAAAGATTGGCTGTGGAGGAGGGTGTGGAATGACAGTGAGTTTTCATGGCCTAGGAGAGATTTAGGAGGCAGAGAAAATATAAATCTGAAGAAAATTCTAGTCTAAGGGTGAGGATTTAAGCAATATCAGCATACAGGCAAGAATTAAAACCATAAAATTGGTTAGGATCACCCAGGGAAAGCATACACAGTGAAAAGAGAGAGGTCAGAATCCTGCAGCACAGTGACAGTTAAAGGGCAGAGCAGACAGAGGACAGGAAAAAAAGCCAAAGAAATATGAGGAGAATTAGGAAGTTGGGTATCACTGAAGCCAAAGGACTAGCCCACAGTTTTTCTGTTTGTGTTGTTTCACTTGTATATTTACTGGTGGTGTGGGAGAGCTCAGTCTAGGTAGCTTGGGAAGATGATATTTGAAGTTTCTGGAAGGGACTCTTGAACTGAGCTAGAAAAATTGAGTACTATCTGGCCAGGCAAAGATGGAGGAACAGAAGGGGGTATCAAGGGCAAAGGAAATAGTACATGTAAAGGGTATAAAAGAAAGAAAAACGTAGCATAGTTGGGAAATGGCAAGAGGTTCAGTACAGCCAGAGCATGTAGGAAAGTGGCAGGAAGCTGAGGCTAGCAAGATAGGGAGGGTCCAGATTATGATGAGCTCTGTGTGCCATACTAAGGAGTTTTAATTCCTTTAAGAAACAAAAAGCATGATTTAAAGAAATAATGTATTCATATTCCCTTTCTTTTAAAAGCTGAGCTATTAAATAAAGTCTCATTAATAAATAAAGGTTTAATGCAGTCTGGAGAATCAATTATTTCTAAAATGTATTTTAATCTTAAAGCCAGGAAGCCATTAAAGTGTTCTAATGCAGGAGAAGATGGAAAGTTCCAGTTCAAATTAAGTCATTTGTTGAAGGTCAGTGATCAGGAATTTTGGGTATACAGTTTCAGAGCTCAGGAGGAAAATCTGGATTGGAGACTTAGATGAGATCTCCCAGGTAGAATAAGTAGAATGAGAAGAAATGAGGACTGAATAAAGAACTTTGGGGAAGAATTATATTTAGGGAGCATACATAAGGGTGGAAGCCAGTGAAAATCTCTCAAAAAAGATGATCACAGTGGTGAACGGAAAACCAGGAACTGCAGTGCCTTAGAAGCCAAGGGAGGGAAGGTCAATAGTATCAAATGCTAATCCTTATTACTGGAATACCCTTCATCCGACATACTTTCACAATCCAAATTCTACCCATTCTTTGAGGCTTAGATCAAATGCATCTCTCCCATGAAATTCTCTGATTTCCTGGCTTACATAAATATAATAAACTCCCTTCTCTGAACTCCCATACTATTTTTCTGTACCTATCTTAAGATATTTACTACTTTAAAATTCAAACAAATATATAGAAGTACATAAAGGGAAAGTTAAATGTTTTACTCCAAGCCCTCTCTCCACCAATACTGACCCCAGGGGTATTAACTTTCTTTACCAGTTTAGATAAACATTTTCTTAAGAAGCAAAAATAAGATCCTACCATCCATCTTTTTCTGCTTGTTATACTTAATATAGCCATAAAATCAATTATTCCCATTCTATTACTGAGGAAATTGAGGCACAAGGAGGTAAACTAAGTCATAAGTCACAGAGCAAGTGGTGGAGCCAGATTTGAACCCAGGCAATCTGGCTTCAGAGCCTGTAATCCTAACCACTGCCTCTTCTTACACATGTATTCTCAAAGTATTTGCAATGTTTAAGTTATGTACTTAAAAAGAAAAAACTTCAAAATTCAAATGTTTTCCTTCTATAGAATAAAATACCTTATTTATTTTGAACTTCTGTTGTGCCTCTGTTGCCATATCTTCATTGAATCCTTGCATTAACTTTTCCCGGGAAAAACAGGGCAAATCTTGACAAAGCTTCACAAGCACAAAGTCTCTTAATTTCACATAGCTTTTGGATGGATCTTCCGCTAAAGAAATAAAGCAGAATAACATTTCCCTTACCCAACATAATTTGCAATCTTAATAGACGTGCTGGGCTAGAAAGGCAAATATTATTAAAAGAATTCTATATACACAAAAGTTACAATGTGAAAGGATTATTCCTTACAAATCAAAAAATATCACTATTATTTTTGCCAAATAAAATTATGGGTGCAATCCTTTAGCAAAGACATATATTCTACGTATTATTTGTGAAATTAGGGCTACTTCTTTCAAATGTAAACTTTTTGGACTGGTGTGTTATTATATGCATCTTAGTTTTATTTTCAATTAAAGTAGCGGTATAAACAAGAGATTTGAGTTTGGATAATCAATTCCAAAAGCAAGTATTTTCTGATAGCTAACAGTTCCAAAGCTCCCTTTATAACTCTTTTACTTTAATCCAATAACCTTTATAGTTTGCTATACTTCCCTCACCCAATTAAAAAACAAATCTTCCTTTTGCAAAAGCAAATCTTTTCTTGTGTATGTGAGGAAGATTGGCCCTGAGCTGACATCTGTGCCAATCTTCCTCTATTTCATGTGGGATGCCAGCACAGCATGGCTTGATGAGTGGTGCAAGGTCCACGCCCAAGATCCAAACCTGCAGACCCTGGGCCACCAAAGCCGAGCATGTAAACTTAACCACTATGCCACTAGGCCAGCCCTCAAATCTTTTTTATTCAGAGAATAAAATGAGAATATGATTTTGATCTTTCTTCATTGCATCTGAATAGCATAGATCTTCCTCTGTTTGTCTATGTAATCTACATTAGACTTAAGTAGTGGACAAGGAAAACATCAAAACATGATGGGTAGAAAGAATACTACACAGAGAACATGAGTTTGAATCCCAATTCTGTCATCCATAGACGTAGGACCTTGGGCAAGTTACCTCACTTCTCTGAGCCCTAGTTTTCTGATCAGCAGAGGGCTTGTAACAAAGAATGTTAAAGCCTGAGCTAGTTCATGGATCATAAGACTTAATATTGTCACAATATCAATACTCTACAAATTATTCCATGCAATCCCTATCAAAATCTCAGGCAGCATTTTTTGTTGCAGAAACTAACAAGCACATCCAAAATCATATGGATATGCAAGGAATCCAGAAGAGCCAAAACAATCTTGAAAAATAAAGTTAGAGGACTCATGTTTCCTGATTTCAAAACTTACTACAAGCTACAGTAATCAAGACAGTGTGGTACTGGCATAAGGATAGACATGTAGATCAGTGGAACTGAACTGAGAGTTAAAAATAAACCCATCCATTTATGGTCAATTAATTTCTGAGAACGGTGCCAAGACAATTCAGTGAAGGAAAGAACAGTCCTTAACAAATGGTCCTTGGCCAAGTGGATCTCCACAAGCAAAAGAATAAAGTTGGACCCCCTTTCCTCACGTCATACACAAAAATTAACTCAAAATGGATCATAGAACTAAACAGTAAGAGGTAAAACTATAAAACTTTTAGAAGAAACACAGGAGTAAATCTTCATGACCAATGATTTCTTTTGTTTTGTTTTTGCTGAGGAAGATTTGCCCTGAGCTAACATCCGTTGCCAATACTCTTTTTTTTTTGGCTTGAGGAAGATTAGCCTTGAGCTAACATCTGTACCAATCCTCCTCTATCTTTTTTGTACTAGGACGCCTCCACAGTGTGGTTGATGAGTGGAGTAGGTCCATGCCTGGGATCCAAACCCGTGAACCTGGGCTGTTGAAGTGGAGTGTGCAGAACCCTAACCACTCAGACACAAGGCCAGGCCCTTCATGACCAATACTTTCTTAGATAATAGAGCCAAAAGCACAAGCAATAAAAGAGAAAATAGATAAACTTGGCTGTATCAAAATTTACTTTTTGTTGTACTTCAAAGTTTACCACTAAGAAAATGAAAACACAACCCACAGAATGGAAGAAAATATTTGTAAGTCATATATATGATAAAGGACTTGTATCCAGACTTTGTACAAAAAACTTTTACAATTCAATAAGAAAAAGACTAATAACCCAATTAAAAAAATGGGCAAAGGATCTAAATAGACATTTCTCAAGAAGATATACAAATGGACAACAAGCACATGAAAAGATACTCAACATCACTAGCCACAGGAAAATACACAAATCAAAACCACAATGAAATACCATTTCACGTCCCCTGGGATGACTAGAATCAAAAAGACAATAACAAGTATTGATAAGAGTATGGAGAAACTGAAACCCTCATGCACTGCTGGTGGAAATGTAAAATGATACAGCCACTTTGGAAAACAGTCTGGTGGTTTTTCAAAAGGGGAGACATAGTTACCAGATTTTCTACATTTCTACTCCTAGGTATGTATCCAAGAGATATGAAAACATGGGTCCACACAAAAGCACACAAATATTCACAGTAGCATTATTCATAAGAACCAAAAAGTGCAAAAACCCAAATGTCCATCAATTGATGAGTGGATAAATAAAATGTGGTATTATTCATACAATGGAATATTATTTGGAAATAAAAAGAAATGAAGTACTAATATATGCTACAATAGGATGAATTAATTGTATTAATGTTCTGAATAGGCAAATATCTAAGAGACAAAAAGTAGATTAGTGGTTGCCTAGGGTTGGGGGTGGGGAGGGAGGGAGGAGAGGAAAGGAGTGACTGCTAGTGAGTACTGGGTTTCTTTTTGGGAGAATGAAATATTCCAAAATTAGATTATGGTGGTGGCTATACTGTAAATATCATAACAAATTAATTGTATACTTTAAGTGAATTATATGATATATTAACTATATCTCAATAAAAATGTTTATAAAAAAGGTCTGAGCTATGGGTAATTTTTTATGATTGTGAATTATTTAAATCAATCATTCATTCATTCAATCCATATGTACTGAATACCTTCTTTAAGGTTTTATGTACCACTTCACCATAGACTTTATATGCATATAATAAATAAATATATGACTATGGCTTTAAAGTGGTAACAAGTGAAATTCTGTCACTGCGTCAGTTTGGTATGAAATTATGATCTATTAGAAATGTACAGATGATGAAATAAACAGTAAACCAAATAAGTGAAATACAGACCTACAGAGAAAATCATCAAGTAAACCTAAGATTGTAATGTAATAAGTTACCCTATCCCATTCTTCAGTCTTTGCCCCATTAATCCAGGTGCACCATCTTATACAAGCCACCCAGAAACCTGAAGGACATTCTGTTTCCTTCTCCTAAGTGCTGCTACCAGTATTTTTTTCAACTACTACAATAACTTGCTTCTCCTTACCTGTACTCACCAGCTTCATAAACTGTAAACTGGACTCTGCTGCATCCCAAATTAAAACCGTTCAAGTGTACTAACATAACTGTAATGGGAATCTCAGAAAGAGAGGAGAAAAAGAGGCAGAAAGAATATGTGAAGAAATAATGGCCAAAAACTTCCTAAATTTGATGAAAAACATTAATCTACACATCCAGGAAGCTCAACAAACTTTAATTAGGAAAAATACAAAGAGATCCACACCTAAACACATCAAAAGCAAACTGTCAAAAGCCAGAGATAAACAGAAAATCTTCAAAGCAGCAAGAGGAAACAACTCATCAGAAACCAGAGGCCAGAAGTCAGTGGGGTGATATATTCAAGGTACTGAAAGAAAAATAGCTGTCAATCAAGGATTCTATATCCAGCAAAATTACCCTTCAAAATGAAGGTGAAATAATGACAGTCCCAGAAAAGTAAAGACTGAAGAAATGTATTGCTAGCAGACTTGCCTTACGAGAAATACAAAAGAAGTTCTTGAGGCTGAATGAACATGGGACCTCAAATCTACATAAAGAAATTAAGAAGAATGATAATTATGTACATAAACATAAAGGCTGGTATAAATATTTTTTTCTCTCAACTGATTTAAAAGGCAATTGCATGAAAAAATTATAAAACCAATGTTTGGTTCACAATATAAAAAAAGATGTAATATATACGACAATAGCAGCACAAAGGAGGGACGAGAGATAATGAAGCAACTTATTTATTTTACTGGAATTGAATATTAATCTGAAGTAGACTGTTATAAATTAAGATACATATTGTAATCCCCACAGCAACCACTAAGAAAATAACTAAAAAAAAAAGTTCAAAAGAAATCCAAAGGAATTAAAATAGTTCACTAAAAAATATCTATTTAACACAAATGAAATGAGGAAAGGAGAAACAGAAGAACAACAAAAGCGACATATAGAAAACAAGTAGTACAATGGCAGGCATAATGCCAACCAGAGCAGTAATTACATTAAATGTGAATACATTAGACATTTCAATCAAAAGGCAGGGATTGTCAGACTAGATTAAAAAAGATCCAACTATATGCTTTCTACAAGGGAAACATTTTAGATTCAAAGACAGGCTGAAAGCCAAAGGATGAAAAAAGATACACCATGCAAACAATATGAGGTCTGGAGTGGCTATGTTAATATCAGGCAAAATAGGGTTTAAGACATTACCACAATAAAAAACAAATTGGGAGGAAATGGAGTTTAAGACAAAAAATTTACAAGAGAAAAAAGTCTCACTTTATAATGACAAGTTAATTCATGAGGAAGACATTATAATTATAAACATATGTACACAACTAACAGAGCCCCAAAATACATGAAATAAAAACTGACAGAACTAAAAGGAGAAATGGACAATTCAACAAAAACAGTTGGAAATTTCAATACTACACTCTCAATAATGAATGGATGGAACAACTAGACCAAAAATCAGCAAATATACAGAAGACTTGAACAGCTCTATCAATCAACTTGACCTAACTGATATTTATATAACATTCCACCCAACAGCAGCAGAATACATATTCTTTACAAGCACACATGAAACATTCTCCAGGACAGACCACATGCTGGGCAAAGGATGAGTAAACTATGCCCCATGGAGCAAATCTCACCTATAGCTGTTTTTGTATGGTTTGTAAACAAAGAATGGTTTCTAAATGGTTGTCAAAACAAAACAGTAAGAATATGCAACAGAGAATGTACGTGACTTACAAAGCATAAAATATTTACTACCTAGCCCTTTAAAGAAAAAGTTTGTGGACCCCTAGGGTAGGTCATAAAACAAAACTCAATAAATGAAAAAGAACTGAAGTCATACAAAACATGTTCTCTGGCAACAAGTGAATTAAATTAGGTATCAACAACAAAAGTAAATTTGGGAATCCACAATATTTGGAAATTAAACAACATGTTTCTAAATAACCCATGGATCAAAATGAAATTACAAGAGAAATTAGAAGATATTTAGAACTGAATGAAATGAAAGCACAATTTATGAAAATCTGTGTGATCAGTTAGAGCAGCGCTTAAATTTATATATACATATGTAAATAATTTATATATTTAAATGTCTATGTTAGAAAAGAAGGAAGACATCAAATCAATAACCTAAGTTTCAATCTTAATTAGAAAAAGAGCAAATTAAACCCAAAGCAATAAGCAGCAAGAAAATAATAAAAATTAAAGTGGAAATCAATGAAGTAGAAAACAGAAAGTTTCATGAAAATACAAGGGATCCTATATAACCAAAACAATTTTGAAAAAGAACATGGTTGAAGGACTTTCACTTTCTGATTTCAAAACTCAATATAAAGGTCAAGGAGCTGCTGCCACTGGAGCCATGATGCCTAAAGAGGGAGAGAGGGAGGCCACAGAGGCTGGTCGAGGCAGTACATGAGCTCCAAGGAAACTGATGCACAGTTCCAGGCTGGAAAGCAGAAGGCCAGGGAAGAGGAGTGAAGAAAGAGGGTGGAAATGGGGCTGCAGGTGACTCCAAAACGCAGAAGGAATCTCTAGCCTCAGAAGAGTGTGAGGATCAAGATGACCACCTGCAAAGGTATAGAAGAGCTCATCAACATCGAGAACCCCAAATGGGTGGCACAGACAATCAGAAAGGTCATACAACCGGATCTAGACAGGCCAAGGAGCTTTCAAGGAAAAAACAAGACGACACTAAGAAGAGAAAGCAAGAACATTTCATGAAAATCCATTTGGCTGGGAAGACAGAGCAGGCCAAGGCTATCTCGCCTGGGTGACAGTCATTCGGAAGTAGCAGCAAGAGGGGCAGGAGGCTGCCAGGAAGAAAAAAGAAGAGAGGAAAGCAAAAGGTGATGCAACTTTGTCAGAAAATCTAATGCAGTTGCTCACCCTGAATAGGTAAGAATGGCCTGCAGGAAGAAATACCAGGCAACTGGGCCCTGCTGCCAGGTCCTCTGCCATGTCTTGCCCACCCTATGCCCTGGCGACACTGCAGCAGCTCCTCACAGCTAGAAGCCTCCCCCTGTGGCCTGGGGCCTCCTCCTCCTCCTCACCTTGACACATAAATCACTGGAGGTAGGGGTGGGGGTCGGGGCGTGGAACTAAGGCAAGGGAACAACTGCTATCTTTGAGACAAAAAGATTCGCACTGCATTTCCTATGTAATCATTTGAATGTTTTTAGGATTCAGAACACATGCTGGGGTGGAGTTGTCTGAGAGGTAGGGTAAGAAGAGTTTCCATTTGTCAGGGAGATTGTACCTTAGGGGGTGGCTGTGCCAGGGTCAGCTGCTGATGAGTTTGTGACAACCATCTCCAGCCTGTGTTGCTTGGATGCTCTCAGAGAGAAGCTGTCCTCTGGGAGCCTGTGCCTCCGGGTCCCTGAGGGTCATGGCTTGTCCTGCACCAATCCCCTCTGACTGAGGCCACCCTTCTCTGACCTTCCCTGCTCCATTCCCACCCACCTGGCCAGGGCCAGTACCCATTTTTAATCCTACTCATCAATCATTTCAGGAAACTTCTGTTTACTCTGCAGCACCCAGGCAAAACATGCTCCACAAATTCAACTTACCTATTTGGCAGATTAAACTTCACATTATCATTTAAAAAAAAAGCAACAACTTAATATAAAGCTGTGGTAAACTAACCAAGGCAGTACAGTACTGGCATAAGAATAGACATACAGATCATTAAAGAGTTCAGAAAAAATCTTTATATTTATGGTCAACTGATTTTTCAAAAAAGATATCAAGGCAATTCAATAGGGAAAAGGACAGTCTTTACAAATGGTGCTGGGACAACTGGATAGCCACATGTAAAAAGATGAATTTAGAAACCTACCTCACATCAGACACGAAAATTAACTCAAAATGGATCAGAGACTTCAATGCAAGAGACTGAGGATGGAGACTGACTGCAAATGGACATAAGGGATCTTTTCACAGTGATAGAAATAGTCTAAAACAAGACTGTAGTGATGGTTACAAAGCAACGCAGATGTACTAAAACTCACTGAACTGTACACTTAAAATGGGTAAACTGCATGGTATGGAAATCATACCTCAATAAAGTTGCTTTAATTAAACCTCTACTAAGTGACAAATTCTTAAGCAAACATCTCTTTAAAAATATTTTTGAAGGGACTGGCCTGGTGGCATAGTGGTTAAGTTCGTGTGCTCTGCTTCAGCAGTCTAGGGCTTGCAGGTTCAGATCCCAGGCACAGACCTACACTGCTCATCCAGACATGCGTGGTGGTGACCCACATACAAAATAGAGGACAACTGGCACAGATGTTAGCTCAGGGCCAATCTTCCTCAGGCAAAAAGAGGAAGATTGGCAGCAGATGTTAGCTTAGGGCCAATCTTCCTCACCAAAATGAAAAAAATTTTTTTTGACGTACTGATAGATAAGGCACAAGCTTATTGAATATCAGTTTTTCCAAGTCAATCTCTTTTTAAACTGGTTTAGAAAAAAGAACTGTGCTGCAAATATCAATTTAAAATAAAATTTAGTATGAGTGAAAGCTTAAGTAACTTATATACCCTCAGAAGTTTAGGAAAAAACATAGGAAAAAGAATTACAGCTGAGAAAATCTAAAAACTCATGCCACATTCCTATCTGAAATTTTCATATAAATTGAAAAAATACGCAAAAAATTTCCATTTAGCCTTAAATAAGCTGTTATAGACGGACAATATTTTGTTTGCAGCTTAATATAAGGGGTCAAGTCACCACTCAATCTTTAAGCACTTTAACTAAAAGTGTCAGCCTGAAAATGAACTTAAAATGGTGATACCCAATAATTTGTAACATCCTTCAATTCCTTTGTTTCTATGCTAGAAAGATAAGCAATACATTTAAGAAATGAAATCTGCTTAATTATAAATCTACAGTGATATGTGGATTAAAAGCTGAATTTTTCAAAGTTAAATACATCATCTAATAACAAGTGCTCTTCTATTATTTTTTTAAAAACCTCTCCATGTTAACAAGCTCTATTAGAGATAGAAAAATCATACTCTAAAGAAATGAGATGATAGCACAAATGACCTAAATGAAAAAAATTTACAGATAATATTCAAAAAGGCTATATAACATATTCTAATACTATAAGGGACATTTAAACAACAGATATACTTAGCTCTTATACTACTGATCGATTAATAATACTGACATATATTCTAGCCCAAGATCAATTTCTATTGCCAAATGCACCTCTCTTCATAATTCTGGAAGAAACAAATTGTTGTTTCCATTTATAAGGTCACACAACTGGGATGTATTCAAATGCTATATATCTTAAGGTACTGACATCCTCAAATCCTGGAAGATGGTACCTGATATAAAGAATTGTCTTCCAGTATTTTAGTTTAAAATTAAGTGCTAAGAAAAGAAAATGAGTGGCAATTACACCACAAACACCTATCTATCCTGTGACACAGGCCATTGATGGTAAGTTTTAATTATTACTATATCTGGCTATATGTTAAGTAACCAAAAGGCTATCTCAATATAAAGAACATCCTGGATTGCAAAGGGAGATCCAGAGCCCGCTAAAGAGCCTCAAAGTTTAAAAAAATATAGGAGATACTGGAGAAATAGGCAACTAAAATGACAAAAGAGTAGGAAATTCCGTACTTTTCTTTTTTTAAAGGACTGGGTATGGAAATCTAAGAGAAATATCTTAATGAGAACAGCTGATAAGGCATTTTTAGTAATTTATAATGCTGAGAAATGTTAATGCTGAAAATAAAGGCTAATACCCAGTTTTCAAATTCAGAAGTCCTTTAGCATGTTTAGCCTTTTCTCTTTAGAGACTTCAGTTTGCCATGAATAAAGGCTACCATTATTGATGACTCTTCACTGAGATTTAAGAAATAAAATTCTTTATCTGCTAATTGGTGCTAAGTATCAAGGACTTTATTGGTTGGAGTAGACAGAAGAAAGCGGTTAAGAGGCTTCACAGAAACAACCCCTGCTGGCACATTACCCACTAGAGAAGACAAAGACTACTTATGTGAACTCTAAGTCTCTAGATTAAAATCACCAAAAAAGTCCCTTCATGTAGCACCAAGTCCAAGCACTGTAAGTAAACAGAAGCTAAACAATTTTCAGCTGGGCTAAAAAGAAGTGTTATCATTTGTATTATGTTTCTATAATTTTATAAGTCACTAAGCTAGTGAAGATGTCAAACAATTTATAACTTTTGATATAAACTAACTTTAGTAATTACTTCATCTCCCAAGTTTCCAAACCATTTAACAGTAGCAAGAAGACAGATGAAAAGGTAATTCAACTCTATAAACATGGAACTCCCTTTTAAAAACAACGTGCTTTCCCTGTAGTTTATTAATCTAAAGGATCAATTCAAAATCTGTTTTGAAGTAACTTTATTTACCCTGGACAAGCAAAACACTACATTATGTGAAAAAGGAGGAAACTAACACATAATCTGCCTACTAGCCCATTTATATTTTTGTTAGTCACACATTCAGTATTTTGGTTTTTTTGGTGTCTTTAAAAAAATTGATACAATTCCAAAATAGCATTTTTTTAAGAAGTTAACATTTTAGCGTGTGTTAAGTATTGCAGTTTTAAAAACAAAAATGTATTCAAACTCTCACAGAATTAATAAAATTTAATACCTAATTTGGATGTGAATATCTAGCACAGTATTTTTCATGGAAAACAAAAAGGTGACTTTCAGTTTAATCAGCGACTTTATGAGTAACAAATCTGCAACAGTGTTTCTTCGGGGAAAGAAGATAAGGACAACATAAATGTTCCTTGGGTCACTTTGTTCTCCGGTGGTTCACATGTTTATATACTATCATCTGTAACTCCATCTAATGACGACTTCGTTTAAATAGAGTAGAGTCTCTTTCCTTCTCCTAAGCATCCTAGTCATAATACTACTTTTATGGCTAATTCATACTCAAAGATGTTTCCAAAACAAACAGGCCTACGTTTCACCTTATAAAATACTGTTGTGAAGGTGTGCATTTTAGGAATATAAATCACACACCTTAAGAAACGTGTATTCTACTCAGGAACTACTTACCTTGGTTTTTTTCCTCAGCAATGTTTAGTATATTCTGCCTCTATATGAAAATTAGAGCACGGCCTCTGACTAATGCAAGTGTTTGCAAATAAACTGAACAAATAAGTGATACCATACTTGCAATGTATTTATGCCTGACCAAGACTTCCCAATGTATATTTAGTTCATTATCTTCAATTTGTTCAATGAATAAGCACTTCATACTTAGAGATGCAATCCATTCCACAAAGACTTATGATTCAAAATGTAACCTTACACCATCTTTAGACAGTTCCAGAAAGACCCCAGGAGAATGCTGCTGTTTAAAATTGAATAGTTATTTCTGACAAAAACAAAATCTATCAGTAAAGAAGAAATTTTTTAGAAAGGCTCTTTCAGTAACAAATCAAATTTTACATACCTGTAATATCAAGAACAGAGGGAGATGCAATGTAGTATCTATGAACTGTTTCAAGAAGTTGGGCACCATGGCCTTGACCTTGAAATGGAGTCAATATCAGCATCTGACTACAGTAAAGAAATTATTTTAAAATTAAAATAACACATGACCAGTTTAAACATTGCAAATCACTATAGGATTATGAACACTTTAAAGTCCATGTGTTTTTTTTTTAATCAACCTTCAAGAAATTCAAAAATTATCAAGATACTCAAAATTGGTTTAATCTTCCATACTGTTTCAAAGGGAACAATGAAATAAATCAGTATATAGCCAATGAATAATGGTGATTTTTTTAAACAAATCAACACTATTATAACAAGTATTGGAAACTTCAGCAGTTCCTTCTTCTGAAATAAAAGACAAGGCACGTGTTATACTGCCAATTACCTTACACGTGGCCGGGTTTTGTCTGGGTACACATAGTAATTATAGACTGTCATGTAGCCTACGGTCGCAAAGAGCGTAGCTCCATCCTTATTATACTTCTCAAATCTGCAGATAAAACAGAAAGCCAAGCAGGTCAATTACAGTCGCGCTCCCATGCAGTGTCCATTTTCTTTTCCATTCTCTGACTGAATTTTCAGTGTCAGCAAGCTACTCTGTGAGGGCCCAATGGGTACACCTGCTATGTTCTGAATGTACAATTCACTTAATTGGTGTGCAGCAACTTGGATAAATCAGACCTCTTTACATCACTTCAGTGCACTTGCCTATTATAAAGATGAATAGGTGGCAAGTAAAAGAAAACACAGGCAAAGCTCATTTTACTGTTTAAGCCTACATTCAGGGCCCTAACGGACAACAGCGTTTAATTCAGCTCTATTCTCAAGGTCTCCCAAAGCATAATGAGGGAAAACTCAAGCCTCATAAACAATAGTTTTTCTTTCCTGGGAAAAATATCATTATACTGTCCCAATAATTGGGCCGCCACAATTAAAATGCTGGCTTTGTGGAGGTAATAAGGTCTACTGTTGCTTTAGAACTGTACTTACACTAGAAAGTAGTGCCATCTTTCATCATCCACGTCAATAAAGCTAGCAGTTTCAATAAACCACATCAAAAAGGTCTGAAGCCTTTCATGATATTCTCGAAAGCCTCTACATGTCATGTCAGCCTAGGGAAAAAGCCAGGAAAAGTCAGGTGAAACTCATCACAGAGGTAAGTGAAAGTCTGCAGAACACAAAACTATCCTGTGGGAAAACGTTTAGAAGGCTCAAATTAAGATCTGTATACAGACACACATACAAAATAGATCTTTGTTCTTAATGCTGACAAAAATTTGTTTCCTAAAGTTAGAATAAATGCCTGAAAATAACAGAACAAAATAGCATACAGGTTTGGGCAAATAGAGTACTTTTACCCAAGACATATTTAGATTTATCTTTACCTTGTATATCTGAAAAGTAAAGTTTTCTCCTCCTGTTGGACTGAGAACAGAGTATGTATGGAGTAAGGTTCCAAATGGCTTGAAATCAACTTCTTTTTCCAGTAAAGAAAGAAAATCATTTGTGTTTGTGCAAAATCCAGGTGGAATAATTTGTCTAATTTTGCCTTCGACATCATCTGCCTAAGGAATGGAGATTAAAGGACATAAGAAAAAATTAACGTATTTGACATTTAGTCGAATATGCTTAATTTCTTTGAAATGGACAAAAACCCACAAAAATCACAAAACTTCAGTTAACGGTTAAACTGTAGAAGGAAACATGCAGGGGCCAGTCCCATGGCCCAATGGTTGAGTTCGTGTGCTCTGCTTCAGTGGCCCAGGGTTTTGCCAGTTCAGATCCTGGGCGTGGACATGGGACCACTCATCAAGCCATGCTGAGGCAGCATCCCACACAGCACAACCAGAGGGACCTACAGCTGGAATACGCAACTGTGTACTGGGGGGCTTTGGGCACAAGAAGAAAAAAAAAGAAGATCGGCAAGAGATGTTAGTTCAGGTGCCAATCTTTAAAAAAAAAAAAGAAAGAAAGAAAGAAGTAAACATGCAGTGAACTGGGAAAGGATGAATTTCATGTACATAAGATACTGCCGCACAAATCTGAGATGAGCTTAAGCACAACATAGAAATAAAAAAGAGGCGGCAGGTGTAGCCTGAAATCAAGTGCAAGAATAAGGGCAACGCTATTGAAATTTCTAACATCATGTAGAAAATGCTGACTATATCCCTTCAGGACAATTTGAATTGGCTAAAACAAAAGGCTGCTTATTATTTTATGTGTCAAAGAGACCATATTATCCAAGACATGAAAAGATCACCAGCAGTGGTGAGGTGAGGCTAGAGTCTGACCAAACGAATAGCAACTTCACAATGAACAAGTAGACAGGTCATAACTCCTTCATACACCAAACTCAAAATTAAGATAATAATTTTTAAAATATACCCACTTAGGAAATACATAAATTGTATGAATGGATATATTATCCACTTATCCCTATAATGTGACACAATTTTTATAGACTTGGATTTGTGACAGTAAAAAGAGACAAGCCTGGGCAACAAAATTAAACCCAGAGATTAAAATTACCCCTGTTAAACAACCTCGATGAATGTTAAAACTATCAGCTGAGCAGACTTCATAATCCTTTTCAAAACCCCAAAAGACCACTTGATTGAATACATTTACTACTTCTCTTTAACCATGAATATTTGATGAAGTCTTACAATAAAGTATTACTGCTTCTCACCAGGCAATAAAACTTAATGAATTGGTCTCAACTTAACAAAACCTTATCCCTCAATACAGTCCCTAAAAGCCTGACATTACATTCAACAAAATGAGCTTGCAGTCTATTCAAACTTTTTTCTGAACAATGAGGCCAGGTTTTTACTTAATGGAGTTTGCCGTGAGTTCAGCTGTAATGTTTGTATTGTATCTATTTCCACAAGGACTGACACAAGAACACTTTGTGTTAACTTACTAAGCAGCTCTTTCATACCGTTTACATGCATGATGGGTATTAGTTCTAAACCAAGACCCTTGCTACTTAGCATTCAAAACAGGGAAATTAAGATGCTTAGGACAAAATACACTACAAAAGGCTAATACAACATGCTACTAATTCCTGTCCTTTCAACCATCTTTTAACTAAGTAGAAGCAATGCACCTGCAGATGAATAGCACTTTATTATTATTCAGTTACATTTTAGGAAAGAGAACCAAGAATGGAGTTTATCACAAACAAGTTTTATTTTCAAGGCTGTGGTACCACCAACATTTATATATAACTTGTTTATAGCTCTAAAAAAAGAGCTATTATTTAAAATATAGCTCTTCAACATTTTGCCCAACAGCTTATTTCTAATATGTACACCAGTCCTTGCAATCCATTCACCCTCAAAATCAAATAAACTGCATTCGACAGGACTATTTTTGCTTATTTTTAAAGTACCAATTGGTAAATATTTCTCCTTGAAACTGCTATATAATGTGAAGAGACCATCTTAAGCATATTTTATATAGAATCTGTACAATTTCAGTAATTACAAGAGGAAATTGTAATAATAAGGGATAGTTTTAATAGGTCTGTTGTGTGTCAATTAAAATCCAAACTAGTAATGGGTAAAGTAGTATAATTTTTGTCCAAGTTTAAAAAAAGTCTAGAAACGCTACTTTTAAATAAACAGGTTTATAATCTATCAATTTAAAAGAAAACACTTCAAGGAATTTATAGTGTATATAATTTTAACTTTTAAAAACTTTCCCCATGTCCTGTCTTCTCAACAAGGCATCGCAAAACATGATGAAATAACTTCACAAATCTTGCATCAAATGTACTTCAAAGATTTCTTAGAAATTCTAAGAAATCTTGCAGCAGTTCTGGTGGAAGACAGAGCAACCCAAAGGTTTGAGCTCAACAAAGTTGAAAGAGAGTTAATGTTTAACTTTCAGCCTTCAAAAGATACCTATTTATTGTAATAAATATCATCAAATAAATATTTTGCTCTGGGCAAGTTTACACATTACTTTAGAACTTTTACATGGGAATAAAAGGCTAAGTCTAAAAACAAGGAATCTGTTATATAATTTAGGTTACAGAAAACGTATATCTGATATATTACATAAAATACATAGCATACAACCAAATAGCTCCTCAAACCTAGAATTCACAACTTTGCTTCACTGAAGGAAAAATGTCTGCATTTCTCTACTGAATGGATTCTGCTTTAAGAAAAAAAGTCCTATTACCACTATCTCTTAGAAATCTGTATTTTTCATATTGTATTACTGGCAAGATAATAAAATCATCACCCATCTAATCATTTTTTTTTTTTAAAGATTTTATTTTTTTCCTTTTTCTCCCCAAAGCCCCCTAGTCCATAGTTGTATATTCTTCGTTGTGGGTCCCTCCAGTTGTGGCATGTGGGACGCCACCTCAGCGTGGTTTGACGAGCAGTGCCATGTCCGCACCCAGGATTCGAACCGACGAAACACTGGGCCGCCTGCAGTGGAGCGCGCGAACTCAACCACTCGGCCACGGGGCCAGCCCCCATCTAATCATTTTTAATTAAATACAGAATTACAGATTAACTGAAACCTTTTAGTTCTAATGCTTGTGGCTAAATGTTTAGATTCTATTCCTGAAGATCACTGAGTAATTCCTTATCTTTAAGAATATTATTTTAAACTTCAATTACGATTATATAAAAATATAGTTATAGAAAGGCTAAGAAATTAAGCTGAATAGGTAAAGAATCCAGAACACAACATGACATATTTAATTAATAAAGACATTCCTTACAAGCATTTTCTGAACATTTGGCAATATCTTTTTTAAAAGGAAAGCATAAAAGTATTCTATTTGGGTCTTAGGTGAGTCATGATGAAATGTTTTAGACTGTACACCCTCTCACCGTGGTCATTTCAACTTTCAATGTTCTATACTGTGTTACACATAGGATGTTCCCATGAAACAATTTTTGCTTTTCCTCATCACTGTATAAAAGCAATGTGTCTGAGAATAACTGGTAGTCTGCTATAATATAAATATCTTTACACTTGTATTTCTATTTATACACATTTGAAAACCAAATTACCTCTTTAATATCTTATCCTAAACAAGCACCATTTGTCTAAATTTGTCTATGGTAAGTTATTTTTTTAAACCAACTTTAAAGGCATGTTAAGTAGGTATGCTGTCCCTTACTTGGCTAAAGTGGCAGAGACTTAACATTAACTATAATTCTAAATATACCTAAGATATGCTCCAAAAGCAAGCAAAAAAATTTTTCATTTCTACTTAACTTGCTTGATCTTACACTCTCTGATAATATTTAAGGTGTAGAAATTTTAGTACTGTTAAAGAAATTAACAGCATGAACTCTTTCAGTAATGGAAAAACAAAGGCCAAACTATGTTTATTTATACTCCATTAGTGTTTTATTACTTGAACTCACAAAATTCCAAGATAAAAATCTCAATATATAATTTTAAAGCTTTTTACTATATTTCATAAAAACCATTACTCATTAAGAATACTGTCACAATTACCAAAAAAAGAGTACAGTAAAATATTATTAGTCTACCAAAGATTCTTGTTTTCATTTCCTCAAGATTAAATTTTATAAATGTACAGGACTTTTCTATGAGGCAAAGGAATCCCAAAAAATTTTTAAATCTGCTCTTATCTATTCTCAAATTCAATGGGAGACAAGAATAAAAGAGATGACGGAATTCAGATAATATAAACCTTATCCATGTATTTCAACTTCCTCTACCCAAACTCTTCCCAGAAATGCTAGCAATTAGCAAAACTGAACAATCTTAGTTACACTCTCTCTCACTAAAAGGCAATGAAATTACCTCAAGAGAGGGCAGGAAGTATTGATAAAAACAAAGGTCAAGGACAACCATAAGATGAATAAACCATCAGTGTCTGAATAAGCAAGTTTATTGTATTGTAAAATTCAGAATAATTATGTTGCCTTTAAGGATGATGGTTACTGGAGATGTTTTACAGGCATCTTAGTTGTGACTAAAAAATTTTAGGTGCAATTGGAGAACTCAGCTTGGAAAAGAAAAAGAATGAATGATGAAAGATTAATATAATGGCAAAATTCTAACAAGCAAATTAACTTCTAAGCAGATTTCTTGTGGTTTCTGACCATCTGAAAGGGTTTATTTTTCACATGCAAAAATAATGCTACATAGTTTAGTCTGCAAAGACTCAAATATGATAAATTATATAATAGTCTCAAACTTAATGCACCTAAAACAAAAATCTTGATTTTTTTTCCCCACTTAAATCTAATTCTCCAATCTTCCCTATCTCAGTTAACAGCACCACGATTGCCTAAGCAATGGGATCCTCCTTGATCATCTTCCCTCATTCATCATATTCAATTCAACAGCAAGTCCTACTGGCTGTACCTCCAAAATAGATCATCAGACAACCAAATGTACTGTTGTCTGTCACACTGCAATGGTCTCGTCTCCCTTCCTTCACTCCTACCCCCTACAGTGTGTTCTCTGCATAGCAGCCAGAAGCATCTTTTAAAAATATAAACCATATCATTATATCATTAAAACCTCTAAAGGTTATCAATTATTCTTACTATACATGATCTAGTTTTGCCAACCCCTTCAACCATCTCCTACCCTTCTCTCTATCACCACAATGATTTAATGACAGTGATTTTTCTGGACTACAAAAATACCAAGAATGTTCTCATTTCAGGGCCTTTATATATGCTGGTCCCTTTGCTTACTAAGCTCTTGCCTCAGATTATTGCATGGCTGGCTCTTCTTTATTCAGAAACCAGCAAAATGTTTCTTCATAATACCATCTGAATTTAATTTATTTACTATTTGGTTATCGACTATTCCTCTTGGCTAGAACGTAAGCTCCATGAGAGCAGTGGCTTTGTTTTGTTTGCCACTATATCCCTGGCATCAAGAACACAGAAGGCACTGTGGAAAGAACATTCTCACTGCAAACTCAGATAGAAGAAGTAGGCCCATTCCCCCAAAATCCACTATCCATTCTTTTCTCATAAGGGAAAAAAAGTGTTTGCTTGAACATGTAATTTAAATAAATGATCTTCAACCATGAAGCAAAAAATAACCCTAGCAAAAGACATTATAAAAGATTGATTCCTTATGCCTAACACAGTACTTCTAAATGGAAAAACCTGTTTTTTAAGAATGGAACAATTAGAAATCAATGCAAATACACAGCTATTTTCACTGCACATAGTACTTGAAAGATTTATCAATAACTAAGTCAATAATTCCTTTGGAAGAAATCAAATCCTATCAGAAGGAACTTTAAAAAAAAAAAAAAACACCACCAAAACCCTAAAACAACAGTGAACAACACAAAGAAAAATACTGTCTGCAGTTTTATAAGAATATCCACCAGGGCTTGAGAATTTAACAATCTAATAAGAAATATCTGATTATGGAAAAACTCCATTATAATAAGTCTATGTAAAAGTTTATCTAAGATTAAATCTTTTCAAACATCAAATCACCACACCTACAGTATTACTCAGAATCACTTTTATGTATGTAAAATTTCAAAAATTTCCAAGAGACACAACCACTGAATAAAATAAATATTAAGTGCAGTTACAGATTATTTATTTGACAAGCTTAGTTATCTGGAACAGGGCTAGGAAGTGGTAACAAAAAAAAGTAAGTGCTCAAAATATTTCTCACACCAAAGTTGAATAACAAGTATAAGAGACTATTTCAGATCTCTTTCATGCTATATACAATTCATGTTATGATGCCATTAAGCTTACCATAAGATGACTGTTTGCAAGAGGGAAGGCCCTCACAATAACAATAAATTGAGAGCTTATAGCACAAAAGTATCAGAGCAGGGGAAAAAAAATAAATGAAATACACATTGTAAAAAAAAAAAGATAAAAACTAATAAGCACAAGAGCCTGGGCCCATTTAAAACAGGTCATAAACAGTCCTAATATCTTTTAATAGGATATTACTAGATATTATGCATACTACTGCTAAGTGATTATCTTCTAGTACACTCTTGATTAATTACTAGTTGTGTAACTTTGGGAAAGTCCTTTACAATAAAACAAAAACAAAAAAAAACGAAATAAAATAAGGGCCAAATCAACCAGTCCAAGTAATGAAAAGAGGTTTTAACAAAAAAGGATAGGGCATGAGGCTGGCAAAAGATAAGTCAGAAGTTTAAAGTCAGTTTAAAGCCTTGAACAAGCTGGCTTCATTGTTAATGCTTTAAGAACTGATTCTTCTACAGAAAAAAGTTATGATCCAAACTGTAGTAATACATAAGGTCTTCATTTTCCACATTTTAATTCTCTGCCTAGTTGTGTGTAGCACAGTATTATCAATAATATGACAGATTTGATTTGATAAAACTTGTTGGATTGATGTCCAAGGGATAAGAGATTTTACTAAAAAAACAATTTCCAATTTTCAATTTATAAGTGTGATTCAGTGACAAAAATGGTATTTAATTTTCAAAAAATCAACTCTGTAAAGTAATTCTTGATGAAAAGTTTCAATGCCTCTAAACAGGAATGCCCAGAAGCAGAACAAGTCTAAGATAGGTAATTTTCTTAAGTTCCCTCAAAGATTCATGTGCATTCCAAACACAAAAAAACATTCATCCCATCCAAACTTCCTCAAAAGTTTCAACCACTGCAGCATCAAGTCCAAAATCTCATTATCTAAGTTGTCTAAATCAGGTATGGGTGAGACTCCAAGTATGACACATCGTGGGACAAAATTCCTTTCCTCTTATGAACTAGAAAATAAGTTATTCCTTCTAAAATACAATAGTAGGACAGGCATAGGGTAAAAGTCATAGACTTTCCCATTCCAAAAGGGAGAAAAGGGTAGGAAGAAAGTAGTCACTGGTACCAGGCAATTTCAAAATCTAACAGGTCAAATTCTTAGGTTTCAAGGCCTGGAAATACTGTCACCTGTGGCTCTACTCTCTGGGCCCAAAGAGTCATTTTTCCTTTTTCATGAAGGGTAGCACATGTTTGCAGCTGAGTGGTGTTAACCACCTGTTTCCTGCCCACAGAATTTTGGAAGTTCATCAGCCTTCTCTCATTCTGTCAGTCCAAACTGGAAGTGTTTCTGCTGATATAACACTCTCAAAACCCTGTGGGTCACCTGTGTATGCCATGAGGGTTCACATCATTAGACAAAATGGTCCTTCATAGATCTTCCTTGAACTCTATTCAGTCTCTTTTCCTGGTTTTCGCTGAGATTACTGAAGAGATCCATGAGTCACATGCCTAATCTATTCAGCAAGAGCAAAAGGTTAGCTAGCCACACTCTTGGGCTTCTTTCCAGAGCATACTTTCCTGACAATGAATCTCCTAATTTTAGCATCTTCTGCAATCTGGATAGGCTGAGAATCTCCCAAATTATCAAATCCTGGATCTATTTTGCTTAACAGTTCTCCCCTCAATTTATCTCTTTCCTCTCACATTTTACTATAAGAAGCCAGAAACCAGGCCACAGCTTTAATACTTTGCTTGGAAATCTGAGCTAAATATCCAAGTTCGTTGTTTATAAGTTCTGCTTTCCACCTAAGTGGAGGACACAATTCAGCTAGGCTTTCTGGCACTAAATAACAAAGATCTCCTTTCCTCCAACTTCCACTAACATCTTCCTTCTGAGCCCTCATCAGAGGCACCTTTAACATTCCTATTTCTACCAACATTCTGTTTATGACAATACATGTATTCTCTAAGATGATACAGACTTTCTCTTCCATGTTTCCTTTGTTCTGAGCCCTTACAGCAGTACCTTTAATGTTCATATTTCTACCAACAGTCTGTTCAAGGCAATCTATGCTTTTTCTATCATGTGCCTCAAAATTCTTCCAGTCTTTACCATTACCCATTTCTAAAGACATTTCTGCAGTTTGAGTTATTTGTTGCAGTAGCACCCCACTTCCTGATACGAAAATCTGAATGAGTTTCCCATGGCTGCTCTAACAAATTACCACAAACTTGGAGGCTTAAAACAACATACTTATTCTCTCACAGTCTAAAGGCAAAGTCTAAAATCACTATCACTGAGCGAAAATCAAGGTGTCAACAGGGCCACACTCCCTCCAGAGGCTCTAGAGGAGAATCTGTTTCTTGCCTCTTCCAATTTCTGGGGGCCAGCAGCATTCCTTGGCTTTTGCCCACATCACTCTGCCTCTGTGGTCATACTGCCTTTTGGGGGGCCATAATTCAGCCTGCCACACATGCATACTCTTCAATGCCTCTCTTCGCCTTCAACCTCTTTTGGCTCATTTGTTTCCAATAGTTTTATAATGTAATCAGCTTAATTATCTGTGTTCATAAAGGAATATATAAGCAAAATTTGTGAGATCAGAAATGCAGCAAGAGATATTTAAACAGGCAAATTCTCTATGAGGTAAAAGTAGAAAATTTAGCTATTTCCCTCCTCCTTATTTAACTTCTGGGAAAAGAAGTTTCATGTCCATAATAAAAAACAAAAGTTGGTAAATAAACTACAACTCTGATCATAAAAGTGAAGGTTCTTAAGGAGATGGTCCGCTCAGGAAACAGATCAAGCTAAGGATTATAATCACAGACTTAACTGAAATGACAGGCAGGCAATCACCTCCATAACTAAATTTGAATATGTGATTTTAAACCTACTATAAAATAGATTCTCTCCTCCCTCAAACCTTCAGATTTTAAAACCTGTTTTATACTCAGTTAGAAACAGTTAAAAACAAATTTATTTCTGTTCTTACCTCTACACAGTCAAAGTTCTCATCAACCTTAGATGCATATTCAACACGGAACATTGTTGACAGGCTACCAGCAATATAGTATAACAGGATCTTCAGACCCTTGTAACCAAAAGCAGTTTCGCTGAAAGGGAAAAAAAACTAGCAGTAATCTAACACTCCAAAATGAATCTTTGCAAAAGTCATTACAAAGTATTAACCCTACATGAAGTTAAAACTTCATGAGTAGTTTCAAGACTTTACACTATACTTATTTGGGGGGAAAAAAAAGAAAAGAAAGAAATATTTGTAATGAAACTATGCCTTAGCTTTCCTCATTTATAAAATAAGACAGAATAATAGCACCAACCTCAGACATGTTGTTTGGGTTAGACAAACAAGTTAATACATGTAAACCATTTATAACATTGGCACATCGTACAAGTACTCAATAAATGTTAGACATTACTACTACTGCTACCATTGGTGCTGTTGCTATTACTAGTACTAGAAGGCATTTCAAATCAGAGACAAGTACTGTTAAATGGGTACCTGGCCAGGCAAGCAGCTAAGATGTAGCTTTGACCTAGTCCTTGCAATTACCACTTGCTTCTATTGCCAACATCCAGAGCTGCTGAAAGTGGTGATCGCACCTGTCTATTAGACCCCTCCAAGAACTCAGAAAGCAGAAAAGGAGCTGCTGCTATTTTTCCAACCCTGTTCCCTGCTATCCATCTACAGCTTGCTATTCCCTTTCTAAAAAGTGAATTCTAAAATATCCAGAATAGGTAAATCTAGAGAGACAGAAAGTAGATCAGTGACTGCTTAGGGCTAGGAAGGGTGGGGGAAAAAGGGCATGAAAAATGCTAACTGGTTACAGGGATTTTGGCAGGAATGACCAAAATGTTCTAAAATTGATTGTGGTGATGATCGCGCAACTGTGCATATACTAAAAACCACTAAATTGTACACTTTTAAATAGATGAATTGTATGGTAAATTATATCTCAATAGAGCTCTTTTTTTTAAAGTGAATTCTGAAAGAAGACTGTTTGAAAGAAGCAGTGTCATTTCCAGATTTCTGTCTAGGGCACCAAAATAAAATATTAGCAGTGTCCATTTTAGGCCTGTGAAAGTTACGTGCAATAGAAAGGAGTGGCAATGATACTAGGATCAAGACCAATGTCATGCTTGGGTCATAAGATACAGGGTTATCACGATTATGTGACTGTCATTTGTCTACCTTAGAAAAGCAGTATGCAAACACACCACTTTTAATGACATGCAAAACAGACAAGTGAATGTGCAAAATGCCATTAAGAAGCAGTATCTGTAAAACTAGATCCTACCCACTAAGAAATCACCACAGGAAGAGATTTTAAATAGCAGTAAGAGGGAGAGAATAAAATAAATAGCTCCTTAAAGATAGAATTCCAAAGAGAAAGCATTGTTATTTTTATTATAAAATAAAACCTGTTTAAAATATGAAAGGCTCAAATTTTGCATGCATCAATATATATTAAAATATAAGTATTAATATTTAAAAGCACATAAAATACCTAATCTGATTCATTAATAATGAGAAATTCTCAGGAAATTTGTTTCATGAAAAGACATTTGTCAATTTTAAAACATTAAATAAATATGTCAACAATGTTGAAATAATGCATAGGGAAAACAGCCACAAAGGGAAATATTTTAAATGTCTACTATGTCTAAACACTCTTCCCTTTTACAACAAACCAGGGTTCCTTGGGGAAATGGCTGACTCCGGAACTAGTAGAGAAAGTACAAGATGAATCTGGAACAGCTTATTGTATCAGAAAGTAAAGTGTCCCCAAAGTGATGATATATCAAAAGGACTCCCACAAAAGCCAGTTTGAAAGGGTAGGCCCCTGCTGAATCTGGGATAATTTGAGCACAAAATGAATAACAGAACCAGATTATAACCCACTGAGTTAAAAAAGAATCTTTGAGTCTATTCTGATATAAACAAAGAAATACATAAGGGGGAGAAGCTCTTCCTTAGAGTAGAATGCCAACTAATAAATGTATAAGGTATGACAGAGATAGAAAAATCACCATTTTACAATCATAGTAAAATACAAATTCAGGCAAAAGTCATTAACAACTAGGTGAAAGTTTGATGGGAAAAAGGCTATTTTCAGTCTCAGAGTATCTCCTCACAGATTATATATAAATAACAAAGGGAAAAGTGCTAACTTTATAGTAAAGAAACCTGGCAGCCACCTCTAAACCCAGTGACCCAAGTTAACTTAACCAACAATGGGATAAACTGACATCGTGGACTTTCTGATATGACACACTGAGAAGGACACAACTTCCGTCACTGTACAATAAAACATGCATTATCTAAATTTAATCATGAAGAAACAATCAACCTAATCCAAAACAAAGGTTTTCAAAACTAGCCAGCCTATACTCTACAAAAATGTCAATGTCATGAAAAACAAAGAAAGGCTGAGGAACTGTTTCAGATTAAAGGTGACTAAAGAGAGGTGACAACTAAATGCAGTATGTGATTCTAAATTGGATCCAGGATGGGGAAAAATTGTTATAAAAGAATTATTGGGAATCTAGTGGCAAAATTTGAAATGTGGACTGTATATTAGAAAACAGTATTTTATCAATGTTAAATTTCCTGAATTTTGATCATTTTATTATGGTTATTGTCCTTGTTTTGAGGAAATACATACTAAAGTTTTTAGGAGTAAGGAATCAAGATGTATTTGCAACCTACTCTCAAATGGTTCAACAACAACATATCAATATATTTATGTAAGAAGAGACAATGATTAAAGCAAATACAGACAAATGTTAATTGGTGAATCAAAAAGGATATACAGAGTACTATTGCAACTTCTGCAAATTTGAAAATTTTTTCAAAATCAAAAGTAGTAAGAAAAGGTAACTGATCATTCTAACAATGTAATTAAGGTACAGTAAGTTAAAGAATTGCACTGAATGTCCCACAACATATCTTTAAAGATGTTTAAAAAAAAAACTTCTCTTGGGCTGGCCCGGTGGCGCAGCGGTTAAGTGTGCACGTTCCGCTTCGTTGGCCTGGGGTTCACCGGTTCGGATCCTGGGTGCGGACATGGCACCACTTGGCAAGCCATGCTGTGGCAGGCATCCCACATATAAAGTAGAGGAAGATGGGCATGGATGTTAGCTCAGGGCCAGTGTTCCTCAGCAAAAAGAGGAGGATTGGCAGCAGTTAGCTCAGGGCTAATCTTCCTCAAAAAAAAAAAACAAAACAACAAAACTTCTCTTAACTGCTTATTTTCCTGTCATAGATAACAACTTGAGCTTTCTTACTTTAGGGGAGTGTATTCTGTACTAGAAGTAGCATAGCAAAATGGTAGGAAGAAAAAAGTAGTAGTTATGAATATGGGCTCTGCAGTCAGATTGCCTGAACCTGAACTTTGTCCACGAACGTGTCCTTAGGCAACTATCCAATTCCACCAATGTTTGATATAACAAATGATAATACCATCACTAACACTGTTATGAGAATTAAATGAGACAATGCATCTACAGCACTAAATGATAGGTATTATACAGTAAATTACTGTCTCAATGTCAAAAATGCTACTCTAATATATATTTTTAAATAAATCACAAGAAAAATAACAGTAAAGAAAATAAAGTCTGATTTCTAAATCTTAAAAAAAAGGATTTTTTTTTTTGCTATACTAATTTGGCAAACATCTTACTAAGTTACTTACTCATCCCCAAAGAGTTGATGGGTATATTCAGGAAAGAAAGTTCTAATGTCATTCTCAAGATCTTCAGGAAAACGAACTGTTTAAAAGAATAAAAAAATACAGAGATATTAAAGATAATAAACTAAAGATACAAAAGGAGACAGGTATTCCCATTTCAAGAATTTCACTATAACTAGGATACAGCCAACATTTTTCTTACTTAAAATGTCACTTTTCCACATATGATTTATGCTGGATTCTCATGAGACAAATGAAGAATGAAAATTAGAATATCACTTTGAGTGCTTCGGTGTCAAAACCCTACTGATCCTAAGAACTAGAAAACTAGGTATGGCAGAGGCATCTGATTTAGTTTTTATTTTTCTGTACGTGTACACACAATGCAGAGTAAAAGAAAGCAAAACCAAAAAAGATGCTCTGAGATAAGAAAAGCTACAGCATCAAGGAAACAAAAACAGAATGCTACAGGAAACATTCTAAGAACAAGAATCATCTGAGTTTGATGAAGCCTATATCATCACATCATTCTTTATGATGCCAGATGATATTTAATGTTGTTCCTAGGTTTTTCTTGCTATTGAAAGTAATGCTGCAATGACATCTTTATGTACACCTTGCTGTACTTTTACAAATAGGATAAATTCCTGGCAGTAGAAATGCTGAGTAAAAGTACTGAAATGTTTTTATAAATACTGCTTAGGTGCCCTCTAAAAATACTGTAACAGTTTATATACCCACCAGCTACTTAAACTCCTTTGTTTCCCACATCCTTGAGAATATTCTGTACCCTTAACTTTAATTTCTACCAATCTAAGATAGAAATGGGTGTCATGCTCCTATTTTCATTTGCATTTACTGTGAGTAGTGATATTATTAGACATTTTCCCAATATAATTTATCTTACGAAGAAAAACTTTACCCAAAAAAAATCCTTAAGCAATCGAAGAATGGAAAGATAAACTGTAGATGAAAAATTTCTATCACTGACCTCACATCATAAAGCAGGTCCTTCACAGAGTGCCAAAGTATCATCTAGCAGATTACTGATTTACAGAAGGAAAGATATCTTCTCACTGTAGAGATCTGGTAGTCACCACCTTTCTAAGTGATCTAACTTAGAAATTACTCATTGTAGGACAGATCAACATTATGTGCCTCCTGAGTCAACGCAATATAATGTATACAGCATCACCTATGACATTTTCTTACCAAAAATATTTATCCTAGATCTAACCCAGCTTTATATCTTCCAATGTACAACAAATATAGAGGGTAGGGCAACAAGTTAAATACTACCAAAAGGAAATAGACAAATCCAGGATGTAGATTTGTCTGTTAACTCTACACAATGATTTTATTCTTCCAAATAAATCAATGGCATGGGGGAAAAAGTTCCATGTGGGGAGAGGGACTGTTCTGGATTAAAAGAGATTAAATATTAAAACCAAACACAATGCATGATCCTTGATTGGATTCTGGTTTAAATAATTTTTTAAAAAAAGCTATTGAAGGGGCTGGCCCCGTGGCCGAGTGGTTGGGTTCGCGCGCTCCGCTGCAGGCGGCCCAGTGTTTCGTTGGTTCGAATCCTGGGCGCGGACATGGCACTGCTCATCAGACCACGCTGAGGCAGCGTCCCACATGCCACAACTAGAAGGACCCACAACGAAATATACAACTATGTACCCGGGGGCTTTGGGGAGAAAAAGGAGAAAAATAAAATCTTTAAAAAAAATTAAAAAAAAATAAAAAAAAAAAAAAGCTATTGAAGACTTTCAAGGACAACCAGAGAAACCAGAAAATTACATGATATCAAAGCATTATCTTTAATTTTCTGAGGTGTGATAATGGTACTACAGGTATATATGTGAATATTCATATATTAGGACATATGCTATGAGGGAACTGTCATGATGTTCAGACACCTACTTTCAAATAATTCAGCAAAAATACACACATATTAAAGCAAATATGGCAAAATGTTGATTGCTGAATCTAGGTACTGGACGTACAGGTGAGTATTCTTCTGTTCTCTCAACTTTGCTGTGTGTTTGCAATTTTCATAACGAAATTGAAAGGAAAAAAAGCCCTGGGCAAGTACAGCAAAATGTTAAGATTTGAAAAAGCTGACTGATGGGATCACAGATATTCATTAGTTTCCTGTATATTTTTTGCATGCCTATAATATTTCATAATAAAAAAATAAAGTAGTCCAATATGTCTAGACTCATTAACCTAAAAATTCCCACTACTGCCTAATATTTTAAAATGTTTGGAAGTCTCTAGAAATTATTAAAAATTAACCTCAAACTACTGCTTCTAATATAATATATAGCACTTTGGTAGTGATGGGTAAAGAGACATGGATAGAGAAAAAGACAACTAATGACTAAGAAAAATATCACGAGCCTAGTTATAACTATTTCTATAATTTGGACTGGGCTTCTTCCAATGCCCTTGTCATCCAAATTAATGAGGTTTTACTACTTTAGCTTGGAATTTGGTCCACAGAAAATAGTAACGAAAAGAAAAGCAAGCAAAATAATGAGACTTTTAGTTAAAATGAAGTAAAACTCACAGAGCTTAAGGCAAATATGTAATTAAATATTTACTTTTGAAGTTGATTAGACTAGATTTTAAATGAGTCCAAGAGAAACTGTTTAAAACCAATGCTATGTACTTTATAAAGGATGCTTTTAATAACCAATAAATGAAGTTTTTCTATCAGTTATCATATTACATGAAAACTTGTTCACTGTACAATCTTCAACCACACCAGGCAGATTTCTAAAACGTTGCCCAAAAGCCTCTGGGATCACACATTGAGAAGAGACCAAGGGCTATAGTTGACAGAGATTAGAATAAAAGTTACCTCCTCAAAAGAGGGTTTTTAAGGTAAAAAGTTGTAGGTCTAAACGAAAGAAAACAACAGTTGGTGCTAAGGGACCAAGGAATGGAGGTTAGTCCTTTTAACAGGTAAGGAACAAATGCGAATTTTCTATTCTCATTTAAAAAAAACCCTCAGGGGCCGGCCTGGTGGCACAGCGGTTAAGTATGCACGTTCTGCTTCAGTGGCCTGGGGTTCACCGGTCAGGATCCCGGGTGTGGACATGGCACCACTTGGCAAGCCATGTTGTGGCAGGCGTCCCACATAAAAAGTGGAGGAAGATGGGCATGGATGTCAGCTCAGGGCCAGTCTTCCTCAGCAAAAAGAGGAGCATTGGCAGCAGATGTTAGCTCAGGGCTAATCTGCCTCCAAAAATAAATAAATAAATAACCCTCAATGCTTATACAAGTGTAGTAATTACTGCAAAAGAAATGAAACCAGATCTCTAAATGTGCCTATTCTGGACATTTCACATAAATGGAATCATATAATATGTGGCATTTTGTTTCTGGCTTCTTCCACTTAATATGTTCTGAGTTCATCTATCTTGTAGCATGTACCAGTAGTTCATTCCTTTTTGTGGCTGAATAATATTCTACTGAATGGATATACCATATTTTGTTTATCCCATTCATCACTTAATGGACATTTGGGACGTTTCCACTTTGGGGGTATTATCAATAATGCTGCTATGAACACTCATGTATAAGTTTTCGTGTGAACAATGTTGTTTGCCAACACCAGATATACTCTTAAGGAGCAGTCACACACAAAATAATGTGTTATTAACAATATTATTAGTTGTCCCTTGAACTTTTACTGTGTGCCAGGCAATTTGCCAAAGATTTTATAAACATTACTGTAGTTAATCCTCACAAGATCTACAGAAGGTAGGTACCATTATTACCCCCATTTCATAGATAATAATGCAGAAAAGACTAATCTGCTCAAGGTTACAAAGTTGGTAAGTAGTGCGTTCAAGGCTGAATCAATCTGACATGTATACATGTACACGACAGCATGTACAAAGTGCAAATTCTCTCCTGGATATCACAAACATTAAGACTTTACAATGCAGTTACGGTCACTAAAGCAAGAGAGCAAGCAGGCAATCCAAATGTCAAGCAACAGGAGAATGATTAAATTATATAAACATTGAATGGTTTATATAATCACTAAACATTATGTTATTGAGACATTTGGTGACACAGAAAACTGTTCACAATGTACAGTTAAGTGAACAGAACATGACCTCGTGACCTCAATTTTATAACAGAAATAATATAAATGAATATATGATTTTAAAAACTGAAAGGAAATATCTCAAATTATAATGCAGAAGTAGTTATTCCACAAAATAGAATTATGAGTAATTTTTATTTCTTACATTCTGCACTTTCCAAAGTTTCTGCAAAATATGTATTAGTCCAATAGAGAAATATACAACATAAAAAACTAAAATAACTTAAAATAAGCTCTAAAAATTTTCTTTCCAAGAAAACCTATGTCACTCACATTTTGGAGAAAAATGGAGGATCAGGGCCTAGAAAACTAAATGGCACCTTACTGCCAACATAGAGCAAAGGACCTGCAATGAATCCTTTTGAATGTATGTCCTATTGTTTCTACTCCTATTTACAGTTCCCGTATTTCCTAGTTCCCATAATCACTTCTGTAATTTTTGGAGGGACCAGATACATAAAAGAAGATACATTCTACCTTTGTCTTATTAGCCAAAAACAAAATCAAGAAATCACCAAGCCACATTAATTTAATCAATTTTTGAAGTTTGTTTAATAGGTACTTATAAATTTAACATAGGGGCCAGCCCCCTGGCCGAGTGGTTAAGTTTGCGTGCTCCGCTTGGGTGGCCCAGGGTTTCACCAGTTCGAATCCTGGGCGCGGACATGGCACCACTCATTAGGCCATGTTGAGGCACTGTCCCACGTAGCACAACCAGAGGTACTCCCAACTAGAATATACAACTATGTACTGGGGGGCTTTGGGGAGAAGAAGAAGAAAATAAAGAAAGAAAGAAGACTGGCAACAGTTGTTAGCTCAGGTGTCAATCTTTAAAAAAACAAAAAGAATTTAACATAGATACGACCCACTGACAGGTGATCATAACGCAGATATAAACGGGTTCCAGCTCTCAAGCAGCTTCAGAGATACTGCCACATATTCTCCATAGTATCTAACCGTATTCTGGATTATGGCTAAGTTTATTCATAACCCTGTGTTCTTTAAAGTTTTTTTTTTTCCTTTTTCTCCCAAAGCCTCCCAGTACATAGTTGTGTATTTTTAGTTGTGGTCCTTCTAGTTGTGGCATGTGGGATGCCACTCAGCATGGCCTGATGATCGGTGCCATGTCCGCGCCCAGGATTCAAACTGGCGAAACCCTGGGCCAGCAAAGCAGAGCATGCAAACTTAAGCACTTGGCCACGGGGCCGGCTCTCTCTGTGTTCTTTAAATAACTGAAATCTTAGTGTTTTGGCAAATACATGTTTTCCTGACCACGATAAAGTGAAAAATAAGTTTATATTATTTTAAAATGCAGGGGTAAAGACAGGACCCAGTGGGCTCCCAGTAACATTCCCATTAGCACCACCAGCCTGCAATATTACAGGGCTTAACATTACAGTATACCTTAGAGACCATCATAATCCCATTATATTCTTTATTCTAGAGAACTTTAATCAAGTTCCTAGGTTATCCCTTATCACCCAGATTCTCATCCCCATACAATAGCTTAAAACTACTAGTCTAATGGTTTTTCCTATCCCTCTCTAACTCCCTGTTGCCACTGTGAAATTTACAGGTCATATCCCCAAACTTTTCCTTGAATGTTCTCCTATACCTTCTTGCTCTAACAGTTCAAGAACAAACATGCCTCTCCCCTGAAGACACTGATTCTCGTACAACTCTCTCAAGTAGTGACTGCTTTCTCTTCCATGCCTTCATAATGTTAGGACAAAGAGTCTTCCTTGCTCCTCACTGCTGGTTTCAGACTAAAGTCTTTCCACACCCTAATGACAACCAGCTTTGAAGCGAATGCATTACTTATCTCCTTCATTCTTTGAAGAATTTAGCTTCTGGCTTGCTGTCCTCTTTCCAACATCACATCTGACTTAAATCTTGGTGACTTCAAAATTTATGAAAATTAATCTCCAACCCAGCCTCTCAGTTTCTTGATTTCTCCTCCAAGAATCTAGTCTTCATTGTACCTTAGCCACTTATTCCCATGACATACACTAGCCCTTACGTATTACTATCAATCTCGTCAAGCCCTTTAATCTCTGTTTCAAACACTGTACAATCTTACCACTATCTCTTTCTAACACTCCCTGTGATAGGCCAATTCTAACAATACTTCAACCCCCACCAGGACTTACACTGTATTGATTAGAACATAATTTCACTGTCCCTCCCCTCCTTTGTATCCTCACTTTCCAGTGCTGAATTCTATGGCCAATGAATATTATCACTCCCTTGTAAACATCCTCAACTCCTTTACTCCAATCTTTGTCACACCAGCCTGCTAAAACCCCACTCTAGTTAAATCTGACCATATGCCCACTCTGTGCTACACCCTTGCATCTGGATGTGGTTGACCTCACTTTATTTTCACGAGTACTAACTTGAAGTGGGCCCTTAGTGCTACCTGAAAATCAGACCATCGTTCTCAAGTCCACCCACCCCTCTTGCTTGAAAGATGACTATTTCCTCAAACCTCCACATATTCTACAATCACATTCTCCCCTCATAACCTTGCTTCTTGTTTCACCTAGGAAACAGAAGCATTCAGAAGAGAATCTGCACAGACTGCCACCTCTACACCTTCTCATTTATTGCAGCCATTCCCATATAATCTATCTTCTTCTTGTTATGGTAGAGTAACTCTCCATGCTCCTATCTAAGGCTAATTCTTCCACCGATGAACAAGATCTTTTGCCCTCTCATATTCTCAAGGATATCACTCCACATATATTCCCCTTCCTCTCCTGTATCAGTTTTTCCTCCCATGACAGATCATAGGCATCAGCATATAAACATGCTGTTATTTCTTCTATGCTTAAAACCTCTCATTGTAGTATTCATAGCTGACAAAGTAGACTTCAATATGAGGCAAGATGAAGAATTAAAGAGGAGACAGAGATAAAGAGATCCTTTTACCAGAGATAGAGAGGAAACATTTTATGATTAAAGAGTCAATTCCTCAAGAAAAGATAAGTCTAAATCTTTATGCACTTAATATCAAAGCTTCAAAATACATGAAGCAAAAATGACAACTGAAGAAATAGACATCCACACTTATAGTTGGAGATTTCAACAGTCGTCTCTGAATTGTTCTAATTGATAGAATAAGTAGATAGAAATCAGCAAAAATATAGAAGACTTGAACAACACTCTTAAGCCAATTGACATTTATAGAACTCTATATATAACTGCAGGATATAAATGATTTTCCAGTGTACCTGGGACATTCACCAAAACAAACGATATATACTGGGCTATAAAACAAGTCTCAATAAATTTAAAAGGACTAAAATAGTCTGACCCCAATATAAAATTAAATAAAAAATCAGTAACAATAAGACAGCTAAAAAAAAGCCCGAAATACTTGGAAACTAAGCAATGCTTTTCTATATAACTATATGTCAAAGAAGAAATCACAAGGAAAATTAGAAAATATGTTCAATTGAACAATAATAAAAACACAACATAACAGAACTGGTGGGACGCAACTAAATCAGTATTTAGAGACAAATTTTTTAATTTTAATGCTAATGTTAGAAAAGGAAAGTTTAAAATCAATTATGTAACGTCTACCTTAAGGGAGTTTTTTTTTAAAAGAGCAAATTAAACTAATAATAATAAAGGAAATTATAAAGATTAAGAGTGGGAAATAAAAAATAGACAAATGGAGAAAAGGAATCATTGAAATCATCAGTAAGCATCATAAACTGATAGGCAGACTACTCAAGAAGAAAAGGAAAAAAAAAAAAAGAGCAAAACCACAAATTACCAGTTCACAATTTACCAACATCCTCAAGAAGGGATTGTGGATTCCACAGTCCTTAAAAGGGTAATGGGGGAATATTACGAACAACATTCTGCCAAGAAAGTTAGATGAAATGGGCAAATTCCTTAAAAGACAAAAATTACCAAAACTGACATAATAAAGAGAAAAGCAGAATAGTACTAAATCTATTAAGGAGATTTGTAGTTAAAAGCCTTCTGACAAAGAAAACTCCAGGAACACAAAGCTTCAATGGTAAATTCTATTGAACATTTAAAGAAGGAATAATACCAACCTTCTGCAAGATTGGTTCTTTCAGAAAATGGAGAAGATACAATTCTCAATTCATTTTATGAGGCCAGCAAAACCGTGATACCAAAATCGAACTAAGACAGAGAAAAGAAACCACTCTCTCTCATGAACAAAGATGTAACAATTCTTAACAAAATATTACCAGGCAGAATCCAGTAAGGTAGAAAAAGGATAATATATTGGTGTGGAAGATTGATTTAATACTTAAAAATCCATCAGTATAACTCACCACAGTAAGAGAATTAAAAAAGAAAAATCACATCATCATCTCAATGGATTGAGAAAAAGAAGTGGATCAGAATGCAACACTCATTCATGATAAAAATTCTTACCAAACTAGGAATGGAAACAAACTACTTCAACCTGATAAAGGGCACATATGAAATATCTACAGCTAACATTATACTTAATGGTGAAAAGTTCAATATTTTCCTATTTAAACTGGGAATAAAGCAAGGACGTCTGCTCCACTACTTCCCTTCAACATTAAAACAGAGGTCTTAGCCAGTGCAACAAGGCAAGAAAATGAAATATAAGGCATATAGACTAGAAAAGAAGAACTAAAACTGGCTTCATTAATAGGTGATATGATTGTTTATGTAGAAAATCCTAAGGATACTACATTAAAAAAAACTGCTATAAGAAGTGACTTTGGCAAGGTTACAGGGTACAATTATACAAACTGCAATTACACACACACACACACACACAAACAACTAGAAAAAGAAATTTTAAAATCATACCATTTTCAATAGCATCAAAACCCAAAATATATAGATGCATTCAGAGATCAATTTTTAAAAATACAGGCAAGACTGAAAACTTGAATCACTTCTGGAAAAACTAAATAAATACAGAGATGTGCCATGTTCACAGACTGAAAGGCTCAATATTAAGATAACAATTCTCCCCCATTCATTTATAGATTCAATGTAATTCCAAAATCCCAGAACTTTTTCCATGGAAATTAAGCATGTAACTCTAAAATGGATTCTAAATGGCAATGAAAAGGTTAAGAATAATTAATCTTGGAAAAAGAGCAAATATAAAAGACTCATACTACCTGGTTTCAAGATGCATTATAAAGTTACACTAATCAAGATAGTATGACATTGACAGAAGGACAGACAAATCAACAAATGAGAACAGAGTCAGAATACAGATCTACACTTAAAAGGTAAATTTATTTTTGTCAAAGGCATCAAAGCATTCATACAAATGGTACTGGAACAAATGACTATCCATGTGGAACAAAGTTTGATCCTCTTTCTTATACCATACACAAAAAACAACTTTAGATAAATCATAAATCTAATTGTTAAAAGCTAAAACTATAAGGCTTCCAGAAGAAAATACAGGAGAAGATCTTCATGATTTTCTTGGTGTAGACAAAGATTTTAGGCAGGAACCAGGAAACACTAACACAAATGAAAAACTAATAAACTGGACCTCACCAAAACTAAAAACTTCTGCTTATCAAAACACATTGTTTAGGGGCTGGCCCAGTGGCATAGTGGTTAGGTTCGCACACTCTGCCTCAGTGGCCTAGAGTTTGCAGGTTCGGATCCCAGGCACACACCTAGCACTGCTCATCAAGCCATGTTGTGGCAGCATCCCACATAAAACAATAAAATAGAGGAAGATTGGCATAGATGTTAGCTCAGGGTCACTCTTCCTCACCAAAAAAAAAAAAAAAAAGTCATTGTTTAGAATATGAATAGGCAAGCCACAGAGAGGAAAATATGTACAAGACATATATCCAGCAGAAAGGACTCACATCCAGAATATATAAAGAACACCTACAATACAATAACAAAAGATACAAACCAATTTATAAAATGGGCAAAAGATGTGAACAGACAATTCACAAAAGGAGATATATAAATGGTCAATAAGCACATGGCAAAAAATGCTTCATCACATTAGTCATCACAACTTAAAACCACAATGAGATACCACTATAGACCCATGAGAATGACTAAAATTTTAAATATTGACACCACCAAATATTCATGAGGATGTGTGAAGTGACCAGAATTCCAATACACTGCTGGCACAAGTATAAAAGTAATTTTGGGGGCAGCCCCAAAATGAACTAATGGTTAAGTTCAGCGTGCTCTGCTTAAGCGGCCCAGGTTCGTGGGCCAGGTCCCAGGCATGGACCTACACTGCTCATCAGCCATGCTGTGGCGGCAAGCGACATATAAAGTAGAGGAAGACTGGCACAGATGTTAGCTCAGGGCTAATCTTCTCGGCAAAGTAAATAAATAAATAAATAAAAATAATTTGGAAATCAGTCTGGCAAGTATCTCATAAAGCTAAACATATAACTACCCTCTGACCTAGCAAATCTACTTCTAGGAATTTATCCAAAATAAAGTCTATGTCCACAAAAAGACTTGTGTAAGAACATTCTTTTTGGAATTATTTATAATAGCCAAAAACTTAAAACAATCGATGTCTATTAACTGGTGAATAATAATGTACCAAAATGGAATAATATTCAGCAATAAAAGGGAATGAACTACTGTTTCAGGCAACAATAAGATGTACCTAAAAAATACACTGAATCTAACTCAGCCAATCACAGAGTATATATGTATAACTACATTTATATAAAGTTCTAAAACAGGCAAAACTAATTTGGGTGAAAGAACTCAGAGGAGTAATCACCTTAAAGGGATCAGAGACTGAACAGGAAGGAGCAAAGTTCTGTCCACTAAGAAGGCCTGCTCTCATTAATGTTAGAGCAACACTCTAACAACAATGAGCTCACCTGTTCACTGAGCAGATCTTGGCTTTGAAATACCATTTTCCACTAAAAAACACCAGGGCTCCTTAGAGAAATGGCTGATTTCAGAGCTACAGCAGAGGTAACAGATAAGCCTGAAACATCTTGTTCCAGAAAGTAATCAAGTATGAAGTAATGAAAGAATGAAGCAATCAAATAATGAGGAAGATAGGTAAAAAAGACACACAAACTAGCTTCAATTGGGGGCCCACTGGCCAAGTCAGGGACAATTTGATCACCAAAATAAATGACAGTAACAGGTTATAATCCATTAAATAAAATAGGAAATAAATAAATGAAAGAATTCGGAGGTTTTGTTTCTGTTTTTGTTTTTGGTAAGGAAGACTGGCCCTGAGCTAATATCTCTTGCCCATCTTCCTCTTTTTGCTTGAGGAAGATTGTCGCTGGGCTAACATCCATACTACTCTTCCTCTACTTTGTATGTGGGATGCTGCCACAGCACAGTTTGATGAGAGTTGTGTAGGTCTGCACCTGGGATCCAAACTGGCTAACCCCAGGCTGCCAAAGCAGAGCGCATGAACTTGACCACTACGCCACCACGCTGGCCCCAAAAGAATTGAAAGTTGAATGAAAAACTGATAGGGTACAATGAGATCCGTGCATCACCTCTGCGATATTCCTACCAAACATGTATAACCTAAGATAAACCATGAGCAAACATTAGCCAAACCTATATTGAGGGACATTCTACAAAATAACTGGCCTGTAATCCTCAAAAGTGTCAAGGTCATGAAAGTCAAGAAGAGACTAACAACTCTTCCAGCCTAAAGGAGACAAAAGAGACAAGGCAACCAAAAGCAAGCTCTGATTCTAAACTGGATCCCTACTATCAAGAGCATTCTGGAACAACTGGGGAAGTATGAATGGAGCCTGAGAATTAGATGGTGATAATATAGCGATATTAATTTCCTAGCTTTGATGGTTATATTCTGGTTATGTAAGATAACGTTCTTGTTCATAGGAATTATACACTAAGTATTTGTGGTGATGGTTCATCAAGTAAGCAATTTATTCTTAAATAGTTCAGGGGAAAAAAGGTCTTTATATTTTTACTTTCAACTTTTCTGTACGTTGGTGATTGTTTCAAAAACAAAACAAAACAAAGAGAAATGTAACCCACAAGGTCTGCCACATGCCTCAATGCCCCAAAAACCAGGTTTTAAAATTAAAACCCCAAAAAAGCAGCTATTTTGTGGGTGAAAACCCATAAACCTCACTGAATCAAACACTTAGTGTGCATTTCATTGTATGTAAATTGTACATCACTTTTCAAAAGGTAAAAATAAAGTTATCTAATTTTATCCCATGTCTTCCTCTACCTATCCCATTTCTCAACTCCACTTCACAGCAAAACTCTTCAAAAACAGTCTATATTCTATTTCTCTAATGCATCTCCTCTTAATTTCTCTTAAATTACTATAAAGAGGGAGATCCTATGACTCCATCACTACTCTAATTAAAAAAAAAATCATCAGATCACTAAATCCCAATAGTCCTTATGTTACTAGATCTACCAGCAACATTTGACATGGTTAATTACTTCCTGATTCTTCAAACACTTTCACCATCTGGCTTCCAGATACTTCCTCCTCCCAAGCTATCCTTCTCAGTCACAACAGCTTCCCTAGTGTTCCTTGAACATGTCCAGCACATTCTGGACTTGCTATTCTTCTGCCTAGAATACTCTTCCTTGAGATATTAACATGGCTCACAGATTCACTTCTTCTAGTATCTACTCAAATGTCACCTTAGCAGTAGGACCTAATCACCCTATATTTTCTCCATAACAGATATCACAATTTGTCACATATTTATGTCTGTTTTTCATAGCCAGAATCTAAGTTCCATGAAGAAAGGGACTGTTTGTATACTGCTCTATCTCTGGTGCCCAGATAAGTACCTGCCACATAGTATAACTAAATAACTATTTGCTGAATGAATTTAAAAATATAAAGATTATCTCAGTGGAACCAAAAATACACTATATTTTAAAAATAGGATATATGGCTTTTTAATAGAATTTAAAACAGAGTATACTGGAGAGTGAGGGGTAAGGGAAAACAAAACACATGCTACATAGGAAACAGAGAAATAAGAAAGTGCAAGGAAGCAAAAGAAAAATAAAATGACAAAAGTAACAAACAATAAATGTAAAGGAGATAAACTATGTAAAAAAAAATTATACAATCAAATCCAAATATGCTCTCTATAAAAACATATGTAATGGGGCCAGCCCCGTGGCCTAGTGGTTAAGTTCAGTGCTCTCCACTTCAGCAGCCCAGGTCTGGTTCCTGGACATGGACCTATACCAGTTGTTGGTGGCCATGATGTGGTGGCAATCCACATACAAAAAAAATAAAGGAGGACTGGAACAGATGTTAGCTCAGGGCAAATCTTCCTCAAGCAAAAAAAGGAAGAAGGGCAAGAGATTTTAGCTCAGGGCCAATCTTCCTCAGGAAAAAAAAAAACACATCTAAAAAGAATGATGAGTTAAAAGTAAATGGAAGGGTCCAGCCCCATGGCCAAGCAGTTAAGTTCACGTGCTCTGCTTCAGTAGCCCAGTGTTTTGCTGGTTTTGATCGTGAACGTGGACCTAGCACTGCTCATCAGGCCATGCTGAGGCAGAGTCCCACATAGCACAACTAGAGGCACTCACAACTAGAATCTACAACTATGTACTGGGGGGCCTTGGGGAGAAAAAGCAGACAAAAAAAAAAAAAAGAAGACTGCCAACAGTTGTTAGCTCAGGCGCCAATCTTTAAAAAAAAAAAAGATTCACTCTTTCTGCAGTAACCTACCCCCATAGCACTGAACCTCTGTGGGAAAAGCATGCCTGTCAGCACTCACACTCAGTAAAAACAGCTTGCTATCAGAGAAAGAATCCTGGGATAAACCTTAGTGGAATTACTGGTATTCAGTCAAGAGTTCAAGTTATCCGATGTGCCTGACACAATACCTGTCACATGGTAGGTTTCAATAAACATGCGTCCAGAGAAGGTGGGTGGGGAGGCAGATGGGATAGAAGGGCCAAGGGAAGAAAGGGAGGGAGAAAGGAAGATTAGCCTGAGGGACACAAATTATTGCTGTGACCGTCCCTACAGGATGACTAAATGACACAGTAACTTTAGTTCTGTCATCTATGTGTAAAACTTGAGTTAAGTAAACTGGATTTTGATGTGGGGAAAAAATATATCTTAAAAATTATTTTCAACAAGCAACTAGCAGAAAGAGAAATCAAGAATACAATCCCATTCACAATCAGAACAAAAAGAATAAAATTTCTAGGAGTAAATTTAACCAAGGAGGTGAAAGAACTGTACACTGAAAACTATAAGACACTGTTGAATGAAACTGAAAAAGATATAAAGAGATGGAAAGATATTCTGTGCTTATGGATTGGGAGAATTAACTTAGTTAAAATGCCCATATTACCTGAAGCAATCTACAAATTCAATGCGATTCCAATCAGAAGCCCAATGACATTTTTCACGGAAATAGAACAAAGAATCATAAAATGTATATGAATCAACAAAAGACTCAACTAACCAAAGGAATCCTGAGAAAAAAGAACAAAGCTAGAGGTATTACACACTCCCTGATTTCAAAATATACTACAAAGCTATTGCAAACAAAACAGCATGGTACTGGCAGAAAAAGAGACATACAGATTACTGGAGCAGAACTGAGAGCCTAGAAATAAACCCACACATCTATGAAAGCTAATTTTTGACAAAGGAGCCAAGAATATACAATGGAAAAGGAAAGTCTCTTCAATAAATGGTGTTGGCAGAATTTGACAGCCAGATGTGAAAGAATGAAAGTAGACCATTATTTTACACTATACACAAAAATTAACTCAAAACGGATTAGGCTTGAATGGAAGACTTGAAGCCATAATACTCTTAGAAGAAAACATAGGCAGCACGCTCTTTGACATTGGTCTTAGCAGTATCTTTTTGTATACCATGTCTCCTCAGGCAAAGGAAACAAAAGAAAAAATAAACAAATGAGACTACATCAAACTAAAGAGTTTCTGCACAATGAAGGAAATCATGAACAAAACAAAGACAACTTACCAATTAGGAGAAGATATTTGCAAATTGTATATCTGATAAGGGCTTAATATCCAAAATATATAAAGAACTCATACAACTCAACAACAACGAAAAACCCAATCAAAAAATGGGCAGAAGATATGAGCAGATATTTTTCCAAAAAAGATATACACAAGGCCAACAGGCATGTGAAAAGATGTTCAACATCAGTAATTATTAGGGAAATACAAATCAAAACTACAATGAGCTATCACCTCACACCTGTCAGAATAGCTATTATTAACAAGACAAGAAATTGCAAGTGTTGGAGAGGATGTGGAGAAAAAGGAACACTCTTACGCTGCTGGTGGTAATGTAAATTGGTGCAGCCACTATGGAAAACAGTATGGAGATTCCTCAAAAGATTAAAAACAGAAATACTATACAATCCAGCTATTCCACTTCTGGGTAATTATCTAAAAAAACACTAATTCAAAACAACAGATGCACCCCTATGTTCACTGCAGTATTATTCACAATTGCCAAGACTTGGAAGCAACCTAAGTGCCCATCAATGGATAAATGGATAAAGAAAGCATGGTATATATACACAATGGAATGCTACTAAGCCATAAGAGAAGAGATGAAATCTAGCCATTTGTGACAACATGGATGGACCCTGAGGGTATGATGTTAAGTGAAATAAGTCAAAGAAAGACAAACACCATATGACTTCACTCATATGTGGAAAATAAACACACACACACACACAGATACAGAGGCCGGATTGGTGGTTACCAGAGAGGAAGAGGATGGGGGAGGGTAAAAGGAGTAAAGGGGCACACATGTATGGTGACAGATGGTAATTAGACTTTTGGTGGTAAACACGATGCAGTCTATACAGAAGCTGAAATATAATGATGTACCCCTGAAATTTACATAATGTTATAAACCAATGTGACTTTAAAGAAAAAAAATTATCTTCCATCGTTTTCCTACACACTATTAATAAAGGTAGAAAATATAACAAAGAGAAGATTCCATATATAATAGCAATAAAACAGATGAAATACTAGGAATAAACAATAAGAAATGTTTATCATCTATAAATAAAAATTAAAACTAAAGATAGACATAAAAAATGCCCAGATAAATAGAAAGATCTTTTTTTTTTTTTTTTAAAGATTTTATTTTTTTCCTTTTTTCCCCAAAGCCCCCCGGGTACATAGTTGTATGCTTTTAGCTGCGAGTCCTCTCAGTTGTGGCATGTGGGACACCGCCTCAGCATGGCCTGACGAGCTGCCCCATGTCCGCGCCCAGGACTCAAACCAGTGAAACCCTGGGCCACCGAAGCGCAGCACGCGAACCTAACCACTCGGCCACAGGGCTGGGCCATAAAAAGATATTCTTGCTTTTAGAAAGGAAGACTCAATAATGTAAGGATGTTGATTTTCCCTAAAATTAAACTTAAAATTTAATAGGATCTCAGTTAAAAAAATGATCAACAAAGTCTTTTTGGAACTTGATAAAATGTTCATCTAAAAGAATAAACATTAGAGAAAACTTAGGAAAACTCTTAGAGAGTAACGAGTGGGACCTAGTCACACCATATATTAATTACAACATTTATTGTAACAGTACACTAATGGCTCAAGGACAAAAAAGGGGCCCCAAATAAACCCAAGAATATATGATACTTTACTATGATAAAAGAGAAATTTTAAACCATTAATAAAACAACAAATTGGTAGGTGGATAATTGGTTAACTCATCTGAAAAAAGCAGTAAGCTGGATTCCTATCTTATGCCTTATATCAAGATAAAGACTCAAAGGTTTTGGGCTCAGCCCTGTGGCTGAGTGATTAGGTTCATGTGCTCCGCTTTGCCGGCCTAGGGTTTCGCCAGTTCGGATCCTGGGCGCGCACCTGGCACTGCTCATCAAGCCATGCTGAGGCAGCGTCCCACATAGAAGGACCTACAATTAGAATACACAACCATGTACTGGGGGTCTTTGGGGAGAAGAAGAAGAAGAAGAAAAAAAAATATTCAAAGCTTTCAATTTACAAAAGAAAAGAAATCAAAAAAATTATTAAAAGAAACAATGAATACATTTCTTTATAATCTTAGAGTGAGGAGAGCTTTTTTGTAAGACAGGATGAAAACTCATAAAAGAAAAAAATTTTTCTAGATAAGTTTTAACTTCTAAATAACAAACTCACCAAAGTCAAAATCAGGAAAAAGTACCTGTAACACATGACCAAAAAAGGGCTGGTTCTCTTAGAATATAAAGGATATAACCTCTCTTCCAATTAAAAATCAATTTTAATTATCAAATCAAAAAATGGTCAAAAACACACAGAAAAAACAAGTAAGTAAGTGTTGCAAGGCTATGGAGAAATTGGAACCTATGTGTACCGTTGGTAGGAATGTAAAATGGAGCAGCCCCTATGGAAACTGGTATGGAGATTCCTCAAAAAATTAAAAACAGAATTATCATATGATCCAGCAATCCTACTTCTGCATATATATGCAAAAGAATTCCAAGCGGGATCTCAAGAGATGTGTGCACACCCAGTCACAGCAGCCTTATTCACAATAGTTAAGAGGTGAAAGCAAATGTCCATCAACGGATGAATGGATAAACCAAATGCGGTATATACATACAATGGAAAATTATTCAGCCATAAAGGAAGGAAATTCTGTCACGTGTTACAACATGGATGAATTCTGAGGACATTAAGCTAAATGAAATACAGCAGTGACAAAGACAAATACTGTATGATTCCACTTATATGAGGTATCTACCATAGCCAAATTCTAGAAACAGGAAGTAAAATGGTGGTTGCCAGGGGCTGGGTGGGGAGGAAATACGGAGTTGCTTAATGGGTATAGAGTTTCAATTATACAAGATGAAAAAGTTCTGGAGATCTATTGTACAACTATGTGAATATACTCAACACTACTGAACTGTACACTTAAAAATGGTAAAGATGGTAAACTTTGTTACTACTTTTTTTTTTTTTAATGAGGAAGATTAGCCCTGGTGAGGAAGATTAGCCCTGAGCCAGCATCCATTGACAATCTTCCTATTTTTTGCTGAGGAAGATTGGCCCTGAGCTAATATCTGTGCCCATCTTCCTCTATTTTACATGTTGGACACCTGCCACACCATGGCTTGATAAGTTATGTGTAGTTCTGTGCCCAGAATCCGAACCTGTGAACCCTGGGCCACAGAAACAGAGCACACGAACTTAACCACTACACCACCAGGCTGGCCCCAATGTTATGTGTTTTTTTACTACTAAAAAAGTCTGTTGCAAGGAAAACAGTCAATTCATATAAGACAAAAATGATCAACAGGATAAAAGGGGCCGGCCTGATGGCACAGTGGTTAAGTGCACACATTCCGCTTCTTGGCGGCCCGGGGTTCACAGGTTCGGATCCCGGGTGCGGACATGGCACCATTTGGCAAGCCATGCTGTGGCAGGCGCCCCACATATAAAGTAGAGGAAGATGGGCAGAGATGTTAGCTCAGGGCCAGGCTTCCTGAGCAAAAAAGAGGAGGACTGGCAGTAGTTAGCTCAGGGCTAATCTTCCTCAAAATAAATAAATTAATTAATTTAATTTAATTAAAAAAAGGATAAAAGAAAAGTTGCTGAATCTCACTAATAACAAAATGTGTACTAAAATAAGAAATCATTTTTTACCCATCAGAGAGGCAGGATTTTTTGTTTGTTCTTGTTTTTTAATGACAATATGCAACAGTGACCAGGATATAGGTAAAAAGACAATCTGAAAAAATTCTGGAGCAAGTATATGGATTTTTTGGAAGGTAATTTGGCAACAGCTGCTGAAGCAGAATAGGTTCATATCCATAGTGGTTCTCAGACAGGGGCAACTTTACTCACCACCCTCAGAGGGTATTTGACAATGTCAGAAGACATTTTTTTGGTTGTCGCAACTGGAGGGGAATGTTACTGGCATCTAGTGAGTAGAGACCAGGGATGCTGCTAAATATCCTACAATGCACAGAATAACAAAGAATTATCAAACCCAAAGAATTATCTAACCCAAAATGTCAATGGTGCTGAAGTTAAGAAACTCCAATCCAGCATCTCAATTTCTTGCCACACGTTCTATCGAACACTTACACAAGTGGATAAAGATATAGACAGGCTATTCATTGGAGAATGATTTTTAATAGCAAAAGAGGAGAAGCAACCTAAAAATCCCCCGACAGGGAACACTTAAATAAGTTATGGTACAGTCATACTGTATTACATAACTTAAAAGAATGAGGTAGATCTATATGCAGGGAATGATATCCAACACGTTGTTAAGAAGCTTTACGAGAGGATCTTGGTTTTAGAAAAATAAAGTATGTACCAGCAAAAAAATCTAGATCAGTATTATCTCTGTAGTGAGGGGTTAGAGAACCACTACTTTCTTTGTCACTTTCTTTGTATTGTTTTAAATAATAACAGCTAACATTTATTGAGAATTTCTACAAGTCAAGTTGTTTAAGCATTTTACTTGTATTTAACCTTACATTTAATCTTCACAACCACTATAAAGTAAGTACTATTAACTTCATTTTAAAGATGAGGAACCAGAGGCATGGGAAGTGATGGATTCAGGAGCATATACTGTTTTATTTTTCATGAGCATATACTTTCTAAGCAGCTTTATTGAGGTTTAACTTACATACCATAAAACTCACTTAAGCATAGAGTTCAATGATTTTTAGTAAATTTAGAACTGTGTGACCAATTCCACAATCTAATTTTAAAACACCGCTATCACTCTCAAAAGAAATTTCATGCCTATTTGCAGTCATTCTCTCTCCCCAGGAAACCACTAAGCTACTTTCTCTCTATGGATGTGCCTTTTCCAAACATTTCATACAAATGGAATCACACAGTGTGTGTGGGTTTTTGGTTGGTTTCCTTAACAAGTATGTTTTTGAGGTTTATCCATGTTGTAGCATGTGACAGATCTTCATTCCTTCTTATCCTCAAATAGTATTCCATCATATAGGTATACCTTACTTTGTTTATCCATTTACCAGCTGATGGATATCTAGGTTGTTTCCATTTTTTGGCTATTGTGAATAATGCTGCTATGAACATTCGTGGACAAGTTTTTGCATGGACATATGCTTTCATTTCTCTTGGGTAGATGCCTAGGAGTAGAATTGCTGGGTCATATGATAAATTTACGTATAACTCTTTAAGAACCTGCCAAACTGCTTTCCAAAGTAGCTGAATCATTTTACATTCCCATCAGCAACACAAGAGTGTTTTTCTACCACCTCACCAACACTTACTGTCTATTATTTTTATAAGCAAAAAAGTAAAGGTAAATATTTTTAACAGGCTAAACCACTTATACTTGTCACTTTTGCCACACGGTACTTACTATATGTAAACTCTGCCACCTCTCAGACATCTACCCACTCCATGACGTGAATCAAGACTGAAGTAAAATCTGAATGTTCAGCAAATGCAGATATCTATACATTTACATAAACAACTGCTTTTACGTAAAATTCTACTTAAAATTTACAAAGAAAGATTACATACACACACACAGTACATATATAACACCAATTAGAAATGCATACATACCTAATTTTAGTTCAATTGCTGTGTTGGTGTTACATTTGTACTCGGCCAGTTTCTTCTCCACTGCACTCTTGTATTCAACTAGAAATTTCTCCATAGCACCAAATCCTAAGAGAAAAGGTTTTTAAAAGGTCTGGTTGGAAGTGATTTAAATAGTCAAACCTACAAATAGGGGTCTTATTAGAAGTGGAATAAAGGTAAGATTTAAAACACGCTAATAGATCATGAAAGTACCGGTCATTCTCCATATATGCCCAAATAAATGCACTGTATGACTGCCTCATTATAAAATAGGGAAAACATCACTTTTGAGATAGAGGCTTATGAACAAGGCATGCTTTACATAAATGAGCAAACCTGAAAATTAAGATGACAGACTACTGACATTTTTAAATATCAAATACTAATATGAATTACCTGCTAGGATTTATACCTAACTAGCTTTTTAACAAGAAATATAAAAAGGATGCCACTGCTCTACTAAGAAACAAAGTGAGAATATCCTTTGATAATTACAATAGCATTTCATTTCTAACACTGGAAAAATTCTACCCAGAGTACTTCCAGATCAACCACTAAAAAAACTATCAACTGAGGCTGGCCCCATGGTGTAGTGGTTAGGTTCAGCACACTCCACTTCAGCAGCCTAGGTTCACAGTTTGGATCCTGGGCACAGACTTACACCACTCATCAGCCATGCTGTGGCAGGGACCCACATATAAAGTGTAGGAAGAATGGCACAGGTTTTAGCTCAGGGCTAATCTTTCTCAAGCAAAAAAAGAGGAAGATTGGCGAGACATGTTAGCTCAGGTCTAATCTTCCTCAGCAAACAAAACAAAAAACCCCCACCATCAACTGATAATGCATAGATCATCTCAAGAATGCACAAGAAACTGGTAACCATGGTTACCTCTAGGATAAGAGAGAAGGAATGGGGACAAGATTAGGGAAGAAAATTTCACTGTATTAAAAAAATTGTTTTGACCATATGGGCACAAAGTCAAAACTATGGGCTACTGGAATAACCAAACGGTTTTACTGCAACCTGGCTACCCATCAAGAGAAACTTTTGGGGCTGGCCCCTGGCCGAGTGGTTAAGTTCACACAATCCGCTTCAGTGGCCCAGGGTTTAGCCGGTTAGGATCCTGTGTGCTGACATGGCACTGCTCATCAAGCCATGCTGAGGTGGCGTCCCACATACCACAACTAGGAGGACCCACAACTAAAATACACAATTATGTACTGGGGGGCTTTGGGGAGAAAAAGGAAAAATAAAATCTTTAAAAAAAAATAAGAAAGAAACTTTCAAGCAAAGATAATGATAAATCTCCTGACAAAATGAACATAAAAATTAGTAAAAAAAAAAAAAACCAGGGGAAAAAAGTCATGAGCAGAAACAAAAGAAGAGGTACAATGACATGCCATAAACTTAAGTAATTTAAAGACACAAGGAAAATGGGAAACACTTGAGACAGTATACATTAATGGTATGGAGTCAGAATTCTTGGATTCAAATCCAGGCTTCACCATTTACTTATTAGAGCTGTGAACTAGAGCACATTATTTGACTTCTCTAACCCTAACCTATAAAACTGAGCTAAGAGAACCCACCTCAAGGAATTTATGTATAACCCAAGCAAGAAAGTTTAACTTGTGAAATCATACATCAGCTAAATCTCCACAATTCTATAAGACAAGCAAATACTATATCAGTCCCATTTCATTTTTAAAAGCTCAGGCTTAGAAAGAGGTTTACCAGTTGCTTAAGGGCACCCAACTATGAAGTGGTGAAGCTGAAATTCGAATTTAGGTGTAATTCTTATAATATGTACACTCTATACAATACATAATATGTCCCCCCCCCCCCTTTTATAGTACCAGCGTGTCCCATGATCCTACAGTCTCTATCTGGGAGAAGAGCCCTTCCTTAAACATCTATAGAGCTCATGCTATAGCCTGTCTATCCAGCACATCCATAAAAGTGTAGTGAGATTACTACGAAGGCACTGGAAAAGAGAAAAAATAGAAACTGTCCATCACTTCAAAAGATACGTAACTGGAAAAAAGCATATACTCACACCAAAACAGTCTTAACAGACGTACAAAATAATAGCAATTAATAGATCTGAAATGTTGTAAACTGAAGAGACTCAATAAAGAAGAGAGCAGAATGGAATGAACACAAGAGAATTATATGAGAGTAGACATACACTAAAAGAGAAGTTTAGATGAAGGAAGAATGTGAGAACAACCTCTTTCTGAAGACATCCTAGGAAGACTAAAGAGTGAGACACTAAGGAGACGATTACGAAGTCAGTCCAGATTCAAGTGAGAGCCCTAGCGCAGGGCAAGGCAGCAGTGCGCCAGCTCAGAAGTTGACTGTAGAGGAAGGTGGAGGGAGCCGTAGAATAGGAGGAGGAGGAGGATCTGAGCGTTAAAATCAGCTGGCGGGAAAAGAACCAGACTAGAGCGGCTGAGGCAGCAACGGGAAAAGGAACGAGAAGAGAAGCAGGCCTCGAAGCATCTGCACCTTACAAGCCCCGATCGCGACGCCCTCCCCGGCCTCTTCGGTCCCTGCGGAGGACCGAGCTCTTCGCAGAAGGCGCAGAACCCCGAGCACTAGGGGGCGGGGACACGAACCTCGACCGACAAGGAGTAGGGCCGAGAGTTCCGCGCTTCCAGGCTGACGCAAGCCTTCCGGAACCCAGGCTAGGGCCCGAAAGTTCCGAGCGGGCACTGTCACCACCGTCCCGGCGTTCTTTCCCAAACCTGCCCGCCCCCTCCCCTTGGTAAACTTTTCCCGGCAACTTACCCGCCATTTCCGAGCTGCGAGCACCCGCGGCCAAGGAAGGACGAATCAACCCGCGCGCTCCCTGGCCGGAAGTGAGCGCGCTGTCTGACGCATTTCCCCCGCCCACAGCTGGCATGTCGCTGGCCAATGAGAGGAGGAGGTTTGAGGCGCGGGGTGGCGGAAGCTCCTCAGGAGGCGGGGCTAAGACCGCTGGGAAGGCTCAGAGCGTGGTCTGGCCGTGGCACTGCCGTCAGCTGCTCAGCAGGCCTGAGCTGGAGGGGGAGGCCGCAAAAGGGACTTGTTATATTAAGACTCTCGCTGGCCCGAGGAGAGTTTCTTTAGGATTGATTTGAATAATGTAGCGACCTTGTGGCTGTTTTCTTTTCCCCGTTCGCGATGTTTTGGAGACTAGTAGAAAACCTTTCCCCGTGGCCTGGACGGTGGATCCAAACGCCTGAGCCCTGGCTTTACGGAGGGGAAGATGCGGGCATTGAGTTACAGTTGCGGGAGAAATTTTCGCTTAGTTTGTTTCTATTTTTGCCGTAAATACTTGTTTAACATCGTCTTACTTTTCTCTCATGTTTTTTAGTAGACTACAGTGTGATATTTAGGTACTCGGCTTTCACTCTTAAGGTGGTCAGGCCACCAATTAGTGCACCAAAATTGTTGCCTAATAATACCTCAAGTGGCCTGATCTCGTCCTGCATGTCTCAAGTCCTTGTGGCCTGAACCACATCACAGGATGTTACGTAATTTAAGCCATAGTCCTTGTTAGTATTTAGTAACTGTTGAAACTTTGTCCCAGAGTATAAGCCATTATTTAGGTATCCACAAATATTCCCACAATGTTGTCTGTATGCTAGAATGCCTCGTCTCGACAAATGTTGGTTAACAGGTTTTACAATGACGATGTTAAAACTAAAATGGACCCTTGGGATAATAGTCTAGAACTAATATACCCCTCATATTAGAGATGAGGAAACTAAAGCCCAGAAAAAAGAAATTGCCCAAGTTCGTACTCTGTAAACAGCCTGTGTAAGAATGCAGTTCTCCAGACACTCAGCCCAGTATATGCTGGATTACACAGAGATGGCCCTCTCAAAAATAAAGATCAGAAAAGGTGCTGAGAACACTCTGATCTTTTTCTTTAAGCCTTAGTGAAATGCAAGACATTATGATCACAATGTTAAGAAAACTGAAGTCTATGCTACTAATGACGTTATGGATCAAAAAGGGAAAACAATCTTTCTTATATAAATCACTTCTTCAAAATGGCAAGTCTCATAATTTCTTTTCAAAACCACTTTATCTGTAGATGAAGCAATAACTGACCAGCAATTATGATCCTTATGGTAAGAAATCAAGAGGAATTTGTCTTAACTGCAGCAAATCTGAAACAGGTTAGTCCTGGAACTTTATGGTTAATTGTAGGAAAGAAATATGATGAAGCCTATATGATAAATATGAGTAAGAAATAAGATGCGTGTGAATAGGAAGTATGATGAAATCTGTGTATCGTAAGTAGCATTTAGTATGATCTGCTTGCAGAATTGAGGTTACAGTTTTAAATTGTCCTTATCTTAGAACTGTTCACATATGTTAAAATGTCACGGAATACATGTTTAACTAAAAGACAAAAGAATGACTTCTTTTAGAAAGGTAGTAGTAAAATTACCAAAAAGGAAACAGTATTTCCTTTTCTTGTAGTTTTTACCTCTTTTTTAATTTATATTTTACCTTGTTCTAAAGGAGCTTTAGGAAGTGAATGTTACCACCATGGAATAAAGTTTCTACAAAAGGAATATGCTGTCCTGATATAGATGGAAGAGGCAGCATAAAGATATGGCAAGTTCAATGCCCTACTAGTCTTAATTCTACTACTTCATGACTGTATGACCTTGTTTCACACATTAACTAGAGACAATAATACTTTCCCAGTCACTACACTGGGTTGTTGTGAAAATCAAATGGAACAGTATTTATGAAAGAGGTTTGTAAACTCTAAAATTCTGTGTTAATGTGAGGTGCTATTAGTATGATAACATTTATTCTAGAATAGGAGGTCTGGAAAAGGCATTTTTCTCCAGAGAAAAAGGCCATATTACACTATTAGGAATGAACTAGCAACCATATGTGTGGTACAGGTTCAAGTGCGTATGGACTGGTAAATTTTGTCACCTTGAAACCTTCTGAAGGGATTTTTTTTTTAAACATGGTATTAAAAAGATGGTCATCAGAAAGGGATGTAGGAAATCTGAGAGCTAAAAGAAAAATGCAGGTACTTTATGTGTCTTTATTTCAAAATATGTAGCTCTCTACAGACAGGTAACAGTAGCTTGTAAACCTATTTGTTTAGCTCACAGTGCTAATGGTGGGGTGGGGTGGGGTATGAGTATCACTTCCCAGAACAATTATCCAGAATCTCCTACCCAGCTAGATGACCTTTACATGGGATAAAAGAAAGAAAATAGAGGACCAGCTTGTATTGAAAATTACTGTGAGAGGAATAACTTAAAGACACATATTACTAACAGCACATATGTTTTTAAACTCTCATATACTACCCATAGCTGTATAAACTAGTACTTTTTAAGATGCAATTTAGAAATTTTTAAAAATTTAATAAAATTTTCAATTTGTATGTCTTTTGAGGTAGCAGTTCCACTTATAAGCATTTGTCCTACAAAACTCTTTGCACAGGAACACAAAGATATATGAACAAAGATGTTCAATGCAGCATTAATTTTGTTGACAAATTGGAGATAGCCTAAACATATACCAAAAGGGGCTGGCTAATATACTGACTTAGGAAAATATCTCTAATAGGTTAAAAATTAAATTACACATTATAGTGTTATTTTATTTGTATAAAAAAGTGTGATTTGATAAGCACAGAAAACATCTGAAAGCATACTTAACAGGTTTAACCATGGCTGCCTCTACGAGGGGGAATTGGAGATGGAGATTAATGAGTAATTTTAAAAAAAAATACTGTTTGCTTCTCCTAATGAGAATGTATTGGTTTCTTTAATAATTAGAAACTTATCAATCTTTTTGGAACTTCTTAGACATGGTTGCTAACGCTTACCCTCTTCTTTAAATTCTATAAATTGTGATACACAAAATCAAAGAGGAGCAGCTTAATTGAAATGAGGAACAACTGTTGAACAGTTGAAAATTAGTATTTGTAGTTTTGCATTCTGTCATTATTTACAAGCAAAGATTTGCCAAAATGAGGGAAGAGCACTATAATTGCTTATACTTGTTTCCAAAATTACCATCCTGTGATGACTGCTTTACTTTTTGAAACTATAATTTGTAAGAATGGCATTAATTATGTATGTCTATTTAGGGTGAGAAATACAATAATGCCTATGATATTTCACATTCCATAGTTAAAATGTTATTTCAAATATTAATTCTTTTTTCAGTTTTAGGCAATAAAAAATGACCATTACTCTTCTGTTTTAAATTTTTCTGTTCTTGTTTTGTGTTGTTTCTTAATGTGGAAGAGCTTTAGGGTAGGGGGAGGGTGAAGAAAGCTTTATCAAAGCTAGTTAGATAGTAAAGAAATGAGACTAAAAAGTGGTTAAAATTATGACTAGACATAGTCATTTTAAACTGATATATTGTTTCAGTCACTCTGGGTTTTCGTTTGTTTGTTTGTTTTTGGTGAGGAGGATTGGCCCTGAGCTAACATCTGTTGCCAATCTTCCTCTTTTTGCTTGAGGAAGATTGTTGCTGAGCTAACATCTGTGCTAGTCTTTCTCTATTTTATGTGGGATGCCACCACAGCATGGCTTGATGAGTGGCACTAGGTCCGTGCCCGGGATCTAAACCTGCAAACCCTGGGCTGCTGAAGCAGAGCATGTGAACTTAACCACTAGGTTCCCAGGGTGGCCTCTGTTTTTTCTTTTTTGATTGTGGTAAAAAACATAAAATTGACCATCCGAGTCATTTTTAAGCTACAGTTTAGTAGTGTTAAGTATATTCCCATTGTTGTGAAAACTGCCATTTTAATGGATTGGTTTTCAGCCAACTCCTTTGTAACCTATTTACCCTGTCATATCACTATGCACAGCAAGACTCTTAACTTCCTATGATCTGGACACACAAAGAGAGAAGCTATTATACCAGCTATACAGTGCTGTTAGTTAAGTGTTTAGTTGATAAACTTGTTCCTTAAAAGAATTATAAAAATAAAATTTAGCTTTGTGGTAGTGTTTCTCTTTTTTTTTTTTTTTAAAGATTTTATTTTTTCCTTTTTCTCCCCAAAGGCCCCTGGTACATAGTTGCGTATTTCTAGTTGTGGGTTCTTCTAGTTGTGGCATGTGGGATGCCGCCTCAGCATGGCCTGATGAGTGGTGCCACGTCAGCGCCCAGGATCCGAACCAGTGAAACTCTGGGCCGCTGAAGTGGAGTGCACGAACTTAACCACTCAGCCAGGGGGCCAGCCTTCTGAATTTTCTTACAAAATTTAAGAAGAATGTAATTCTTCTAAATTTTTTTACAAATCAGAATTTTGAGGGAATATATACAGTTGTCCACAAGCTAAACCAACTAGTCACTGTGAAAATTAAAAAAATTCTTTCTGAAAATTTTGCTAGAGGGAAGCCACACTTTAAGTTTGTCATTAATCTCATCAACACAGGGCTCTCAGAGAATCCCTTTGCCAGTCTCTTGAATGGGCTAAGAGGAAGAAAGGGTCATGCCAACTGGTACCATAAAATACAAAGAGAGCCTGCTTCATCAGGTAAGAAGGATGTGTCGTTAGGGTTAGGATGCATCTAAAGAATGAAAGCTTTACTTTTTCATATCTTTGTAAATTTAAATTTTGTTGTTCATGGGGAAGTTTGTTACTATAGATATGGTGTTATTTTTTAATATAGTTTAAGAGGAACTAAGGTACTTTAATATAAAATCAGGAATTTTAGAGCAAAGTGATTTTAGAAATCAGGTAATCTAGTCATTGTCATGCTTTTTGTTTGGTATACGTATGCATAAAAACTTTTGTTCCCATTTCCTTGTAAATATATATCTAACATATTTTTACTACTGTTAATCCCTATATTAAATATTACTATTGTTAACTTATTTTTTAGGCAAAAAAGAATAAGAATACTCATTCTTAATATTTTCAGTCAGTCAATCACTTGTGCACCCCTGAAGATCCCTGACTTAATCCCACACTCTTCTTTTTGGGTGAGAAAGATTGGCCCTGAGCCAACGTCTGTTGCCAATCTTCCTCCTTTTGCTTGAGGAAGATTGTTGCTGAGCTAACATCTGTGCCAATCTTCCTCTATTTTGTATGTGGGATGCCACCACAGCTGGCTTCATGAGTGGTACATAGGTCCGCACCTGGGATCCTAACCTGCAAACCCTGGGGCCTCCAAAGTGGAGTGTGCAAACCTAACCACTATGCAACCGGGCTGGCCCCAATCTCACACTCTAGCTTGAGGTTTCTCAGCAAGCAACTGATAGAGCTGATATTGTGGCCCAGGTCTCTCAATTTGGTCCTATGTTTTTCCACTTTTTTCTTTCCTTTCCTGCTGTAGAAAAGGCTAATTTCCTTCATGAAATACTTTACTTTGGAGAGAAAGTCACTGTGTCTTGCACATGGTTGACACCCATTAAACATTTGTTAAAAGACTTTGCAGTGATACCATCAAGAACACAATTTCCCCCGCAAAACAACCAAGCTTCCACTTTTGTTCAATCACTTACTTGGTCTTGGATTGGAAACTGCTACATTTCTTTGCCTTAAAACATCCTTGAGCCTGTGATTAGAATTAAAGAGACTAAAAACCACCTCATCCATGTTTAACCCATTACTGCCAACATATGTGTAACACAGGCCTTTCCCTCTTATTAAGTTGTTCTTTGTACATCATCAGGCAGAAGCTTTGGCCTAGGGTGAGTAATCATAATTAGCAGGAGACGATCTTTTGCCAGAGTAAATTTATCCCTGGTACAATAGCTCCAAAGACAAGATTATCTGGGACACAGGGCTATTCTTGTAGACAAGCCCAGATCATCAGTAGCCCTGGCTTTCCCCAGAGAATTTTAACTCAGATTAAGTTCTAGCTTTCTTACAGAGCTCTGAGAAAGCCTAGCTATTCCTCATCAAGAGCTTACCCTCCTCCTCTTTACCTCCTTCTCTATCCTTCAATTAGTTAAGCACCCAAACATTCAGACACTAAATATAAGCTCCATCTCCCCAAACCCAGGTCCTATTTGGCATACTACACTTACAGGGTCGAAGAGAGGTATTGGGTAAGTGGTTCAGTGGATGTGACATCCTTCCTCCTTTTTCTCTCTGGGCTTCCCACAACAAACAGGAAGGAGCCCGTGCTGTTCCGTGCAGCAGCCCCATATTTCACCCCGGGTGAGGCTTTTATACTCTTCTCTCACTTTTCTCCCATTGGCTTCATTGAAGCCGGCTGTATCAGGGCCCTGCTGTGTTCACTCACCAAGGCAGGCCTGCTTATCACAGAAGGATTGCCTCGATTTCTCATCTGTCCTCCTAGGGGATAATTATGAATCATCCCCTTCTCCACTCTTAAGCTTATTTACCTCTTATTGATAACTCCTCCAGGGCTGGAACTATGTTATCTTCATCTCTGAGTTCTTACTTGAAGGGAGAACAAATTCTTTTAACTAACATTTATGAAAGATTTTTATTCAGGTTATCTGTTGTATTGAATACATTAGTATTTAAGCTTGCCCATATCCTCTCTTCTTAGGCCACTCTCAGGTTTGTTTATCTCCCCTCTTTCTGCCTGACCCTTAAGGACAATTGCTATATAAACAGAATTATCTGCAATACTGTGTTTTATAAATTTTATAAAATGAGGTTATATTCTCATTTGATGTTCAAGTTATATTCTCTCATTTTATAAAATCTTAACTAAAAATCTGAATGTTAACTTTAAAAAACTATGTAGGGGGCTGGCCCCATGGCCTAGTGGTTAAGTTCGCGCACTCTGCTGCAGGCGGCCCAGTGTTTCACCAGTTCGAATCCTGGGCGCAGACGTGGCGCTGCTCCTCAAACCATGCTGATGCAGCATCCCACGTGCCACATCTAGAAGGACTCACAAGTAAAATATACATTATGTAGCGGGGGGCTTTGGGGAGAAAAAGGAAAAAAATAAAATCTAAAAACAAAAAAATGTAATATTCTCATTTGAGAACAAATACTTGGAGAAATGAAAACTCCCGTTTAAAAAAAGTTGTAAGAATGACCTCAAGGAGTTGCTAAAATATTTTAAAATAACAAATAATTATAACGCTTTGTTTTATGTAAGTTTTGTTAAGCTAGAATCACAAGAAAGACCAGGAAGAAATTTTCTTTCTCCAAAAATTGTGCTGCACGTCTACATTGTCCTTGGATACGTGGAAGCCCTGCTGAGCTAAATCGCATGTTTCCTTCATTTGGTAAAGATTTTCGCTATTTTTCCCTTTTCAAGTGGACTTTCAAGTTCTTTTATTCTCAGATTTTGAACCTCACATTGTTCTTTTGAGTAAAATGCAGAAGGGCTGCAGCAGGGAGACAACAAATGTCCAATTCACTCAAATAGTATCAATAGGATTTAATTTTCTTAGGTTTTGCTTTGCTTTCTGTTAAATAAAATAAATTAGATAATATATTTAAATGCCAAATGACAATTTTATCTGTTACTTGATTTAATTGTATGTGAGTCCATATCTAAGCACAAATGAAAATTGCATAGTTATATGTTTAGTACATTACAACACCTTATCCATTTATTTAAAGCAGATAAATACTTATCTAAATCATCATTGTGACAAATAAGAAAAATAGCTATAATTTGAAAGGTATTCTTTGGTGAGCCTTTATTTTTATGATATCTAGATCATATATTTTTTTCCATTGGGGTCATATAGGGTTGAGATGAAAAAGAAAAAAAGATAGCTGTAAACTTTTTATCTCTTACCTGGCTTGAGTTAAGAAGGGGTTAGAGCATTCCTAGGTATGAGATCCATATGCCACAAATAATTCCAAGAGATTCTCGCCCTGCTCCAGTGTCCTAAAATATTCCAGTGTGGGAGGAAGACTTCATAAATTAGAGTCCTCATACAAATATTGTCAATGATGCTATAGAAATTGGAGTTAGAGATAGAATAGGTTAGTGTAGATGATTTCACATCAGGTGGGCCTAAAGAATCTTCCCTAGAGGATTCAAAGACATGTTCTCTGAAATATCTGTGCTATTAACAATTATGTGTATGGACTCCCTGCAAACTGGAATGATTGTAGATAATGGAAAAAGTCAAGGCTAATACTCAATTTTTAATGGAAAAGGGAGGAACTGAGAGATCTCACTCTGTTTAGTCTTCTTTGAAATACTATGGTGTTGATCTTTGAAAAACAACAACAACCAAAAAAAACAAAAAACAAAAAGCCCATAATTTACGAGTCCACAGAGGGTGGTCAAGTATCCATCATCCAATATGGATTTGTGAAAAGCAGTCTTACTGAATAAACTTATTTTACTTCTTAGAACAAATAAATGGCAAAAAGAAGTATAATAGTAGGTTTGGTTAGATATATGATCATTCCTGACCCTATGCAAAGTTGTGATTTAGAGAAAATTCATTTATCTGCTCCAGGCTTTACATTCAGATTACTCATACAATTGTACTTGCCACATAGATACAATTTCAAGTTCTGATTCATTCACTTAACATTATATCATAAACTACATACTACTCTTACTTTTATGCGACCAAGTTGCTAAGGAATCTGAACTTAGGGGAGGTATATACATAAAATGTTTTTTCTCTAGTCACTACTCCCACTGTACTACGTTGAATATCCTTTCCCCCCAGGCAGATGCCGTAGTTTTCTGGTGTTTTAATTTGTGCAAAGTATAGCTTGGCCTACTTTAAAACTTTGGTGTTTTAAAACATCCTCCCTTGCTGGCCAGACTTGTAGCCACAGGGACCTGAAATGAGGATGGGAGTATAGTCACTTTTTCACTCATTCTCCTTTCCTAAGCCCCTTAAGATTGGGTTGGGGAGAGTGTCTGGTTCTAGAATATTTTTTCCTCCTTTCTTTTCAAGACTAGTTCTTCTGGTGTTGAGGGCTAAAAGTAGGAATAGAGAAGAAATTAATCTTGCCACTTAACTCTCTCTGTTTTGGGCGTCTCTACTTCTCCAGCTGACGTTGACTCCCATTGATGCTCTTACTGCCTCTCACATAGCATGCATTCTTAATTTCTTCAGTGAGCTGCAAGGGGCCACCATATTGTACCAATTCCCTGACAAGGAAACTCTGGCTCCTTGCTGCTGTTTTATCCTTTGTTAGTAGGGTTCCCTTTTGGGTGGAACACTGCAAAAGCAATTCAAGCCCCAACATCTTCCTGGCATCACTTGACCTATAGGAAATTCATATATCATCTCTTGTGTGGCAATCAAAGTCCCCAATACAATGGACACACATAGTCCTGTCAGCTGTCAGGATGATGAAATTTAAAATGTTAGCCAATGCCAATACTCTTCATATAAGGTGGGGGTGGGATGGGGAGCAAGAATAATATAAAGTGTAGCTGCTACTGAACCCTTCTTCTGTAGATGGCTGTGATGCCTAAGTTGATAATCATAACTTCCATTTTCAACCCTTCATTGTGTAACCCTTTATCCCTCTAAGCACTTCCACTGGGTCTAACTCTTTATCTCGTTCAGTGCCTAAACCTTAATTCCCAAATGATCTGAGTTTACTATGGATTTATCTTTGTTGGCTGTCTTTATTGAATTGTCTCTGATGGGTTTGACACATAGTCATCCTCGTCCCTTGGTTGGGATTAATAAACACATAGCTATGGTGACCCTTTTCTGCCTTTAATTCTACAGCTTGAGGAGCCCAAAATGGCCAGGGGACAGTCTCAGTTTCCAATTCATCTGAACCTTGATGGTGTTTGCTGATGGAAGCATTCCTCCCTTGGATATAGGACCTCAAAATCCATGAGCCTAAGGTTGTAGGGAAGGGAGGCAAAAATTTCTTTAGTGGGTTATTTTGTGTGATAGTGAGAGGGGCCATTTTCACCTCTTCCTCTTGGTTCCTGGATCTGTGCATTCCAGCTACAGGAGATCCTCTATCTCCAATGTTCTGTTATTTTATAATGTGCCTTGTTATTGAACCTTTTTCATCTATTGTTCTGGATACACAGAGGACACTTTGAAACTCAAAACTCATCTTTTGGGTGTGGAAAATTCTCTTATTTCTTTCTTTGATAATTTTTTCCCCATCATTTTAAATCTATATTTTCTGTGGAACTCTTAGTTGTCAATTATTGGGCCACTTGGATTAGTTTTCTATATTTAAATATTTTTCCTCCCTTTCTTTGTATATTTCTCTACTTTCTGACAGATTTTTCACAACATTTTTATTATAATCCTTTTGCTAACATTTTTATTACCACATACTAACTGTGTAACTTTGGAAAAGTTGCTCAATGTCTCAGTCTCAGTTTCCTCATCTTGGAAAGGGTGATAATAACATGAGATAACCCTACTTCATGGTGGTGTTTTGAGGATATATCATATAAAATGCTAGAATATTATGTGATACATAGGAAGTACTCAAGAATAAATATTAGTTAATATTAGCTATTCATCAGTATCTTGCGAATTTGGTTCACTTAAGTGATTTTTAGAAGATTTTTACACCTACAAGATGATTTCTGACCTATAGGACTGATGACCAGATCCCAGACTTTGGTGACTGCACCACATTATGCCTTTTCTGGAAGACCTAACAGTTGACCTTCAGCAATCATGCCTCTCTATCTCATTATGCCCTTCAAATTCGACAATTTCTGAAGTCCCTTTTCCAGTTTTGCATCTCTGTATCTGTGCTTACATGTGTATATTTTCATCTTAATTTAAGGTCTTGTAAGAAACTCTTATTCTTAAAAAGGAAGTGATAAGGGAAAAAGATGATTCATGAAGATGGTCTGCCCCAGAAGTGTGTATTTATTCTTTTATCAAACATTTTTGTTAACCACTGCTAAATGCTAGAGATACAGAGACTTTTGTTTTATCTTGTTCTTTTTTTAAATTTTTTTTTAAAAGATTTTATTTTTCCATTTCTCCCAAAGCCCCCTGGTACCTAGTTGTGCATTTTTAGTTGTGGGTCCTTCTAGTTGTGGCATGTGGGATGCTGCCTCAGCATGGCTTGATGAGTGGTACAATGTCTGCACCCGGGATCTGAACCAGCGAAACCCTGGGCCGCCAAAGCAGAGCACACAGTCTCAACCAGTTGGCCACGGGGCCAGCCCCTATCTTGTTCTTAATTACTTTTCTTGAGCACCTATCATGCTCAAGAATCTATGTGAGTTCACAGTCTATTGGACTATTTTTAAACTATGGGTCATGAAATCAATTCAGTATGTTGAAACCAGAATTAGAATAAAAAGAAATAAAATAGTATAGAATAGTAAATGCCAGAGTGTGTTGCATATAGTAAATTCAATATTTCTTCATGAAATTTTTATTTCAGTGTGTACTGGGGTTGTGATTTTTTTTAAAAATGTGTATTTTACTATTTAGGTCAATAAAGTTTAAAAGCTACCAGTGGAAAAGACAATAAGCAAAGAGATAATTACAACACAGTGTGATAAATACTATGCATAGAGCAGGGGCCTACCTACCTCAGATGGGGAAAGAGGATTAAGGATTGTTTTCTGGAGGAGGGGATTCTTGAGCTGTATCTTCAAGGATAGGAAAATTTGAGTAAATATGGAGTAAAATATTCCCAGCAAAGGAAATAGCACAAAGGCTCAAAAATCCTTGTGACTAAAGGAACAAGTATAGTAGTAAAAGTAAGATATAAGACATAAAAAAGAGGAAGTAGCCAAGTCAGGAAGCTCCACTTTTCACCATACTGAGGTAGTTGAAATTTTTTTTTAATTTTATTGAGTCATATTGGTTTATAACATTGTGTAATTTCAGGTGTACATTATTATATATCAGTTTCTGTATAGACTGCATCTTGCTCACTCCCAATAGTCTAGTTTTTATCTGTCACCATACATATGTGCCCCTTTACCCCTTTTGCCCTCCCTCACCCCCCTTCCCCTCTGGTAACCACTAATCTGTTTATCTTCCGTATGAGTGAAATCATACAGTCTTTGTCTTTCTCTGTCTGGCTTATTTTGCTTAACTTCATACCCTCAAGGTCCATCCACGTTGTTGCAAATGAGATGATTTTGTCTTTTTTTTATGGCTGAGTAGTATTCCATTGTATATATATATACCACATCTTCTTTATCCATTCATCAGTTGATGGGCATTGGGTTGTTTCCATGTCTTTGCTGTTGTAAATATTGCTGCAATGAACATAGGGATGCATAAATATGTTTGTATTGTTGATTTCATGTTCCTTAGATAAATACCAGGTAGTGGGATAGCTGGATCATATGGTATTTCTACTTTTCATTTTTTGAGAAATCTCTATACTGTTTTCCATAGTGGCTGCACCAGTTTGCATTCCCACCAGCAGTGTATGAGGGTTCCCTTTTCTCCACATCCTCTCCAACATTTATTATTTTTTGTCTTGTTAGTTATAGCCATTCTGACAAGCATAAGGTCACATCCTATTATAGTTTTGATTTGCATTTTTCCAATAATTAGTGATGTTGAACATCTTTTCATGTACCTGTTGGCCATCTGTATATTTTCTTTGGAAAATGTCTGTTCATATCCTCTGCCTCTTTTTTTGATCAGGTCGTTTTTTGTTGTTGTTGTTGAGTTGTATGAGTTCTTTATATATTTTGGAAATTAACCCCTTGTCAGATATATGATTTGCAAATATTTTCTCCCATTTGGTGGGTTGTCTTTTTGCTTTGTTCATGGTTTCTTTGGCTGTGCAGAAGCTTTTTTGGGTGACATAGTCCCATTTATTTATTTTCTCTTTTGTTTCCCTTGCCTGAGTAGACATGGTATTCGAAAAGATCCTGCTAAGACCAATGTCAAAGAGTGTACTGTCTATATTTTCTTCTAGGATTTTTATGGTTTCAGGTCTTACATTCAAGTCGTTAATCCATTTTGAGTTTATTTTTCTGTGTGGTGTAAGATAATGGTCTACTTTCATTTTTTTGCATGTGTCTGTCCAGTTTTCCAAATACCATTTATTGAAGAGACTTTCCTTTTTCCATTGTATGTTCTTGGCTCCTTTGTTGAAGATTAGCTCTCCATAGATGTACGGTTTTATTTCTGGGCTTTCAATTCTATTCCATTGATCTGTGTGCCTGTTTTTCTGCCAGTGCCATGCTGTTTTGATTACTATAACTTTGTAGTATATTTTGAAGTAAGAGATTGTGATGCCTCCAGTTTTGGGTTTTTTCTCAGGATTTATTTGGCTATTTGGGGTCTTTTGTCGTTCTATATAAATTTTAGGGTTCTTTGTTCTATTTCCATGAAGAATGTCACTGGGATTCTGATTGGCATTGAATCTGTAGATTGCTTTAGGTAATATGGACATTTCAACTGTTTATTCTTTCAATCCATGAACATGGAATATCTTTCCATTTCTTTATGTCTTCTTTGATTTCTTTCAATAGTCTTAAAGTTTTCAGCATACAGGTCTTTCACCTCCTTGGTTAAATTTATTCCTAGATATTTTATTCTTTTTGTTCTGATTGTGAAGGGAATTGTATTCTTGACTTCTCTTTCTGCTAGTTCATCATTAGTGTCTGGAAATGCAACTGATTTTTGTAAATTGATTTTGTACCCTGAAACTTTGCTGTAGTTGTTGATTATTTCTAATAGTTTTTTGGTGGATTATTTAGTGTTTTCTATAAATAGAATCATGTCATCCACAAACAGGGAGAGTTTTACTTCTTCCCTTCCAATTTGGATTCCTTTTATTTATTTTTCTTGCCTAATTGCTCTGGCCAAAACCTCCAGTACTGTTTTGAGTAAGAGTGGTGAGAGTGGGCACCTTCATCTTGTTCCTCTTCTCAGAGGGATGGCTTTCAGTTTTTCACTGTTAAGTAGGACATTGGCTGTGGTTTTGTCATATGTGGCCTTCACTATGTTGAGGTACTTTCCTTCTATATCCATTTTATTCAGAGTTTTTATCATAAATGGATGTCAGATCTTGTCAAATGCTTTCTCTGCATCTATTGAGATGATCATGTGACTTTTATTCCTCATTTTGTTAATGTGGTGTATTACATTGATTGATTTGTGGATATTGAACCATCCCTGCATCCCTGGTTTAAATCCCACTTGATCATGGTGTATGATCCTTTTAATGTATTGTATTTGATATGCTAATATTTTGTTGAGGATTTTTGCATCTATGTTCCTCAACAATATTGGACTGTAATTTTCCTGTTTTGTGTTATCCTTGTCTGGTTTTGGTATCAGGGTAATGTTTGCCTCATAGAAGGAGTTAGGAAGTGTCCTGTCTTCTTCAATTTTTTGGAATAGTTTGAGAAGGATATGTGTTAAATCTTTGAATGTTTGGTAGAATTTTCCAGAGAAGCCATCCAGTCCTGGTCTTTTGTTTTTTGGGAGGTGTTTGATTACTGTTTCAATCTCTTTACTTGTGATTGGTCTATTCAGATCTCTGTTTCTTCTTGATTCAGTTTTTGGAGGTTGTATGAGTCTAAGAATTTATCTGTTTCTTCTAGGTTATCCAATTTGTTGGCACATAGTTTTTCATAGTATTCTCTTATAATCATTTGTATTTCTATTGTATCTGTTGTAATTTCTCATCTTTCTTTTTTTTTCTTTCTGTTTTTGGTGAGGAAGATTGGCCCTGAGCTAACATCCATTGCCAGTCTTCCTCTTTTTGCTTGAGGAAGATTGTCCCTGAGCTGACATCTGTACCAGTCTTCCTCTATTTTGTATATGGGACACCCCCACAGCATGACTTGATGAGCAATGTGTAAGTCTGTGCCCTGGATCCGAACCTGTGAACCCTGGGCTACTGAAGTGGAGCACACTGGATTAACCACTACATGACTGGGCTGGCCCTACTCTTTCATCTTTAATTTTATTTATTTGAGACTTCTCTCTTTTTTCTTAGTGAGTCTGGCTAAGTGTTTGTCAGTTTTGTTTATCTTCTCGAAGAGCCAGCTCTTAGTTTCATTGATCCTTTCTATTGTTTTCCAGTCTCTATTTCATTTATTTCTGCTCTGATTTTTAATATTTCCCTCCGTCTGCTGACTTTGGCCTTTGTTTGTTCTTCTTTTTCTAGTTCTGTTAGGTGTAGTTTAAGACTACTTATTTGAGATTTTTCTTGTTTATTGAAGTTGGCCTGTACTGCTATAAATTTCCCTCTAAGTACCACTTTTGCTGCATCCCATAAGAGTTGGTATGTAGAAGTTTGAATTTTATACTGAAGTTGGTAGAGAGCTCCTAAAGGATGGGGAAGTCACAAAATTTAATTTCTATTTTAGATTGAACACTTGACAGCACTGTGTAGAATGGATTTGAGGATAGTGACTGGAGGTAGAAAAGGGAGAACTGGAGGCTTGGAGAGCAAGTAGGAGGCATAGTGATGGCTATTATAATCAAGAGAAGAGATTTAAAAAGCACTGAAGGGGATAGGAAACACAGGATTGGGTGGCTATTTGGATGTGAGGGGTAGGGAAGAGTCTGATACCCAACTTTCTGGATTGAGCAACTAAGGCAATGGTAATGGTCTTCACTTAGTAAATATAAAAGGACTAATGACTAGTGGTAGAGTGACCAGCTAGGAATAATCAATAAACATTTAATTAGTACCTACATAGCTAATGTCAGGCACTGAGATAAATGTTAGGACTGAAGGCGTAGATTAAGAAGGAAGGATAACGTAATAAGACATACTCTGGGAGGAACACTGAGAAATGGTAAAGTCTAGAAGAAGTGGTGAATTATGGTTTCCATGAAACCTTCTGTATATCATCCAGCTTGATTTTTTTTTCTAAACCTGTATTGCATACATTTATCACACAGTTCAGCATATGCATTGTTAATAGTTTTACCTATCATTTCTCTTCCCTATACATTGTAGGGTCTTTATAGAAAGGGATAATTATATTCACTTCATATTGCCTGCTTATAGATATCAATAAGGCACATATTATGCCTAAGAGATGGATTAGAACTTCATAGCCATATAGAATTCTATATGACGAAATGCCCTACCATCCCTTCAAGGTTCTCTAGTATGTTTAAGTAATGGAGGAATTGTCTTATCTGCTACTGAGCAGTTGGATTACACTCGCTTAGCTGCTGTTCCCTACCTACAACTCTGAGCCTACTGTCTTTGATGAAATGATGTTGCTGCTACTGCCACATGGATCTCAGCGAAGGGGTGATGTGAGGAAGACTACACTTCCCATTACTGCACCTTAATTTTCTTCCACAACATCAATGCAAAACTTGTTCACGTCTAAATGCTTTTTTGAAGGGTTTGGGATGATTAAAGGAAGGATAATTACTGACTCCTTATGTTATTCTTCATCCTCATTCTGAACTGTCCAAGTAAGCTCATCCATCTAGGGTGATAGAAGAACAGAGTGAGCAAACAGTGACTGTTTCTTTGGGGTTTCTTTCCAAGCACTGATAGTGAGGCAAGACTGTAGATCTGTTACTCCATCATTTTTTACCCTGCTGACTTGACCAGAGGCAGGGAAGAAGCAGCAGGTGGGCATCACCCAGAATCCTTCTCAAAAGTGCAGGCTATATTTAACTCTTTTTATACATAAGTTTATTCTTGTCCTTTGTGGCATCTTTTGCAATACAAAGACTTTATGCCATGGTGAATACCTCTTATGACTCAACTCTTAATTCCTGTTTATTTTGTTTTCATTTAGTTTTTCCTTATCATATTGTCATTACTTTAAGGTGGCATCCTATTGTCAGGGCTACTGGAAACGGGATATGCAGAGGATAACTTTGACTGAGACCTTTAACTATTCTTGGTCAAGTTCCTTCTGTGTTCTCAGCTTCCATCCTCTTCTGATTAAAAGAATGCCAATCATTCCACAATTCTGCCCCCTTTTCCTCCTTGATTTGTCTCTTTCCACAAGGTCTAACTCTCCTCAAGGTCTGGCTGTTCCACACTGTTTCTCCAGAACTTTCTAACTTAAACTTCTGATTGTTCTTCTGATCAGTTCAATTTGATACTGATCAATATTACATTATAGTCAGCTCTTCATATCCATGCGTTCCTTATCTACAGATTCAACCAACCATGGATCAAAAGGCTTACAATGGTTGTGTTTGTACTGAACGTGTACAGACTTTTTCTTGTCATCATTCCCTAAACAGTACAACAATTATTTATATAGATTTACAATGCGTTAGGTATTATAAGTAATCTAGAGGTGATTTAAAGTATACAGGAGGATGTACATACGTTATATGCAAATATTATGCCGTTTTATGTAAGGGACTTGAGCATCCACAGATTTTGGTGTCCATGGGGGTCCTAGAACTGGTCCCCTCCATGGATACTGAGGGACAGTATTCCTTTATATTAATTCTTGAGAAGGAGTTTCTTCCTGGGCATACCCCGGTTCCTGGCTTCCTTGTCTTGAGCTTTCTGGCCCTCTCCCTTAATGAGTCCTTTCTTTAGGTTTCCCACGAGAAACCTGCCCTCCCCTCTTTAGAAACTCCCTACTCACTGGGGTTGACTTCATCCTAGGATCAGTTCTTCTTCCCCTGACAGGGCAATCCAAAGACACAGTGACCCACTGTAGGATATTTCCCACCAAAGTCTTTAGTTTCTCAGTCTAGGTTTACACCCTAGATGCACTTGAGCAGAAGAGTTCCAGGGTAGGCTTCAGATTCCAAGTCTGGTAACTTGCAAGGTTTCCTTCAGTATGGTATACATGTATACTTCCATGTTCTTCCTCTAGTTTTCCTGTGGGTAACTATTAGACCAAACAAAGACATACAAACAAACACACAACACTCCCAAGGACATATAATTTCTATGTAGATCCATATTAAGGGAAACATTTTTTTTTCCTCAATGCAATATAGTTTTCAGAGATTCCCCTGCCCATAATAGAGATATGTTATTTGTCAATCACTTTCAGTTTCTTTTCCCTACTCTCCAACAGTGCACAGAGGCCTATGAGTGTTTAAGAAACAAGTCCCGTTACAATGTCTGGCCAAACAACAGTCTTACATACCTGGATAGCCATCTTTAGTAATGTAAACACCCAGCACAATTTTCTCCGACGTTTTATTATGAACAATTTCAAATATATAGAAAAGTTGAAAGAATTTTTATGGTGAATTCCCATATATCCCTCAGTTAGGTATCACATTATCTATCTATCTATCTATCTATCTATTTATCTATCTATCTACCTACCTACCTACCTACCTGCCTGTCTATCTATCCATTTGTCTATTCATCTCTCTATCCATCCATCAATCTTTCTTGTTTCTTATATGCATTTCAAAATAAATTTAACATACCAATACTCTTTCCCTAAATACTTCATGCCATTAGCTAGAGTTCAGTATTTAGTCATAGATTTTTTTGCTTTTGAGGAAAAATTTACATACAATGAAATGTATAAACCGTAAGTGTACATTCTCTAAGTTTTGGAAAATACATACACCTGTAACCTAAACCCCTAGCAAGACATGGACTACTACCATCACTCTAGATAGTTCCCTCATGCTCTTTCCAGTTAATTCCTCTCCCCCAGCAACCATAGTTCTGATTTTTTCCACCATAGATTAGTTTTGTTTGTTCTAGAACTTTACATAAATGTAATCATATGGTATATGCTCTTTTGTACTATATGATTCTGTGTGTCTTCTTCACTTAGCATGATACTTTTAAGATGCATCCATGTTGTTGTGTATCAGTAGTTTGCTCTTTTTTATTGCTGAATAGTATTCCATTCTGTGACTGTACCACGGTTTTTTTATCCAGTGTCCTATTGATGGACACCTAGGTTATTTCCGGTTTTTGGCTTTTATGAATAAAGTGGCCATGAACATTCTCGTACAAGTCTTTTTTATCCACGTATATTTTCATTTCTCTTGGGTGAATACCTAAAGGTAAGATTGCTGGGTCATAGTGTAGGTGTATGTTTAGTTTTATAAGAACTTGTTAGATCTTTTCCCAAAGTGATTATACCATTTTACACTCCCACTACAGTGCATGAGAGCTCTGGTTGCCAGCATCTGGTGTTTTCAGTCTTTTTAATTTTAGCCATTCTAGTGGGTGTGTAGTGCTATCTTTTTACTGTGATTTAATTTGCATTTCCCTGATGACTAAAGATGTTGTGCAGTTTTTCATGTGCTTATTGGCTATTTGTATATCTTCTTTTGTGAAGTGTTTGTTCAAGTCTTCTGCCCATTTTTTAACTAGGTTGTTTATATATTGAGTTTTAGGAGTTCTTTATATCCTGAATATCAGTTCTTTGTTGTATATATGTTTTGCTACTTTTTCTCCCAGATTGTGGGTTCCTTATTCATTTTCTTAATGCTGTCTTTTGATGAGTAGAAATTTTAAATTTTAATGAAATCTAATATATCAATTTTTAAATTTATGGTTATTGCATTTTATGTCCTGACTAAAAATCTGTTACTTACCTCCGAGTCACAAAGATACTCTTTTATATTTTCTACTAAAAGCATGATGATTTTAGTTTTTGCAGTTAGGTCTATGATTCATCTCAAATTAATTTTAGTGTATGTTTTGAGGTAGAGGTTGAAGTTTATTTATTTTCCTACATGGATAACTAGTTATTCCAGCATCACTTGTTAAAAAGACTTCTTCTTGTCCCATTGAATTTCTTTGGCACTTTTGTTAGAAATCAAATGCCTTTATAATTTTGTATCTATTTCTGGGCTCTCTATTTCTGTTGCACTGATCTATGTATCAATCCTTCTGCCAGCCGGTACCACACTATGTTGATTTATTTAGCTTTAAAGTAAATCTTGAAGCCAGGTAGTGTAAGTCCTCCCACTTTGTTCTATGTTTTTTTTTAGGAAGATTGGCCCTGAGCTAACATCTGTGCCCGTCTTCCTCTACTTTATATGTGGGACGTCTGCCACAAGATAGCTTGATAAACAATGCGTAGGTCCATGCCCAGGATCCGAACCAACAAACCCTGGACTGCCAAAGCAGAGCGCGCTAACTTAACTATTATGCCACTGGACCAGCCCCCAACTTTGTTCTTTTTTAAGTTTACTTTAGGTATTCTGGGGCCTTTGCTTTTCTCCCAACACAATTTTTAAAGTGCAAATAATTTTCTTTACTTTGGATCAGATCCAAAGCATCCTTCCTGATTGACCTCTAAGTAGAAGGAAGGCAAAAACCAGATCCAAGGAAATCCCCAGGGGTTGGGTAGGGGTGGGCAGCTGAGGCCTGGGCAGGATGTTTGTTCTCTCAGTTATATATGTAATTTTGATTGGAATGGGAATATGTGACAAACCACAGAGTTTTAAACCCCATTATTACCTAAAGCTGCCTTGGCCTTTGCACATGCAAAAGGTTTTGGTCTCATTCTTTCAGCTTTATTCATTAAAAAGATGAATAGTAGCAGTTGCCACAGTAAAATATTCCCCATACTTTGGGAATCATGCTATTTATTTTTCTTATATTACCTACAGCTGCAACAGCAAGTTTAGTACAAGCACATGGCACTCAATAAATGTTTATTAACTAAAATTTGGCTCATTCCAAATTATGACATTAGGGTGTTGAAAGAAGTGTTAAACCTCATCTAGTTCAATCCTCCATCTGATCATAAGGTTTCCCACTAACTACCAGCTCATACAAGACTTGTATAATGATAGGGCACTCACAGCCTTCAACATCTAGAGCAGCTCATTCCATGAATTCCTTACAAAATCCATTGAAAAGAAAACTGACTGTTATTGCCTCCACAAGGAAATAAAGAAGCCTGTGGTCCAAAAATAAGATCACTGTCATCTTCATTGCATAATTTATAGGACTTAGAGTCAGACTGTGAGGAAGAGCATTTTAGGAAGACGTAATTGCAGGAGTACCAATAGTTCATCTGATTTTTGATACCTCACTCTTCCCTCTCCACGAAAATGAGAACTTATTTCAATTAGAGCAAATGTTCGTACAGGGAGTATATAATACTTGTACAATATTGAGAAGCCCAAAAGTGTGTCATTTATCTAGTGTCTAGCTATAAGTGGCTTGGGTTGAAATGAAAATTTCTGACATTGATTTCCAGGTCATCCTACCAACTAAAACATAATTTTGCTCAAAGTAGGACACTTAGTCCTTCATATTTCTGTCCAGCCTAACCCCTGCCACTTCCTCATACAGTCTCTTAGCGAGGAAGGAATTAAAAGCACAACTTATAAAATTTGTAAGTTTTGCAATATTTCAGTAAAATTATAAAGTGCCATTTTATAATTCTAGGTATAGGCCAAAACCAATATACACTTGAAAATTCCAGATGTTTAAATATCATTCATGTGTGCGTGCATGCACATGCACATGCATGCCAAGGTGAGATCATGCTATTTATTTCAAACACCTTAAGTGAGCTTCATCTTGCTGGGGGGATAAAATCAGCTTATTCCTCATCAGAGTGATGGTGTGTGTACCTTTAACCTAGGAAGAGTTCCACTCCTTGTTTAATTAGTCAGTGATATCCTACTGCTCTACTCAGTGTTTGTACACCACCTTGATTTACTTCTTGTAAGATGACGTTCTTAGTAGCTGTGTGGGATATGGAAACAGGAACAAAAATGTATTCATGCCAGTAAAATAATCAGAGGAGGCTAGAAGATAAACAGAAATGGTATGTTATTAAAGATGGAAGGAGGACCAGGAGTGGCAGAACCTGCTCATTGGAAATTGCTTCTTGTTTTAGTAATTACATTTTAGTTTATGAGGGCACTAGGCATTAATATAATTCTAACTTTGACCCACAAAGTCCTGGCTGGTTTCAAATTAATGTAAGCAGCCTGGGAGTTGGAGATATGTCTGTGGACTTGTCTGGTAAGCTCATATTTTGGTTTTGCATCTGGGGGTAATATATTATTTTGATGGGTAACAACTTCACAAGCAGATTTGAAGTCCCAGCTCAATCAAGCTACATATTGAATCTTTTATGAAACCAACTCTAAAAAGTGACTATTAATGACAATACATTTGCAGCTCATCTCTTGGCCTTTAACTTACAATTTTGCTTTCTAAAATGTCTTTTTTTTTTTTTTTTTTTTTGAGGAGGATTAGCCCTGAGCTAACATCTGCCACCAATCCTCCTCTTTTTGCTGAGGAAGACTGGCCATGAGCTAACATATGGGCCCATCTTCCTCTACTTTATATGTGGGACTCCTACCACAGCATGGCTTGCCGAGCGGTGCCATGTCCACACCCAGGATCTGAACCAGCGAACCCCGGGCCACCAAAGCAGAACATGCGCACTTAGCCACTGCGCCACTGGGCCGGCCCTAAAATGTCCTTCTTTATGGATTGTCCTAATTATCAAGTTTTCAACTTATAGTTGTTGTTCCACAGTTTTAAAATTATTTCTTGTTTACAAATATCATTTGCAAGTTGAAGGGAGACTTATAAATTACTATATTGGCATGTGATTTTAAAAAATCATGCAAAGTTTTGAATGATTTCCACTACCTTTTCCAAAATATATTGTGACTCTCATTTGACAGGTTTGTCTTTTGATATCCCATTAACTAAATAAGTTTTCCCTCAACCCTGATCATCTACTGTTGAGGCAAAAGTAAGTTTTAATTTGCCGTAACTTCTGGTAACACTATTAGCTGGTCCTTATAACAGAATGACTGCAGTTTCTCAGGGCGGGAGCTCTCACTCATATGCTTTTGTATTCCTTTCGATACTTCGTTTATTTCCTCCAGTAAATACTTTCAATACTTTTGTCCATTTTATTATTACATTTGGATAGATGAGAAATCCAGCAAAATTCACCTTTATTTAAGGTAGCTGAGCTCTTCTATCTTCTTCTCCATATAGCAGCCTTATTTAGTTTTAAATTATTATATCATCTCCATTGCAGCTAGATTGGCACCAGTGAAGCCCTTGAACTTCTCAAAGATGAGCTATTTTTTTATTCAAGAAAATTTTCATTGTAGCTTGGTGCCTATACCTACAAATTATTGTGGTGGGCTCTATTTAAATGTAATTTGTCTTCCTCTCTAGAAGTGGCCAGTCTGACCTTAAATTTTCACCCAACAATATGGATTTGGTCAACAACAACATGTTTCAATAGAAAATAATTCATTTTAAATAAATGCCTTCCTTCTCCTTAAGTATTTTTATTCATACCGAGGGACTTTGAGCTACTAAACAGACATCTTTCCCTTGTAAAGTAACATAAAATAAACATCTTAAGATTCCTACTTACAGAAACTTCACAAAATAAGAGAGAGTAGAGTATGAGGGACATAAGATGCTAGACATAAGGTAGAACAAAATATGAATTTGTAAATCCTTATGTCCAATTACATTATTAAAAGAACTTTGAATAGACTGAAGAAAGAGGTGTGATGGTGGTAGACAGTTAAATCAACTGCAGCAGAAAAGCTCACTTTAGGAGTACTAGTCATGGAGCATTCCTTATCAACAATTTCCATTTGCCACTCCTCTTTCCTCATTTCCATTAACTTGGATACTTAACACAAATATTATGATTAGTGAGACTGGAGAAGAGGGAAGCCTCCTGTGAGATTCAATCTTGGAAATGTAAAAGAGGGTGGAGAGGCAGTACAGAGCTAAGTGAGATTAAGATAAATCTTGGAGTTGTTAGACAACCACTCTCCCACCCCCACCCCCTCTCCTCCCAGACCATGCGCGGTTTAAACACAGAAAGAAAAAAATACACTCAGGGTTGGGGTTGTGGGGAAGCATTGACTCCTAGAGGGTAGGAATTATATGCAATTTGCCTTTGTATTCTTTACAAGCAGGACTGTGTCTGGCATGTAATAGATATCCAGTAGATGTTTGGTGCGTGAATCAATATCAATATAGTCGTAATGGCAAGACTCAGTTTTAGAGACGTTATTTTGGTTCAAGGCAGAGTTACTACTTCTTAGATAGGGCTGGAAATGTTTACGTAGGGTCAAGTTGGGCCAGGATTCAGTGCCAGCCCTATGGAAGACAAATGGATTTTTTCCATATGCATTTGTGCCCACATCATCGCACACAGGACTTGGGTGATTAGGAATGTGGGGTGAGTCTACTAATAAAGCTTTATAATAGTACATGAAGCACAAATACATTCAGCGTATTCATCCCATACCGATTTAGGGGCATATTTCTTAAGTTGTGTTTACTTAGGTTTCCCCCAGAGTGAGTGGTTCCCAATCTTTTTTATTGTCAGTATTTGCCATTAGTTGTCATTATTCTGTTATTATTAGTAATGGGACATGATCTTTGATCCTTCAAAATCTTGCTCAATCTACGCCCCAAGTGTTCCTTTAAGTATCAGGGGAAAACAACTTTGGCTCAAGTCGGTGCCCAAAGCCACACCCACTAAGAGGCCTTAGGAAACCCGGGGCTTTCCTGGCGGCGACTAAGCTGTCGGCAACCACGCGGCGCGTCGGAATCCCACGGCTAGCGCTCCGGTCTTCCCCGCGGGAGGCGCGGCGCCCGGGCCAGCTGCCTTTCGGCCGGAACGCGGGGCCCTCTCCCCGCCCCGGGCTCATTTGCATAGGGACGCGCGCGGCGCCGGCGAGCGGGAGGGCGGGCGCGGCCGAGGAGGCGGCGCGCGCGCGCCCTGACAGCTCGGCCCTGCTCGCTCACTTGCTCGTCCCCGGCTTCCGAGCACAGCATGGCGGTCAAGGTGACTCCAACTCTCTGCTGCTGCCTTTATTGCATAAGAGACATTCCGGGGACCCTGCCTGCAGCCCCTCACTTCTTCCCATTTCCTTCTTTGCCTGGTTCTTAGATAGCGCGTCCTGGGACTCCAGCTCGCGGGTGGGAGAGCTGTGCGGGGCTTGGACCGGAGACAGAGGATGCCCGACTGGGGGAGGGGAAGGAGGAGGGATTGTGAGTTGGAGGGGCTTGTGAGGACCACGGTCGGTGAAGGAAGAGTAATGTCCTGCCCTAGGTGCATGGGATAGTGGGCCCGGAGTTGGAGGGCTTCGGAAAGGGAGTGGGAGGAAGTGGCCTGTTAAACCCGGGGACACCTAAGGCATCTGTGTATTGCGGTGGGGGAGGGGGTGAGTAATTGAGTAATTTGGGGCCTCAGTGGGGCTGGGGGACAGTGGTTGGCATTTGCGCTGCAGGTGGCAGGATGGCGAAAGTATTTGGAAACGTTGTAGCAGCTTTCATATTTTAGGTTGGGTGGAGAAAGAGAGGAGCGCGGAGATATAATTATACTCTGGTTTGCTTTCCATTGGGAAGAAAGGCTGCTAGGCCATGCGATTAATTTGGGTTTTTCAACTTTCTTGTTGATCTACTGTTGCTAGCCTCTTGATTTGAAGGTGGGTGGTTGCTACTGTGTTGCTAGTGAATGTGGAGTAAAGAAAGATTGAACCCCACTGCCTTCCCTTTCCAGTCCAGAGGAAACTATCTGATAGATTTGCTGTATCTTTGGCTCTTCACACTTGTCTTTCCACCCTGTAGTCACAGATCTCCAATTTGACAGTTGTTATCAGTATTAGTGCTTTTGGTTTGTTTTAAACTAAATGCCCTTATAAAGATAAGAACATTGACTGGTAGCATCTGTGAACTCTAATCTGAAGAGATTATGTGGTCTCTGGTGAAGCATTAACTGGCTTTTTTTTTTCTTACATGTGCAGACAACCAAGCGAGGTGATCCTCAAGAGTTAAGAAACATATTCCTGCAGGTAAATTGGCTTATGTAGTGTGCTTTTCCATTAGGAAAAAGAAGTGTAAGTCTAGTACTTTTCAGGCCTTAACTTTCAGGAATGTTCTATTTTCATGTATTCTTGAAAACATGGCTAGACAATGAAGTTTATAATTCTCTTATTTTATTAAGTATTAAATATTTTCCTTTTTATTAAGGTTTGATAAAAGATTTTCCTCAAGTTATTGTTTTTTAACATGATTTAAGGCATGCAAAAGAAGAACACTAAAAAGGAGAATTTCCAGCAACCCTTTAGTACTGTGACTGAAATAAAATTTCAAAATGTATTGACACTCTTGTGTAATTGATACGTATGGTGGTTAAAATTCTTTTTTCCTTGAAAATTGCATATTTATAAAGTTTTCCTATGTATAAGAAACTCTCTATGTAATTTGTTACAGAGATAAGAATATTATAGCTATTCGTAATTTGTGCATCTTTTTCCCCTCTACTTATATTATATCCATAGGCTTTTGGGTTTTCTTACAAAATGTTACTGTATGCTATTCTTGCAAAGATCCATCTTAACTTCTAAGTTTTTAGGATCAGTGACTTGGCTGTAGACGTAAAAAAAAAGTTGGCTTAGTTTTTTGTTTTGCTTTCTTTTCTTAAATTTCAGAAGTTCCTTATGCAGGAAGTTGTACTTAAGAAGTAGATGTAAAGGGAGACAAGCTAAGATGTTCCACTAAATATTGCTGTTTTTCCTGAAATCTTCTTTTGAGAGCTTTCTCTTCTGGACCTGGGTTCCTGTATAGAAACTTTGACCTTGGCCAGGTCCCTGCTCGGTGTTAGTTTCCTCCGTAGAATGAGAAGTGATCTCCAGGGTTCCTTCCAACTCCCAAAGTCTACGGTTCTATATTAGGAACAGATTCTATCATATGCTGATGGGCCTGGAATAGATGACATTTTTATGAGATATGTGGATTGCTTAAGCTATTGTTGGGGAGGAGGCTGCATAGATGACCATAGATATGTGTAGTTCGTGGAAAAGAATTAGTGACAAAGGGAATCTTAAATTTTATAAGATCTGATAAAGAGAAGCATCATTTCCAGAACAAAAGTAATTGTACTAGAAATGCTCTATTTATGGCTTGAAACGTTTAAATTGTTTTGCGAGGAGTTCATGTGATATAGTTAATTTTGTTTTCTGGATTAAGTAGGCATGGAAGAAATCAATTGAAATAATGCATGAGTATTATTGAAAAGAGCACTCACCTAGGTATCAGGAACACCAGGTTCGATTCCCAGTCCTGCATCTAGCTGTTTGTTGTACCTGTAGGCTAATTTTATGGCCTTCCTGGGCTTCGTCTTCTTGTGTAGGGCTCAGTGGGTAAGGGAATGGGAATTGAGGTCCTTCCAGCTTTAACAGTCCTGTGTTAAAAAAATCTGTGATTCTGTATGGATTTGGGTTTTTTTGGGAGGGGGGATGGAAGTACAAGGAGAGACCTGGGACTATATGTAGCTTTTTTGACAACTTTTAAATCTTTTAATCTTTTTACACGTTATTTTCATGATGGCCTTATTTTTATTTGAATATGGAATTCATAACTGTGCATTTAGCACTAACTATAAAGCATTGACTCAAGAATTATTGATAGATAAGAAAGAGATAAAGCATAGATACCTTCAGCTAGAAAGATGCAATATAGTTAGTTGAATCATTTGAGGACAGATACCAAGGAACATGTTAGATTTTTTAACTTCCTATCTGTAGTTCCATAGAATATGAACTATAGTTCCATAGAATATTCCATGTAGAATAATTCCAACTATAGTTACTTGAAGCTGTAGGACATTGTTTAGAAACAGTTTTATTTTAGATGCATATGACTTATAAATATTTTAGAGGTAATAGACAAAAATACATACTAACTACATAATTCTTTAGCAGTTAACATATTTACCCAACAGATATTTACTGAGGACTCTTTGCTGTTGTGCCATGTATGCACTTGTATTTAGTTTAGTAGTAGACACCAAGTTGAATCATCAAAGGGGAGGACTGAGCCAAGACTTGAATGGTAATGGACATGTGACTAGCTCCTTTCTGAGAACCATTCCATCTCTAACAGTTTATGGTTGAGAGAGTCAAGAGTAGTGAAGGAGGGCCCGCCCCGTGGCCGAGTAGTTAAGTTCGCATGCTCTGCTCCGGCAGCCCAGGGTTTTCCCTGTTCGGATCCTGGGCGCGGACATGGCACCGCTCATCAGGCCATGCTGAGGCGGCATCCCACATGCCACAACTAGAAGGACTCACAACTGAAAATATACAACTATGTACTTGGGGGCTTTGGGGAGAAAAAGGAAAAAAATAAAATCTTTAAAAAAAAAAAGTAGTGAAGGAAAATGTGTAGCCTCTGGTAGAGCAATCACATTGGCTTACCTTGATCAGAGTGGTGATGTAATAGTAATGACAATGGCTAACATGTATTGATCATTCTGCAGTGTGCTGGGCGTTGACCTGGTACTTTAAGGATGTGATACTAATGATACTAATTTTCACAGCAACATTAGGAGTTAGGGATAGTGTCTCTCTTATATAGATGAAGTTAAATGACTTGGCCAATGTCACTTAGTTCATAAGTTGCAGAGGCTGGATTTAAATCAAACTACAGAACCCATACTCTTCTTCATCCTTACACTATTACTGCTTGAGGGATCTTGAAACGAGTGATTTTTGAAAAGCTGAAGGTATGTGAGGGGATAATGGCAGCTGTGTTTGTTAAGAAGCTAAAGAAAAAAAAAATCTGGTTACTTAGGTGATGAAAAAAAAGGTGCCTTTACACTGTAACTACCTAGAACATTTGGCCAACAGGTTTGGATTTGAAACAGTAGGGAGACACTGTGGGTTTCTGAGTGGGCAAATTGAAGTGGTGAATTCTGGCAGCTCTTTGTGTCTGTTGGATAAAGCGTACAGAGGTTGGAAGTAGGTAGGACAAACAGCTAAGAGGCTATTGAAACAATACATGTGGGAGATAATGACGTGGAGTGGCTGATGGCTGGGGAAATGGAAAGGAAGGACAATACCAGGGACTTTGTAAGGGATAAATCTATTGAATTTGGTATTAAATATGGAAGTAAAGGAAGGAGTAGTGAATCTGACATTTTTAGGATAGATGTTAATTACTAAGGCATCTATTTTGGGAATTTAGGGAGGAGGGGTTTAAAGTTGGTTGCTAAATAAATGTGTCACAATAAGTTAAAGTCAGGTTCAGACAGATAGAAATTCATACAGGTGGTAGATGAATCCTTCTGGTTAGGGGGATTAAATATAAAATGAACAAGACAGAATAAGGGACTGATTTACAAGTGATATCTACAACTAAAGTGGGAAGGAGGAGAAGGGGAACTAGGGAGAGTGGTCCTATGGGAGCTTGAGTATCACAAAAAGGAGATAGTTGGGGCAGGCCCAGTGGCTGAGTAGTTAGGTTTGTGCACTCTGCTTCGGCAGCCCAGGGTATGCCAGTTGGGATCCTGGGCGGGGACCTACACACCGCTCATCAAGCCATGCTGTGGTGGCCTCCCACATAGAAGAACTAGAATGATCTACAACTAGGTTATACAACTATGTACTGGGGCTTTGGGGAGAGAAAAAAAAGGAAGATTAGCAACAGATGTTAGCTCGGGGCAATCTTCCTCACCAAAATGCATACTTAAGAAGAAAAAGATATAGTCAAGCACTAAAATATAGATTATTCCGTTATTAGTATATTTTGGTAGGATTTTGAAGTCACTGGAGTTCAGGATCATTTGAGCTATTTAAAGACTACAGAGAAGATTTTATTTTGAGTTTTAGAATACAATTGAAAGCTCTTTTTTGGTAAAATTTAGATCTGTGTCATTAACTGTCTAAATTCACAAATAGTCAGTATGCCTCAAAAGTCATTTATTTTGTAAACAGCAAAATATTCCTATTTGAAAATGCTGGTATCTTTATGTTTAATGAAATTATGTGTGCAAGTTCATGAGAAGGGCTTTGTAAGAGTAAAGTATTATTTTGATTATAGGGAAATAGATTTTTTTGTGTGTGTTATTGCTTCTCAAATTTTGATGAGCTATATTTTCTATTAGTTAAAAAAACAAATAATAATATTCACTAGGATTCTGCTTTTTCCTGCCCCCCCAAGTTCGTAAAATTGGAGCACAACAAATGAATTCTTATGTGTTAGACTGTGCTATAATTTTACAACAAGTTGTCAAGCTAAGATTTTACTATTAGCACCCTTACAACTGTCATTTCTTCATTTCTGTCTTTCTTCTTTCCCCTTCTCACCCACGCACTATCATTGACCCAATTTTGCTACATCAGAAGTATACAGTAGCAAAAGGAGACAATAGAAGCAATGAAGAGGGAGGTGAGGTGAGGACAACAGGAATGTCACAGGCTGTTATAAACCTGACAGATTTTAAAACGAAGAGTTAATCTGGTTTGTGCTTTGTGGCAAAGTAGGTTTATCGAAAACTGTTTTAAGTGAATGATTTTTCAAGATCTCTTTTTTTAGTTGATAGACTTTCTGTTGTTCTTTTATCAATGTATTGTATATAAAAGCAACACATATTGAGACTGTACTTGCCATTATATATGCTAGACCAAAAATGTACTGCAATGTAGAACTCAAGTATTATTTTGATCTTGTTCTTTTTCTCATTATCATCAATGTAACAGTGAAGATCGTATCCCATATCAAATTATGAAACTACATTTTTTTCCTATGTTGTTTATTTTGGATTAGAGAATAGTGGAAGAAGATGCTGCTAATATAAAGCAAAGAGTGATTATTTTTAATTCAAACTTTAATTTTAATTAATTTAATATTAATTTTAATGGAAAGAAATGTCATTTTATTTATTTATTTATTTATTTGAGGAAGATTAGCTCTGAGCTAACTGCTGCCAATCCTCCTCTTTTTGCTGAGGAAGACTGGCCCTGAGCTAACATCCATGCCCGTCTTCCTCTACTTTATCTGTGGGACGCCTGCCACAGCATGGCTTGCCAAGTGGTGCCATGTCCGTACCCAGGATCTGAACCGGAGAACCCCAGGCCGCCAAAGTGGAACATGCACACTTAACCACTGCGCCACTGGGCCGGCCCCCCAATGTCCTTTTATTCAATAAATATTTGTTTACATTTTATGTATTTATTTACTTTTGGTAGTAACCTGAGCCTGAGAAGGGAATTAGGCAGGGCTTTTGGCAGGAGACCCTTCCACTTTGTTGGTGTATGCGTTAGGGCTGTGTTTTCAAAAGCATTGAATGTGTGCTACAATATTAAGGTTATAATAAGATTATCAAGTATTAAAGAATGATAACATCTGCTGAGACTGAAGGTGGAGTAAAAAGGTGCTCTCATACGGTATTTGTGGAAACAGAGACTCTTGGGAAAGCAGTCTGGCAGTGATTTAAAATAAAAAGGAGATACTGTTTGAACAAACAGTTCCACCTTGGGGATATTTATTCCAGAGAAATAAAAACACTCACAAGAATATTTATGTACAGGGTTGTTAGTGCAGCACTCAGTTGTTCCTCAAAAAAACCCCAAAATAAATGTAGTCAAAGGGGAGTGGTAGAAAAATTATGGAATAACCATACCATGAAAAATTATGTAGATACTAAAAAGAATGAGTTAGGCCTATTCCAGTTAATTCAGAGGGATTTCTAATGTACCCTTAGTGAGAAAAGAAAGATGTCAAGAAGTGTATGTAGCATGATTCTAGTTTTCTAAAAGTCATTTCATATATGTTGTATGTATATTTATACATATTTATGTTTGTGTGACTTAAGGGGCATTGAGAAAGGTATGGAAGGATAGATACTAGATTGTTAACTTGGTTGGGAGAAGAATTAGGAGAAAATAAAAGCAAATAAATTCAATGTGTATGTATTAAATTTTGAGCAAGTTAGTAATTTAGCAGTTCAGAACCTGAAGTTAAAAGAGGCCTTTCCAGCATAAATTGGATTGAGTAAACTCAATATGAGACACAAAAGGGAATCTATAGTTTTCTTAGCCACACTGATTAAGGGTTTTCACCAGTTCAGAATATAGGAATTGAAGATGATAACCTTTATCTTTAAGTTTTATAAAGTATTTGCCATAAACTATATAAAGTTCTCATTTAAAAAAACTATAGGCATTAAAAGTGTTAGGCATTCGGGCACACTAGCATCATAGTGAGACTTTATCCTTGAATCAACTAGAGTAATTGAAACAATGAGAAAATTACTGTTATTAAATGCCATGTTATGTTCTAGTACCAATCAATACATTTTTAATTTCCTCCTATGTGCCAGGCTAGGTGTTGAGCTAGGTTCTGCCTTTACAGGGATAAGATAGAGAAGGGAGTTCAGTGAAGGTAGGACCTCATATTCTACGCAGGGGTGAGACAGTAAGAAAGCCCACACGTTAAAAAAAAAAAAAAAGCAACTGCAGATTGTGATCAGTCCAATAAGGAAATAAACAGAATGATGGAAAAGGCCATCATTTTTCAAAAGGGTGTTCAGTGAAGGTCCCTGAGGAGATCATATTAGAGCTGAGAACTAAAAGGTAGGTAGAGAGAATTCCAAACAGCGAGCTTACATGTGTAAAGGCCTCAGTGTGAATAAAGGTTTGGTCTGGTCGACAACAGGAGGAGGCCGGTGTGCCTGAAGCACCAGTGAGCAAGGGGATGAATGGCTGGTCAGAGATGAGACTCAAGTAGCCACTTGGAGCAGGGCCTTATTTGTAGGAGTTGGAGAAGAGTTTGGATTTTTTTTAAGAGCGGCATGGATACCACTGCGGGTCTTTCACCTTGGAAGTGAAATGATTCAGTTTCTATTTTAAATAGATCATATTGAAGCGTAAACTTTCTTACACATTCCTGTGCTTTCTCATGGATGATTGCTTTGACTAGACTGCTTCTTCCAATTTGGTTCCCTCCTGTTCTTAGGGTTCTTAGAATATCTTGAGCTGGGCCTCAGTTGACTCCTTTTCACTCAGGAGGCAGTAGAGTGTAGCTGGAGCCTACGTGGGCTTTGTAGTCTAAGCCAGATTTGAATCCTTATTTGATCCCTTTTTGCTGTGTGACTTTAGGTGTTTACGTTACTTTTGGAGGCTGTTTCCTCGTCTGGGATAACGACATCTAGCACATAGGGATGTTACAAAGATTGAATGAGGTAATATGTAAATGGTGCCTGACACATGGAGAACCGAATAAAGCTTAGTTCCTTGTCCCCTCTTTTTCTTCTAAGATGAGATGAGGACTTTTCTTTCCTGAATAGTATCTGAGTCCCTTGTCTTCCCCAAGTAGCTGTGCTGGACCTATAAAGTGACTAAGATGTTAATTTGTGTTTATGATTATGTACATGTAATCAGTTAATTACTCACATTCTTGAGACATACATGTGAAGATCTTTACAAATCTCCACTTTCAGAAATACCACCAAAGAGGTAATATCTCTCAAGTCTGTAGTTTCTGAGAAGAGGTATAGCCGTGGTCTAAGACTGTGGAAGATATGTACAGAGTTTTTTTTAAACCTTTAATTACTCAGTCTGGACCAGAGAAGAAATAATAGTCCAAGCATAGGCTCCGAAGTACCTAGAGACAGACCTGAAAGAGAGTATAATTCATTCTTTATGCATGTAACATTTTTTTTGCTGAAGAAGATTAGCCCTGAGCTAACATCTGTGCCAGTCTTCCTCCACTTTATATGTGAGTCACTTCCACAGCATGGCTGACAAGTGGTGTAGGTCCGTGCCTGGGATCTGAACCTGTGAACCTGTGCTGCCAAAGTGGAACACACCAAACCCAACCACTACACCACAGGGCCACCCATGTGTAACTTTTCTTTAATCATCATCTTCCTGTTCTGTCCAGGTCTCTTACTTAGTACTGCTGAAATTCCTGAAGCATCATTCACTGAAACCAGTGCCATGGCCAGTATTGGGTTTCTCAAACTGTGCTATATTGCTTACTTACCAAGTCACTGTTATGTCTCAAGCACTGTTCTAAGTGTTTTATACAAATCATCATATTTAATCCTCAGAACAACTCTATAAGATAGGTACCATTAGTATTCTCTTTTTATAAATGAGGAAATTAAACCCCAGAAAGATCGAGTAACTTTCTAAAAATTATACAGTAAATGGAGGAGACTATATATTTTAAGTGAATTGCCTTTTTCACTTAATATTGTTTGGCGCTACAGGGATGTTAGTACATATAGAATCATCTCATTATTTTTCTGCAGCCTTTTAAAAAACTTTTTTTATTATGGAAAATTTTAAACATATATAAATTTAGAGAAAACAGTATAATGAATTGCCATAAACCCATCACTCAACTTCACCATTGTGGCTAATCTTACTTCATCTGTATTTCAGCTGCATTAGATTATTTTGTTTTTGTTTTTGTTTTTTTTTTTTGCATTATTATTATTATTATTATTATTTTTTAAAGATTTTATTTTTTCCTTTTTCTCCCCAAAGCCCCCCGGTACATAGTTGTGTATTCTTCGTTGTGGGTTCCTCTAGTTGTGGCATGTGGGACGCTGCCTCAGCGTGGTCTGACGAGCAGTGCCATGTCCGCGTCCAGGATTCGAACCGACGAAACACTGGGCTGCCTGCAGCGGAGCGCGCGAACTTAACCACTCGGCCACGGGGCCAGCCCCTGCATTAGATTATTTTGAAGCAATTCCCAGACATCATATCACTGCATCTATAAATATATCAGTATGTATCTCTAAAAGATGATGACTGAAAAGCCAACCAAACAAACCACAATGTGATTATCACACCTAAAGATATTCCTTCATATCATAGATTTCCATTTAGTGTTGAAATTTCCCTGATTGTTTCGTATTTTTTTGTTGCTTTATTAAAATCAGGATCCAAGCCAGATTCATACATTACATGTGGTAGAGCTGTCTCTTAAATCTTTTAATATTTTCCCCTCCCTACCAGGATAAAGGTCCTCCTTTCTGTATGGCAAAAATCTTGGTATGTAATCAAGGCTTACCAACATTTAAGCATTGCATCCCCCTAGGAGCTGCACCTTGACTGTCAAAGATATGATTTGCCCAGGCTTAATAAGTATATATACTCCTTGTATGTTCCCATGGTTACTTAGACCAAGAGATTGAAGTATTTAAGAACAACGCAAATTAATCATTCAACTTAATCTTCCCTGGGAAGCATTCTAGTTCCAGTTATTGAGTACTTTGGGGGTCATCATTTTATTTCCAAGGTTTTTGGCCATTTTGAGGGGGAAATTGTTTTGGTAGGCCTAGTTTATTATGGTAGCTTCACTTGATTTCAGTGATTAACAAGGGTGTTGTACCCCCTCACTTTGTTAGGAATTGCATTATTTAGTAGCTGATAGTAGGATTTGCCAGAATGGAAAGTAAAAATACTTATGTTAAGGCAAAAAGAGAAATAAGCACACAGTGTTTCATGGAAGAAGTCTGAATGAGAAAAGCAAACTTCTGGAGAATTTTCTTTGCAAAATTAAATAGAAGGTTTTGTTTCTAGTGTATGTGAAATATGCAGCTGAAAGTGGTAATTAAAATTTGATGCCTAAAACTGCCTTTCCTAATGCATGCGCAGTTGATTTTAGTAAATATCAAAAATTTTGTATCACTAATTAAAATCTGTTTTAAAAAATTAATGTCGCTCAATAAAGTTAAAATTAATGTGGCTATATGTGCTAAAAATTATTTTTTCTCATTAAAATATTATTATGATAGATGAATTCCACATGGCGCTGTTGTAACAGGGTTTGTGTGTCCGGGTTATTATGGTCTTTCCTCGTTATGCAGAGTGCTTGTGTAGTGAAAGGGCAGGCATTCCTGACTAAATTTGGCTTCCATTAGGAGTAAGAGCAGTCATAGTGAAGGACAGCAAGAAGATTAGCTTCATATGCCCAGCTCTTGCGTTGGTCATGTCTTCTTTCATTGTTCATGTAATTAATTTTTCTATATAGGAAATGCTATGTGTTATCTATAGTTATGAAACTTCATGACATTCTCATTTGAGAATTACTGAAATTGAAAGGACATTAAGATCTGAAAATGTCTGTTCATCTCAGTTGGCACAACATCATGGAGGAACAGTTTGTTTTGACTCATATTACAGCCACATATTGGATAAGCAGAGATGAAGCTGCCTAGACCAGTCAGGACCGACACCCCTGGTAAATCCAAGAACGATGGAAGCCAACCCCAAGGAAATCTTGGTTTGGAGAAAGATGAAGAGTTAGAACAATAACTCCTGCACATTTGGACAAAAGCAGAAAAATTTGATAAGCAAGAAGGGAAACAAACATCCCATGCTTTTCTGTGTCTCTAAGCATTTTAGAACAACTATTTCAATATGCATTCGCTTTACAGTTTGCAAGTATTTTGGTGTTCAAGATCTAATTTTTTCCCTTACAACAAGACTCTATCTTTCTGTAACCTCCTGTTAGAGAAGAGGCTCAGAGAAGCTAAGGCTAAGTTAAGGCTCGGGAAATCTCAACTAGTTAATGGCACAGGGGGTTAGAACCCGTTTTCTGACCCTGGTTTCGGTGTCCATTTCACCATCATCTCTGAGCTATGTTTGAGGGCAGGACCTACGTTTTTTTGATCTCTGTATCTCTAGTACCAGGCAAAGTGCCCAGCACACAGTTGGTGCTTAATAACTGTTTTTAAATGAAAGCAAAATAACCTGAAAGATTTGATTTCAGCAGATTTTTGGCTTAAAAAGTAGTGCTTCTTTGACAGATAAAAACTAGACAATTGATGGTGAACATGATATAGTCTGTACAAAAACTGATATATAATAAGGTACACCTAAAATTTACACAATTTTATAAGCCAATATGACATCAATAAAATAATTTTAAAAAAAGTAGTGCTTCTAGATACATTACCTTGGTCTTGGTGTGCATACTTAACAAGAAAATTCTTGATCTTGATGTACTGTATAATTTTTAAAAAGTAACCAGCTTTTTAGTCATAGCAAATCAGAATTTTTCCTTTATAATCTCTGGAAAATCTTTTAGAAATACAAAACATCAAAGGATCTGTTTTTGAACTTAAACCATTTAAACAGGTAATTCATATCATTCAAACTATTTGGGTTTTTTACTTATTAGTGTCATTGAAGTTTAAGTTAACTTTTTTTCCCCTTACTCAATGGAAATTTAGGGTTGCAGGTAAACTCTTTGTAAAGTCTACTTTATAGTTAACCTGTGATATAGGTTGCATGCATTCTAAAGGTCACGTAAGGTTATATTTGGTAAATTGCAAAGGAATTACTACTATCTAGTTTACTCCAGTCAAGTGAGGCCTTGGAATGTTCATCTCTTGGCTGGATAGGCAAAACGTTTCTAAACAACGTGTTCTCATTGGGAGCTAGAGGTGGTTCAGTGTAAGTACAATATATATCTGTATATGAAACCCTACATCTTTTATGGGTAATAATTTTAATTAAATGTATAAAGAGTCTGATCTTTCATTAGGATCCATTTTATTTCTCGAGCTTCAAAATGTCAAGGCTTTTTCAAGCACATGTGAACTATACTCAATGTAAATTTAAATAGTTCTGGAAATGTCAAAGCTATGTGCACTTTTACATTCAAATAGTTGAGTTGGGTTTGGAAAAATTTAATCAAGAAAATAGACTGCCCATTTTTGTTCAGCTAGTGTCGGCTATTTCTTGTCTATGTCTTTCACGTGTCCTTGACTTCTTGCCCAAGAGGGATTTACAACTGCCTAAGAGACATCTTTGAAATGGCAAATGGTTAACTCTTAATCATCTTAACATCTTAATCGCTTTTCTTAAAGTTATTTGGAGTATGGATATAGTATTTGGTTAATTTCTTTCAAAGTCATTTTAGTTCACCCTTTGAAATGATAGTAACAAAATGGAAATGATATTATGAAACTACTAAGTTACTTGAGATATTAAATTTTTAGCATCAGTGTTAGCCTGGGAGGCTCAAAACTTTGTTTTAAATGCCTTTTATCATTTTTAATGTAAACACATGTCATTTTAATTAGAAATAGAAGGTCTCAATAAGACCACTTAACCTTTTCTTATTTCTAGCCTTATGTGTTTCTGTGGGCCACGTTGACTTTTTTGTGTGTGTCTACAACATTATTATCCAGTCAATTAAAATAAGCATTAAAAGTAATGAAGTTGTTTAAAATAAATGGGTCATTCGTATTTTAAACAATACTTTTGGTTTAAATACATCACCTGTTTTTGAGGTACCTGCTTTTCTTTGTTAACATAATATCTAAAATGTTTCAGCATCTTGACTGACTGTGGTAGATTCTAGTTTCAGTGCTAAACTCCCTCCTCTGTTCTGTCTGTTCAGGCAACAGGCTCACTGACATTGCCAAGTAATTGTCTCTAATTCAATGAGTTAATTAGTTAACTGTCTCCTGCAGAAGTCAAGTACTGACTCCTTGTGGATGAGAAGACTTGTGTTTTTTTCCTCTGAGCTATACACTTTATCTTTCAGTTAAAATCAAGTTAAAATAGACTAGGAGAGTTGGGGAAAACACTAGCAAAATACCTCGGGGTAAGTGATTCTCTGGCATTATTTATAATCCCAGATACTGGCAGACTCTGTTCCAGTACATGTCAACAAAAGCATTTCTTTCTTGTTTTTCTTGTTGGCTGCTGTGTCCTTGCTGGTTTGTGCTGAGGCCGCTCTATTTCCTAATAGTTTTAAAGGCAAGAATATTGTAAAATCCTGGTAATTCAGCTTATACTGTCAGTGTGTGTATTCTGTGTGTGTAATGGTAGTCTTGGCAATCAAATTCAGGTGTTAGTATTAGATATTAGACACCTGTGTGGCAAGAAGAACTGGACAATTAGTTGCCAAATTTTGTCAGTACTAACTCTGACATGTTTTCATATTTGCTGTCTTTTGAAAATTGACATCTGCTAATTAAAGAAAGCAAGCAACACAATTGTGAAGAGAGAGAACAAGGATCACCATAACCCATATCTTGTATTTTCTTATTTTATATTTAGTTCTTCCTTCTTTTAAATTTTTTGTAGGAGTCAGGCCCAGGATTCTTTGACAAAGGATATGAGCATTTTTATGGTTTTTTATATATGTGCATATGTACATATATATATTGCTAAATCGCTTTTCAAAAGGACTGAATTTGAAAAAGCAGGATATCCAGAATGATGTAAATAATATGTTATCATTTGTGTAAAAAAGAGAAATAGATAAGCCATTATTTTTTTCTTTTCACTTCCACTGCCTTGGTTCAGGTCTCAGCCTCTTTCACCTGGGTCTTTGCGGTAGCCGCTGCTTAGTCTCCCTGCCCCCAGTCAGTTTCTCTGTTCTCCAATCCATCTTTCACGTTGCCACCAGAGAGACTAGAGGTCAGATCATGCCTCTCTCTTCCCCTAAAATTTTTAGTGGTATCCCATGGACCACAGAGTAAAGTTCAGACTATTCAGTTTAGCGTTCAAAGTCTTCCACCATCTGGTCTCAAACTGCGTTTTCAGTTTCACCTTCTACATATCTTTGTATACTCTCTCTTTATTACCACGTCTCTCTCCAACCAACCCTCCCACGCCCCTAAAAATAAAAAAAATTATTTTTAAATTTCTATATTTGTTACCTTTTTTTTTTTTTTAAGGCTGAAATAGCCTTTTTCTCCATTTGTAGTTGAAATTGAATTTTAGTTTCAAGGCCTATTCTGAAGTTTCTCCTTCCTCCTGCCAACCCCATCTCACCTGTCCTCAGACTGAACCACTCCTTTTTGGTTCCCATGGTACATTTCTCATACTATTGTTTGGCACTCGTATTCTGGTTAGTGGTTGACTTGTCAGTCGGCTTAAATTCTATTTTTAGACTTCCTTGTGGTGATTCCTCTTTCTAATTGCAGTAGTCTCCCTGACATTTTACCTTCCCCACTCCTGCCTGTCCTTGACTGGTGGTTTTCTGATTTTGGTAAACCATGTCCAACTATATCATATGTTGAAGAATGAGGAGGGGAAGAAGCAATTGTCATGAATTGGGAGAGTCCGCTCACTATTAGTATCAATACCATACAGTTTGTTTTTTCTTTGTCCTATGTTTGCATACCTATTGTTTTGAAACATCAAAGATTATTTAGTCATTTTATGGATGTGTGATAGATCTAGAGGCCTGGCAGGAGAATGGAGTTGTTGAACAACTCACAAAAAGTTAGTGGTAGAGCCAGGATTTAGACCCAGGACCCTATCTATCAGGAATGACTTTTCTAGCATGTAGTGAGAACCTGACTTTATTTTGGGGTGATATTTGTTAGGTGCTTTTGGGAGCATCAGCTAGTAAGGGTGATATGGCATTGGCTGTAATAGCCTCTGTGGTGTTTTTCAGAATACGACAAAGGAAACATTTTTGCCTTAATTCTCTCCTTGTTGAAAGAGCTGGTGGCTTGGTTTAGTCAGATTCACAAATGAGGACATGAAATGCTTAATCAGAGAGCAAATCAACAGTCTTTTGATCTGATCCTTCCTATCCCTGTCTTGTTTTCCAGAAGCAACCATTTGTAACTTTTTTTTTTAAAGATTTTATTTTTCCATTTTCTCCCTAAATCCCCCCAGTACATAGTTGTATATTTTAGTTGTGGTCCTTCTAGTTGTGGCATGTGGGATGCCACCTCAGCATGGCCTGATGAGCGGTGCCATGTCCGTGTCCAGGATCCGAACCGGCAAAACCCTGGGCTGCCGACGCTGAGCACATGAACTTAACCACTCGGGCACGGGGCCGGCCCCTTTGACTCTTTTAGCTATTTTTTTTTGGTTTTTCCCTTCATATTTCTATACTGCTATTGCTAGACATTATTGACTTTCTATTACAGTAGTTGAGAGCTTAGCTTCCCAATACTACTTTCTGCCCCATTCTTCTCCCTCCATTCCTCTCAGTATATTTATAATTGTTATTAAATTAATATTTAGAATCTACATTATGACTGTAATGTCTATTTTGAGCCATCATGTATTATAATAATATTTCCTATTTTTTACAACAAAAGTACTATTTCATGGAGTTAAAAATGACCCTTTTATTTACTTAGTGATTTGTATACCTATTACCAGTTCATTAATTTAACAAATATTTACTGAGTGCCTACTGTGTGCCAGGCGTTATGCTAGGTGTTTGGGCTACACCAGTGCACAAACTAGACAGAGATTCCTTCCTTTGTGACACTTATATTCTAGTTGGGAGATAGACAGTGAACATAATAAAGAAGTAAAATATAGTGTGTTAGAAGGTGATAGGTGCCAAGGGGAAGACAAGCAGAGCAATGTAAGAGGATTGGGAATACAGATACAGGCATGAGTTGTAAAACTAAATAGGATGATAAGACTAGGACTCATTGATGAGGTGACAATCTCATCCATCTCATTTAAATCTTGAGCAAAGATTTAAATTCCTCCCAGTGTTCTTTTCTGTGTAGCCAAATGCCTTGGATACTCCTGCATTCCATTCTCCCCAGTGGCTTTCGTTCTTAGAGCCCTCCATCTGCCCCGAGGATGAGGTGCTCTAGAGCCCGAGGCACATTTATTGTCCTGGGATTTCCTTTGGCCACTTTCCTGGGTTGGATCATCTGTTTCCTGGATCCCACATCTTCCTTTTACTTGGTATTCACGTCCTCTTTTTGATGGGTCAAATTCTCCTATAACTTCCTGAGAAAGGGTACATGAAGGGAGAGAAAAGTATTGAGAACATGGATACCTCAAAGTGCTTTTAACCCACCCTTACAATTGATTGAAAGTTTGGCTCAGTTTAGAATTCTAGGTTGGAAATCATTTCTCTTAGCATTTTCAAGGCCTTACCGATTGTCTTCAAGCTGCCAATGTTTCTCTTGAGGAACAGCCAGTGATTCGTAATTCTCTATATGTGACCTGTTTTTTCTCTTTGAAAACTTTTACGATTTTCTTTTTAGTCTGATGTTCTGTAATTTTATGATTATGGGCCAGGCCCTGTTGTGGGTCTTTGTTTTGTTTGTTTTGATTTATTGTGCTTGGCACTTGTAAGCCCTTGTATTCTTCAGTTCTGGGAAATTTTCTGATATTACTACTTTGATAGTTGGCTGAAGTAGCTAAATTGATCAGCTCCAACCCAGAGAGGGGGGCTCTGGTTGTTCATGTTTGGTCATGCCATAGTACATAAAACTGTTAAAATAATGAGGCATTTATTTGATAGGCAGGTATTATTATTATTTTATTTAAAAAAATGATCAACATAAAAGGCAGAATATTTTTGATTCTTTTTTCCAGCTACTGGAACTTAGAATGATTACCTACGACAGAAATTCTTGTTTATATGCTTTTCTCATTCATTTCCCTTTTAAGATTTGGCAGGATATGTTCCTCCCCCCACCCCCCTCCCCGACTCTTGTAGGCGGGAAGCCTCTGGGAGTCTATGGATGTTATCTTCTCACTTTCAGGTCATGGTCACTTTGGCTACTCTTTCACCTTTCTTCATCTTTCTCATATTTCTTCTCTTACATATATATAATAATATATATAGTGTACTATATATACACATCTTACATTATAAGTGATATATATAAAATATATATATTTGAGATAAAAGTCACATAACAAAATTCACCATGTTAACCATCTTAAAGTATACCATTCAGTGTTGTTTAGTATATTTACAATATTGTGCAACCATCACCACTATCTAATTCCAGAACATTTTCATCACCCTGAAAGAGAAATCCCATACATGTTTAGGCAGTTACTCTCCTTTCCCCGCTCCTCCCACCTCCTGGCAACTACTCTTCAACTTTTTATTCCTATGGATTTTCCCATTGTGGACATTTCATGTAAATGGGGTCATACAATATGTGGCCTTTTGTGTCTGGCCTCTTTACTTAGAATGTTTTCAAGGTCCATCCATGTTGTAGCATGTATCAGTACTTTACCAATGTTATTAAATCAGACTCTGGTTGTATATTTTTTCACTCTCTAGAGAAAAATTCTGCATTTATTATCCTTATTTTGATTTTGATAATGGCCTTTAGTTTACCTTTTCACAAAACATTTGTTGGCTACAAAATGATACTGAATAATTTAATTTTTAAGTATACATTATTTGTTTATTTTTTAGTATGCCAGTACTGAGGTTGATGGAGAACATTACATGACCCCGGAAGACTTTGTCCAGCGCTATCTTGGACTGTATAATGATCCAAATAGCAATCCGAAGATTGTGCAGCTCTTAGCAGGAGTAGCCGATCAAACCAAGGATGGGTAAGAACATTTATACATTTTTTAAAAATTAATGTTCTGCAATATCTTATTAAAAAATAAGTCAACTTTCTAAGTTTACCTATGACCATCTGGAATTTTAATATTAGTAAACCATATCTTTTCTTAGAAGTTTATAAAACCAGTGTTATTTACTGCCATTATCAAATATACTAGTATTTCTTTCTTTAAAAAAAAATTACGTGTGAAAAACTGTATTTTTATATTGAGTAATCTGAGCAAAATGAATTTCAGATAACTAAGTGTATTTTCAGAACAACTAAGTGTATTTCTTTCATTCTTTCATCTGTTCAATAAATATTGAGTACCTATTATGTTTTAGGCACTGTTCTAAGTGATAGAATTACATCAGTGAATAAACTATGTAAAAACACTAAACAAAATTTAAAAGTAAATGATAACATGTTTTGAGGTTACAAGTGCTATGAGGAAAAATAAATCAGGGAAGAATTTAGAGAGTGGCATTTGTTCATTTATCTGTCTACTCATTTATTTGACAAGCATTTATTGAACAACCACCATGTGCCAGGCACGGTTGGACCTTAGAAATAGAAGCATAAATAAAATGAGGTTCCTGGTCTTAAGAAGAAGCTCATGGCCTAGTGAGGAAGAGGTTGAGGAAACAAAGAGACAAAAAGTAATACTCCGGGAATGAGGTGCTATAATAGAAGTATAGGAAAGGTACAAAGGACACCCAAGAAAGCATGGTTAACTGCTTTGGGTGGTCAGGACACCATGATGAAGAGGTGATGCTTGAATGAAATCTGGTAAGACGAATAGGTGCTTGCTGTTGGTTGGACAGTAGGGAGGAGAATTCCAGGAAAGGGAATAGCTGTGGCATGGAACATCATGGGCTGTGTGTGTGTGTCTGTGTGTGTGTGTTTTGGGGAGTGACAGTGGGGAGGTTGTGTTACGAGTACTTTGGCGTAGCTGTAGTGTTGCTTTGTTGTTGGAGTTGTGGTTGAAGTAGAGCTGGGGACCTTGTGTGCTAGGTTTTGACTGTCGTCCTGGAGCTTCCTGACTCTCAGTCTTGAAGGTATTTTTAGCCTGGCGTTATATGGGTGTGTGCAGCTACAGAAATAACAAAGTGCATCTTACTAGAGTGTCAGTTTACTCAAATCAAGCGGGAAACCACAACATTTTTATATTAAAATCAAATATGACCATGTTATGGAGCGAACAGAATATTTGTATGAATTATAAAGAAAGTTTTGACTGGTTTTGTGAGTTCCGAGCTACGTCCCCAGGCCTGCAAGGGTCTTGGTTCTTTCTCCTACCTGTAGAGGTGTTTGTGTGAAAAACTTTGAAAAAATGGGCAATGTGGAATCTTTAAAAGTTATTTCATTACCACAAATATGATCAGATTTTAGAAAAATGATAGGTTGGAGTAGGACAAGAGTTGTATGCATTGAAATCCGTTTAGGAGGCTGTGATAAAGTAGAAATGTTGGTATCTAAGTTCTTCTTTGAGTCCAGGGTTAGTATTGTATAAATTTATTCTCCCACAGAATCTAGCACAGTGTGTGAAATTTACTATGACTATTTTGTATCTTGGAAAGATTTTATATAATTTGTCAATGGCAGATGTTGGGGAACTTGTATACATTTTGTGTCTAGTCTCTAAGTGAAATCAGCTGTGATTAGACAGTAAGGCATATGAAAACTAGCTATATTTAATCAGAATTTCTTCTAAATTATTAAAGGTAACATATGTATTTAGCTCTTTTAGAAACTATCAGAGGGGCAGTGGGGAGGGAGGAGGGTGAAAGGGGTGATGAGGCAGATGTGTATGGTGATCTATGGTAATTAGCCTTTGGATGATGAACATGAGAAAATCTACACAGAAATTGAAATATAATGATGTACACCTGAAATTTATATAATCTTATAAACCAGTGTTACCTCAATTAAAAAGGTAAACACATAATTTAAAATAATAAAATAAAATAAAATAATTAAATCCAGACTGACAGAAGTTTGATGTCATTTAATTTCCAAACAATAAATTTGATATTCATTAAAAAAAAAAGAAAAACTATCAGAGTGTTTGTTGTTATTAAATTGATCTGAGACCTGCTTTCAGGGTATCCATATCTTTTTAGATGCTTCCTTTTGTGACCATCTGCTCAGGTCCATCTCAGTAGTGTGTCTTTTTTGAAGCTTTATGTGGTTCTCCCAGACTCAGTTGTCTTGCTAAAGAGTGGTCAAGTGGAATCAAGGGTTTAAGTTGCCAGAGGAGAATAAATCAAAAATGAGTTTTTTAAAAGGTAAATCTTCTATTTCAAATTTTAAAAACTTTTTAAACTTCCCTTTTTTTTCACTCTCTTTGGAATTAGTCAGATTAGGATTGGGTAGGAAATCTGATTCATAGAGTTAGGTCATAAAAATTATAAATGAGTTTATGAGATATAGATTATTTTCAAAAGCAGAGAAAGGTGGAATTTTCTAGAAACACCAGAATTCCTTTTTTTTTTTTTGAGGAAGATTAGCCCTGAGCTAACATCTGCTGCCAATCCTCCTCTTTTTGCTGAGGAAGACTGGCCCTGAGCTAACATCTGTGCCCATCTTCCTCTACTTTCTATGTGGGACGCCTACCACAGCATGGCTTGCCAAGTGGTGCCATGTCCGCACCCAGGATCCAAACTGGCGAACCCTGGGCCACCAAAGAGGAATGTGCACACTTAATCGCTGTGCCAGTGGGCTGGCCCCAACACCGCAATTCCTAATCTGTTCATAGATGGTCTTCAGAGGTTCCTGAATTTGCTGAAATATAATGCAAAATGAATGGATTTGTATCTGAATTTTTCTAGGGAGAAATCCCAGGTTTTCAAAAGGGCCTATGACTTCAAAAAGGATTAAGTATCATTGTCAAAGTTTCTTTAATATTTAAAAAAAATTTTTTTTATTGAGGTGACATTCGTTTATAATGTTATATAAATTTCAGGTGTACATCATTATATTTTGACTTCTGTAGATTGTATCGTGTTCACCACCACAAGTGTAGTTGGTATCTGTCACCATATGCATGTGCCCTTTACCCCTTTCAACCTCCCCCTGCCCATTTTCCCTCTGGTCACCACCAATCTGTTCTCTATGTGTTTGTTTGTTTATCTTTCACATATGAGTGAAGTCATACAGTAATTGTCTTTCTCCGTCTGACTTATTTTGCTTAGCATAATACCCTCAGGATCCATCCATGTTGTCACAAATGGCTTGGTTTTGTCTTGTTTTTATGGCTTAGTAGTATTCCTTTGTGTGTGTGTGTGTATGTGTATATATATATATATATATCTTCTTTATCCATGTGTATATACATCTTCTTTATCCATTCATCCATTGATGAGTACTTGAGTTGCTTCCAAATCTTGTCTATTGTCAATAATGCTTAAATGAACATAGGGGTGCATGTATCTTTTTGAACTGGTGATTTTTGTGTTCTTTGGATAAATACCCAGAAGTGGAATAGTTAATCATATGGTAGTTCTATTTTTAGTTTTTTGAGGAATCTACATGCTGTTTTCCATAGCGGCTGCACCAGTTTACATTCCCATCAGCAGTGTACGAAGGTTCCTTTTTCTCCACATCCTCTCCAACACTTGATATTTATTATCTTTTGATAATAGCCATTCTGACAGGTGTGAAATAATATCTTGTTGTAGTTTTGATTTGCATTTCCCTAATAATTAGTGGCGTTGAAATCTTTTCGTGTGCCTGTTGGCCATCTGTATATCTTGTTTGAAAAAATGTCTGTTCATATCCTCTGCCCATTTTTTGATCTACTTGTTTGCTTTTGTGTTGAGTGGTATGAGTTCTTTATATATTTTGGATGTTAACCCCTTATCAGATTCATGATTTGCAAATGCTTTCTCCCAATTGGTAGATTGTCTTTTCATTTTGTTGGTGGTTTCCTTTGCTGTGCAGAAGCTTTTTAGTTTGATGTAGTCCCATTTGTTTGCTTGTTCTTTTGTTTCCTTTGCCTGGGGAGACATGATATTCAAAAAGAAACTGCTTAGACTTATGTCAGAGAGTGTACTGCCTGTTTTCTTTTAGGAGTTTTATAGTTTCAGTTCTCACATTCAAGTTTTTAATCCATTTTGAGTTAGTTTTTTGTATAGTGTAAGATAATGGTCTCCTTTCATTCTTTTGCATGTAGCTGTCCAGTTTTCCCAACACCATTTATTGAAGAGACTTTCCTTTCTTCATTGTATGTTCTCGGCTCTTTTGTCAAAAATTAGCTGTCTGTAAATGTGTAGGTTTATTTCTGGGCTGTCAATTCTGTTCCATTGATCTGTGTGCCTGTTTTTCTGCCAGAACCATACTGTTTTGATTACTATAGCTTTGTTGTATATTTTGAAATCAGGGCATGTGATACCTCCAACTTTGTTCTATTATCTCAAGATTGCTTTGGCTATTTGTTCCATGTAAGTTTTAGGATTCTGTGTTCTATTTCTGTGAAAAATGTTGCGATTCTGATTGGGATTGTGTTGAATCTATAGTTTGCTTTTAGGTAATATGGACATTTTGACTATGTTAATTCTTCCAATCCATGAGCATGGGATAGGTTTTCATTTGTTTATGTCTTCCTTGATTTCTTTCAACAGTGTCTTATAGTTCTCACTGCACAGGTATTTCATCTCCTTGGTTAAATTCATTCCTAGATATTTTATTCTTTTGCTCTGATTGTAAGTGGGATTGTATTCTTGATTTCTCTTTCTTCTAGTTCGTTGTTAGTGTATAGAAATGTGACTGATTTTTGTATGTTGATTTTGTATCCTGCAACTTTACCATGTTCATTTATTATTTGTAAAAGTTTTTTGGTGGATTCCTTAGGGTTTTCTGTAGATAAAATCATGTCATCTGCAAATAGTGACAGTTTCTCTTCTTCCTTTCCAATTTGGATCCCTTTTATTTCTTTTTCTTGCCTAATTGCTTTGGCTAGGACTTCTAATACTATGTTAAGTAAGAGTGGTGAAAATGGCATCCTTTTCAGGTTCCTGTTCTTAGAAGGATAGCCATCAGTTTTTCTCCATTGAGAATGACGTCAGCTGTGGGTTTGTCATATATGGCCTTTATTATGCTGAGGTACTTTCCTTTTACACCCATTTTATTCAGTTTTTTTTATCATAAATGGATGCTGTATCTTGTCAAATGTTTTCTCTGCATCTAGTAAGATGATCATGTGATTTTTATTCTTCATTTTGTTAATATGGTGTATCACGTTGATTGATTTGCGGATGTTGAACCATCCCTGCATCCCTGGAATAAACCCCACTTGATCATGGTGTATGATCTTTTTAATGTATTGTTGTATTCGATTGCTAGTATTTTGTTGAGGGTTTTTGCATCGATGTTCGTCAGTGATACTGGCCTCTAATTTTCTTTTTTTGTGTTGTCCTTGTCTAGTTTTGGTATCATTGTACCGTTGGCTTCATAGAATGAGTTAGGAAGCTTCCACTCCTCTTCAATTTTTTAGAAGAGTTTGAGAAGTATAGGTATTAAGTTTTCTTTGAATGTGTGGTAGAATTCACCATGGAAGCTGTCTGGTCCTGGACTTTTATTTTTTGGGAGGTGTTGATTACTGTTTCGATCTCCTTACTGGTGATTGGTCTATTCAAATTCTCTATTTCTTCTGGATTCAGTTCTGGAAGGTTGTATGAGTCTAAGGATTTATCCATTTCTTCTAGATCCTCCAATTTGTTGGCATATAGCTTTTCGTAGTTTTCTCTTATAATCGTTTCTATTTCTGAAGTGTCTGTTGTAATTTCTCTTCTTTTATTTCTGATTTGACTTATTTGTGCCTTCTCTGTTTTTTCTTGGTGAGTCTAGCTAAAGGTTTGTCAATTTCAAAGGAGCAACTCTTAGTTTCATTGATTTTTTTTCTGTTGTTTTTTGAGTCTCTATTTCATTTATTTCTGCTCTGATTTTTATTATTTCCTTCCTTCTACTGATTTTGGGCTTTGTTTGTTCTTCTTTTTCCAGTTCTTTTAGGTGCACTGTTAGATTGTTTATTTGAGATTTTTCCTGTTTGTTGAGGTAAGCCTGTATTGCTATAAACTTCCCTCTTAGAACTGCTTTTGCTGTATTCCATAAATTTTGGCATGTTGTATTTTCATTTTAATTTGTCTCCAGGTATTTTTTGATTCATCCTTTGAGCCAATTGTTGTTCAGTAGCATTTGTTTAATATCCACATATTTGCAACTTTTCTGATTTTCTTTTTCTTTTTTTTTTTTTGAGATTGGCGCCTGATCTAACATCTGTTGCCAATCTTCTTTTTCTTCTTTTTTCTTCTTCTTCTCCCCAAAGCCCCCTGGTACATAGTTGTATATTCTAGTTGTAGGTCCTTCTGGCTCTGCTATGTGGGATGCTGCCTCCCCATGGCTTGATGAGCGGAGCTAGGTCTGTGCCCAGGATCGGAACCAGCGAAACCCTGGGCCACCAAAGTGGAGCACGTGAACTTAACCACTTGACCATGGGCCAGCCCCTCTGATTTTCTTCCTGTAGTTGATTTCTAGTTTCATACCTTTGTGGTCAGAAAATATGCTTGGTATTATTTCAATCTTACATTTATCGAGACTTATTTTGTAGCCTAATATGTGATCTATCCTGGAGAATGTTCCATGTGCATTTGAAAAGCATGCGTATTCTGCAGTTTTTGGATGGAATGTTCTGTATGTATCTACTAAATCCATCTGGTCTCATGTTTCATTTAAGGCCAGCGTTTCCATATTGATCTTCTGTTTGGATGATCTATCCATTGGTATAGGTGGAGTGTTAAAGTCCCCTACTATTATTGTGTTATTGTCTATTTCTCCTTTTATGTCTGTTAATAATTGCTTTATGTATTTAGGTGCTCTTAAGGTGGGTGCATAGATATTTACAAGTGTTATATCCTCTTGTTAGATTGTTCCCTTTATCATTATGGAGTGCCCTTCTTTGTCTCTGGTTATAGTTTTTGTTTTAAAGTCTATTTTGTCTGAGCATTGCTACCCCCGCTTTCTTTTCATTGCTATTTGCATGGAGTATCTTTTTTCCATCCCTTCACTTTCAGCTCGTGAGTGTCTTTAGGTCTGAAATGTCTCTCTTGTATGCAGCATATACATGGGTCTTGTTTTTTTTATCCAATCAGCCGCCCTGCACCTTTTGATTGGAGCACTTAGTCCATTGACATTTAAAGTAGCTATTGATAAGTAGACACTTATTGCCATTTTGTTACTTTTTTTTCTGGGTGTTTTAGTAGTTCTTCTCTGTTCCTTCTCTTGCTCTCTTCCCTGTGGTTTGATGGCTTTCTTTAGTATTATGTTTGGGTTCCTTTCTTAGTTTTTTATGTATTTATTATTGGTTTCTGGTTTGTGATTACCATGAGGTTCATATCTAATAACCTGTGTATATAGCAATCTATATTGATGGTCTCTTTAGTTTGACCTCTTTCTAAAAGCTCTACTCTTTTACTCCCCTCCTCCCACATTTTGTTTGTTTGTTTGAAGATTGGCACCTGTGGTAACATCTGTTGCCAGTCTTTTTCTTTTTTTCTTCTTCTCCCCAAAGCCCCCCGGTACATAGTTGTATGTTCTAGTTGTGAGTGCCTCTGGTTGTGCTATATGGGACGCCACCTCAACATGACCTGATGAGCAGTGCCATGTCCGTATCCAGGATCTGAACCAGTGAAAACCCCGGGCCACCGAAGCAGAGCCTGTGAACCTAACCACTCGGCCATGGGGCTGACCCCCTTATGTTTTTGATATCATGTCTAACCTCTTTTTGTGTGTCTGACTCTTTTACCCTCTTATCATGGAAATAGACAATTTTCATACTTTTGTCTTTTGATCTTATTATCTTCATAGGTGGTTGGTCTGCTACCTTTACTGTATTTTTGCCTTTACTAGTGACTTTATTGCTTTTTTGATAATTTTCTTATTCCTGTTTGTGGTCTTCTCTTTCTTACTTAAATAAGTCCCTGTAGCCTTTCTTTTAAAACTGTTTCTTGGTGATAAACTCCTTTAGTTTTTGCTTGTCTAGGAAACTCTTTCTCTCTCTGTCTGTTCTGAATGATAACCTTGCTGGGTAGAGTATCCTTGGCTGTAGGTTTTTTCCTTTCAGCACTTTAAATATATCATGCCACTTCCTTCTAGCCTGTAAGGTTTCTGCTGAGAAGTGAGCTGATAGCCTTATGGGGTTTGCTTTGTATGCAACTTTTTGCCTTTCTCTTCTGGCTTTTAGGATTCTCTCTTTGTCTTTAATTCTTCACATTTTAATTATGCATTTTGGTGTGGGCCTCTGGGTTATTTGTTTGGTGCTCTCTTTGCTTCCTGTACCTGGATGTCTGTTTCCTTCCTTAGGTTAGGAAAGTTTTCGGCTATTATTTCTTCAAATAGATTCTCTGCCCCTTTGTCTCTCTTTTCTCCTTTTGGGACACCTATAATATGAATGTTAATGCACTTGATGTTGTCCCAGAGGTCCCTGAGACTGTTCTTGTTCTTTTTCATTCTTTTTTCTTTTGTCAGTTCAGCTTCAGTGATTTCTTTTAGTCTTTCGTCTAGCTCACTGATCTGTTCTTCTGTATCATCTAGTCTGCCATTGAGTCCCTCTAGTGAATTTTTCATTTCCTTAGTGTATTCTTCATTTCTGATTGCTTCTTTTATATATTTTCCAACTCTTTGTTGACATTCTCACTGAGTTCATCCATTCTTCTCCCAAGATCAGTGAGCATCCTAATGACTTTTTGTTTGAACTCTTTTTCAGGTGGATGGTTTGTTTCTGTTTTATTTAGTTCTTTTTCTGGGGTTTTGTCCTCTTCCCTTACTTAGAACATATTCCTTTGCCTCCTCATTTTGCCTCTTTCTCTGTGCTTATATCTATGTATTAGGTGAGTCAACTACGTCTCCTGATCTTGGAGAGGTGGCCTTGTGTAAGAGATGACTTATGAGGCTCAGGAGTGTGCTTCTCTCTCATCACCAGTTCTAAATGTTCCAGGAGTGACCCCTGTGTTGGCTACGTGTGTCCTATTGTGGCAGGGTTGCTCTTGCTACAGGTGCCCAGGGAGTCTAAGCTGTCCCCTGTGGCTGGCTGGTTGTAATGCTCAGCTGCATGTGGCTGCTATGGACCCTTCTGTCACTTCATTGGGCGTGGAGAGTCCCAGCACAGTTGGCTACAAGGTCTAATAGCACATTCCTGTTGCAGTTTTTCTGTTAAGTGAGTAGGCCCCCAGTATAACTGATTGCTATATGCAGGGGCTTACAGTTGTTGTAGGCCTCTAGCCTGCAAGGCTCTTGTCAGCTCTCTCAGGATTGCAGCTGAGTGGGGCTGGCCCCAGGTATGGGAGCACCTAATTGTTTCAGGCTTTGGAAGGTGGGGCTTATCCCCTATGTGGCTGTTTAAGAAGCACAAGTCTGCTGCAGCTGACAAGCCCCACTGCCCACAGGGCCACACACACCATCAACACAGTCCTGCTGCTTGCTCACACCCCAACCCCCTGAAGTGGACCCAGTAGCTGCACTGTAGAGACCCCACACATTCCACCAATGCTCCACACACTCCACCTGCTCATTGTGCATGCCCTGCCCTGCAGAGGTGGACCCACTCATCATGCTAAGGATCCAGGCACCCAGCCTATGCAGGCCCACAAGTTGCCTGAGGGCTTGCTGTTGGGTGGGGCTGGTCCCTAGGGAAGGCTGCCTGTCTTGGCTGAGCTGGATTAAATCAGTGTTCTAGTGGGTGGGGCAGACCCTGGGCTAATAGGCCAGGGGAAAAACTCCAATGGCGTCTGCCAGCGTCTGTTTCAGCATGTCTGTTCTAGGTCACATTATTGGCTGCTAACAGTGTCTCAGTCCCTGGAGAGGTCTCACCTCTCATCAAAGTGCACCCAGAACCTATCAGGTGAGTCTCTTTTCACCAAAGGACTGTTCACCTTTCTTTTGGTGATTTTAGGTTGCTTTCTGAAACAGGTGAATTTATGTGTGGGCCCTTTAAGAACCAGCTTTTTCCCCTTATGTTCAATAGCTTTTCTGGGGGTGTTCCCCGTTGTTGTTAGTAGCCAGCAAAGTTAGATATTATGACACTTGTCTCATTGTGCTGGGTCCAAAAGATACCTATAGCGGTAATGTTTCCCTCCTCAGGTCTCCCACTCCTCCAGGGTAGGTTCCCAGCTAGCCATGAAATACTGTGGCTTATGAGGTGACTTTTTTTTCTCTCCAGAAAAGAATGTCTGCCTCTTCCATCTCAGTAAGGACTGTCCCTTGTTGCAGGGGTTCTTTTTAGCTAGTTTTCAGTTCTTTCTTAGGGGTATTTTTTCCAAGAGTAGCTGTCAATTTGTTGTGTCCATAGGAGGAGGTGAGTTCAGAGTGCACCTATGCCACCATCTCGACACCAACTCCTATACCCATTTTAATGAGAGTGTTTTTTATCATAAATGGATGTTGAATCTTGTCAGATGCTTTCTCTATATCTATTGAGATGATCATGTGATTTTAATTCTTCGTTTTGTTAATGTGGTGTATCACATTGATTGGTTTAACCATCCCTGTGTCCCTGCAATAAAGCCCACTTGATCATGGTGTATGATCTTTTTAATCAGTTGTTGTATTCAATTTGCTAATATTTTGTTGAGGATTTTTGTGTCTGTGTTCATCGGTGATATTGGCCTGTAGTTTTCCTTTTTTATGTTGTCCTTGTCTTGTTTTGGTTTTAATACTTTTAACTCAAGAAAATCAAAGACTTTGATAATATTTAACTTATTCCAATAGTCAATCCTCCATCATTTAACATTTAAGGAAAATGAGCCCCAGAGAGGTTGATTGACTTCCCAATTAAGTCTCTTAATTTTTAGTCCAGTTTTCTTCTTGTAATCATTAAAAAAAAAAAGATATTCTCTTTTGTCCCTCTGTCTTTTTCACACTCCTTTACCCAGGGCAGTGATGAAAGGTTAGAATAGTTCAGTTGGTACTTTTTTTTTCCCAGCCCCAAGAGATATTCCTTGGTTCTATTGTAGTCTTTTGGTGTTGAGTCCTATAGGTATGTAAGTTTAAATAGCACCACATAATATTGTTTATAATTACCCAAAACCAAATTTGAATTAATAGAACTAATAAAGACACGTTTAAGTGACTTAGTTAAGTTACTTTAAAGCAATAAAAGCAAGTTTAGGAGTGGTCAATACCATGCCCTTTTGTGCTCTGACACTCCTTCTGCCACCATCCCCTGCCCCACGTTTTCTATCATCTAAACTGGCCCCTTTCTCCTCTTCCCCGCTCCCTTTCCTCCAGTAGATAGTAAAACAAGCAGGAGTGTTTTGATACAGGTGCTTGCTGTGGAGAGCCATGTAGAAGCAGCATTGTATGGTATAAATAGCATGATGGGTTGTCTAAAAGTAAAAGCCATTAGCCAAGTATTATTTGTGAGATTGTGGCTTAAACTTTGAAGTTCTGGTTGTATAGTGAAAAGCAAAATGATTTTATGCATTAGATGCAGATCTCAGGGATGATTATTGTGTGATTTAATCTAAAATATTTAGACAGTTGCTTGTTTGAAACTGTAACTTGTAGAACCAAAGTTTCTATATTTAGCTCTAGTCAGAATTTCATCTGGAGGATCTATTTTCCTATAATGTGGAAAACTATAGTTTTCCTCTCTTTTACTTTTTCACAAGTGTTTTCCTTTAATATTATACTTGCATATAGAAAACCCTTCTATGCAGAAATCTTGGTTGTTTTAAAATCTCAAAATTAACATACGAATATTCTGAAATTTTATTCATTTCTATTCAGTTAATTAAAAAGAAACTTTGTAGGGGCTGGCCCAGTGCCACAGCAGTTCAGTTCGCACGTTCTGCTTCTTGGCAGCCCGGGGATCGCCGGTTCGGATCCCGGGGGCGGACATGGCACCGCTTGGCATGCCATGCTGTGGTAGGCATCCCGTGTATAAAGTAGAGGAAGATGGCCGTGGATGTTAGCTCAGGGCCAGCCTTCCTTAGCAAAAAGAGGAGGACTGGCAGTAGTTAGCTCAGGGCTAATATTCCTCAAAAAAAAAAAAAAAAGAAACTTTGTAGAAAATTTAAAAAACACATCAAATCCATAAAATACTTTATTTCAAAGTTATAAAATGAATACATGTTCGTTGTAAAAAGTCAAACTGCAGCTGTGGTAAAAAGCAATGGTCCCCTCATCCCCATTAAAAGAAGACAAACTATTTGTTAAAGTATGACCTTGGCACTCGTTTACTCACTCCACAGTTAGTGGCTTGAAGTTAGCATTTGTTCTGCTGAAGCCTTGATCTGGTCCTTCTAGCAATAGGGCAATCCATGACAAGATAAAAAAAAAGCTTTAGAAAACTATTCTGGAACATGTTTGCTTAATGTTAGCAGATAAGCAGACTATTTCTCACTTTCTGAAAAGTATTGCTATGTTATAAAGTGGTATAAAATGTCAGTGGGCTAAAAAACAGATAAGGAGCGTATCAGAGAGAGAAAGTAGCCTATTCGCCCCCACCCCACTTCCTCCCAATGTTTTATTATAAAAATTTTCAGACGTTCATGAAAGTTGAAAGAATTTTACATGAACATCCATTTACCTACCACGTGGATTCTACCATTAACATCTTTCTATATTTCCTTTTTTTATCTCTATCCCTCTATCTTTCCATCAATGCATCTTATTTTTTTACATGTTTCAAAGTAAATTTCAGATTTGAAATTGATACATTTGTCCTTAAATACTTTAGCTTGCATATTGTTAACTGGATTTCAATATTTGAGTTTTTTTCTTTGGATGTAAAATTTACACACAGTGAAAAATATAAGTTAAAGATACATTTCCTGAGTTTTGACATATGGCGCACACCTGGATAACCTCAGATGATGTATATATATATATATTTATATATATATATATAAAAATAATATGTATATGTATTATATGTAATTATAATATGTACATGTATTATACATATATTTTTAATATATATAATATTTTTTTTCTTTTTGGTAAGGAAGATTGGCCCTGAGCCTGACATCTGTTGCCAGTGTTCCTCTTTCTGCTTGAGGAAGATTGACCCTGAGCTAACATCTGTGCCAGTCTTTCTCTATTTTGTATGTGGGACATTGCCACAGCATGGCTTGTTGAGCAGTATGTAGGTCTGCACCTGGGACCCAAACCCATGAACCCCAGGCTGCCAGAGCAGAATGTGCAAATTTAACCACTACCCCACCAGGCTGGCCCCGACTTATTTTTTTTATTGTATTAAAATATATGTAACTTAAAATTTGCTATTTTAACCATTTTTAAGTGTTCAATTCAGTGGCGTTAAGTACATTCACATTGTCGTGCTACCATCACCACTATCCATCTCCGGTCCTTTTTTGTCTTTCCTTACTGAAACTCTGTCCTGTTAAACAGTGACTCCCAGTCTCCCTCAACACTCAGTTCTTAGTAACCACTATTCTGCTTTCTGTCTCTGTGAAGTTGACTATTCTAGGTACTTCATATAAGTGGAATAATACAATATTTATCCTTTTGTGTCTGCCTTATTTCACACAGCATAGCATTTTAAAGATTCATCCATGTTGCAGCCCGTATCAGAATTTCATTCTTTTTAAGGCTGAATAAGATGAAGTGATATACTTTTAAGCTGCTGAGGCTTTTGTGTTTCTTAATTGACTTTACGTTCTTCAAATGAATCACTCTATAGAACAAAGGTAACTCTGAGTGTTGAGACTTGGCTGAGTATTCTCCCCAAACCTTCTTACAATAATGGCCTCTTTAGGTAGATACCAGATAGCCTTTCTGTTTTTCAGCTAACTTCAAGTTTGGGGTGGAGGGCAGGAGGTGTACACTGAATCGAAGGCAGGAGTTGAGAGTCTTGGAGTAGGCTCACTGAGTTGCTGAATGTCTTTAAGCAGATCACTTCTTTGGACTTTCTAAGGGTCCTTCTGGCTCTAAAGTTGTGTGACTGTATCATTTGCCTTTTTAAATAAACTGATAGACAAAAATGTCGATATTTTAAAAAGTCCATCGAATTTATATTTTAAATGAAAGGCTCCTTAGTTGGAAACCTATGCAACAGGAGTCTCAAATCCTCAGGGGCAGGCTGTAGACAACTGGTGAGCTCTAGTCTTTCTGAAGGAGGCAACTCTGCTTGGCTCCTGGGAGCTGCTGCTACTTGGGACCAGAAACCTGTTGTCCAAACTCACAATTTACCAAGAGAAACCAAAAAACTGGATATTTATGTGAAATCTTATGATTGCCTGATGTTGGCAACTAATGAAACGTAAAAAATAGTACTTTACATGCCAAAAAAAGCATGTATGTGGACCAAATTCAGTCTGCCAGCAACCGTTTGTGACCTTTGCTGGTTAAGAAAAAAATCCTTTACCTCTTCTCATAAACACAGAAAATTTTACAACTAAGCATGAAATGTGTTTTAAAGCTACATATTCTGTTTTTCAGAGTAATTGTATTTTTGATGTCTAATTGCTGAGACTTGTTATGGGTTCCCCCCTCCCCATAATCAGCCTAGCTACTTTTTATTTTTTATTTATTTAAAAAATTTTTTTTTCTGCTTTATTTCCCAACCCTCCCCCCCCACCCCCCCCGCCCCGTACATAGTTGTATATCTTAGTTGCAGGTCCTTCCAGTTGTGGGATGTGGGACACCGCCTCAGACGTGGCCTGACGAGCGGTGCCATGTCCACGCCCAGGATCCGAACCCTGGGCCGCCGCAGCGGAGCGCGCGAGCTTAACCACTCGGCCACAGAGCCGGCCCTGCTACTTTTTATTTTTAAAATTACTCTCATAATCAAAAGAAATAATGCTAATTCTTCATTAGGAAATTTCACTCATTTTAGAAATACGTGATGTAAAAAGTGAAGTTTGTCTCTAACTCCTCCCCTGGATCGCTACTCTGTGTTACACATTCTCGTACTTTCAGACCATATCACACCATACCATTGATCTTTAATTTTGTTCAGAGCTTAACACTACACATTTCCCATTGCATTTTAGGAATGTAGGAATGGTCATGATGATACCTGATATGTTATAACTTCATTTGTTTTTACTACCCTAAAGTTTGTGTAATGATAACCACACTTTTGAGTTTTACTGTATTTTTTTAGTAGTACACCAGTGTATAGGATATATTGTGACATGTGGCGTGATAAACAGTTTTGATTATTGGATTGTTCCCCTCAGGATTCCTTAGGCACTGAAGCTCCTAATTTCACTAAGGATTCTTCAGCATGGGCACGCTGAGGGCATAGTCTTCAGTGCCCTGAATAATACTGCCACAAGCCTTTCCCTCAATAAAGAGCAAAGGTGTAGTATACATCATTGCTTTGGATATTATGTAATTTGTGCATTTAAACATATTTCAAAATGTTTTAAGTAATAGAAAATGTAACTTTGAATTCAAAATATGTCTTACATGAGTGGGGGCATAAAATGAAATGTAAAATGTAGTCATTTTCCTAATACCGTGTTGGGAAACATGTCTCTCTAAAAAGTCACATATTCTAAATTGAGTTTATTCAAGAATATTTATGAGTTCCTACCCTGAATTAAGCCTGTGCTCTGTGACAGGCATACCTTCTGGTAGGAAATTAGACTTTAAACAATGAATTACATAATTATTTTATTAAGAATTTTGCAAGGGGCACTAAAAGAATACAGTGTGCTGCTGTAAGGGTGTAAAGGGGATGTGAAGTCATCTGGGGTCTCTGAGATGGTTCTCTTGAGGAAGTGATGTTTGAGCTGAGCTCTGTAAAGATTGGGTACAAATTAAATGGGCAAAAGTTTGTGCATGGTGGGATCATTCCAAGGAAAATGAATTGCTGAGTGGTGGCCCAGAGTAGAAGGAGCGTGGGTTATTCTAGGATCTGAGAATGAGTGGGCTGGAGTGCAGAGAGCAAAGGGGAGGTATGCAGAGGTCAGATCCCGTGGATCTAGAAGCTACATTAAGGATTAGGTCTATTCCTTTAGATAAGATGACTGTATATGTATTGTCCAAACCAGGCCATTTGAGAATGAAAGGTGGCACTACAACTAATATATAAATATATTACATATACTAATATATAAGTAATATATATAAACAGATTTTTATAATGTTGTTACTTGGATACTAGTCACCAATAGCAGCAATGTAGTATGGAATCTTTGCAGCAAGCTTGCTATGGAAGATGACTCTAAACTGGCATATGACAGCTCCATAAGATCATTGAAGGCAATTTCACTGTAATTTTGGCCACTGGCTAATTTCACAATCCTAAATATAATAGGACTCAATAAGCTTTAGTTTCCCCCGTTTTTGTTTTGAATTTTCCTTTAGAAAATTTTATTACTGACATTTCACACATATATAAAACAGAGAATAATGTAGTAAATTCAATATACTCATTACCCACTTTTAATAATTATTAAGATAATTATTAAATTTGTTTCATTTATAACTCCACCCATTCCTTCATCCCCTGGGTTATTCTTTTAATTATTATTTTATTGAGGTCATAATAGTTTATAACGTTGTGAAATTTCAGTTGTACATTATTTGTCAATCACCATATATATGTGTCCCTTTACCCTTTATGTCCACCCCCCACCCACCTCCCCTCTGGTAACCACAAATGTGTTCTCTTTGTCCATGTGTTTATCTTCCACATATGAGTGAAATCATGCAGTGTTTGTCTTTCTCTGTCTAGCTTATTTTGCTTAACATAGTGCTCTCAAGGTCCATCCACATGTTGCAAATAGGATAATTTTGTCTTTTTTATGGCTGAGTAGTATTCCATTGTGTATATTTACCACATCTTCTTTATCTGTTCATTAGTTGATGCATCCCTTGGATTATTTTGAAGCAAATTCCAGATGACATATTTCATCTGTAAATATCTCAGTGTGTACCTCTAAAAGATAAGAAAAATTACTGAAAACAAACCTCTTCAAGAACTTTTAACAGTGATTTCTTAATTCATCAAGTATTTGTATTGTACCAGTATTTCCGCTTCCTGATGTTGTTATAAATTAAAAAAAATTTTTTTTTACTTTGCTTGGTTCAGGATCCAAATAAGATCTGTACCTTGTATTTAACTGCTACATCTCTTGAGTTTTTAATGAGCTTCTCCTCCATATCTTCATTAAAAGTTGTTTTTTTTTATTTTTTACTTTTTTCCAGCTTCAGAATGTTTGCCCTGCAGTTTCCTATAGTCTGCATTTTTGCTGATTGTGTTTCTGTGGTGATGTTTACCATATTCCTTTGTATTTTCTGTAAATTGTTGATTACGTCTAGAGAACAGTGGTTCTGAACAGGGTGGGTGCTATTGGCATCTAGTGGTGGAGGCCATGCTGCTGAACATGATACAATGCACCGGAAGCCCCCACAGCCCCCACAGTGTCTAGCTTAAAATGGCACTGTTGAGTGCCAAGGTTGAGAAACTCTGACCTAGAGACGTGATGAGATTCAAGTTTAATTATTTTTGGTCTAGTTGTCTCTTTGTGATATTAGGGGCTACTGATTATTGCCCAGGTCCATTAATTTGTTAGAGGTTTACAAAAGGTTTATATTCTATCATTCCTTCTCTCTTTCTTTGTAATCTGGACTACCTCTATAAACAGAAATCTCCCTTCATCAATTATTTGGTTCCCCTTAGCTACAGTTCATACAGTAAAGGCAGGTTAAATGCCTGATGTTTTCCCTTTCTTTACCAGCCAATAACATTTTATATTTTATTCCAGGTTGATCTCCTATCAAGAGTTTTTGGCATTTGAATCTGTTTTATGTGCTCCGGATTCCATGTTCATAGTGGCTTTCCAATTGTTTGACAAGAGTGGAAATGGAGAGGTGACATTTGGTAAGGAAAAAGAAAGATTGTACGTGATAAGTGAAGTTAGTGAGGCTGGTCCAGTCTTTAATTGGTAAATCTAGTAACTACATATAGATTGCTGCTTATTTAAGAGCTAGTCAATAAGTGAAGTATTAATTTCCTAAAAGGATTTACACAGATAAAATTCAAATGGTTTTATTTTCTTCAAAGCGTTAGAGTACTGCAAAAAATTAAGGAATCTAGGAATGCTGTTGCTTCAGCTCACTGAGTCACTGACCCTTTCACATTCCTAAAATAAGTGGTGTAAAGTTTTCTTGTTCTGGGCCAGCCTGGGCAAAATTCTTTATGAAACACACCATGGACAACATGGAATAATCATCGTGTTCTTTAAGAGATTTTTGGGTAGAGAGTTCAGAGCTTCTCTGTAGCATCTTTGGAAGATTGCTACTATGTCATTTGACCACCAAGGATGGAATTGAAGGAGGAAGTTAAGGCAAGAATAGTTAGTATTCTCTGAACACCTATTTTTGATTTCTGGTTTTAGGAAACAAGGCTAGAATATTAAAATTATCATCTGAGTTGGATGTAGATATTGATTTAAGTCCTTTGGTAGGTATGTGATCCAGCACATTGTGATGTCGTGCAAGCATATGAACTAGGATTTCTATCTGTAGCCATGTATTAGTTTTTAAAGATGCTTATTTGCAGAAATTAGTTTGTGTTTAGTAAAAGTATCAGATCATTTTTCATGCAACAGTCTTTTCAATAAAAACAATGTAGTGTTTTCAAGGACCTTGAGCCCTCCTCCCTTTTTTTTTTGTAGTGGGATTTTTTTTATTGTTGTAAAACAACACATAACATAAACCTTACCATCTTAACCATTTTTAAGTGTACAATTCAGTAGTGTTGAGTATATTCACGTTGTTGTGAAACAGATCTCCAGGACTCTTTGTCTTATACATCTGAACTTGAGCCCCTTTTATGGTATGAATTGGCATCAATATGTGGTAGAGAAACTCTTGAAAATCAGGCTTTCCCTGAGCCACAGCACTAAATATTTACTCACTGTAGGGTTTGTTATAAAACAAATATCCTTTAGTTAAACCCAAAAGAAGAAGTATTACTGCCGTGATATGAATGATAAGGAAGTACAGGGATTTGGAAGGACCAGTGGTGCCTTTCCTGTGATCTTAGTGGGCACATTTTCTAGCTTGGCATTGACCGTTTCCTTCCTTCTCCCCATTGACTCAATTGTCTTCTGTATGAGAAGATTTTCCCAAGTAAATACCTATGCAGAGCTCCATAGGTTTGTGCATATATCTTGTCATTCTCCCTACTTTGGAGCAAGCTCTGGCCATTCTGCCTCTTAAAGAATGTTGACTTTTCTCAGAAACTCCTAAATTCTATAGTTTACAACATAAAACCTTTATCATCTCATCATTCAGCATTAACTCTGTACCCTAATAATGCTGCATTTTTAATTTTCAATAGGTATCACACATGTTCACATGTCTCACTTCCGAATGTGGTGCAGAAATGCTTGGGAAATAACTTGATACAAATATCTGCATTAGTGACAGTATACCTGTGCTTCTATCATGTGTCCAATGTTTAAGAATTAGATTTCCCAAAACCAAATTGTAATTTATTTTGTCCCTCCTACCCTGGGACTGTGGTTCTTTGTGTCACCTCCATTTGATTGCTTTTCCCAATTTCTACTTTTAAAAACAAGTCCCTCAAGTCAATTCATCCAACAGACTAACAATAGAGACTCATGTCATTGTTGATTAGTATATTAAAGTGAGTGTAAGAAGTAGCTGAGTGGTTTATGCACACCTTATTATTTCATGCATTGAAAGCTTATACTTAAATCCCAAACTTAGCATTTTATAGATCTTTTGTTTTTCCCTCAGACTATGATTTGTGAGTTAGAATTTCAAGAAAATATAATTAGGATTAAAAGCAAAACAAGTCAGTTTTAGTTTTTATAGCCCCTGGTATAAACTGAAGAACATATAAACCCTCCAGAATCCAGCTTTCGTTCTTCTGCTCCATAATCTAAAGATAGGACAGTTCTTACAGAATAGAATAAGGCGAACCCACTTTCAGCATTGTCCCTGGCAGGCTGGATGGTTAATTTGATGGTGCTCACCTATTTCCTGGGGACCTTGACCATTTCCCTTTCCTGCCCTGCCTCCCTAGTTTTGAGGATCCATTTTTAGATAAATTTTCTTAACTAAGATGAGAAGAATCATAATGAAGGAAAGTTTAATTTTATATTCTTAAGAAAAGAGGAAAAGTATTGAAATTGTTACAAATGTCATTTAACAAGATTTCTAAGGCTCACTCATTTCAGGCCGTATTCAAGACTACAGAATTTCAGCATAAGGAAATAATTAACTTGGAGTTTATTTTTATAGGATTTTGGATCTATGATAAAGGTCAGTTTTCATGTTTGTACCCACTTAATAAAATGAATTGTGTTTATGTATTTATAGACATATGTTTAGGTAAAAGGAAATTTTATATCCATTCTAACTAAATCCTTTTCACCAAATGGCCTTATGTTTTCTAGTTTGGAGCTTATTTAAAGTATAATTTTCTCTTGTGTACATCAGGGGAGAAAGGTGGGAGAGAATATTGGATGCAAGGTGTAATGGTGTGGTGAAAGACTATTATGCCATTGATATCTCTCGTGGACTATGATGAAGATGTTATCTGTGTACTTGTATATACTGTTCTCATCTATGCTTTTGTTTTTTTAGATATGCTTTTAATACACATCAAATTATATACTTAAATTATGTGCATCTTTACAAGCATTTATATAAATAGTGATATTGAACAACATTTACTTGAGTGCCAGACAAGCTTTTCTTATTGTTAGAGATACCTTTACTCTGGAGGAGAAAACTTACCATTGAGACCTTGGTAATGCATTTCAGAATGTGCAAGCTCAGGAGAGGGTTCTGGAGTTTTTAAAAGAGTGAATAAAACCATTAGTTAATTGTTTCCTCTTTGATGTTCCTTTAATAAAACTTCTAATGCATGCTGTGGATAATTACTTAATGGCTTGTATATCTGTTACTGCCTGGTGGCATGAGCCTTGTAGAGGACCTTGCATGACTGATGTGTGCTAGATACAGTATAAACTTGCCTTAGTCTCACTTTTATCCACCATTATACTAGATATTCTGCTGGGTAGAATTAGGTTGAGGTAAGCTAAATAACCAGTTATACTACATTGTGTTGTCAATAGCTGCCATGCATTTGTCCCAAATTAAAAAAATAAAAGCCTATTGCTTTAACAAAGATGTGATCTTTCTAAAAAATAAAAAACAAAATCCAGACTCTTATCCAGTAACTAATAAGTGAATATAAAACATATTATATATATTCTAAGTTTTCTATTAAAATTTCATCAACATTGTGTTCCAAAGTATTTGCCTAGGAATGGGAACTCTCCAAAGTGAGCTTTTCCAATGGCGCATCTTCACCCCCTGGCTATAGAACCCTCAAAAAGAAGAGACTCCTTTTGACTTTGTACTGTGTTTGACGATCAATATGTACAGCAAATAAAAATGTGTTCCATTTGTGCCTCTAAAATAGACTATTTTTCCCTAAGGGGAAGAAAAGATTGGAGTGGTTTAGGCATAACCATTGCTATTATTAAAAGGTGCAGGAGATGGAAGTGTAGATATGAAAATGTTGTACCTCTCTCAGTGGAAACAAAGCTATAGACATGGAAAAATATGAAATTCTAATGGTAATAAATACCTAGTTTACTCTGGTAAGAATTAGAGCTTCACCTGGGCAATCAAATTAAGTCAGGAAGAATTTTTGAGGCTCCTTTCAGATATTGCAGAGAAAGTTATTTTAATAGTCAAGGCTACTAGATCAGCTTAGAGTTTGAGGTAAAAGAAGGACATGGTGTTATTAGTTTTTATGCCATTTGGCGATAGACTGTTGAAGCATCTAGCTTCTATGGTAATAGATGCTCTTTAAATGTAAACTTATCTTACCTGAGAAACGGACCTTTACATATCCTTGGCAGCAGGACCACTCTGTTGACTGATTGTACAGTAGTCCCTTCTGGAGGTAGGTAAAGGGTTGATAGAAATACTTTTCCTCTGAAAAACAGAGGTGGTCCCCCAGGTAACTAACGACCCACCTGGAAGTCTGGGCCTGAGTCTACATGCTATGTTGGTTGGGACTTCCTTTGAAAGTTCCTGTTGTTGATCTTTTTGTTGTTGTTGTTTGTTTTCCTTTGTTTTCTTTTTTGGTCTCTTAGTTGTTCCTCTTCTTTCCCCCCAAGTTTTCCTTCAGTGAAAAACTCTTTACTTCCACAAGTCTCGCCATTGTTTTTGTTCAGTTATACACAAGGATATTCATTGTTCATGATGGGAGTCCTTCTAAAAAGCCTTTCTGACTTCACTTTAAGAACTGTGCAGGTGAAACTCAGCTATTGAGGACTTTTTTCCCTGACAATAAAAATGTTTGATCTCAAGCCTGTAAGTTGGAAGCAGTGGCTCCTGCTGGGCTGGAATCCTTGGAATCAGGATGTCATTGGGCTGATGGTAGGTGGGCTGTGTCACAGGGCTGATGGCTTGTATACCTACAGGAGGAGTTCTCTGGCCACACCGTTGGTACAGCAGCTCCTTCCAGGCTCATTCATGGAGCAGGCATGGTGGCAGTCTTGGAGAAGAGTGCCAGCCCCGGTCAGAGGTAATTTTGTACTGCAGAAAGGTGAACAAGACCTGTAGGAAGCTCCCATAAGGACCAGGGGAGGGATGAGGGTGGATGAGATGGGAGACATAGTGTGGGCTGCTGGGGAAATTAAAACCTCTAAGACATATTTACATAATATGTATGCCTCAATGTGTATTTCATCTAGTCCAATCATTATAAGTGACTGATACAGCTAAACTGACTAATGTTATACGTCTGTGAACATTTTTACTTAATCACAGTTGTCACCATTACCTGCCCTCTTGACAAATCATTGTGCTCCTCTCCTTTGAGCAAAGAGAACATAATGACAGGCTACTTTTGTATCTGGCCCCAATTCCCTCTTCAAAGGAATTATAAACCATCTCTTTCATAAGCCCATGCTCTGCAGGAAGTAAAAAAGTGGTCTGTTGTTTTCTATATGTCAGAAAACAAATGGATTCCTATTTCCCTTAGCAATGCCAACCTAGTATAAAACACTAGATCATGATCTTGCTGCCAGTAAGATGTGACTGTCGTATCCCTTTCATCGGCCAGAACTCTGGCCACTGAAATAGCACTCTTTGGAGTGCTATTTAGAGCTAAAGACCCTTGTTTGCCACTGGAAAGACGGGATTCTCTCTGGGGGGAGAAACTTGCTATGCAGTTCCAATTAAATGTATTGGATATACTTAAGATTATTGGTGTTCCCTTTCATGTCATGCAGAACCTGATAAAACCGGATAAGAATGTCAGCTGTTTGAGCGATTGCCTCACACAAGTGTAAGCTCTCCAGTTCTGGAGCTTTTGTGTAACTTTTTCTTTGATAAGCACATCCTGGTAAAAGTGAAGTGGTAATTATGAATTGGACTTCAAAACCGTAGTTGCACTAATTGTTTCTGTAAGCTTCCTGAATTATCCTTAGGCAGTTGGTAGTGGAAATAACGACAGAAGGGAAGTGGGATACATCAAGAGGTACCAAAGTAGGTTTGAAGTTTTGATAGTCCTAGTAACTATAGTTGTAGCCTGTGACATGGCTAAAATGATTACATGTCTGGGGTAGTCAGTAAACCGCAGTACATAATAATGGTCATAATAAAATACACAAAGCTGTCAAGTGACCACTTTGGGAGAAGTAGGAAACATTCAAACAATACTAATGGTAAATGATACTTCAATATTTGGGGAGATTACTATGAGTAATTTAGGTCATCATTTTAATTGTTTCAAAGATATTCTAGGATCTTATTTAGAGGTTGCTAGGAAGTTTACAAAATAGGATTTTAGGTAAAGTTTTTATTATAGAGCTATTTTTCTGAATGTAAATTATACATTATAATTTTGGTTTATAAATTTTTTTATGATAATAGAAAACAATTTTCATAGTTAAACTTTCATAGTTTGAAAGCTTTTGAATCTTTGACTTTGATGTAGCTTTACACTGGAGGTTTTGATGTTTTCTGATCATATAGAGGGAATTCAGTTTTATTCCACCATTATATAAAACTTATCTAGGTAACAATATGTAAATTTCTTATCAAATATTTGAGTTTGGAGAGATTGTGACCTTTAAAATGAAGGTTGTCATAAAACAACTCATTACTTTTAATAATTAATATTACTTAAATATATATAGTAATATAAGTTATCCTATTCTGTTTTCCCTTAATTTCCCCATGTTCTCTTAGTTTAACCCTTTATTTGTTAGAACTTAAAAATAAGAAATCAAATTAAGTAATTTGAGAATAGAAGCAGCTAATTAATTAGGAGGATTCTAAAAAATCTTTGCTGATCTGCCATAATATTTTAGCTTTAAATATTTTTTGTCAGCTTTATTATCTTAATTATCTTGTAAACTTTAGCATATTTTACAACTTGTTGACATTTCATATAGATTTAAGGGTAGTCTTTTGTGTTGGTTAAAAGCCAGGATCCCATGAATTGATTTTGAGTTAATTCTTTGCTTTTAGAAACAACCCATATATTTACTTTATGTTTGTGGGAGGTGAAAATAATTTGACATGATTTGAAAACTCTGAAATACTGTTGCTCCTTAGGCAAGAAATAAATGCTACATTCCATTTGAAAGAAAAGATGAGAATCCCATCTCCCCAGTGACATCCAATGCCTTCTTCCAACTTACTGATTACTGTGACCTATTCAGAGCTGTTGTATTGAGTCAAGACTTGTAGAATTTCCAGTTTAGGATTCTTATACACACACACACACACACACACCCTCCCCCATAGCAATGCTTTTATCAAGGAAGAAAGGTATATAAAACTAAAGGGAATCCATTAAACCATTTACAATACGAGATCTGTATCTTATTCAAAGAATTAGCAGAAATTAGATAAAATAGCATAGTTGAAGATTATAAAACATTAAACTTGTGTTTACTAATTCTCTCCTATAATTGATAGCTATCAATGGTAAAACCCTTTCACTAATACAATTGGCTCAAATTTGAAAATAATTTTGTTCTTAAGACATCTGTAAAACAGGCTTCCTGCTTTCTTAACTTCGTTAATGATTTTTTTTTTTTTTTTGGCATGAGCTTCTAATTAGTCTATCCAGTCTATGCTTGTTAAAGTGCCAGTCATTTGTGAATTGACTTTTACAGTAAGCGTAGAACTGTGGAAGAAGGTGAATGGCATTGTTATGCATGAAGACATGCTGTCAGAGGGTTTTGGTTGTATATTAACAGTGTGACTGGTTCCTACCTAAAAGTTAGTGCACAGTGGTTAGTCCTTCTTTATTTAAAAGTGAATCACTAATTTCACTTACCTTAAACTATTTTAATAGTTGAGACTGATAATCATGGTTTTTATGGGGATTTTGAAGCTTTCAGTCAAGACCATACTTTTGACAATATCAGAAGCTTTTAATAAGGTGCTTGCTGCTGAGCTAATGATATGCTTTTGGTAGTATTTCTTATTACCTATCTTCAATAGACATATTCAGGCTAGTGTGAATGTAATAATCAAGCCTCAATCAAACCATACTTAGTATGACAAATATTGCATTATACTGTAATCTAGGTATTCATGCTTCTGATAAAGGACTTAATTCGACTCCTTGAGGAACCCGGAAAACACTATTGATTTTATACTGGAATGCAAAGTAGCAGCCATTTATAGTGCAAGATATAAATCACTTCCTAATTAAAATTAAATCAGAGAAATTAAGAATCTCATGGCCTTATATGTAATGGTACACAATCTTAAGTGTAAAATTATATTTTGTATCAATTGTGTTCCTGTGCATGGGTTTCTGGGCACAAAAAAATTTGCAGCTAATCTTAACAGAAGCAGATAATATTGACTTTTAAAATTTCTCTTAATTTCTTTCTGTAGGAACATTGCAGTGGACTAAACTACTTATTCCACATATAATTTATTTTTTTGTTTTCCCTTTTAAGAAAATGTCAAAGAAATTTTTGGACAGACTATTATTCATCATCATATCCCTTTTAACTGGGACTGTGAATTTATCCGACTACATTTTGGGCATAATCGGAAGAAGCATCTTAACTACACAGAGTTCACACAGTTTCTCCAGGTGAGCTTAGTTTTCATTTTTGTTGTTGTTACTACTGTCAGAGTCAATTCCAACTCCTAGTGACCCTGTGACTCCTGGTATAGCAGAGCTGAACTCTGCCCAGTCTATTTGCGCCATCCTCTCCCCTTCTGGTGCTAGATCAGACAATGCTCTGCTGCTATTCCTAGGGTTCTCATGACCAATTTTTCGGAAGTAGGTGACCAGGTCCTTCTTCCTGTTCTGTCTCAGTCTGGAGGCTCTTCTGAACCTTGTCCACCATGAGCGATGCTGCTGATATTTGAAATACCGGTGGCATGGCTTTCAGCATCACAACAACATGCAGCTGCCACAATATGACAACTGACAAATGGGTGGTGTGGTTCCCTGACTGGGAAATGGACCCAGACCTCGGTGGTAAGAGTACTGAATCTTAAGCACTAGACCACCAGGGCTGGCTGGTTTTCATAACTGGTGTAAATATATGCCATTCCTCCTCTACCTCCTTCCATTTTAGTTTTATTAAGTTTATTACCAAAAATAGCAATGCTCTGTGGCATCTTACCTCCATTTTTCATTTCCCTCTCCCGGAGGCAACTTCTTTAAACTCTTATAATGGTTTCCTTCAGTGTTTACTTCCAGAGCTTTAAATAATAAACTTGTGCTGACACTTCTACTTTTTAATTTTTCATTTTTAGGTATTTTTGATTGAATTCTAATTGTGGAAGATTAGGGGCTGGTTCTTTCACCTCTCCCTCTCCAGCACAGACTTGGACATCTTCTGTCCCCACCTCCCATAGAATTATTTTACGATTCTTGAGATCAATAATTATATTTGAATTACTATAATTTTGTAAACACTATGCGTGACTAAAATGATTACTTTTCTTAGAGTTTCTAGTTTTTCTTATTTGTTTAGTTTTCTGTGCGTTAGTGCTAATTCATTCTCAAACTTTGCCTCAGTTATTAAAATCTCATTTTAATGTTTAAAACACATTAGGTATTCTATCAATTTCATCTTCTTGGAGCTCTCGATGAGCTTTCTTTCTTTTTTTAAAAAACAGAGGTAAAATTCACTTAACTTAAAATTAACCATATAAAAGTGCACAATTTAGTGGCATTTAGTATATTCACAGTATTGTGTAACCTCCATCTCTGTCTAATTCCAAAACCTTTTCATCACCCCGAAAGAAAACCCTGTACCCATAAAACAGTCACTCTTCATTTCTGCCTTTCCCCAGCCCCTGGCAACCACCAATCTACTTTCTGTCTTTATAGATTTACCTTTTCTGGAGATTGCATATAAATGGAATTATACAATATGACTTTTTGTGTCTGGCTTTTTTTCACTTAGCATAAGGTTTTCAAGGATTATCCACATTGTAGCATGTATTAGTACTTTATTCATTTTTATGACTGAGTAATATTCCATTGTATTGATATACCATATTTTGTCTATCCAGATATTCGTTAGTTGATGGTCACTTGAGTTGTTCTCAGCTTTTGGCTGTTGTAAATAGTGCTGCTGTGAACATTGGTGTACAAGTATTTGTTTGCATACCTGTTTTCAGATCATTTGAATGTATCTCTAGGAGTGGAATTAGTAGTTCATAAGGTAATTTTATGTTTAACTTTTTGAGGAACCACCAGACTGTTTTCCATAGCCCCTGCACCATTTTCCTGTAACTTTCTGACCTACTTCATGTTCGGAGGCTGGACTTCGTACTGGTTGCATAGCTGTCAGTCTGGTCTCCCTTCAGCTTCATCCTGGGGCATCCATTTGTCTTTCTCTTCTGTTGACTCTCCTGTTTGCTGGATTTCATCTCTTCCTTTGTTATGGTTTACTTCCTCTTTTTGGTGGAATACTTCCTGCAGGGGCTTCCTGAGGAAAATAAAATAACTTTTTGTGAGACCTTCATGTCTGAAAACCTCTGCTCTGTCATTACTCTTAGTTTGGCTGAGTATAGAATTCCAGTAGGAATTTATTTTCCTCCTAATTTTGAAAGCATTTCTCTTTTGTTTTCTAGCTTCCAGTATTGCCACTGAGAAGTCCAATGCCATTCTCATTCTTGATTCTGTTTTGAAACTTTTTTTTTCCACTCTGGGGCGTTTTAAGATTTTTTTCTTCTCGTCAGTGTTTTGAAATTTCACAGTGATATTGCTTGGTGTGTGTTTATTTTTATTTGTCGTACTGGACATTCAGTGGCCTCTTCTAACTTGAAAATTTCTGTCCTTTAATTCTTGAAAATATTCTTATTGCTTTTCTTATTTACTTCTATTTTCTTCCTTTATAGAACTAGTAAAATATTAAATGTATGAACCTTTAGTTTTCTTTTCTTTCCTATTTTCCTTCTGAACCTTCTGTTAAGTTTTTTTGTTTGTTTGTTCTATTTCTAATTTTCAGGAGCTCTTTTTGCCTTCGGAATATTTCTTTTTAAAAGCAGCACGCTGTTCTTCTTTCGTGGATGTACTATTTTACTTCTCCAAAGATATTAAAGACAGAGTTTTTTGTTTGTGTGTTCTTGCTAATTTTCTTCTTCCTGCAAAGTGCCTGTTTCTTCCGAGTTTCTTTCTTGTTCTTAGTTTGGATCTCTGTTTTTCATGTTAGTGGCTTTTCTCATATGTCTGATGGTCCTTGGTCCTCTTCATATTTAAGATTGAAGCTTAGTGAGAGCTTTGGGTTCATGGTAGTACTTACTAACTCTTACTGTAAAGTTCTCTGGCTGGGCTGTTTTATTGGGGACCTTCCAATGTCTGTATGTTCAGGTCTTTTCTTTTGACCTGGAGAATCAGAGAATAATTATCTGGCCTCCCATCTGGAATGTGAGATCTGTCTTTTGACATTCTGGTTGCTGAGTAAGACAAGAGGGTTGGAGGTCTCAACGTTCAGTGTGGGCATGGACTTTGGTTTAATTACCTTTTCTTAACTGTGCCTGGTCTCCCCTAGTCCACAGATCTGTTAGACTCTCCAGACGGTAAAACTCTGCCAGGGTTGGGAAAGGGCAGAGGCCCGGCTACGGTGGGGTAAGGCGGGTAACTAACTGCTTTTTAAACAACCTTCTATCTAAGCCTCCTGTGTTCAGCTTCACCTTTCCTGTCACTTCCAGGGGTACTAGTGCAGTCAATTCCTGGGTCTTTGGGAGGTTCTGTCATACACATTGGATTACTTTTAGACTTTCTCCACTTCTGGTTTTCTTGGGTCTGCCAAGTCAGTTTACTTGCCCTCCTGCTCTCTAACCTTAAAAATGTAGTTGCTTTCTTCTCCTTTTCTATTCTCTTTGTCTTGAGTTTCTGTTTTATTTTATTTTTAGTTCCTTTACTTTGATTTTAGTGAAGAATAGGGTTTTGGAAAACAGCAGAGCTAAGTGTACTAGTTCAGTCTCATCCAAAGCCACACCATTTCTGAAGCTCTGCTATTTTCATCTCATATTTAGGTGAAATCCATTTCCAAGTGCGTAAGATCTTTAGCTTTGGCACAACGTCCTTTCTTTGCCTTTTTCCTCAGTCCCCTACTCACCCTCTCAATGCAGAAGCAAATTTATTTTATCTTTTATTTATTAGAGTATCTTTATCTTTTTAGATAAAATCTCTTTTTAGAGTATCCTTATTTATTTTATCTTTTATAAGCCCAGAGTATTGCCTTCCTTCCTTAGTGTGATCACAGTTTGAAAACTGTATCCTTTAGATGTGGATATTTGTAGAACCTAGTGCTTGTTCTAATACTTTCACTGTTAGTGCCCACTAAGATGTGGAATGGACCTGTGTCTGCTGCTGATGCTGCTCAGGGATATCCTTTCTACGGAGAACACTTTCAACCATATTTTAAGGCTGAAATAAAGACCAAAAATTGCTGCTTTGTTGGGAGGGTGGTGTGGTTGGAGCTGAGGTGATAGGAAGATGGAGTGAGTTAGGGAGAATGACTAAAGTAGAAGAGGAAAATTCACAGATATGTGGAGATTAAACAACATGCTCCTGAACAATCATTGGGTCATAGAAGAAATCAAAAGGGAAATAAAAAATTATGAGACATGAAAATGGAAACACAGCATACCAAAACCTATGGGATGCAGCAAAAGCAATTTTAAGAGGGAAGTTTTAGTGACGAACACCTACATTAATAACAACAACAAAAAGATCAGAATAAACAACCTACCTTTATGCCTCTTGGAACTAGAAAAAGAAGAATAAACTAAGCCCAAAGTCAGTAGAAGGAAGGAAATAACAAAGACAAAGCAGAAATAAATGAAATGGAGACTAGAAAGACAATAGAAAAGATCAATGAAACTAAGAGCTTGTTTTTTGAAACGACAAACAAAACTGACAAACCTTTAGTTAGACCAACTAAGAAAAAAAGAAGACTCAAATTGAAATGAAAGAGACTTTACAAATGGTAACATAGAAATACTAAGGATCATAAGAAACTACTATAAGCAGTTATATGCCAACAAATGAGATAACATAGAAGAAATGGGTAAATTCCTAGAAACATACAACCTACCAGGACTGAATCATGAAGAAACAGAAAATTTGAACAGAGCAATTACTAGTAAGATTGAATCAGTAATCAAAAACCTACCAACAAACAGGGGCTGGCCCCGTGGCCGAGTGGTTAAGTTCGCGCGCTCCGCTGCAGGCGGCCCAGTGTTTCGTTGGTTCGAATCCTGGGCGCGGACATGGCACTGCTCATCAAACCACGCTGAGGCAGCGTCCCACATACCACAACTAGAAGAACCCACAATGAAGAATATACAACTATGTAGCGGGGGGCTTTGGGGAGAAAAAGGAAAAAATAAAATCTTAAAAAAAAAAAAAAAACCTACCAACAAACAAAAGTCCAGGACCAGATGGCTTCACTAGTGAATACTACCAAACATTTAAAGAAGAATTAATACCAGTTGTTCTCAAACTCTTCTAAAAAAATGGAAGAGGAGGGTACACCTCCTCCAAATTCATTTTTTAAGACCAGTATTACCCTGATACCAAAGCCAAACAAGGACACTACAAGAGAAGAAAATTACAAGCCAGTGTCCCTGACGAAGGCAGATGCAAATACCCTCAGAAAAAAGCTGAATTTAGTAGTACATTAAAAAGATCATACACCATGTTCAGGTGGGATTTATTCCTGGGATGCAAGGATGGATAGACAAATCATTAAATCTGATAAACCACAAATGGAAGGATAAAAATCATATCATCTTTTCAATAGATGGAGGTACAGAAAACGCATTTGAGAAAATTCAGCATCCTTTCATGATAAAAACTCTTAAATTAGGTATAGAAGGAACATACTGCAACATAATAAAGGCCATATATGACAAGCCATGGCTAACATCATACTCAAAAGTGAAAAACTGAAAGCTTTTCCTGTAAGTTCCAGAACAAAACAAGGATGCCTGCTCTCACCACTTTTCAACACAATGCTGGAAACTTCAGACAGAGCAATTAGGGAAGAAAAAGAAAGAAAAGGCATCCAAATTGGAGATGAAGAAGTGAAATTGTCCCTGTTTGCAGATGACATGATATTGTATACAGAAAACCATAAAGACTCTACCAAAAAGACACAAAGTCGTTAGAACTAGTAAACGACTTCAGGAAAGTTGCAGGATACAAAATCAATATACAAAAATCAGTTGCATTTCTATACACTAACAATGAACTATTGGAAAGAGAAATTAAAACAACCCCATTTGCAATAACACCAAAAAGAATAAAATACTTAGGAATAAATTTAACCATGGAATTGAAAGATTCGTACATTGTAAATCATAAGACGATGAAAGAAATTAAAGAAAACACAAATAACTAGAAAGATATTTCGTGTTCATGGATTGAAAGAATATTGTTAAAATGTTCATACTACCCAAAGCTATCTATAGATTCAGTGCAACCCGTATCAAAATTCCAATGGCATTTTTCACAGATATGGAAAAAACAGTCCTAATATCTGTATGGAACCACAAAAGACTCCAGATAGCCAAAGCAATCTTGAGAAAGAACAAAGCTGGAGGCATAACACTTCCTGAATTCAAACTATATTACAGAGCTATAGTATTCAAAACAATATAGTCATAAAAACAGACACATAGACAAATGGAACAGAATAGAGAGCCCAGAAATAAACCCATGTATGGTATATATGGTCAATTAATTTTCAGCAAAAGAGCCAAGAATATGCAGTGGGGAAAGGGTATCTCTTCAATAAATGGTGCTGGGAAAATTGGATAGTCACATGCAAAAGAATGAAACTGGACAACTATCTTATACCATACACAAAAATCAACTCAAAATAGAATAAAAACTTGAATATGACACCTGAAACTTTAAACTCCTGAAAGAAAACGTAGGGGGTAAGCTCCTTGACATCAGTCTTATGATGATTTTTTGAATTTGACACCAAAGCAAAGGCAATAAGAGCAAAAATAAACAAGTGGGACTACCTCAAACTGAAAAGCTGCACAGCAAAAGAAACCATCAATAAAATGAAGAGGCAGCCTATGGAATGGGAGAAAATATTTACAAATCACGTGTCTAATAAGGGATTAATATCCAAAATATACAAGGAACTCATGAAACTCAGTAGCAAAAATCCTCAAATAACCCACTTAAAACATGGACAAGAGAACTAAATAGACATTTTTTCAAAGAAGACATACAAATGACCATCAGCTACATGAAAAGTTCTTCAACATCACTAATCATTGGGGAAATGCAAATCAAAATCACAATGAAATATCACCTCACACCTGTTAAGATGGCTATTATGAGAAAGACCAGAGACAACAAATCCTGGCAAGGATGTGGAGAACAGGGAACCCTTATACACTGGTAATGGGAATATAAACTGGTACAGCCAGCCACTATGGAAAACAGCATAGAGTTCCTCAAGAAATTAAAAAAAATAGAACCATCATATGATCCAGCAGTCCCACTTCTGGGTATATATCCAAAGGAAATGAAATCAGTATCTCAAAGAAATAACTGTATTCCTGTGTTTATTGCAGCATTATCACAATAGTAAAGTATAGAAACAACCTAAGTGTCTGTTGACAGGTGAGTGGATAAAGAAAATGTGGTGTGTATATACACAATGGAATATTATTCATCCTAAAAGAAAGGATATCCTGCCATTTGTAATAGCATGGATGAAGTGAAATAAGCGAGACAGAGAAAGATAAATAATACATGGTACGCTTAAATGTAGAATCTAAAAAAAAGTTGAGCACATAGAAACAGTAGAATATTGGTTGCCAGGGGCTGGGAGGTGGAAGAAATAGGGAGAGGCTAGGAAAAGGGTACAAACTTTCAGTTACAAGATAAAGTCTGAGAGTCTAATGTATAACGTGGTGACTGTGGTTAATAATACTGTATTGCATAATTGAAATTTGCTAACAGAATAGAACTTAAGTGGTGTCATAAAAAAAAGAGATAGATATATGAGATGATGGATGTCTTAATTCGATGGTAGGAATCCTTTCATAGTGTATACATATATCAAATCATCACGTTGTACACTTTAAATATATTACAGTTTTATTTGTCAATTGTACCTGAATAAAATTGAAATTTAAAAAAAGTAGAAGGGGGAAAATGAGAAAACGTTGTCAAATTGTTCTGGTTGTTTGTTTTGTACCCTTTATCTTTCATACATATTTACCAGCTAAAATCAGGGTTTTAGTTTCTCCACTTCTATTGCTCTTTTCAGGAAAATCCAAATATTTAGACGTTTGATGATAGATTTTAAAATGTTTAGATGTTTTTCTCAATGTTGTCATTTAATGCTTGTTAGGACTATTGGAAGGTTTAGTAGGTTTGATATACGTCTCTAGCCTATCAACCTGCTAAGAAAAAATATTTTTAAAGCTTGTTTTATTGTTAAGTATCATACAAATACAGAAAGCCATATAAAACAAATGTATAGCTTAATGAATTATTGTAAGACAAACTCCTGCTGAAGTAATTTTAACGTCTTTGAATTACCATTGAGATATCACAAGTCCATAGGAAAATATAATTAAATAAATTAGTAAAACAGTGAGACTTTCATAAATAAATGATAATGAAAATTGCAATATTTAGTTTTATCTATGAATATTTATGTATTTAGATATGAATATTATTTCCAGAGTTGCAAATAGTGTGAAAATGCCATCCAGTAGCACCATTATGTTGTGATAACAGATTTATTTGGATTATGTTGTGGGTCCTCAGGGCAGAAATACTCTAAATTAGACTTTCGCATAATACTTAGGGTACTACTGGCATATTTTATTGATATCACTTATTACAGAGTTTCACTGTCCAGTGGTTCAAAAGTTCAGAGGTCTTCTGGATTGTTTCACAGTTTGTGAGTAACTGTGCCCAAAGCCGGATGGAGTGATAGCTGAACACTAGTTGTGCAGTTTGCTGTTCGTAACTTTCATGTTAGGATCACTAACTAAATATTGCATTTACCAATCAGTAGAGTTTCTCACTAAGTTCATTTTAAAAAATTGTTTGAAAAATGGCCTCTAATTCGTTGAGGGAAAGAGAGAGAGAGCATGAGAGTGAGAAACACTTTGATTGCAACATTTAAAATTGAAAACTGGAAATAAATCTAAACTTTTAATTCAGAAAGTATTCTTAGATGACAAGAATGCCTTCAGGCAGGAGAGAATAAATTTCTGCTTACTTTAAAGGTTAAAATAAAGCACTGAAAACGTACAGAGTAAAGTTGAAGTTAAAAGTTATAAGTAACGTATAACTTTTCACGTGAGTGGTGTTTTTCTCCTCCCTTTTCTTTATTGCCATGCTGTGATCCATTCTTCTCCCTGAGGAGTACTATAATACATTTTCTCAGAAAACATGTGCTTTTAAAAATAAATTAAAAGTTTTGTTGTAAACTCAGAGCTATACATTGTTCATTTCTGTGGTAAGTGCATGTAGGGGAAGGATGTCTGTCCCTCCTTTTCAAAGCTTACAGTAGGCATGTGCTTTAACAAATCTAATGCCCTATTTCTAACTTTTGCCTTCAGGAGCTACAATTGGAACATGCAAGACAAGCCTTTGCACTGAAAGACAAAAGCAAAAGTGGCCTGATTTCTGGTCTGGATTTCAGTGACATCATGGTTACCATTCGGTCTCACATGCTTACTCCCTTCGTGGAGGAGAACTTAGTTTCAGTAAGTAAAAAGCAAGTACTTCAACTTATTATTTCCTTAAACCTTTTGAACCATTGGGTCCTGGGTTGCTTCCTTGGACCCATCTGACTGTCAACTGTTCTAACTATATGCTTGGCTGGTAGAAGGTAAACAGGTATGTGTGTAAGGGAGGTGGGAGTGATGGTGAATAGTCTTTCCCCAGATCATAGCTTTTTTCAGAGCCACCGTCTTGCTCTCATGTATTTCCAGATTGTTTATTTCCATTTACGGAGTGCAACTAAAGAAAACAAGGAAATTTGTAGACAAGAGTGTGCAATTACTTTTTCCAGTGGGCGGTACCTCTCCCAGACACAACTGCCTTCACCTTGGCCTCTTTCCATCTCACCAAGCTCCCAAAGCCTTGCTATAAGGATGGCTCTTTCCTTTGTTGCCTGCAGGGTGCTGTTTGCTAGAGGAATCGTCACTGGCCTCTACACTCTTTTAATAACCAAGGCCATGGCAGAAGGTATGGAGGAAATATGTGGGCACCAGCTTCTGGCTCACTCCTCTCTCTGCCCCTTCACCTGTACATTCAGTTTGCATGGACCAGACAGTTTTTTGTTCTGTCAAACTGCTAATCTCTGTAAAGTAATCATCTGGACCAATAGCAAACTGATGTCATCCACTTCCTCACAAAGAGTGGTGAAACTTTCCTCACGTACCAGTTTTCTTGTTCATGTGTTGTACTTATGTATAAGTTTTTGATTTCTGCTTGTTTTAAATGGAGGGAAGCCAATGGGTGCTTTTGTTGTTTCAGCTGAAGATCATTATCCCTGATTTAGACTGGGGTAGAAAGATCAACTTCTGTTCTTTTTCTTCAGTGAATTTGAACATGGAGCATGTCACTTTCTCCTACATGTTTCACCTCCTTGACACCCATCTCCCACTCCCCTACCCTCGCCTCATACCCAAGCCAGAAAATGAAAGAAGGAAAGAAAGAAAGGGAGAGAGGGAAGGAAGGAAAGAAGAAGGAAAGAAAATCCTAGAGAGAAGGACTCACTCAGTGCCTTGGGATTAAAAGACTCATTTAATCTTTCCACTAGGGTTAGAGAGACCTATTATAGCCTCAGTTTACCGAATGCCATTTCAATCCCCAGAGGAATGTATGAAATAATTTGAGTGCTGCTTTTGGGACACTGGTATCCAAATTCAGGCTAATACAAGTCTCATGTGTATTTGGGCTGAGGCATGTGTGAGAGAGGTGGTGGGAGTGGATATATTTGCCTATCATTACCTACACTATTCTTAATAGACCTTTATAATTAAGGTTGTCACACTGGTATTTCCATAAATAGATTTATTTTTGATTGATTTTTTAAATAGAGAATGTTTTCAATCGTATGGGTTCTTCTGACTCCTGGCTTAGAAATTAGGCTTTTGAAAACTATGAAAAATATTCTTTTTGAGTTTATGTCCAAGTGGTGGGCAGAGGGAGAAATTACCTCCTCATCCTGCAGAGGTGGTGAAGCCCACGTTGCCCACCATCCCTCCCCAGGCATGAGAGAGCCTCTTTGGCACTGTTCCACTAAAGACATAATTTATAGCAAATAAATCCTCCCTAGATTTTTCTCTACATTTTTGGAGTTTTTGGTAGTTGTATCTTGCATGATACAAATTTAGAGCCCAGCACAGAGTGCTAAATATCTTAATTATAACAATGGCTTTAAAAAAAAAGATTAGGAAAGTTGATATAGTAAAATAGTCTTAAAATTTAAAGTTACCACTGGTTTTTGTGTATGTGTGGAGAGGAAGAAAAGCAAGTTTTAAAAAATACTCCTTATATTGTCCTTCCCTTATATTGTACCTTAATGTTTGGGTTATCCAGACCTAACAGGAGGTCCATAGTTGAGGGTCTTGGAAATCCTGTTTAAATAACCGTCGTTTTTGATCTGTGATAATTATATTTGTTGTTTCTGACCTTATAGGTAGATGAACCATGAAGTCCAATTTCCAGATGTTGCTTTCTTCCTTAAAACCTAAATTACGTAGACCTCCCTGAGGGCATGAAATGCACTGAGTGTTTCGTATGATACTTTCCATGTATTTACGGACTGGTTGTTAATCGTTTTAATAATGAAGACTCCTTTGGATCTTCTTTGAGAAAAGTGGCATCCATAAATGTGTTTTTTGTTTTTGTTTGTTTTTTTAACTTTTTGTGTTGTCGTTTCTTAGGCAGCTGGAGGAAGCATCTCACACCAGGTTAGCTTCTCCTACTTCAATGCCTTTAACTCCTTACTGAATAACATGGAGCTTGTTCGTAAGATATATAGCACTCTAGCTGGCACAAGGAAAGATGTTGAAGTCACCAAGGGTAAGATTTAAAAAACATATATTGATTTGAATCTCAGCATTTTCGCTTTTGTTTGTCTAGGGCATGAAGTTGATCTAAGTTTACCACTCTGAAGCCAGATTTAGAAAGTATGTTACCATGTGTATTTGCTTCACTTGGGCCATAATAGTCTCCAAAATCCAGGTGGATTTAATGGGATGCTGAGATCAGGAATGAGAAAGTGGCTTTGACAGTTTTGAAAAGAACCTTGGCCCAATCTGTCAAACAGGTCAGTGGCACTGTGGCAGCAGCTTGTTTGTAATCGGAAGGAGTTGCCACAGAAAGATGGGCAAGTCTGCTCCTTTTACTGAATTGTAGTAGGAGGTTTTAGGTGACTGGAGAACAGCCAAGTCTTTTATCTTTGTAACTCTGGAGACCAAAGCCAGTAAATAAGATAAGAGAGAGGATTCTAAAGAGATTGTTTCATCTTAGAAGTTAATTTATCTTTATCTGTTTTATCATCTTAACATTTTATCTTTTGCCAGCTTTTGGAATTTTGTAGTTATTCCTATATAGTTGAACTTGGGTATTTAAATTGTGTTTTAGATTTCTAAAATAGTATGAAAATGCCTTAAGCTTTCAGATTATAGTTGCTTAAGGTAGAAGTTTGTTGTAAATTAAGAATCTTTTAGGATTTTGAAATATTTTCTTTTTCTTCCAGAGGAATTCGCCCAGAGTGCCATCCGCTATGGCCAAGTCACCCCACTAGAAATTGATATCCTATACCAGCTTGCAGACTTATATAATGCTACAGGGTAACTATTCCGATAATTCGCCATGATATTTGTTATAGGACAGCTGTTTTAACATGTGAATCAGTCGTCTGCTTTCAGTTCATTTTAGCAATCCTTTATTCAGTGTATAAATTCCAAGAGAGACAGGCAGATAGGAGAAAAGGGGAGGAGGGAGAGACAGAGGAAGACACTTTAAAGGTAGGAGGAGATAGAGGGAGGGACAGGGAGAGAAAAAAAGAGGGGGAAAAAGAGAGAAGAGGGGAGGGAAAAGGAAGAGAAGAGATGGAGAGAAAGAGGTAAAAGAAAGGATTAGGGGTTGAGGGACATGAGAGAGGGAAATGGGTGAAGGAAGAAAAATGAGAGAGAAGGGGAGGGAAGCGAGAAGAAGTAAGAGAGGGATGGAAACTTGATTTAATTTGGACTGTGAGGAGGTGTTAGGCATTTTAAGAGATTTGTGGAAATTTGCCTAAATTTATAATAGAAACTGAGGTGCACGTTCAGGAATCTTGTAATCTTTTTGGTTCATCCCGAATAGTCATTTTACTAAACAGTATATACCATTTTGTGTTGGAGAGTATTATTTTCTTGAAATATTCCTGTGATATTATCATCATAGTTACTGTCACAGACAACTCAGATGTTTTATGCCTCTATTTTATAGACTGAACTAACCAAAGCACATAGAGGGTATTTAATTTGCAAAATCTTAGGCAAATCCAAAAGAAAAACCCTTATCTGTGGGCTCCCAGCAGGACCTGTGGGATAAGGCACTTACAATCTATTAAGGGGTCAGATTTTTTTCACTCGCCTCTAGTAGTTATTTAAGTGTAGGAATATCTGAAAAATGGGTTTTAACTCTAGAACTGAGGACTAATAGAAGTTGAGTGTACATGGGTGATTTATTGCCTTCGTTCTATATAATTGAACTGGAGATAATACTAAATATACCAGTCCATCTTTGGTGATTGACATGAAATATCAGGCCATGCCTCATCCACGTAGAATTCACATTTTTAGCTAAGGTTTGAGCCTCCTTCATAATAATAAATGCTTTCTAAACATGCTTCTCAAAACTGGATCTGGTGTGACCCTCTAGCTGGTTCATGGAATGTACTTATTTTTAAGTAAATTTTTTGAAAACGTTAGTACATTCACATGGTTCAAAACTTAAAGAGTTTAATAGAGCATGCCACGAAAAAGTCTCCCCTCTACCCTGTGCCTTTTCTTAAAGACAACCAGTGTTAATCTGTTTTGTGTTTATCCTTCTCGAGATACTTTACACCTATGCATTAAATATATATGCTAGGTGAATACGTTTAGTTTGTATGAACTATCAACGTCTTTACTTTGCTTCTGGCAGGAATTATTTTTTTACTTTTAATATCTATCATTGGAGTCTTATTAAATTTGTGTACTCCACATTATTTCTCTGGAGTCTTTTGCTTTTTGTTGTGGCAAGCACAGTCTAAAGATTTTTTTTTCTTTCTGAAATGATCTGTGTGAATAGGGGAATATTACTCTTTTTTTTTTTTTGAGGAAGATTAGCCCTGAGCTAACTACTGCCAATCCTCCTCTTTTTGCTGAGGAAGACTGGCCCTGAGATAACATCCGTGCCCATCTTCCTCTGCGTTATATGTGGGGCGCCTGCCACAGCATGGCTTGCCAAGCGGTGTCATGTTGGCACCTGGGATCCGAACCAGCGAACCCTGGGCCGCCGAGAAGCGGAATGTGCACACTGAACCGCTGCGCCACTGGGCCGGCCTTGGGAAATACTACTTTTAAACCATAGTTCTTCCCCTCCCCCCTTTTTTGTGAAGACAGATAATCTTGGTGTGAGAAATTTGTCGATGTCTAATCGTTTTTTCTTTCCCTTCTTTTTTGCCTGAAGGCGCTTGACTTTGGCAGATATTGAGAGAATAGCCCCACTGGCTGAGGGGGCCTTACCTTACAACCTGGCAGAACTTCAGAGACAGGTAGGAGGAGTCTCATAAATAGAATCACCTTCAAAAATGCTGAAATACTGTGTACATGGCAGTCTAAAGCTTCCGAATGCTATGAAAGTTAAAACTACTGTCCAAAAAAAGACTTTACTTAGCTCAAAAATTACCTTTATAAGGAACCCTCATACGCTGCTGGTGGGAATGCAAACTGGTGCAGCCACTGTGGAAAACAGTATGGAGATTCCTCAAAAAATTAAAAATAAAACTACCATATGATCCAGCCATCCCACTACTGGGTATTTATCCAAAGAGCTTGAAGTCAGCAATCCCAAAAGTCCTATGCACCCCAATGTTTATTGCAGCACTGTTTACAATAGCCAAGACATGGAAGCAACCTAAGTGTCCAGCAACAGACGAATGGATAAAGAAGTTGTGGTACATATATACAATGGAATACTACTCAGCTGCAAAACAGAACAAAATCATTCCATTTGCAGTAACATGGATGGACCTTGAGAGAATTATGTTAAGTGAAAAAAGCCAGCGAGAAAAGGATAATCTGTGTATGACTCCACTCATATGAGGAATTTAAAATTATGGACTAAGAACAGTTTAGTGGATACCAGGGGAAAGGTGGGGTGGGGGGTGGGCACAAAGGGTGAAGTGGTGCACCTACAACATGACTGACAAACATTAATGTACAACTGAAATTTCACAAGATTGTAACCTATCAATAACTCAATAAAAAAAAAATAAAGACAAAAAAAATTACCTTTATATAACTCTTACCCCCACCCTCATAGGATATTTTTATGGGGTAACTAGATTTATGTTTATGTTTTTTTATTTTAGCTTTATTTTATTTAGTTTAGTTTTTTATTTTATTTTATTTTTTATTTTAGTTTGTTATGAAGATAAGGAAAATAAGAGTGCAGACATACATGAGCTTGGCTTCCTTCCCCCTGGAATTAGCAGTCTTTTCCTTTCATTTGTCTAGTCACATTTAAAGATTAGTGTTAAGTTCACCTTGTGACAGTAAATTGATATTTATAGGGTTTTTAAAATACAAAACATTCCTCTAATGAAATAAATCTTTCACTGAGATTGTGTCTTACAGATTAAAGCAATAATAGAGGAAAACTAATTAATGAACCAGAAAGAAAATCTTGATTATCATTACGTTTTTGATAAAATGTTAGTTTGGTTTTTTTTTATGTTAGGATGATTAAAACAAAGCTTCTGAGTTCTATAAAGTTAATGCAGTCCTATTTCTGATCTCAAAAATAGTGTTTTGGTAGGAAAATAAGCCCCATGATATTACCTTGAAGAGTGAAATGGAATGGTTTTTAAAGCCATCTTGTTTTAAACTGAAATTCCAACTTCTGTAGCATTTGGAGGAAACCTCAGTGGTAGAGATGGTCGCATGGCTTTGGGTGGGTGGGTGAGGGTTAAGAGGACTAGTCCTTGTCCTCCTGGTATTTCCCTGTTCTAGTAGACATGAGACCTGTGTCTCTTGTGAGTCTTTAGGGGACTATGATGTTCTGTGAGGCTGGGAGACATGGGGAGGTCGTGGGGAGAGGAGGGAGAAGACAGGAGACAAGCAGAGAGAGAAACAAGCTAAATGGACATGCCATGGAGAGAGCCCAAGTCCACTTGTTCTTCATTGCTGCCACATTGGTGAATACCCAAGTGTGCTTGTGAAAAATCAAGTTTATAGTGTGGTTCACTTTGGGACATTCCGGTAGGAAATCCTTCTTCTACTTGAGCTCCATGGAATGATTCTGCCTCTGAAACTAATTAGAATTTCCAGTTTTATTTTACATAATAAACAAGAACTTTTGTAGTCAGGTAAGTAAATCGCAAATGGAAAATATTGCTTTTATATCTCCATTTTATATTAATACTTTGCTTGGTGTGTAACAAATCTTCCTGCGGATTAAAATATATCTGTAATAACCTATTGCAGTTTAGCATCTTTAGTGCAAAAAACTCTTATCTGCAGCCCTCAAAGTTTATTTCCATTACAAGTTCTTAGAGCCTTTAAAAGTAGATGGATTTATTCCAATTCATTGATTTATAATAAAATTTAATGAAATTATTAAAAATTTGAGAAATTGAAATATTTAAAGAGCTCTTACCGAATTTGTTTAGATTTTGTGGTATACATTTATAAAAATTTGCTCTTAAAGTTTGAAAAATTGCATTTCAAAAGGACGTATTTTTCAGTGTTTCATGTCTATGAATAGAGCTTTCCCTAGGGGTGTCCTTAATTTTGTAATTGGGGAATATTTCGTTTAGCTTATTAAAAACAGTGTAATGAATTAAAAAGTCTCAACTCTTTTCCTCCTTTCTCAGCCTTTCTGCTGCTCTTACTTTTTGTTTCACTTGCATCCTAGAGGCCATACCTGCAAGTTTTCTTTGTAATTTTTGGTGTCCTAAATCTACATCTCTCGTGTTTCTTAGTTCTTAGGAGGGTGATATGATTCTGCTACTGGTATAAATTTTCTTGAAGACAGTTTCGAAGATGATTTGCCTGCCTTCAGTGGCAGCACTGATGCTTTTATGCTGGCATGGGTGGCCTCAAAGGTCTTGTCTCTGGGCCAGCCCAATAGCATAGTGGTTAAGTTTGCATGCTGTGCATTGGTGGCTGGGGATCACAGGTTCACATCCCAGGTGCAAACTGGTACACCACTCATCAAGCCATGCTGTGGCGGCAACCCACATACAAAGTAGAGGAAGATTGGCAGGGGTATTAGCTCAGGGACAATCTTCTTCACCAAAACAAACAAACAAACAAAAAAAGGTCTTGTCACATACATAGGAAATGGGCAGTAATAAAAACAATCACTCTCTCCTCTTTCCCTGGGTTTCCGATTGGCATATCAAGTGGTGGTGGGGTGCTTTCTCTGCCTTTTTCCTAACCAGTAGGATGGTACAGGGATCTGGAATCTCCAGAGAGCAGGGAGAGATCCTGCATATTCTTGCATTGTCCCCAAAGGAGGAACTCAGAGCCTGCATTGTTCTTCCTGTCACATATCAGCTAGATTGGATTGCTGAGGGTTAGGAATAAACAAAAATGAAGATTTTAAATCTACTTTTCCCCTATAAATTATTGTGAAAACAACACCTGAGAAAATAAAACTCAGAAATCATAAGTAATTTTTAGAATTTCGTAGAAACAGATTTATGAAGATTAAGAGGGATTCAAATTTAATGTCCCTAGTCACAGCCATCATAAAATCTGAACTTCACTGTCCTTGGGATCTGGTACAAGTTTCTATGGACCTCAGTTTCTCCTATAGTAAAGTGAGTACCTTCAAATGTTTCCAAGATTCCTTCAAGCTTCTACACTCTGTAAAAATGGTGTGAATCAGTAGATTTTTATTTTTATTTTACTTTCAAAATTCTAAATGTATCCTCCTTTTTTCCTTGTAGCATTAAAACTTTGTAAGGAATACAGACTAGGAGCCAAGTAGAATAATGTAAAAGTATGCCTAAGTCCTTACAGCAACCAAAGTAGTGAACATTCTGCAATTTTCAGTCTAGAAAAGACTTTTTTTGGTTAATATATTTTAGATTGTGAGGCATTCTAAGGCAGCCATGTAGACTACTAGTTTAGTGACTCAGTTTTTAGAAATTCTCTAGGGCACAGAATTACAATAATGCTAAGTATAACTATTTTTGTGTCACTTCCAGAAGACATTTTTTACTCTCTTATAATTTTTCCTATATTGCCAAACTAGGAATACATAATTATCTACATTTCATATGTGGAGTGTTCCCCTACAGGAATCTACTTGAAACTTAGATATAAAATAGGAAGGACAGCATGTTTTGTTGTTACCTCCCTGTGAAAGTTGTTACAAAAACATGTTCATGATAGAGACCTGTGAGCTCAGAAATAGAAGGGAAGTTATGAGAGGCAGAGGTTAAGAACTTGGGCACTGATTATGTAGCATCCTTCCTTTCTCAGTTTCCTCATTTATTAAATAGAGACAATAGTATCCATCTGATTGGGTTATTGTAAGAATTACATGAGAAAATGCACTAACATTAGCATGCAATGTGTTAACTGCTATTATTGTGGTGGTTGTTCCTGTTGTTGAATATGAGAAGCCTATCTGAGCAAGCTCCAAGTTGGGCTCAGATGTATTTATGACACAACTCCTTCATCCATCCTCATCTGCCTTCCTTAGGTGGAAGGGGATAGGAGGTGAGGAAGAATTATATCTTTATATTTATTGCCTGAAATGTTTTACTTTTTAAATTTTTTTGTGCTGGCTGAAATTCTACATACATTTTCTAAAAATTTAATTAATGGATATTCATATAGAAAAGAAACCCCTACCCCACACCATACACAAAAATCTGTTTCAGTTGGAATGTTCTAAATATGAAAGATAAAAGCATAGAGAAGGTAACATAGGAGATTATATTCGTGATCAAGAGATAAGCAAAGATTTCATAAACAGAGTACAAAATACCTGTCATAAAGAAAAAGATTAATAAGTTAAACATCATTAAATTTAAGAACTTTAGTTCATTGAAACATATCACTAAAAGGATTGAAAAGACAAACTACACAGAAGGTAACGATAGAGGAGATCCGAATGGCAGAAGAGAGGGAGGAAGGGAGAGGGAGAAAAGAAGAAAGCAAGGAAAGTTTAGTATCATTAGTAAACAGAGAAAATACACATTAAAACTACAATTCAGCACTGTTTTATACTATCCAGATTGGCCAAAATAATACTCTGACAATGGCGAGTGTTCAGGAGGTGGAGGGATGGTAACTGTCGTAAAGCTGCATCACCACTTTGGAAAGCATTCGCCAGTATCAACTACAGTTGAAGAGACACATGCCCTGTGACCTGGCAGTTCCTCTCCTGGTGTAGTCCCTAAGAGGAATGAGTACGTGTGTTGATTAAAAGACACTTGCAAGAACGTATATAGCAGTGTTATTTGCAATAGTAAAATATTGGAAAAAATTCTCCAATATTCATCAACAGTAGAATGGGTAAATTTGTTGTGGGATGGAGACGAACAATGAGAAAAGTGAGTTAAATAAAAGGAGATGGGTTGCAGAGAGAAGAGGATGTGACATTTTTGGAGCACAAAGCACTTTGGAGGTTAAAACCAGGTTAAAGAACAGTTTTGGCCCCGTATGAGAATGGGTAAACAAACTTCTTTTTCTTTACTGTGTATCACAATTACTTTTTCAGCTGAATGGGGTAAAGATCTATGATGGACCTGCTTGGGCATATATGTACTTTTTAAAACAGTTTTTGTTTCTATGGGAACTTGTATTCAAGCTACAGACCACTCACACAAAGAACTGGGTTGGGTTCTGCCAAAGCATTGTTAGAATGATTTTTCTGCCTATTTCATGTGTAGCATTCCTTCGACATAGGACTGTTTCTCTTTTGCGTTCTTAGGGATCTTCTTCGAACTTTGGATTCATGAGTAAAGGAGCTTGCTAGTTCCTTTTTTTGGGAACTTTTTACCTCTGTCACTCATGATAGTTTTGCCGTAAATGGAAGTCTGTTCTCAAAAAGGAAGAAATTGGGTTTATATATTAGTTTTATTTATTTATTAACCATTTACATCATTTAAATTATTAGATTTAAAGACTTATTACAGTCTTTAACACAATCTAATCCCCCTCTTACTGAGAGAAAAGTATATATTGTTTAGCATTAAGGAGAAATTTTTTTTCTTTTTCTTTACTCCCATCTCTTTGACTGTCACAGCTTTGGGTTTTAATCTTGTTTTGTAAAGCCAAGAATACTGAATTCATATCCAGGCTTATTAAATTCGTAGGTGTGATTTGCTGACAAAAGAATTTCGTTTTACTTTCCCTAGCCTTATTTTGCCGTTCCAGTCATACGTTTTAGTTGGTATAAAATCTAGCCTTTTGTTCCCCCCTCCTATGCTCAGTGTAAAAGACATCAGCTTTTCCTTCCTTTTTTTCTATCCATGAATAGTGTGCCATTCGGAAGAGGCAGACCTCTGTATCGGGTTGGCACACCACGTGAAGCAGCGCGGTTTGGGCAAGTTGCTTAACTTGTTAACTGACATGAGTTTGCTTTATCTAATTCTTATTTATAGGATGAGGTACATTTGACAACAAAAGCAAAAGAACTTTCTCCTCTCCAAATGAGATCTCAAGTCATTTCCTATCATACACATACATATGCTAAGGGAGCAGGTTAAAAATCATTTAAGATTCTCAGCTCTTATTTTGCTTTGAAAAACACTTAATTAATCTTGTTAAATATCACCTTCATGATCATAATCATAACCTTAAGGGAAAGAGTGCCTTTTCCTTTGGCCCATTTGCTCACGGTAGGCGATCTTCTTAGTGCTGAGTATTTTCTTTCAGCCTAAATGCTAAAAATTCAGTACACAGTCATTAATAGGGATGACAGCTACAGTAGCATTCTACTTATGAATATTCATGAAATGAAATCCATAGTATTAATTACATTAATTTACATACCTGAATACAAGCGAACCATAAGTTATAGTGATAGCTAAGCCTAAAAAATTCCTTTAGTAACCATAGATATATATTTTTATATGTATGTTTTTAAAATAAATTCTGTGTAAGAAGAGTGGAGGCGACATTTCTTTCAAAAGACCTTTGAGTATTTATAGTTAGAGATGCTTTTAGCTGAGAATTAAAGCACAATGTAATCCTTCAGTTTTCATTGGATTTTGTAGGGCTTATATGCATTCTTTAAAGGAAGAGAGTATAAAGAAAATATATGTAGTTGAACACAGGAGAAATCTTCTATGTGAATAAGGGAATTAGTGGTTACTTTATTCTTATTTGGGATCATAACCATTTTATCCTGTTAGTTTTAATACAACATATTCTTTTGAAAGTAGACATGATTGAAAATAATTCATAATCTATGAGAATGAGGTTTATTTTCACCTGGTTTTGTGATTGAAAAACTCCAGTTTCAGAAAAAAGTTTTATCTGCATGTTTTTAGAAGTTAAAAACATTTTGCTACATGTTTAATAGCATAACAGTGACATTGATTTTAAAAGATTTTTAAGTCTATGCAGAATGCCATAGTTTAAATTGCTTCAGAATATGTGATGTTAAACATCGTCTTTACCTTGAAGATACAGATCGTGTTTGTTTTCAACTATGTTGTCTTTGAAGCAGAGTTATCACAATTAGCTGGTTAACCTCAGTGTGTTCAATTAACATTTAAAAAACTAACTGAAGCATATGCAGGCAATATAGTACCTTAAAATGATACCACAACGGTTTTTTCATTAATGAATGAAAAATAAAATTTAAAAAAATCATTTCTTTTCATCTCATTCTTTTATGATTTCTATTTATGTACCTGTTTAAAAATGTATATTATATGTATTATATGTATATATTGGGGTATATATATGTAATATATGTATATATTGGGGTTAGATGCTTAAAATCTTTGCTTGGCAGGAGTGTTCACTCATAAACAGTAGTTGGAGACTGTTGACTTAAGAATGAGTCTTATGAGAATGCAGAGGAGTGACCAGGGCCATCGCTCTGCTTATTCCCTGTTTCATGGTGAGACCTTTAGCACGTCACCTGTCCTGTCCATAGTATAGCCATCTTACCTTTGTATGCACAGGGGACCGACTGACAAAATAGGACAGTGTGGTCTCACTGTGGGTAGAAATTGCTGAGAGTCAGCGTTCTGATGGTCTCACAAGGGAGTTTATTTACGGAAGATTGAAAAGCATTGGCCCCCTGTGGGCTGCATTAGGGCACAGGTTCTGAGTGCTTGGTGAGGTACTTTCACCCTTTGGAAGACAGCAAATCCCTAAACAGTCTAAAATTAGTATTATTAGTATAGTAATAAACAGAACAAAAAGTAGTTATCTTTTTGGATGGCACATTTCTTGCTGCTCTGTGAATGAATCAAAATTAGGCTTATACTCAAGGTTTTGTTAAAATAGCCTGCTTTTTCTCTTATTAGATTTCAAATAAAAGTATCAATCTCAAATTATTAATCGCTCACTTTTGTTACAGCATGTAAATCAGACATAATGGATGGCTATGCAGTTGCTTGGGCTAACTTGATAGGAAAAATGTATTCCCTGCAAGACTATGATTATGTCCTACTATGTGTAATTTTCCACCTTTTTTATGATGGTTTCTCCTGTGTACTAAATTCAGTTTTGGATATAATAGATGTATATTTTCACCTAAATTGGTATATTGGGATAGTTGAGATTTATAAAGTATGGTAGTGATATTATTTGAACTAATTGCCGGATTTTCCATGGGTTTCATCTTGACTTTTCATTAAACATTACTTACTTTCATTTTTACTGTGCAATTTATTGAACCACAACACTCTGGTAAGCATAATGAGCTTTTAAAAGATCTCTGTCTACAGAGATCACAATCAAACATTAAATATTTAGATATCAGATGCTTTGGTTAAAACAGAAATGATACTTATTGTGGTGCAAAATTTACAAAACAGGAAGGCAGATAAAATATTTCAATAGGCTGCTTTCCAACTTGTTTGTTAATATCTGGCTTTGCCATATTTAGTTTGGTTAATTGAGCTTTGAAGAGATTGTACAAATGAAAGCAAATCAGAGTAGACTAGCTTACTTTTTTTCCTTCTTTCAGACTTTAGGCATAGATTCCCTCTCCATTAAATTATTCTGAGAGTATCTAAACTTTTTATTATGCTGGTTTTTTTGTTTGTTTGTTATGAGGAAGATTAGCCCTGAGCTAACATCTGCTGCCAATCCTCCTCTTTTTGCTGAGGAAGACTGGCCCTGAGCTAACATCCATGTCCATCTTCCTCTACTTTATATATGGGATGCCTGCCACAGCTTGGCGTGCCAAGCGGTGCCATGTCCGCCCCCAGGATCTGAACTGGCGAACCCCGGGCCACTGAAGCAGACCCTGCACACTTAACCACTGCATCACCAGGCCAGCCCCTATGCTGTTTTTAAAAAGCTCATTCCTAGTTAATATTTTTCAACTTTCCTTTATGGTAAAGTAAATATTTTATTCCTCCATTTTGGACTGTTTATGTAGCATAATTGCTATTTTGGGGATGAAAATATTAAAGATCAAGACCGACACACTAATAGAGACAAATTATTTCAGATCCTTTATGCTGTGGGATACCTATGAAATAACATTCTGAATCAGAATAGGATTTTCCTCTTTGCTTTCTTATCGTCATGGATTTTATATTAGAACTATAAATGTGGCTAGGACAGTGGTTCTCGACCTAACTGCCGTGCAGAATGATTTGAAGCCTTTTAAAAATGTATAAGCCCCAGTCCGCAGGGATTTATTTTTTTAAAGCCCCTCAATTGTTTTCTTTGCACAGGTAGAGCTGGGGAATACATAGATGTAGGAGGGCAAATGCTCGATAGCACCAGTCACAGATACTAGCGATAACCTCGGTGGTTGAGCTGCAAAGCCAGAAATAAGGGAGCACAGGCTCTGAACCCTTGAAATAGTAGTTATTGAAGTCTTTCACCTTAGCCCAAAAGAGAAGCCCTTGATTTTGCTTTACATATAATCCTAACAATCCTAGTTATGTGATTTTTCCAGCCCTGACAGATGAGAGGCAGCAAAATCAAAGTAGAAGGCTGTTGGTGAAAGAAGTAATAGCTGTCGAGCGTGGGGAAATAGCACAAACAGCTGCATTAGATCTTGGTGCAGTAACTGATGGACGTAGGAATATGGTGACCTGCAGTCATTAGAAATGGTAGATGATGATCAACGTTCTCTGATTTAGGAATGAAGATAGTTTTTGTACATTTTAGAGAAATTTTTAAATTTTTAGTTGGTTAACGTAAAGAAGGGGGAAAGATTTTATATCTAAATGTTTATTTACCTGAAAGATTCATTTCTGTAGAATAATAGTGTCTTCCTCAATAGTAGCAGATAAATGAGGCATTAATAGGCTTGGAAAAAAGTGAAGGGAGAAAAGCTACTGTGTCTGTTTGGCTGGATATGGTTTTTAAATGCTAATAATAGAGGTATCTATTTTAAAACCTGAAAATAGCTGACTTGTGGCTTTCTTCATTTGCTCTATGCTTTTACAAAATTTTTTACATGTTTTCCTCCTCCCCACAGCAATCTCACGGTTTAGGCAGGACTGTCTGGCTCCAGATTGCCGAGTCCGCTTACAGATTCACTCTGGGCTCAGTTGCTGGAGGTGAGTGACATGTCTGTGTGCTGTTTCAAGCTTGTGTTAATGTAATATTATCTCACTAGACTGGGACAGATCAGCAAAGGTGCAGTTCATTGTTCCCGCGGGTCACGCCTGCGGCGCTTTCTGAAGTGTTCTTTATGTTTTACCTGTGATCAGAAGACTTGTCACAGCACGGCCATGGCCTCTCTGGCTCCAGTCTGTCTTCAGGACAAAAGCTCTGTAATAATGTGGAAGTCTTGGCTGCAGTGCCGCACTCACCTTAATTATGCTGGTTAGAGCCGGTGGAAGAAATGGAGACTAAGGCTGTGTTTATGGTTTTGGGGATGAGGCAGGTAGGAAATCAAGATTTGGGGTACAAATTCCAGAACCTTATGAAATAAAACAACCTCTCAAAGCAATTCACTTTTGCTTTTCTGCTTCTATTTTTTTCCTCTCCTCTTTTACTGGTTGAAGACTATCTAAACTTATAGTTTATTTGCTAAAATGAACCTCCCCTCCCTGTTCCTAGGCAAAGTTTGAGAGACTTTTTTTGCTTCAATCTCTCTATAGAAGATGTGTAGAATCTGAAGTTGCTTTGTTGAGAAGAACCCCACAGGTGTGATTAAAATACTTAGGATTTTTCAAAACAAGCCTGGACTGATGAAACTATCATTTTTTTCTTTTTAGTCTCAGTTTTAGAAGTTGCAAAGCTTATTTTGGTTTTCAACAGTTGAAAAATATAATACTCTACTTCGTGTTAGAAACTTCTCAGTCCCTGAGAAATTCTAAAGCCTGTCCTTTTGGGTTTTTTTTAAACCAAATTCTGTACATAGGGATAGGGTCATGTTGAGATTTGGTTCCAATATTGTGGTTTCAAACTAAGATTAATTTATCAAAATAATTTGGCAAACTAAATTTTAAGATTACAGCCACCTACGTATACATATATAGTCATTTTAAGGGGTAACTGTATAATATTTAAGCATTTAATGGGAAATATATAGAAATATGTTTTACATATAATAGTTTAATGTTACAGAAAATTGAGTGTTGATTATGTAATGTTGGTGATGACTTGAAAATCCGCTGCAGTTCTTCTCTGAAGCAGCTGTATTTATGGATCCCAATAGCTGCAAGCCTGTCATCCTTGAGCTGTGTATGGGAGAAGGAAAAATAACACAGTCTCTTTCGTGAGGATAGATGTTGTGTTTTATTTTCTAGTCCTTCGAGATGAGATTTGTTGTCCTTATAGATTCTCCATTTAACTATGCTCTCTTTGAACCCTTAAAATTGTTTTATTTGTAGCTGTGGGGGCCACTGCGGTGTATCCTATAGATCTGGTGAAGACCCGCATGCAAAACCAGCGTGGCAGTGGCTCTGTCGTGGGGGAGCTGATGTACAAAAACAGCTTTGACTGTTTCAAGAAAGTCTTGCGTTATGAGGGCTTCTTTGGACTCTACCGAGGTGAGTAAGCAAATCTCAGCTGCTGAAGTTAGTGGTTTTATCTCACCAGCGGCAGATTTCAACTTGCATATTATGAAAATCAGTGTGTACCCTGCCCAGTCAGACTAGGGCTGTTTCTCTCTTTTTATTTTCTGATTGCTCGTTTCCCTTTTTACATTCTTGCTGGTAACTAGCACTATTAGTCTGAAGACAAGGTCTTCATTTCTTCTTCCTGCTATTTATATTTCTTGGAATTCAAATCCTGCGTGTGTCCCAACGTGGGTCTCTGGTCACCGTGCTCTTACAAACTAAGGTGCACGTCTGCAGGTGGAATACGAGGACGGCAGCTAAAAAATAGAGAGCTTCTTTTCTCAAAGAATTAGAGAGGAGGAAAACACCTCTTCTCTGTGAAATAGAAGCCAGGGTGCCACTGGAAGGTGAGTTTACTCTCTTATCCACTTGTTTCAACTGGAAGAAATAGCGAATGTTTTTCTCTCTTCCAGATTCATAAGTCTTTTCCAGTGAGTCATCTGAAGTTTACAAAAAAAGAAAACCTTTTGGCTCCAAGCCTCATTCCTGCCCCTTTCCTCCCCTTGGTTCAGAGGCTCTGAGTGAAAGCAGAGAGCTTTTCTTCTGCAGGGAGTGTTAGCACCAGCTCTAGGCTGAGCACAGTGCTGTCGGCGTCAGAGGCAGTGGCCCCATGCAGAATTCTCCCCACCCCCATTGGCTTTGTAGGAACTTGTTCTCTTTGGAGGGAGAATGACTTTCATGTAGATGTTTTCACATTAGAATTTAGGGTTTCCTTTGGGAGGGAGATTAATTTTTTAATCTCTTTGGGCGCCACTTGGAATTCTTTGAAAATACTCTCTACATACTCAAGTCCAGGGCATTTATGTAATTTACTGTACTTGTTTGTTTGCACACACGGTCTCATTAATCCCAAGCTCATTCTGAGCTCTGTTGAACTATTTGGCTTAGTACCTCTTCCTTAGAGAGAAAGACTGGTCCTGAACAAAGCTTTATGCTCATGGACCGGAGAAAAAACACCTCTGGTTAGCATTATGTGCAGATATTCAAGTGAGAAATGTAGCTCTGATACACTTAGATTTGAAGGAGAGGGTCATGAGGAGGTTTATGTTTGGCATTATGTATAGCATAAGAGAAGAGAGTGGTTCTGAAATCAAACTAGGCTCAAATACTCAGCTCCTAAGAATGATTGTAATTAATTTTGCTGAAATATTCAGAGCTCTAGTCTCTCTAAATTCTAGCTGTACAGTGTGTTCTCCATGGGAAGAAGTGTGCATTGTCCCGAATGCAGATTGTCACGTGAATGCTTGTTTTAAACTGTATTAAACTCTGCATATCTAGATTTTATTTAATAGGGAATCTAAGAGTCGAGCGGTGCTAAGGTCGTTTGTTGTGTGTTTGTTTGACATCTCCAATCTTTTTTTGTCGAATGATGACCTTTCTTCCTCCTTGATATACTTTTAAAGAGAATGACCTCTATTAGAAGGAACCTAGATATATACTGCACAGTTTATTTAGCCTTCTCAATGGATGGATGTTTACAGAAGATTTCATTTGGGAGAGATGTCATGTTAATTAAATGGGTCCAATATAGCAAGTTGGGGGCGGAGGTGAGGAGACAGAGGGATTGCTACCTTTATTCAGGATGTGAGCTGATAAAATCAGTCCTTTAGATGAGAGACTCTTGTATTAGGGAAAGGATTGTAGGAGTCCTATATGTGAACACTGTGATTATTGATATTGTCATATATTGCTTAGAACTGGTCCATTATTCTGTCAGTTGATTGACAAAATTGTTGACAGATTAGCCTAAATTTCTTTGCAGGAAACAATGGTAAAATGACGTAAATCAGTACTTTATTAAAATTCTATGTGCCTTATTGAGGCAAGTTGTAAAACAAATACGCATGCTGACATGGTTGTATGGGAGTTAGAGTAAAAGTAATAGGGTCTGATAATCATGAGGGTTAGCAAGTTAAGACTGCCATCTGCTGATTTCTTCTTTTAAATCAGTCTGCTACCCATTAAGGTGTGTGCGGATTTGTTTGTCATTGATAATTCAGTTTGACTGACAGTAGCCTGTATGTACGATTACTTGCTGGCTCTCAACTCATAGAAAATCACTCAGCAGTATCCTCAAAGCAGGCTTAAGATCAGCAGTGAGCGTGCAAACACATACATAGCTCCCCCTTGGCTGGGTGATTTAAAGGATAGAAAGTGTTTATTGTTAGCATCTTTAAAAAATGTACGCAAGAAATGTATGCTAACAATTTAGATAATCTGTGTGCTTTAGAAAGCTGAGCCCTATGAATATCTACAGATGTTGAATTGTTTATATGTTTTTTTCTTTTCCAGTTTGCAGCCAGCCTGGGAAATTTAACTTTCTAAGAATAATGATTTCCTTTGTTTTAAGAGGATTCTTTTGAAATGTCTTAAGTTTGACATATATTAGTAAATAATACAATAGGCATATGTTTTTGCTTGTAGAAGATACCCATTAAATGATACTTAAAACTGCATTTTTCTTGGAGTTTTGGCTTCCTTTTAAATAAATGAGTGCTGAATTCTGAGTTTCTCTAAAGAGAAAATTATGGGAGCTAGTAATCTGTAATAACCAAGCTACTGTATGCTGTTACATAGGTAGCATCATTTGTGGCAAAATCTGGGTCTCCTTTACAGCATGCTTTGCAGAACTTTTCCAAGCATATAACCTTGACTTCTTTAAAGTGTCTGTGTATATTTGTATGTTGTTGGTTGTAAAGAGAGGGAATTTGGTTACGTTGTTATTGGCAGTGTTCCTGGAGTAGAGAAGATCCATGGGCTCCATTACTTCCTCACGTACTTTTTGGGAGGTGTTAGATAACTAGGCTTTAAAGGAAGCGTGCTTAAGAAAAGGATTTATAGCCTCAAGAAAGCATAACATTATATTTGACATAAATAATTATTACATACATATACAGAGTTTTGGGGGTAATCCATTTTTTCCCATTTTAATGAAAACCCTAAAATGTTTGATGGGTAAATAATATGGGAAAAACCGTTCCTCGTTGGGCTTGTATCTTCATGTCTAGTGCATCTCTATTGCTAACAATTCTCTCTGTTTACCTAGGTCTGATACCACAACTTATAGGGGTTGCTCCAGAAAAGGCCATTAAACTGACTGTAAGTTTCTTTCTCATTGAATTTATGTCATTGGTTTAGATTATCATTAAGCCAAAAATTAAAACTGATGCTGCTGAGACTGGCCCACTGTCAAGGCATTTGTAAAATTTGAAATTTATATGGAAACTTTTGATAATTTTAAATTTTATAATGAGACAAATATTTTCCTGACTTGGAAAACTAATAATGTGCCAGTAGAGGAAATGGTTGGGAATTATGGTTAACTGATGTTGTCTTTCTAATTAGGTTAACGATTTTGTCCGGGACAAATTTACCAGAAGAGATGGCTCCATTCCACTTTTAGCAGAAATTCTTGCTGGAGGTTGTGTAAGTATTAATTCTGGGCATGTCTCGTGGCAAATAGGTTCTTTTAACCTTCTTACACATTAGATATAATATGTGAGTGACATTCTCCCTGAACTCAAAGGATTCTAAGCAGATTTTCTCAGTGATCATATGGAATGATTTTTTAATTTCATCGCATCATCTAACTGGTTCTGAGTGCAGAAAAGAAGTGGTGTTTTTGTCAGCTTGGTCTCTTAGAAGCTCCTGATGCATTATCTTCCACAGTTTTTAAAGTTCTAATTCTGATTCTTCTTAAATAGCACGGAAAATAGAGTAGTGAGTAGAGTTACCATACCCTTATACTGACTGGAACTTTAAAATAAGTGTGAGATGACTGATTAATTTGGCCCTTATATTTTAGGTGTAGGACTGAGTAAACCATTGTGTTATAATTATAATTTTCCTTCTTTAGGGACCAGGATATAGCAAAGAACCATAACTATGTTGAGGCTGTTGACAATCCTGAACACATTCAGATTATATTTATTTAGAGCACAAGGGTTTCTATCTTTAAAGTGTGAGCATGACATTGGATTTAGACCAATTCTCAAATCTAAGTGTGCAGCTCAACTAATTTTACTTGTGGTGTTCATTTCACATTTGGTAATACATGATTTGTTTTAGACTTATTTAGTCGGTTTTGTCCCTGAAAGCCTTAATAACTTCCAGTTGAATTGGCTGACAGTCTTGGCTAAACCCTCCTCAGTTGCTTGTGGAACCTGAGGTGATGAGGTCGATGACCTTTGCGGCTTTTAATTCAGAGAAGATGCCCTGAGGGTCAGAGAGAGAGGCTGCTCTGGATTCTCCTTGATGAGATTTGTCAGCCTGGCGCATACCTGGGTCCTCACCTTTCTGCAACCAAAGTTCTTATGGAAGAGGTGGCTAGGGGTGTGTGTGTGTGCACGTGCTTTTTGCATGTGTGCCTGCATGCCCCCAAGTGCATTCTCAGGAGGAAAACTCACCTCTTTGGCTGGCTTTTTTTTCATGAAGGACAAATAATGGACATAGAATAAAACCTTTGCTTAGGCAGATCACCAAAAATATAGTTTCTCCTCTTCCTCTACCCCAATTAGTTGCTGTAATTGTTTCCCTTCTAATGAGAGAATCTTTGCAAATCGTAACTATTCTTTTTCTCACTGGTTTTAGTTTCAATTTGGTTAAGAAGTTTCCTGATTCGGTTTTGCCACAGCACATACATACATTTGCCAAAAATTTCCTAAGTCATGCTCTTTCTGTTCCATGTAGCTAATTATTTCTGTTTCCATTTGTATCATCCACAGGTTTTTGCCCATGAAAGTGACCTGTCCCATGTCTCACAGGTGACCCTAGTGGTTAAACCATAATCAGATATCTGGTTCCTTTGTTCTTCGTAGTTATGGGCCCTGTTTCTAGGTTTGAACTTTGGGAAGTTCTTTTGAAGTCTGGGGTGCCTTAAGGGTTGTACTGACACTCCAAGTCTCTTCCTTAATCATGACTCATTTCTGGAACTTTGATGGATTGTCTACACGGAAGTTGACAGCATGAAGGATAGTCAGGTTGGGCTCTAGGCAGAATGATTAGGTTGTCTGCAGTTCTTCACCTCGAACATTTTCTGCTTCCCTCTTCCCTCTAAACCTCTTCATTCAGGGAGGAAAGAAAATGTGCAATTATTGAGTTTCTGTTGGTGAACTCAATCACGCTGCAGCGTAAATGATCGTTAGAGCTTAATCTACTGCTTCTTCCAAAGTCTGTGTCTTTCAACGGAGAATAAAGTCTTACACAAAATGGATGAGTCTCTACTTGTAGACTGTCAGGCGTTCTGGAATATAGGAATACTCTCTTTACTGAATGAAACCTGGTAAGCAGCCACCGGATAGACACTGGGAAGAGTGGCTGCCATGAACCTGATCATGAGAACCCTCACCATCCTGGGTAGTGGTGGTGATATTATGTGCAGTGTCCCTGTGGGTGTTTGGCTGAATGCTGTCAGTGCCACTAGGTGAGAAGAGTGCTGCTGTTCTTCCCCAAATCACTCCGTTTTAAAGATGTACTTAATGTACTAACCTAATGCAGGTTAGTTCAGAGGAAATGGCTCAAACTGAGTCGTCAGTATTGGCTTTATAGGTTTTTTCCCCAGCAGAGGGAGCACCTAGGACCCGGGCCTTGAGTTGCCTCTATAAGGGAGGGAAATTCTACTGCTATGACAATGACCATGCTGCCTTTAGGAAAAATGGTATGCATTGATTAGATCATGAAGTGACCAAGAAATAAAAATATCCACTCCTTAGGCATTATATGTTTTTCTTTGTTGTTTGTTTTGTTTTATGATCCAATTCTAAAAGTATGTGATGTTTGATATGTGCAAAAGAGTATACACTATATAGATATAAAGAGTAATAATAAAATGAGCATCTGTGAACCTACCACTCAACTTAGCTAAAATATTAGCGCTATCATTGACACTGATTTTTGCTTTTAATGTAGCTCTAATCTACTAGATTGCTAATGAGCAGTAGGAGCTTTTCCTACTGGGCTGAACATTTTATAGGCATTATCTCATTATTATTCTCAACCAGTGTTAAAGAAAATAAAACTTCAGTGAGATCCCGCACTTAGTAAATGACCAAGTTGAGATTCCAACACTTGGGCTTCAAATCCATATTTATTCATGTTCGGTATGTGTCCTTCCATTCATTCTTTCATTTATTCGTTCTCATTGAACAAGTTGTCCAGGCTGAGAAGGATTTAGAGTTTTTTTCTTCTGTGCAGAGAACCAGACTTAGGATATGTTTCTATCTCATAGAAAAAGGGTAGTTCCTTATCATGCTCACCAGATAAAACTTAATCTTAAATCTAATCATATTCCACTGTGGTAATTTGAAAGTAGAATTTTTTATCATGATTTGCTTCATTTTACATATCGCCAAAGAAAATATGTGCTTATGATTATAATTCATCATAATAGCTACCATTTCTTGAGCATCTTGCACTGGATTGAACACTTTATAGGCATTATCTCATTATTATTCCCAGCTAGAGTTGAAGAAACTAAAAGCTCAGTGAAATCCAGCACTTAGTAAATGGAAAAATTGAGATTCAAACCACTTCTGTCTCCAAATCCGTATTCTCTTATATTTGGTCTATGTTCCCATTCTTTCATTCTTTGATTTATTCATTCTCTCATTCATTGAATGCCTGCTATGTTTCAGGAAAATTTTTAGAATAAAATTGAGATATAATTCACATACCATACAATTCCCCCCATTTAAAGTGTACAATTCAGTAGTTTTTAGTATATTCATAGAGTTGTGTGACTATCATCACAATCAATTTTAGAATATTTTTATCACCCAAAAAGAAAGCTGGTACCCTGTGGCTGTTGCCCCCCAGCCTTCCCTCTCTCCTCCCAGGAGGGCTTGGACAACACCAATAAACATTCCATCTCCATAGATTCACCAATTCTGGACATTTCATGCAAATGGAATCGTACACTATGTGGCCTCTTGTGTCTGCCTTCTTTCACTCAGCATAGTGTGTTCAAGGTTCATCCATGTTGTAGCGTGTATCAGTACTGCAGGCCTTATTGCTGAACAATATTCCTTATAGAGATACATCACATTTTGTCTGTCCATTCATTTGTTGTTGAACCTTTGGGTTGTTTTCCACTATTATGAATAATACTGCTGTGAATATTCATGTAAAAAGTTTTGTGTGGACAAATGCTTTCATTTCTCTTGGGTATATACCTAGGTGTGGAATTGGTGAGTCATATGGTAACTCTAATTAGTATTTTGAGGAACTGACAGACTGTTTTCCAAAGTGTCTGCACTATTTTACATTCCTACCAGCAGTGTATGAGGGTTCTGATTTCTCCACATCCTTGTCAACACTTGTGATTATCTGTCTTTTCATTATACCCATCCTAGTGGGTGTAAAGTGGTATCTTATTGTGATCTAACAACTGGTGGTATTGAGCTTCTTTTTATGAATGTATTGGCATTTGTATATCTTCTTTGGAGAAAAGTCCATCAGAATCTCTCCTCCCCTTTTTTTTTCCTTGAGGAAGATTAGCCCTGACCTAACATCTGTGCCAGTCCTCCTCTATTTTGTATGTGGGTCACTGCTACAGCATGACTGATGAGTGATGTAGGTCCACGTCTGGGATCCAAACCCGCAAACCTGGGCCGCTGAAGCGGAGCGTGCTAAACTCAACTACTACACCACAGGGCTGGCTCCTGCCCATTTTTAAATTGGATTATTTGTCTTTTATTATTGAGTTACAAGAGTTCTTTATATATTTAGAGTCTCTTATCAGATATGTGATTTACAAATATTTTCACTTTCTTAACTGTGTCCTTGAAAGAATTGGACTTTCATTTTAATGAAGTCCAATTTATCTATGTTTTCTTTTGTTGTTTGTGCTTTTGGTGTCATATCTAAGAAATCATTGCCTAATCCAAGATCACAAATATTTATACTTCTGTTTTCTTCTAAGAGTTTTATAGTTTTAGCTCTTAGACATTTAGGTCTTTGACCTTTCACAAAAATTTTTAACCTAAATTTTTTAGGGTCATTTCCCTTGAACAGATATATTACCAAATAACAGTTTTGTTTTCCATTGTCAACATTTTTGTATATTACCTTCTAACGTTTTCATGCGCATGTGCACATGCTCATGTGCATATATAGGTACAGACACATGTACATTCTTTTTTAAACCAGATGGAAGTTTTATTGACTCTGACTTCTTGATTGGAAATGCAAGCAGCTCTCACTTTCTAAGGGCAGCAGGGAATCACAGTGGAACTTTTCACTTTAGAAATAGAGTATAACTTTTGGAAATATAAGTATAAACAGAGTGTGCGTTTTCAAATTTTACATCTCCATTGTGAACATTACCCCAATTTTTTTATATTTATATCAAAACCTTCTCAAAAAAGACTTACTAGTTCAGAATTTTTGATAATTTAGATGTGCTAGCATAAGTTTTTTTGTTGTAGTATCTATAAATTGAACTTTAGGTTTACTAATTGCTTGCCCTTCTTTAGCTGGGGATGGACTAAGAGTGTATCTGTGTGTATGTAGTTACTCAGTAAATGTCTGTTATGAATGCTGTATGTGTAGTGTATATGTAACAATAGGTTTCAAAATAATTTTTTCCCTTTGTTTTCATAGGTAAGCCATTCTTATCAGGCCATGTGTTTTTATTTTTCTATTAGAAAGTCTCTCTTTATATGTGTATGAACACATATATATATGTACACACACACATATTACATGTCCATATCAGACATAAATATAATTGACTGTTTAATTTTGATATCTGGGGGCCAGCAGATGTTCACATGTTCTGCTTCTGCAGCCCAGGGTTCGCCGGTTCAGATCCTGGGTGCAGACATGGCACGTGGCAAGCCATGCTGTGGCAGGCACCCCACATATAAAGTAGGAGAAGATGGACATGGATGTTAGCTCAGGGCCAGTCTTCCTCAGCAAAATGAGGAGGATTGGCAGCAGATGTTAGCTCAGGGTTAATCTTCCTCAAAAAAAAAAATGATTATGATATCTGTTGTGGGCAGGAATAATACTGTAATGTTAACTTAGAATATTCAAAGTACTTTAATATTCACTATTGGCATCTCCTATGAAATAAGTAGATGAGGAACAGAAGCTCAGAAAGGATAACTCTCTCACCCCAAATGACACAGCTAATATATGCTGCAGGTTTCATGTGAGCCCAAGTATTTTAATTTTAAGACCAACTCCTTTTATTCTATAATGGTCTCTTAAGGAATCAAATCAGAGCCTTCTCCATGTGTCAAAATAAATCTAGGGCTGGCCCCTTGGCCTAGTAGTTAAAGTTCGGCACGCTGTGCTTCAGGTCCCAGGTTCAGTTCCTGGGCACAGACCTACACCACTGGTCGATGGCCATGCTGTGGTGGTGATCCACATACAAAGTAGAGGAAGACCGGCACAGATGTTACCTCAAGGCAAATCTTCCCCAGCAAAAAAAATAAAATAAAATAAATCTGGATGAGCCCATTCAAGTTTGTAGTGGCTTTTCTTTCTTTTTTTCCAATTATATAGGTATATATAATAAAAATTTAATATGTATGTTAATTTATTAAGATATAATTAACGTATAAAAATTGAACAGATCTTAGATGTGAACTCAGTGAGTTTCAACAGTTGTAAACAACAATGAAATCACCACCCAAGATAAGATAGACCATTTCACCCCAGAAAATTCATTCACGCCTATTTCTAGTTAATCACTCCTCCGCTCCCCCAGGCAACCACTGTTCTGATTTATGTCACCAGTTTTGTTTCTTCTCGGATTTCATATAAATGGAATCATACAAAATGCATTCTTCATGGTTGGCCTCTTTTGCCTAACATAGTGTTTTCAAGAGTCATCCTTGTGTGGGTATCAGTAGTTGATCTTTTGTTTGTTTTTAATTTTACTGGGCATTATTTCATTGTATGAATCAACCACAATTTGCTTATCCATTCTTCTGTCGATGGACATTTGGGTTGTTTCCAGTTTTTATCTGTTATAAATAAGGCTGCTATAAACATTCTTGTACAAATCTTTTTGTCAACATGTACTTTCATTTTTCTTGGTTGAATATCTAAGAGTAGAATGGAGCAGGTGTATGTTCAATTTAAAAGAAACTGCCAGTTGGTTCTTCGAAGTAGGTGGACCGTTTTACAGTGTCATCACCGGTGTATGAGGAACTCCACATCCTCATCAATGTTTGATGTTCTTAGTCTATTTTATTTTAGTCATTCTAGTTGGTGTGAAATGATATCTTATTGTGGTTTTAATTTGCATTTCCATGGTGGCTAAAGATATTGAGTATCATTTCATGTGTTTATTGGCTGTTCATATATCTTTTTTTGTAAAGTATCTGTTCAAGTCCTGTGCCTATTTTTTATTAGGTTATTATTACTGATTTCTAGGAGTTCTTAATATACCATGGATACAGTCCTTCATCAGATATATGTGTTATGAATATTTTTCCTGGTCTATGACTTGTCTACTAATTATCTTAATGGTGTCTGTGGTGGTTTTCAAAAGAAAAAGATAATGTAGAGTTTCTTAGACATATCCATGAACTTAAGTGAGAAAAAATTTGTCTTTCCAAGTCAACCAAGGAGAAATTTTAAAAGCCTGTACTTTATACTTATAGGACTGACCTATATGTATTTTCTAAACACCTCTTTGGTAAGTACCTGTTTTTATGTTGTTACACTGTAACCACAGCACTTTCACCTGATCACATTACCTTCTTCAGAGAGTGTATACTTGTGAATGGATAGAAGTCCTAAAACTCAAAATGTATTCACTGCTCAGCAAAGGGCTAATGTGATCCTGTCATATTGCAGGCGTTTCCTCAGCCCTCTGGGAGCGTACCTTCTGGAGAACACATCCCTTCCCTTGGTATCTTGCGTTCAGTCTTCATAGTGTCTCACATTAGTGCACAAGAGCTCTGTGAGGTACATAGGGCAGTTGTTGAGATCCCTGTTGTCTCATTAGGAAACCAAGGAATGGAAAGGTTATGACCTATCTAAGGTCACAAAGTTAATGACAATTTAGGTCAACAGCCTTCCAAACCTAGAATCTTTCCACTCTTCCATGCTTCCTCCTTCAGCTTATGTGTGTGTGTGCACACGCGCACACACCCACACCCACATGCATATAGGTGCAGCAAGAAGCCCGCTTACTAGTTGCAGCATTTACTAATCCTGGGAGCCAAGAAGCATAGCCGGCCAGTTCCCTATGCTGTGTCTTCCTCAGCCACGGAGCTTACACATCTCTAAAGAGTTGTTTGGAAATGGTTTCTCCAAATCCCACCCCCAAGAGTCAGTGTGGTTCCAACTTTATGCTTCCATACTTATGTGAACACAAGTAAAAGATCCGTATCTGTTTCTGTCAAAGTGGCTTATAGTAGGCACACAGGGATTTTGACTCTTCCTTCACCCTACTTGGGGGTATGTGTAGTTCTATCTGTTCGTACCCTAACACCCTGGTGTGTATCGTCACTCAGCAATGAGCAAATTGCAGTTGATTCCTTTTAAACTGTCACTATCCTAGACTATTTTAGAAAGACTCGGAGCATTCCCCATTGCTTTATAAAATATCTGAGAAAGTCTGGTTGAAGGCGTGAGAGACAGAGTCACTGTCTGTTCCTGTTCCCCTTGAGTCAGTCCTAGCGACAACTAATTCTCTTACTTCTGTTGTTTGTCTGATTGTTTTAAATGCACAGATTTTGTACATCTGTTAAGGAGCTGGTGCGGCCTTAAATTGAAGTTAGATTTTCATCGGTCTCCGTAAGGGAAGACTTCATAATGAATTGTTCAGATTTGTGTTGGAGGGAAATAGTTCCAAACTACAGGAGACAGCAGATCAAAGAGGGAAGTAAACGGGGGACTTGGCACAAGCAGGGCCAGGTCCCCAGCCCTTTTGTGGACTCTGCCCCTGGGGTGGGACTGTGAGGGCAGGAGGTTGAACAGGCCTAATCCTGTGTGCAGCCCCGTGGCCTCAGGCACGTCAGGAGGCACGGTGACATCTCAGTATTACAGCCTTTTTCTCCTCTAACTTTTCTGTCAGCTTTAGTTGGTTTATTTTCTCACTTAAAAAAAATTTATGTGACACAAGATTAAATGGAAGTTTTTACATTCTTTCCATTTCTGTTGTATATAGGTAATTCTCATTCAAAATGAGATTTGTTCCCTTTTATTGTGTCATTTGTAATTCAGTTCTAGAACAGAGAAATGACAACTTAATACTGAAAAATGAAAACATGTAAGTCAGTTTTAATATTAATGCTTGCCTCTCTTTAAAAAAAAAAGCAGAAAATTTGAAGAGGGAAATTTAGCAATTAGAGGGTTAGAAACTAATTTTGGTGATTTGATGAGTGAAAAAATTCACCAAAGGTATTGTATGGAATGGTGTTATGTGATGTAAGCGTCAGTACAAGAAGCAGCAAGTGTCTGTTTAAGCCTCCGTAGCTGTGTGGCATCACAGTTTAGTTTGAAATTTTGTGTATCTTGGTGTCTGTTCTTTCAGATCACTACCTATATTTGGTTAGATTTTTTTCATGTTCATACATATATTTATAGAGAGAGAGAGAGATAAGCCTTTTTAAAGTTTTGGATCCACAGATAACTAGTGCTAACTGGTTTTTAGAAATGCATTTAAACTATATAAATTACCAAATTTATCATGGGGAACAATGTATGAGAGAAAACTTAGTCTCTAAAAGAAGGCACTGTGTCTAAGACCAGTTCTGGTTCTTGTTTATTTTTTAAAATGTTTTTGTTTTTGAGTAGTTAATACATTCATATGACTCAGAATTTAAAAGGTACAGTGGGATACACTTTGAAAACTTTTTCCCCCAGCTACTCATTTCTCTTTCTAGGAGGCAACCAATGTCTTAATCTCTAAGCCATTCTGAATTTGATAAACTTAGGTAAATTTTGACATATTTGTGATCAACGGTTACTGAATATTTTATGTCCTGTTTATGTTACTTGGCATGATTTTATTACCTAATCTTGTCGCTTGATTAAGAGCATCTAGTTGTTTCTACTTAACTATTTCCTTATTGGGCATTTAAATGTTTTTCTGTTTAATTTTGTTGCTTCTTAAAATAGCAAACATTAGCATATTTGTAAAATTAGTGATATTTTTTCATTGTAAAGTTACCATATTTTTATTTCACAAGTTAACGCTCCTGAAATTCTGTATGTTCAATCATTGTATTTGCTGTAAGTAGTGTTTTTTTCCCTCTGAAAAGCTCTTATTAAATTAATGATATCACTTACAATCAGTAGAATCTGAAAATAGAGGAGAAATGATATTTTCCTGTATTTTTCTTAGAGGGGAAACATTCAGTTAAGGATGTGATAACATAATCCTTGTTCTATGTCACTAGATTTCTTACCAGAATGACTGAAATAATTGCAAATTTTATTCTCCCTTCCCCCACCCCTACTTTAATATGTATGAGATAGTGGTTAGAGTTTAAAAAAGGACAGTGCCTATTTGCCATGTATATTTCCCTTTAAGTGTTATAAAATACCCAAAGTTGTAGATAAATTAAATAACAATGTTTATTTTTTCTAAAATTATTTAGTGTTTCTGGATAGTATTTGCCTTCATATTCCTAGGCCTACCATAGAGTTTAAAAAAATGTATATTAATATTTAAAGCAGATACAGATTATGCAATTGCTAGAAGTTTTCCTCCTTCAAATATAGCAGAGGACGTAGGTGTGAAACAAACCCAGAGATGTGTGCCTTGCTGTAGTGTCATTGTTTCATTGTTTCCACTCTCACTTGATGTATATGACGTATGATATGCTATGATTATTATGTATAAATTCAGTGTTGTGGTTGTGTTCACTTGATTGTTGGGACTTAGTGTGTGTGCTGGGTAAAAAGGCATCAAAGCATACAACAGTCAGTGTTTATGTTTTAAAATGTGGTCATTTCCTTCTCTTAATCATACGTTTTTAATAGAAAGCCTCTTACGTGTACACTCAGAAAGAAATTTGAAGAGTTGTTAAAGGAGTACAAATCTCAATAAACTGACTATTGTTTCCAAAAGGGCCCGTGAGAGAAGGAGGGAGGAGGGAACTGTGGGGTGTGGGAACGCTGGTTGGGATGCTTCCGCTCTGCGGGATGTTATAATTTACTAGTGATTAAAACATGAAAGAACTTTGTATTTATTTAAATATAATGTCCACATTTAATGAGTGGCACCCAGGGGTTGACATCATCTGGCAGTGGCAAGTTTTGGGGATTATAATCAAAATTTGTGCTTGTATTCTTTTGTTAAATCTGCTTTAGAATATAAAGTGCATTTTCCCAAAGAGAGTCTGCGCAACCGTTATTGAAACAAGAGACCTCAGGGAAGTAGTAGACTTTTTCAATTGGTTTGGTCTTTAATACTAGCTACAGGAGCAATTACTTGGATTATCATTTTAACATAATTTTTCACCCAGCAATCCTTTTGAAAGTATTGTTTGCTCAGATTGAAACATTGAAATGCTTCCTCCTGCCTGCAGTGCAACAGATTAAAAGAGACAGAAACACAGGCACATCAACATGTAAAATTGGGTCAGTCTCATTTGGGGCCCTGTGTGTCAGTGGTCTGGAGTTGGGAGTTGTAGGAAATCCAGAGGGAGATGGCCAATTGCTGCACCTCCATGCTTGGTGGACGAAAAGAGGATCAGGGCCCTAGGCAGTTCAGGACAATAGGCTTCCCACGAAGACGAAAGGGATCTGTGTCTGCGCTGGCAGCTGTGGATGTTGACAGGAGTAAGGGGTCAGGATTGCAAAAGGAGTGGTTGGGGGTTTATAACCCCAGGTCAGTTAGGAGAGTGGGCTGGGACTTGCTGCCCCTTGGAAGGAGGCCTGGGGGAGCTGTGGGTTTTACAAAAATGAACAGGAATGTGAGTGTAGGCAGAGTATTGAAGTGGCATTGAATGCTGCACATGAGTTTTATGGGTATTGTTTATGATCTTTCTATACCTGTGGCACACATTTCCTGTTTCACGGGTGACATGCTATTGCCGTGAAGTTATGATTGTATAATATAATGATGATTATGTGACTGGTTATGATTATATAATGTAAAGAGCTACAGGTGAGATGAAGATGTGCAAATGAGATTTTTTTCGCTTCATGAATGGAGATAAATGTATATATATTTATGTTTTAAAACATTTATTTCTATATATTTTTATATATCGATGTACACACACATATACATACACACATTTTTTTCTTTCTTACAAAAACCAAGCAAGGAGTTAGAGTTGGTAGCAGTTTTAAACATTCTTTTTTTTTTTCCTTGTACTGGTTAACAGATTTCAGATGCAGATACACTCTCATTATCCAAATTCAAATCTCTGTCACTCACCACTGGAGAGTGTGGAGTACGGCTTTGATTTGTCCATGTGGTACTCGTGGTAACTAGATGTTCCATTTCCCAGCTCTGCCTTGAAGAGTTTTTCTGCTTTTGTCTTGAAATGATACTGAAATTATCTTTCTAAATTCCCTCCTTTTGTGTGGGTGTAGCTGTGTATCCGTCTCAGAGTTTGCTCGGGATAACACGTTTTAGATTTGAACCAGAGGAGACTGTTCCCTCAGACTTAAGGCCCCTCTCTGGGACAGAGCTGTGTTAATTGCTCTGCAGTCCGAGGAAGCAGAAGCAGGCGGCTGAGCTAGAGAAGGCTTACCAAGAAGAGGAAAGAAACCAGTGTGATCCGAGTTCTAGCCCTAGATTTTAAAAGATACCAACCAGCCTTCTACTCTCTCTCTCTCTCTTTCACTGGGGAGCCCCACACTGCCACCTCTGGCTTCACTTTTGTTTTCCAAGTGAGTTTATTAGTTTTGCCATTTTGGATATGGCTGAGTTGACCCTGGAAAGACTGGTCTGAGAAGCACTCTTGACATTTCGAATAGAAACAAACCCAGACATAGATTGGCTTGAGACAGAGTTTAGGACCATCCCTGTGAGCCCCTCTAGCATCGGCCAAGCCAAAGTGTCAGACTCATTCCCCCATGAAGAGGGAGACGTAAAGTGGTACAATGTGGAGGCTTTTCTGGATTTTTCTTGGTTACATGGCTGGTCGGGCTCTGACTTGGAAATCTGCTTCTGTGTCTCCTCCCTTGCCTGCAGGCTGGCGGCTCTCAGGTCATCTTTACTAACCCCCTGGAGATAGTCAAGATTCGTCTGCAGGTAGCTGGAGAGATCACCACAGGCCCCAGGGTCAGTGCCCTGAACGTGCTCCGGGACCTGGGCCTTTTTGGCCTGTATAAGGTGAGTGGATTCCCTCGGGTTGTCTCAGTAGGGAGGTTGTAATATACTCAATGGAAATATGAAAGAATGCAGAAACCAGACTTCTGTCCCCAAATGGAAAAGCAATCTTGTCCAGCAGCATAGACCCTGGAGTAGAAAATCAAACAAAAAGAAGAAATCAGGACCCTTCCATTAGAGGGGGTGTGATATGCAAACACGCTCCCCTGTGGTCCTCTCCAGGCTGTTGTGAAGCTGCCAGCAAGGGAGGCCAGCACCGCAGACCTGCTGGCTTCAGGCTCACAGCCTTTTATTTGATGGCAGGTTTGGGAAAAGTTTCATTAGTGTTCTCTTTGGGCTGGTTTAGGACTTCAGAGTAGGCTTATGTTTATTTTGAGTCTGAGTTATCTCTATTGTTATCTTCCCAGTAGGAGCTTCTCTTTGTCTTAATAATTTGACCACAGTGAAACAGTAGTCGAGTTTGGTAGGATTCAGGTCTTTAAGAAGTTAAGTGGTGGGATTTGTCAATAATGAATTCCATTAAAAAACCCAGAGTGTACTGTACTGCAAAATGCCAGTCAATGGATCCCTTCCCTGCAGGTATGCTTACTGCCATCATTACAGATCAGATGTAATGGAGCAGAAGCTATTACTTTTCTTAAACAAGGGAGAGTATTTCTTTCCATTCTTTTGTGTGGTATAAGGGGGGAATATGTAAATTTAGCTGCTAGAGACAACTGTGGTTCCACAGCATCTGATTTATTTATAGATCTGTCCCTGTAGAAATGTGGAAATTGGCTTCTGTAGCTGAAAATCAGAAATCCTCTAGATTAGCATCACCCAGCTACAGGGCTCTTGGGAGAGCAATAACCCATATACCTATCTTGGGAGAGCAATAACCCATATACCCATCTTGGGAGAGCAATAACCCATATACCCATCTTGGGAGAGCAATAACCCATGATACCTATCTTGGGAGAGCAATAACCCATATACCCATCTTGGGAGAGCAATAACCCATGATACCCATCTTGGGAGAGCAATAACCCATATACCCATCTTGGGAGAGCAATAACCCATATACCCATCTTGGGAGAGCAATAACCCATATACCCATCTTGGGAGAGCAATAACCCATATACCCATCTTGGGAGAGCAATAACCCATATACCTATCTTGGGAGAGTTTTGTATACATTCCCTTGCCTCCAGCCCCGGTTTCCGTCCTTTCCGTAATTCCCTTTGAGAGCTGAATTTATTAATATTGTTTCTCTCTGTATCATCCTCCAGAGAGTCCCTGGAATTTTTTTTTTTTTTAATGTTTGAGTTTATCTTTTAAAAGCAGAGTCATTAGGGAAACAAATGCCAAAGATGGTGTATTCGCCTGACTCAGTGAAGCCCTGGGCAGTGGAGTGGCGTGGGCTCCTGAGCAGCTGAGGAAGGTGTTCACAGTGGCCTCAGGCACTGGGACAGACTGTCCCAGGGTGGTTTTCTGCTCCCATGGGAGCATCCTGCTAAGATGTTTTGTCTGGTCCCCCTAGTCCTCCCAGTGTAGGCTTTGGGGAATGAGGAGGGGAGACTGGTGGCTTCTTTCTACCCTTCCCTGGAGAAGTCGTCTCCTTTTCCATTGCCCCTGCTGATGGCTTCTGACCAGGCACTTCAGGGGCTCTGAGCTGATGTAGATTGAATTGGTGATTTGTTCATTTTTGGGGGCTGCCTTTGCTGGTTGCTTTGGAATCAAGCTATTAATCTTGGGTTTCTAAGTCTATTCCCACCCACACGTCCTCCCCTCACACCCACCAAAGCCAAACAGCATTCACAGCCTAGCGGTTTGAGAACTGAATTTTTATTAGCCCTAAAAACTGAATCTATACTGGAAATACTAGAAAATTCTTAGTTGTCAGAATAGCATCATTACCCAGTTAACCAAGTCTAGGACTCCAGGATCCACCAGCCTTTCTCAGACCTGGAGCCATGTGTATTTCCCTGTTCTCCCCACTTCCCTTCCCTATCAGTCCCGATGCTGTTTGAAGGACACCCCAGGCATGTCACCCTGGATTCCTCATGGGCATTCACACCCTGTTTACACAACCGTTCTGTACTGTTTCTTCCCTGTGCGACAGGGTGCCAAAGCGTGTTTCCTCCGAGACATTCCCTTCTCTGCAATCTACTTTCCTGTTTATGCTCATTGCAAACTACTTCTGGCTGATGAAAACGGACATGTGGGTGGTTTAAACCTCCTTGCAGCTGGAGCCATCGCAGGTAATTATAATTTTTTCTTTCTAAACCAAAAGAATCCTCCCCCCATTCTCTTTAAGAAGTACAGAATCTCAACGTACTTTCCCCCTTTATTTCTGGAAGGGTTATTGTTTGTATTTGACTTAGTTTAAATATGATCACTTTTTCTCCTTTGTGGAATGTGCTGTAATTCTGATGAGAGTTAATTACATTTGCATAATGTGGATAAACAGCTTAATGCAGCTTAGCAACTCGGAGCCAAATTAGATCTGCCCATCTAAATTGGGCTTTCATCATTAACGTGTTTCTTAGCCTTCTGCACCCCTGAAGCCTTGAGTGCAGCCAAGCTAAGCATTAAGGTGGAAAAGTTCTTCATCACATCAGTTGCTTTGTTGTACCTCATGCTGATGCACAGAACTAGCATGCCTTCACTTTCGATTTCTGTATATTGGAACCTACTTGATTTAGCTCAAAATTGAGCTTTCTTCATGAAAAGAAGCTCTGTTCCTTCTACCTTCATCTTCATTAGACCATGTAAGTGATACTTGCCCGGCAAACCACCCAGTACTTGGTTGGCATCTCTTTTCTGTCCCTTAGTTCTTTCTGTCTTTTATTCATGGTAGTTTGCATAAGTTTTATCCTCTGTACTAGACTGGGAGCTTCTTGAGGGCAGGGCTTTCATTCTCCTCATCCTTGCCTTCCCTACATGGCCAGCATAGTGATAATAGGAACTCAATAAATGTCAGTGGAACAGAGTAAGCCCTTCATCTGGTTTAAGACACCACATTAGGCACAGAAGAGCTTCCATGGGACAGGGGAACCTAACAAATGCAGCAGTTTGCTAAGATGCTTCCTTCTGATCTCATGTGTCTAGCCTTCCTCTTGAGTTGTGAAAGAGCTGACTTGGGATAGAAGGGAAGGGCCAGGCGTCCTTGCTGCACCAGCACTCAGAAATGACAGAGCAAGGGAAGGGCACGTGTTCTTTCTCCATTACAGCTGGTCAGGATAGAAATGTGAAGGGTGAGCACAAACCCACACGCTGTCCCCAAGTGCTCAGTGTAGCTCTGACCCCTTGGGCTCATGGTACTGTGTAGCTCTCACTGGGTTCCTTCTCCTCTGGTGCCCTGACTAGACACAGCAGGACATCCTGAGGACTTCCTCACGTGTGCGGTGTGGCGGGAGCCTTTGGTTCATGAGGATGCTGGGTGGCCCATGTAGTTGTTCTCACCCATGATGACAAGGCATGACTTGTGATTAAGAAACTCTCCTGGGGAGCTTCAAGCCCTTATTTGGGGTCCTGCAAATCCCTTGTCATCGGGCATTTGTATCTTCAGTCAGTTGCACATTTGAAATCCAATAAATCTACCTCTCAGTCTTGGCAGTGAGCGCTCGTCCAGCCCCTTTCTGGTACTCACCAAAGTCTCCCAGTTTCAAAGGGGAGCCAGCACGCTTTCCCTCCAGTCTTTGCTCTGTGCTTCCCAACCAGCAACAAAAAAGAGCCAAAGAGAAGTCTAATTGTGGACAGGCATTTTGCCAATGGTTGACGGAACCAAGTAAACATTTCCATGGACCTGTCAGCACCAACTTCTTGCCCACGGACATTTGATGTCAGTTGTCAGAACGAGAGATGAATTTTTCTAATTTTTACCAGTAGAACTTTGCTGGCAGGTACTGAGAACATTCAGAATGCAGAACATTCCAAAGGCAGGTTTACCTAGTTTCATCTGAATAAGGCGCCGGGCTGTGCAGGGAGGAGGTGCTTGCCTCATTCTTTAACAGACACCCCCCATCCCCGCCCCGGTCTGCCAGCTCCATCTGCCTAGTGATGGTTCAGCGATAGTCAGGCCAAATTGAATTTCTTCCCCGTAAGGGAGGTTAGCTTGCTTCTGTGGTCCCTGTTTTGTGTTATACGTAAAAGGTGTGGCTGTGAAATCCATCTTGTGTGTCCTGCTGCTGGTCAGTCTCAACAGGACCCCAGAGAGCTTGGGCACAGGGCTGGGTTGACAAGGCCTTTTGATGATCAGTTCTCCTCTTGCTCCTTAACTGGTTGCCTGGCCCCCTCTGCTCCAGTTATGTTGACTTCTGTCATGTAGGCATGTTTGGAAGGAGTCACAGTCCGTTCTCTAGTTAGCCTCTCAAGCAGGTGAGTATTGATAGTCACCTTGCACAGTAAGGTGACAAGAATCAGTGAAAAAACTGCGACATTTTGGTGTCAGATGCATTTGGCAGCTCGTTAAATTGACATTATCCTTATTTCTTATTATCCATGAAAATGTTTGCATCTTGTTTCAGAAAAAAAAGTAGGTAAAGCGGCCAGCCTGCTGGCATAGTGGTTAAGTTCACGTGCTCCGCTTTGGCGGCTCTGGGTTTGCTGGTTTGGATCCTGGCCGTGGGCCTAGCACCACTCATCAAGCCATCCTGAGGCAGCGTGCCACATATAAAGTAGAGGAAGATGGGCACAGATGTTAGCTCAGGGCCAATCTTCCTCAGCAAAAAGAGAAGGTTTGGCAGTGGATGTTAGCTCAGGGCTAATCTTCTTCTTCAAAAAAAAAAAAAAGAAGTAAAATCATTGAAACCTAAGGGGGAACACATGGGAATTGTCCTAGTAATATCGCTGCACTTCTTTCCTCTCACCGTTCTTGGGGATCATGCAATGTGAGTGATTTTCCTAATTCAGAAAGAAAAAAGAATTTTGCCCTGACCACACTGAAGCAGCTAACAGGCTTTTATATCTTTTTTTCCATTAGTGCCCAGTATCTATTTAAGAAGCTCTGAGTTCAGCAAAGTTACTAACTATATTGTTAGACGTTAGCAGTATTTCTATCCTTATAAGGTACTTTGGGTTAATTAAATGTGCCTTTCTCCTGAAAGGTGTGCCTGCTGCTTCTCTGGTGACCCCTGCTGATGTCATCAAGACAAGACTGCAAGTGGCTGCCCGTGCCGGCCAGACGACATACAGCGGTGTCATTGACTGTTTCTGGAAGATACTCCGGGAAGAGGGGCCTTCAGCATTTTGGAAAGGGGCTGCAGGTAGGGAGGGGAGCCATATGGAATGGCCGGAGGCGTTAGGGTCCTGCTCCCATTAATGACTGCTGGTCTTTGCCACAGTCGTCCTGGTGTTGAGTGCCCCCACTCCCATCTCTGTTTTTCAGCTCGAGTGTTTCGATCCTCTCCCCAGTTTGGTGTTACCTTGGTCACCTACGAACTTCTCCAGCGGTGGTTTTACATTGATTTTGGAGGCCTGTAAGTGCAGCTCTTCACTTCCTTTATAAAGAAAGCACCAAAACCAAAACAAGTCTTTGTTTAGCCTACAGAGGCATTTTGGGAACTCTCAGACACTGATAGGACTGAGAATCCTGCAGGACCAATGCATTTAAAACAAACAGCGGGCTTGAGAAGCCTCAGCGTTAGCGGAGTAAGCCCTTGACAGGGCAACACCGTACGCAGTATTAAGCAGCTACTTAGGGAAATATTCGGGAGGCAGCAAGTTAAAATGTTATGTGCATAATTGTCTGTTTTAGTGTAAGCAAATACTGAGCTTCATGATTTTGGTCCTTACCATTTGGATTTTATTATATGACCTTTTCACCACAAGTAATGTAAACTTGTGTTAGTAACACTTTTGTGAACTTTCTTTCAGACACTCAAGCCCTTTCACACCTCAGATTTCATTATTCACCATAATTTATTATTAGGTATAAATGTTCTTAGAGCGAATTTATTGCCCCCAAAAAAGGTTCAAAGAGAGGTTATACCCATGGACATAATCACTGGTGAGATCGAGGCCAGAAATTGGGCCTCGTGAAGCATGGTACTTGATGCTTGTGCTGGGGAGAAGGAGCATTGTTGAGTTTTCTCGGTGGGAAAGGTTGTACCCAAAGCAAGCAATGATCAGCTTTTCAGGAGAAAATCAAATCCTGTATCTGAGTCTTCATGTCATAAACCTGTGAACCCGTTTCCTGCTCAAAGGCCAAGTAGCAAATTTCCTGTTGAACCGAGATGTAGAAGGACTTAAAAGACAGAACGGCAATCTTACAAAGCCAAGCTTTTCCGTGCTTTCACATTTTATAAAAGTAAGAATTATATCTATTTTTCTTTAAATAATTTTAGTAATATCCTTTATGAGTCTGTCTACTCTTCAAAAAGTTAGGTTTTAAAATTATGTCAAAGTAAAAGAAAAATATAAACTTCTTATGATTAATTTATGCTTAGTGCAGAAAATTTGGAAAACAGAAAAGTGTAAGAGAAAATCATCCATAATCCTACTTCCCAGAGAGTGTTAATATTTGAGTGTATTTTCTTATCTTTTCTCTGTGGATCCATTTATATATATATAAGCATTGAAATTGAGGCCATTTCTCTGCTAATTCAAATACGTGAATGTGTTGCCTTCAAAGCAGCTGTAAATCATGACGAGTGCAGCATAGACGACAAGGAAATAGTTGGAGACTCTTCTTTCTGGCACATGAGTTAGGCTAAAAATGTTCAGTTGTCTGCCGCCCGCATCAATCTCGAGCACGTTAACCACTGGCTTTTTCCTACCAACAGCAAACCCTCTGGCTCAGAACCAACACCCAAGTCACGCATTGCAGACCTTCCTCCCGCCAATCCTGATCACATCGGTGGATACAGACTCGCCACAGCCACTTTTGCTGGCATTGAAAACAAGTTTGGCCTTTATCTCCCCAAATTTAAATCTCCTAGTGTTGCTGTGGTTCAGCCAAAGGTGGCCGCAGTGGCTCAGTGATGAGAAGACCGTTGAGTGTGGCAAAATGGCTCCCTGAAGAGAGAGGCCTGGGAGAGCAGCCCCGTAATGTATCCCGTCAGCTGCATGGTGCTGACTGAGCTGAGGAGTCAAACTATTCTTTCTATATGACATATACATATATTTGTTTATAAAGTAACCATTTGCCCAGGAAAAAAAACAACGCAGTTTCAAGCTTTAGTCTCATGTGTTGAAATGTTTTCTGAGCCTTGGCATGAATTAGTGTTCTAGACTGCTTTGCACAGCTTGCACTTATAGTGACTGTACATATTGTACATCTTTGTACAGAAACATCTTGGCACCTCATCCCCCAAAATCACATTTATAGAATGTAATGCAGTTCTGAGTGGCTTGAAATGTACAGAATGTTTTGAAAGTGTTTTATTAAGAATCACACGAAAATAAATGTATTAAAATTAAATTCATTCTTTTATTGGTGACTTATGGAAATAAAGCATCAATATTGGATGCATTTAATTGCTAGCTTGTTTTCCATTCTGGAATAAAAAGGTATTTGCTGATAAGAGGCATAACAAGGCCAAGTACTGACACCACTGAGTAAGAGGTCCTCTGGAAAAGATGCATGCCGGTGGATGCCAGAGGACCCGGCTGACGACTTGCGGGTGCTGATGTGCTTCCGTTTGGATTAACTGTGTGTAGATTTCCTCTGTTCATCAGTCCCAAGGCATTTCCTCGACAGCTCCTCCGCCGTCAGTGTGCGTATGCAAACAGGGACGTCTCCCACATTACTGGCTGAGTTTTGCCTTCTTCTCACACAGCAAGGCAAGGGCCTAGCTTTCAAAAGAGTAAAGGATACTTTGGTAATTTTCCTTCATATGGATACAATTCCAATCAAAAATAAAACGCACACCAAAATGTACGCATGGAGTCGGATTTTCCTTCATAAATATATTGATAGCGCTTTTTATTTTGATTCACCACTGATTCCAAATAATTCCCGATCAGGTTTCCTCTCTCCCACGTTTTCAGGAAATGGACAGTGTGATTTGGAGAGGGCTATGGTGGAGTGAGAGTAGGGAAGAAGAAAGAGAAAAGCTCTAGCTTGTGATTTAGTGTGGTCTACGTTCTTCCTCATGAATCCAAATACAAACTACTTATTCCAAAAGTCACTCACCAAGTGTGTGATTACTAATTCAGATCTAAACATGCATCTTGACAGCCACATCTACACTTTGCTATGGTTGTGATTTGATGTGTAGCATCAGAATTTATTTACTTCAGCAAAGTGCTTTGGGGAAACATTATTGCTATTGCCAGTGAGCCGGGATATGAGAACATATGCAAATATTTTCAAGGTGCGAGGCTGGAGATGGACCAAGTCACTTAGTATCCTACACAGCGCTCTTCAGTTGATGGCTGACAGCCCTGTAACACCGCTATAGGCTCTCTTGGGGCCCTCCAGGAACAAAGGAATTAGCTTCAAAAGCAAGTTATTTCCAAATGTATTCATTTGTTCTCATTGGAATGGAATAAATAGCAATATAGTTGTTTTGCTGTTACCACCTGTTAAAAATCTGCAAGTAGTCCATGGGTATGTTCTTACAGAAGATTCATATAATAAATGTATGTAGAGGGAGATGTGAAAGTGCCCTCTTTACCCTGCTTCTCCTTTCGCCACTCCCTGTCCGAGAGGTAATCACTGCTGAGGCTAGAGAATAAATTGTAGTCTGTTTTTCATAATCTGTATGTATAAATATATGTACGTGGTTAGGTTTTAAAAACGGGATTATGCTATGTGTGTGTTGTTCTGTGACTTGCTTTTGTTCACTTACTGTCTTTGGCATCTTTCCATGTCAATTCATGGGTTTATCTTAATTTTTAATAGCTGCATAGTATTCCATTGTATGAATTATGATACATTTCATAAATACTCCCTTATGACATAGTCATTTTGTTCCACTACAAGCAATGCCGTAGTGAACGGCAAACACCTTTGCACACATACTTTGAGTACATGTACTAGTATTTCACTAGGATAGGTATTTAAAATTGGAATTGATAATTCACAGGATATATGGGGTTTTTTAATATATATTGGCAGATTTTTCTTCAAAAAAGCTTTACTAATTTACTTTCTGACTGACAGCAGATGAGAATGCCTATTTTTTTGCAACCTCAGGAAAAATAGATATTATCAGTCTTTTACATTTTAGGCAAATCATGATAGGTGATGACTGTTGTTTTAATTTTCATTTTCCTAATTACTTGTGAGGTTGAATGTTTTTTCATATTTATTGGCCATTTGTATATTTTCTTATCATTGTGAAAAATACATGAAACACATATGTATGTATGTATACACAGACACACACTCATGCACATATATATTTTAAACAAATAGTCATAAAGTGAGCACCCATTTAACTACCCCTAATCTTCATTTTGCTTTTTTAAATAGTTTTACCACCCAAATATACATCCCTAAACACAATATTTAGTTCCTGTTTTTGAAATGTATATGAATCGAATGATATTGTATACTTTTAAGACTTTTCTTTTGCTAAACATTATGTTCATAAGATTCATGCATAGAATAGTATGTAGCTATAGTTCACTTATTCCATTGTATGAACATATTACAGTTTATTTTTCCATTTTATTCCGGACATCTGGGTTGTTTCTAATTTAGGGATATTACAAACAGTGCCGCTCTGGACATTTTGTACTCATATTTTGGAGTATGCATTTTTAAAAGGATATATACCTAAGAGCAGAACCACAGAGGCACAGGGTATGTTAGATTCAACTTTGCCAGCTCATGCCAGACTGGTTCCCAGAGATGCCTGTACTGATTTGCATTCCCCCAAGGGTGAATTGGCTTTTTAATTTTTACCAATCTCTTGGGTGTATAATGTTATCTCATTGTGATTTTAATTAGCATTTTCCTTACATCACATGAGGCTGAACACCTTTCATAGGTTCATTATATTGCCACATTGTTGTTCAAAAAGACTTAAGTAATTTACTTTCCTACTGACAGCAAATGAGAATGCCAATATGTTTATTGGCTATTTGGATTTCATCTTTGGTGAGTGAAATATGTGTTAAAGTCTTTTGTCTGTTTTTCTCAATAATCTGCAGAGGCTTCTTTATATGTTTGGGATACTACTCCCTTATGAGTTGTGTTGTACAGTCTTTTCCCAATTTTTGGCTTGTCTTTTCACAATGTTTTCAATATATTAGCATTTTCATTTTAATATGTTCAAATATATCAATTTTGCCCTTATGGTTAGCATGTTTTATATTTCATTTAAAAAAATTATTCTCTCTCTAGGTCATGAAGATAATGCTGTACAGTTTTACCTCTCATATTGAGGTTTCATCCTGTTTGTCTTGGGCATGGTAGGAGGGAATCTTTTTTGCTTCTTTATATGGTTAGTCTGTTCGTCCAGCACTGTTTATTGAAAAGACCTTTCTTTCCCTACTGCTTTGAAGTGCCTTCTCTGTTCTATATTTAGGTTGATATATACAAAGATCTATTTCTGGAGTTTTTATTTTATTTATTGATCTTTTCCTGTGCTAATTATAACCTCTTTAGTGCTCTATCTTTTAAAAAAGTTTTGATATATAGTCTATCAAGTCCTTTCACCTTATTGTTAGTCTTCAAGAGCTTGTGACTCTTCTTGGTCCTTTGCTCTTCCCTGTCCATTTTAGAAATAGCTTGTCAATTTCCTCCCCAAAAATAAACAAACAAACCAAACACACTGAGATTTTTTTTTTAAAGATCTCATGTTTATTTGCATGTTTTTTTTTTAAGATTTTATTTTTCCTTTTTCTCCCCAAAGCCTCCCAGTACATAGTTGCATATTTTAGTTGTGGGTCCTTCTAGTTGTGGCATGTGGGACGCCACCTCAGCATGGCCTGATGAGCAGTGCCATGTCCGCGCCCAGGATCCGAACCGGCGAAACCCTGAGATACTGAAGTGGAGCACGCAAACATAACCACTCGGCCACGGGGCCGGCCCCCAAACACACTGAGATTTTTTTTTTTATTGAGTTTATGATAGTTTACAATCTTGTGAAATTTCAGCTGTACATTATTGTTTGTCAGTCGTGTTGTAGTTGCACCCCTTCACCCTTTGCGCCCACCTGCCATCCCCCCTTTCCTCTGGTAGCCACTAATCTGTTCTCTTTGTCCACATGGTTAAATTCCTCACATGAGTGGAGTCATACAGAGATTGTCCTCTATCTGGCTTATTTCACTTAACATAATTCCCTCAAGGTCCATTCATGTTGTTGTGAATGGGATGATTTTATTCTTTTTTATGGCTGAGTAGTATTCCATTGTGTATATATATACACCATATCTTCTTTATCCAATCCTCTGTTGATGGGCACTTAGGTTGCTTCCACGTCTTGGCTATTGTAAATAATGCTTCAGTGAACATAGGGGTGCATGGGTCTTTTGGAATTGCTGATTTCAAGTTCTTTGGATAGAAACCCAGTAGTAGGATAGCTGGATCATATGGTATTTCTATTTTTACTTTATTGAGAAATCTCCATACTGTTTTCCGTAGTGACTGCACTAGTTTTCCCTCCCACCAGCAGTGTATGAGGGATCCTTTTTCTCCACAACCTCTCCAACACTTGTTACTTTTTGTTTTGATTATTTTTGCCATTCTAATGGGTATAAGGTGATATCTTAGTGTGGTTTTGATTTGTATTTCCCTGATGATCAGTGATGATGAACATCTTTTCATGTGCCTATTGGCCATCCGTATGTCTTCTTTGGAGAAATGTCTGTTCATGTCTCCTGCCCATTTTTTGATTGGGTTGTTTGATTTTTTGTTGTTGAGTTGTGTCAGTTCTTTATATATTGTGAAGATTTGCTCTTTGTCGGATATATGACTTGCAAATAATTTTTCCCAATTAGTGGGTTGTTTTCTTGTTTCAATCCTGTTTTCCCTTGCCTTGAAGAAGCTCTTTAGTTTGATGGGGCCCCATTTGTTTATTCTTTCTATTGTTTCCCTTGTCTGAGAAGACATGGTGTCTGAAAAGATCCTTTTAATACTGATGTCAAAGAGTGCACTGCCTACATTTTCCTCTAGAAGCCTTATGGTTTCAGGTCTTACCTTTAGGTCTTTGATCCATTTAGAGTTTATTTTTGTGAATGGTGAAAAAAAGGGTCAATTTTATTCTTTTACGTATGGCTCTCCAGTTTTCCCAGCACCATTTGTTGAAAAGACTTTTCTTTTCTCCATTGTATGCCCTCAGCTCCTTTGTAGAAGATTAGCTGTCCATAGACGTGTGATTTTATTTCTGGGCTTTCAATTCTGTTCCACTGATCTGTGCACGTGTTTTTGTACCAGTACCATGCTGTTTTAATTACTGTAGCTTTGTGGTATGTTTTGAAGTCAGGGATTGTGATGCTTCCAGCTTTGTTCTTTTTTCTCAGGATTGCTTTAGACTTGGGGTCTTTTGTTGCCCCATATGAATTTTAGGATTCTTTGTTCTATTTGACTCTGTACAGAATGTCATTGGGATTCTGATTGGGATAGTGTTGAATGTGTAGATTGCTTTAGGTAGAATGGACATTTTAACTATGTTTATTCTTCCAATCCATATACATGGGCTGTCTTTTCATCTCTTTATGCCCTCACACATTTCTTTCAGGAAAGCCTTGTGGTTTTCATTGTATAGGTCTTTCACTTCCTTAGTTAAATTTACCCCGAGGTATTTTATTCTTTTTGTTGCAATTGTGGATGGTATTGTGTTCTTGAATTCTTTTTCTGTTAGTTCGTTATTAGAATATAGAAATGCTACTGATTTATGTAAGTTGATTTTATATCCTGCAACTTTGCTGTAGTTGTTAATTATTTCTAAAACTTTTCCAGTGGATTCTTTGGGAGTTTTCTACATACAAGATCATGTCATCTGCAAACAGCGAGAGTTTCACTTCTTCCCTCCCTATTTGGATTCCTTTTATTCCTTTCTCTTGTCAATTGCTCTGGCCAGGACCTCCAGTACTATGTTAAATAAGAGTGGTGATAGAGGGCATCCTTGACTTGTTCCTGTTTTCAGGGGGATGATGCTCAGTTTTTGCCCATTGAGTATGATGTTGACTGTGGGTTTGTCATATATGACCTTTATTATGTTGAAGTAATTTCCTTCTATCCCCATTTTGTTCAGAGTTTTTATCATAAATGGCTGTTGGATCTTGTCAAATGCTTTCTATGCATCTATTGAGATGATCATGTGTTTTTTATTCCTCAATTTGTTGATGTGGTGTATCACGTTGATTGATTTGTGGATGTTGAACCATCCCTGAGTCCCTGGTATGAATCCCACTTGATCATGATGTATGATCCTTTTGATGTATGCTGAATTCTAGTTGCCAAAATTTTGTTTAGAATTTTTACATCTATCTTCATCAGCAATATTGGCCTGTAGTTCTCCTTTTTCGTGCTGTCCTTGTCAGGCTTTGGTATCAGCGTGTTGTTGGCCTTGTAGAATGTGTTAGGAAGTGTTCCATCCTTGCTAATTTTTTGGAATAGCTTGAAAAGGATAGGTATTAAATCCTCCCTGAAAGTTTGGTAGAATTCCCCAGGAAAGCCTACTGGTCCTGGGGTTTTATTCTTTGGGATGTTTTTGATTGCTGTTTCAATCTCTTTCCTTGTGATTGGTCTGTTCAGATTGTCTGCTTCTTCTTGAGTGAGCTTTGGGAGATTGTAGGAGTCCAAGAATTTATTCATTTCCTCTAGGTTATCCATTTTTCTGGCATATTGTTTTTTGTAGTATTCTCTTATAATCTGTTATATTTCTGCAGAGTCTGTTGTTTTTTCTCCTCTTTCATTTCTGATTTTGTTTATTTGAGCTTTCTCTCTTTTTGTCTTTGTAAGACTGGCTAGGGGGTTGTCAATTTTATTTATCTTCTCAAAGAACCAGCTCTTGGTTTCATTGATCCTTTCTACTGCCTTTTTGGTTTCAATAGCAATTTTTTATGCTGTAATTTTTATTATTTCTCTCCTTCTGCTGACTTTGGGCTTTGTTTGTTCTTCTTTTTCTAATTCAGTTAGGTGTAATTTGAAGTTGCTTATTTGGGATTTTTCCTGTTTCTTAATGTGTGCTTGCATTGCAATGAATTTCCCTCTTAATACAGCTTTTGCTGTATCCCATATGAGTTGGTATGGCATGTTATTTTCATTTGTCTCCATATATTTTTTTATTTCTTCTTTAATTTCTTCAATGATCCATTGCTTGTTTAATAGCATATTGTTTAGTTGCCACATCTTTGTCCCTTTCTCAGCTTTTTTCTTGTAAGTAATTTCTAGCTTTATAGCATTATGATTGGAGAGGATGCTTGTTATTATTTCAATTTTTTTAAATTTGTAGAGGCTTGCCTTGTTTCCCAACATATGGTCTATCCTTGAGAATGTTGCATGTGCACTTGAGAAGAATGTGTATTCTGCTGTGTTTGGATGGAGTGTTCTATGTATGTCTATTAAGTCCAACTATTTTAGCATTTCATTTAATTCCACTGTTTCTTTGTTGATTTTCTGCCTGGATGATCTGTCCAATGATGTGAGTGGGGTGTTGAGGTACCCTACTATTATTGTGTTATTTTTAATATCTTCTTTTAGGTTTGTTAATAGTTGCTTTATGAACTTTGGTGCTCCTGTGTTGGGTACATAGATATTTATAAGTGTTATTTCTTCTTGATGTAGTGTCCCTTTGATCATTATATACTGACCCTCTATGTCTCTCTTTACCTGCCTTATCTTGAAACCTACTTTGTCTGATATAAGTATTGTGACACCTGCTTTCTTTTTTTTGCCATTAGCTTGGATTATCGTCTTCCACCCCTTCACTCTGAGCCTTTGTTTCTCGTTGGAGCTGAGGTATGTTTCCTGGAGGCAACAGATTGTTGGATGTGGTTCTTTGATCCATCTTGCCACTCTCTGTCTTTTTATTGGAGAGTTCAATGTGTTTACATTGAGGGTGATTATTGATGCATGAGGGCTTAATCCTGTCATTTTGTAACTCGTTTTCCAGCATTACCTTTGTTTCTTGTCCTCTGTGTTTTGGCCTACGCATTGACATCTGCAGTTTCTTCTTACTTATTTTTTGTGTCTCTGTTCTGTTTTTAAGGTTAGTGGCTACCCTGAATTTGTATTCAGAATCTTGTGTATAACATAGCCCATTTTCTGGTGGCCTTTTATTTCCTTAGCCTAAACTGATTCAGTCCCTTTCCTCTTTCCCTCCTAAATTATTATTGTCATATTTTATTCCAACTTGTGTTGTGAGTTTGTAGTTAAAGTGCTAAGATTGTCTTTGTTTTTGGTGTTTTCCTTCCTTTTATCCTAATATTTTGTTGTGTATTTGCTATCCTATTCTGATTCTATCTATTCGTCTCCTTACTCTGTGTTGTGACCCCTTCCTCCCTTTTTTTTTCAGGCATGAGGACCTTCTTGAGGATTTCTTGTGGGGTGGGGGGTCTCCTGGCTATGAAGTCCCTTAGCTTTTGTTTGTCTGGGAAAGGTTTAATTTCTCTCTCATATCTGAAGGATATTTTTGCTGGATAGCGTATTCTTGGCTGAAGAGTGTTATCTTTTAAAGTTTTGAATATGTCATTCCAATCTCTCCTAGCTTGTAAGGTTTCTGCAGAGAAATCCGCTGAAAGTCTGATAGGGGTTCCTTTGTAGGTTATTTTCTTCTGCCTTGCTGTCCTGAGTATTCTTTCTTTGTCATTCACTTTTGCCATTTTTACTACTATATGCCTTGCAGTAGGTCTTTTTACACTGACATATCTAGGAAACCTGAAAGCCTCCTCCACACATATTTCTCTCTCACTCTCTAGATTTGGGAAGTTCTCTATTATTCCTTTGAAAATCACACTTTCTGCTCCATTCTCCTTTTCGTCACCCTCAGGGATTCCAATTATTCTTATATTGCATTTCCTCATTGAGTCGGCCATTTCTCAGAGATTTTCTTCATTCCTTTTTATTCTTAATTCTCTCTTTTCCTCTGTCTGGAGCCATTCAACCTGTCTATCTTTGATTATGCTGATTTGCTCCTCTGGAGCATCCACCCGGGCATTCAGGGAATCCATGTTCTGTTTTATCTGATCCATTGTATTTTTCATCTCTAGTATTTCTGATTGATTCTTCTTTATAGTTTCAATCTCTTTTGTGAGGTAACTCCAGAACTCATTGACTTGTTTCTCTATATTTTCCTTTACCTCATTGAGTTTCTTGACTATAGCTATTCTGAATTCATTTTCATTTAGTTTACTTATTTCTGAGTCCTCAGGGCATAATTCTGGGTCTTTATTTTTCCTCTGGCCTGGAGTTTTTGTGAATTATTTAATCCTAGAACGGTTTTTATGCATAGTGCTATTATTTCGTTGCCATTACAGCCTGTCACCACTAGAAGGGGGTCGAGAGCCGCATATTCTGAGCCCTCTGCCTTCAGCCAAGATGGCCAGCACAGTGCGGCTTGGGGGAGGGAGGGGCACCTTCTCTCTCACGCATACCCGGTTTCCCGATCAGCTCTCGTTATCTGCTCGCCTGGGGTCTTGGCTTGATGAGGTTTCTCCATGAGAATACTTTCCCCAGTTAGAGGGCTTCCATGTGGGCTGCACGGCCTTGGGAGTCCTGGGTGATCCTGTGGACGTGTAGCCCCTTCCCTGCTCCTTCCCTCACAGAGCCTCTCCCGGCAGCGATCCCAGTCTTTAGAGGAGGGAGCGAAGACCTCTCTTACCCCATTCCAGTTCCTCTGAGGGGGGCTCCAGCCTCTCTGCCCTCTGTCATTTGGCTGCTGTGGGTCTCCGAGGATTTGTGTGCTATTAGGATATTATTTTGTTGGAATGTGGTGGTTCTTTTTTCGTTGTATGTTGGAGGGGAGAGTCCCGGGCAAGCTCACTCCACCATGATGCTGACGTCACTCCCCCCACACACACTGAGATTTTGATTGGAGTTGCAATGACTCAATAGGCCATTTGGGGAAAATTTACATCATTATATTGGGACTTCTAATCCATGAACATGACTATCTCCTTATTTAAGTCTTTTATTTTGGTGAGGAAGATTGGCTCTGAGTGAACATCTGTGCCAATCTTCTTCTATTTTATATGTGGGACACCACCGCATCATGGCTTGATGAGCAGCATGTTGGTCCGTGCCTGGGATCTAAACCCACAAACCCTGGGCCACTGAAGCAGAGCATGTGAACTTAACCACTATGCCACCAGGCTGGCCCCTTATTTAAGTCTTTTTAATGTCTTAATAAAATTTTAAAGTCACCAAAGAGGTCTTGTACATTGTGTGTGTGTATCACACACACACACATATACATTCCTAGGTATATCATATATTTAGATAGTATTGTAAATTATATCTCTTTTTAAAATGTTATTCCTGGTATACAGGAATATAGTTGAGCTTTTCTCCCGCTTGTGATTTTCAAAAATTTCAAACCTACAGAAAAGTTTGAAGAGGTAAAATGAACTCTTTGAATACCTTTCAACTAGATTCACTTATTTACATTTTTCCATATTTGCTTTATCTTTATAATTGCACATTTATATTGCTGAACCATTTGAAAGTACGTTGCAGACATCATGGTACTTCATCCATACATATTTCAGCATATATCTTCGAAGAATGAGGACATTCTGCAACCAGACAATACCGTTATCACACATTAAAAAATCAACAGTAACTTCATAATATTATCTCATATTCAGTCTAAATTCAAACTTCCCAAACTACTCTAGAAATGTCTTTGTTTTTCTGATGCAGAATCTAATCAACATTGATGCATTATGCTTTGTTGTGCGTCTTTAGTCTTTAATTCTGGACTAGTCCCCTGCTTCTTTGTTTGTCCTTAACATTGTAAGTCATTTGTCTTACAGAATGTCCCACATTGTTATCTGATTGTTTCCTCATGCTATTGTCTAACTTATCCCAATACTATAAACTGGAAGTTAGTTTAGTGGTACAGTTAATTTTTCTTTTTTTGCAGCTTTACTGAGTATTCTTTACATCACCACAATCCAATTTTACTACATTTCCATCTCCTCTCTAAATGTTAGATGTATCATTTTGTATTCCCACCAGTAATGTGTGAATGTTACATTTTCTCCATATCCTTACCAACACTTTATTGTTATCTATCTTATATTCAGTGGGTGTGAAGTGATACTGCATTGTGGTTTTAGTTTCCATTTCCCCAGTGACTAACAACGTTGGGCATCTTTCCATGTGCTTACAGACATTTGTGTTTTTTACCTATTTTTAAATTGGGATTTGTCCTTTTATTGTTGAGTTGTAAGAGTTCTTTATATATTCTGGAATGAGTCCTATATCAGATCTGCAATTATTTTCTCTCAGTCTGTTTTCTTAATGATGTCTTTTGAAACACAAAAGTTTAAATTTTGATTGAGTCCAATTTATCAATTTTTTAATTTTGTGGATCATGCTTCTGATGCCACCTAAAAACTCGGCCTAAATCAAGGTCAAGATTTTCTCGTATGTTGTCTTTGAAAAATTTTATATTTTAGCTCTTACATTTAGATCTATGATCTATTTTGAGTTAAGTTTTGTATATGGTGTGAAGGGTCTAAGTTCAATTTTTTGCATGTGGCCTTCCAATCGTCTCAGCACCATTTGTTGAAAAGACTATCCTTTCCCCAATGAATTGCTTTGGTGCTTTTGTCAAAAATGAACTGACCAGACATGTAAGGGTTTATTTCTAGACTCTTAGTTCTGTCCCATTCATCTATATGACTGTACTTATGCCAGTACCACACTGTCTTAATTACTGTAACTTCATATTAAATTTTGAAATAGGAAAGTGTAAGTCCTGCAGCTTTATCCTTTTTCAAAATTGTTTTGGTTGAATCTTTTGCACTTCCATATAAATTTTAGATTAGCTTGTCAGTTTCTTCAAAAGAGCCAGTTGGTATTTTGATAGGGATTTTGTTGACTCTGTACATCAATTTGGGGTGAATTGTCATCTTTGACAATCGAGTCTTCTAATCCATAAACTTGGAGTCTTTCTCTGACTATTTAGATCTTTTAAAATTTCAGCCATGTTTTGTAGTTTTCACTGTGGAGGTCTGGTACTTCTTTTAAGTTTATTCCTGAGTATTTTATTGTTTATGATGTTTTTATGAATGGATTTTTTTTTCAGGAAGATTAGCCCTAGCTAATTGCTGCCAATCCTCCTCTTTTTGCTGAGGAAGACTGGCCCTGAGCTAACATCCGTGCCTTCCTCTACTTTATATGTGGGACACCTACCACAGCATGGCTTGCCAAGCAATGCCATGTCTGCACCCGGGATTCAAACTGGCGAACCCTGGGCCATTGAAGTGGAATGTGTGCACTTTACCGCTGTGCCACCGGGCTGGCCCCTGGAATTGTTTTAATTATTTTGTTTTCAGATTGTTCACTATTAGTATACAGAAATATAATTGATTTTCTATATTGATCTTATATTCTATGACCTTGCTGAACTCCCTTATTAGTTTTGATAGTTCAGTTTTGTTTCCTATATGTCTCACTTATTTTTTTTGTTCCTCTCTTCTTTCTTTACCACTTTCTTTTGTGTCAAATAGATACATTGTAGTGTACCATTTTACTTTCTTTGTTTGTTTTTACTATTTTAAAAAATACTTAATTTTTTTAAAGACTAGTTTTAGATTCACAACAAAATTAGGAGGCAGTATAGAGATTTCCCGTATACCCCGTTGCCACACATGCATAGCCTCCCCCATTATCAACATTCCCCACCAGAGAGGTACATTTGTTACACTTGATGAACCTCCTTTGCACATCAGAATCACTCAATGTCCATAGTTTACATTACATCTTGATATCGTACATTCTACGGGTTTGGACAAATGTATAATGACATGTAGCCATCATTATAGTATCACAGAGTATTTTCACTGCCCTAAAAATCCTCTAGGCTCCACCTGTTCATCTATTCCCTCCCCGCAATACTTGGCAACCACTGATGCTTTTGTTTCCATTGTTTTTCCTTTTCCAGGATCACCATAGTCTGTAGCCTGTTCAGATTGGTTTTGTTCACTTAGTAATATACAATTAAGATTCCTCATCTTCTCATGGCTTGAGCACTCATTTCTTCTTAGCACTAAATAATATTCCATTGTCTGGACATACCACAGTCATCCATTCACCTTACTGAAGGACATCTTGGTTGCTTCCAAGTTTTGGAAATTATGAATAAAGCTGAGCTATAAACATCCATGTGCAAGTTTTTGGATGGACGTAAGTTTTCAGTTCCTTTGAGTAAATACCAAGGAGCATGATTGCTGGATCATGTGGTAATGGTATGTTTAGTTTTGTAAGAAACCACCAAACTGTCTTCCAAAGGGCATTTTTGCATTCCCACCAGCAAGGAATGGGCGTTCTTGTTACCTCACATCCTCATCAGCCTTTGGTGTTGTCAGTGTTCCAGATTTTGACCATTCTAATAGGTGTATAGTGGTATCTCATTGTTGTTTTAATTGGCATTTCCCTGGTGACACATCATGTGGAGCATCTTTTCAGATGCTTATTTGCCATTGATATATCTTCTTTGGTGGGGTGTTTATTAAGGTCTTTGGCCCCTTTTTTAATTTGATTGTTTTTGTTGTTGAGTTTTAAGTGTTCTTTGTGTACTTTGGATCATAGTCCTTTGTCAGATGTGCCTTTTTGCAAATACTTTTACCCAGTCTGTAGCTTATCTTCTCATTCTCTTGACATTGTCTCTCACAGAGCACAAGTTTTTAATTGTAATGAAGTCTAGCTTAACAATTATTTCTTTCACAGATTGTGCCTTTGTTGTTGTATCTAAAAAGTCACCACTATACCCAAGGTCACTTAGGTTTTCTCCGGTGTTATCTTCCAGGACTTTTACAGTTGTGCTTTAAGTCTATGACCTACTTTGAGTTAATTTTTGTGAAGGGTATAAGGTCTGTGTCTAGATTCATTTTTTTGCATGTGGACATTAGTTCCAGCACCATTTGTTGAAAAGACTATCTTGCTCTATTGTATTGCCTTTGCTCCTTTGTAAAAGATCAACTGACTACATTTATGTGGGTCTATTTCTGGACTCTCTATTCTGTTACATTGATCTGTTTGTCTGTTCTTTCACCAATACCACACTGTCTTGATTACTGTAGCTTTATAGTGTAAGTCTTGAAGTCAGGTAGTGTTAGTCCTCTAACTTTGTTCCTTTCTTAGCACATCAGTTATACTACCTACCTTACTTTCTTTTAGGAGGTTGCCCTAGAGTTTGCAATATAAATTTACAACTAATCCAGGTCCACTTTCAAGTAATACTATACCACTTCATGGGTAGTGAGAGTACCTTAAAATAACCAAATAATCCTAATTCCTCCCTCTCATCCCTTGTATCATTACTGTCATTCATTTCACTTGTACATAAGCATACACACACACACACACACACACACACACACACAAGCATACATAGTTGAATAGTGTTATTTTGAATCTGTTAGATCAAGAATAAGAAAAGGGTTTTATTTTACTTTCACTTATTCTTTCTCTGATGCACTTCCTTTCTTTATGTAGATCACAGTTTCTGACCTGTATCATTTGTTTCTCTAAAGAAATTATTTTAACATTTTTTGTAAGGCAGGTCTACTGTCAACAAATTCCCTCAGTTTTTGTTTGAGAAAAATCTTTATTTCTCCTTCACTTTTGAAGGATAATTTCACAGGGTACAGAATTCTAGGTTGGTTTGTTTTTTTCTCTCAACACTTTAAATATTTCAGTCCTCTTCTTACTTTCATGGTTTCTGAGAAGTTGGATGTTACTCTTATCTTTGCTCATCTATAGGTAAGGTGTTTATTTCCTCTTATTTCTTTGAGGAATTTTCTTTATCTTTGATTTTCTGTAGTTTTAAAACTATATGCCTAGGTGTAGGTTTTTATTTATTTTTTATATTATTATTTTGCATTTAACCTCCTTGATGTTCTCTAAGTTTAATGGATCTGTGGTTTGGTGTCTGACATTAATTTGGAAATATTCTCAGTCACTGTTAAGTATTTGTTTTATTTCTTCTCCTTGTGGTATTCTCATTACGCATATGTTACATGTTTTGTAGTTGTCCCATAGTTCTTGGATAGCCTGTTTTTTCAGTCTTTTTCCTCTTTATCAGTTTGGGAGGTTTCTACTAAGATATCCTCAGAGATTCTTTCTGCAGCCATGTCCAGTCTACTAATAAGCCCATGAAAGGCATTCTTCATTTGTTATAGTGTTTTTATCTTTAGCATTTCTTTTTGGTTCTTTTTGAGAATTTCCGTCTGTTTGCTTACAGTGGTCATTTGTTCTTGCACGCTGTCTCTATCAGAGCCCTTAACATGTGAAATCACAGTTATAAATTCCCAGTCTGATAATTCCAACATCCCTGCCATATGACATATGTGCCATATCACATAATTTTGGTTTGCTCTGTTCTCTTCCAACTGTGTTTTTTGACTTTTAGTGTGTAATTTTTTCCTGATAACTGGGCATGGAAAACCAGGCAAAGGAATTGCTGTAAATGCCTTTAGTAATGTGGTGGTGAGGTGTAGGGGAGAAGCATTTTATACTCTGTGATTAGATCTCAGTCTTCTAGTGAGTGTATGCCTCTGGAGTGTGAATTACACATGCTCTCAGGCCCCCCCCCCCCCCCACCCCCGTGGGACGGAATGGCTAGAGTAGGAGGGAGTTGGGTGTTTCCCTTCTCCCAGGTCACTCAGGCTCTGATAAAACCCCAGCAAGTTAGGCTCTGGTTAAATAGTTTCTCCTGAGGGCAGACCTTATTAGGTAAAACAGAATGCTCTGGCATATTTCAAAATGGTTGCTTTTCCCCTCCTCCTGCTGGAACCATGAGGGGATTATTCTCAGACATTCACTGTGAGGAACTGGTAGAGACCTAGGAAGTAAAACTCCTAAAAAAAAAAAGTGTCCTCCTCCCCTCCCCACATGACTGGGTCCCCCTGGAGTGTTTAACTCTGAGTTGTCTACCCTGCACCTCCAGCCTTTTATCAATTACCTTTCAGGTTTCCCTACCCTGCACTGGTTCCCACGGAGGTTAACGCTCCAGAATGCTGTGATTCTCTGATTTGCCTGTCAGTCTAATCTTGCCCTAGAGTTTACCCTGTGAGCTTACTTCCCTTACGGATCTAGGATGAGTTATTTTCAGCTTGTTGAGCTTTTTACTTGTTGTTAGGGCAGAGTGGCAACTTCTAAGTTTCTGATATGCAGGAATGGAAACTGCAAGTCTAGAATTCTCGGTTCTTGCGTTGTCTTTATACATTATTAGCAAAGAGAGGCCTGATGCCAATAGTGTTAACTTGTACATAATTTTTGGCCTCTGCTAGCTTTTAGGATTGTCCTATATCATTAGTATTTCAAAACTTTGCCTTTTAAAAAATTCATCTGGTTCTATGCTGAATGTGGACAAATCCTTTTAGTCCTGACTTTTCAGACCAGAGAAATCTATTCTACTCTATTTGTCTCTCTACATTCCTTATTTCCTTTCTGTTAGTTATATACTGGAATTTATGGACCTATCTGTGTATCTTTTGGCTTTCCCTGATACTTTCTCCATCTATACTTCCAGGTTGAGTAATGGGAGACTCACCTTGCCATCATCCTGCTCAAAGCTTTCCTCTTCAGCTGTATCCCTCTATATTCAATAGCCTGTGTTTTTTTTGTTTGTAAATTTAATGGCTATCATATCCTCTTCTGTGCCCTTGGGATATTAATACACTTTACTTATTGTCTTCTTCTGTGGATTTTTTATTTTTGAAGTTGTTTTGGCTTTTCATATTATTGGCTTTCTTGAAATATTTTGGTGATTCATAGTTGTAATTTGTTTAGTTGCTTATTTAGTTGCTCATTTTTGTATTTGAGATCCTCTTTTTGTGGAAGTTCTATTTATCAAAGCCTGTGATGGGCAGGGTGGGCTGTGCTGCCAGGTGAGGATATGCCAATATTTTGATTTTGGGTAAGCAAGTACCTGGGGCGCACTGCCCTACTTCTCTAGCTCCAGTGGCTTCACTCATGGTTATGTTATAGGCTGGGTATAGACAATCCTGCTGCCTGCTCCCTGGCCCATGGTTGGGCGATGGGACTTGCTTAGCTATTCTGAATCAGCTCCCTACCGAATCACCTGCACAGTACCCATGGGCATCTTCCTGCTCTTTGCAACTGTTGATTCTGACTTCCAACCCATACCTCTGTTTGCAGTAGTCTTTACTTGTTTTCTTGTGATTTCCTCTTATTTGCCCATAGCTTTGATCTCACCTGCTTTCTATCTTTCTGGCATTCCTCAAAATTTTTATTCCATTGCTAGCCCTCTCATTTTTCAGTGCTGTAGCATATTTATTTTTCTTCTGCTTTAGCACCTTATGGGATTTAGGGTTGAGAGAGAAAGATGCTTCTGTTGCATCTGCCATTTTGATCCAATCTAATACCACTTTAAGCAAACAGAACAAAAACTCTTTCATAGCCTTTGTTCCAATTAATTTCCTTGAACAGAACTAGTGTTGTAGTGGCTCCTGGGATTGTCCTGTAGTTACAAAATGTGCTGTACTACTAGCTATTCACAGAAAGTATTGTTTACAAGCAATTACTGAAATAGCAGCTCTTTTCACTGCTTCCTAACATGCACAATTTTGTGATGAACTTATCAATACTAATGAGCAATTCCTAGCAGTGAATAATCTTAAGGGTCATAAAATAGGTCAGTGATAACCAGTTTTATTTGCATTGAAAGATTAGGGATAATAGAGCTATCTAAAAACTACTCAGTTGGTCAGCATCATGGCAGTGTAAGATGTTCCTCCTTTTTAAACAACAAATTAGACATCCATCTACAAACAAAAGTGCTGTTGTGGGAATGAGCATCATATGCCAAGGGACCCAGGAGGAGTCTTGCCTACCTGTGCATCCAGTAATAGGCAGACAGACCTTGGTACAGGCTGTGGAACCAGTGAAACTGCCCCAAACTCTCTTGCCGTGGTCGGGAAAAAGCCTGGAGAGTGTGGACCTGAGCAGATACACATGGATAAGAGAGAATTTGCAGAAATCCAGGCTTCCCAAGGGGAGTTTCCAGCATACCATCAGAGGAGAAGAAAAAAAACACAAGATTGGCTGCACTGCAGATGGTAAGAGGAACTTTCCCAGGGCTGTCCCCGCACCGCCACAGCAATACTCAGGGATGAACTATCCAGCAGTGGCAATCACTTCCATGGGGGAAAGGAGAGTAGTGAGTGAGTGCCTGGCTATCCCATTACACAGCTGGAGAATCCCATTTCTCTCCAGCAACACCCAGAATACTGAGACAGGACCCCATGACTTGGAGAGAGACTGGGAAAGAGGCAGATAAGAATATTAAAGGAAGGTGGTTCCTGCTGACGGTGTTTGGACTTCAGCAGGAAGTCTGCCCATGAGCCTCTGGGAGTGCCTCATGCAAGGATCACCCCACTGAGTCCACAGGTACCCCCAACGCCTCAAATGCTAAACCCACACCTCCCTTCACTCTGTGGCCAGCTCCTTACAGTCATTCTGAGTGCAGTTGCAAGAGCAAGTCCAGTAAACGCTATCACAAAAACAGACCAGGACAGGTGGGCAAGGGCGAAACTACAAACTTGAGCTATCGCACCACCTTCTGGAAAACAAGAGAAGTTTCCAGTAGCCAGTCTGATGAGTGGTAAGAACCAGAGAAGACATAAAAGCTTAAGAATTTTGCCGCAAGAAGAGTGCAGCACGTATACCTATATAAAGGCAGAGAAAACCCCAGATATAACAGCATCAACCAACAGCATACCCCACCTGAAGGCAACTAGTAAAGATTTAAGGAGATGTCAGCTACTTCAAATGTGAAAGCAGCAATGCCAAACTACAAGGGACATGAAAACTCAAGGAAACATCACTAAAAAATAATAATTTTCCAATAACAAGCTCAAAGGTATGGAATTTTGCAGTATAGCTGATAATCAAAATAGCTGTTTTGAAGAAACTCAATGGGCTATAAGAAAACTCAGAAAGATAATTCAATAAGAGGACAAAAAATACATGAACAAAATGAGATATTTACCCAAGGGATGGAAATCAAAAAGAACCAAACAAATTCTGGAGCTGAAGAGTTCAATGAATGAAATGAAAAATTCAACAGAGAGCACCTGCAGCAGAATATAGCAAATGGAATACAGAATAAGTGATCTAGAGGACAGGAATTTTGAAATAACATAGCAGAAAAAAGAGTGAAAAAGAGTGAGGAAAGACTACGGGATCTATGAGATTCCATCAAAAGAACAAATATTAGAATAGTCAGCATTCCAGAGGGAAAAAAGAGGGAGAAGGGGGCAGGAAATTTATTTAAGAAATAATAGTTGAGAACTTCCCAAATCTGGGGAGAGATCTGGACATCCAAGTTCATGAAGCTAACAAGTCACCCTATGGTCTCATTGCAAAAAGACCTCTAAGACACATTATAATGAAACTGTTTAAAAATTAAGTTAAAGAGAGAATCATAAAAGCAGTGAGGGAAAAAAAGATTGTAACCTACAAAGGAATCCTCATTAGGCTACCAGCAGATTTCTCAGCAGAAACCTTACAGTTCAGGAGAGAGTGGGATGACATATTCAGTGTTGAAAGAACAAAACTGCTGGCCAAGAATACTTTATCCAGCAAAGTTATCCTTCAGATATGAAGGGGAAATAAATACTTTCCCAGACAAACAAAAGCTAAGGGATTCATCACCACTAGATCTGCCTTGCAAGAAATGCTGAAAGGAGCTCAAGCTGAAGTGAAAGGATGCTAATCAGTGACATGAAAACATAAGCAAGTATACAAGACACTGGTAAAGTTAAATATACAGTCAGAAAACTCTAATTCTGTAATAGGATGGTTTGTTAACCACTTAACTATAGTATAAAGGTTAAAGGAGAAGACATTAAAAATCATTATAGATACTATAATTTGTTAATGAAGACAATATAAAAAGAGGTAAGTAATGACATCAAAAATATAAAAGGATGAGCAAAAGGGTGACTCTTTGTTGGTGACTGAAATTAAGTTGCTATCAGTTTAAAATGGACTGATTTATCTATGAGATGTTTTATGTAAGCCTCATGGTAACTACAAAGCAAAAACCTAGAGCAGATTCATGAAAGATAATGAAAGGGGAAACAGAAGACACCACCATGGAAAATCACCAATTTACAAAGGTAAGCAGAAAAAGAGGGGGGAAAAAGCAATAGAAATACAAAACAATCAGAAAGCAATTAATAAGATGGCATTAATAATAAGTCTGTACATATGAGTAATAACTCTAAATACAAATAGAGTGAATTCACCAAATCAAAAGGAACAGAGTAGCTGGATGGATAAAAACAAACAAACAAGACCCAACTATATGCTGCGTACTAAAGACTCACTTTAGCTTAAAGGACACACAGGCTCAAAGTTGCAGGATATAAAATCAACATACAGACTCAGTTACGTTTCTATACAATGAAACATAACAACAAAACACCTGAAAAAGAAATAAAACTATCCCACTTACAATAGCATCAAAACCAATAAAATACTGGGGGCCGGCCCCATGGCCAAGTGGTTAAGTTCGTGCGCTCTGCTTCAGTGGTCCCAGGGTTTCGCCAGTTCAGATCCTGGGTGCAGATCTAGCACCACTCATCAAGCCATGCTGAGGCAGTGTCCCATACAGCATAACCAGAAGAACCTACAACTGGAATATACAACTATGTACTGGGTCGGGGGGGGAGGGGGGGCGGGTTTGGGGAGAAAAAGAAGGAAAAAAAAAGATTGGCAACAGATGTTAGCTCAGGTGTCATTAAAAATAAATAAATAAAATACTTAAGAACAAATTTAATCAACGAAGTGAAGAAGATCTGTACAATGAAAACTGCAAGACCCTGATGAAAGAAAATGAAGTCACAAAGGGAAAGACATCCAATGTTCATGGATCAGAATTAATATTGTTAAAATATCTATACTACCCAAAGCCATCTACAATCCTTATTAAAATTCCAATGGCATTTTTCACAGAAATAGAGAAAACAATCCTAAAATTCGTATGGGACCACAAAAGACCCTGAATAGCCAAAGCAATCCTGAGAAAGAAAAAAGCCAGAGGCATCACACTCCCTGAATTCAAAGTATACTACAAAGCTATAGTAATTAAAACAGTATGGTACTAGCATAAAGCAGACACATGGACTAATGGAACAGAATAAAGAGCCCAGAAATAAACCCCTGTATATACAGTCCACTAATATTTGATAGGGGAGGCAACAACACTCAATGTAGAAAGGACAGTCTCTTCAACAAATGGTGTTGGGAAAACTGGATAACCCCATGAAGAAAAATGAAAATTAGACCCCTACTTTACTCAAAAAAATTAACTCTCAATGGATTAAAGACAAACATAAGACCTAATACCATAAAACTCCTAGAAGAAAACATAGAGAAAAAGCTCCTTGATACTGGTCTTTGCAATATTTTGGATATGACACTAAAAGCACAAGCAACAGAAACAAAAATCAACAGGTGGGACTACAGTCAAACTAAATGGCTTCTGCAGAACCAAAGAAACAATAATAAAATGGAAAAGGCAACCTGTGGAATGGGAGACAATATTGGCAAACCATATGTCAGATAAGGGGTTAATATCCAAAATATATAAAGAAGTCATACAACTCAATAATGAAAATCCAAATCCAATAAAAATAATCCAATAAAAAATGGGCAGAGGTGGGCCAGGCCTTGTGCCCTGGTGGTTAAGTTCAGCACGCTCTGCTTTGGTGACCCAGGTTTGGTTCCAGGATGTGGACCTACACCACTCATCTGTCAGTGGTGATGCTGTGGCAGCAGCTCACATACAAAAAGAGGAAGATTGGCAACAGATGTTAGTCCAGGGAGAATCTTCCTTGGGGGAAAAAGAACGGCCTAAGAACTAAACAGACACTTTTTCAAAGAAGACATCCAGATGTCCATAGGTAAGTGCATAATTGGTGTAACCATTATGGAAAACAGTATGGAGGCTCCTCAAAAAATTAAAAATAGAACTACCATATGATCCAGCAATTCCACTTATGGGTATATATCCAAAGGAAATGAAAACAGGATATCAAAGAGATACAGGCACTCCTATGTTTATCGCAACATTATTCACAATAGCCAAGATATGGAAACAACCCGAGAGTCCATCAACAGATGAATGGATAAAGAAGTTGTGGTATATATATATAATGGAAAGCTATTATAATGCTACACCTCTGTCATGCTACATGCTACTTATATATTGCAATATATAAATGTATCAAATTAACATGTTGCACACCTTAAACTTATATATTAATAATACTTCAATAAAAAAAAAAACCACTCAGTTGATTTTAGGAGAAAAGGCCCAGCACTATCCTTAGCTGCCTCATTTTAGGGGGCCTCTTAAATCAAGAACTCTATGTCTAGGTCTTCCGGTAGCTGCGCCCCTTTCCAAGGTGCAGAGTCTGCAGGGCCAATAGGAAATGCCCACCTGGAGCCCATTTTGTTCCATTTTAGATGATGTTCAAGGTACCTGGGACTCAAATTTCCTGCATAAACAGCTCAGCTTCCAGGGCCTGCATGAGCCTCTTCAACCAGGTCCATCTTCCCCAAAACACTCTACTAAATCTAAAGGGTGGCCAAGAGATGGCTATTTTCAGGGGCACATAACTTAGGCATGCAAGCTGAAGAATCCACAAGTGTTCCTTTGAGGCCTGTCATAGAACAGACGGAGCTGATGGAAGAAGAGAGGAATGGGGTTGTGGGCTGGTTCTCCCCTGGCTGCCACCTTCTGAGATGGAATTCTGAGAAGTCTGAAAATTCTAAAATCCAAGCTGTATGTGCATGTTGTAAACATAATTTAATAGCTTGTTAGCTTGATTTTGTAACATTGAGATATTTTGACCTATCACCTCGTTAGCTTGATTTTGTAACATTGAGATATTTTGACCTATCACCTCAAGGCCTGCAAATGTTAGAGGAGGGCCTAGGAAGGACAAAGGTATGGATTTCTAAATGGGTTTCAGGTAGAGTCCTTGCTAACAGAGATGCTACAAGGGAGTCCTGCACAGTTGTAGGGAAGGATACTACTGCCATCTTCTTCAGCCAGTGGAAACTTACATTCCTGTGTCTAACCTGCTTCTTGCAGCAGTTTGAGTCAACCAGAACAATGGAAAGTTCTACTGTCACTTTGTAGGTTCCTAGAAGCCAGAAGATTAATCCTAATTCCTCTTACAGAGTCGCTTTATGGTGTTTTAAGCATGTGGCACTGTATGTAGCCTTATCCGAATAAAAAACTGACCTATTGGTTGATAAAATCATAACGGCAAAGTAGTATAGTGGTTAACAACACAGCTCTAAAATCAGACCGCCTGGGTTTAGTTCCTAGATTGTGAGTCACTTAATGTCCCCAAACCCAGTGATATGCTGGATCTGGTTTGCACTAGATCAGTGAGAACTCATTATATGTCTATCTTCCCAACTCCATGTTCAGTGACATTACATTGGAGGTTTGCTATTGGCCATGTGGGAACATTTACACTATGGAAACTACCTTCAAATCAGGCCCACAGAAATTGGTTCAAATTTGTGTGTTTTTGTAAATTAGTAATCAGAATAGTTCCCACATTATAGGGGAGCTAGGATAAATGAGAATATGTATATGTATGTATATACTGTCATGTGTTGCTTGCCGATGACGATACGTTCTGAGAAACGCTTTGTTTGGCAATTTTGTCATTGTGTGAACATCATAGAGTGAACTTACACAAACCTAGATGGTGTAGCTTATTACACACCTTGGCTATGTGGTACTGATCTTATGGGACCACTGCTGTCCCATTATTGTTTGTCCACTGTTGACCAAAACATCATTATGCAGCACATGACTGTATATATAATCATTTAGCAAACACTCAATAAATGCTACCAGTTATTAATACTACATGGTCAGAATGTACAAAGACCAGTTCTTTATAAGGCAGAGGAAACGATAAACTTTGGAAACAAGAGACATACATTAAGTGTTGATGGAAGATCTTTGAGTAGATCTTCCCAATTCTATTTCTTTGAAACTTATTTCATACTGGTTGTTGTGGTCCCTCTCAGTAGAGGAAGCAAAAAACAAAGATTAGATTAGAAGGGAATCCTAACTGATCAAGCCAGAAAGCCTTGTGTGGTAAAGCAGAAGTGTCGGCAGAGATCTCTGAATTTGTAAGAGCTTGTTTTTAACCTCTAACAGCAAGAGATAGAAGCTGTAAACTTGTAGGAGCTACTGAAGAGCAGTTATTGAACCTGTTGAAGGTTACTTACTCATCACCTCCCATAAAAGTACTGCCTCATATTTTTATAGTGCTTCATTTTCACATGTATTCTGGTTTAATTCTATAACAGCCCTGTGAAGCTGTAGATGAGGAAGTAAGCTTATAGGGGTGAAGCCATATTTATTCAAAGGTATGGTTAACTGAGTTTCAACACAAGTTGACTCTAAGTCCGAGACACTTTGAACTAGCAATACAAATCTCAGGACCACCAGGTTTTTAAGGGGTTTATCTACCAACCAAACATTAGGATTCTGTAGTCAATTGTTTCCTCTCAGTTGATATAATTTCAACTCAAGTACATCATGTTGATAATTCAATTGCCTTTTAGGGCTTTTGATCTATGTGCATGTATTATTTCAGTTATTCTCTTGTAACACTGATATTACTGCAGCATTCAGTTTACAACAGAGAGGACAAAGGGCTAGAGATGAAGGACTGGCCTAAGATGAGGAACAGGGAAGCCCAGGGCGCAGCCTTCCACGAATCACACCTTACTCCTTATGTGATCTGCAACACAAAATACAAAAGTCCTTTTTCTCAATTGATACAAATTCTACGCAAGTAGATCCTGAGTTTCAGGAGGGCTAAGGCCATTTCTTTTGCCTTTAGAAGATTAAGTTTCCTTCAAATCCATCTAATGACCCTCAAAGTACTGACAAATTCATGACTCTATCAAATATTGGAAATGAGGCCTGTGAGGAAGGGCTTAGTCATGTTACCAAGTTCTTGCTCAATTGGTTTTCATTAACAAGTCAGGTTTTGACTTACTTCTGGAAATCAAATTTTGGGTACAGTGAGTCAACAGAGATCTGCCAATCCAGATGTGAGTTAGATAAAAGCTATTCCTGCAGGACAAATCTTAGGGCTTCCTCTAAGCCTGACAGCTACACACAGGTCCCCAAGGACTGAAGCTCCTCCTTCTAGTGATCATCTTCCTACAATGAGTATGTATTATTTCCAAGGGACTGATCCTAGGGAAGAAGGAAGAGTACTACATAAGTTGTAACATTTGAATAACTGCTGTTCCCCAGATTTTTGTGGAAGTGACTGATTCTAGTTCTGCTATAATGTAATTGGGCAGTCTTGAACCAAGTTTATTTTCTCACTGATTTGAAAACGGGGTTCCACCTCCTCTTTTCTAATGCAGCAGATAGCACAATGCATGTTCTACACATAGCTAACATAAGAGCAACAGCTGAGTTCAGGCTGGAAATTCAGAGTGGGTCATTTTTTTCTACTAGCGTAATTTATAATTTTTCCATAGAATCTAATAAGAGAACATTCCTAGGAAAAGTATATTAGTATTTTTCCCTCAGTTCACTGCTACTCCTAAACATCTGAGGGTTCAAATTGTGATGTGATTTCTTAGAATTAAAAAAAAAAATTTCTGTTAAACACTAAGCCACTTAATCCTTAGAAGATGAGCTCTTGTTACAGTGCACAGATGGCTACACAAAATGGTCTCTCTCCTTTCTTGTATTCTTAAAAAAAAGAAATCAAAAAGAATTAAAATCTCCTATTTGTGTGGTACTTTATAATTCACAAAAGTCTTCACATACACAATAACTCATGTAGTCTTCACAGAAAGCAAATATTTTCCTCACTTAACAGATGAGATACTAATCCTTGTCTCAGGTAACATTACTGGTAATGGGAGTATCAAGAATAGAACTTGGGACTTTTGAGCCCAGTGTTCTTTTTCTTGTATACCAGGCCACCCTTAAGTATAAGAGATTTTGTTCCAAAGCATTTCCATTGCTTTGTTCAGAAAAAAAGTTTTTAAAAAAATCTAGTACAAAAATTCACAAAAGATAAAATTACTTGCCATCAAAGCCTTACCGGTGGTATAGCTGATTTCCAGAGTCAGAGAGTCAGGTCTCTGCATGCTCAGCACCACGTAGGTGTGTTCCACACCCTACCCAATCACTGCCCCACAGCTTTCCGACCAAATCAAGTACATTAAAGAGAGGCAGGATAATACATTACCAGAGACCTGAATAAATGACCTCACAAAGTGAAACAGACCTTTCTGAAAGCTTACCTGAATGCAAGCTGTTTCATCCTCTGACTGGGAACTGGTAATGGAATATTAAGAAGTCAAAACTGAGATTCCTGCTATGAAACTAACAACACAAAATACTGTAATTTTAGAAAAGTTTGTAAAAGATTTCTGATTGGCTGTGTTGAAACTATCAGTGGCTAGAAGCTACATACTGAAAACTTAAATACCTGAAATCCATTTGAACTTTAAGAAGTTGGGAAATTGTGAACATGGCAGGCAGAAGGAGAATCTGTACATCTAAAGTTCAACAAAAGGTCTGAGAGCATCAGCCTATTGAGAAAAGCATTACAATGTGATGACTATTCAAAGTCTTCCAGTTGGCATTCTGGTTAGGATTGTAGGATCTTTTTCTAAAACCTTTTTCTTATATGTGAAAAGGATTTTAAAAATACAGTACACTAAGTACAAGCAAATTATTACCTTTTGGGGGCAGTAAGATTGAGTAAATTGGTTAAAAGAATGTTCTTAATTGTAATCCTCTACTTCAAAAGAAATATTGAACGTGGGTGTTCTTTTCTTCTTGCCTTTGGGGCAACTTTCCAATTCTTTGGTAGCCACTAGAAGCCCCCAGAATCTGTAAACGAGATCTCTAAGTAAATAATTTCCCAGCACTTTTTAATGAGTCAAAAAAAGATTCCCAGGCATTTTCCCCAAACCTATGAGGTCCCCTATTTGCCTAGCAATCAGCAAGATAGTAGTAGCAGAAAAGCAATCACTCCATTCTTGCCTCAATGTAGCTTGAGAAAAAAAAATCTCAATGGGAATCTCATCACTAAATCATCAAACAAGGCAAACCTGATGCGTTTTTACCCCAGACTTACGCCCAAGATTCAGCCACAACACCACCACCTTGTATGCTATGTCATGTTTGAAACAACTCGGTTCTCCCAGCCGTTGAACAGCTAGAGCTGTAACTGGAGCTCCATTCTCTTTGATATACACCTAACTGTACAGCTTTTTCCATTTAGAAAATATCACAATGCCAATGTTAAAATACTGGGGTTGTGAAAAAGACATTTAAAAATGCATTGCCCAATAGAATGAAAGATGAAAAATCATATGCTTCACACTGGATTTTCATTCATTCATTCATTCAAGCCCTTGCTTTCCAAATGGTTCAAGCAGTAGAGGTTACAGTCTATCAGTACTAGGACAAATCACAATGAATCAACATTTTTACAATGTCGCAAGACAAGGATCATCACTACCATTACTTTCCTTTAGTTCCTCTTCCTAAATTTTAAGTCATCCATTCCTTCAAGATGCAGTATCTCAGCAATTATTACAACAATAATTTATTAGAGAATCTGTAAACTTTGTAGGGAACTGGATCTATAAACAGGAAGACACTTCTACCAATGAATTTTTGGTTTTTTGGTTTAAATGATACGAAAAAAATGATTATTTCTGAGATTTATTCCAAGTTAATTATTGTCTGAAAAACTGAATATTCTTCCTCAACACAAACAAGGGTTACCAAAAGTCTTTAACCTTTCACTGAAAAAGAGAATAACCAAACAATAAACACAAGTAAGAAATCAGCCAGAAAGCTATGGCTTGTTTTCTATTCAGAAAAAAAGTGTAACTGGTAACAAAGAAAGTACAATTTCCATAACTGGATGTTTTTCAAAATTATAAGGTTTTCAATTCCAAAAATGTAAAGAGCTGTGCTACACTTTTCTAGTCAGCTTAATCTGTTAGAAGATTTTACACAACATTGATAGTCTCAGTACTTTCTCTTTTGGTACTACATAGTCAACCTTAAAAGGCAATTCCTCACATTAAATTCGTGTGTTCCTAAAAACGCAGACTAAAGTTAAATGGGCAAAGATCCACACTGCATTTTTTGGAGAGAAGAGGGAGAAGTTATTCCCCAAAAGCAAAAACTCTTTGGTGATAAGTATTTTTGCAAATACTTACCAATTTTATTCTTTGACCATTGAACACATCAAATTGAGTCCAATGAGCATCTGATTTGCCACATCTCTGGATCTGCAACCTTAGTCATAATTATGTTTTCCTATTCATTTTGATACACTGAGGGCAAAAATAACTATTACAATGATTACAAGAATTTTTCTATACAAAGGCAGTGTGACCCTGCTGAAACTGAACTTTTGACTCACAGACATTGCTACCATGAAATAACCAGAGATATTTGCCTGCTGCTATCAAGAACTTACCTTTGGTATATAATAGGCAAATATGGGTTATTAATTTATGAAAACTGAATATATAAAAATGGAGAAAAGCCTGAAGTAATTACAATTAATAATTTCAGAGCTGGAAGGAAATTTAGAAATCATCTAATCCAAACTTAATTCCTAGCTAAAAAGAAGGAGGCATAAACAGATGGAAAGACTTGGCTGAAATCACACTTCTTATGAATGCCAGAACTAGAACTAGAGTTTGGGTCTAATATTCCTGGTCAGTTATTCCTTAAACTATACAATACTCACAGTTAAGAAGTCTTATTATTTGGAAATTTAGCTCCCAAAAGATCTTTGTTAGAATTATTTTAAAAAATTAAACAAAAATGTTCAAATTCTGATTTCTATTCTTCCTTCCTAATTCATGTTCTGTTGAATAAATGACAGAAACTTTAGGACAAAAGGTCAAGATCAAGGAAATGGACAATTTAAAGTAGATAAAATCAAGATCTCATCATCATCCTTTCCTCTAATCCTGAAAAAGGTTGATTTCAACAATAATTCTTAGATATTTATCACTTACCTTTCAGACTTGTAGACAAGTTTGTGGTAACAGATCTCAAGATGTAGAGTTGATTCAATGACAAAATTCCTTTGAGCACTTTTCTTTCATGGCTATTGCAATCCTGAAATCAATTTCTCTCAAAGGTTTTAGTCTCAGAGAGCTCACATACATAGTAATCTCAATCAGTGAAAATAAAAGGCAGCTTTCTGTTTATTCTTTATACTAAATATATCTTAGATGGGAAGAAAATAAGAGAGTAAAGCAAAAGTTAACCTAGGAGAAATTTTTTCACTGACACATAATCTAAACATCAGTTCACAATGCACTGGGATATCTACAGTATACTGTATGGTATAGTTAAGGCACCAAGTTTTATGAGATTTGAGGTGGCTGATTTCAACAGGAGCTTAAAGAAAGATATTAAAAAAAAGATACTTTATAAAAGAGAAAAATTAAAATTGCAAGGAGTAAATCAAAATGAACATTTGAAAAGTTAAGCATATTTGTTTTTATTTATAGATAGCTATCACATGAATTACAAAGAAGAAACAGGATATTAGAGTGGAACTTGTATAGATGTATGCATGCTATGGCTAAGAATAAACAACATTCCTACATATTATGGTTAGTGAGAACATTAAATATAAGAGGGACTTGTGATTATTTAAAAATATGCAGAACTTATTTAATCTGTGCTTTAGAAATAACTGTATAGAGTGTTAATAAGTTGAAAAGAATTCAAAAGAATAACTAATACCAAATATACACCTGTGTATAAGAATTCAGAAAAGGCTGCATTCTGTAAAGTCAATCAGCTGTATTAAAGGTGACACAAATCCAAAACGAGATGCATGTTATATAAAAAGGGACATTGTAAGATTTGCTTGCTGCATTAAGTCCACGGTTTAATCCACAAAATTTCCTTTGAACTATCATTTAGACAGAAGCATGCAAATGGTCTTAGGATCTACTGAGAGTCTTCCCCAAATCCACTAAGGCTACATATCCCCTTTTCAGGAGCTAAGCAGGTATTCGGGCAGCTGCTTCCTCCTCTGCATCAGCCCTGTTTGCATTAATTTCTGCGAGTGTTCTGCCGAACCGTGCCCATTCATCATTTCGGGGGACAGCAATCTGCTGTTAAAAGAAAAACAAGGTTTTATGTATAATGAAATAAAAGACCATCTTACCTAATATTATTTAGTTTGTTTTCAAGTAATTTTTCCCTTAAAAACTAATAATTGACCTGAATGGCCTTTCCATAATTACAGTGACTATAACAATAATTTACAACATGTTGAAACAAAAGATAGTGTTTGTGAAGTGTGTTGTGACAGCCTCAGAAATGATTTTTCTATTACCACCATCAGTGCAAGAGAGAATAACAATTATGCTCTGTAAATATAACTCCTGTGCACCATCTCGTGTATTTTCCAGGTGGGGAAGAATTCCTTAAAAATTTTTGCTTCTTGCACCATTCCTGGTATGAAATAGTTTTTGAAGCATGGTTCATAAAAGCTGGTTTCTTATAAGTATTTATTTTTGTTTGGAGCATAAGATAACCTTTCTTGATATCTTACTCCTTTCATCAGACGGTATGCTACTTCTTCGCACTTTAGTGATGTACCAATAGCAAAAGGGGAAAAGAGGTTTGTATGCTTTTGCCTCACTGAAGCAGTCCGATGACCAAATATTTTTTATAACAATCATTATAATATTGGAGGAATCCGAACTGCTAAATTAGGGCACAGACCATTCAGTGTGGCAAATGGATGTGTCTACTTCTAAATCCACCAGGTTAGATTAGATTAGATCGGACAGTGATATCCAATATGGTAACTACCATCCACATATGACTATTTACGTTTATATTACTTAAAATCAAATAAAACCTAAAATTCAGTTCTTCAGTTGTACTAGCCACAGCTGTGGCTACACAACCCAAGTGTTCAATAGCCATCTGTAGCTAGTGGCTACCATATTGGACACTGCAGATGCAAAGCAATTCCATCTCTGTGGATAGTTCAAGTGGCTGTTCTAAATGATTCCATCTACTTCCCTCTAGATCCAATTGTTAGAGGCTGTGGGGGTGTCCAGAGATGATGGGGAATCATAAGGCATAACAAAAGAAAGAATGAAGAAGGTGCTACCCAGGGATAAAAAGGAGGAAATCACTCCTGGGCACTGTATACAGCCAACCCTTGCATGGGGACACAGGACATCCAGTTTAGAAAAAAATTAATCTCAAGACTCACTTCTGTGGTGGAAAGTAAGTTTTACCTTTACAATCATATGGTTTATACACTTCCTGAACCTCAAAGACTAATTTTAGCCTAGAAGATACCATCACTACAAGGCTGTGAAAGCTAAATAGATGTGTCAAATTATAGGCAGTGAACCCCATACCTCTCCCACATCATATATAACAATCTGTCCTTCCGAATCACCCACGGCAATCTCTCTTCCTGAATGGGTCCATCTTACACGATTAAGTGCAGGATTACCCTCCACGGAAATGCTGGCAGTTGGTACCTATAGTCATTTAAAATATAGTGCAGTGTTAAAAGTTTCATCAAGATTTCTATAAACATGTAAAACAGTAATTCTTCTTTCTTCCAATCTGGCTACATTTTTTAAAACAAAGACGAAAATACATAAAGAATTTTCCCAACTCTCTTCCCGTTCAGTGATATATGATAAATGACATTATGGTCAATCCTTGAAAATGGTTTGGGAAAATAACTTAAGTCCTTATATAAGAAATTCTCACATGACTGGATACATCATTTTGAAAGATCTTCCCTTTAATAGAGGACTCTTTGTTGTTTTAACTTCTTTAAGAAATCAAGCTGTTTGAAAACACATGGCTGAAACCCCCTTTTAAAGAAACATTTCAAAAGCCCTCATAAATAGATTATGGTTCAATTTTAGAAGACAGGAATTACATTTGTAGCTTGCAACTCTATCAGCTGAAACCTGTGATTTAATTCACAGTTTCTAGAAACAGTTCATACTGAAGGTACAGTATGAGTCTTTCCAAAGCCCCTTGTTCACACGAGCTGTCTAGAGCAGGGCAGGACGATGGCACCAACACAATGGCACCAGCCCCTTGGAATCTGACTGCACCTCTCCTATGCTGAGGAGAAAGAGATTTATTTGCCACACACAGAGCTAACATTAAATGTCTGACTCAGTCTAGAAGCACAATAAAATTTTTAAAATTTTTGAAATCTGATTAAAAAATAATCCTTCTAATTGATGCCAGTCATCCCCAAATGATTAATTTAACTCTCCAGAATGCCAAAATTGTTACAGAGAAAAATTACTGTTAATGATAAAACTGCTAATTCTAAGAATTTTAAGCCTCTCTAAGCTGGTAAAAATACACTTGGCTAAAAATAAATAATAGCTGCAGTTAAATTTCACTGTCAATAAGTGATTTTAGTATTAACAATTAGGAAATTTGACGGTTTCTATATTCATTTTATAGTAACCGTAACACTGTTTTCAATCCTTTATAGCACAAGTCATCAAGATACATTTTTCCTTCATTCAAACAAGTCAGGCTAAGACTAATGTTTATGGATGACATACAGCTCTATCAAGGCTAAGAGATAATTTAGTAATTCAGAATTAAGGTTAACATATTTCAACAGCCTGAAACTATCTGCTTTCTAGACTATGAATGAAAAATATCCCAGTTGCCTTATGAATGAGACTTTGCCAGGACATTAGAGACATGATAGTGCTTTTCAGAAGTAAAAGGAAATGCCCCAGTGCTCTTGGCAACATTATTTCTCCCTTCAGTACCGCACAGCATGCTGTTTATTATTTAGGGTACAAAGCTGATTTGGTTTCTTTGTGATAAAGATACAATCACGGGGCCCTTTCACATTCCTTGGGATAAAAGGAATTTCACAAATTATTCAATAAATCTCCAATTTTCTATTTTTCAGTGCAATTTTTGTTATTTTCCTGCTCACCTCGGTGTCATTGTTGAGATTCCACAAATCCAGCCTCCCCATGCCATCCACACAGGCAAACAAGGCTGGGTGGGTGGGTGACCACATAACATCATAAACATAGTCTGAATTATCTTCAAATGAGTACAAAGGCTTGTTATTCTGAAAAGAAAAGTTGATTCTTAGCACTGTCAAAATATGACATACATTCAACAAGTATGATAAAATTTTACGATATTTAACTCAGCCTAGAAAAAGTTCCTATAATTTGTTTCACTACAGAATTACCCAGAGTTATGAACTAATAATCAACTATTGGGTTGAATTTTTTTTTTTTAACTTGTAGACATCATACTGTTCAAGAAAGGGAATAGAATGTACTTTAAAAACATTTGTCAATAAGAGGATTCTGGGAAGATGATAGCAATGGCAGTGTACTTTTTGAATTTCCGCTAAATCTCCCAATAAGCCCAGACAAAGCAATGATGATAGAAAAGTAAAGGTTCACAGACAGCATCTACAACAAAATCAGGAGACAAAACTCCAAATGTAAGTGGGTGGCAACAAACCTCTGACTACTACAAGACTGCACAGTATGAGCATCTGTGCGGGAAGACTGTGGGAAGGTACAAGGGCTTCTGACACCTGGAAAACAGCAAAGAAGAGCCTCATAGTCAACGGCGAATGCTCACTGGACAGTGTAGGGGCCAGTCTGAGAATAGCAGTAGGAACTGGGAGGGAGTTTGACAGATCCCATTTATAAATAAATGCAAGCAGACTTCAATGTGATATAAGTAAGGTTTAATGGTGCAGTCTGAGCCCTGTAAACTCTAAAAGTTAATAAACCAAAGCTCCCTTTCAAGACAAAGTCTCACCAAAGAGAAACCGCTGGGAGTAGAATCCAAGTTATGGAATACGGCACAATAGGACAAAGGAAAGAGAAGGTTCAGATAAAAGTGGTGGAGAGAAAAGAAAAGGCACGTCTCAGAAAGTACGAGACAGATGGATACAGATATATATTCACTTCGCAAAAAACATAGAAGAGCTTAACCTAGATTATGAAACTGGAAAGCTATCCTTGCCCACTCTCTCCCTCCTAGAAGTAGAGAAAAGCTCATTTCACTAATAGACAATAAGCAACCAAAAAGGATCTAAGTCAAATCACAAACAAAGTTATTGTGGCAGATCTTCGATAAGGGTGTTATGACAGTAAATGAGAAAAGAATTTTTTTTCAACAAATGATGCTGGGACAATTGGATATGTGCATGCAAAAGAATGAAGTCGGACCCCTCCTTCCTCGCACCATACACAGAAATTAAGTCAAAATGTATTAAAGATATAAATATAAGAGGTAAACTATAAACTTCTTAGGAGAAAGCATAGGAGTAAATCATTGTGACCTTGGACTCAGCAATGGTTTCTTGCTTGTATTCAAAACCAAAAGCATAAGCGATAAAAGAAAAAGTAGATAAATGGGGCTATATCAAAATAAAATACTCCTGTGCTCAAACAATACCCTCAAGAAAGTGAAAAGACAACCTAGAGAATGAGAGAAAATATTTGGAAATCACATATTGATAAGTGACTTGTATCTAGAACTCCTACAACTCATTAACAAAAACGCAAATAACCCAACTAAAAATTGGGCAAAGGATTAGAATACACATTTCTCTAAAGAAGATCTACAAACAGCAAATAAGCACTTGAAAAGATGCTCAATATGATTATCCACCAGGGGAATGCATATCAAAACCACAATGAGATATTTCATAACACTAGGACGGCTATAATAAAAGGACAGATAATGACAGGTGTGGGTGAGGATATGAGAAATCAGAACCCTCAAACATTGCTGTTGGGAATGTAAATTGGTGCAGAAGCTTTGAAAACCAGTTTGGCAGTTCCTCAAAATGCTAGAGTTAACATATGACCCAACAATTCTACTCCTAGGTATATACCCAAGAGAAATGAAAACATACACACACACAAAACCTTTAACAGGAGTGTTCACAGCAGCATTATTCATAGTAGCCCCAAAGTAGAAAGAACCAAATGTTCATCAACTAGTGAATGGATAAACAAAAAGTGATATATCCATACAATGGGATAGGATTCAGCCATAAAAGGAATGAAGTATCGATACATGCTACAATAAGGATGAACCTTGAGAAGTTAAAGAAGCCAGTCACATATTGTATGATTCCATGAAATGTCCATGAACTGTTCCGTAATAGAAAGTTCCACAGAAATAGAAAGTAGATTAGTGGTTTCCAGGAGCTGAGAGAGGAGAAAAAGGAGTGACTGCTAATGGGCACAAGGTTTCTTTCTGGAATTTGAAAGTGTTCTAAAATTAGATAGTGACAGTGCACATCTCTGTGAATATACTAAGAATCAATGAACTGTACACTTTAAAAGGGTGAATTTGATGGTGTATGAATTATATCTCAATAACACTGTTACTTAAAGAAAAAAGAGATAAAGTGAATTTTTAAAAAAGTGATAGACAAAGAAGATAACAAAGATATACCTAGAATGGCAGGTCCTGAAGAAGAAAACCAAAGCAAACTACAGAACAAATAGCAAAAATAATAATTCAAGAGAACGCTCCTAAAACAAAAGACAGCCTGACACTACATATTAAAGAATATTCTGTGTATCTAGGCCAATTGATCCTTTAAAGAAAAAGAAAAAAATCATTTGATCACTCGTAGGTTTTAAAGAAGACCAAGTCACAGGAAAAGAAAAGAAAATCAGATTGTCACCAGACTTTTTAATAACGCTTTTTGCTTAAAGACAACAGAGTAACATATTTAAGGTAATCAAAGGAAAAAATGTAAACTGTGGATTTTATATACAGCCAAACTGATCTTCATAACCAGACTCTTGTGAATATGGGAGTAATGCACCCACAACACCTCCTGAGGAATTTACTACAGAATGAGCTTCAGATGACCAAAAAGACTGAAGAGATGTCAACATAAAGACTCATGAGGGTAAGCTTCTCTCTAGAGAAGTGTAAACAGTCTACAACTATACTCAACAATATAAACAAGACCATAAGAATGTAAAATCCAGACTGTGAGAAACTCTAACAGGACAACTAACCTGGTTTCTTCCTCAACAACAACAAAGCAAGCAAAGGAGAGTGGGAAGAAAACTCTATTTTAAGAGAGGGGCTCAAAAGATATATCAATCGCAAATATACAGACCTCAGTTTGATCCTGCTTCAAATAAAGAAATAGTTAAAAAATTTTAAAAATTGAACATTGATTGGCTATTTGACGAAATTTAAGAAATCACTGTTTGTTTTCGGGGGTGCAATAATGATATGCTAGTTATGATGGCTTTTTGTAAAAGACTTTTAAAGATTTTTTAGAGGTACATACTGAATATCTATAGATGAAATAATATGTCTGAGTTTGCTTTAAAATAATCCAGGGGTGGGAAGGGAGTGTATGTAGGAATAAATCAAACAAGATTGGTCACGTGCTGATAACTGTGGAAGCGAGGTAATGGGTACAATGGCTTCATTATATTCTTCTCTCTGCTTTTATACCTACTTAGAATTTTCCACAATAAAAAATTTAAAAATATGAATTTAAAATTTTCAGATATCATAGCAAATATCAACAGCTTGATTATCTTAATAGCCACAAATGTTTGTTTGTAATTAAGAAAACAAAAGTAAGCTAAAAACAGAAACTAAGAGGTGTTTTTCCTCTTAAGATCACTGTTTTCCTATAACTCTTCTTGGCAACAATGCCAAATGAAGTCTCAATCTGAGGTAGTGGTTTTCAATTTAGGATGTGCATCACAATCACCTGCAGAGCTTTTTAAAAATCCAGATGCAGGGCCCCGTGTTCAATGCACTTTGTCAGTGTTTCTGATGTTGCTCCACTAGCAATGCTGATGCACACCAATGATTAAAAACCACTGTGCTAAGGTCTATTACTCCTGAGATGATTGTATACTTTAAGAACATCCCATTTTCAGGCAATTTTATGGTCCCCCACCGAAGACTTAGAACAGAAGTTGTTCACAATCACTTTCACATGCTCGACACTGTAAGAGTACGTATTGGTCTACATAATCTTCTAAAGAAGGGATTATCGATAGAAAAATGGGCAAAATATTTGAATCAGCACTTCACAAAATGGCCAATAAACACATGGTAAGGTGCTTAACCTCATTAGTCTCAAGATAATGCAAATTAAAACCACAGTGCAATGCAACTATACCTATCAGAATGATGAAAATGAAAAAAGGCAAAAAATACCAAGTATTGGCAACAATGCAGAGCAAGGGGAACTTTCATATGCTACTGGTGGATTATAAACTGGTAAAACCATTTTGGGAAACTGCTTGGCAGGATCCACTAAAGCCAAATGTATGCATAACGTACGGCTAAGTATTTCACTCCTAGGTAGATGCCCAACAGAAATGAGTGCATATGTCCATCAAAAGACATCTAAAACTAGGCTCGTAGCAAGACTATTCATAACAGCCCCAAACTGGAATCAACCCAATTACCATCAGCAATAGAGTGGATAAATAAATTATGGTATATTTACATAATGGAATAGTATAGAGTCAAGAGAATGAACGATCCTCAGCTACACTCAACAATATGAATGAATCTCACAAACATAATGTTGAGCAAAAAAAGCCAGATACAAATAAGTACATATTATATGATTCCATTTTAATAAAATATGAAAAAAGTTATATGCAAAGTTAGATTAAAACATATTTATGATGAAAAAGAAGATTGTTACATATCTCAGGAAACGATTAGATAAAATGTTTCATCTACTCAGCAGACTATAATGCAGCCAGAGAAAGAAGTAGGATGCACTATAACTGGGTATAATATTACATTAAAAATAAAAACACAATAAATGGCAACATGTTCCCAAATTTTTTAAATGTGATTATAGACCTTTTATAACTTTTTTCAAATTTAAGAAATATAGTCATCCAAAGATTAACAATCTTTTCCCCTCAGAAAAAGAAAGCACATACTTAACACCAAATATTGCTTCATAATGTTAATTTTATATATGATACTGCAAATTAAAATCCCAAATGGATCATTTAAAGTACTTTTTAACAGTAATACTTTTTCTTAATTTAAAGAGAACTTCTGCTTAAGCGGCAGAGAGGCAGCGGAGAAGAGTTGGAAAGGGCACAGCACTTGGACTCTTGTCTCAGGGTTACCAATAACTAGCTTTAAAGCTTTGGAAAAGTCACTTCATCATCCTAGGCCCTTATTTCCTTATTTATAAAACAAAGTTTTCATATCAGTAGTTCTGAACCTTGACTCTACATCGTAATCCCCTTAACCCTGGTGAATTTTTTACAATATGCTGTTGCCTGGGTCTCCCCCTTAGATATTCTTCTTCAATTAGTCTGGGGTGCTAGGTGAGCACCAAAAGTTTCAAAAATTGCCCAGGTAATTCTAACATGACTAAAACTAAGAACCACCGAGCTAGATAATGTCTAAAGGGTCACCATGGCTCTAAAACTCTTACAAATAAAAGGCTTGCAAACATATTTGCCAAACGAATGAATCAAAACAAACGGCTTCTTTGAATGAATGATAGCATTTGAATAAGTACAGGTAACTCATTCTGGTACAGTGGTGAGAATAAACACTGTATGGTCAAGGGACAAGCCATAGTTTTTTCTGAGTTCTTTAAGGTTATGTGTTGTGTTGAATAGTGTCCTCCCCCCCCAATTCATGTCTACCTGGAACCTGTAAATATAGTGATATTTGGAAACAAGGTCTTTGCAGATGTAATCAACTGCACTCTACTGCATTAGAGTAGGCCCTAAATCTAGCATGACTATTGTCTAACAAGAAGAAAAAACTTGGACAGACACAGACAGGGAGATACCATGTGATGACAGAGGCAGAGACTGGAGTGATGCGGCTGCAAGCCAAGAAGCACCAAGATTGGTGGCAACCAGCAGAAGCTAGGAAAGAGGCGTGGAACAGATTCTCCCTCAAAGACTCCAAAAGTAACCAACCTTGACAACATCTTGATTTTGGACTTCTAGCCTTGAGAAATGTGAGAGAATAAATTTCTGTTGTTTTAAGCCATCCAGTTTGTGGCAAGGTTACAGCAATCCTAAGAAACTAACATAGTAATTACGTATTTTTCTGGGGTAACTGGGGAGTTCTAGATTAAGAGCCAAAAGAGTCCCTACAGTAAATACATGAACATAGTGCGATGCTCTCCAGAGAACTGGGAAATAACTATGTCCTCACTTAGATCAGAACAGAAATAAACAGATTCTCTTTAAAAAGAAATGATCCCAATGTCAGAAATACCTTCCTATGTAACCTGACTGAAGATACTAACCTTTTGAGAAGAAATGTGTCTGTTAGAAGCAATGGAAATACAAAGAAGCAGAGTCTTACAGGAAAAATGAAAATAGTGCCCAATTCAAGCATTGTCCAGGAGAGAGAGAGTGTTGCAGCCAACGGATTCTGAGAATTACCACCCAGGGCAAGGCTATCTCCACGCGAAGATGAATGAATCAGGCTATCTGTGCTTGATGCCATTAAACATTCAAATGAGAAAACTTCTTTTGTTCCACTTCCTTGCTCACCAAGCAATCTTCTGATTATAATTTGGCTTCCCATGTGGGTTGTCTACAGGGAAACAATGAGCTGGTCAGGCCAGCATGAGTATCAGGGCCTTCTGGCAGTTGTTTCTCACTGTAAATTAATAAATTGGCCTTCTCCAATGTATCAGTGTCTCAGGAGCCTGTTAGTTCCAGTCAGCACTCCCTGGCTAATCAACTCTGACAAAACTGAGTTTCTGAACATGCAAAGGACAGGCTGGACACTGGCCAGCAGCAAGTTCTGTGGTAAATGCTGCCATGGAAGTCTGGATCCCAATGGTCAGCCAGTCTTCCCCAAGAAACACCCCAAATTCAAAGCATTTTTTTATTTCAACTTGTCTAATATGTGCATAGTTGCTTTTCCAAGCATTAGTAAAATCTCTTTAACCCTGTTTTAATGCTGTATTCTCTGACAGTTAAATAGGTAAGCTGTTAAAATAAGGAGGGAATTTAAGACATGAGAGACTGTGAAAAAATTTTAAGGTGTGTATGGACTACAAAAGTCTGAACTCTACCTATTCTAAGAAATTATCACATTAATGATCTTAATTTTGTCATTTTATAGTAAATACGGTTCTGGTAGGCATTTGTTCTGAGACTAGAATATACTATGCATGCATTAAAACATTTTGTCCCTCAAATAAATAATTCTTTTCAGAGTAATCTGTAACGAGTATGGTTAAATGTGGTGGAACATTAAGCTAATTTACCAGGTCTACCCCTAATCAAGCTCTTATGGAAACTTCAGGTTACTTTCAAGAAGATTTCACTCCTTATACAGTGTTCCTATCATTTTTCAGGCCTGCCAAAGTGCTTTCGTTGTGAATTTTCAAATTTGGTATTTTGAAAAGGTAAGAGTGTCCTCCAAACATATTAGAAGCAATGTCTTGGCTGGTTTAAACTTCACCAAAATGTGGAAAATCATCTATCTTTACCTTTTTTACTAAAAATGAGTTCAAAAAAGTAATGAAAACAATTTGACAACCCAGAACTCTGGCACTGCCTTATAAAATCCTGACTAGGCAAGAATTACAAGCTGACTACAGAAGTAGATTACTTTACACTAAATTTGAGACAGTGCCTAATTGAGATTTCTAGGAATTTTTAGAGGACATATTGAAAGGCAGAAAAAGAAGGAAATTTGTTTGCTATTGGAGCAGAGCCAGATCTTAAAGGACCCAAAGATACAGCAATATCTAATGATTCATTCTTCCAGTTTATGGGTGCTCAATTCCCAGAGTCAGAAAACACTTAAAAAGTAGGGCCAGAGAAGAAAAACATTTAAAGTCTATTAAATTCATGAATGTGAACATTCTAGTTTAAAAAGCTTAAAATGGATGTGGAACAATGTTTTTAGTTTTTATTTTTTAATTAATTAATTTATTTAAAGATTGGCCCTGAGCTAACAGCTCTTGCCAATCTTTTTTTCCTTCTTCTTCTTCCTCCTCTCCCCACAGCCGCCCAGTACATAGTTGTATATTCTAGTTGTAGGTCCTTCTAGTTCTGCTATGTGGGACGCTGCCTCAGCACGGCTTGATGAGTGATGCTACATCTGCACCCAGGATCTGAGCCAGTGAAACCTTGGGCCGCCAAAGCAGAGTACACGAACTTAACCACTCAGCCACAGGGCTGGCCCCTGGAGCAATGTTTTTAAAAAGACATTATTTTAAAATCTTGCCTATTATTCATTACCACTGTATTGGAGAGCACAGAAGCTCTATGAAGTTTTTTTTGTTTTTTTAAAGATTTAATTTTTTTTCCCTTTTTCTCCCCAAAGCCCCCCAGTACATAGTTGTATATTCTTCGTTGTGGGTCCTTCTAGTTGTGGCATGTGGGACGCTGCCTCAGCGTGGCTTGATGAGCAGTGCCATGTCCGCGCCCAGGATTCGAACCAACGAAACACTGGGCCGCCTGCAGCGGAGCGCACAGACCTAAGCACTTGGCCACGGGGCCGGCCCTCTATCAAGTTTTTTGGCAGGGTAGAAATAAATACCAGCAACATAATTAACCATGTAGTATAAATCCAAATCAAGACAATGACATTGGGAGCCATGATATGGCCAAATAAAAAAAAAATTTACTCAGCAGATTGTTGCCGTTCTATCCTTCACAGAGTAGAACTATCTGTGTGCAGAAAAGTTAGAACAAATTGTAAAGGTAATTCTCCTGATAAAGTTTTAGAGGGCCCTTGGGCACGTATAAAAATACCCTGTTCTGTGTCGGCCCATCCTTTAGCCACTAACATTGGAGAGAGATGTATGTGTGGGGGAGAGGGGAGAGGCACGTATCATGGTTGAATAAATAAATGAGTCTTCTATATGAAGCTCACGGAAGAAAGCAATGCCTACCTCAATTAGCAAAGAGAGATATGCCTGCCTGTCATTCTTATTCAGAAGGCAGTTCTAAGTTGAAATACAGCAAAATACAGAAACAAAAACTATCAACCACCAATCAATCAGCTGTGTAGTACCACAAAGGCAAGCATCAATCAGTCTTCTATCACAGATATAAGTTCTGTTCTTGTTTAGGTAAGACAACTCTTCATTTTTCAGTCCTGTTGGTAATATATGTAAGGATGGAATCCTCAAATTTAAAGCTAAGAGAAGGGTGGCAAACTGAATCCCTGAGATATTAAAAATAATAATAAATCTACAAATAGATAAGAGAGTCTTTTCAATTACTGGAAAAGGAAGCTGGCCAACAACCTAACAAAGATGTAATGTGTCGTGCGTCTGTATTAAAGGACTGTTAAGGTGAAAGCTCATCAGAGAAACAGAGAAACAGTGGGCTTCATGTTTCCAATTCTACATCTCGCTTTGGTTTTACTAGCTAGCTGATGTACTTCTTTGCTTGTGATTGTGTGAATCTTCTTCCTCTACTTTTTCCCACTGTATAAATCTCATTAAAAGCTCTCAAAAATTCAAGAATAATCCAAGAAAGAGAACAGATGATTGACTAAACGCATTTAGCTCTGTCTGACCCCCATGGAAAGGAAAAGGAGGAACTGAACAGTGTTAAGTGCCTATTACATGCTAGACACTGTGTTAAGCACTTTTCTATATGTTTCCTTCATTAGACTTAAGTAAGTGCTATCTTTATGCCTTCTAATGCCAAACCTGAAAATGTTCAATTTTAAAAGGCAAGCTTTTAGAGTCAAAGTTTTCTAACTTATTTCATATTAGACTGAAAAAAGGCATTAAGAAAGGACAAGAGTGAACAGTGAGTTCATCCCAGATTTCTGAGGCCAGCATTTGACAAATAAATATCAGTTCACTGGAATAGTGAAGAACATCTCTAAAGACCACTAGTTTTTCTCAATGAAATTAAAGAATCAAGTAAGATCTCCTAACTTTGTCTTATGATGCATTACTCAAAAGGTTAACATATAGGATAAGGCAGATGGAAACATGAAAAAATACAGCATAAAATTTAACTTAGAATCTGATATTTCAAATACGAAACTTTGCCAGCAACAATGTAATACTGCAGAAAAGGTAGACAGCAAAGTCAAGGAGCTCTAATTTTAAAGTGAGGTCAAATGAAAGTACAAGGCCTATCACAGGAAGTAATGTTCTCTACCTGGATTTGCCTCGAGACTTTCAGTGAGGAAGGGCAAAGTCACATTTATCTGGAATTGCTGGAGGATGAGGAAGCACTTTATAACACAAGTGGGTTTTTCGAATAACTAAAGCTTATTAAAACCAAAACAAACTATTTATTGTCGAAAGCAAAATATATAGGTGTCCATGCCTTTACACAATACTTGCTTAATGATTCGAGTTTATTATGTACAGTCTTACTGTAAAGGACTTATTGTACATCAGTTTTTATCTGTCTTTTCTCCAGATAAGACAGATTTTACTCTACCCGGATTTTCCATCAGCTCTGTAAGCCACTGTAGTTCTGAACAAGTCTCTAAAAGCTCTCCAAAGAGCAAATGTATGGCTTTTATGTTGGGCTGTATGACAGTTACCTGAGGTGTTATGCTTTTTCCCCAACACAGGATAAATAGTTGTGTACTTGAAAAGCTTGAAGTAGTGAATAGACTGGTCTTTGGTTATATGTGGGGTTACCATATTTGTCAGCACACTTTTATGAAAACTACAACCTCTGGTAGCTCACTCATGCTCTGTGTAACTTCTTATCAGGTTCGAATTATCAGTAAATCACTCTAAGCCATTAGAAAGCTTTCTGTCCTATGTGGTACTAGAGCACCACCTTGTGTCAAAAACCTGAGCAAATGAGCAGACATCTGTTTTTAGATACCTTAGTTGTCCAAAGTTTTACTGTCCAGTCAAATGACGAAGTGACAAAAAGATGTGAGAAATCCACTGCTCCAACAGCTGCATGACAATGGATGCCAGTGATTGGTCCTTGATGTCCTTCAAACATCTCACTGATTCCAGCTTTGCTATTTCATAAAAGTGAAAATGTTAGGGAAATCTCTTCTAAGTAGACCACTTATAAATAAAATTTTATTATGGCTTTATATATCAGACTTTGACATAATTTCAACAAACTTAACTGTGCTCATAACACGTCAGAATAACTTATGTTGAGTGTTACTCTATCCAGATTTGATAATATTACTAATGATAATTATTAGTTTATTACTAATAAACTAATAATAGTACTAGTAAGTACATTTTGAAACCATGAGTATCATGCTGTTGATGACAGAACTTGAAAGTTCAATATCTGAGGTGGTAGAATAGAGACAAAGGGCTGCTACACGTAAGAGAGAAAATATGGGCTACTTTTAAATCAAAAGCTTGGAAGTGAAGGTGATCTGATATTTGAGATGAAATCCAGACGCTCAATGTTTTTTAAGGAAGCAATTGATAAGGTACAGCTAGACAATTTCAAAACAGATTGAACAGCAGGAGAAATAGTAGTCAATTTAAAACGTGTATGTGACATTACTGTACAATTATCAGGAGGACAGAACTAAACCTCAAAGACCAAATAAATCGAAATGGGAAAACAGCTGAAAATCCTATTTACAACTTTAAAGGTCAGTATGTGGCATGTGCATATCGTATTTGTGGGCTTTTTGTTTCATTTTGTTTTGTTTTTTGGTGAGGAAGATTGGCCCTGAGGTAACATCTGTTGCTGATCCTCCTCTTTTTGCTTAAGGAAGATTGTCCCTGAGCTAACATCTTTGCCAATCTTCCTCTATTTTGTATTTGGGACACTGCCATAGCACGGTTTGAAGAGCAGCGTGTAGGTCCATACCTGGGATCCAAACCTGAGAACCCCAGGCCGCTGAAGTGGAGTGCTCAAACTTAACCACTACACTACCAGGCGGGCCCCTGAATACTGCATTTGTAATTGCTGAATGTTACTTCCTACCACAAATTTCTGTAAGCATATGCATACATACAAATCCACAACCCTCAAAATCTAGAACACATAATGATTAAAAATAACATTTTTAAAAAGTATTTAAATTTTAATTTTATATACCTGAATTCAAATAATTGGTCACAAATAACGAGTGGTTCTAGGACAGATTTCTACTCAAATAAGAGGCAGTTTGTTTTACTGAGATTATTCAAGGGAGAATTTTAAATAATTGCAAATTCCAGTTTAGATTTACCTGCCATGGCGGCACGCTGTGTACACAGAACCTTCTTCACTCCCAACAACAAAGTTGTTGACATCTCCAACAGGGAAGGACATAGATGTCACAGCTACTGCCTTCGACTGTTTATGAACTAATTCCATGCTATCCTACACCAAAAAATTGAGGAAATTATTTTGCAAACTTTCAATTTTTAATTTTTAAGAGAAACTTCTAGTTTTAATTGATTTGTAAACAATTATTTTATTATGCTACTAACAAATTTATTTTGACTAAATGAAGCAGGTTTGAAAATAAAAGTATACACACAAACTGTATTTTAACACATTTAGGTTTATAAACTGTTACCACAAAACTATTATAAAATATTTATGAAAAACATAAGCTGGGGTTTACATAGACTTAAAAAATAACATTTGCCGCAAAATTTCAGAGTTTTCCAAGTTTAACCTACCTGTGGATGGGAAAGCATGTCCAGACTCCATGAACAAATTTTTCCATCAGTAGAGATGCTAATCAGATTGTGAGCATTTTGTGTCCCAACGACATTTACACAATATACAGGATGCTAAAGAAAGAGATTAGAGAAAGTTTTCTGGGATTAGTTTACCATAAAATGAAACAATTTTTACTGTATAATCACAGGCATTGTTTCATACAAGAGTCTCATATCTTAAGGGTATTTTTAATGTGAAGTTTGATGCTACTCTGTTGATTAATAAAAGTTTGTCTTAGAAATGAGTTTCTACTAAAACGGGTTTCCAAAAACACAGAAAAAGGCCTTTGTTCTTGGTTGCTAAATAATGAGGAATTCTTATATCAAAGGAAACACATTCTGAGAGTACTCTGATGGACACTATTAACTATTTAATGGCGAAGGAGCACAGAAGTCTAATGGAAATAACCTCTTTACTTACTGTGTGTGCAGCAGCTGATAGTGGAGTTCTTTGCACTGGAGTTCTTTTATTGCTACGGTTATCCCACAGCACAATTTGGCCTGAATATGTACCACCAACAACCAGATTTGGATGAAATTTTGCAAATGTAGCCGACATCACAGCTGACTAAAAATAAGTAAAATTTTTATACTTAAGGTTCAAAGGGAAGAAGCCTGACAAGTTATAAAAATAAATCTGTATCCAAAATATTTCCTCCTCTATTGTGAGGTATTAGAGGTTATAAAAACAAGTAAATAGATTTTAAAATTTCAATTTGTTTCAGAATACAAAAATATATCTTTAGAATATTTTTTGCTTAAAAGTCAAATGTAATGACTATTTATATAAATATGTTTAAGGAATTTATCAAAGAAAGCAAAAAATTATTTCATTTGATTATAGTATTTAATCAAAAGATGATTGGCTCTGCATTAGTCTCTGACAATAATCTGACAGAGTATATGCTAGTTTTGACTCAGTGAAGTGTTTTTTCAGATTATATATTATTAAAAGATTATAACTTATGCAATGAGAAAACACTTGCAAATTCTAAACTTCCACTAAATCCACCTTAAAAATCTGCATCTGTTTCCTACTTCAAACATATGTTTCTACTTAAAACCATCTAGCTCCAACTCCTCAGGCCACATATAAGTAATTCAGTGGGCCAACCATCTAATTGTATATTCAGCAAATAAGTTCCTGAGAAACTCCCTGTAGAAGAGACATTTTATAAAAGATTCCTTTTATACAATCAATCACAATAACAGAAAATCACAACTGCAAAGGGCTTTAGGTGTGATTAAACATTATAAGAGACGTCAGAAAAGTTACAAAAGGCAGATCATGTTGAACTGAGAAGTCTTCAGTTTTCTGTTAACATCTGTTTGCAAATATGGGGTGGCTTAGTAGATGCCACTCCAATGAAATCATTATGTTGACAAGAAAAGAAAAAAGGCACTTGTCTAAATTCATTAATGAATTCTTAAACTTGGGGAAGACTGTTAAAAGACCATCTTACCTGGCAGTGAAACACATACTCTGGAGTAGTTTTTTTGTATTTCATATTCCATACAAGGGCCACACCATCAGGCTCATGAGGAGCATCCTCATTGTTATTATAGGAAGCCACGAGTAACTCAGGATACTGCTCGTATGAATCAAGTGGGAAGAAAAAGCTATGCATAATAAGAACTGTTTTGCATTCCTAGTTACTCAACTGTCATTATCAAATTATTCTGAAAATACAAATACCTAACATTTCACCAAGAAAGAATCTCTACGGTTATGCTCACTGGGATGTTAGTACACTTTAAATTAGCACAGTTATTTAACAGTAAAACATTGTATTAAAAATACACATTGCAATTTTATCCAAAGCATTTAGTGAGCAATTTTAATCAATAAAACTGGGTTGTGGCATGAATAAAATCTTGAGTTTTAAATATAAATAATGTTTCCAATCCTTTCTTCCAAAGTGCATGAGACATAATGAATATAGATAACATTAAAACCATCATCCATTATTTTAAATGATATATATTAATTTAATTACACAAAGTTCCCATAATTAAACTTACCTGCTAATTATAATTCAAAAATGAGTCAATAGCAGCCAATTTTGTTAAAATTTACCTGAGATGACCAATCCAAACAACTAACAACCCGATGCTTTGACCAACGTTCATCAAAAAATTGCCGATTTAATGACAGTTTAGCACCTGCTTGAATCTCTCTACAGAAAAAGATCAAACCCAAAAACGATAGTGTTACAATTTCTCACTCTTGATCTTAAAGAAATTTAACATTGCTGAATCATTATTTTAGCAATTAAACATTACCCTTCTTTGTCTTCCAAATCTCTTCCACTGTAGTCAAAGAAGATGTTAATCTGCTCAGAAAGAGCTCTTTCTACAATTCTTGTAGAATGGTCAAAGAAACTTAAAAATTCCTCAGAGTGCAAGATTTGTTGCTTTTCTTCTTCAGTGAGCTCATGAGGGGGAGCTAGAAAACAAATGTTTCTCTTAAGTCTGATTTCTGTCAGTCAAACTGTGTCAACTCACTATCGCAGTTTGGATCAACGAATGCCACACATTCTTTTTCAACCAGATTCACCTCTTTGCTTTACAGCGTTTTATTTTACTTTAACATCTAAATAGTAAAATAAATCTTAATAGGAATCAAAAAAGTTTTTTAAAGTTAAATTCTTTAAGATACCTTTACTATCGTTTTCTTCATCTTTCTTTAAAGTCTTCTCTTCTTCAGGTTCAATAGGTGGTTTAGGAGTCACTACGTCATCTTCTTCCTCTTCATCTGAGAAAACAGAACAAAACACAAAAATTATTTTTGTGAAAATAACTGAAAACTTTTGAAGTAATATTTCAGAAGACATCACAACTCTTTAGATAAAAGCAAAAGTAAACCACTGATAAGACAGAATAAGTACAAATAATAGGAATTTTATCAACACAATTTTAAATAAAGAATTTAGTGTAACCTCTTAGTTTTTATACATACCATGTGACGCCTCATCAACAGTCATACCAAATTCTGTAGCTACATAAACTGAAATAAGATATATAAGCAACTAGGATGACTTCCTCACAGAAATCTCGAAAAGCTTGCAAGCATTTATCATTCCAGATAGAACAACATGCAACTCCTGCACAGTTTTATGTAGCGTGCTGACACATTAATGCTGTAGAATGAAGAAAATCAAATGTCTAAAATAGCCCACAGAGCTGGCTGCTTACTTGTGATCTGAAACCATCAGTGTTTAATGGGTCTTCATATGGCATAAAGACGGCTTACATTAACTCTCAGGTTGCTATTTGAGAGACAGATTTTAAAGATAATAGCTATGAGACCACATTTTCTATTCTGTCATTTTAAATGTAAGTCTTATTATCTACTGTTATAAGATGTGGCAATAAGCACCTAAAATAATGTTTTCTTAACTTGAATAAAAACGTATATTGAGATAAGGTACAATGTTCATAATAATACTTTTTTAATTACTAAATCTCCTCTTACATTCCCAAACCAGGAAATAACTTAAAATCACTTATTTGAAAATGTTATAGAACATACAACTCTGCCTACCTTCTCTTTCACTACATACTGAGATGGATTTTTATGAAGAAAATGCTTATTTTTATTGGCTAAACAGAAGTGTCATTTGTCTATAAGGCAATGGCAGCAGGCGTCTGCAGCAGAGTGCATCTCAAGTAATGAGAGCCTATTCAATAAGGGGGACTTCACTTGTTAGTAATAGTCATTTCCCCCACCCATGTTCAAAATTATCTAAAACACACATACATACAATGTACACAAAAGAATGGTCAAGGATGAGAACCAGCTGCCAAGTCATGGTCCCAGCAGCCAGGCCAGCTGACTAGATAGCAACAACCAGATGGCACTGCTGGGATTGTGTCTTTCTGCTACAAGGTGGCAATGGGATGGCGTAACATTCTTCCGCTTCACTGCTTCCAATCCTGTCTCTCCCCAATGGCGAGCCTGTGCAATTACCCGCACTCTAGGAGGCCTACAGATAAGCCTTTACCCTGCAAACAAAATGCAGCTTGTAGGCCACACCAGCTGCCAAACCACACACATGGTGTTAGGTTTGGAGAGCTATGAAAATCTTTCTAACTCTATAGTATAAGCAATAAAAATATAACTGTACCTGTAGGAAAGAAAGCTTTAAATGACACTGTATAATGCACACAATGATACAACCTCCAACTTAATCAAAATGATAATGACATATGCCAATCCTACATTACTTGAAAGTGAGCGATTTTTACGTTCTGACAAGTTTACAGAACTAGGATAAATGGCACGAATGATTTCAATATATGCTCATACTTTTGAACCAAATGGTGAAGGTTAAAATTTTTCCTTTCAAGGGCCTCAATCAGCCACAAAGGAAAACAGTAATCACTGTCTTTTCAGCCAGCCCAACCGCATTTGTCAGCCCTTTCTCCGTCAATGCAGCCAGAGCAATCAACCTGCCAAACATTCAGAATGGAAAAACAATCTGAAAATACAGGGTATAATGCACCTGCCAGTGAAAATGGCCATTTCAAGAAAAGCTAGTGATCTCAGTGACCCCGCTGAGGAGGCGGTGGTGCAAAGGGGAAAGAACACGTAAAAGAATTCTTAGCGATCGCCACTCTCTTGCACATTGACACTTCCTTACAAAGCATGCCAATTACAGCTTTTGTGCTACTTAAAAAAAAAATGAAAGCTTTTTTTGGGCAAAATAATCACACAGAGAAACAGAAAGACGGTACTTCTTTTTAGATGAATTCTCATATACAACGGATTATTAATCTGAAAACAGTATAACTGGTAACAATTCTTACAATACTGCTCAAACATCAGGATGAAATTCTACCATAAAGTCACCTGCATGTGTAATGTAATAACTTAATTATATTCAACTTAAAAGTTGACTTTTAGAATAATAAGATATTTACTTCAATTAAAAATTAAGTCTGAGAACATATACATTTTCCGATTTTCTGCTAATACTATCAGTCATCCTAATCAATTTTGTGTACTAGTAGGGTTCACTGTATGTAAATCTTAAAATCAAAGATAGGGATTTTGAGTCACCCTGGACAGGTTATTCTTAAGCATTGTGAATTATAAATTACAGCCTCCTACACACATCATATTCTCTTCCCTCAAGTTTGTTGCATTATACGGCTTCTAAGTACCATTTCCAATGACAGGTGTCAAATTCCTGTCATAATGCATATGGTCAGTACTTTAGTGCTAAGTGACCTCATAATCTACATATTTAACAGAAAAGATCTTGTTTAGAGACACTCTTTTCCTTTTCAAATTTAAAATGTAGATGAAGTCTGTTAGACAGTGATCTATATTTGCCTACTAAATGGCATTTCCCATGCCTTATTTGCCCATATAGATTATTTTAGTTGTAGCTGAATAATGAGTATCAACTATTTAAATACACATTTTCAGGATTTTATTTTAGAATGAATGTACATACCTTTTTACACATGGATTAAAAACTGACTTAAAAACTATGAATAGGTACTTAAACCCAAGCTTCATAAAAGTGATTAAGCTAGATAAAATTTCAAGGAACATAAAAACAAAAGAACAGCATTCTAAGAAATGCTGTTTTTAGAAACTGCAAAACATAGTATTTTTATTATAAAGCTGATCTTAAACAATTATCTATATATACCAAGTATTAGGCAAAAATGCCTAACATCAGATTAGAGAATGTTCCTCTGAAACAAATACACTTCTCTTATTAAAAACTAATATGATAAATACTAAAGGACTATTAACATGACCAAAAATACAGTGTTACAATTCTAAAGATTTTCTAAGCTAGTCCCTATTACATGATAAGCTATAATATATTTAAAACTGAAAAAGACTGCAACAGAGCAGGAAGACTGAAAAATGGGACTGCCATGTCACATCAATTTATTGATGAATATTCATTGCAATATGCTAAGTGGTTAACTCCATGCTTTCTCTGACAGGGAATCTAAGGTTATAAACTGAGCAGTAAAGAATGCATAAAAGTAGCAGTTACTTTTAAAATGACAAATCTCTTGTCAATGAATGCTAAGACTAGGTTTAATGAACCATTGAATTTTTACTTTGAGTTAACATCAAAATTGTGATGTATTTTGGTGAGATGGAAAGAAAAGCTGTTCTGTAAATTAAGCTGCACCTAGAAATAACACCAAAGAATGAAATTCCAGTTGTCAGAATAATCTGTTACAATGGAGTAGGTTAATCAAAGTTAAATCATCTGTGAAATGGGTGGCTTTTGTTAAGCTGAAGGAAGGAGTCTTCAGAGCAAGTTTTCTCATCTATATGTCATCTAAGCTAAGAATAAGCTACATGGTATGCTTTGAATTATTTTAAAATATTACAATACATTTAATAGGTAATACACAAGATCCAAGAAAATCCTCACTAAATATTGATACTTTTTTTAATCTATCATTTATCACAATTAATTCTCAATATGAAGTGAAAAACAAATCCCATCATTAGTGCATTAAGGTTGTTTACGAAACACATTTGTTGCCTATAAATTTATTATGTAGTTTCATTAAACTGGTATACCCTATTTTAAGAGACTTTAATATCCTACGAAGAATTCCTAATTTACAAAGTAGTCTGATTATTCATGGTACAAAGAAAGTTGCCCTTGAGTTCTAAAATTAGGAAATTTGTTACATATAAAAATATGATTTAATTTATAAAAATTCAACTTATGAATAACTTCACAGACATCTCTCATAAAATGAGAATATTAAAAGGAAATGCTTTAATCATTAGTTTAAAAATGCAGGTTAGACATAAATGATTTTCTTTTAATATTTTCAAAATCATCTTTTCTTTTCTGGATCAACATCATTTTGAATCACTTCATTTTAATCAATGTGTCCATAATTTCATATTCTTATACCTTACTCTTTAAATCAATATTAACAGAATTTATGTTGGGAAGCTTCATGAATGTTATCAACAGAACCCACTTCTTTTATTTTTTAAACATCTAGAATAAGATGCAAAATCACTTGGATTTCCTTAATAATTCAGATCTTCAACATGGGAAAATATATAGCAGAATTTTAATTGGGAAATATTTTGAATACAGATCTAATGTTAATTTGGGGGACAAATAGAAAGGAGTAATATTTTAATTATACCGTTTACTTTAACACAGAATTTCCCTCTCTACATTGTCTTTTTTTATATAAAATTCAGATTTTATTTAGACAGTATTGGCATCATTTACATAGATCCTCTTATCTGTGATCTCATAAATATTACATTTTTCTGAGGCCATAATTTCAGATATGCTGATTAAAGTCTTTCAATCAAGATTAAGAACAAATGCTTCAATTTTCAATTATATTTATATTCTCACAGACTCTCTGAGGGTTACAACTAATTTATTAAATGCGTTATTCATTCCAGAATTTTTTTAAAAATCCATTTCAGACAAGGGTAATACTAACCAGAAGGCCTACAAATTTAGCCTACGTGGGAAGTATGGATTCCAGATGTAAAGATCATGCAATAAAAAATTGAGAGCTATTTACATATAATACTTTTCTACGCATTATAAATGCTAATCAACATGTACCTGAGAAAAAAATATCTGGCTATCCAACCAATACCAAAAATAATTACAAAACTCCACACAGATAAGACAGTGAAATGGTGTAAGAAAAACAACAGTCCCTGGAAATCAAAAGCCAGGTTCTGGTTGTAGCCCTGATACTCTCTCACATTGTGACCATAGGCTCATCAATTAACTTCCCTGGGCTGTAGTTTCCTCAGGTGTAAACAAACTGATTAGATTAGATGACCCTTAGGATTTCTTCCTCTTTAAAAATCTGTTTCTAAAAATAGCAACAACCAAAAAATCCATACTGAAGAGGTGGATAAGAAAAAATAATGCCATTTTCAAAAGAGTTAAAAACTTTTAAAGGGAAGGGAAGAATAACTTTTCCAGGACTACATCCACAGGCACCATGCTCCCGCCATGAGAAGTTTTTCACCTGCCGAGAGCAAAATTGACTGAGGTCACATGTTCCTAGTCAATTTCATTCACAGTAGGTGCTTTAAGACAGCAAAGCACCTCAGTTCACACACAGTACTACCAACTCAGAGAGTAAACTTGAAAGCAAGAAGATGACTAGAATGGGGGAAAAGAAAAACAAGGCAGAATAAAAACTACTGCTTCTTAAAAGAATAGATTCAGCCATTAAAAAAAAAAAGGTCAGAGTTAAGTCTAAGACAAATTTTCATCTTCAATTTGGTAACTCACATTACTTCTGCACTGATCACACTGCCTACCAAAGTTTAATTTACTGTCACTCTCAAATCGTGATTTCGGCAATTTTGTCTCATAGTGAGTTTTGGAATTTGTTACATAATTCTTAAATGGGAACCAACCAGGCTAAGTTTGAGAACCACTGTAGTAAAGCAATGGATAAATACAAGTATGGTTTAGCAAAAAGTGTTGACATTATAAAACCTTCATTTCAGGGGGTTTTTCTTTCCCTTTTTCTAAAACTTCCACAAATTGGGAAAAGAAAATGTAAGAGCCCTAGACATGAAAATAATTGTAATGGTATAGAAAGGAAATGATCTCATTTTTATAAATAATTCCAAAAACTAAAGATGGCTCCATGGATTGGGATACGTCTCTCATTCTCCTTCACTTACATACCTCAACCTGAAACTAAAACTAAGACCAAAGAAAGGATAATTTAGTACTTTCAAATACAGCACATACTCAACAAACTAAAAAATCAGTGAATATTTGTTAGGTTGCAAATGAATAAACATGGACCTTTATAAAATTAACCTCTAAGTCTAATCCACACAGGAAAATTTTAAAAGGAGTGGTGCTGATGCATACACACTATTAGAAACTGCGCTCAGTTCACCCATCTTGTCACTTTCACCTTCCATTAGTGAGGATAAGAAAAACTTTTTTTTTTTTTAAAGATTCGCCCTAAGCTAACACCTGTTGTCAATCTTTTTTTTTCTTCTTCCCCCCAAAACCCCCCCAGTACATAGTTGTATATTCTAGTTGTAGATCTTTCTAGTTCTGCTATGTGGCACACCACCTCAGCATGGCTTGATGAGCAGTGCTAGGTCTGTGCCCAGGATCTGAACTGGTGAAACCCTGGGCCGCTGAAGCGGAGCTCGTGAACTCAACCACTCAGTCACAGGGCTGGCCCCAGGAAAATTCTATTTAACACCATGAAGATCAAAGCTGTTTGTTCACTACTCTTAGAAAATCACTATAAAACGATATTATCCTGATAAAAATACACCAATAAATAAGTTAACTAAACCACGCTATCCTTTAATGAAGTGTTTTTCAAACTACAGATCTAAATCAATAAATTTAGTGTGTCATGGTCCACATTTAAAGAAATGAAATATAGTAAAAGAAGGGAAGGCGCTATGTCATAAAATTTGTTTCTGTTATACACCTGCATCCAAGTTTGTACTGGATTGTAATAGAAATTGAATTTCTTATCATAGGTTACTACCAAAAAGCATGAAAACGTTGCCTCAGTGGCAGCACAAGAGAAAAAGCACACCTTAAAATCAGCGAGACTTGGTTTAGAATCTTAGCTACTAGCTACTTGACCTTTGCTAAACTCTATCTTTCAGCTTCAGTGTCTTCTTGGGTAAACAGAACTAGTAAAAAACACTTAACTCTTAGGGTTTTAGCGAGAGGATTAGAGATAAAGTGCCTCATCCTATACCTGATATGTGGTAGGCACTCTTCACTGTTAAACTTTTCGGTCATTAATTTAAACATGAAGTTTGAAGAACTGTTACAAATGAATAGCTAAAATAATCTATTTCAAAGATACTAACAGGTTCAATTTTGTTCATGGCATGCAGAGGGATACACACAACAAAAAATAATAGCACAAGTTTGTATCTACATTGTATGTCATCACGAAATTCAAGAAGGCTATAAAGGAGAATCTATAATGATTTCATCTATGGGTCTAAGAGCAAATAATGATTAGAATATGACATAATCATATTAAAACCAAGAACTGAGACTAATCATACTTTTTCACTCAACTTCATCAATAATTATATTCTGGCAATAACACTTGAAAATGACCTATTTTCCTAGTAGTTACATCCAGAGTAAACACGTGAAAATAAACACCTCAAGTAAGCAAAATCATTCTCCTGAGTAGGTAAAAGCAATTAATTCCTTCACCAAATATTTATTGAGTACTTACTACATGCCAGGCACTATTCAGATTAGGCATTCAGTAATGAGGAAGTAGTCCCTATCCTACACTCTTGGAAAATTTGGCAAAGACACTGAAGTATGATGATGCTAAAAGCCTTGCCCCAAATAATTTCAAACTGAAAACAATAGTTTATTCTTGTGCTTCTGGGTCATCAGCTTATCTAACAAATCATGATCTTTTTAATTTTTTAATTACTTGGAAAATAAAAGTGAGAAAAATTTTTTTAAAATATCAATCTTATATTATGCAGCCAAATTTCAAATTAGTGCAAAATCAGTAAGTTACATATTCACATTTTAAAATCTATATGCATCTCAAAAATAAGCAACTGAAAATGCAAATTTCAAGTACGATATAAAATCGTGTTGTGTGTATATATACATACACATACATAAACGTATATAGAATTTTTGAAGACATTAAAAACTAACTGGAAACAAAATATTAACAATAGCTATTACACAGTGGTATCAGAGACATTTCCTCTTTATATCTTCTCTGTATTTTCTAAATTGTCTATGATATAACACTACAATAATTAGAAAAATTTTTTAAAAATGGAATTCTTCACTTAAACTTCATATAATTCCAGATATATTATAATAGGCATTACCCAAAATAGCTTCAGAACACTTTACATTTCACACAATCCAAAATGCATTTCATAAGTGTGATGGTATAACTAAAAATAAATCTCCAAATTAATAGATGAAGAAAAAAAGCCTAATTTATTTTTTATATGAGTCATTGTGCCCTCATCTTGGCTATTTTGCTCACTTTCTGAGATAACATATCTAATAATGTACCCCACAAAAGACAGACATTATAACATTTGAATTAATTAATACACCAGGTAATACTATTTTCCAGAAAGTATGGAATCCTGTAATATTAGTGTTCTCCATACTGATAGTTCAACACTTTATCTTTTCTTTCTACTTTTCTTAAGTTGCTTATATCTCAAACAAGTTTACCATCAGTCGCTTTTTTTCTGGCAAGATGAGGATTTTGCAGCTGTGAAAGAAAGCCATCTTACCAAGCAATGGAGACATGGGAATGAAAAAAATGTATCCATAGAAATGAACATTTACATGGTCAAGTAAAAAAATACTTGGATACAAATGTTACCCTGATTTCCTCAAATTGTTCAAAGGGTAATTATATGTATGATAATATCAATTCCTTTTGGAAACAATGAAAGTGAAAGGAAAAGTTTAAGGTATTTATTTCCATTTCCTTCCTTAGTGGGCAGGGAAAGGAGAGTTAAAAGCGTATATGATTCGGTCAGATCAGTGGCGCAGTGGTTAAGTGCGTACATTCCACTTCAGTGGCCAGGGGTTGGCCGGTTCGGATCCGGGGTACGGACATGGCACCGCTTGGCAAGCCATGCTGTGGTAGGCATCCCACATATAAAGTGGAGGAAGATGGGCACGGATGTTAGCTCAGGGCCAGTCTTCCTCAGCAAAAGAGGAGGACTGTGGCAGATGTTAGCTCAGAGCTAATGTTTCTCAAAATAAATAAATAAAATTTTTTTAAAAAAATACATAAAATACATAAATAAAAATACATAAAAGTGCATATGATGATCTACTACTAAGTCAAAAAAAGTTGTAAATAGTTATAATCCTAATTTTCTTCTGAGGTATACAAAACATGAAAATTTAAAGATTTTCTTTGGTAATAGCTATTGATTTCAAAGATTTTTCCTCCTTTTCTTTACCTGTATTTTCTGGGTTTTCTGCAATGAATATTACTTTTGTTTTTCCTTAATGGAGAAACATGGTAATTTAACTGAAATTTTCAAAATAAATTAATTTAAACATTTGATCTTCTATAATTAAATAGGAATCAGTTTTCCTGGCTAAGGAGAACAAATGTTCCTTATGCACAGACTGCTAAAAGGATAATTTATTATGGGCCCACAATTCCAAAATATCAACAGCTCTAAAATCCGTAACTCATTTGGTCGTAATTCCTGACAAGACCAGAGGTAAAGCTATTTATAATCATTATTTGTCTCACTTAGCTTGAATATCCATATCTTTTGCTGCCGAAATATTAACGTCCAAGATCCTGCTGGAATGTTTACATATAGTTCATACACTTTATTAATTTTCTGAAATATGAAAAATTGATTTCTAATACATATAAGGCTTCAAATGGTTCAGATAAAAAACTGTGGATCTGTTATATAGATCTTATGTAAACCTCTTTTATGTGTGACATAAATTTATTAACTTCATTGGGAAAAACAAGAACTATCATATTAACTCTATGCTTGAATCCTTACATTAGCTATCTAATGAGATTTTTAAAAATTAGTCCCCAATGTAACTCCTTCTGGTTCGTTTAAGAATCAAAGGACTCCACATTCAATACAATGCTTGGTGTACTTCTCTTCATTACACACCGATTAAAGGCTACTATAAAATCAACATAGTAGAGCTCTTAGATGATAAAAGAGAAAGTTTAAGAATTAGTTAGATCTGTTCATTAATATGGATAACAATAACAGCATATCAGAATAAAGTATACTCTACAGAAAATAATTTATATGATTTCATTTACTGTGAGATACACTCTCTTTTAGGGAAGAATTACGCTCAATGACAAAGAAATAGAACATTCGTAAGCTTTTCTGCTTCTAAAGCAGTACATATTAATGACAAAATGAAGACTGAAAGACTTAAATTCCTCAACAAAATTAAAAACCATACATACAGCTTCTACTTTGAACTTCTAAAAGAAAAAGTTTTAAAACTCTAAAAAACAAATACATAAATACAGAAACCCTAAAGCATTAGTTTTATGATGTTTCTCTAAGAGAATATGCCCAAAAACAAAAATGGATAGAAAAAAAATAAGAAAGAATCCAGTAATTTAATATGAGGGTTGAATGACAATTATATTAAGGACAGATATTCACCTTCTTTGGGCTGAGCCATAACTGGAGTCTGAGTTTCCTTTGTATATGTGACGATTTCTCGAGGAGGAAAGTCAACTTGTGTAATTTTAGCCATTCCAAGTTTAATAGGTCCTCGTCTAAATAAAGTGAACACAAATGTTTTTAAATACAACAAATGATACATTTTAACTACATCAAACCATGTTATTATGGAAAAGTAAGAATTAAACATTGTGTATCCAACATTGTAATTTAAACCCCTGTTTTACTCAAGAAATTTAGATGAGCAATGAACTGGCTTTATCTTAACAAAAGAATTAGAAGGTAGCAAAAACAAAAGATATATCTAAATCATTCCAGGTGTTTATTTTCACTTTAAAAACACAAATAATTTAGTTTCTTAGAGCAAATGTGTGGGTAATAAAAGAACAAGAGGACATGAATTTCAGAGTGGACTGCTGATTATGGCTGATAATGAGAAGTGTTTTTAGCAAGGACATGATTGTGGGCTTTTTTGAAGAGTCAGATTTGGATCTCACTCAGATCATGTTTTGTTCCCTTCACCATCAGAAGATTTCAGCTTTAAGACTGAAAAGTAAGTTTCCGTTGAAAATCTTTTACTCTACTTATATTTTTGAGAAATTGAGAATCATAAAGTCAATTTATATTTTAAAATGAAATTTTAACTTTTAAATCTCTAATCTCTGCAAGCTCAGTATTGTCCTTGATTCATATGTGGACAAACTACAGTACAGATATTTTATACTTAAGCTAAAGCAATAGATCTTTTGAATACTATAAAACTACTGAACTCAATTCTGTTATAAATAGAGGGAATACATTCTTTTTTGACAAACAGAAGAGAGTTGTGGCTGAAGAAAATAGACCAAAAGAAAAACATCTTTTATTAGCTATCTGGGGGATGTTTTTTTCATTATTATATTGGATGTTTAAATTCTAAACCAAATAAAGTGTGCTTCCAAACCCCCAAATAAGTTCTCAATTATGAAGCTGTCTTAAAAGGCTATCTAACAAAGACACTGCTGTAACTTCCAGAATATCAAGCAGGATATCTGAAATATATATATATATATCTCATTGATAATACAATCATTTTTTTCTTATATAATATAAACATCCTTTTAAAAATCTTGAACAAACAAGTATAATAAAATTAGTTTTTTAATTTAATTCAAAAAATTAATTATCTCTAAGGTCCCAAATGTGGGCCCATAAGAAATTTTTAATGTGTTTTCCACTTTAAGAATATTTAGCCTTAAAAAAAAATCAAAGAATTAAATGAAAAAACTTAAGTACATATGAAGTAATCTAGTATTCAAAGAATAAAATTTGAAATAAGAAACTTTATTTTCTGATTTTTAAGATGTAAATCATATGAAAAGTAAATCACTCATATCTGGAAAAAAAAGGTCAAGCCAACAACATTAGGAACAAGTTACTAACTTGAGTGAATATAGGTTCTAACAGATAAAAATCACAATATTAGAACAAATAAACGAAATATTCCAAGATTCAGAGGTAGAAGGGTAGAGAAGTAATACCTCACTTATCCAAAAGCCACTTTTACTGAGAATAAGGAAGCAGTTCGGGGTCGGAGGAGCCTCAGGGCAGCCAATTGAGAGGCCTTCCAGTTAATGTACAAGAAGCTCATATACTTTTCTTATATGCCCTAACTCAAGGCTTATTTACTCTTACTGTAGACATAATTTCAAAAGGTAGCTATCATATGTTTTAGGAGCTGCAAAATATCACGAGAAAAGAGCTATCTAAGTCAAGTACGATGGCAGCAGCAAACATAATGTGCATTGGAGACTAGAATAAATGAGTGAATAAATGAATTAATGAATAAATCAATAGCTATCTGGGGCCACAGTGTAGAGACCAACAGCTCTGTTCCTCTCAAAACCTTAGAAATCATCAGTGAATTTTAATATAGGGAAACAAATTAATATTCATATCAAGTAACCCAGAAAAGGTTCAGTATCACGTAGAGTATGTATTAGAAAAAGTCTGGGAAGTTTGTAACTCATCTTAGAAAAACCTACATCAAAAACACAGAAATAATAAAAGGAATTTGGACACTTAAATGGGTAGACTTAGGGTACCTAGATTAGCAGATACCTAGAGTATTTCTTTCACCAATGATAGGGGATAAATGAGGTGTCACAGTAAAAGGTAACTCTTTTCCTAACTAAATACTGTGTATTAGAAATTTAAGGAAAATAAAATCAGTACAGTTTCACAAAGAATCAGATTAATTATAAAAGAGGGAAGATAATAAATCTATTCAATACCCCAAATCGGAATCTGAGTGAAGCTGAAGAACTGATGGATCTGTATCCCAATGCAGCGTCCTAAATGGTTGTAGGACAACCATGAAGCATTAGCAAAAAAGGTCATAAGTTAGTCAAGCAAATACATTCTATGAATAGCTAAAGCTAAAGTACTGTTCACAATTAAAAACCACATGTTCTGGTTAGTATGAAAAAAACAAGTATCATCACTCAATGCTCTAGTGCATGCAATAAGCATAAAATGGTTAAAGATGCAAACATACAACCCAGAATAGTTAACAGACAGTATTTTCAGGTTATGGGAAAGTAATACAGCTTAATAATAGCTAAGAACAGCCAAAGCATCCAACAATTCAAATAATACATTATTTCTGGATGATAACAAGCTAAGCTATAAAAGTAGTTAAAATTTTCAGTTTCCTAATAAAAAAACATTAGTAAAAACATCTTGGTTAACATATTATAATCTTGCCCAAAGCAATGAATGTGTGCAGGAAATTGTCATATTGGTAAAGGAAATGAGTCAACACATAAGCCTTTTGGTAAGAAAACCAAAGACTATTCCACTGGGATACAAAATAGCTAAAGTTTCCAAAATGTGACCCTTACGTAATTTATAGGTTAAGCACTGCCCTGGGCTCACATGTAATCTGTTTGAGAACAACTAAAGATTTCTGTCTCTAGAAAAAATAGATTTTTCCCAGGAAAAATATTTTATGTTCAAAGGATTTGCCTAAACTAACTAAACTTTTGGAGAATAGCAATCCCAAATAAATATTCAGTGTGTTTTAGACTTGCCTCCTGGGTAAATAATTTACATGGGATCTTTTCCATTTAAGCCAAGTCTAGTCATTACTAGAACAAAAGGTACTTTATCGCACCGGCATTCTTGGAGGTTAGCAATATATAAGATAATTATGTACAGTACTACATGATGTTCATAGTCCCTATTACAAAGTTATGCACAATATATTCAGTGCTACCATTTTTGTCAAATGTATTTGTTTTTCACTTATATTACACATAAGTTATAATGTACAACACTAAAACTGCTGTAATATTTAAATAAAACAAATGATTTCTATACTTTACTTGCCTGTACAATTTATCAGCAAAAACAATCAGAGGAATTGAACGAGAGAAATCCTTCACTTTAAAAATATAAAGAAAGATCTCAGGGCTTAACAAGATTGTGCGCATGTAAATAAAGATGAGGCCATAGTGAAGATTTACTTTGTACTAAGCAATGAACAGCAACAAACTTAGGCTTTGTTAAACCAGAAGCAGTTCTTACGAGATGCTCTCCAAGGAACGTTCTGTCCACAGCCTTTACATTATGAGAGCTCTAGCTGTTATCAGTGACATAGAGCTCCTTGTTGAGGATGTCATTTTAGTCTAAAATCAAATAAAATTTTACCTCAAAATACAGCCAGTACCGAAAATCCATTGCACAACATATGGGATTATATTTATTAAAAGCATCTGCAGACATATAAAGTAAAATTCCAATATAATCCAAAACCCTGAGAGATAAACTGATCAAGAACGGAAAAAAGGAACAAGAGGCATGGATTACCCAATTAAGCAACTGTCACCTAAATTTTAGAGATAACAGAAGTGACTGAGAAAGTGAACTAGAAACTTAATGAAATGCAACTTTATAATCTGCAAAATTAGAGAAATATCACTTTTCATGGCTTTTGATATTTACTCATAAATTACCACCAGGCCTAACATAAATTTTTGGCATTTAGAAATAGTGATTCAGGGGCTGGCCCGGTGGCGTAGTGGTTAAGTTCCTGTGCTCCGCTTTGGTGGCCCAGCATTCACAGGTTTGGATCCCGAATGGCAGACCTAGCACTACTCATCAAGCCACACTGTGGCAGCATCTCACACAAAATGGAGGAAGACTGGCACAGATGTTAGCTCAGCAACAATCTTCCTCAAGCAAAAAGGGGAAGATTGGCAAGAGATGTTAACTCAGGGCCAATTTCCCTCACAAAAAATTAAAATAAAATAAAAGGAAAGGAAATAGTGATTCAGACATGTTTTGAGATCCTATTTGGTAATGTCTATATATCTTTTCCTACTCCCAGAGTGTACTAATCTTAGACTGTCTTGGCCAACTAATGAAGTTGAGTGTATAGGTTCATACATCTCACACATCTACACAGATTTTCCTGTGATACTTCTTTTTCTCTTTATTCTTTCATTATGACCATGTCTGCTCATTTCACAGTTCATTCTGTTTCATTCTCGGACCTCAGCATTCTTTTTGTGTGTGTGAGGAAGATTGGCCCTGAGCTAACATCTGTTGCCAATCTTCCTCTTCTTGCTTGAGGAAGATTGTTGCTGAGCTAACATCTGTGCCAGTCTCCCTCCATTATGTGTGAGATGCTGCCACAACATGGCTTGATGAGGGCTGCTAGGTCCACGTCTGGGATCTGAACCTGCGAACCCTGGGCCGCTGAAGTGGAGCATGCGAACTTAACAACTATGCCACCGGGGCAGCCCTCCAGCATTCTTTTTAAAAAGCCATATATTCAGCAATGCTGTTTTTCACTGCCAACAGCACCAATTAATCAACAATATTAATTATCTCTTTACTATGGAATTTGGAGATGATTAAGTAGGATTCATGGTTTCCTACTCTTATTATGTGTATATGTGTGTGTGTCTGTATATAAATGAACATACTCAGCCCTCTTGAAAATTAATGATTAAAAATGAGTCTGTGGGGGTCAGCCCCATAGCCAAGTGGTTGAGTTCGCACACTCTGCTTTGGCGGCTCAGGGTTTCGCCAGTTCAGATCCTGGGTACATGCTCATCAAGCCATGCTGGGATGGCATCCCACATGGCAGAACTAGAGGGACCTACAATTAGAATATACAACTATGTACTGGGGGGCTTTGGGGAGAAGAAGAAGAAGAGAAAAAAAGAGATTGGGAACAGATGTTAGCTCAGGTGCCAATCTTTAAAAAAAAAAAAAGTCTCAAAGAAGACAATGTAGATTAAATGTAAGATTAAAAAGATATAATAAGGTCATCTCATTCAAAGAGAGGATTTTTTCCTCTCCTGTTAAACTTAGAGGAAACCAATTTTGTATTCATTCTCCAATAAGAACAAACACTCCTAAAGATATTTAAATACCTGTTTTCTTGTTTTACAACTTTTCATTAAAAATCTACACTTTAAACACAAGTTAGCACATTATGCTTAGAACTTTTCAATACAATGAGTATCTTCAAATTAATCACGTAATTACTAGAATGTAAGTTCCATAAAGGATCAGGAACCTTTTATTTTCTGTGGTAATCTATAGTATTTAACATTAAATTGGCAATTCAATAGATAAGTGTTCTATATATAAATATTTTTCTTTACAGTATTTACTCCCTGTACCAATTTACAATATTCCAATGCATCTCTAAGAATCTCTAGATTTTCCAATGAAAGTCAGGAGGACATGTTTTAATTCATATTAATTTAAAAAACCAAGCAGGTAGTACATAGTATTTTTGAAAGCAAACTTACTGGCACTGAATTAAAACAATCTCTCCTATTCGAAATCAAGAACACTGAGTTTGGAATAAATACAGTATAGAGTCTACATAAGAATAATATATATCATCAAATAAAGAAATTTAATAAATATAATACTTTTTTATTTTGGGAAATATTTTTACTATGGTAATACTGTAGGAGGAAAAAACCCTTCTCTTGAAAATACTACTTGCTTATTAGCAAAGGAATATTTAACATATTTGTATAAAAATACGGAAGTAGGAAGTATGAAACAAGTAAGTTTAATGTTAAAAATAAATTTAGATTAAATGAATTTAGCCTTAATCTATAATACATACTATTTTATAAGGTAGCATGATTTCTAAAAAGAAAGTTCTGATTTTTCTTAAATGATAGAGTTATGTCGTTTACTTTAAACGACAGTATTGCTGAGATGTGCAATTTGGTTCTATATACAGAAAAGTTTTGGAAAGCACAACTTGAATTCAAACTGGTGAGCCTTTTGTGCCTTCTAATTGTTAACGATGACCTGATTATTCAGGAACCGATTAAAGCAGTGAGTTTATAGATTCTCTATCTCCCTTGCTTCTTTTTTATTGCCCTGCCTTTTAGATACTCATTACTTCCTTGTCACTTCAATGAGAGGGGTTCAGGCACAAAGAAGATAAAACTTCTCAGTGTATTTCTTATTAAAAAGTGTGTTAAGTGATCTTCCAGAGGAGGACATTTAACGTCCTGGACCAAAGTAAGGATTCTGAATAAAGATTTTAACTAATTATGTTGAATCTCATTCAACTGTCACAAGAAGTCAAAAACTGATCCTGTTAAATCAAGACTTCGGATTATTGCGTGAACGTATGACAAAAAGAATAAGTAATAATACTTTTCCCAATACAATCTTCGGAAAGAACCTGAAACCCTAATAAACTTTTGAAAAGCAAGTCCCAACATGTGTACAGTATCCTAAAACAAACGTGAAATACAGTTTTATAAAGAAGATGCGAGTTCAGGAAAACTTGGCACTAAGCATTACCGTTCTTTTAATTGTGGCATAACTGACATATAATATTATATTAGTTTCAGGTGTACAACATAATGATTCGATATTTGTATATATTTTGAAACGATCACCACGATAAGCCTAGTTAACATCCATCACTACACAGTTATAGATTTTTTTCTTGTAATGAGAACTTTTAAGATCTACTCTCTTAGCAACTTTCAAATATGCAATCAAGTAGTATTAACTATAGTCACCATGCTGTACATTACATCCCCATGACTTATTTTATAACTGAAAGTTTGTACCTTTTGACCCCCTTCACCCATTTAGCCCACCCCCAAACCCCCACCTCTGGCAACCACCAATCTGTTGTCTGCATTTATGAGCTTGCTTTTTTTCAGTTTCCACATATAAGTGAGATCATACAGTATTTGTCTTTCTCTGTCTGACTTATTTCACTTTGTATAACGCCCTGGAGGCAGTAAATATTCTTAACATTTCCTCCGCAATTATTCCTTATTCTTGATACTTTATGCATTATTCTTTTCTATCTTAATTAGAACAAGTGACTTAATAGGGCACAATTGGGCTGTTCAACTGAATTGTTTAGATTTTCAACTACTGAATGGGGAAATAAGCACCACAGAGAAGTTTTTTACACTATTTATACCCAAAACATTCACTTAATAACCAGTATGAAATTTATATAAACAGAAAAAATTTAAATGAACTAACACCTCTATTTTTAATATAAATTAATTAGCATAAAATCAGTTAACTATTCGATACTAAGTTAATCAAATGTGACAGATAAAATACTGTAAAACAAAACAAAGCAAAACAATTTCCCCCCATTTACAACAAACAACTTCTATGCCATTTAGATTTCAAAATGTTAGAACTAACTCAGCATAACTATATGGAGTCCCTCTAAAGCATCAACAGTATCTGGGCACTAAATACATTCTATCATTAAAATATTAAAAGAAAATTACGGTACCTAGATCCCACTGCACCATCTCCAGAGTCTTGGCTTCCAGCTTCGCTTGGGGTGCTCACAGATTTGGAGGATGGAGACATAGGAGGAGGGACTAAATAGTGAAATAGACAGGTATCCGCTGTTACTACACGGAGAGGTTGCTCAGCTTATGACGTTTCAAAAGTAATTTAACATGAAGTAATTAACAAAAAAGAAAAAATAATGGCAAACCAAAAAACAAAAATACATGAATGAAAATGAACAGTAGAAAGAAGAGGAGAAAGACAAAGTTAACAATGCATGCTGACGATTCATGCAATTTCTCTGGCAAAATGCACTTGGGCTTTATATTTAAAAAAAAAAAAAAGCAAGATTATGGAAGGATGCATCTTCATCTCAGCCAACACCAAATGTGGGTACTAATCTTTAAAGGAGAGCATTCCTTCTCCCCTTTCTAACTTCTCACTTTTAAGATCACTTGATTGTAAGTATTATTTATAATTGCTGTCAAAATCAAAATTCTGAAATATGCTTCAAAAGTCATGTACTCTCTGACTGTCCGAGATTTATTTTAAAATGTTAACTTTTGTCTAACAATTTTTTCTTTCAAAAATTATATCTTCAGTGATTTCATTTTCCTCCCACCAAAAAGGGGCCAATTTAGAGAAATATTTGTAGTTAAAGGAATGACTCCTTTAAAATGCCATTAGTTTCCAGCAATTTGGGTGAAAAATGCAAACAGTCCATAAAACGGCATGCCTTCTAGACATGATGCATAACATAAAGTGATGCATGCAACTTAAATAAGGCAAGACTTATGGTAACTTCCTTACCCCAGTATTCAGAAAAAACTGAAGTGTACAGACAAAGATACAGACACCCAAAATATTCTTAATCCCTTCTTATAGAAAAATACACATTTTTCATAGTATATAAAACAAACAGCAAATGCTTTCTCCTAAATCGTCACTTTTAATATTATATACTAACAGTTGATCATACATATTTCATGCTATTACATTTGTAAAACTTTTTGATTACTATTGCAGGGAGTATAGGAGGAGCATCACTGCCATCTTCTGGTTAAACTTTACCATAAATGTCCCCAATCCCAAGTATCTTTTTAAAATAATTTTTTTAATGTACAATATTAAGTGACCAATATATTTTATGTTGAGCTGCAAGCCCTTCTTTTACTAGTCTACTGAAAAAAAGGTTAAGTTCCTAGTTATAGAAGAACTAATCGAAAGAAGTATGTATTTAATTAAAAGCCTGTGTCTTTGGAAGTCACATTCACTGAACCCTTATAATTATGTTTAAATGATTATACACACTACAGTAAAAACAGTGGGCTTGCTAATCTAACAAAATGTAAAGGTATAATATGATGAATTACATCTTAAACACAGGTATGAAACTGATCATCCTTATTTTTTCAATGGCAAATTCTACTGGTAACCAATAATAAGCTTAGAAGAAAAAAAACCATAGCTAGGATGTTTGTCTCCTGAGATACAGTGGTTAATTCTTGCTTAAATTCCAAAGGACTATAAAAACATAATCCAGTGTTTCTAATTTTGTGATTAAACTCTCAGAAACAATGACAAAACCAGATCACCTTCATACAGTTCTCAAGTGCATAGGCCTGTGCTACGTGCTGCGTGTGTAACTCAAAGTAGCTAAACATGACTTGTATGTGAAGTGAAAGAACATGAATGTCTCCTAACTTCTCTTAGGCTACACTTCCACATCTTTTTGTCCACCTCTCACTGTGAGCCTTCCCCTAGCCTAAGTGCCAACTAATAGAAGAATAACAAGTAACATCTAACCGTGGTTTGCCTATTGTGCTGTAAGCAGAAATATGTGTTTCTTAAATTATAGTGAGGGACTACACTACTTTCACATGAAAAATTTTCAAAGAAGAAATTTTATATTCTTTAAATTACATACTTCATGCTTAGGAAAATAATTTTTCTCAGTACATAATATTAGAAATATTAGAGGAAAATAGTAATATTTCTACACATCTAATTAATTCATGGTGAACTATAAAATCCTTTTCCAGTTTAATACCTTTATTCCCCTTTCTGGTCATTTGAACTATCAATGATCCCACTCAAGTTCAAGAGTATCTTACTTGGTTAAGACTACATTTAAAAAAAATGTTACCTCAAATTCTTTACGGAAATAGGTTAAACAGTAATTATACATACATAAGTAAATACACTAACATAGCCATTTCTGAAATAAAAGTTTCAGAAATAAAAAATAAATCACAGAGTGATTCTACCAAATTATCACAGTTTCTCAGCCAGAAGCAAAATAAATCACTATGACTTCAAATTTATAATTAGATAAAAATCTCCATCCCAGAGCTATATTCTTCCTGCCAAAAGACAGTTTTCAAGCCAGCTGATGGAGAGGACTCACAAAAGACTCAAAATTATTATCTCGCCCACCAACTTCATCTTGCAATAATAAATAATGTATACCACAGAAGGGACAAACCTGGAATAAGAAAATTACTATCACTGAAAAAGGAGAAATGTTAATAGGAAAAAAGGGAATGGTGACATTATTTGGTGACTACCATATTTTAACCCAGTTAGTCTAGAAAAATGAAAGAATACAGTAACTGCACACAAAGGCAATGCCACTATACTCCCAGACTCTAACAAATGACCACCAAGAACAAATAAATGCATGCATTCAGGGAGGTTAAAAAAACTGAACTCATACCCTCTCACAATCTCAGAAAAGACTCAATTCTAGAATTCATTTTTAAAGATGGTTTAAGAGTCCAATCAACTTTGAAAATAACATAAGCTGTTACTAATTCGCTTCCGTCAAGTAAGTGAGATATTATTTGCTTACTAAGAACAGCAATTCAATCAGATTATCTTTACTCCACAGTTCTGTACATAAAATAGCCTAAAACAAGGCTTTAAATAGTACAAAGATAAAAGATTTAATACAAACATATGTGAGTATGTGAACGAATTTAAGCTTTTTAGAAGTTTAGAGCAAAGATAGCTATTTCCTTCTTTGAGAACCAAGGGAGAAAAATATCAAGTAAACTGACAAACAAATATACCCAGAGCATTCACTGATCATGTAAGTAATACTGAGAGGCTGTGACTCTCATTCTATAGGATAAAAGGCCAATCAAGAAGGCCCTTCCTGCCAGCTTAGATCTTGGCCTTCCAAGGATATAAAACTAACATTGCCGCCTTTTGGCCTGTGAAGAAAAAAACAGAATGTTTTTAAGCTGCAAAGGACATGGGAATGGACCTAGATTTAGAATTAGAATTAAGTTCAAGTCAACCACTCGAGACTATACAGAAGTCTGAGATGAAGGATTGGCACACAGCCCAATTATTTTTCATGTAGAAGAAAACCTCCAGCAAGAAGGGGCTTTTTTTTACCCGGAAGGACCTAGAAAAAGCGCACAGCCAAGGAAAGTGAATGTAGGGAGTGGGAATGTTGGTAGAAGTGATCGAAATGGAAGGAGTGAGCTCCTAAGATAACCCAAAGTTGTGAGGCCTCTTCTAGCTCAATTATGATACTTGGTCCTTCAACACAGTCTGTGTTACAATAATGCCCCCTTGTGGATACAAGTGCTCCTAGTTTGGAATATTAATATTTAAATACTCGTTTTTCATACCTTACTCTTTTTGTCCTGAAAGGTGTTGCTTTAAACCTTAACTCTCTGAAATACTAATTTCTCCCTTTTCTATGGCCCCTTCTCCTGATAATGAAGTTCAAATATCCTCTACTAATCTCCCCTAATTGTTTCATTTCCTTTACTCTCTTCAGTGTAATTCAGAGTACCAGATAAATTTTTTTAATGAAATTATTAAATAAAAATAAAATTTTGTAGTATTAAAATACTATAAGGAACGACTGTTTTAAATTAGGCAAAACTGAAAAAATGACTTGGATAGGGAAAGCATTCTATCTAAAAACCAGATTCACCAGTTATAAGAAAGTACTAGGAATGTAATGTACAACATGACAACTAGAGTTAACACTGCTGTGTGATATACAGCAAAGTTGTTAAGAGAGTAGATCCTAAGAGTTCTCATCACAAGGAGGAAATTTTTTTCTTTTCTTTTTATTGTATCTATATGAGATGATGGATGTTAACTAAACCTACTATGGTAATCATTTTATAATATATGTAAATCAAACTATCATGCTGTACACCTTAAATTTATAGTGATGTATGTCAATTATTTCTCAGTAAAACTGGAAAAAAATCAGATTTAAAATATTCAAAAGTTATCAGGAGAGAGTGTGAAATAAGTAAAGCAATACTTATTTGGACTAGCAAATTTCTTTTGTTTCTTCCTAATAAAAGAAAATCCAGGTAATAAACTACCACACTAATCAAGGTACTGTTACCCTAATGATACAGACTTATGCTACAGAGTAATTGGTAATATCTGTTTTCATCTCTCTACAAGATGGTTAAAGCAGTAGTTAGACATACAAAACGAAATTCACTTTTTTTTATCATCAGTGTTTAGGAACTCCATATTTGATATAACATGTCTTGAAGTTGTGCCTAAAATTAACTTTCTTAAGACTGGCCACATAAATTTAGTTTAAAAAAAAAAAGAAATCAAGCCATACCTCTTTTATGAAATATTCACATTTCAATTTCCACTACATATTTCCTAAAATCTAAAGATCAGATTTTGTTGTTGTTGCTTTTAAAGCATATGGCTTTTATTTGGCCTTACCAGGTAGAAAGACATATGACCTAATAATCATTGAACAAACATTTAAGTGTCTAACCTTTGCTGGGCACCAGGGATAAAAATGTAATATATTGTCCCTGCTCTCAAGCAACTCTGATAAAAAGCAGTCAAATGACCAAATAATCTACCAGCAAAGAGAAGCCAAGAGAGGTTTTACTAGCTATATCTTTTTTAAAAGACAAATTCTTTTCAGTAGAATAAAAAAAAGAAAAAAGTCCATTTTAGGAAAACAATAGATTGATGTTTTTAATAAATCCTCTTTAATATTCTAGCAGTGTTTTTATACTTCTACAATTTAAAAATATTTAATAAATACATTCTGTAGTGAAATAAAAAACAAGTATCCATCCTGGGTCATAATATAAAACGTATTTTTTATTATGGGTTACATTCAAGAAATTTTGACAGCCACTGCCCTCATCTGTATCTTGTATCCTTCAGGCCTAATTTTAAATAAATCCTGGAAAGATCTTTAGGCATCTATCAGAACAGAAGATGGTGGAAAACCACACAACTCGTTTAATGAGGCTAATATAACCACTACAATAAAACCAGACAAGACATAGTAAAAGGAAAAAACATTACAGGCCTGACTCTTTTATGAGTATAGATGAAGAATTCCTAAATAAAATATCAGCAAACAAATCCAGCAATGTATGAGAAAAACATTAGCTCATAATTAACTTGAATTTATTCCAGAAGGTAAGCATGCTTTTACATTAAAAAACCTACCAATATAAATCATCTTAATACATTAAAAGGAAAAAAAAACACAAATGTTCATCTCGATATGAAGAGATCTGTAAGTTTGCTGTAAATATTTTAGTAGTTTTAAAGAATGTTCAAATCCTTTGTGAATGTGGGCTGGACTTAAAGACTCTCTTCCAATTGACAGAATGTGGCTGAAGTGATGCTCTGTGATTTTCAATGCTTAAGTCATAAAAAGGATAGCTTCCTGCTGACTCTCTTTCTCTCAGATTGCTCACTCTGGGAAAACCCAGCTGACATGCTGCAAGAATACTCAAGCAGTTCCGTGGAGGGGCCCAGGTGGATAGGAACTAAGGCCTCCTACTACCAACCAACACCAACCTGCCAGCCATGTGAATGAGCCACCTTGAAAGCAAACCTGCTAGCTCTATCAAGCCTTCAGAGGACTACAGCTCTGACTGACATCTTGACTTCAACTCCATAAGAGAACAGAGCCAGAATCACTCAGTTAAGCCACTACCAAATTCCTGACCAGCAGAAACTGTGAGAGATAAATGTTTATTATTGCTTAAAAAACATAAAACTGATACAAGAAGAAATAGAAAACCTGAGCAGTTTTTTAAAAAACCTGAAATGATGAATAACCTCTGCTTTCCACCATTTCCTGGGGAAAAAAAAATCATAATCCCCGGAGTTTTACAGTTGAACCCTACCAAGTTTTTAAAGAACAGATAACACCTATCTTTCACAAGCTGTTCTACAAAATAGCAAAAGGGAAAACTGTCCAGTTTATCTTTAAACCACAACCACGACTGTCACTGAACATGGAGAGTACAAGAAAATTACAGGCAAATTTCACTTTTGAGTACATATACAAATATCCTAAATAAATTATTAGCTAATCTACTTTAAAAATACCCACAAAAAAAACATCTGCCACCCCTGGACAGGACTATTAATAATTAAAGTGAAAAAAATTATGTATGTCTTCTGCTTTTCTAAAAAGAAATGCATTTAGGGTAACCAAATAGCCTAGTTGCTAGGAAAAGCTCCCCTTTACAGAAGTCCAGCCAATAAATGTAGAAGGAATGATGGAATTACAAAAACAATTTTCTTAATTAAATAACTGATTAAGATGAGGATCATCAATAAATATGTATTAAAGCTATTTGGTGAAAAGTTGATGGAGAAATAAATATTCATGTGATGCCAAAGTATCACCTCCAGATATTACTTGCTAATTGTTAAGAAGAAAAAACTTGTAATTATGTTGGAGAAAGCTGGCTGTCACAATCAGAACACAGTAATCAATCTTGGTGTCACTAACAGCTCAACAACCTGACACGTGTGCTACTGATGTGACGCAACATGAAGTACACAGAATCATCTGTGAGATATTCCTGTCAAAGATGTTCAACCTGAAGCTAATCAAGCTTTCTCAATCTAATTTCCAGTTTAAAGGAAACACAAGGGTCAGAGGAACAAAAGCTAAATGTAAGAAAACCATCAGACAAAGCCAGGAAGTGGGACATTCTAGAGACCAACTGGCCCACTCTCTTCAGCAAGTCCATAATAAAGGGCAAAAGTAGTATGTACGGACAATTTTCCAGACTTAGACTAAAATCATATAACTAAAGCAATGTATGGTGCTACAAGATTTTGGAGGGATAAACTAATTTTCTTTTTGAGGAGAAGAAAAATTTTGTGAAGCTAGGGCTATTTTGAAAAAGGGGGTGATTTTCTACATCAGAAATTAGGATATAACACAAAGCCATGGTGATGAAACTGTCGGTTAACAGCATAGAATCAGACAAATAGATCAACAGTGAAAACACAGCGCCCAGAAACGCCCATGAATATACGGGAACTGATTGTATGACAAAGTTGACATGAGATATCAGTGGGGGAAAAGGCAGACTACTTAATAAATGGTACTGAGAAAATTAGCTAACTACATGGAGAAAAATTACATTGGAAGCCTACTTCACACTGTGTTCAAAAATATAACCCAAATATCTAAAGGCGAAGGCTAAAACTATAAAACCTAATAGAAAAAATGTAGGAGAATATATTTGTGTCCTCAAAGTAGGAAAGGATTTCTTTCAGAAACCAAAAAGCACACACAAAAAAAGGGTTATAATTGCTAGAGATCACCATTATCAAAATGAAGGATTTGAACATATCAAAATGAAGGATTCTGTTCAATGAAGGATACTATAAACAGAGTTAACAGGTAATAGACTGGGAGAAGGTATTTTTAAAAAGACTAAGACAGGGCCCAGCCTGGTGGCATTGTGGTTAAGTTCATACATTCTGCTTTGGCAGCCCGGGGTTCACAGGTTCAGATCCCAGGCACAGACCTACATGTCACTCATCAAGCCATGCTATGGTGGCACCCCACATACAAAACAGAGGAAGACTGGCACAGATGTTAGCTCAGGGCCAATCTTCCTCACTAAAAAAAAAAAAAAAAAAAAAGACTAAAACACACAAAGAAATCCTCCCTAAAATATACAAGGAATCCTACAGCAAGATAAAGAACCCCAATAGTAAATAGGCAAAGAATATGAATATAGAATTCACAGAAGGGAAAATATAAATGGCTAATAGATATATGAAGAAACAGTCAACCTTGCTGTGAACAGATTAATGTATATCAAAACACTGTGACATATCACTTTATATTCATCAAGTTGGCAAAAATTAGAAAGTTAGATAATATCAAGTTATGATGTGGATATCACAAAATAGTTACTTTCTCATGCACTGGTAGTAGGAGAGTAAACTTTTATAGTCATTCTTGAGAGTGGTATGTAGAACCTAATAAATGTAAGTAAACCTATACACAATAACACAGTAAGTCAATTTTTGGGAATGCACCCCAGAGAAACTTTTCCACAGTCCTCAAGGGGAAAGAACATATTCTTTGCAGTGTTGCTTTCAATAGCAAAGCAGAGAGAGAAGCAATCTAAGTGCCTATCACTGGCGAATGGATAAGTAAAATATGGTATATGATGGAATATTATAAATCAGTCAAAAATAACTAGATCTATAAGTAGCAACATGGGTAGATCTCAAATGCAATGCTGCTTGACAAAAAGGAATACACAGAATGAGATACACAGCACGCCATTTATGTGTACAAAGCATATACACAAAGATATATGAAACCTTGAAAAATGTAAACACATGAAGGACAGATCAAAAGGACATACATTAAAAATGCAAGAATGGGTACTTAATGCAAGACTGGGAAGGAGGATGGAACTGGAAATGGGGAATGAGGGAGAAACATACACATACAAATAAAGAACAGTCTTTCAAGAACCAATGATGGAGGTGGGCCATGAATTGAGAAACATGAGCAAGTGAATTCAGGGAAACCAAGCCCTAAAAAAAATAGAAAAGGAAAAAAAGCCTACAGGAGAAAGACAAAAGCCAAAGGCACAGGAAAAACGATCACTCAAAAACTATACAACTAACAAGCAACTTGGTTTAGTTACTAGCATATTTTTTTTAAACAAAAGTATTCTGATTCATTTACCTTTAAAATTGCAATATGCAACATAAGCTTATTTAAAAAAGGACATAAAAATTAATTATTTCAAGCTTCAAATTATACCAATAAGGAAAAGGCAAATGAGCTGAAAGATATAACAATGAAGCAGACCATGACATTAACCAGCTTTTTCATCGTGAAACCTTTTAGAAACATCAGCTCGAAAAACAGTTACGTTGCAGTTTCACAACAACAGGCATATAGCAGTTACTATGTCCAGTATTTGTCCCCTGGACTAAATGGAATTAACCCACAAACTAACCTTGAAATTTTAGGTCCCTAAATGACAAAGGCCATGTCAAACTAAAATGCTATGTAACAGCACCCAGCTCAGAATTATTTTAAGTAAGCATTGAATGCTTTCTGATAGGTAACTAGATTGTTCTCAGAACCTCTACTTTTCAGCTTTTTGGTCTAGCACTGCTATCAAAATGAAGAGCCCAGAAAAAGAAGAAAATTAAGTCAAATTACTGCCAAAATAAGCTACCACTACTATTTCCCTTATTAGCATTGAGAGCAGAAGGCAATAAGCTTCTCCTTCCACTCCTATACCTTTGAATGCTAATATACTGTTAGAACTGTGATTCATCATACTGCTCTTTAACCTACAGAAAGGAATATAGAGTTAAGATCAGGAATCACAGTCAACTTTGAGCTTAACACAGTATGGCACAGAAAATTTGCTCAACAAATGTTTGTTGAAATAAATTACTGATTTAACAAGAAAGTCAACTGGCTGTTTAGTATATGTTAATAAATATAATTAATCTTGCAGCTCTTTTGAACAAAATAACCATGTCTTAGCACATCTGAAACAAGATAATTCCAAATAAATTATAAGATTAATGACTTTTAAGAGACACAAATAAGAAAAATATACAAAGTATATTAAGTCAACTCACTCATCTCAGGTACATCTGAGCTGCAAAGAATATACACCTATCTCTTATCAATGGATATATTCTTATCCTTACCAATGGGGGATTCTGGAGTTAGCCCCATGCTTTGAAGCAATGCTTCAGCTTCTCTTCTTTTTTTTTCAAGATCTGATTCTTCTTGCACAGGAGCGACTGCTTCCTTCTTCTGATCAGTCTAAATTTTTTAAGTTAAAAACTTAAGTTTATATATGGTATGAACATTTCTAATTGCAAAATAAATCTATTTTAAAAAAGAAAATTACAGGTGAATATTACTGATGAACATCGATGCAAAAATCCTCAACAAAATACAAGCAAATCAAATACAACAATACATTAAAAAGATCATACACCATGATCAAGTGGGGTTTATTCCAGGGATGGTTCAACATCCGCAAATCAATCAATGTGATACACCACATCAACAAAATGAAGAATAAAAATCATATGATCATCTCAATAGATGCAGAGAAAGCATTTGACAAGATACAGCATCCATTTATGATAAAAACTCTGAATAAATTGGGTATAGAAGGAAAATACCTCAGCATAATAAAGGCCATATATGACAAACCCACAGCTAATATAATTTTCAATGGAGCAAAATAAACGTATTTTAAATAATTTGCTAACACTATATATTTTGGGGGATGGACTTAGTTTTGAATACACATTATACTCATCAAATGAAAATCATTCTCAATAGAGTTCTACTAAGTAATCTCCAAATGATATGTATTAAATTGATCCATTTTTATATGTAATCAAGGAATTTCCACAAAAATTTTCCTAACAGATAAATTCAGAAAGTAGCGTCAACTTCTAATTATCTACAGCATGAAATTACTATCCACAGTCAGGAATTGTGGACATCTCCCTCAGTGGCACAAAGGCTTAGATATAAATATCACAACACTATGAAAAAAATAAGGTGGAATTAGTTAAGAGGTAACAAAGTTTAAGTAAATGGACAATTTGATTTGTTGAAAAAATTTAAGTACCTCAAACTTCTACATGAAGTCTTCATTGTATTTATGCAACTTTATGTAGAGGATGTTTGTCAAAAATTCATCTGGAGAAAGGTTTTCATTTTTATTTTTTAAATTATAGGTCTTTTTTATGATAATAAAAACATGGTTGGGTTTGGAAAATTAAAATTCACTTTGGTGTAGCACAAAATATTTTTTGTTATCGAAATTTCTGTCAGTTTTTATTTCAGCCATTTATAGTTTTAGCAAAAATCTTCCAGTTAAACTAGCTTAGCCTCAATACTCTCCCAAACTTCTCAAGAGAAATTTAAGCCTTGAAGGGAAAAGTTTTATATACACACCTCAAATGCCTATTTCGACTAGACAACTATTACTCGTAAAATTGTCTGCAGTGAATTTTGTCAGTCATAATATTCTATGATACCATTTTAACTTAAAGAAATCATCAGAAAATTTTATCAAAATAGCCAAACAGGCTATATTATCAAGTTCACACTTTACCTATATATAACAATATATTAGTAGACTCATTAGTACTATTAAACTACTCTTACAATGTTTTATAAACTGTAAACTAGATATTACTAGATGTAAGAGATATCCCTTAGAGGCCACTTATGGCCATCTTCAGAAAACAAAATCAAATTTGCTCTCAGCACTGAAAGATTTAGGGCTATGGATACTACTTTGGCTTTAAAATGGCTCTGCCAGTCTGACCCTTGACTCTATCAGTTAGCTTTTAATCAAAGAGCAAACTTAAAGCTCTAACCCTCTTGTAATAATGTATCACAGAAATGTTCAGAATAAACTAGAAAATCCTTCAATTACAGTCTTTTACAGCATCATAGTAATGTTGCATATAAATTGTACCTTCAACTTTTTTTGCTAGTGATTTTTTTTTCTCTAAGAGATTTCTAGAAGTCTTGGCTATTGTTTAAGTTACCACATAGAAAAACTTGTTACTAATGTCATGCTTAAGACAAAACTATCTTACACTGACCATTTAAAACGTATCTGTGGTAAAAGAATACAAATCTGTCTACAGAGTTTTCATAAGGACAGGAGCAAGTAAAATATCTCCAGCTCAGGTCAATGCATATTTGCCATACATGATGAAATGGTGATGCCAAAAATCAGAAGACATAAGTATCTTGTCCACCTTTATGGTAGTACCAAACGCAGTAAAAATATTTCAATGACTGACTCATGATAAAGGAGATAAAAACAAATCCTCTAATCAATTAGATAATCTATTATATATATCTCTTTGCCATTATCTATTCTGACAAATTATTGTTCAGTTCAGACTAGTAAAATATTCAGATAAATAAGTGAAAAATCCAAACTAATTTATGATCTATATGCCATGTTTTATGAGCTATTACAAGGCAGATGTTCCCTACTTTATATAATAAACATATTCCTAGAAGACTAAATATGTAAACTGAACTTTTATAAATCAAATCCTGGAAACACAACCTATATGAGATATTTTTATTCAGTATTAAAAAAATCTTATTTTAGTTATTAGCTTTGTCATTTTCACATACCTGGTTTCTTTACAGTAAGATTCACCTATAGTGCTATATTTGCAGTCACAACTGCTGGATTTTTAAGTATTCTAAAAGTACTACATAGAAGTATAAGTACTTGAAATAACTTCCAATTGTTTTATATCAAGTTTATTTGAAAAAATCAAACGTACCTCCTTTTTCTTCCTTTCTTCTTCTTTTCTCTTCTTTTCCTCTCTGATTTGGGCCAACCGCTGCTTCTTACGTTCCAACTCTGCCTTTAATTCACTTTTGTCCGACATGTTTGTGATCTGAAGAAGCATATAATCATTTATAATTATTATTATACTGGTAAAGCAGCACTCTTTAAAAAAATTAGTCTTCAAGAAGAGAATTGTCTCAAGAGACCATGTAGTTCAATGCCATCTAAAGATATAAACTACTTTAAAATAATGGAAGCATATATATTACTAAGACTTGAAAAACATTATAAACAAAGGTATATAAGAAATAAATATTCAGAATTGAGCACAGTAGCTAGCACACAGTAAACTCTCTAATGTTCACATGCCTAAATTTAACACAATATCTCTGGCTCTTAAAACAGAGGACACCGTTTGGCACTAAGAAGCTCTTAAGCTAAATAACACAGATCTAATCTATTCCCAGAGTTTTGCATTCATTCCCAGAAATTTGATAGAAACAACATGCGGTCAGGCAGAAAATTCTTGTAAATTCGAAAACTGCCATGTAACAGTAATTTACATTAATTTACGTTATATTAAGGACAAGCAAAACACAAAAATCACCAGCATTAACTGTCAAATATACTAAGTTTAAGCATATTTTGGGTCAAAGTCCAACAACAAAGTCTGACCGGCTGAACTACACACAGCTGCCCGGCCCGCTCATCCTCACTGAGGCCGGAGGCTCCCTGACTGACATGGTCTCTTAAAACTCCATGGAAGGGAAAGTCTCTGGAATTCTGTGCTACAACCTCCGCGCTGGGGCACTTCCCAGCATACACGCGGTGAGGGGAAAACACTGTCTACACAAGCAGTAACGACTCTTATTTATGAAATGGAGCAAGGCGAAAAGGAGTCCCTTCTCCTCTGGGGTCACGGCCAAGAGGGCGCGGTCTAGGATAGGGCGCCCAGGAGCCGGGGCCAGCGGGCGCCGAACAAGCCTCGAGGGTCCTCGGGCCCCCTCCCGAGGGTCAAGAAGGGAAGGGAGTGGACTCGTCTCCCCGGCCTTCCAGAGCCACTGCACCCGGCTCTCCCCGCCACTCCTTCCCCGAGCCGGGAAGGGCGGCGCAGTCAGCAGAAACTGCCAAGGTGTCCTTTGAGTCCCGACATGAGACAGAGCAGAAAGAGTCAACGCACCTGTCAGGTGACGGGATGGAGAAGAGTCCGCCCGCCCGCAACTTGCCGGTAACGTCCCTCTCCTTCGCCCCCAACACCAACAGTCGCCGCCACTAGTGCCGCGGCTTCCCGAAGCACACAAAGAGGGATGGGCGGCGGCTGCTACGGCGACAGCTTAGGGACAAATAGCTTCACCAGAACGAGTTCGCTCCCAGAAAGAAAGGATGGGGCCCTGGGGCGGGAAATTATAGCCCCCCCCCGTGACTTACCTGTGTAAAGCAGAAGCCAAGAGATGAGACAAAAACTCCAACCAGACCCGAAGCCCGAAGTGTTTCTGCTTTGCCCCACACTGGAAGACTACGCCTAATATCTCGGGCTGGATAAGCAACCACCGCCCTCGCCGTAGAGACTGACACGACCACGGAGAACTACAAGCCCCAGCTCCGAGGAAACCTTCGTGCGGAGACCAAGGCATTCTGGGAGTCGTGGTCAATTGTACTCGCAAGGTATGCTGGGACATGTAGTGTATCCTAGTATTACGGTTTCCCACTTTGAGGCCCTCTTCCTTCAAGATTCCAACCAGAAGATTTCAGCCCTTCTGTTTAATGTATTCTCGTCCGTTGTTCAGTACTCACCATGTTGTATGTGTTATTACACTGGCCGAATTTTAAGAATTATTTTCCAGTGGTGAACCTGTGTGTTACACTGCACATTTGATGAAGAGTATTTTTTAGACTATATGTCAGTTTTAGAAAAAATTGTGTTATAGAGGTTTCATGGGCCATCTTAGGCAAAATCTAAAATACAAAATCTAAATTTTGAAAATGTAGTGTAACACCATTCTGTCAAAAAATCTGAGAAATCGTCTTTAATTAGAAAAACATTTGTAAATCTTTACTCACTTTTTTTTTTTAAAGATTTTATTTTTTCCTTTTTCTCCCCAAAGCCCCCCGGTACATAGTTGTATATTCTTTGTTGTGGGTTCTTCTAGTTGTGGCATGTGGGACGCTGCCTCAGCGTGATTCGACGAGCAGTGTCATGTCCGCGCCCAGGATTCCAACCAACGAAACACTGGGCCGCCTGCAGCGGAGCGCGACCGCTTGGCCACGGGGCCAGCCCCCAATCTTTACTCACTTTTTACTAGAATTTGTGGTTGTAAACTTAGCTGGAGTGTTACAGTTATGAAAATTAATGATAAAAACTTCTGATTCCTATATCTCTTAAATTTCATCATGTACACATGGAATATTCATTTGAGCCTATAAATAAAATAATTACTGTTACAATAAATAAATAAATAAGAATATGTCAATCAGCATAGCAAATAATTCTCCAGTATTTTGTTGCAATGTAGTAGATAGCTTTTTGGTTTTCTCTCAAAGAATTTTTGAAAAGAAAGCATTTTATACTATTGAAATATAAACCAAGCAAGAATGGTTTCCACAATTGTTAGATTTTTTAACATACAAAGAAAGCAAAAATTATTGGAATATGAATTTACGATAAATTTATAGGTGGATACACACTTTTACAAATTTTTATTTAAATAAGTTAAAGCATTATTTGGCAAGAATTAAGCTAACATCAAAGCAATGTCTTTCTTATATTCTAGAAGGACAGTGCCCAAGACTAGGGTTAACCCTTAGGATTCAATTCTAAGTCCTTGGACCTGTGTCTAGTCTTTTCCTTATCTTGCTCTGCCTATATACAAGATAAATATCTCGTAAATAAATTTGAGAAAGAAAAATCCTTCAAATTCTAAGACTTTTCCTATAACCTAAAATTCAGAGCTTTATAACTAGACTACCTTTTTGCCTTCCTTCTTCTTTCCTAATTGTTTCTATTTATTAATTTGAAAAATTGTTATTGATTGCCTGCTATGTGTCAGGAATGGTGCTGGGTGCTGTAAGTAGGAGCTAAAATGTATTATCTCTGTTCTCAAGCCGGGAAGTCAGTCAGGACACTCAGTTCAACTAAATATTATGATGGGATTAAGTAGGGAAGTGATGGAACACTCTAGAAAAGAAAACTTTCAGGGGGGAAATGATTCCAGAGCTAAGTCTTTGATTCTAGAAGATTGAATAGAAGTTAACCAAGCAAAGGAGGTGCAGAAAATTGCCTTAGGAAAAGGAAAGAATATGGCCAGTGTACAGACATGTGAGAGCATAGACAACTGGAGAATCTGGAAATAATTGAGAATGGCTGGAGGCTATGACAGGAACTGGAGAATGAGGCCATAAGCAGAGATGAAATCATGTATCATAATTTAGATTCAGTCCCGAAGATGATGTAAATCCACTGACAGATTTTAAGTAGAAGGATGGTATAATAAGGTTAGCTAACATATTAGACAGTTGACATTTCAACATGGTCTGAAGAAAGGCTGATGTGTTGGTATTTTCTCTTTGGCCCTCAGATTCATTTCCTGCCCCTCTCTGCCAAGCTCTGAGCCTCTGGGGATTGGCTTCAGCTTCTTTGAGGACTGCCTAATGGTTGGGTTTGACCCAAAAGAGGCTTAGGCAAGGTTATTACAAGGCAGGTAGAAAGTGAAATTGGGCATCTCTTCCCCATTCCTTCACTCTTTTGATGTTGCATCTCCAGCAGGAGCTTCATCCCTCCATCTCTACAGCTCCTGCCAGGTGGCTCCCCCTCCATGGTTTTACCATTCCCTGGGCTCTAGAAACTTTATTTTCTCCCTTTGTCTCTTTAGCATCTCCTCTGTAGATAGCCTCATCAACTTTTTATTTGCTCCCCTACCTCTGCTAGCCCTTTTGTAACTGGTCCTTTCATTAAAGTATCTTCATTTGAGCTATATGGGTGAATTTTGTTTCCTGCTGAGACCCTTATTGATACAGCTTGGTTGGAAGGATGGGAGATAGAGAGAAAAGACAGGGTAGAAACTGGAAGCAGGGAATGCAATTGGAAGGCTTTTGGATGGAGCCAGAAATTACATGTGCATGAGTCGATGGTAGCAGTCAGAATTAAGCAAAATAGATAGATTGGAGAAATGTTAAGATTGTGTAAGACTTTCACAGCAATAAAGCAGACTAGGTACCCCAACTGACCTTCCCACTGAAAACTAAAGATGCAGGAAAAAACACCTTCCTTCTTGCTTCGCTGAGCTGGCAAGAAAGTAAGGAATACTTAGGACAAAAGAAAGTGGGAACCTAGAGGGCATTTGCCTAACTTGCTAAATGTTCACAGCCTTGTAGGGGTCACATCACAAGAGAAAAAGCCCAAGGCCTACTCTAGACTGGGATTTTAAATGAAAACATCCCAGTACATCCTTGACGTAAGAAATCCACCTCCACTCCTTGAAAAGTGCCTAACAACTTTGGTACTGAGTGGGATGCTAATGAAGAGGCAAATCTCCTCTGAGAATGTGCAATTACAAATGGGCCATCACGTGGATTTTCAGTCTGAGATTTCAGTACCTGGATGGAAATTTGGTTCAAAATTGTCCCAAACTTGTCATGTACTCAGGTGCCTGGGAGAAGCCCATCTGAATCTTTTTTGTAGGAGCCCATCCTTATTGCAGGCTTTGAGGAATTTCACATAGATAAATTTCAAGAAATGTGAGCTCAAAAATCACAAAACACACAAATAAAACAGGCACCAAAAGCAAGAGCCAGTCCACCAAAACAACAGATAGAAGTATAAGACCCACAGAGACTTCAGATATTGGGATTATCAGACACAGAATATAAAATAAATATGGTTAACATGTTGAAAAAAATAAAAGAAGGAACTAAAAATATGTCTAAAACAGATTTTTAAAGGAACTGGGATTATCAGACACAGAATATAAAATAAATATGGTTAACATGTTGAAAAAAATAAAAGAAGGAACTAAAAATATGTCTAAAACAGATTTTTAAAGGAACTGACTAGAACTTCTAGAAATTAATAATATAATAACTGAAATTTAAAAACTCAATAGATGGGTTTAACATAGCTAGAGAGAGAGTACTGCCCTTAGACCCAGTCTTGGGCCCTGCACTTTGGAGTCTGCTCTGGCCTTGACCCAGCCACAAGGAGTCTGCATGGCTAAGGATATGGCCAGTCACATGGAGTCTATCTGCTCCCTTCTGGATCATACTCCTGGCACAAGGGACCCTGAAGTTCCCAGCTCAAATGGTCCCAAGCCTGTTTCCAGTTCTTTAGGTAAACTTCTTCTTCATGGCTTTCCTCCTGTGGGTGGACTTTGCCCTCAGAGTGTCGCCAAGAAATGATTCTCATGGGACTCTAGATGGAATTTGGATTTGTAGGTTGGGTATCTAAATGTGTGCACTCGATGTCCCCTGCAGTGTAGTACAGAGCTAAGGATAGAAGGAGAGGGGTTTGAGGCTGTCAGTTAGAAGTCAGCTCTCCCTGTGCTCCTATATTATAGGGCAGAGCTCTATAATATAATAAATATAATAAAGCCCCCCAGTACACAGTTGTATATTCCAGTTGTAGGTCCCTCTGGTTATGCTATGTGGGACATCACCTCAGCCTGGCCTGATGAGTGGTGCCATATCTGCGCCCAGGATCCAAACCGGTGAAACCTTGGGTCGCTGAAGTGGAGTGTGCAAACTTAACCACTGGGCCATGGGGCCAGCCTCTGATTTCTAATTTTTAAATATGTCTGTATAGTATGTGGCCTTTCACTTGTACTCTTTATCAGGGTCCTAGAAATGTTAGGGGCAGGTTGAGAAGAGAAAATTTGTGTATTGGAAGATAATACTAAAGAAATTATCCAGAATGCAATACATAGATACAAAAAGATAATATGTAAGAAAGATTTAGAAATGTAGAGGATAGGAAGGAAAGGTCTAATGAGCATCTAATGAAGTTCTAGAAATGAAAGAGAGAGAATAGAGCAGAGGCAATATCTGAAAAGACAATTTTCCGCAAACGGTGAAAACACCAATCCACAGATTCATGAGTTCCAATTAGTTGCAAATGGGATAAATGAAAAGAAATTCAGAACTTGACACAGCAGAATGAAACTGTAAAAAAGAAAAAAAAATAGCAAAACAACAACAAAAAACTAACCCTGGAAATAACCCAAATGTCCATTAACTAATGAATGTATAAAATTGTAATATATCCGTATAATGGAATGCTACTCAGGAACAGAGAAGAATGAGCTATTCGTGTATTCAACAGCATGAAAGAATCTTGAAAACATCATGCTAAGTGAAAGAAGCCAGATATAAATGACTACATACTGTGTGATCGCATATGATTGTATTTCTATGAAATCCTAGACAAGGCGGCACTACAATGACAAAAAACAAATCAGTGGTTGGGGCTGAAATGAAGAGAGTAACTAACTGCCAAGGGGGCAATAAGGGAACTTTCTGGAGTGATGGAAGTGTTTTGATTACTGTGGCTTTACAGTAAATTTGAAATCTAAAAGTGTGAGACCTCCAACTTTGTTCCTCTTTTTCAAGATTGTTTTGGCTACTAGGAGTCCCTTGAAAATCCATATGAATTTTAGGATGGATATTTCTATTTCTGCAAAACAGAAAGTCAGTGGGATTTTGGTAGAGACTGTACGGAATCTGTAGATCGCTTTGGGGAGTATCGCTACCTTAACATTTAAGTCTTCCAATCTGTGAACGTGGAATATCTTCCCGTGTATTTAGTCCTTCTTTGATTTCTTTCAGCAATATATTTTTGGTTTTCAGTGTACAAGTCTTGCCCTCCTTGGTTAAATTTTACCTAAGTATTTAATTCTTTTTGATACTGTTGTAAATGTAATTGGTTTCTTAATTTCCTTTTTGGATGTTCATTGCTGTGTAAAAATACAACTGAGTTTCACATGCTAAACTTGTATCCTGCAACTTTTTTGGATTCGTTTATTTCCTCATAGCTTTTTTGTAGATTCTTTGGGATTTTTCTATGTGTAAGATTATGTCACTTGCAAGTAGAGACAGTTTTACTTTTCCCTTCCAATTTAGATGACTTTTATTCTTCTTCCTGCTTAATTTCTCTGGCTAGAACTTCTGGTACAATGGTGAATAAAAGTGATGAAAGAGAGCACCCTTGCCTTGTTCCTGATCTTAGGGGGAAAACTTTCAGTCTTAAAACTACTGCTTTTTTAAAAGGTCAGAATACCTCCTTTCATTGGAAGGGTAGCCAACATTATTCTGTGGTGTCTGGTCTCTCTAAGATCTTCGGTAACCCCTCTGCTGTTATTTGACCCTACTCACCCAGGGAACTATATCATCTCTAGGTTCCAGGGACCAAAGTCTCCTGCTTTCAAGCAGGGAGCTGAAAGTGCTGTGGGAAATGTCTAGATATTGTTTGGAATTTCCATCCACTTAATAGAGAAGAAAGGATATGTGAAATCCTTTAACTAATTTCTGTCTCTTAGTGTCCTAAAATTTCTATCTCATTGTGATTAAAGAATCACTGGCCAAACAGGGATGCATACCTGTTTTTGAAATCCTAAAACCTAATTAAGTAAATAAAGGTACATTCATAGAATGCAGTACCATGAACCATTAAAATTAGCATGGAAATCCTCTATGTGCTGATAGCAAATGAACTTCAATATAATTTATAATTGAAAAAAGTAAAGCTCAGAATAATTTGCATAGAATGATTCCATTTGTGTAAAAAAGAAGAAACATATCCATGTGTGTACTGTTTTTGCAAGGATACACAAGAAGCGAGTAATAATGAATGTCTCTAGGGAAGAGGGTTAGATGTCTTGGGATTGAGGGTAAAAGTAAGACCTTTTCCTGTGGCCCATTTGAATTTTTTAAAAAATATGTGAATGTGTAGCAACAACAACAACAACAAAACATGTTTTTGTTTTGTTTCATTTTTAACACTTTTAAAAAACCCATTATCAGCATTGATTAGAAAGACTGTAATGGCTGAGAAAAGGTCAATACTCCAGATATTACTTAGTTCAAACTACTATGTTATTCCTACTTATTCAGTTGGCAGGGCTGAGGAGGAGTTATAGTAAGCATTAATACTGAAGGAGTTGTTTTGTTTGGGGAAAGGGTTGGGAATATTTACATTTTAAAGCTTCTCAGAATAGTTTGTAAGAGAGGAGAGAAATAGGGAAGGCCCAGTGGCTGAGTGGTTAAAGTTCCATGGGCTCCGCTTCGGCAGCCCAGGTTCCCGGGTTTGGATCCCTGGCGCAGACCTACTCTACTCATTAGCCACGCTGTGGAAGCATCCTGCATACAAATGGAGGAAGATTGGCAGTGGACGTTAGCTCAGGGTGACTCTTCCTCACCAAAAAAAGAGAGAGAGAGAGGGTGGAAATAGATTAAAAAATGCATTTGTTGAACACATTCATATCTAGAATTACTCTTGAACTCAATATGCCAACTTATAAAAAGTTTTATAAAAGTAACTTATTGACTATACTGCAGGATTTCATTTGTATGAAATTTTAAAGCAGGCAAAACTAATCTAATGATATACGTCACAATAGTAGCTATTGAGGTATTGGGGGTATTGACTGGAAAGGGAGCTGGGGAGGTTTGTGGGGTGCTGGTAATGTTCCATATCTTGATCTGGGTGGAGGTTAACAAATTTATATAATATATATATAATTATATATATAATTTATAGCTAAAAAAGTCATTGTTAATTGTACATTGTAAAATTGTATGAGTTTAATGGATTTATATGATCTGTAAAAAATTCTACCCTTAAGAAGAGTCTTCTTTACTGTATATATGTTACATTCATTAAAGAAGTTAAGAAAAATATAGCACATTAAACCTTGGCACTTAAACAAATAAGCAAACATAGAAACCTCCAGAAAGATGTAACACCCAAATCAGAAGAGGAAGGAATTTGAAAGAGTTAGAAATGTGTTGTTACCCAGGGATTCGGGCATCTCAAAATAGTCAAGGGACTCCAGTAGATCTTTTCCAAGTAGTCAGCTATGGCATTCTATACGGTAGTTTGTTGACAACCTCGTGATATGCACCCTCATCATACAAAGTTTACGATGAAATTACGTTGTAAAAAAGAAAGTTGCAGCTGCATTAGCAATGCATAAAACTTTCTGGTTATTACTTTTAGAACTCTTCTGTAAATGCCAATTGTTTGGTTATAACTTTGTTAAAATGAAATGGACTGAAATTTAAGATAACATTCCTGTGACATTTTCACCAGGGAAAGAGCATATTTCCCAGGACCTTTTTATAAATATTGTCTCTCTCTTATTTTTTTGACATATTAATCAGAGGTCCTCTAAGATTTGACTTTGGTTGTCTAAGTCCATGAGGTTTCCACCACCCTGCCTCTGTGACCTTGAGATTGCTCCTCTTTTGCATATTAACGGCTCCTTCCAAGTCACTTGTGTTTTTAATATTTTCTAAATACTTCCAGTTCACTTTCAGGAAGTGTATTTGACCTTGTCTTTTAGAAACAATGTCACAACTCACTCTTTCCTTCCAACTTTGGGAACTATCTTAACTTTCCCATTTCCTCTCATGCCTGGGGGAAGCTCTTTAAAAAACTATCTTCACTCAGGGGAGTGTTCGTGAGCTGACCATAAAAATCTCTCATAATTTAACAGCATTACTTTTCTATTATCCTTATTATTGTTCTAGTCTGTATTTTTCCTTTTGGAGTGTTTGCTGCATTGTTAACTTAATATAGGGTTTTTTTTTTTTTCACTATTTCCTCTACTTGTCTTGATGCACATATTTTCTCTCTTAGTGTCAAAATAAGGTGATGGTGAATTATGAGTCCTTTCTGAGCTGAGGATACTTTTGTAATCTGGTAACCTTTGGCAGGAAGCACATATCCTAGTGAATGATGGAGCACTTAAGAGTGATTCACCACTGAGCATTACAGAAAATAGGCTGAGGGTTCAAAAATTCAAGGCAAGTTCCTTCTCCTCAGCGTGGTGTATATACTGCGCTCTCACTTTTCTACCCCCTATTATGTGGTTAAGAGAGAGGGAATAATGACGGCTTCTTAAAGTTGCCTATAATGCACTCGAAACTCTGTTAGGTGTAATGGTTTTAAAAGGTAGAATGAAAACACAGCTAGGAGATCAACACAAAAGGAGTCATTTTCTGATAGAGACAGTGAGGCTGTGCGCCTCTTGATACACACACGCAACTCCCATTAACTGTAATGGGAATTATGAATGCCCCATTAAAGGAGTATGTACCCCCCCAAGTGTGGTAGGGGGATAGTCTTTCTCCCCCAATTGATTTAGTTTCTTGTAGTAGAATCAAATCTTGTATTATTTTTTAAAGTTATCTTGGGTATTCAATATGTTGTCTTTCAAATGTAGTGGTAGAAAACAATTACTAACTAGCAGGTGAAATGTAGTTAAACAACCACAAACCCTGTGTGAAGCCCAAATCAGACCCAGATTGATTAATTTTTAGGTCAGAAGCATTGACTTGTAATATTTCTCTTTTAATTAAACATTTGACCTTACTGACTTTAGGCAAATTTCAGGGTGGTTAAGACTTTATACATTAACATGGAAATGAGTTTATAATTATACATGTTGATTAACAACATGTACACATTTGCATAACAGGGAAAGAACTTTGCTCAGTGATCTTTACAGCTATATGTGAACACAGAAATCTTGACAAATAGCCCGAGAAATATTTACACAATGTAATGCTATCTCTTGAGCTCCCAAGCCATACATCCAATTCTCCACTGGATATCTCCTGGGGATCCTGCAGGCACCTCAAATTCAACATGTCCAAAACTGGCCTGTCATCTTTCCCAGCAAGACGACTCCTCCCCTGTTCCCAGCCTCTTGAAAGAAACCACCGTTCCTTCAGTCGTCTACGCCACAGTCCTGCAAAATCATCCTTTTCGGATTTCAAATCTCCCACATCTATCACTGTTAATTCCATCTCATAAATATTTTCTGGAGGCAACAGAAAGACATCTGTGGTGCTAAGTGGGCAGGCGGCAGCAAGTGTGACGCTAGCTAGCATCAAATCCAGGCAGATGGTCTTCCTGAGAGAGGTGTGGCAGCAGCAAATGAGAATCCAGCCACAGGGACTAACAGTGCTAAGGTTCAACCAAGATAGCCCCAGTTTTAGAGAATGAATAGTTTAGGGGGGGAAATTAGGTAGTGGTGAGGGAAGCCAGAGGTGGAGACATAAGACGGGGGATATGTTCCTAGAATTGGGATGACAGGCAGGGACTTAGTCAGACATGGCCTAAAAAGAATCAGTTGCTAGAAGTTACAAGATGAGAAGTAGATCAGCATCAAGGGTGACTTGAGGCAGAGCTTCAGAGCTGTGGATCCCATAGTCCTTACATTTCCCTGGCCATGGAGCCAAACTAACCTCAGAGGCTGAAACAGGAATGAAGGAGCAGGTGGTTAGATGGTCCCAACTATCAGCTTCCAGAACTTTGAGGCCAGAGAGTTTACCATACTAGTTGTCACTGGATGCCGTCCGTAACTCTCTCACTAACAGCCCCCTCATCATTTTAATTTACTGACTAAAAGCTTTTCTTTGAATAACTGCACATTTCAAAAGAGCAGTATTTGTGCCATTGATTTGGCTGTTCTCAGGTGTATTCTAGACTATCAAGATATCTGAGTAAAGATAGTAAATTGTAGGGATGCAGGCCCCCATCTTGCTTGGCGCCATTGCATTCCCAGTCCTGAGAACAGTGTCCATGGTGGGCACTCAAGAAATAGTCATTGAATTTTAGATGAATTATAATGTAATTATGGTGGTACTTATTACTTGGGACCTTACAGAGTTACAATTCTATAGTTCAGACATCACAAACTGTAATCTTGCTTTTCACATTATAACAAAGTAAACAAGGAAAATTAGGAGTGATGTACAATATATTGTTTTCAAGCAGCTCTTTAGCAAAACATTTGGATTAAAATCAATGAATATACTGGGGCCAGCCTGGCGGTGCAGCGGGTAAGTTTGCACATTCCTCTTGGCTGGCCCGGGGTTCACAGGCCCGGATCCTGGGTGCAGACCTATGCATCACTTGTCAAGCCATGCTGTGGCAGGTGACCCACATATAAAGTAGAGGAAGATGGGCACAGATGTTAGCTCAGGGCCAATCTGCCTCAAAAAAAAAAAAAAAGAAATTAATGAATATACTACTTATAAATTATTTTCTGACATTCAGAAAACTCATAGAAATCATAGAAAAATTACTAGTATACTAGGAAATAAAAAGGCAAAGAAAAAGACAGTTTATAATAGAGTAATTGCAAATTATTAATGTTAATATGTGTGAAAATGTTCAGTCTCCAGAAGTGAAAATATGCAAATTTAAACAAGGAAATATAATTTTGTAACTATCAAGTTAGAAACTGTTTAAAATTTCTAGGCCTCGCTAGGTAGACAGGTAGACACTTTTAGATGCTCTCAGTAAATGTGCACATTGTTGCCATCTTTAGGAAACTAATTTTCAGTGCTTGAAAAATGTTCGCATTGTTAAATACTTTGCTCAATACCTGAAAGTCCGTCCTAAAAAAATAACTTAAAAAAGATATTTACAAAGATTTTCATGACTTTTTTTATAATTGCGAACAGTTAGAAACAATCTGGATCTCCAACTATGGAGGATAACTGGAGTGAGTTGTGGTACAGGCAATAGGTGGAAAAGTTTACCACGGCTAAAAAGAATCTTTCTGAAGAGTTTGATGATGTGAGAAAACCCCTTTGTTATAATGGCAAGTGAAAAAAAATAAGAATACAAGTTTGTATGTAAAGTATGATTTCAACTACTTGTAAACCATTATGCAGAGAAAAAAACTAGAGGAAAATTCACCAAAATGTCAACAGTGAGTGCCTCTGAATAGTGAGATAACAGGACCCAGAAGAGGAGTTGGTAAAGGAGAGTCAGATGATCCTGGAGGGAAAAGTTTTCATTAAGTGGGTGGGGATAGAAAAACCCCTCAGGGGCATCCAGATCTTCTCAGAAAGTGGGATATCACCTATACAACAGATGTAGGGAATTTGACAGCAGAGACTGTGGCATCATTAGCAGCCATTGGACAGTTAGGGCTGAGAAAGGCCTGCCTTGTGGGAAGAGCTTGGTGCTCAAACAGTGTTTGTCAAACTGTGTTCTACAGAGGCCCAGAATTCTAAGTATTTTAGAAAGTCCGTAGACTCTGATTCAAATTTCTCCAGCATTTACATTGCTCTTCAGACTCCAATCATCATTCGTCAGCTCCAGTCAGATGTTTGTGTTTATCAAAAGTGTGCTCTTTGATTTATAAGTAAATGTTAAATACTATAAAGCTGAATGTGTAAAACAAACCCATGCTGATAAAATGCTGGTCTTATCTATCTTGCTTATTAGGGTTTTGATGATAATTTTATTAGAGAAAAAAAAAGGTTCTGCTGTTTAATAAAAATAAAAATGAAGGGGCTCAGGTCCATAGTGCATATCTTGGAGCTGCCCAGCATGCACACGTGGTAGAACTCGAATCAGGGTCCATATTACAAATGCTAGGAAGTTTGTATTTTATCTTGATGGCAATAGAGAACTATTGATGCATTTTAAGCAGATTACATGTTATAATTTATATTTTAAAACATATTTTTGGTAGCTATATAGAAGATGGATGGGTGGGCAAACCAAGAACAGGGGTAGGGGGACCAGTTAATAAGTTAGGTGAGAAACGATGAGATGAAAGAAGAAAATGAGAGAGTTGGGAATAGATTTGAGACATATTTATAGGGTAGAATCAGTAAGATTCCAGGGCATGGGACACATGAGTGTTCTGAGCAGTATAATAATTTGGTTCAACATTTATTTAATGAGTTTAGGAACAAAGTGATTTTCTATTAATACAATTTAAATATAGAAACAACTGACTATAGAAATTAATATGCTAATTTATTTTCATTGACTAAAGCAGAGTCAGTAGGCTAAAAGAAATGATGTGCTCAAATTAGAATAACTCAAGGAGGGTTTATTTACCAAAGGAACTATAACTTTCTCAGGTATGGGAGGGTTATCAAAGAACCACAAATGATACTGCAGGAACCAGCTTGGACCTTGTAGCTGCAGAGCTGTCACCACCTCCAAGGCTTAAAAGATGAGGGGAAGGAGAATAACAGAATCCTGAGAGGCGAGAAGATCCTATGGTGAGAGTGGACTTGAGAGGAGCAGTGACTCAGGAGCCCAGGCAGCTCAAGGTAATCTCACAGGGAGACAACCAGGGGAATAAGTACCCTGAGGTCACTCTCCCTCTGATCTCCTCCTGGGGCTGCCCATTGGCCAAACCCAACGGAAAGCCAGAAGACCCAGGGGACTATCCATGCAGTTCAGCCTCTTGAGGTAGAAAGCAGTGTGGAGAAGGGTGGAAAGTGCATCCAGAAGAGCAGATGGAAAGTATCAGATGGCACATATTAGAGGAGTTTTAATTCAGGTAATAGAATGAAGCACTCGTTTCTGGTAGACAACCTTCATTAGTAAGTTTTGGGTTTCAGCTAACTACAACTACTGGCTTCAGGTAAATAGCTCACCTCAAGGTAAATAGATGTCACAAACACTCAATGAAGATTAGAACAATGCTTGCAAGGAGTGTGTGTATGTGTGTGTGTGTATCCACGTGTATGTGTTTGTTTTTACTAGACAAGGGCAATATTTTCCACGTATGAGAACAATGTAATTTTGCACTTATATAAGAAATTGCATGTGGAAACCTGAGTTAATTGGCACCATATTTCTAATTAATTCTAATAACAGTTAGGATCCTTTATGGGACAATGGCCCGACACTGATTAGATATAGAGGAGTGAAGGAGACAGAGAACTTTAGAGTTCATTAAAGGCATTGTATTTGATGGGGATAGATACATAACACTCCTTTTTCTCCACCCAAATGTAGAACCATTTGAGAGAGAGAGACGGAGACAGAGACAAAGTCAGGAAGATGGAAATGGAAGCATCACCTTGTTATTGGTAAAGCTGTTGGCTAATGTGCCATGCTAATATTCATCTTTGAATTAGGCAGCCTTACCCACTCAGTCATTGGTAACACTGAACAGCACCAGTTCTCCCTGGGGGATAAACTCTGTTAAACTCACAGTGGAGAACAGAGAGGAATGCATGTGTGCTTTCTTCAGGCACATAGATGCCAAAGGAGAAAAGAAAACTGAGAGGAAGGGGGAGGCCAAATATATCCAGTTTTTTTCCCCCAAATTCACCAATCAAATCATTTGCTCCTCCTCCCACAGGGAGGAGTAAGGAAGGGGATGGAAAAAGGCCAGGGGTGGTACTCTGGAAGGAAATATAGGTGAAGAGAAAGGAGGCTCTTCTCCAACAGAAGCCAATATCTTAGCTAACTGGATGCTATTAGGGAATATAGGAAGAGAGAAAAAGTTGTAACTTAGTTTGGGAAATGTTTGACTTGGGGAGCCAGTGGACATCAAGATGGGGATGAACAGTCGACAGTTACATATATGGATTTAGAGTTCAAGAGAGATGTTGGGCTGGAAGTGTAGACTTGAGAGTCATATGCGTATAAATAGATAATAGTTGAAGATGGATATGGTTAACTATGCTTTGGATTTAATGTACATAAAAAAGGGAAGATAGCTCTATATGGAACTCTAGAGAACACCAGCATTCAAAGAACAGGTGGAAGAACGTGATTATGAAAAGGTAATGGAGAAAGGTAGGTCGGAGAAAAGCCAAGAGAGGGCGGTATTATGTAAGCTACAGATTCCAGAAGAAGGAAACCACTACCTACTAAACAATGCTACTCAAAGCTGTGAGACCATCTTAGGCTATACTGGTCGTAGCTAACTTGGTCAAGGTTAACTCAGTGAACTAGTTTTAAGAGGGACCCAATGACTCATATGGGATGAGCTAACACAGATAAAGGTATTTAGGTAGAAGAGTTTCTGAGTTCAATTCAAATCAATGGATTTTTATTATGCACATTTGTAAGATGTGGTGGTTGAAGGGAATACAGAAATAGGATGACATGGGGATTTGCCCAAAGTTGGAAAGATAACTTGATTTAATCTTCTAGTCTCTCCCCAGACTCTGGAGCCTCTGACAGTGTCTGTGTAGGGTAGTGGGCAGTGGGAAGTCATTCAAGAGTGTGGCCTGTCAGCTTTGGTACCAGTAGAATAGGGTCCCAAACTTAGGAAAAATCCAAAGGTCAATGCCTCTGCTCCTTATTTATTGAGATTTTTGATTTAGGCAGGTTTAAAGCATTAATTGGTAAACCATCAGTTAATTGAAAAGATAAATTATCCGTTATATCCAATTTCTCAACCAGACTAGTTTACTAAGATGTATTATTTCAAATCATAAATGGTGACACTCTGTTGGATTCTATTTAAAGAAAAATAAAAGGAAATGCATATATACAGAATAAATAGATCATTATGCAAACACTTGAAGCTAAGGCCTAAAAGAATAACAAGATCCATGCCAAAATACATCTGTGTGTGTGTGTGTGTGTGTGTGTGTGTGTGTGTGTATTTCTTAAAATTATTCTTTGATTGACTTATCTACCTCATACAATTTTAGGGTGAAATAAGAACAAAAATACATGAAAAGTATTTAGAAAAGTGACTATCAAATAGTAAGTCTCCAATTAATAACGTTCATTATTATTATTATTATTACTCTTAGTACCACTACTACTCTTCCAGGGATACAGGGATAGAGGAAGCATGCACGTACATAGAATCTTTCTCCACTTATACTTTCAAGAGACAATTTGAGACTTAGAAGCCTCTAGAGCAGTAGTTCCAAAACTTTTCTAACTCAGTGGAGAGGCTGATGAAAAATACAACCTCTCCTTGGGTAAATTCACCCCCATACAAAATATTGCACGCAATTTTGCAAGTGGGATAAGGATCCTTAAAAGCCCTTTTAGGGTAAGTTCTAGACTTCCCAGCGTGGTGGGAAGAGATTCAACTACAGTTACCGTAGACAGTGTCCGCAGACCACTATACTAAATGTGGAGACAGGACACATACACATTTAAAAGAGACTTTAAAATAGCTACTAGCCTCATCTACCCAACATTCATGGAGTAAGAATGTGTGTCCAGCCTATGTTGAACATTATGGAAAATGCAAAGATCTGTAAAACAAGGACCAAGCCATCAGGGTGTCAGATTCTTCTGGTGGAGAAGTAGTAGACCAGAGTCATGTTCAAAATCCAGAAGCACAGGGCCAACCACCAGCTTACTGGAAGTGGCAACTGAATGGTTATAGTCATTACTGTAATGCTGATGGCGAATTAAAAACATGTTTACTGAGTTGCTGCCATCAATAAAAGCACCAGTTAAAGCACCATTAAGGGACGTAGTGTAGTCGCAGCAAGACATTCCCGAAAAGGTTTAATGACTCAGATCCTGACATAGAGTGGAAAGTCATAAGTAATTAATAACACTTCTGGACCTCGATTATGAAGTTTTCTAGAAGAAAACACTTGGCATATAATAGTACACGAGATTACAGCAGTGCCTCTTATCCGTGGGGGATACTTTCCAAGAGCCTCAGTGGATGCCTGAAACCGCACATAGTCCTATATATCCTACGTTTTTTCCTATACAGACATACCTATGATAAAGTTGAATTTATAAATTAGGCACAGTAAGAGATTTCAACAATAACTAATAATAAAACAGGACAATTATAACAATATACTATAATAAAAGTTACCGTAGATCTTAGCAAACTCAGCATACAATTTCTTTTCATTCCTTATTGTCAAGAACTTTTACATTTTCACTGAAGCACTTTACGGCTTCTCTTTGGCATATCCGAATTGCCAGCTCCACTACCCTTGCACTTTGAGGCCATTAGTAAGTAATCTAAGGGTTACTGGAACACAAGCACTGTGATACCACAACAGTAGATCTGATACCCAAGACAGCTACTAAGTGACTAATGGGCAGGTAGCGTATACAGTGTGGATACACTGGACAAAGGGATGATTAATGTCCTGGTCGGGACAGTACAAGAGTTCATCAGCTACTCAAACTGGCTTGCAATGTAAAACTTATGAATTATTATTTCTAGAATTTTTCATTTAATATTTTCAGACCATGGTTGACTGCAGGTAACTGAAACTACAGAAAGCGAAACCATGGATAAGGGGGGACTACTGTGTATATCTGATTGGTTACAGGAAACAAGATACACCTGTTCAATCCCTGTGTTTTCAGATAAGAGAAGTGGCCAATTAGAAGGAACTGCTAGGGCCGAGTGGTTAAGTTCTCGCGCTCCACTTCGGCCGCCCAGGGTTTTGCCGGTTTGGATCCTTGGCATGGACATGGCACCACTCATCAAGCCAGGCTGAGGCGGCATCCCACATGCCACAACTAGAAGGACCCACAACTAAAATATACAACTATGCACTGGGGGGATTTGGGGAGAAAAAGCAAAAAAAAATTTATTTAAAAAAAGAAGAAACTGCTGAGTGAAAATCCATAGCATGTTTGCATGCCACTTAGATAAGTATTACCACTAAATTAAAAAAAAATTAATGAAAATGCAAAGTTGTACATGATATTGTGCTGATTAACAAGACTGTACCTGTGGTTATCAAGTAATTTGATTAATTCCCAGTTTAAATTGTGGAAACTCCCTCTTCAATGTAAAGCTACATTTACTCTAAAAAGAAAATTAAGTGGATGAGTCTCTGCCTTCTAAGTACTCAGGCATCTACTCATTCATTCAACAACTGTTTCTTGAGAGCGCTCTGTGCAAGGCATGGTCATGGGCCCTGGGAAACAATGTGAACAATACAGGCAAGGTCAACGTCCCTGTAGTCATGAACTGTACAGTCCAAAAAAATAGTGATCAACCATGATAAATGTTGTGAAAGGACAAACCCTGTATGGATAATGAGAGACTAATGCCCTTTTAAAATAAGGTGGTCAAGGTAAGGTCTCTGAGGAGTTAGTCCAACAAAGACCTGAATAGTAAGAGGCCAGTCTTGAAAGGCAGGCAGGGGAAGAAGAAGGGAGGAGTGGAACTTTCTGGCTACTTACTTAGCATCTGAATTCCTTACCTTTTTGAAGACTTCCCACCATGTAAGCCTTGGCAGGAGGCAGGCTTCCTCCAAGCTCATTTACTCACTTTCTTAGCCTTCCTTTCAGTTACGGTTTGGGCATGTGATCCAGTCTTGGACAAACAAAGTCAACTGCCCAAGGCAGTGAATCTGGAGCTAGTGATACCAAGAAGCAGAGCCGAGAATTTCTTTTGGTGCCAATCACGGTGGTAGCAATGCTCAGTTTCTGGGGCAGTGACTCCAGGATTGCTTCATCTAAGAGAGCTTTGCATCTGGAGGCAAAGGCAAGAGAGCCCTCTTCAGCCACCCAATACAGTCCAATACATTCCTCTTAGGCTTAAATCAGCCAGAGCCAGTTTCTGGTGATTCTACCTAAGAATCCTGATGGATTTTGGGGGGTGGGTATTGGAGTACATTGCAGTGCTGAAGAACAGTGCAGGTACAGGCATGTGCAAAAGCCCTCGGGTAGGAGCGGGTGAGAGCTAGGAGTGTTGGAGGAACTGAGAAAAAAACCGAAAGTGACTGGCATTAGTGAGAAAGGTAGCAAGTGGATAAAATGGGTGCAGCTGGCGTGTCAGACAAGAGCCAGAGCAAGCAGGTACTCACAGTAGACATTGGAAATGTGCTTGGCCTAGGCTTTTCTCAGCAAGACTCGACTAGTTATGTGTCCTGATCAGATGTGTCTGTACGAGTCGGCAGGACTCTGAGGCTGGGCTGAAGATTCTGATGGGCTGGTAGTCACTCTGCCTGTGCCAAGGAATTCCAAACCCTGCTCCACTCAGAAGGCTAAGCCAGGGTTTGCCATTTCCAACCCAATGAGATCTCTGTCTCATCTCCTTTGAAGTACCAAGACATGCATCTCTAAAGGCATTTATGACATTAATTTGGTTATATGTTTTTGAGTGTTTGTCATATCCATCACCAGACAGCTAGTTCCCTGAGGGCAGAATGGGGAAGTGGACATGCTTTAGACAAAAACAGAGCTGGATCATTTTTGTTTAGTCCTGCCAATTACGAATTATATGATTTCAGATAAGTTGCTTCACCTCTGAACCACAGTTTTCTCCTCCAAAAAATGAGGATACTAGTACCTCATTTGCACTGTACATTACCACACAGTGCCCACAATGTAGTAGGCACTCTAAATCACACAGTAGGCACTCTGTAAATGCTAGTTCCCTTGTTCCTTAGTATTTTATTGAATTGAATAGAATCGTCTACAGCTAGGAAAATAATATAAAATCCTTGCTTTTTGCACTTACCTTATTGTGAGGTGCTAATTTAAAATAATGTAGATAACATTGCTTTTTTAGTTCAGAATTTGATCACGAAATTTTCCTTTTTCTTAAAAATATCCTTTTTCTTAAAAACTCCCCTGAAGAGTTATTGCCATTCAGTTAGTTTACTCCAGCAAAATTACTGAAAAAAAAAAAAGTGAACATTTTGTTTTCCTTCAAACATCCTTAGAGAAATGATGTAGGGTATAATTAAAACATGGAGTCCAAAACCAGAAGGTAGATTCTGTTATGTTGAGAAGCAGGGGAAGATATTTTTCAAGTCCTGAATGTCTGAACCAAAATGTTATAATATTTCCTGAACTTGAGTCTTTTTCATCTTAAAGACTCGAAATTGTATATGCCCTATAGGTTTGTCATTAATTGACCAAATATGTAATTCAGCTATTAAGGTGTTAAAAACTTAAAAACATTCCAAAACAAAAACCCTAGACCCTCCCAAGCTCCCTGCTTACTGACTTGCTCAAACAACTTCATAATCTAAGGAACTGAGAGTCTTCGAATCCTTCTTTCCTCCTTGGCCTCGATCCTTTAACGTACATTTCCTGATCTCCATCTTCCTCAGATTTCTTTCTTTTGTTTCTTTGGTGTTGTCTCTCTTTTCATGTCTGGGGCTGCGCAGAGAAAAAAAGATTGCATTGCATGGTGTTACCCTGCAAATGGCAAATGAGACAAAGCGGCCAGGACAGAGGACTCTTTTCTCTGTCTTCCTCTAACTACTCTCAGTAAACCACAAGAACTTGCAGCCAGTGACAGGCCAGACAAGGAAATGTCTTGATCTACATAAGGGGGTTGTTTAATGCCATTTTTGAAAACTTACTCTCCTCTTTTAACAAATTCTCTTATTCTTGGCATTGTAGTAGCACCCCCAACACTGAGAACACCTACACAGCCCTGGTGGTTGGAGCCTCGAGTGAAAACATTATCACAACTTCCCATGGAGGGAAGGGAAGAAGCTTTTGTTGCTGCTGGAAAGTACCAATGCAACAAATAATTAACGACTGAAGAATATTCTTATGGGATAATCAGGCCCTTGTAGTCATTTCTTGGCATGTTTGCCTCGGAATTCTAATCACTAACAACAGTTCAGATTCTCAGAGAAAAGATTATATGCCTGTGAATACCCACAGGCAAGACAACTGGAAACGCTTATTGCAAAGAAAAGCAAAAATACAGCAAGATATATTTGTAGCATGCAAAAGGAATGCATAAGTGAGCATTGGAATGTTCTTTTTGTATTGGTTCTGAGGAGTAATTGTTTTAGGATGGTTTAACCAAGTTGGCTTTGAAAGCATCTTCATGTGAAGGGTTAATCTCATTCAATAGGGAGGATCAATGCTTAATACTGTTCTTTGGTATAAATTTTGTGCCCAAATAAGTACAGTCATGCACTGCATAATATTTCGGTTAAGACAGCCCACATATACAACAGTGGTCTGATAAGATAATTACCATATAGCCTAGTTGTGTAGTAGGCTATACCATCTAGGTTTGTGTAAGTGCACTCTATCATGTTTGAACAACAATGAAATCACCTAAAAATGCATTTCTCAGTTGTGTCCCCATCGTTAAGCAATGCATGACTATAATTGGTTTCCAGATCTCCAAGCCAAACTCTAGTTAATGAGAGAAAATGAAATTGCTAACTCAACAGACAAATTTAGAAGACTAGAACATTTATTCCGTCTTTGTTTAACTGTAGGTTTCAGGTGGCAGGTGTCAACAGCTCAGAGAAAGACTGTGCCAGCGTCAAGAGGTTTGAACATATTTGTTTACATACTTAAAACCCAACCAGGTTATTGTGCATTGTGCCAGATTCTCAGTACACAAACTTCTCCAGAGCATTTCAGTAGGCTGGCTAGTTCAGTGCAGGTGTGTGTGTCTGTGTGTCTCCGTGTGTTTAAAGGGTTAAAGGGAATGGATGGAGTTAAATCATTCGCTTTCAATTAAAAAGTTTCAGGTCCATTGCTTAAAAAAGAATACCTAGGTCATACTTTTACAAGTGATTGCTATCTTAAATGGAACCTTGTGCAAAACAATCGAAACATAGAGCATACCAACCCAAATCTCATTTAAATTCACATCTGATGACTATGTAGGCCACTTACGAAAAGGCAAATGTCTTTCTCCATTTTCCATCTTTCCTATTCAATTACCAAACCACTGGAATTAATCCAATGAGTTGTCAAATTTAAGGCCTCTTGCATAGTGCCTGGCATCTTGTATATGTTCAATGAATGTTTGCTACTACACTTTCTCTGGATTTCCTTTAGCCTGTTATTTATTTTGTTTTGTGAGGAAGATCAGCCCTGAGCTAACATGTGTTGCCAATCTTCCTCTTTTTGCTTGAGGAATAATGTCACTGAGGCAACATCTGTGCCAATCTTCCTCTGTTTTGTGTGGAATGTCACCACAGCATGGCTTGAGACTATGTCTGCACCTGGGATCCGAACCTGTGAACCCTGGGCCGCCTAAGTGGAGCATGCAAATCAACCATCAGGCTATGCCATCAGGCTGGCCCCCCCCTTAGCCTTTTAAAATTTTGATATGAACTACACAATCCTAGGTACAGAATCTTATTTGATGAAACTGCTAATTGTGTGCATATGTTCATCTTATCTCCTTGTATTAGTTTCTTATTGCTGCTGTAACAAATTGCCGCAAACTTAGTGGCTTAGGACAACAAAAATTTATTATTTTACAGTTTTGTAGTTCAGAGGTCTGAAATGGGTCTCACCAGGCTAAAATCAAGATATCACAGGGCTGTATTCCTTTCTGGAGGCTGTGGGGGAGGGAATCTATTTTCTTGCCTTTGCCAGACTCTGGAAACTGCCCACATGTCTTCAGTCATGGCCACCTTCCACCTTCAAATAGCAATGGCCCATCAAGTCTTTCTCACATGGCATCACTCTGACACCCTGACCTTCTGTCTCCCACTTCCACATTTAAGTACCCTTGTGATTTCATTGAGCCCACTCAACTCATCGTCATCATCTCCTTCTTTTAAGGTCAACTGATTAGCAACCTTAATTCCATCTGCAACTTTAATTCCCATTTGCCATGCAACATAACATATTCACAAGTTCTGGGGGTTAGGATGTGAACATCTTTGGGAGGCCATTATTCTGCCTACCACACTTCTCAATCAGACCATAAACTCCTTTTGTGTCTTATATTTTCTTTGTATTTCTCACAGCAACAAGAATAGGTCTAATTATATTTGTGTTTTGATTGATTCTTGATTCTTGAACGAATAGCGTAAAGGTTCTCAAAGGATGGTCTACAGAGCCTTGGTGGTCTTTGACTTTCAGGTATTAGGCAAGTTGCATTAAAATTCAAGTCTGAAAAATATGTAGCTAAAAAAACCCTCAACAAGTGGTTTCCATTGCCTTTACAAGTTTATAATATTAAAAAAAAAAAAGGAAAAGAAATTTAATTGCTCTTCAAAAACAAGGAAGTAAGCCAAGAAAGAAGAAACAAGGTATGGGAAACAGAGCAGGCAACACAGGACAGGGGAGCAGGAAGTTCTCAGCATATAGCAGGCCTGACACAACCAAGCCAGAGAATGTGGGACTCCAGTAGGGATGTCTGTGAGATGATTAAAATGGAACTGATAGATTACTTGGTGTGCCTGAATGTACTGGAAGGATATTCACACTTCTTTCAGAGAATTTGAGGATGAATCACAGAAAACTAAGCAAATGAAAATATGTGTAAATTATTGCCAGAGAAAATAAAACGTTGTGACATAAAGAAAATGTGTTTATAATATACTATGTAGCTCAGCTGTGAATAATATTAACGAAGTGACAATAATGTAAACACTGAATATTGCTTGAAGGAAAATCATGTTATAACTACATAGAAGGATGAAGAGGAGGGGGGGAAGTATATGTAAGAATCATATTCTTATCTTCCATAGTAGGAAGTCAGATAAAATCTAAAACTGAAAAATAATCAAGAAATAGTAGCCTAAGAATATTATTTAGAAATGAAGATAAATAGTTAAAAGAGCAGATATTATTGGTGGGGAAGTTTAAATTACATACATGCATTAATTAATAAAAAATTAAGATTAAGACAAAAATTATCCACGTTTTGAAAAATAAAAAGTAAGAATGGAAGGATTATTTACAAAGGCAATATCACTCTACGTGTTACCCTCTCTCATTCTTTCTCTCTCTTTGGCCTTTGGCGAGTAGTAGTCCACAGGAATTTTTATTCTAACCAAAGTGATATTTGTTTCGTTCCTTTATTCTAAGAGTTGAAAGGCTTCAGTATGATTTAGCCAATTAACAAACTTAGGAGACAGGCCAGGTAAAGGCCTCAGGTGGTGCCTGGATGAAGTGATCAGGAGGAACTGTACTAAGAGTGGCAGGGTATTCAGGAAGAATTTTTAACAGAAACGAAGATAATATTGATAAGGAAACAATCTTGCTTGTGTTTTTGTCAAATGGAACTATTCTCAGTTGCCTAAGTGTGCCATGTTTTCTTTCTACTTGCTTCTTCATATAGATTTATGAACCAACCATAACTAGTCTCACCACTGCTGATATTACCTGGGATACCAGAAGATGCTGAGCTACCTATGCTTGTGTTATTAACCCTTTTACCTTATTTGTGGGGGGCTGTCCATGTTCACTTGGTGGAGTTTTTACTAATTCTCAAAATGACGTAAAAGGAGACAATTTAGTTCAATTAAGCTTTGGCCAAACTCCTTCCCTCCCTTCTGCTATCTTATTTTTTTCCTCTCCCAACTTTGCAGTCTAATTATGATGAGCACATGGTTGGGCAATAATTTAAGGGGCAGTGAGACAAGAATTTAAAAGTTAGAGTGTCTCAAGAATTCCAGCAAATATGGTTATGCCAGGTTCTCAACTGTGTAGATTTCTTTTTAAGTACCAAGGTTGTTGGGCAAGATTATAGATTTACAGGTTAGTTTTCTTCTACTTGTTTCCTGGGTCAAGAGACTCTAATCTTCATTCCAGATTTTCCTGTTAAGTTGTGCAGTTTGATTAGTTTGCTCCAGGAAGAGGTGTTTGGAGGTAGGAGGAGCTGGAGCAACCAGCTCAAGGAAGCCAGTCAAAGAATGGGAGGATGTCGCTTACAACCTGAGGCAAAGCCACAGTGTCTCTCCCTGACCAAGCAATGACAACAGCTCTGTTCTATTACAGTTCATTCAGTCAGCCAATATTTACTGAGCATCCCAGTGCCTGGCACTGCTCTAGATGCTGGTGATACAGCCGTGGATGCAGTGTCATAATTCTACCTGATTGTATCTTTTTCAGATGCAGCCATGCAAATTAAGAAGAATACAGTTGAATTCTCCACCCGTAATCAAAATCCAATCCAGAGTTCTTACCTGGCTGCATTGGACCAAAAGTTTCATAGGAAAGAGACTTTCCCCTGAAATTTTCAGTGTTCCCAGCTCCTGATCCTTTAGGGGAAACAAGCTTTATTTCTGCGGTAGTTTGTCTTCTTGGAAGCGTTCTTCCACCCCACCCCTCTCGGATGGAGAACTAAATTCCATGAAAAGCTACAGCTAACCGGTAGTAGAAATCGGTTCCTAACGATATTACACTTGCACAAATTGAAGTAGGGTTAAAAGCTCAGATTGTGGATTCTTAGCTTTCTTGCTAAGCTGGAAGCTTTTATGGGCTCACTTTAAATTGGGAGGCAGAGTTTAGACCCTTTTGTTACTTAAGAGACTGAGCAAATTAGCAAATCCAAGGCAAATCTTTTTTGATTACTGAACTATTACAAATGCCTCCCGGCCAAAGGATAACCTCTCTCCAGAGGGAAATGTTCAGCAGGACCTTTTGCTTAAATTCATAAAATCTGTTAAAGCAAATCTCTCACATTTCCATTAAGTCAGTAAATTACTTCCAGGGGAAGAGGATAAAATGCAGGAGATAAAATGGCTGGACTGTATTAATGATGGGAGGTGGGGCTGCAAAGGTGGAAGAATTGAAGCTACATTTATGATGCAGAGAATTTCAGGCCTTTTCACGTGTTGGGCTAAATGTAAATGATGTCACCTTCTCCTCCCCTAGTGAGAGGCGAAGTTATCAGGCCGCAGAGGCTTCACCGAACGCGTTGTGTGGCTGACATTAAAATGACTACAAGGTTATTTCTTTCATATCTATTCCCTTGGAAATTTTTTCAAGATTTTATTGTAGATGGGAAAAATGCATAATGCTATGGGAAACAAAGCCTTAGCTACATTCTTGCTACTGGATTATTGCCATTCTATCTCAATGCTGATTGAAATCCAGGACTTGGTATCAAAGCCTTAATGAGATGCTGGCAAATATCTTTCTGCCCCACTGGAAATGTAATCTTTCTATTGAACATTTTGTCCCAGTGAATTTCATCTGCAATAGCATTTTGCATTTGAATCAGAAAGATCAGTGTTTGTAGTTGACCATATGGTGCTGGCTCTGTTCACTTTTGGGAGAAATTGATCCTCGAAGGTGTTGGAAGTACAGCAGTGAGTCATTATATGTAATTAGCTCATTGTTTCATCCAGATGATTAAAGTCACAATACCACTACCCAATTAGATGAGTTTCAAAAAAATCAGATTTTCCTATAAAAATGATGTGCCAATTCCCATGTCCACAATGCTTTCCAAATATATAGAATTAGTATATTGTTTCTTAATGTGTCTTGTATATTTGCATTACATTTACTTAAGGAAACTCGTGCATGTCATAACACTTGTCCCTAAAAGGGTTGTATTTTTCCACTTTTTTTTCAGTTTTGGGTGAATGAAGTAGTCCATGCTGTAAACTTAGGCTAAAATTTACAGTTAAAATACTCTGTCCCTTGTCTAACCATTAGCATTTTCGGAGCCTTTCAACAGAGTTAATCACCAAACAAAGTGCTAAATTATACTCTTGTTTCCTAAGGTTGAGATAACAGAAAAAGGAGCTTCTAGCTAGTGGTCTTTTATACAGATTAGAAGCAATAACAAAACACGTTTGCCAATATTTGGCTTGATAGTTAAATAATTTATTCTGTATCTGTAAGCAATAAAGCATATCCCTAGAATACATGTGATATACATATATATATATTTTTTTTAGGCAAATGGTATGCTACCTAACATAAAAACTGTTGCTTTTCATGCTGTGCTAATATCAAAAGGCTGAGCATTTAACTGCTAAGTGGACATGGCTTTTACAAGTAAATCTGCAAATCAAAAAGGCCTAGCATAGTCTACTTTAAATTCACTTAAATAGTGACAGCTTACTGTTCTATGCAATATGATCGATTTAATACAAATATGAGTATATTAATAGAATAAAAGATTGGCCTACGAATCCAATTACTAAGATTTCAAGTGTGGAAGAAATTCAAAACAGTAAGCAGCTAGTAAATAAAAGAATTTTAACTATGAGTAAAACTAAGACCTATTACAATTTCAGAGTAGTGAATTCACTGCGATCTTAATGTTATGGATCTGTTAAGTATAGAGCAAGAAAGTGAAAGTTTTGGTATGATGATTTAATAGGCCAACAGAATTTTATCTAAGTAGAGAATGTAATTCATAAAAATATTTAAATGTGCCTATTGAGTTTTTGTGATATATATTTAAAAATTAAACTTGTATAAATACTTCAAACCAGCAACTCCACTTTCCAGAAATTATGCTAAGGAAATTAGAAGTTTAATAAGGAAGCTTAAAGGAATTTAATTACAATTATCAGAATTCTGTTAATTATAACAGCAAAAACATTGAAAAAGCCTAAGGATCCCATACTAATGCTTTGGATGTGCACATTACTTATAATATAGAACATATAGATCCTGCATAATGGAATACTATATAGCTATTAACATTACATTGCAGAAATGTATTTATTGATGTGGAAACATCCATGTTATTCTGTGTGAAAACAAGAAAAAAGCCCAGTTTGTACAAAAGTATGTAAGTATGATCCCACATATATGAATATATGTATGGTTGTGTGCGTGTGCTTTTAGGAACAGCAGTCACCAAAATATTAAAGTGTGACCTCTGAGCAGTGGAGTATGTGTGACTTTTATTTTCATTCCATTTCTCTGTTTTTTACTTGCATGTTTAAAAAATTACAAACATAACAGAAATGAATTGCTCCATAGTGCCGGAAATGTTATATTATTTTAGTTAGAATTAAATCTGGCTCTTCCGTTATTCTCTTAAAATTGAGAGAATCCAATCTCAGTAATTTTCCAACCCCGTCCCTTCTCTTGAGATTGCAAAAGAACCCCCAGGAAATTGGAGAAGGGCTTCTGCTCTACAGTTCATTGTAGTAGGCTCTCTGGATTCTCCTCACCAAGATAGCATGCTCCATCCAAAGGTGGGTGGCTCTGCTGGTGGCCAATTCCTTTCTGCTTGGTGTGACCATTGGGGTTTGGCACTCGTCCCCAGGCACCCGCTCAGCCTTTTAACTCAGCAGTGGTGTTGGCGGGGCCTTGGGAAGAGAGATGCTTTCTTTTTTACCCCTAAATTAACAGAATTAAATAGAAAGCAACAAAAACAAAAAGGAAGATATTCATTTTTTAAAAAAATAAATTACCTTATTTTGCCATTTATTTTTAAAAATGTGCTTACTGCCTTTATTTTGAAGATATTGACATTTAAAGTTTATTTTAAAATTTAAAAGAACAGAAAGTAACAATTTTTAACACGTTCAGGCAATGAATGATATCAATGAAGACACAATCCTTGTCCCCAAGAAAAATAATTTAATTAGCTATTTTTTACTGCATCCTGGAGAAAGAGTAAAAGCAGGTCTACAGAAAGAGAGACTTGTTCAAGGCAGTCAGCTACATTGCCCCCTCAGCTCCCATCCCCTCCCTTATCCACCCCACCTAACCCTTGTTGCTGATGCAATGCTGGATGCTCTGATAGTCAGCTGGACCATACAGCATTAGATTGAGATCCTCTTCCAGCTGATTGGACAGAATAATGCTGGGAGATGACTGGACTGGCTGGAGATGCTCTAGTGACGGACCACGTACAGCTCCTTAAGAGAAACAAAACAATATGTATAGTTTTTGGGGGGCTGGCTCTAAAGAATTTGCTTCTACAAGGCCTGAAGGAGGAAGGGACCTTTATACCTAAGGTCACTGCATTGGAAGCACACAGCAGACCTGAAAAGCGCTCATCTGCAGAGACAAAGAGACTGAAACCCAGAAGAGCTGACACAGTAAATACCACCTGGTGACCGTTGGACACTTAACAGTGACACTTGAGCCCTATCCTTTTCATATTATTGTGTTCCTTCAGTAAGAGCGCAAGTTAATAGGTCGATTAGTTAATAGTTTTGGTTTTAGATATTTATTTGAGATTAACAAATGAGACCCCTAATAATTACTTTCCAGCGTGTAATGGGTTGCTTTACAAGCAAGAAGTGGTCAGTTGTCTTCCATCCTCCCTAAGGATAAGTTGAAAGCCTGAATTATGCCTGAGAAAGTTCAATTGCCATTTCAAAGAGGCAGTCGCTCGTGTATCAATTATCTGTATTTCTCCTCAGTGTTAAATCTAGTCTTTATTAAGCACTCACAATGCATCACGTTCTGTGCTAAACATTTCACATGCTTTTTCTCTCCATTCAAGTTTTACAACTCTGTATAATACACATTACGTACGCCAATATACAGGTGAAAGAACTGACGTTTAAAGATTTTAATTCTTTTTCAGGTTTACATGGAACAAGTTAAACGGTGGAACCAGATTTGTCTGATTTTAAAGCCTTACCCTTATCTTCTGCTTTTAAACCATTTAGGATGTATTCGGCTGCAAGTGACAGAAAACTCCAACTGAAGTTGATTTACAGAAAATGTCATAAGTAATATAACCAGAGGTCCAAAGGGAACGTGGCTCCAGGGCAGTGTCAGGGCCTCTGCTCCTCTTCAGGGGATTCCCTTGGCCCTGCCCACCCGCTGTGTTTTGGCTTCGTTCTCAGGCTGAGACCAAGATGGCACGTCAGTTCCAGGCATGATATGCAAACATAATGACATCCAGAGGAAGAAGAGGACTGTACCTTTCTTAACTCTCTTCCAAGAATAAGAATGAGGAGACCTTTCCTGGAAAGCTCTAACACCTGCCCAGAAGATTTTCTCCCATGTCTATTGTGCCAGAAATAGGTTATCTACATATTCTTAAACCACTTACTAACAAGGGGAATAGAATTAACGTACTTGGCTTAGATTAATCATCTGGGCTGAAATAGATTCTGATGACACGGGGACTTAGACCACTGTATTGCAACTGTTATTAATCAATTGGAATTCCCAGAGCCAAATTTTAGGCTTACCACTAGCAATGTCATGAACTTTGGATATTACCATTCCCCCGAGCTTTATCTTATTTTCTACCTCAGTTTTCTCACATTCTTAGTTTTTAATATATTGAAATATATATTTTATTGCAAGTGACCTCAAATCCTTTTTTATAATGTGGTGGAGTAAAAATAAAAATGATTAAGTAGCTATTTAAACACTTAAATTTAAAAATAGTGCTGATTTTATTTCCAACCTGCTTTATTATGTGTGAACTTCTCATGAAGGAACAAGGCTAGCACAAATTACATGCACATTTAGGGTGTTTTGGGGCTATCTGCAAGGCTGGGTTACTTTTTTAGGAGGAACTCCTTGACAGTGATCATCGTTAAGTGTAGGATTTGAGCCATGAGGGAGGTTATTGGGTTTCCTCTAGACGTCTTCGCCTATAAAAGATTAATATTCTAACTATCCGTGTGATTGAAGCAGTTTTGCTGAAGAGGGCTCGATCAGTCAATTATTTATTCAAAACCCACCTCTTATTTTTCTAGACACTGAGCAGGGTGGAAAAGTATGAGATTCAGATTTTTCCCAAGAGGAGTTTATAAACTAGATGAAGAGACAACCACACCAACATAAAACAATCAGGTAAAAATCACATACACTGTGTGATTCAGGCAGCTGTGGGATGAACTCTCAGTTTTCCCACCTAAGGTAGAAGGAAATTGGGTTGGCTGGATAATTTCTTGGTCTGGCAGTGCTTTAACCTTCTGTAATCCTGTGATACTTCTAACGTCATGAATCTGTCATTATTTCCTCTTACCTTATTTCCATACTGAGTTTTAATAAGGTTAAGAGATGGGCCTAAAGAAACACAGAAAGTCTAGAATCCAGGCAAACTCCGATAGATCAGGGCACTCAACTGATGGATTTTGTGGGTGCCTTTGTTAGGGGAAACTGAAAATCACAGTAAAAGAAGCTTATGTCAAGGTAGGATCTATTCAAAATGGAAGAGAACTTCCAAGACAAATTGTGAAGTCTTTTCCTAAGCCCTTAGTATCTACAATTAATAAATGAGGCCCCAGGATGATCAGCTTTAGGCACTGAGAGATCCTGATTTACCAAAGAAAGATACAAATAGGTTCAGTGTGCCACACTTATGAAAGAAAGCACACAGTAGGTGATTAATAAATGCACTGACACACAGTAGGTGATTAATAAATGTTTATTGATGTAATTAAATACATTGAGTGAATGAATAAATGAGTGAATAAATGAATGAAAAATTTTCATCAAGTTGTTTCAGGCTGAGTTCCCTGTTATACAAACTTAGGAGACAGAGAAGAGGAGGAGGGGGAAGGTAGGGGGAGAAAAAGGAGAAGGAAAATGATTAGGCAGAGAAGTTGAACTCTGGTGCAGTCTGAATGAAGGCCACAACTAACCGCAGGGGGCGCCCTGGAACTGGAGTGGTCTTGCAGTGTTGTTTCAAGTTGGGCCAAGGATACTTGGCCTTTATATCCACTTTGACCAGTTTGGGATGTGGGCTGCCCATAGAGGAAGCTTTGGACACTGCACTTTTGTTCAGCTAAGGCAATCCTCAAAGAGGGCTGACAGTGAAGACTGCCCTTTGGTAGCAGTTGGGAGAATAAGTCTGCAGCCAACAGTGGTCCCCCAAAAGATGTGTCTAAATCCTAACCCCCAGAACCTATGAATGTCACTTCACTTGGAAAAATGGTATTTGCAGGTGTAATTAAGTTAAGGATCTCAAGATGAGATCATCCTGGATTACCCGGATGGCCCCTAAATCCAATGACAAGTGTCCCTATAAGAGACAGAAGAGGAGAAAACAGAGACACAGGGAAGAAGGCCATGTGAAGACGGAGGAAGAGATTGGAGTTATGCAGCCACAAGCCAAGGAACACCTGGAGCCACTAGAAGCTGGAAGAAGCAAGGAAAGATTCTACCCTAGAGCCTCTGGAGGAAGGGAGGTCCTGCCAACACTTTGATTGTGGATTTCTGGCCCCAGAACCGTGAGAAAATAAATTCTGTTGTTTTAAACCACTCAGTTTGTGGCTTTTTTTTTTTCTGGAATCCCTAGGAAACTAATACAAAGCCCCTCTTTCTGAGTGGGGATCTGGGTAATTTATTACAGTGTCCACCAATAGCAGAATTGAGAAAAATGGGGTTTCTGATTAAACCTATGAAAACTCAGAAGCCTGTTCCGGAATGTTCCAATTCGGTTAAGGTTTTTTGGGGAGGGACTGCTCACAAGAAGTGATACAAAATGGACACTAGTGATCTTAACAATCAGTGTACGTGGCCATAGAATTAATCTAGATTCTGAGGTTGGTGTCTGTTCTCAGTAGGAAATGACCTAATTAAGTAGTAGGACGCTATAGAATTCCCACAGAGGCGGGCTTAATTGGCATTCTTTCAGAGACACCTACTCTCCTTACTTTATATTTTACCTAGAAACAGTATTTTTGCTATAGTATGTCTTATTTCCAAAAAGAACTACAATATTTCTCGTTCTAATAGAGTAGCTGTGTGTTCACAGGCTTTTACAAAAAAATTCCAAATTATACACATTATGCGACTATAATTGCTCATAAACTGTGTATGCTATAATTTAATTATATTTTGAATAAAAGATTTGCATTTTGTAAGAGCATTTGATATTTAGCCACTGAGTCACTAGAAGAAATCGAACTGGTATGGAGGGTTTTAAAATATTTACATTTCAACTAAAATAAAGAAAAAAATCCCAATTTTTTCTTACAGAGAATTAAAGTAATCTTTGCCATTCAGAAATAATGCTCCGTCAAGAAAATTGCATTTGTGCTATTTGAAAGGAGAGGATATACGTCTCTGAAGTATAAAGCTTAGAACTGAATAAAGGTTTATAGAAAAACCTGGAAAATCATCATAGCTTATTTGTGAAAAGGCTCTTGCCCCCATGAAATTCTGATGTGTTCTTTACATAGTTAAATTGTTTCCCTTCATTATTGAGTGTCACAAGGTGGAGAGGTCTAGAATTACCATGTTATAAGTGTGACTGAATTGGTTTCAAAAATATTTCAAAATAAGTAGTTATGAACAGAGGATTGAAATCCTCATTTAACAGTATTATTTTAAATGACTGCAAGATTTTTTTTCTCCTCTAGGCAGTACTAATTGGTCACACTGAACACAAAGGAATGTTATATTTGGAAATGTTAAAAACACCAGTTAAAATATCCTGGTACTTGGGCTTCAACCTAATTTCCTTGATGCTTTTAAATCAAAGAAGCTCTTTAAGGAAAAAGAAAGTGAAAATAGCAGGAAGAAACAACTAAAAAGAAAGAGGAGGAAGAGATGTGGGAAAGGAAGACTGGGGAGATGGAATGAGAGGAATCAAATTAAAAAGCACAGAGACAAATGAGACAAGCATTCACGGAAGAGATTCCAGTCTTTAACAAACTCGTCTGGAGAACAGAAAATCAGAGAACACTGTCTAACTCATTTTACAAAGCTAGTATAGCCTTAATACCAAAACCAGACAAAGACTGTATAAGAAAGAAATTTACAGGGCAATTTGTCTCATGAACATGGATGTGCAAATCACAGATAAAATATTGACAGCTTTAATTCAGCAATGTATAAAAAGGATAATAAATCATGATTACCTTAGGTTTATTTTGGGAAAACAGTTTAAGATCCGAAAATCTTTTTTTGTCATTATCATGTTGACAAAATAAAGGAGAAAAAGTATATGAATATTTCTATCAATGTATAAAAAGGATTTGATATACAGCAAGAAGAATTCATGATTTTACACATTGCTTAGCAAAACAGGAATGGGAAGGAAATTTCACTCTGATAAAAGGTATATACCAGTTACATGGAACAAACACTACATGTGAAATGTTTTAGTGAGTCTCTTTAAAGTCATAAAGAAAATAGAGATGCTCATTATTATTACTACTTCCAGAGGTACAGTGGGGGAAGGAAGGGAGAAAAAGAAATTAAAGTGTCAATATTTTGGGAGGATATGATTGTCTACATAGAAAATCTAAAAGAACATACAGATAAATTATTACAAATCCAGACTCCCAAAGTCAACACATTTCTAGAATCCAGAGACAAACAGAAAATGTAATTCTAAAAATATTTACCATTTAAAATATTGTAAAAAAAAAAGTACCTTGCAGTAAATCAAACAAAATTATGTAAGCCTTGTATAAAGCAAATTATAAGTTAGTTGAAAGACATTAAAGATGATGTAAATAGATGGAGAAACACATCATGCGCATAGATCAGAAGGTTCAAATTTATAAAATGTTTACTCTACAAAAGTTAGATTGATAGATTAAAGAAGAAAAATCATATTATCCTATTGATAGATGGAAGAAATTCAATAAAATTAAACTGTTCTTTGTAAGTTAAATAAAACTCTTAGCAAAGTAGGAATAGAAGAAAACTTCATTAATATGTAGCGAACTCTATATTCAATAGTGAAATAATAACATTCTCTGCAAAATAAGAATAAATCAATGATGTCACCACTTCTGTTCCACATTGTACTAGAGGATCTAGGTTGTACAATAAGATAAGAAAAGATAAGTTGCAGACAAATTATTAGAATAAATTACAGTTTATCAAGGTTATTTTATACAAGATAAATATAAAAACTGAATTTTTATTTCTATATACCAGTAGCAAAAAGTAAGAAAATGTAGCTTTAAAAAAACAAAAAAATAAAGTACCTGAGTTAACCTAACAATATGTGTAAGATTATAATAGACAAATTATAAACTCAGTAGAAAGATAATAAAGAAAAGTAAAAAGAAGAGAAATATGATAATCATAGGAAGAGAGAAACAGTAGCATAATGGTATAAATTTTCTCCAAATTGATCTAAAAATTTAATGTAATTCCAACTAAAATCTCAATAGAGCTTGTCCTAGAACTTGGTAAGGTGATTTTAAAATTATGTATGAAACAGCAAAGGTCAAGAATGGCCAAGACACTCTTGAAGAATAAAGTGAGTGGTAGATTTGTTATCTACTCTACCCAGATATCAAAACTTAATATAAAGCTGTAGTAATTAAGCCATGACGGCATTAGTGTAGGAGTACACAGAATGGAGAGCCCAGAAGCAGACCCACAAATATGTGGAACCTTGCTCTAGCACAGAGCTGGTTGTGTAGACACTGAGGAAAGGAGGGTTAGTCAATTATAGTACTGACAAATTGGATATCCATATGGGAAAAAAATGAAATTTACTCCATACCCCACGCCATACTACAAATCTCAATTCCAGGTTGGACTAAAGATTCAAATGTAAAAAGCAAAACTTTAAAACTTTTAGAAGAAATTATGGGAGAACATTTTTATGACCTCAGTTTTCTTAAACAAAACACACAGAGTTCTAACAAAGGAAGTTTGACAAATTTTATTACATTAAAGTTAAGAACTCTTGATCATCAAAAGACCACCATCAAGAAAATGAAAAGACAAGTCACAATGTGGAAGAAGATATTTGCAACACACATAACAAATAAATCATTGGCATCCAGAGCACACAAAAATGTTTACAGATCAATATAAAAAGAAAAAACAACCCAATAGAAAAATGAGCAGAAAGAATGAGCATGTACTTCGTAGACAGGAAATATGAATGCCCAATAAATGTATGAAAAGATGCTTAACCTTATTAGTAATCAGAACAACACAAGTTAAGATCATGAGAAGATACAATTTTTACGTCCACACTATTGGAAAACATTTAAAAGTTGGACAATACCAAATACTGGTGAGGACATGAAGCAACAGGAGCTTTCATATACTACTGGTGGAAATATAAATTGATATGTCTACACTGGAATAGTTTGCCATTCTCTAGTAAAGATAAAGATGGGCATACTCTGTGATTCCACTCCATATATATATACCCAGCAGACATACATTCATATGTTCATCAAAAACATAGATGTTCATAATGTCCAAGAACTGGAATCAACTCCAATGTCTCCCAACAAAAGGATGGATACAAAATAGTGCTATGTTCACACTATAGACTCCCATGGAACAATGCAAATGAACTATGGCTACGCAGATCAAGAACTGAATCTTATAAACATGTTATTGAGAGGAAAAGCAAGTTGTAGAAACATAAGGTCTATTATATGAAGTCCAAAACACACACAACTAAACCATATATTGTTTAGCACTATAACTATATGTAGTAAAACAATAAAATTAAAACGAGATTATCATAACACAATTTCAGGACAGTGGTTATCTGAGAGTGGGGGGTGAGATTAGGGAGAGGCAAATGATGGGCAAATTTGCGTACATAGGAGTTCGTTTAATTTTTCTTCTTTAGGTTACTTAGACAAAATATACATACATTTTTAGCTTATAAAATGTTTCAGACAGAGGAAGCCAACACCATCTCAGCTATACTTCTAGAGCTAAAATAATACCGATTTTAAAACAAGACAACTGAGGCTCTTACTTGTTCTTATCAGATTGATTTGTCTGTGATGTACTGGTGTTAAATCATAGCAACTTGAGGAAAAAGGAACAAAAAAACCAGAAGAAACAGGAAGTTAGAAAGTAGAATGATGGGCAGAAAAATAGAGAAGAGGAAAGACTAGTTTAGAAATTTTTTGTGTGTTTTTTAAAAATCTGGTCACCTCTTTATCTGCTAAAAATAATGCACTTAGGAACGCCATCAATCCATATTCTCTAATGCAGAGAGTAAACACTGCCTGTTTACTCCTCTTCCACTTCTCTGGAAGGCTCCAGGTGTAAAACACTGACTACCTGAGAGAGCCCTTAGTCTCTTTCCACTGGCACATTTTTTGAAATTATTGTTAAGACTATTTTCTTAGAGCAGTTTTGGGTTCACAGCAAGATTGAGAGGAAGGTACAGAGATTTCCTATGTACCCTCTGTCCCCACACATACATAGCCTCTCCCATTATTAACATCAACATCAAGTTTATATTGGGATTCATTCTTGGTGTTGTACATTCTATGGGTTTGGACAAATGTATAATGACTTGTATTCATCATTATAGTATTGTATAGAGTATTTTCACTTCCCTAAAAATACTTTATGTTCTGCCTATTTATCCATCTCCCCCAAACACCTGGCAACCACTGATTCTTTTAAATTGTCTCCATTGTTTTGCCTTTTCCAGAATGTCATATAGTTGAAATCATACAGTATGTAGCTTTTTCAGATTGGCTTCTTTCACTTAGTAACAAGCAGTTAAGACTCCTCCATGTCTTCTCATGACCTGAGAGCTCATTTCTTTTTAGCACTGAATAACATTCCATTGTCTGGTGATGGTGTTGTCAGTGTTCCAGATTTTGGTCATTCTAATAGGTGTGTAGTTGTATTTCGTTATTATTTTAGTTTACATTTTCCTAATCATGTATTATGTGGAGTGTCTTTTCATGTGCTTACTTGCCTTCTGCATATCTTCTTTAGTGAGATATCTATTAAGGTTTTTGCCCACTTTTTAATTGGGTTGCTTGTTTTCTTATTGTTGAGTTTTAAGAGTTCTCTGTATATTTTGGATAACAGTCCTTTGTCAGATGTCTCTCTTGCAAATATTTTCTTCCAGCCTGTGGCTTTTCCCATTCTCCTGAAATTGTCTTTAAGAGAACAGAAGTTTTTAATTTTAATGAAGTTCAGTTTGTCAATTATTACTTTCATGAATTGTGCCTTTGGTATTTTATCTAAAAAATCATTTCCATACCCAAGATCATCTAGGTATTCTCTCATGTTATGTTCTAGGAGTTTTATAGTTTTGTATTTTACATTTAGGTCTGTGATCCACTTTGAGTTAATTTTTGTGAAGGGTGTAAAGTCTGTGTCCAGATTCATTCTTTTGCATGTGGATGTCCAGTTGTTCCAGCACGATTGTTGAGAAGACTATCTTTACTCCATTGTATTGCCTTTGCTCCTTTGTCAAAGATCAGTTGACTATATTTATGTGGGTCTATTTCTGGTCTCTCTCTTGTGTTCCATTATCTATTTGCCTATTCTTTCCCCAATATCACCTTATCTTGATTACTGTAGCTTTATAGCAAATCTTGAAGCTGGGTAGAGTCAGTCCTCCAACTTTGTTCTTCTCTTTGAATATTGTGTTGGCTTTTCTGAGTCTTTTGCCTTTACACATAAACTTTAGAATCAGTTTGTCGATATCAAAAAAATAACTTGCTGAGATTTTTATGGGATTGTATTGAATCTATAGATCAAGTTGGGAAGAACTGACATCTTGAGTCAGTCAATTTTGAGTCTTCCTATCCATGAACATGGAATAGCTCTCCATTTATTTAGTTCTCCTCTTATTTCATTCATCAGAGTTTTGTAGTTTTCCTCATATAGGTCTTGTACATATTTTGTTAGATTTATACCTAAACATTTCATTTTTGGAGTACTAATGTAAGTAGCATTGTGTTTTTAATTTCAAATTCCACTTGTTCATTGCTGGTATGTAGGAAAATGATTGACTTTTGAATATTAACATGTATTCTTTAACCTTGCTATAAATTGCTTATTAGTTCCAAGAGGTTTTTTGTTGATTCTTTTGGGTTTTCTAGATAGACAATCATGTCATTTGTGGTGACAGGGGACATCCTTGCTTTATACCTAATCTTAGTAGGAAAGCTTCAAGTTTCTCACCATTAAGTATGACATTAGCTGTAGGTTTTTGGTGTATGTTTTTTTACCAAGTTGAGGAATTTCTCTCTATTCCTAGTTTACTGAGAGTTTCCCCATGAATGGGTACTGGATTTTGTCAAATGCTTTTTATGCATCTATTGATATGATCATGTGATTTTTTTTTTTAGCCTGTTGATGTGATGGATTACAGTAATCGATTTTCTAATGTTGAACCAACTTTGCATACCTGGGCCACTGACCCATTTTAACACTGATTGGTTAATCATAATACTATTTGAGGCCTTGGACCTAGAGAAGATGAAAGTTAGGGTCAGCTAAAGTGAGGAAGTGGTGTGGCAAGGAAGGAAGAGAGCCCAGGGTGGTGGGCACAAAAATTCTAGGCTAGGGAAAGAACAGTTAGGATGAGAGAGCAGAAGTGAGGATGCTTGGAAATCCAGCCCTAAGGAAGGGATGGTTTGGTCAAGATGAGACCTACGCCTGACGAAGAAGGAAAGGATGGAAGGAAGGAAGGAAGGAAGGAAGGAAAGAAGGAAGAATGAGAAAGAAAGAAAGAAGAAAGAAAGAAAGAAAAGGAAAACACATCATCACTATGTCAATACGTAATCTATTAACTGTGTGTTTCCATTGTGGATTTTGTTATAAAATGGTGATAGAAAACTATAGAAATCTAATGTTTATCCAAGATGGCTTACATGATTCCCTTGTAGGAGGCCAATAGGTGGTACAATTTTGGAAGGCTGGAGATGGTCCCAAATCTTGACTAAAAGTATATCTACAATCCCCACACTAGATGCCTGAAACCCTGTTAATGGGGGTCTTCACAAATTATCTTCTTCCATCTTCCAAGGAAAATGGCAGATGCTACTTTCTGGAAGCTTTTTTCCTTTAAAGGCAGAAAGATTTATGGGCTTGTCTGCTTAATTTAGCCTGGAAACTGAGCCCAACACAAAATTTGAGGGGACAAGTCATAACGCCATCAAACTTAGTGAGAGGAAGACAGTGGCAATTCCTCAGTATGTCAACTCTCTCTTCCAAGGAGAAACCAGTCAAATGGAACTAAACCCACAGATGGAAACCAGCTAGCTCCTTGCCACCACACTACCACTGTTGTCTCTGATCTGCCCTGCCCCAAGTCCCTTAGCAGACAAAACCCACTAGATATTTTTAATTTGTTGGATTAGGGCTTTGCCCTGTCCAGCAAACCTCTTTTTAGAGCTATCTGTTGAAAGTTTACGACAAAATCTACTATTGACATCTTGGTAAGGATGATTTCATTAGATTTTTTTTTCTGGCTTCTTTTTTTTTAATTGCAGTAACATTGGATTATAACATTATACAGCTTTCAGATGTACATTGTAATATATTTTGAATTCTGTGTAGATTACATCATGTTCACCACCCAAAAACTAATTATAGTCTGTCACCACACATGTGAGCCTAATCACCCCTTTTGTCCTCCCCCCTCCCCCCTTCCCCTATGGTAACCACCAATCCAATCTCTGTTGCCATGTGTTTGTTTGTCATTGTTTTTGTCTTCTACTTATGAGTGAGATCATATGGTATTTGACTTTCTCCCTCTGACTTATTTCACTTAGCATAATACCATCAAGGTCCATCCATGTTGTCACAAATGGCCAGATTTCATGATTTCTTATGGCTGAGTAGTATTCCATTATGTATATATACCACAACTTCTTTATCCATTCATCCTTTGATGGGCACCTAGGTTGCTTCCAAGTCTTGGCTATTGTGAATAATGCTGCAATGAACATAGGGGTGCATGTATCTTTGTGCTTCAAGTTCTGTGGATAAATACCAAGCAGTGGAATAGCTGGATCATAGGGTAGATCTATTCTTAATTTTATGAGGATACTCCATACTGCTTTCCATAGTAGCTGCACTGGTTTGCACGCCCACCAACAGTATACAAGGGTTCCCATCTTTCCACATCCTCTCCAACACTTGTTGTTTCCTGTCTTGTTAATTACAGCCATTCTGACTGGAGTGAGGTGATACCACATTATAGTTTTGATTTGCATTTCCCTGATAGCTAATGATGTTGAACATCTTTTCATATGCCTGTTGACCATCAGTATATCTTCTTTGGAGAAATCTCTGTTCAGATCTTTTGCCCATTTTTTAACTGGATTGTTCTTTTTCTTGTTGTTGAGAAGAATTTTTCTTGAAAGTCAGCTAAGAGCAGAGCACAGAGAGAACAGGAATGTGCATGGGGGGACATGGAAAAGAAAAGAATCAATTCTGAAGTACAGCATAAGGTCCAAGAGGGGAGGTCTTATGTAATGCCTGGTTTCAGGGTTTTGGCATCAGGGAGGCAGACCATGACAAAGAAAGCCTGGCAAAGGGCCACCCAAAGGACTAGGCAAGAGGACTTGAACACAAAGTCATATGCCATAGTGCATTACTACCTTAGTCCCGTGGATATAAGGGCTCCTTGTCTGTGTGGTATCCTGAATCTTGCTAAATAACTTTATATACGTTTGTCTATAAACAATAAAGTATGGAGGAATATACCCAAAGTATTAACATTGATATACATTTGTCATGTTGAAGGAATTATCAGGCTCTCCATTGTTTCTTTCTGTCAGGGTTGAATTTCTACAGTGGGTATTGTAGAGGAGGAAGACAATTTCTCTACCCTTCTAGGTCCTTGTGGCCGGTCTAAGAATTAAACTGACATGAGACAGAATAACAAGAGAAAATCAAAGTTTAATAACATGTATACATTGGAGAAACTCAAGAAAACTGAGCAACTCACCAGAATGGCCGAGGTTGTCCCCTTAAATACCATCTTCGGCTAAAGACAAAGGAGGATGTTGGGGGTGGGGGAAGTCAGTTATGGGGGATTACCAGAAAAAGCACAGTAAACAAGAATAAGGTTATTATGCAGATTTAAGTCCTTGTCTTCCACATTGATAAGAGTTTCTAGGGAGAAGGTCCTCCCCCTCTTCCTGGTACAGAGAGGAAGACACCTTTACAAATGGAGGCTTCCCTTACAAATGTAAACATCTCCTACTATGGGTAGCTTCTACTTGGTTTTAAGAGTTTCTCCCAAGTCTGCAGGTTTTTTTTTGAAAAAATAACTAGACTAAAATAATCCTCATGCCAAAGAGACACATCTTGAGATGGCAAATTCTGCTCCCCTACAGTATATTCATCACTTCTTAGGAGGTTGCTTGACTCCCCCAATTGATCCCTTTCTAAGAATAGCTCCAATATGTAGAGGTAAGCCCCCAAAGGATTTTGACTGCACTATGTGACCCTGTCTCTCTTCTGTGCTCATGGATCCAGGGGTGAAATTTATATCAATCTGAGTTAATCAAATTCTTTCTCCTTAAGTATCAATTAGGATGCTTTGGGCTATAAAAAACACAAAACCCAAGTCCACTGCTTTAAGTAGTAAGGGTTATTATTGTCTCATAACAAGATATTTAGAGGTAGGATAGCTACATAATGACATCAAGGAGGTAGGGATATTCCAGAATGACATTAAAGACTCGGGTTCCTTCCCATTTTCAGTTTGGACAAGGTTATGTTAGATTTGGTCTTGGCTAGCATTCCTCATGGCTACAAAATACCCCCTACAGCTCCAGGCATCACGTGTACGCATGACAACATCCATGCCAGTACAGGAAAATAAATGATTATTTCTTCCACTTCTTCTTTCCAAAGCCACCCAAGAGACTTTCTCTCACATATCATTGGCCAGAACTGTGCCACATGCCCAGCCATAAACCAATCATGAGCAAAAGGCATGGGATTACCATGACTGGTGTGGACTAATCAGGATTTACTCTTCAGTCAGGCTGGGAAGAGGGGGACAGCCAAATAAAATGAGACTCTGCCATTGGGGAAGAATTGCTTTGCTGCCAGTGCTCTAAAGACAATGTCCACAAGTATTTGCAGTTAAAGTCCCTGGAGTATCCCTGATTCCTACATTTTCCAGGATTTGATTGTTAGCTCTTCCCTGAAATCCAGAAACTTCCTTGGGTTATCTCTAAGTGATTCGTGCTGTCTTGCTTAAGTTAGCTCATGTTGGTTTCTGCCCTTTGCAGTCAAAAGTACCTTACCTAGTTCACTAAGCATTTTACAAATTAAGCATATATACAAAAGTAGTATTTTGTAAACAGACAAAACAAATATAGAAACAAGGAGCGTTTATTCAGTTACGGAATATCAGATAGCATAGATTTGGAAAAGACTATTTATTATTCCAATGAATAACCTATTGTCTAAGCCTAAAATTGGACCTAATTGTAAAACCATAGACGTGTTTATAAAACAGAATACTTGAAATCATGATGAACTTGGAAAATGAATATATGGTTGCTATAATTAACCAAGATTAAGTATATACTTCTGAAAATAGTGCTTCTTAAAATTTCACATAAGAAGAAGCATGAGGAGCATTTTAAAAATGTAGATTCTAGGCCCAATCTCTAGAGATTCTAATTCGATGAGTATACAAGGAAGGCCTAAGAACATAGGAATTTTAAGCCAGCCTGATGGCTTAGTGGTTAAGGTTTGGTGCTCTCACTGCTTCAGTGGCCCTGGTTGGTTTCTCAGGCACAGAACCACACCACCTGTCTGTCAGTTGCCATGCTGTGGTGGTGGCTCACACAGAAGATGTAGAAGGACTTGAAACTAGGGTATACGACATAGACTGGGGCTTTGAGGAGAGAAAAAAAAAGTTCAATCAGCGCTGCCCTGAAATATCTGCGGAACCATGGATGTCTGCATCACTCTTCTGTAGGTGTACACACACGGGTATAGACAGTCTTATATGTGACTCTGCCTTGCAACTAAAATCCAAAATGTTCTGCAAACCAACTCCTTTTCAACACCTTTAAATACTAGATAATATAAGCTGATCCTAAAATGGCCTGAAACATTTTCCCTCTGAACCACTTCACTAAATTACCAGGAACTGACTCATTAGTGAACCAATAACAGAGAAAATATTCTTATTTTATGCAAGCAAACAAAAAAACCTACTTGGATGTAAGGGGAAAACTGACCTCTGGGTTTCTGCTGCCCTCAAAGTTAATTCAGTCATACACATAATTTTAAAGACTGCAAGAAAAAAGAAAATATTTTTCAAAAAATTCTTTTAGAATGAATTTTACAAAACCACTTTTGGGTACTTTTGCAATTTTTCCAGAAACTTTTTCCCCCAGACTAGGTGAAAATAATGTCTGGAAATGTAGATAAATGATTTATGTGGAAAAAAAAATAAGCCCAGCTTTAACTGTAAAGGAGATTTACAGCCTAAAGCAAGATATTTTTTTTTAAAGCAGGTCCAATAAAATTATGTAAATCTTAAATGCATTTGGCAAGAATAAACAGCTACTTAAAATCTATGTAGAATTCTGTGAGGTACTGTTTGGTTAATGTCCCATCTCACCCGCTCACCCTGAAGGCAGAAAATGTCTGTTCCATTAGCAAAAGCCTGGACTGCTTTAAACAGCTGACAAATAATCGCTGGAGTTATTGGCCCTCAGTGGTAGCCAACATCCATTTCCTGTTGGCCTCGGCACACGGCAGTGTGGTCTCAGCTCACCGCACAACAGCGGGAGTGAACGGACACGAACCACACACAGGCCCTAAAATGGGGCACAATTCAAATACAGCAGCTGGGCCATGTGGAGGTTCTCAAACGCTGCAATCTATAATTCAGGTGAGTGTAACATGAAGGCCCTCCAGATCCCGGTGAAAAGGCCACTGTAGGCAAATATGATCCAACAAACCAACAAACAGAACCACAAAGACCACTTGGGCCAGTGCACTACTTTCTGTTTCCGCCCCCAGCAGTTTTCCCAGCACCAACTCGGACACCTCATTGAACTACAATTTCAGATGAGAGGGAGGGTTACTCACGGGGCTCCTCAGTTCCTTCCTGGTCTGTCCAATAGTGCTCATTTTTGGTTTCAGGTCAACATTTTCTAAATTGACCTATACAGCCAATCTGTGATTTATATGAAGTTGCTGACTATGCATTATCACTGTTTTTGTCTGCTTTGTAGTGTAAAGAATCACCATTTCTTCTCTTTGTTTTCCAAAGAATGTGGTGACACTTGAGAGCAAATATTGTTAAAGCAATATTTAAAAAACAAATAAATAACATTAAGTTGACATAAAAGAAGAAGCTCATGCAAGTCTTGGCTGAGCTTGGAAGTCAGAATTTATCAATGTCATTGATGAAGGCCCACTCTACTCACTCATTCTCCTTTCTGCCCTTTTCTCCCCACCACCCTCACAAAGGTTGTTATAAAAATCGCTTCTCAGATTGCTGGGGTTGGTTACAGCGCCCTCATGCGTCTCTGCCTTGCAATATCATTTTAAGCCTTTCAAGGCATGTATTATTTTCATTCACAGCGTCATATAATTAGTAATGGCACTTTCAAACAGTAGAAGCAAGCCTAAAATTTTCAGAATGTATATACAAGATTAGACAAGTTTTGAAGAGCCATAAGTGGCTCAGATTGGTTGCCCCTGGGCTCACATAGTTGAATTTTAAATTTAATGACAGAAAATCAACAAAGATTTGACACCAAAGAAATAAATATATCTAACGGCAGATGATGAAAATATTACATTCCTCTTAAAGATCAACCTAAAGCCACCGTAAGCTTTGAATTTTTATGATTTTGAAACCAAGTTGCCTTTCTCTTCTCTGTTCAGATTTTGAAGAATTCTAATAGTACATTTCACAACAAAATGCACGTTTGACAGTAGCTAACTCTTCCATTCCCCAGCAAAAAGTCAGAACTATTTATTTCAGAAAGGTTAATTTCAAGTCAAGCTTTACTTTATGTTTTAAAATAGGTCTTACGAGAGAATAGTTAAGCATAGTCTCAATTTAATTGGTTTAGCATCCAGGAAACTCATGTTAACAAAAAAAAAGGACATGTATAACAAAGAGAACTGCCATGGCAGAGAAATTATTACATTCTCTGCTCCCTTCGGATTTTTAATTCATTGTTTTACAAGCCCGCTTCAACTTAATTGCTTTTAATTTTTTTCTCTTTTCTCCCCATTAGCTTATAGAATAGTCCTCAGCCCAGGAAAGTGCTGCCATTTGCAGGAACTGGCAAATAGGTCATCCTAGTCAGTAACAGCAACCAGGAGCAAGTATCAAAAGACACAATTTCAAAAACATAGCTTTTAACAGAACATGACATTTTTCTCCTTGCTGAGAGAGGCAGTATGTGTTAGGAACAACATTTAAATTGAAATTCTCTGTGGATATCATCTCAATTCTTCATCCCACAACTTTCGGAAGAGAGAGTTAAGTCTCAGGTCATTTGAGCACGGTCAACCTTGGGAAAAAGAAAGATTTATCTCAGACCTTACTTTTAAGTGACCAGTTCTGAAAGACGTTATTTCCTCTCTAGGAAGTCACCCTTCCAGCTCTTGGTTTCAGGTTTTATTTCATTCCCTATGTCACTCTCCATGTGACATGGGGCTGGACAAAGATTGAAGTCCTAGACGAGTAAGACCTTGAGTCATTCACAGTCAAGAAAGGTTTAACCTGTGATCCAAGGAAGAGGGACAAGAAGTGGAGACCAAGTGCAGCCTCAAAAGTTCATGACGAGACTCCGAAAGCTTAGCAAGAAGGTAATGAAAGCCATAGGCAAGTAAAAAACTGAAAGAACCCAGTCAGATAGCAAGCAACTAGTATGTGTTTCCAACCCTAGCAGGAAGCTTCCAAAATCCTGCCGAATGGCATCGGACCTGTGAGAACCCGCGGGAACTCTCAGCACAAATGACTCCGTCCAAACCCCAGCACTAAGACTTGACCAAACTCTACCACGGCTTCTAGCAGCCTAAAGCCTAAAGAGACAATTCAGATCCCCAAAACAGACAAACCAAAACCCCAAACAAACAAACCCCATCATGTTTAACTTGAATGTTACAGGAGCTCACAGCTGAAATGAATCTCAAAGCTTTTATTTTTGAAGCTGCAAAGAAAAGCCTGGTAATACGTGAGACATAAGGAAGAGAGATAAATAACTTTGTGGAAAAACCACCCAAGTTCTTCATACATTAGAGTTATCAATGATATTCAAATGGTCACAGTATTGACCGGAATGAACAGCATATTTGTTGTCATAATGTTAAACAAATTCATTTTTAATAATATTGAGATTTAGGGTTTGCATACAAAACAAGATAAAATTATCTAAAAGATTGTAACGATTTTTTCTCTAACACTTTTTCCACTGTTAATTTTACTAGGAAACTTGCCTCAGCACCAGTAACAAGGTGTTGATGGGAAGAACATTTAGAACTGCTTATTGATGGAATGAACTGGAATTCAGTCTAAGGCAATGAATTCTCTTGATGTGGGGGTTGGTGGGGTGAGAAGGTCGTGTTTGAACACCATGTGGTTTAGAAAATTGTGTTTGGAGCCAGCCCTGATGGCCTAGCAGTTAAAGTTTGGTGTGCTCCTCTTGGCAGAACCACACCATTTGGCTGTCAGTAGCCATGCTGTGGCGGCAGCTCACACAGAAGAATGAGAAGAACTTACAACACTACACAACTATGTATTGGGGCTTTAGTGGGGAAAGGAAGGAAAAAGGAGCAAGGTTGGCAACACGTGTTAGTTTAGGGTGAATCTTCCCCTACAAAAACAAAAAAGAAAAGAAAATTGTGCTTAGGTGTAAATGTGGGTCTATTTCCAATCCAGAAATAGATATTCACATGAAACTGGATATAAACTGTCTTGGAGCTTGGCTCTCAAATGCCCAGGAAGTTCAGCCATAGGAGGTCTGCTGCTTGAACGAAGACTACAAAATCTGCACTCAGAAATGTGAGCGCCTTGGAAAATTAAGAGAAAGGGAAAGGAAAGGGAAAACGAGCTCAGCCGTGAAAATGGCTTTCCAGGCATGGGGCTAAATGTTTACACCTGGGTGTGAATAAGCAAACACGCAGAAATCAGCCCTCTGTAGAGTTGAGGGTTTTGTCCTGAGCAAGAAATTTAACAAATTGTAAGAAAGAGTGTTTTAGTTTCAGAAATATATTATCCAGGAGTTTATTAATATTAAAATACCTGTTTTATTTCTAAAGGTATTATGGAGATCTACATCTTGGTTTCTTACTCTGAAATTGGGACTAATTGGAGAGCAAGAATGGAAAGGTTCGAAAGTACAGAATTCTTCACTCTGGCTACTTCTATGCTCAAGCCATCACCAGAAAGACATACAGATATACAATTTGACCCCTTGTTTCATCATTCTACATGTTTACAGTTTGAAAAATAATGTTTACTTTTTGTGCTCAGGAAAAGAAATTCAGACTTTCTAAAAAAACCCAAAACACTCTAGGGGTAAGGAAAATGTTTAAATTGTAACATGAAAGTGATAACTTAAACCAAGGCTATGATTTATTTAATAAATATTTCTTGAGCTTCTGTTATGTGGACAGTGCTATGATGATTAGCCCAACAACTTGAATGAGAAAGTGTGGAAGCACTTATAATATTAGCGAGGACTCTCAGAGTCATCAGGGATAGACATGCCATTCAAACCAGCTCAAGTGATAAGGGAATTTATTGGCTCATGTTACTGAAAAGTTCAGGAATTGCTTCAGGCACTGCTGGATCCCAGGTCTCAAAGTCATAGCTCTCTTTTTATCTCTTAGCTCTGCCATTCTCTAAAGGAGTTAGATGAGCTTGAAAGAAAACTCACAATTTAAAGACTTTAAGGTCACATTACAATCACCATTAAGGAAAATCTTCCTTGAGACTCATGTCTCTTGGTCCCACTTTCTTTGTCTTTAAAATGAAAGATTTGGACTATCATTTCCAAGGTTCCTTCCAGCTTCAACATTTATATTTAGCAAGTAAAAATACAGTAAATTTGAATTTCAGATAAACTGTGAGTAATTTTTTACTGTAAGTAGGTACCAAATATTGTATGGGATATAGTTATACTAAAAAAATATTTGTTGGGGCTGGCCCTGTGGCATAGTGGTTTAGTTTGGTGTGTGCTGCTTCAGTGGCTTGAGTGTGGTTCCCAGGTATGGACCTATACTACTCGTCAGCCAAGCTGTAGCAGTGACCCACATACAAAATAGAGGAAGACTGGCACAGATGTTAGCTCAGGGCAAATCTTCCTCACCAAAAAAAAAAGAAAGAAAGAAAAAAGAAAAAAAGTACTTGTTGTTTATCTGATATTCAGATTTAACTGGGCATCCTGCGTCTTACCTGGCCACCCTAATCCTAGATCTTAAATTTCATTCATTCATTCATTCATCCATTCATTCATCCATCCATCCATCCATCCATTCATCCATCTGTAGGTTTATTCAGATAAATAGTAATTGGGCACCTGCTATGTAGCCAGATACTCTGCTAGGTGCTGGGGGATACAATGATGAGCAAAAACAGATAAGATTCCTGCTCTCATGGGACTTTCAGCCTCTCTTGCTGAGGAGAGTGACAATAATCCTATAATCACCGAGGTGAATGTAAAATTACTATCTGAGTTAAGCGTACTGAAGGAAAGGAGAGCACCTTACAAAGGAGTGGGGATCAAGGAAGGCTTCCCTAAGGAAGTGGTGCCTGAAGTGAGAGCCGAAGGCTGAGCTGGAAATAACTGGGTCACGAAGAGTATTCATGATGGGCGAACTAGCCAATACTTCTTGTCTATGTTGAGATTAGTGACTGCGGAGTTCGATTGAAAGATTAGTTGGATCTTCTTCGGCAGAGTTAGAAACAGGAGTAGTGGCACCCTCTTACTTCCTCAGTCATTCTGGCTCCTGTTACACCCCCAGCCTTGCTTTGTGACCATAATAAGACACATTCCGTGAATAGTACCACAGTTACCATAGGCGTGAACACTTCTTCAGATGTCAGTATAAGGAAATGTGGGCATTAGAAGATATAACTAATGATTCCTTCCAGTCCTGAAAACACATTACCGGTCCTATTTTGCCTCAGTTATCTGATGAAACTCCTGCTTATTAACTACGAATAACACATGGGGTTGTTTCCTAAGTCAGGAGATCTGCATTCTGGCATTCGTTTTGCTCCTAGCTAGCTCAGTGAGTGTGGGCATGCCATTTAACCTCCTGGTGCCTCAATTTCCTCAGTTATCAAATGGGATTCACATCACGAATTCAGTCAACCTCATTGGATTGTTGTGAGGATTAAAATAACATGGAACCTTTTATTTGAAAAATGAGTTTTATTGTTCCTATATTATTAGTCATACCGAAATAGTTACTATTGTTGTTTTTTCTGTGGTATAACTTTTATACAATCAACAAAATTTGTCCCCTGAAGTTATACTGGGTATCTTGAAACTTAGAGACATATAAATGTGACATGGATAAGTGCCTTTACAGGTTTTTCATCAGTTTAATGAGAATAGTAGTATTTGCTTGTGTTCTACCAACGTGGAATTGAGAGGATTAATGTGCTTAGAGCTCCTTGAAAGTAGGTTGCTTCCTAAACACAAATAAACCTCCGTTATTATTACTATCATTATAGCTGATATTTCTTGCTTAACATATTAACTTCCCTCCGCTGAGCAAACTGCTCAATTGTTGGAGGGACTCATTTCTTTCTTCTCGATGTGTCTTGCTGCTGTTGAGCTAAACAATTCTTTAGCTCCCAGGGTGCTTATTTAATAAATGATGCTGTGAAGTTCCCGAAGAGAGACTTTCCATTTTCCTTTTGTGTGATGGCTGTGATCAGGCTTCAGCACCCTGTGGGCTGGCTCAATGAGAATGTATACTTGGAACTTAGTCACTAACCCGCTTGCTGTATTTAATCTGTGAAGTTCTGTAAACTGTGGAAGTACCTGGTGCCTTTCCTCTTCTCTTGACAATTTCTTCCTCTACTTTTCCTCAAACTTGGAAAAAAAGGTTAATTGCTATACATTTTTGAGCGAATTTTCTCTGACTTTTATAAGGCACTGTGATGTAAGAAAGTTATCAGTACTTTATGTATCTCGTAAAATGCACACACACGTGCAAAATACATCCCAGCTAGAAATTGAGTAGAAATCATAGTTGATGGACCGAAATTGTAGAATCAGGGAGTTATCAAAGAATTTTGAGATCAAGTCCAACTTCTTCATTTCTCAGATGAAGAAAAGATGGCTCAGAGAGATTACATGATGTAGGCAGGACCACACTACAAAGACAGCACTAAAACTTGGACTTCCTGAGGACCGAACCCAGCCCAGCATTGCCTGTTTGTGAAAATAACATTTTATTGCAGCACAGCCACACCCATTGGCTGTGTTGTCTGTGGCTGCATTTGTGCTGCAATGACAGAGTTAGGTAGTCCCCACAGAGACTATATGGCTCACGAAGCCTAATATATTTACTATCTATCTGCCCCTTCACATAGAAGATTGCCCAACCCTGACTAGGCCTTTGGAGTCCTCTGTCTCCAGCTGGCGGAAGGGGAGCAGGCAGGAAGAATATATGAAGTGGGGGTTGGGGAGGTGGCCAGGTCTACTGTGGCACACATCATTTCTGCTCACATTCTCTCGGCAAGCATTAGTCATATGGCCCTGCTTAGATGCACAGAGAGCTGGGAAATGTAGTTCTTTGAAATGTAGTCCTGAGCAGCTGATTCTCAGTGCAAATTCTATCCTATGGAAATAGGATCATGACTTTGATAGCTAGCTAGCTGTCTCTGCCACAGGGTAGTACACACATTTGGTGGGTATCTGCTCAGCCCATGGCCCCCTCTCTGAGAACTATAGCCTCCCAGAGTGTGAGCTCCTATGGCCATGTCTTTGCTGTCTAACCCCACCACTTGTCCTAGACCATTATTGAATTGAAGGATAGCATTTGACCCAAAAGATCCTTCCAGAGATTGTAATCAGATACTAAGAGATGATAGTCAGTCTCTGTGATTTTTTAAAAAACATTTTTCATTTACTAAACATTGTGGCTAAAATGACATATTCAGACTCTCCCTGAAGCCCATGTTTTGTTTTAAACCTATTCCAAATTTTCCAAATTGCTGGGCCTTTTAAAATAATACACATAGCTTATTAGGCTAGGCTAGGAGTACAGCATCATAAAGATAAAAATTGCCTATAATCAGTAATACAAAACTCATGAAGTGGAAAGGCAAAAGGTTACCGTCTTATACTATTCTTTGGTACAATGTGAAATGTGAGCATAATAATACCGTAAGCATTTTAATTGGGAAATGTACGAACATTGAAGCTGTGGGGCAATCACTTTAGCTCCGATAGAAAAGTGGAGAAAGCCACACTGCAGGATGAGCGAAGGATGCAGCAGGTGCTGAGAGGAGAATAGAGACAGGAGACCATGTGGCTGCACGAAGAGCACAGCTTCTTTAGCTCCTGCTGGTTGGGGGTTCCCGGTTCTAGTTCTGCCTGAGGCCCATCCATACTTCCTAACTTTGAGACTTTTAAGATACCCATGTAGTGGACATATATGGTTTTGTCTACCCTGCGTCCCTTCCTTTATTTGGGGGAACAACTTCTCCGCCCCATACCAGTTCCAACATGTGATCACATGACCTTTATCCACAGTGACTGATACAGGAGCAAGGCACATGACCCAAACCAGGACAATCAGAGTCTTCTGGGATATTTTTGAAATGGAAATAGGAAAAAGAAGTTCTTTTCTCCAAAGAAGAGGTCAGCAAACTATGTCCGGGCCAAATTCATCCCACTGCCTGTTTTATTTTTATGTGTTTTTTTTTTGTTTTTTTTGGGTTTTTTTGCTGAGGAAGATTTGCCCTGAGCCAACATCTGTGCCAACCTTCCCCTATTTTGTTATTGGTTGCCACCTCAGCATGGCTGAAAAATGGTACAAGTACGCGCCCGGGATCTGATCCCGAGAACCTGGGCCACCAAAGCAAGTGTGCCGAACACAACCACTACGCACTCAGGGCCAGCCTCTTATTTTTGTTTTTTGAAATAATTAGAGACTCAGAGGAAATTTCAAAAATACTGGAGAGATCCCAATACCCATCACTCAGCTTCCCCCAATGACAACATCTGATGTAACTAAAGTACACTATTAACACCATGAAACTGACACTGGCACAATACAATTAACTAGACTATAGACCTTACTCAGATTCCACCAGCTTTTCACTTTTTAAAAATGTCTTTGTGTATAGTTCTATGGTATTTTATCAAATTTACAGAATCACATAATCACCATCACAATCCAGATACAGAACTGTTCCATCACCACAAAGGAACATCCTCTTGCTATTCTTTTATGGTCACATATTCCCCACTTCCTTCCCTAATGCCTGGCAACCACTAATCTGTTCTCCATCCCTATAATCTTATTTTTTTGAGAATGCTGTATAAATGGGATCATACAGCACATAACATTTTGAAATGGACTTTTTTCACTCAGCATAATACCCTTGAGAGCCATTCAGGTTGTGCATATCAATAGTTCATTCCTTTTTACTGCTGAGTAGTATTCCACAGTATGGATGTACCACAGTTTGCTTAACCATTCACCTTTCCTTTTGAAGGACATTCAGGTTGTTTCCAGTTTTTGACTATTACAAATAAGCATTTGTGTACAGGTTTTTGTGTGAACATAGGTTTTCCTTTTCTAGGATAAATGCTCAGGAATGTAATTGCTGGGTCATATGTCAAGTGTATATGAACTCTTTAAGAAATCACCAGGCTCATTTCCAGAGCATGCCATTTTACATCCCCACCAGCAATGTATGAGAAACCCAGTTTCTTTGCCCCCATGCTAGGATTTAGTACTATCGGTATTTTTATGTTAGTCATTTTAATAGGTTTGTGATAGTATCTCATTGTGGTTTTAATTTGCTTTTCCCTAATGGCTACCAATTTTGAACATCTTTTTATGTGCTTAGTTACCATCTGTATATCTTCTTTGGTAAAGTGTCTATTCAAGTCTTTTGCCAATTTTCTAATTGGATCATTTGTTTTCCTGCTGTTGAGTTTAGAGAATTCTTTATATATTTTAGATATGAGTCCCTTACAAGATATGTGCTTTACAAATATTTTATTCCATTCCACCTGCTGCCTGGTTTTGTTGCTGAAGAAGATTATCCCTGAGTTAACATTTGTTGCCAATTTCCTCTTTTTTTTTTTGCTTGAGGAAGATTAGCCCTAAGCTAACATCCGTGTCAATCTTCCTCCACTTTATATGTGGGTCACTACCACAGCATGGCTGATGTGTGGCGTAAGTTTGTGCCTGGATTCCAAACCTGTGAACCTGGGCCACCAAAGCGGAGTGCACCAAACTTAACCACTACGCCACGGGGCCAGCTCCTGTTGCCTGTTTTTGTAAACAAAATTTTTATTGGAATGTAAATAAACTTTTTTTTTTTACGTATTGGCTATGGCTGCTTTGGTGCTACAGTGGCAGAATTGAGTAGTTGCAACAGAGACCATATGGAGAAAGTCAACATAGAGTAGAAGAGAATAAGGCAGTTTTGCAGAGTTAGAAAAGACCAGGAAGTAAGAGTCCAGGTTCCAGATCTGGATTCAGTCCACTTTGTTTATGCTCCAGCACTTCTAGAGGAACGAGAAAATTCCTCTTTTGCTTAAGCTGGTTCAAGTTGTGTGGGGCAGGTAGGGGACTTGCCATGGGACACAGACAGTGTAAAGGAAAACTAGGATGAAGACCACTGACCAGCCTCAAATAGCCATTTCAGGATTTTTAGAAACCCTCTGTTCTTAAAACTCATCAGAGCAGATGACAGCTCCTGGTTTCCAGTGTCTTCTAATTTAACAGGAGATCTACTCTTTTTCATTTATCCCTTTTCAATGAGTCTTTTTATATGTGAATGATACTTGTGTTTCCTCTGTATTGTACAGACATAATAATAAGAGTATCAGTGAGGGTTCTCCAGAGCAACAGAACAAATAGGAGATTTGTCCTATCACATTTGTTATATTGCATATATCCATATATGTGTATGGAGAGAGAGAGAATGAGGTATTTATTTTAAGAAATTGGCTCATGCAATTGTGAAGGCTGGCAGGTCTGAAATTTAGGGCAGGCCAGCAGGCTAGAAACTATGCATGAGTTGATATAGTCTTGAGTCAGGAATGTATAAGGCAGGCTGACAGGCTGGAAACTCAGGCATAATTTCTATATTATGGTCTTGAGGCAGAATTCCTTCTTTTCTGGGAAACCTCAGTTTTTGCTCTTAAGACCCTCAATTGATGGGATGAGGCCCACGCATATTATCAAGGGTAATCGCCTTTTCTTAAAGTCAACTGATTGCAGATGTTAATCACATCTGCAAAACACCTTCCCAGGAACATATAGACTAGTGTTTGACCAAACAACCAGGCACCATAGCCTAGCCAAGTTGACACAAAATTTATGATCACAATAAGATACAACACAATCACTGCTTAATTCATTTTTTTATTGAAAGACAATTTGGGGATTTTCAGCTACATTTATTTCCTAAATATTTATTTAGCACTAACTATCTACCCACCTACCTTAAGGTATCCACATAGCCACCTCCGTCTGAAGTGCTTCTTACAAGTAGGTCCCAGGGGATGGACACTCACAGAAATCAGCATAACCCCACTTCCTCTCCCTTCCCAGTCTCCAGGAAGGGAACACTCTCCACTCTAGGCGGCCTACCACCCTCTTTAACTCACATGTCAGCCATCCTCACCACTGCTTTCAGGAAACAGCTTCAGTTAGCTCCCTCAAGGGTTAACCTTTAAAACAAAACCCTGAGTAGCCCCTAAAACACAGAGAAGCTCTTAACTCCCTTCCCTGAAGGGGGAGTGATGGAGTGTGAGGTTGTGGGGGTGTAGGGGCTTGGCAAAAACAGACTGGCCCAGAGGATTCAAAGGTTTGGCTCTTCTTGCAGGAGGCAGGAAGAGAGGAGAATTACCCTTTTATTTTTTTGAATTGCCTACAATTGTGAGACAATATAGACTTAAACATCTCAATCGATTGCCTTGGCCACGATTTTGATTCATTTCTTCGGAGGAACAGAGCTAAATCAGACAGTGGCAAGAGACTTGACAGACTCAGGCGTCTGGGTTCTAATCCCAACTTTGCTGTTATTTATAAATATTTGTTGAATGAATCAACAAATTGCCTCAGTGATGTGGCGTTGATCATCACCTCTTACTATCTCCCCTGCTTCATTTGTAAAACAGCAATTACGATATTTGCCCTACTTCTCTCAGAGAATTATCAGACGATTTTGAGACGGAGGAAATGACAAAGAATTTTGAATGAGCATAAAGGTTGGTTACTGTAGGAGGCAGAATAATGGCTCTTAAAGATGCCCAGTCCTAATCCCCAGACCTGTGAATATCTTATTTTACATGGCAAAAGGAATTCAGATAGCAGATGGAAATAAGTTTGCTGGTTAGCTAACCTTAAAATGGGATTATCCTGGATTATCTGGGCAGGACCAGTGTCATCCCAAGGGTCTTTACATGTGGAAGAAGGAGGCAGAAGAGTCAGTGTCAAAGTAACGTGAAAAGACATGGAAACAGATTCTTGCCTCGAGCCTGCAGGAGGAACACAGCCCACCAACACTTTCATGTTAGCCCAGTGAGGCCCATTTCAGGCTTCTGTCTTCCAGAACTGTAAGATAATAAATTTACATTGTCATACGACACTAAATCTGCAGTGATCTGTTACAGCAGCCACAGAAAACAAATAGAGTTATTTTTAAATGTTTTACATGGCATTGGTTCTTAAAACACCAGAACAAGAATGGATCTCTCTAGATTATTAACTATAGTCAGATACTTGTCACCCAAACTGAGATCTCCATGGGTAAGGCTCCTGGTGCAAAATTAACTTGAAATATCCTAGTACCGACCATCCAGCACTTTATATAGACATGCATTTTACATCTTTGGGTTTGTTATGGACAGCAGTGTTTCTTAAAGTGAAGTGTGGGGTATACTAATCTCCTAGGGCTGCCATAACAAACCAGGATGGCTCAAAACAACAGAAATGTATTCTCTCACTGTTCTGGAGACTAGAAGCCTGAAATCCAGGTGTCAGCAGGCTGACTCCCTCCGAAGGCTCTAGGGAAGAATCTTTTCTTGCTTCTTCTAGCTTGTGGTGTTGCTGGCAGCCCTTGGTGTCCCTTGGCTTGTGGCAGCCTAACTGCAATCTCTGCCTCCCTCTTCACATGGCCTTCTTCCCTGTGCATCTCTGTCTTCAAGTCTCTTTCTCCTTCTAAGGACACCAGTCATTGGCTTTAGAGCCCACCCTAATCCAATATGACCTCATCTTAATGTGATTACATCTGCAAAGACCTTATTTCCAAATAAGGCCACATTCACAGGTACCCAGGGTTAAGACTTCAACCTACCTTTTAAGGGGACACAGTTCAACCCAACACAGAGGGCTACTTCCTGAGAATTCCCTCTTGGGCTTGTTAAAGATTCAAATTCTGGAGGCCCACCCAAGCCCACCTGATTGGGTTTCTGGGTTTCAGGCCTAAAAGTCTGCTTATTTAACAAGCTCCTGTCGTAAGTATTAGTCACCCTAAACTTTGAGAACCAATAATATGTATAATAGTTTTATTTTTCATAATTTAAAAATGGTAAGGGAAGACAATCTAGTTTAAAGCCTCTTTTTGTCTTCCAAATATTTATTTTACATATTTATAGAGGTGCAAAATGCAGAGAAGCTCTCCTGTGCACAGAGGTATGCACAATTTCCGCAAGATGCTAAAGGTTGCCAAGAAAAACATCAGGGGTTCAAATGCTTGCATAAACACAAAACTGACCTGTTTTTACTTTTAAGCTTCCCCCAAACGACCTCCAAGTTGGGAAATTTCTTGGCTTAAGACCAGAAAAGGTACCCAACAAAAACAGTAATTTGAAGGAAAAAGACGTGGCCTTTGAGTCCCGGAAACACAACGTGGTCCCAAGAGAAAGAAACAAGCCCTGACACGCTTTCTGACAGTAACATAGGTGCCTAATGTGGAGGTGGCCTGGGGAAGTGGGGAACAAAGGAATGAGAGAAATTCTGGAGAATCTGACAGAGGCAATTCGATTTCCTTGGAAAGTTCTGTGTTGTGCTAGTCTCCCCTCTGAGAATGTTAGCTATAAGCCAACGCACGTGAATGCCGGATCCTAAATAAGTCAACCTCCACCCCACCCTTTGTTTTTTCTACCCAAGATTCATTTAAAGAAGGTTAAAGTACATGGGTTGTATACAAAGTATTGAGAAAGATGTATGCCAAAATATAAACAGTGCCTATCTCTCTAGATGGTGGGATTTTGTTGGTTTTTATCTTTATAATTTTCTGTATTTGATTTTTTTCAATGATTATGTGTGGTTTACAAAATCAAAAAATAATCCACTATATAATTTTATAATAGTTGCACATATGAATATTTTAAATGTGAATGTGAGATGGTAAATAAAATAACAGCAAATGATTGAATTGGTTTTGAATAAAAGTCGGACCCTTAATTAAGATTCTTTTGTTCTTTGTAGCAGACCGTTGTATCCCAAAGAAAATCAGGAACAAACAAAGGAAAAAGAGACAGAAGCCTGTGGCTCTCTAACAAATGGTTTTATTTTCTCTCTCTTCTCCTCCCACCTCTCAAATTTGAGGATGAGGAGAAAGCAGGAGAAAAGAAGAGGAGAGGAGAGGCGGGTCAGAGGAGGAGAGGAAGTGGGAGTCGGCCTTCAGGGCCCAGGGTGTGGCTGAGATCAGGGGCAAGCAGCTGAGGGATTGGTTGGGAGATGGATGCAGGGCTGGAACATTCCTTGGAGTCTATAAAGGGGCCTGCTGAAATTTTTATTTACAGACTAAAGGGATTGTATTAAGAAACAAATGATTTGACTGTTGGTCCTGATTTGTCCCATCGGCCCCATAGGGCCTACTCTTTTTTTTTTTTTAGCACAGAACCCTATGCCTTATCGTATATATCATGTATCATTTATTTTTACATAACATGGCAGTAAAGGCATGATCCATCTCTTAAATAATGCTTTCTAGAACATTTCTAGCTAAGAGGCAGTTTACAGAGTTTAAAGTTTTAAAATATAATCTTACAGAATTAAACTTATGTTTTTATTTTCTATGTATTTTCTGACAGGTAAAAAATAACTTTGTAATCTTCATCACACAGCAATATATACCCATAATCCACACTCCCAACCATAGCATGATCTTTGCTGGGCTAGGGGTATGGCAGGACTGACTAGAGGTTTTCTTCAACACTCCTCCTTCCTACGGAGATGCTGTGGAAGGGAAGAGAAAGAATTGGGGAGATGCCAAGATGAAGCGTGTGAGAAAAATAGAAAGGAGCAGACTTTGTTTAAAGATTGGGGAAAAAAAAGAAAGAATTAAGCTGGTTAAAAGTGAGGGTAAGAGGCACGGCATAATGGGGGCTGGAGGCAAAGAGAAGCCATTTCAGAGCAGCACAAAACTTTCATGAGGTGAGGAGGAGGAAGAGAGGCTTTGCCAGCACCGGTGGCTGGGTCATCCTGGTGTGTGGTTCTGAGCCCAGGACCTACCTTTGGAATCCTGGTCAGAAAGGCTCATCCCTCCAGTGTCCAGGGAGCTGAAGGCAATGGTTGGGCCAGAACGGAACAGGGAAAGGGAGGCTGAGGAATCGACAGGAGAAAAATCAACACTCACCGCTCTGCTTACTCCTATAAAGTATGTGCGCCTCATCCTAGAGCAGAGTCATTGCTTGCTCTCGAACAGTGAGCTGAGCGTGATGCTACTGTGATGTCCCAGCTGAGGGGAGATGGGAAGGAAACCAACATTTGACAAGCTCCCACTAGGTGCCAGGCACTTTGCCAGAAGCTTTTTACATTATTTTATTTAATCCTCAAAACAATACAGGGAGATGGCACTGTTGATCGCATTTTGCAGATGAGGAAACGAAGGCACATGGAGATTAAATACTTGTCAAAATCATAAAATTAGTAAGTGGCAGGGCTGATCTTTAAACCCAGGTATGATCTATCTAGCTTGAAAATCATTGCTGTTTTCGCTGAGTAGAAACACCCTGGCATAGCAGAGAGTTCAAATCTCTCCCTTTGTTTTTGCTTCTGGTCGCTGCTGCCATCAATTACATGAGGACTTTGGCCTCGAACTTTTAAGCTCATCGTTTAGTATCGGTATTGCTGTTGTAGGGTGTGTTAGTCCAGGTCTTCCAAGGAGCAGACCTCAAGATGGGATTAGGTGTGCAAAGATTTTATGAAGAGAAATGCTGATGTGAGAGAATATGGGGCAGGAGTGGGAGAAGGCCCAGAGCAGTCAGACTTCCACGTAAGTCTGATCCCAGTGAGGAAAAAAGGAGGGAAGATTGGATGGAGGCATCCCAGATGGAACGGTCTAAGGAAGGCTTGGTAAAGCCTTTGAGGAGTCCTTGAGCCAAAGTCGGCTGTGAGAGAAGTTCCACATCTCCTAGGAATGAGCAGCTTTGGGCATCATGATCTGTGTGCAACTGCTGTGATGGACAAAAAAACGAAAGACAACCCACAGGATGGAAGAAAATATTTTCGAACCATATATCTGATACGAGATTTGTATCCAGAATATATAAAGAACATAATTCAATAATAAAAAGATAAATAACCCAATTTAAAAATGGGCAAAGAATCTGAGTAGTAATTTATCCAGTGAAGATATATAAATAGCCAAAAACCATGAAAAGATGCTTAACATCATTAGTCATTAGGAAAATGCAAATCAAAACCACAATGGGATATACTTCACATCCACTAGGATGGCTATAATAAAAAAAAATGGGCAATAACAAGTATTGGCCATAATATGGAGAATTGGAACCTTTGTATGTTGCTGGTGGGAATGTAAAATGGTGGAGCTGCTTTGGAAAACAGTCTGGCAGTTTCTCAAAAAGTTAAACACAGACCCAGTAATTCTCCTCCTAGGTGTATACCCAAGAGAATTGAAAATACACATCTACACAAAAACTTATACCAAATGTTCATAGCAGCTTAATTCATATTAGCCAAAAAGTTGATACTGATGAATGGATAAACAAAAGTGGCATAGACATACAATGGAATATTATTTGGTCATAAAAGGAATGGTGTATGCACACACACACGCTCATGGGCGCGTGCACACACACATGGGGATATTATTTAGCCTTAAAAAAGGAAGCAAATTCTGTCATACACTACAACATGATGACCTTGGAGGACATTATCCTAAGTGAAATAAGCCAGTCACCAAATGACAAATAATGTATGATTCCACTTATATGAAGTTCTTAGAGTAGTCAAAATCATAGAGACAGAAAGTAGAATGATAGTTGCCAGGAGCTGGGGAGAGAGGGAATGGAGAATTGTTATTTAATGGGTATAGAGTTTCAGTATTGCAAGATGAAAAGGGTTCTGGAAATTGGTTACATAACAATGTGAATGTACTTAACATAACTGTACACTTGAAAATGGTTAAAATGACATCTTTCATGTCATGTGTATTTTACCAGAATTGAAAAAAAAAGCAAAAAAAAAAAAAGGAATGAAGTACTAACACATACCATAACATGGATGAACCTTGAAAACATTATGGGAAGCCAAAGGAGCCAGATATGAAAAGCTGTGTGTTACAGGATCCCATTTATAAGAAATGTTAAGAAGTCTTTGGAGACAAAAAGTAGGTTAGTGCTTTTTGCCGTGACTGGCGGGAGTGGGGAATGAGGACTGACTGCTGCTGGGAACACAGTTTCCTTTTGGTGTGATTAAAATGATATGGAATTAGATAATGGTGATGGTTGCACAAATTTGTGTATATACTAAAAATCACAGAATTGTATACTCTAAAAAGGGTAAGTTTTACAGTATGTAATTTATATCTCAATAATGATATTATTTTTTACAAATGCTGTGATGGATTTCATAGCACATCAGTCGCTGGGGCCCCAGTCAATTATACTCCCTAGTGTTGCAGATCTGCGAGATGCATTTTCATGGCGACCACACACGAAGCTCCATTTCAAATATATTTTTGGTGTTCATCATGATTATAGTTACCCAAAATGCATTCAGTGCAGACCTGAGAGGGGTAATGGACTAAATTATTTCCCCAAATGATTTCTTTTTCCAGGAAGCAGTAAATGCATGGTCCCGAATTTCTCATTGAGGATAGATACGTTTTGATGCTATTTCACTGCTGCAACCATTTTGATTCTGAGAGAGCAAAGGATGTATCAGCGGAAAATATGAAATGGCTTCAGATCTACTTTGTGACCCTAACAAACATAAAAAGTAGTGTGAAACAACTTGGTATTTTCAACTGCTGACCAGAACCACACTTAGGCAAACTGTCACTGGCATCGTTACTGCCATCATCCTCACTTTGGGCAAATCAAGTGGAAAGAAAGAAGGATGCAATGAGCCCTGCGGAAATAAGGTGGGAATGCTTGTGGCTCAAGGGAATTTTTTTTAAAGTTCCTCATGTTTAAGCGAAAGATAAAGCAAATCCAATTTTTAAAAAAATTTCCCAGAGAGGTGGAAAGGATAAAAGGAGGGAATAGCGATCAAAGCTAGACATTTCTGAAATTACTTAGATGTTTGACTTTGGAATAATGTTAATGTTTTACATGATTAAAATAACCACAAAAATGAAATTAATGAACCTATTTGTGGATTGACTGGGTTGCTTAACCACACAGAGAAGAACAATTTCAAAGTATTTTAAAACATCATAATTTGACTGAGATGTACCTGAAGACAAAAAGAAGTATAAAAAAACACAAATTTTTTCCAGTAGTCATATTGTTAGTAATATTGGTATAGTTATTCTAAACTATTATGTATGCAATGGGATAATGCAAAGCAATTATGTTAATTTATTAGGAGTCAAGATTTCCAACATAAAAGAGTTACAAATAGAAAATCAGAGAAGTCAAGTGAAAACCATGTAATCCTAAATTTGAATTAGAAATATCAATGCATGATGCATTTTCTATTAAAATAATATTTCCTAGTTCTAGCTACTGGAAAGGCCTAGGAACAAGGATAAACCCAGTATCATTGATCTACCTAGCACCCAGACAGTGGTCTTGAAATACAACAGCCCACCGAAAGGACTTCTTGAGGAAATGACTAATTAACTAGGGCAGGAAATGATTGTGACGAGCCCAGAATATCTTCTCACATTAGAAAGTAAGGAAGCTATGAAAAACTACTGGGGTCATGACAAAAGGATTCAGAAGTCAATTTGAAGAGGCTCCAGTGGGTCAAAGAGGGGACAATCCAAGCATCAAGATGAATAATAACTGCAATGGTTATTAATTGATTACATTAATATATTACACTACATTATACATTAAATACATTAAAACCAACAAGTGTTTAACGATGCTAAACAAACAAACATTACTGATCATCTTTGGAGAATGCTAGGGAACCAAATCATTTTTACGAAAAAAAAAGAAAAAGAATCAAGCATTTATTCTGCCTTTCTTACATAGCTTATACTTCAGGACAATCAAATTATTGATAAGAGGAAGCTTCTCTTGATAGATCTAAGCTAATAAATGAAGAAGGAATGATTGCTAGAAATAGTATATGACCATTTTGAGACCCTCTTATGAATTAATAGATATAGACAATGATCATCAATGGGTTGTGAATATAGGGACAATCAGACATTTTGTGCCCCCTAGTGGAAGTTCACCATTTATAAAGTATCCGTGATAAACAAGCAAACATGAATCCAATATAGTAACCATTAGCAACATGTGTCTATTTCAATTTCAATTTAAAATAACCTCTATGTGCTGTCCAATATGGTATGCACTAGCTATTTGTGGCAATGTGAATTTAAGTTAATTAAAATAAAATAAAATAATTCAGTAGCTCAGTCACACTAATGCAATAGCCATACGTGCAGATATAGATCACTTCTATCATCACAGAAAGTTCTGCTGGACAGGGCTGAAAACCTAACTACTAGTTTACAGGAAGTACAGGGACTAAAGAATATGATTCACACAGTGTGAAGATTCAGTCAGCACGTCCAGGATGAGGGAAACTCTACAGGACAAACGAGCCAGTTCTTTGAACAAATAAATTACAAGGTAAAAAAAGGAGGGAGAGAGAACATATAGTTTGAAAGAGACTTAAGAAAAACATCAACCAAATGTGAAGTATGGGTCTAATTTGGATCCTTATGGTAAAACTCTGAAAAAACTAATGAGGCAATTGAGGAAATTTGAACACCGACTGGGTGTTTCATATACTAAGAAAGTATTACTATTTTTTAGTGTTGGTGATATAATGGTTATGTCTAATAAAACATTTTATCTTTTAGCATCATATCTTTAAATGTTTACAGAAGGAATAATTTGATGTCTAGATCTAGCCTTAAAGTAATCCAGTTGGGAGAGAAAGAGGATCAGGGCATAAATGGCGTGAAATTTGCCATATTTGATAACTCTTGAAATTGGAGATTCCATTAAAGTATTCTATTTTTTGTGTATGTCTGAAGTTTTTTCATAAGAAAAGTTTTTTAAATGACTGGTTTGTCTTTTAGAGTCATAAAGTAGGTCTAAAACCATTTGATGTTTTCTGCTGTTGTATCTTTTTTTATTCTCCATGTCAGAATGTTTGGAGCATGGAAATGGTGGCATCATATCGCGCTGCTTGTTTTCTGATGAGCTCTCTCACTCTTTCATGAGTTACCTAAACTTGCTTTCCCATTACGTTAGCTTTAAGACCATTTAGATAGGTGTCCAGTAGCCATTTGACATTCAACATACACTACGAAGTGATCATTGCACCCAAAGAACCATGGAAGATCCTGGAGGTACAAAGATGAATAAAATACAGTTCTTGACTTTAGGGAGCTTACACTCTCATGAGGAGGTGGTCTTAGAATTCATAATAAATAAATTACTATGAGAAAGTAGGCACAAAGTTTAGAGGGGCCTGAAGAAGGGATTGGCCCATTATATCTTGGGGTGGTGGAAAAGATAGACTTCAGAGAAAGTGGACTTTGCACAACATTTTGAAAGAACAAAAATGTGGTATCCAGGTTGACAGCATGAGCAAAGACAGACAGGCATAGGAGAGGCCGGCATGTTTGAGAACTACACACACACTGTCTCACTGCTCTAGAGGTGTTTGTTAGTAAAACTTCTGTGTATTCCAAAGAATTACTGTCTTAGGAATGGGAAATTTCAATTCAATTCAATAAACATCAATTCAATTTAATGAAGACCTAGCAAAGCAAATGAATAACTGAAAATATTCTATCATTTGAGCACTTTCTATGCAGTTAACACTCTCCCAGAGTCTGTGGAGGGCCCAAAAGAAAAATAGGAAAAACTCCTAAAGGATTTTTTGGTCTTGTTAGAGAAGTAGGATTTACATGGGTGGAATAATTATAGAGAACAATTAGAGAATTCCTGAGGAAGGAAGAAGAAACTTAGGAGAAAAAAAAAAGGCCAAGGTTTTGTTCTAAGCTAATTGTGTGGGTAATGAGAGTTAACACTGAGGGCTCCAGTACATGTCAGGCCATGTGGAGCACTCACACATATGACTTCATTTAAGCTCATATTCAGGAACAGAAAAACCTAGATCGCAGTGACTTGTACAATGGAAGTTTTTCTTCCATATTTTAACTATAGATATTGGGAAGGACATTCCCCAAGTTTGCCTCACTCAACTTTAGCTGGTCTTTACAAATACATCTGTGCCTGCATGGGGTGTGGGGGAGAGCAGGGAGGTTGGGAGGGTCCATCGGGGTGACACTGACCCAAGGAAGTCTTTGGGCTGCCTAACTATGATGAGAGGATGTGAACAGAGGAGCTGGGCCAATGTGATTTCTTCTCTGGGCAAACTGATCTGCAAACACAAAGAACTGGCTAGTTGGAAGAGGATTCAAGAGGGGAGCAATACATGAAGAGCAAGAAGCTGAATCACTTTAATGGCTGAATGCCACTGAGAAGTCCCTATGGCCCAACCCAACTACCCATTCTTATTTTTCTAAGGTCTAGTTATTTGGCTTTTCTAAGGTCTCTTTACACATTTATCCTTTTATAACTGGTATGAATTTTAGAGTCTTAGGACTCAGAAGTGCAAAGATTTTTTTTTAACTCAACTGTCATCTTCAGTTTCAACTCAGTCTCTTTTGGGTAAATATACATCAAATATGGAATTCTCTCTTCCCTCTTCTCATTCCTTTCTCCCTGGAGGGATGTAAATTCCCAGGAGGAGAGGAATGGGCATGTACATGGAGCCCTGGCATCAGGAGCAAGCACTGGTCTGCAATGTTCACTCTCCCCCAGGGGCCCATGTGGCCCTGAGTGATCGCCTTTGTTTCCACTGCATCCCTGGCTGATGGCTCTAACTCTAACGGCTCTGAGACTGGTCCGACACTGTGCTTCTTCTTCCTTCAGTGGCCTAAGTAGTCACCTCCATTTTCTCTTGGAGGGTCAGAGACTGATGGTTGTGTTCTCAGAACCATGCTGTTGTTCACTGGATTGTGAGAGGATGCCCTAACCTAGTTGTGAAAAATCTAGAATCTTCCTAGACCCCTCCCCCAGCCATCACAGTCTGCTCGGGATGCAGCACTTCTCTCTGAGACTTGAACTCTTTCCAGCTACAGCCCTGGGGGCCAGGCACAGCCCCTTCTGTCCATGGAGCTCCCCAAATGTTAGCTTTCATTTAACAATCTGCACTCTGTCACACACAATCTAGCCTATGCTGAATGAAACTCAAGTCCTGGATGAGTTCTCCTAGGATCTTCTTTCCTATCCCCTGCTGAAAATTCACTTTTGAGAGATAGGTAACCTGCTCTGGAGTGTTCATGAGTGCTTCTCCTCTCTGTAGGTTGTTGCATCATGCTCCCAGGTGCTGAACCCTTTCAGGAAATACAACCAAACTGGCCTCTCTCAACCTGTCTGACTCCTGCATTAGAAAACTTACTTCCAAGACTACTTTTGTTTCTGTTCCTAGTTTTAAAAATCTGAATTGGAACTCAAAGCTAAACAATAAGTTCTTTGTTCTTGCCTTCATACACTCTCTTCCTAAAGATATTGAGCATGGAAAGTTACCTGCTGTCTGAAAAGGAGAGACATGTAATGGTTACAGGAAAGCTTGCAGAGAAAACCTTAACTGATATTATCTGCTATATTACAATATTTGAGTATCTTGATGAAGTTTCTTGCAACCTGTGCAGCACAGCACAGAAATCCTCTTTATAATGTGGATATTTGGGCTCCCGGATAATTCACGGTATAGATTTCCTGAATTACAGTGCGAGATGTGCATGACATCATTCTATCCACAGGAAGCAATTCAGTCCACAATACAACCAATCCTTGAAATAGCTCCATTACTAGATTTTTCTACATAGCCAATTCTTTCTATTTTACGTGTAAGATAAGTGAAATCCACTGAGGACCTACCCACCTCATTTTCACTAGTATCCTCAACATCTATCTAAACATATTCTTTTTTATGGGCATGAACAATTTTATCTAGTGAAACAATTAAAACACTAGTTCGGAATTTTTCCTTTTTTCCCCAATCCTTAAGGAAGATACTAAAGAAGAGAGAAACAGAAAAAAGTCAGGACATGATGAAATGTTAAATAAATGGTAAAAATGATAAAAATTTGTAAAAAGCCAATCTATGCTAGGATTATATCTGTGTAGAATGAATGCATCCAAATTCAGAATAGAAAGGAAGCCTGGAAATTGGAAACGAGCTGACTTTTTAGTAGGGTGGGATTGTGATTATTTAACTCTTTAAAATTTTTAGCTAGTATTATTGTGTTAATAAGCAGAGGAAACATTCTAAAGCATACAATAATTTGGGTTTACAACAGAAAGATCGCTTTTAAAGATGGAGAGGAAATGGGAGAGAGTAGAAGAAGAAAGTCTAAATAATCTTTGAATTTTGGTAAATTCTAACTTCAATTCTCCTTGGCTGAGAAGAAATGACAAGAAATCTATACTTAGAAGTCACATTAAAACAAAACTCTAACATCTCACACGTAAGCTTTGGGTAATTCATTTCGTTAGATGCGTGTGCAGGAAGGAGACCGTTTCCGCCAAATGGAACAATTTCGACGTCTAATTTGAGGTCAGACTCCCTTTTGCAGAAGGGGTTTTTGTCTGGCTCACACAGGCAACGCCGAGCCTCTCCCGCTTGTCCTCTCTGGATTATTTGCTTACTCCGGGAGATGAAAAGATGGCATGGTTTGTGAACCAGGAGTTGTTATTCTTTGCCTGCATATCATGTTGGCTTTCTCGTAAGAAAAATCACAAGAATATATAAAAGTTTTTGATGAATAGGACCCTTTATTTTTAGGAGAAAATGGATGGAACAGTTTGGGGCTTTGGGGCCGCCTGTTGCTCTCATGTGAGCACCTCCCACAGCCCTGACTTTTATTCCGCCGCGTGCTTGGTGCCAAGATTTACACGGCCGCTGTGGGGAGCAACTGGATTTAGCATAAGTAAGAAAAACTGCTTTTCCCCTGGGGAGAGACAAAAAGGATAAGTGCACAAGGCACAGAGACAATATTATCGGGAGTTATATTCCTGTTCGGCTCTTTTATTCACTCTGAATCCTGGATTCTGTTGCAAATAATAAAAGCAAGAAGCCAGTTGGCTTGGAGCCAAGTTCTGGGATTAGCAGAAGGAACTCTTTTATTTTGAGCTAAAAAAATGTTTGTCAGTGATGGTTCTATACATTACAAATATGGCCATTTGGAGTAAATATTGGTGTTTCTTTGTAAGTTGAGATATTGCCAGGAAAGCGCAAATTAATAACAATTTGAATTAGGCAGGGAAAGAGAAGTTTCTGTCAGGGCGCCTGGGAACCCAGGTGCTGTTCGTACACACCTGGTACTGCTGCCACACTTTCTCTGTGTGCACCGTGTTCTCTGAGTTTGGGTTGGATTGTTATTATTACCTTAATAATCTTTTCTCTCCCTCAGTTCAAATTGTGAGGTACTTTAACCCTCTAAAACTAAATGATGTCATTTTTCCCGTTGCACTATCTCAAATATCTGCCCCCCCCCTTTCATAAAATACGTTAAATAGGTTGCAAGAACTCATTTTGAATTCACACAAACCTGGGTTGGAATCCTAGCTTTGCTGCATGCTACCTACCTATCTTTATGATCCTAGGGAAAGTATTTAATTGTTCTTCACTTCAATTTCTTTATTGAAAAAATGGGGAATAATAATATTACACATCTCATTGAGTTTTGTGAAGATCAATGAGACAATACCTAAAGAACATTTTGCATTGCACCTATGCAATACCACTATTGCATAGTAATGGCAAGTACTCAACAAAATTTTGTTATCTTGATCATTATTGTGGGGTAAAGTGGTATTCAGAGGGAAATTTATAGCTTAAAATATAAAAAATAAGAAAGTCTTAAAAATGAAATAAGTACTCAACTTAAAAAGTTAGGAAAAGACAAAGAAAATGTTTATGTTATAAACATGATGACTTCCATTTATAGTTATATAGAAGACCAGATGTCCTGAGAAAATCTTCCAGTATGGAACTAGAAATTCTGGATAAAACATACTTTAAAAAATCTTTTAAAATAATTGGCTGGCTAATTGGGCAAAGGAGGACTATCCTTGCCTTAGATAATGTGAAAGTAAAATCCAGAGAGGTAAGACTATCTGATGCTGGCGTTTGCCATGGAGGTTTCTGGCTATATTAGGTGGCCATACGCTGAGGAGGATAGATAAAAACACAGGGCCTGTAAAAGGTGAGAGAATGCACTGGAAAACATCCCTATGAAGCCAGAATTCTAGGTACATTCAAAAGGGTTGAATCGGAGCATGGTGGTGAGGATGGGTGTGCCCAAGAGAAAGAGACAGTGGGGGGAATTTATCTATTGACTTTAGATCTAAATGAAAAGTAAAAATGGAGGAAAATACTAGGAGAATATCTAACCACAAGTTTGTTATCACATGTGTTTTAAGCCAGAATTTATACCATCTGTATTACCCAATCCCCAATAAATCTAAGCCAACTATTCAGTTAAAAGTGTTCCCAAGTAATGCAAACTGGTGCAGCCACTATGGAAAATAGTATGGAGATTTCTCAAAAAATTAAAAATAGAAATACCATATGACCCAGCCATCCCACTACTGGGTATCTATCCAAAGAACTTGAAATCAGCAATTCCAAAAGTCCCATGCACCCCTATGTTCATTGCAGCATTATTTACAATAGCCAAGACCTGGAAGCAACCTAAGTGCCCATCAAGTGATGATTGGATAAAGAAGATATGGTATATATACACAATGGAATACTACTCAGCCATAAAAAAGGATAAAATCGTACCATTCACAACAACATGGATGACTTTGAGGGTATTATGTTAAGTGAAATAAGCCAGACAGAGAAAGACAATCTCTGTATCACTCCACTCATATATGGAAGTTAAACATGTGGACAAAGAGAACAGATTAGTGGCTACCAGGGGAAAGGGGGGGTGGGGAGTGGGCACAAAGGGTAAAGTGGTGTACCTACAACACGACTGACAAACAATAATGTACAACTGAAATTTCACAAGGTTGTAAACTATCATAATCTTAATAAAAAGTAAAAAAAAAAAAAAAGTGCTCCCAAGTATTTGGTTAACAGGAACAGAATATCAGAATAAATCTAAAGAAGGCAGAAGGATGGAAATAATAAGAGAAAAAATTAATGAAATAGAAAATGAAGAAACAGTAAAGTATATCTTTTAAAAAGACTAACAGTAGGGATAAACCTTCAGAGAGCTTGACCAGAAGAAGGAGAAAACACAAACAACATTAGCAATGAAAAGAGGACGTAACTTAGATGCTAAAAGGATTTAAGAAAATGTTTGGAACACTTTTGCCAATAAATTTGAAACCAGGTGAAATGCACAAAGTCCTAGAACAGTGTTTCTCGAACTTTAGCATGTATCAGAATCATCTGGAAGGCTTTTAAAAATACAGATTGCTGGGACACTCCTCTAGAGTACCTGATAGGTAGGTCTGAGATGGAATCTGAATATTTGCATTTTAAGCAACTTCCCAGTGATGAAACATTGAGAACACTGTCCCAGAAAATATAAATTACCAAATACACTCCAGAAGAAATAGAAATTATTTTATAATTCAATGCTTTCTTATTTTCTTCACATCATGGTGCACACACACAGAAACCTCAATAATACTGTATGGCACCCTGGAGTAAACAGATGAGGCTGCTCTTGAACTCTACTTATCCCAGGCCTGCCTTGACCTACCTGCTCCTGGCAGCCCCAGGGGTTGAAGGACCAATCTCCTGGGCTCGTCGGTAATCCATATTCCGCATACCAGTGTGTCTTGGTTCTCCTGCTGGGAAGCTTTGCGCTAGGAATTACACTTAGATGTATTAGTTATCTGCAGCATAAAAAATAACCCCCAGATTTAACAGCTTAAAACAACGTACATTTACTATCTCACAGTTTCTGTGGGTCAGGAATCCGGATGTGGCTTAGCTGGGACCTCTGGCTCTGGGCTTTCACACGGCTGCTATCAGCATGTCAGCAGGAGGTGCAGTCATCTTCTGGGGAAGAATCCGCTTCCAAGTTCATGCACTTGGTTGTTGGCAAGTGTCAGTTCCTCCTGGGCTGTTGCACTGAAGGCCTCAGTTCCTCTCTAGTTGTTGGCTGGAGCCCTCAGTTCCTTGCCCTGTGGGTCTCTCCATAGGTACAGCTTGCTTCAGCAACTTGCTGCTTGCAAGTAAGCAAGAAGAGAAAGAGAGAATGAGAGCTAGGCAGAAGTCAGGCTTTTGAAACCAAATCTCAGAGGTGGCATCCCCTCCCTTTTGCTGTATTCTGTTAGTTAGAAGCAAGTCACTAGGTGCAGCCCACCCTTAAGAGGAGGGAATGATGCGTGGACATAAAAACCAGGAAGTGGAGATCGTTGGGAGCCATCTCAGAAGTCTGCTTACCACACACCTTACCATCCCTGGATGGTAGGGTTGATGCGTCACGTTCAGCCTTACTGGATAGTTCCGGATTGCCGTCTAACAGTGTTTGATAGTTACCATCATTACAAATTCTCACCAACCTTGTTGTCGTCAGACTTTTTAATTTTTGCCAATCTGGGTGTGTATAAAACATCATATTTCTCTAGAACTGATGAGGTTGAGCAGATTTTCATATGTTTACTCACCACCTAGATGTGTTCTTCTGTGTAGGGCTCTTCATATTTGTCCATTTTTATATTAGAATTTTTAAAATTTTTTTCTTATTGATTCAAAGGAGCTCATATGTCTGGATACTAACCCTGAGTCCCCTATATGTGTAGTGAGAATCTTCCTCCAGTTTTTGTCGTCTGTTTTCACTTTCTTGATATCTTGATATCTTTGGAGAAACACCAGTTTTATTATTTTGATGTAGCTGAATTTTTGCTTCCAGTTTTGTGTTAAGAAATTCTTTGTTACCTCAAAGCTAGAAAGATAACATTCCACATATTCTTCTAAAGTTTTAAAGTTTTGTCTTTAAGTCCTTCATCCATCTGGAACTGATTTTTGTGTATAGTGTGAGGTAGGAGTTCTCTTAACTTTTTCCCTCATGTGGCTAATCTAGTAACACTTATTGAATAGTCTGTGCCCTTCCTCCTAACCTACAATGCCATGGGTAAGCTTTCTGTATATTAATCTACTCATGGATCTCATTCTGGACTTTGTTTTGGTCGGTTGAGCTATCTCTGAACTAACACATTCTCAATTACTAATGACTTTATAATGAATCTTAATACCTGGTAGTAGAGTCATTGCTTCCGCTTGTCCTTCTCCAGGAGTGTTTGGGCTATTCTCGGCTCTTGGCTCTCCTGTATTTTAGGATCAGCTAGTCAAGTTCCATGAATAGAATATTATTAAATATATCAGTCATTTTAGGGAAATATTGTTTACATCTTCTTTAATGTCCCTTATTTAAGTTTTCTGATTTTTCCCATAAAAGACTTGCACATCTTTTGTTAGATCTGTTCGAAAGTGCTTTAATTTTTTTGTTGCCATTGTACCTAGCATCTTTCTTTTAATAGTATTTTATATATATTTGTTGCTTAGGTGCAGACTTGCAATTACGTTTTGTTTATTGATCTTATACCGGTCTGAAAGTTTTTTCCTAGTTTTTGTCCAGTTTTAGTATCAAGGTTGCACCAACTTCAGATAATGAGTTGGACATAATCCTTCTTTTTCTATTCTCCCAGATTTCATGTATGATTGGAATTCTCTCTTGAATATTTGCCTGTTCTTGCCTTTAGAAATAGCCAGGCCTGGTGTTTTCTTTGTTGGAAGATTTATAACTACTAATTAAATTTCTTTTTTTCTTTCTTTTTTTTTTGAGGAAGATTAGCCCTGAGCTAACTACTGCCAGTCCTCCTCTTTTTGCTGAGGAAGCCCGGCCCTGAGCTAACATCGTGCCCATCTTCCTCTACTTTACACGTGGGATGCCTACCACAGCATGGCGTGCCAATCGCTGCCATGTCCGCACCCGGGATCCAAATCGGTGAACCCCGGGCTGCCAAGAACCGGAACGTGCGCACTTAACCGCTGTGCCACCAGGCCAGCCCTAATTAAATTTCTTTAATTGGTAATAGCAGAGTTTCCTATCTGGTGTGCCACATAAGCAAATGGATGTGTTCTGAATGGGCTTCAGAGATTTTAAAACTTCAGCCCTGAGGAGGCCTCAGCAGATTGGTGAGAAGTGGACAGAGGGCTGCAGGAGCCTCTGGCCTAGTTGCCTCTGGTCATAAGCATCCTTGTCCCTTTATCCACTTTGTGCCTTTGATGTATATTACTAAAGATCTTTTACTTCTCCATAAAAATCTTGTACATATTTTGTTGGATTTATTCCAAGGTGCCTTACAATTTGTTGTTATTGGATTGGGATCTTTATTTTAGTTGTATTTTTAAAATATTTGTTGCTAAAATATAGACTTGCAATTGTAGTTTGTCTATTGATCTTATTTATGGCCAACTTACTAAACTCTCTTATTAATTCTAATAGTTTTTCTATGTAATAGCTTTTGTGTACTCGTGTGCCATGATGTGAAGACAGTTAGAAAGCATTGCTTTAGAGAAAGTCTAGCCTTAGTTTCTTCATCTACAAAATGGGACTGAAAAAGTGCCTGCTCCATAAGATTGTTACGAAGATTAAATGGTTGATCCAAGTTAGGCAACAGAGAAGTACCTAGTACACAGTAGGTGTTTAATTGCTGCTAGCTGTTATCCTTATCTTTACATCCTTCCTCTTCCTTTACTTAAGACCTTGTGTTTTCCTCTTGCAGGCTCAACCTGATGCCTTAAGCCATCAGCAGTGGGTTTTACCTTTTACGAGTCACTTTTAGATCCTGAGAGAAGCTTTGGATCCTTATCCCAGGACAATGCAAGAACATATAATTTTGCATATAATTTGAGGAGGATAAAGATCCCCTTATCTATGTGGGTGGGTCTTCCCCTGCCTCCAACAGATTTATGGAACCAGGTAAGAATCCTGCTGTAGAACAATCGTCCTAGTTTTCTAGAGAGGTTTAAGTTCTGCTGTTGGGGTACCCTGGGCATTCAGGATTAATTTACTTTGCTCCTAATCTGGCTACAACATCATGCCCCAGTTCTGATAAATGGGATTCAAGCTTCGGTAATCAAGGCCAGGCCTTACTTTTCTGGTCTTGAGCCTGTGCTTGGCAGACTGCTCAGGATCCATGACGTCCCTGAAGTAGGGGCCCTGCCCTGTTAATGTTAGTCCCTCGAGGGTGGGGTTTCTCAGCATTGGCACTGTTGACACTTTGTGCTGGACAATTTTTGTTGTGGGTGTCTGTGAGTAGGAGATGCTCTATGCATTATAGAATGTTTAGCAGTATCTCTGGCCTCTACTCATTAGATGCCATTAGCATCCCCCAATTACAACAACTAAAAATGTCTCCAGACATTGCCACATGTCCCATGGAGAGATAAAACCACCTCCAGTTGAGAATCACCACTCTAGGGCCCAAAGTCCTGTCCTTAAACTTCAGCCTGATGCCTGGAGTCCTGCTATCTGCTGACAGACCTCCCTAATACCAACTATAAACCAAGTTCTCCAAACATAGCTTACTCCTGGATTTCCCAGTGCTATGTTCGGGCTTCCTATAAAGAGGTCACTGTAACTCTTGCCGCGTCTTTATGGTGTCAACAGCTTGCCTGGACTACCAACTGTTCTGATTCAAGATACAATCTTCGCTGACTTGCGTGGATGACCCTCCACCCCCTACAACTGCTAGCCTTCCCACAGGGATGGAGTGGGGCTGATTTCAGTCTCTGGATCCAGTTGAGATCCAGTTAGTTCTTCCAAGAGTGGCTGTGTCAGGAGATATGACAGTGATAATTTGTTTGTTTTCCTTGGGAAAGTCATCTTCCCAGCGGTTTTATGTGAGAGAGCCTGTTCTTTTACTATATAAGTAGAGACAGAGTTTTCTGAAGATAATTAATTGCCCCACTCTACTGTGCAACAAGTCAGTCGGGAATGAGCAGCAGAACCACAGAATTGCAGGCTTAATAGATTCCAGCAGCACAAAGGCGGTGAGCTTAATCACAGAGCCTTAGAGAGAGCGAGAGAGATTGGTTGGTTGACTGAAAGAGCAGAGAACAGAATGAGGGAAAGAACATTGTGTAATGCTTTCACAGAGAACATACCTAAGAACCACAGGAGAGAGAGAGAGTAGAGAAAGAAAGTACAGGACAAATTGTACCTGGCAGTATCCTAAACCTGGCCTGGTTAATTATAGAGGGGTAGGGGGTGCTGGGAGGTCCCAGAGCTGGCACTGTACTCCGGAGGGACACAGATATTGAGATTGGGAGGAAATCCACTCAAACAGGTAAAAAATGGTATCTAATGGCTTTAACAAGTTAGAGGATTATTTCTCTCTCATGTGAAAGTATGGTGGGCTTCTTTGGCAAAGTAATCAAGGACTCAGGCTTTTTCCCTCTTGTAGCTCTATCATCTATTGGGTGTTGCCCTCATCTTCATGACTGAGATAGCTCATTCCCACACTCATATTCCTGCTAGCAGAAAGAGGGGAGGAAGGGAAGACACACCCCTTCCCTTACAGGCATAACCCAAAAGTTGCACACATTTTGGCTCACATCCCATTGGCCAGAACTTAGTCATATGGCCACACCATATGGCCACATCTAGCTGCAAAGGAAGCTAGAGATTCTGGGAGGCAACACACCCAAATGAAAATGATGGATTCTCTCTGAGATATTGCTCTACCACCACTGGCCTGAGCGCTTCTTGTCCTCACTCACCTCCCCTTTCTCACAAATTTAATTTCCCAAATACCCCAAGGAACCGTCTGGCAGACCCACCCTTGAAAAACAGAAGATAGAAAGAAAAAGAGTGGGCAAAAATGGAATCCTCCTTAACAAAAAAGAGTTGCCAAACACTTAAATTTTGCTAGGTCTAAAGAAAGGTGATTTTAAGTATAATGCCATCAGGCAGGCAAAGTGACCCAACCTTGCGCTAAGGCCATACTTCTCTCAGAAGTGAATTCCAGAGAAGACTTGTAGGCAATGTTGTGGGCTCTTGGACAGTGAGGGAGCACGTGCTTACAGAATCAGTGTTCTAAGGCCATCATCCCTCAGTAATGCTCATCTTCCAAAGGGGTAAAATTTAATTATGGATACCAGCACATTTCTGGGACTGAAAGAATTAGAAACCTAGAGGGAAATGTGTCTGTGGCCACACTGGAAAAGATGCTTCATTATACTCAGAGCCTCTGGACTATGCGGGATGCGGTCTCTCGGCTGGAAGATCTCAGCAGCCTAGTCTAATATGAAGAGGAGCAGAGGTCTGTGGTTACCGGACATCACAGGATTATAAAGCGGTGAAGACAGACGGAAATTAGGAAAGGACTATTTATATAAAAGATATTCTGACACAATGAATGTAATTTTGTAAGATTATCTTTTTCACATTTAAATAAACTTGTTTAGAACAGTTTTAGATTTACCGAAAAATCGAAAAAATAGTGCAGAGTTATATTTTTATCTTATTTCATTTTCAGAGTAAAGGAATTTATTACTCAAGCATGGCAAGAACATGAACATCTGCATATTTGTATCTTATATTTGTAAATGAAAGCTTTTTTATTCTCAACATTTTAATAAGGAAATTAAGAACAAAAATTCGTCAGTAGTAGAAAATCCAAAAAAGTACCATTTTCTCTGATCTGCCACTCTCTGAACACGAAATTTTTGGCAAATCACTCAACATCTTTGAACCTCAGTTTTCTCACTTACAAAACAGAGATAGAGCTAATGTTTCACACAGTTGCTATGGTGACAACATAGTACAGTACACGTGAAACGTCTGCGTATGGACTTATCATAAAGTCTGAAACACCGACCAAATCGTGGTTCCAGTGATTATTCTGCAGTACTGCATAGCATTTTTACTGACTGAACACAGTTATATGAGTTGACATACATATTAGAGTTCATATATTTAATTTGCTTGTCATTGTGTGGGCTGCCCACTCTCTAAGGAAGGTTGCTGAACTGATACTGGAAAATGACTAGAAATCATTAAACAATTAAATTTCCACGTGTAAAAACAAATAGAATAATTTCACTATGAAAATAAATACTATAAAATTTAAATAATTTAATAATAATTTTCCCAAAATAAAACATTTAATACGACTGATGAAGGATGCGAAGAAGAAACAGCTTGTAAGAGTGTCTCAGACTTACTATGCCTACTTCCTAGGATAAGGAGCAGAAAAACTGGACAAGATTTGTGTCTGGAAGTAGATTTTGTGAACCAGAGAGGAAACAGGGATTTTCCTGATTTTCTGCAGTGCTTCCGGATGCTTGTAATAGGTCATTATCAGTGGTTATCTCTGGGTGTTGGGATTTAGGGTAATTTTTATTCTGTACTTTTTTTGGTGTGTGTGTGAGGAATTTGGGGCCTGAGCTACCATGTGTTGCCAATTTTCCTTTTTTCTTGAGGAAGATTGTCGCCGAGCTAATATCTGTGCCAATCTTCTTCTATTTCATGTGGGATGCCACCACAATGTGGCTGGATGATCGATGTCTAGGTCCACACCCAGGATCTGAACCTGCAAACCCTGGGCCACCAAAGTGGAGTGCTCAAATTTAACCACTACACCACCAGGCCAGCCCCTACTTAGTACTTTTTAACGTCCAGTTTCCTACAACGAACATGAATTGTTCTTTTGTAATAACATTTGTTTAAATGCCCAGTGTTGTCCGTGTTCAAAATAGATAGTGGATTACATTACCTTATTAAAACAAAAACTGTGAGGTTTATTTATATTTTTCTGGCCAAAAAAAAAAGGGTCATATTTCCTGGAAAATAGCACCAATTACTAAGCATGTTCATTATATTTCAGATTTCAAAGATAAGCCACCCATGAAAGTGGAAAGATTTCTATACTGAATGGATGAAAGGGTATTTCTGCTTTGTTCACTTTTGAGATCCGTGATATATCCTCAGTGTCAGCTATAAAACCTTGAATTTTCTCTTTTATATAATTACTATATTGAAAGAAAAGTTGCCCATGGTCACCTGAAAATTAGAACACTAAAAATAAAGAGCAAAAATTTTTTTTCTTTCAAAAACAAGGTCCAAATGAACTGACTTAAATAAACATATCATTGAAAGTAGATATTCATTTCAACTCTGCCTCTTTATTTATGGAAGTCATTTTGTTTTATCAAATTGGGAAGCCCAAAGACGAGACACAGATGTACTCAGTCTCATGGGGATGGAATCTTGGTCCTTGCTACTCAAGTGTGGGCCGCTGATCAGCAGCATCAGCATCACCTGCGAGCTTGTTAGACAATCAGAATCTCCAGCTCCATCTGAGCTCTGCTTTTGACAAGCTCTGCGTTTGACTGTGATTCATATGCACGTTAAACTTTGAGAACCACTGATCGATTGAATATTTGGCTAATTTTGAGCTACCCTACCTGTCAGTATTAGCCAAGAGATCCAGCTGTTGTGGAGGCACTTCTGGAATGTGGGGGGTAGGTCATTGCTGTCATTACTTCCAAGAAGCTCATCTTCCTGTTCATTGATTCGTCTAAAAGTCTGCCCAAACCGATCAGGAGTAAATGAAAGGTGGGGTAATTATTCAAAGAAAATTATCAGAAATTTGTGCAAAAAACCATATTACAGGAATTCATTGTAATATTTTTATTATAGTAGAATAATTGAAAACAATCTAATGTTAACAAAAAATCAGTTAAGGAAATTATGGTGCATCTAAAAGCTGCAAAGTAACCATTAAAAACCATGTCACAGAAGAAAGTTTGCTGGCATGAGAAAACGTCCACAGTGTATTCTCCAGTGAACAAAGCTGGCTACAAAATGTGACTTGATTCCATTTTCATTTTAAAAATATACATATAGGGGCCGGCCCGGTGGCGCAGCAGTTAAGTGTACACATTCCGCTTTGGCGGCCTGGGGTTCGCTGGTTGGGATCCCGGGTGCAAACATGGCACCGCTTGTCAAGCCATGCTGTAGTAGGCATCCCATGTATAACGTATAACATTTGCTTATGTGGCACACCAGATAGGAAACTCTGCTATTACCAATTAAAGAAATTTAATTAGGGCTGGCCTGGTGGCACAGCGGTTAAGTGCGCACGTTCCGCTTCTTGGCAGCCCGGGGTTCACCGATTTGGATCCCGGGTGCGGACATGGCAGCGATTGGCACGCCATGCTGTGGTAGGCATCCCACGTGTAAAGTAGAGGAAGATGGGCACGATGTTAGCTCAGGGCCGGGCTTCCTCAGCAAAAAGAGGAGGATTGGCAGATGTTAGCTCAGGGCTAGTCTTCCTCAAATAAATAAATAAATAATATACATATATACACACAAGAAAAAAAAGTTGCAAGCACATGCCCCATTGTGTTAAAGTGGTTACAGATTTAGAGTGGCTTTTTTTAAAATTTTATTTTCACTGTGCTTTTCACATTTTCTGCATCAAGCACTATTTCTTTTGTACAAAGAGAAAAAGAAGAGTGTCATAAAGAAAAGATATCAAAACACAGCCCTGTATTTCTGGCTGTAAATAGTAGAAATTTCTTTCATCTAGAAACTCATTTCTACTCTGATTCAATTATCGCCAATGTTTGCCAATGACACTAACTTACTTTTACACTGGAGCAGCGGTTCTCATTCCTGGCTGCGGGTTATTATCACCTGGGGAGGTTAAAACAACCAGCCAAACAACTAAACAGCCACACAAAAATGATGGCTGGTTTCCACCCTGAAAATCTTGGGCACTGGGAATTTGTAAAAGCTTCCCAGAGTTGAGAACCACTGCTCAGTATGCATGGAAAAATATTCATAGTTAGTTCATTTCTGAAAACCATTTACACTATCTTAGTTACAAAACACTTTGGGTTGTTTATTAAAGTACAACTTTTTTTTTTTAAGGAAGATTAGCCCTGAGCTAACTACTGCCAATCCTCCTCTTTTTGCTGAGGAAGCCCGGCCCTGAGCTAACATCCGTGCCCATCTTCCTTTACTTTACATGTGGGACGCCTACCACAGCATGGCTTTTTGCCAAGCGGGATCCGAACCTGCGAACCCCTGGCCACAGAGAAGCAGAATATGCACACTTAACCACCATGCCACTGGGCAGACCTCTAAAGTACAACTTTTAAAGTCATCTCACCATCATTTTATTCAACAATATTCAACATTTATTGAGCATCTAGATTCTTTGTTCCATTTGAATCTCAGAGTAACCCAGGAGGTCAGTAAGAGAGGTATTAAGTCCGTTACAGAGAAGAGACATCCCAGATGCCACAGTTCCTTAGGGAAACGGCTCAAATCTGTGTTCCTGGACTCTAAAGCCGGTGCTCTTTATGTTAACACATTGTTTCTAGAGTCCCACATTTACGTTCAGAGAAGGTATTTTTCTGGTTTGTGGTTCTGTCTTTTTCTTTACACATTTCAAGCATGCTTAGAATGTTTACATCTGAGGGATGTGAAAGAGTCTTTCTTTATTGAAAATGAGGCAATGTCAGTTCAGAAATTTCTGAGGACCACTATCTAATCATCCTTTGAGGGGCTTAGATGCTAAAGGGTTCAGAGCTTCCGAACCTGGACACTGTAAGACAGAGTAAGCAAACTGGAGACTTGATGTGACATTTCCCATTTGTATCTGGATTTTAGCAGTTGTGCCCTATGAGAAGAGACCATTGGAACCAGCTGTAATTTACCTGCTGTTAAATGACTCTGCCCTTTATAAATGCAAATTGTTTGAAAGACTGTTTCTCTGAATATTGTAGATGTTGACTTCCTCTGTACCTTCACAGTATAAATTTATGTCTTCTTATTTAAAATTATTCACAAGCCTACTGCACTTTGGGAAATAGGCATGTTTTTAAAATAATAAATCATTTCACCATCAAGTGTACCGAAAAAAAGAGAAAAAAAAGAATATGAGGCTGCTTATGCTAGATATCAAATTATTGTTTTATGTCAGTTGTGATTAAACCTGAATAATTTTTAATTGAAGATGGTCACGATGTTTCTCTAAATCCCAGCACTGAAAGAGTCAAGCAAATCTGACTTTGAAACCAGAACCTCCCTGTTGGTGATGAGGAAGTCAATGGCGGCCTCGGTTGCCCTTGGAGGCCACTGGTTGGCAGCCGTGGAGTTGCTGCCACCTCGTGGATATTCCAGGTAGCGCAGCCAGGGAGGCGGCCTCAGCCGCGCCAAGGGAGCGAGAGCCCCGCAGCCCGGCTAGTCAGTCGCGCTTTGGTAATGCCTCAGCTGAGCTCCCTTAGTACCTCGAAAGACGAAGGGCCTGTGCAGGTTATTACCGGTTTGCGGTGTTTATTAATCCACAACCGTATTGTTTTTGATGGACAACCTAAGATTAAGGATAATAAAGGACTCTGGGAATGTGGACTCAATAATTTTGTTGGCTTGAGAACAAAGAAGAAGAAAATCAGTAAATAGGACCCGGATCCTCCAGTAATTACGCCATCATATAAATTACTGTTTTCTCTTATTCCAGCCCACAGTCTGTCATTCTTGAAGGTATGATATATTAATTTTTAGCTAAGCAATATCCACAGGGAGTAATCAGAGTCGGCACTGTACAGGTGTTTTTCCAAAGAAAAAGGTTACTATTGGAATTATTTATAAATGACATCAGAATGCTGAATATTAACAAAGTGATTTTCATCTGCTTATTAAGTATCAGGAGATACATATGCACCGACTCATGTTGCTCTGGCTGACATCTGAAAGCTCACACGTTATCCAGGAAAGAAGTTCTCCATCTTCAAGGTGCTTCAACCCTCCTTCTGGTCCTTTTTCTTTTTCCTTTTAAATTTTAAGTTTAATTATTATGAAATAGTTCAGTCCTACATAATGGTATAAAAATATGATCATGTTTGACCCTACCACTCAGCTTGAGAAACACAAAATTATCAACACAAGCGAAGCCCTTTGTGTATCCTCATTGTGTCTCTTTCCTCCCCATCACCTCGCAGTTTCCACGCCCCTAAATTTGGTGTTTATCTTTCCCATTTGTTTCTTTATGCTTTTATCAAAACAAATGTATCCATAAACCATACAAAGTATCTGTTTTTAATACTTTATTTAAATGAGTTTTTTCCTGTAACTTGAATTTTTTTTTCCTTCAATGTTATGATTGTGGGATTCATCCATTACATTAGTCTCCTAGGGCTGCCATAACAAATTACCACAAACTTCATGGCTTAAAACAACAGAAATTTATTCTCTCACGCTTCTGAGGGCCAGAAGTCTGAAATCAAAGTGTCTGCAGGGCTGTACTCCCTCTGGAGCTCTCAGGGAGAATCTGTTCCTTGCCTCTTCCAGCTTCTGGTGGGTCCAGACGTTCCTTGGTTTGTAGCTACATAACTCTCATCTCTGCTTCCGTCTTCACATAGCCTTCTGCTCTCTGTGTCTTCTTCTCTTATAAGGACACTTGTCTTGGATTTAGGTCCCACCTGTGTAAGCCAGGATGATCTCCTCCCAAGACCCTTACTTACAACTGTTAGGACCCCAGAAAATATGTGGTGGAGGCAGGTTGCCACTCCATGCATTTTGACCAACTCCCCTGACCGTTGGCTTATATGGCCACTAAGCTCTGATAGCTAGGACTTCTGGTCGTTTAAATAAAGGGCATTTCATGTGGCATTGGTTCTAATGCTTCGCCCATGTAGGAGAAAACTAGCTAGTATTGAGAGGCTACAGGGGAACAGAATGCTGCATGCGCTGGTTGGGGAGGCAGGAAATCTGGGCTCTGGAATCAATCCTCTATTGATCCCCAAACTCGAAGGAACAGGATGCTGTTTTGTCCCTGTTTCTCTTCCAAGCCATTTTATCTGATTAACCAGCAAGGAGGTCAGTGAGAGGCAATAACACCGACCCAATCACTGGGTTTGGGCTCGGAATGCACAAAGGGAGTTTTTAAACACTTACATTGTTTTGATTACTAAAGTAAATAATCTTACAGAAGTCTGGGAAATGGAAGGAAAAATTACTTTTAAGCCCACTAACCTATTATATCTGTTTTTCATCTGCATATTTTTATAGTTGTAGTCATTTGAATGTAGTTTTAGAACCTACAATATATCATCATTTTCCTTGTTGTTATATAAAAAGACAAGTATTTTCATCTCCATCTTACAGTTGCAGAAACTGAAGCTCAGGAGACTGACCTACTAAAGGCCCCAGAGTTAGTGATGAAGCCGAGGATGATAAAGTAATTGTAATTAATAATGCATGAAATGTTATAACAGTTTCCAGGTTCTATTTAGATATGTGGCTATTTCTAGTAGGTATTTGCATATCAACATCTGGTTACCTGTTGCTGCATAACAAACCAATCCCCAAACCTAGTGCCTTAAAACAATGACGGCATTTATTTTTCTCATGAATTTGTAATTCGAGCAGGGCTTGGCAAGGACAGATTATCTTTGCTTCCCTGTGGTGTCATCTGGGGTGGCTGGACACTGGAGGGTGGGACCATCTGAAAACTCTTACTCACAGGTTGCTGGTTGATGCTGGTTGTCAGCAGGGCCTTAGTTTAGGCTGGGGCCAGAACACCTACACATGGCTGCTCCACAGGGCTGCTTGGCTTCCTCCCACAATGGTGGCTAGCTTCCAAAGGCAAACACCCCAAGAGAAAAGAAATGAGGCAAAAGCTGCCTCCTCTTTTGTGATCTCATCTGAGAGATCATACAGGATGGCTTCTGCCACTTTCTGCTTATTAGAAGCAAGTTATTGAGCCCAGCCACTATTCAAGAGAAGGGGAATTAGGCTCTGCCTTTTGCTGAGAAGAATTTCAAGTAACTTGTGGACAAGTTTTAAGACTATCACAATTACCCCACTGGACATAAATTCTTTACATTTTCCCCTACACGTAAGATATACTTACTCCCCTCTCTCTAGACCCCTTAAACATTGTACCTACCATAGCCTCAGGCTTGAGGTCCACGATCTGGACACGTAAATCAGGTCCAGGAGCAGCTGAGGCCCCTTGGATACTGTTCCCGAGTGCAGCCCCTCTCAATCTGAAGACCTGTGAACCAATAGACAAGCCATCTTCCCACCACCCCCAAAATACAGAGGTAGAACAACTACAGAATAACCACTATAAACCCTTCTGTTAAAAATGGGGGAAAACAGGAGGCACACAGCACTCACTGGTACACAGCAGTTCTGAAGTCCACCTGAGCATGTGTTGCTAGTTCCTTGATTAGGATTCAGTCCTACCAGCTGGATGTTGTTCAGCATAGCTTTTGGCTCCACCCACTGGGCTCTTGGTTCCACCCTTTGAGTCATTCTTCTTTCTCCACTAAAAGTAGCCCATCTTTGCAGCTGAGTAGTTCTCTCAGGCTGCTTCCTGTCCTTACAAGTCTGGGAAGCCAAAGGCCTGAGTATACCATTCAGTCTAAGCTGATTATAATTCTTTAAGAAAACTTAGGCTTCTTATGAATCAATTCATAACCAACTCCATTAGGCAAAAGCCACACCCACAAATCTCGGGTAGCTCTTCTCTAGTTTAGACTCTCCAAAGCTGCTGTGTGATAACATCCTTACAATTTGCAGGCTTTTTGTATGCTGGGTGGGGTCTAAGAAGCAACACCTTAAAACTTGCCAAGGTCTTAAAAAGAATTGTATGGTCACACCCCTGGGTTCACCTTTGGACCGTGTTTTCCTGACACCGCTCTGGATTTGATCTTCACCTGGAAGTCATTTCTTTTGCCATGTGGAGAGGTGAGGAAGGAGAAATCATTATTTTCAAACCCAGCATTCCTGGCTCCTATATATTTAATGGTTCTTTCTTTAGCTTACCCTTTTCTTCTTGCGTTTTACTATGGTCAGTGAGAATAACCAGGCAGCACCTTCAGTGCTCTTCCTGAAAATCTCCTTAGATAGGTCATTCAGTTAATTTGGCATATTTTCCATCTTCCATGTTACCACAGTGGACAGTGCTAACCTTTCTCGCCCTACGTGACAACTCCCAATAACATTCTCCTCACTTTCTTGTCAACCCTTATCAATAACTTCTTGAAGAACCATGAAGCTTCCACTAGCAGTCTCTGGGAAACACTCCCAAATTCTGCCTGCTGCCCAGTCCTGAAGTCATTGCTACATGTTTTTGGCTTTTGTTATGGTTATCTGTGGCTGCAAACAAATCATTCCAAAACTTAATGGCTTAAAACAATAATAATATCTATTTGCTCATTAATCTACAATTTTGGAAGAACTCAGAGGATACAGTATATCTCTGCTTTACTCAGTGTCAGCTGAGGTGGCTCGAAGATTGGGGGCTCAAATAATCTGACAACTCACTCATACGTCTGGTGGCTGATGTTGGCTGTCAGCTGGGAGCTCATCTGGAACTGTTTTTGGAATCCTATATGTGACACTTCCATGTGGCGCCTTGGTTTTTTCACCAAATGGTGAGGTGGTTGGGTTCCAAGAGCAAGCCTTCCAAGAGAGAAAGCCAGGGGGAACCTAGTCTCAGAAGTCACATAGTATGATTTCTGCCACATTCTGTTCTTTAAAAGTGAGTCACTAAGTCTGGCCCATATTTAAGGAGAGGAGAATTGTACTCCACCTTCGAAGGGAAGAATATCAAAGAATTACAGGACCAGTTTTAAAACCATGGAGAGTGACGTCAGCAACATGGCAGAGTGAGCTGTTCCCTTTACCTCTCAGCTTTTGAACTACAACTAAATGGACATTCATTGATCAACAGAGGATACCCACACAGCACAACAGGATGCCTGAGAGACCTGTACAGGTATACATCTGAAGGTGGATGGACTATCCCTGGGGAGGTGGGGGGGATAGGTGAGCCCTCTCTAAACCCCCAGCAGCCCTGTGCATGCGTGCGACTCCTCTCCCAGCTGGAGTGCCCATAGTACTGCTGCAGCCCTGAGAGTGGGAGGATGCATGAGCATGACTTCAGGAACAGGTGATGGAAGCCTGGAGCCCCCACGTGATTGCTTTCTTGCCTGGTGGGAGAGCCCACAGTGCCACCATGGTCCCAGGGAGTGGCCCAGGCTCTAACCCAGTGGAGAGGCCCTGCCCACCAAGCACAACGGCTGGTGAGACCTAGGTAAAGGCAGCAGTGGATCTGTGCACCCAGGCGAATGACTTCCCAGCTACTGTGAGTGCCTATAGTATCACTGCAGCCTCAAAGGTGGGAGCACACCTTGGTGGGACTGTAGGAGCAGGCAGCAGTGGCCTTGAGCCCCTTTATGATCGCTTTCCCATTCAGTGGGAGAGCCTAAAGTTCTGCTGTGGTCCCAAGGAACAAGCCAGGCTCAGGCAGGCACAGCTGCCAGGAATCATAGGGGATTCAGAATACACAGCTCCTGTCTGTCCCCAGTAGTGGCAGTGGAATCTGCAACCACATATTATCACTATGCAAAGGCACAAATCCACCCCATCAAATAGTATGAAAAGGTATATTAGTACTCCAGACCAGAAGGAAGAAGACAAACATCCAGAAATCAACCCTGAAGATACAGAAATTTACAATCTAAATGACAGAGAATTCAAAGTAGCTATCACAAAAAAACTTAATGAGTTACAAGAAAACTCAGAAAGACAGTTCAATGAAATCAGGAATAGAATTAATGGACAGAGGGAATTCTTCAAAAAGAGATTGAAACTATAAAGAAAAACCAATCAGAAATGTTGGAGATGGACAACACACAGAAATATCTGGAGTCCTTAAATAATAGAGCTGATGTTATGGAGGAAAGAATTAGCAAATTAGAGCACAGAAATATAAAAATGCTTCAGATGGGGGAGGAGAGAGAACTAAGACTAAAAAGAAATGAAGAAATTCTCTAAGAAATATCTGATTCAATTAGGAAATGCAGCATAAGGATTATAGGTGTTCAAGAGGGAGAAGAGAGGCAAAAAGGAGCAGAGAGTTTGTTCAAAGAAATAATAGCTGAGAATTTAACAAACCTGGGGAAGGAACTGGAATTACTTGTAAAGGAAGAAGCTAATAGAACTCCTAATTACATCAATGTAAAAATACCTTCTCCAAGGCATATAGTAGTAAATCTGGCAAAAGTCAATTACACAGGAAAAATATTAAGGGCAGCAAGGCAGAAGAAAATAACCTACAGAGAAACCACTATTAGGCTTTCAGTGGATTTCTCAGCAGAAACCTTACAGGCTAGGAGAGAGTGGAATAATATATTCAAAATTCTGAAAGACAAAACTTTCAGCCAAGAATACTCTATCCAGTGAAAATATCCTTCAGATATGATGGAGAAATAAAAACTTTCCCAGATAAACAAAAGCTGAGGGAGTTCATTGTCACAAGACTCCCCCTACAAGAAATGATCAGGAAGGCCCTCACACCTGGAAAAAAGAGAAAGGGTTTACAAAGCCTTGAACAAGGAGATAAATAGGCAGACAAAATCAGAAAATTTCAACTCTCTATCAAAACAGGTTAGCAGACACTTAGTTATAACATTAAAGATAAAGGGAAGGAGGGACTGGCCTAGTGGCATAGCAGTTAAGTGCACACACTCCACTTCAGCAGCATGGGGTTCACAGGTTCAGATCCCAGGCAGGAACCTATACACTGCTCATGAAGCCATGCTGTGGCAGTGTCCCACATACAAAACAGAGGAAGATTGTCACAGCTGTTAGCTCAGGGACAGACTTTCTCAAGCAAAAAGAAGAAGTTTGTCAATGGATGATGGCTCAGGGCCAATCTTCCTCACCCCCCCAAAAAAAGATAAAGGGAAAAAAAACATCAAGAATAAATATAATCACTTAATTTTAACCACAAACTCACAACACAAAATGGAATAAGTTGTGACAACAATAACTTAGATGGGGAAGAGGAAAGGGATGGAGTCTGCTTAGATTGAGAAAATAAGAGGCTATTAGAAAATGGATTATCTCATCTATGTGATCTTTTGTACAAACCTCGTGGTAACCACTAAACAAAAAATTAGAACAAAGACACAAATGATAAATAAAGAGAAAATTGAGAAAACCATCATAGAGAGTCACCAAACTGAATTAGCAGTCTAAAATACATGAGACAAGAAACAAGGAAAATACAGAACAACTGGGAAACAAGTGGTAAAATGGCAGCATTAAGCCCTCATATATCAGTAACCACTCTAAATGTAAATGGATTGAATTCTCTAATTGAAAGACACAAAGTGGGTGCTGGCTCAGGGGCATAGTGATTAACTTTGCGTGCTCTGCTTTGGTGGCTCAGGGTTCTCAGGCTCAGATCTGAGGCACAAACATACACACCACTCATCAAGCCATGCTGTGGCAGATCCTACATACAAAATAGAGGAAGACTGGCACAGATGTTAGCTCAGGGACAATCTTCCTCACCAAAAAAAAAAAAAAAAAAAAAGACAGAGTAGCTGGATGGATTAAAAAACAAGACCCAACAATATGCTGCCTCCAGGAAACACATCTCAGCTCTAAAGACAAACACAGGGTTATAGTGAAGGGATGGAAGATGATACTCCAAACTAACGGCAAACAAAAGATAGCAGGTGCTGCTGTACTTATATCAGACAAAGTAGGCCTCAAGATAAAAAAAAGGCAATGAGAGACAAAGAGAGACAGTATACGACGATAAAAGGGACACTTCACCAAGAGGACATAACACTTATAAATACATATACACCTAACACAGGAGCACCAAAGTACATAAAGTAACTATTAATTGACCTAATAGGAGATATTAACAGCAACACAATAATAGTAGGGGACCTTAACATCCTATTTACATCAATGGATAGATCACCCAGACAGAAAATCAACAAGGAAATAGTGGAACTAAATGAAAAACTAGAACAGATGGAGTTAATAGATATATAGAACATTCCATCCAAAATCAGCAGAATACACATTCTTCTCAAGTGCACATGGAACATTCTCAAAGATAGACCATATGTTGGGAAATAAGGCGAATCTCAATATATCTATGAAGACTGAAATCATATCAAGAATCTTTTCTGATCATAATGATATGAAACTAGAAATAAACTACAAGAAAAATGTTGGGAAAGTGACAAATATGTGGAGACTAAACAACATGTTACTGAACAACCAATGGATCATTGAAGAAATAAAAGGAGAAATCAAAAAAATCTGGAGACAAATGAAGATAAAAATACACCATACCAACTCATATGGGATGCAGCAAAAGCAGTCCTAAGAAGGAAATTCATAGCAATACAGGCCCACCTTAACAAATACGGAAAACCTCAAATGAGCAACCTTAAAATACACCTAAGAGAACTAGAAAAAGAAGAACAAAGCCCAAAGTGAGCAGAAGGAGGGAAATAATAAAAATTAGAGCAGAAATAGATGAAATTGAAACCAAAAAAAAAAAACCAGTTGAAAGGATCAATGAAACTAAGAGTTGGTTCTTTGAGAAGATAAACAAAATTGACAAATTGTTAGCCAGACTCACTAAGAAAAAAAGAGAGAAGGCTCAAATAAAGAAAATTAGTAGTGAAAGAGGAAAAATTACAAAGGATACCACAGAAATACAAAGGATTATAGCAAATATTATGAAAAACTATATTCCAAGAAATTGGGCAATCTAGAAGAAATAGATAAATTCTTAGACTGATACAATCTCCCAAAGCTGAATCAAAAAGAAATACAGAATCTGAATAGATCAATCACAAGTAAAGAGATTGAAACAGTAATCAAAAACCTCCTGAAAAATAAAAATCCAGGCGCAGATGGTGAGAAGCCTACCCAGATGGCAGAGAATTCTACCAAACAATCAAAGAAGATTTAATATCTATCTTTCTCAAATTATTCCGAAAAATTGAAGAAGTTGGAACACTTCCTAACACATTTTATGAGGCCAACATCACCCTGATCCCAAAGCCAGACAAGGACAACACAAAGAAGGAAAATTACAGGCCAATATTGCTGGTGAACATAGATGCAAAAATCCTCAAAAAATTATTGGCAAACCAAATACAGTAATACATTAAAAGGATCTTACACCACGATCAAGTGGGATTTATACAAGGGATTCAGGGATGGTTCAACATCCACAAATCAATCAATGTGACACACCACATTAACAAACAAGGAACAAAAATCACATGATCATCTCAAAAGATGCAGAGAAAGCATTTGACAAGATCCAACATCAATTTAGGATAAAAATTCTCAATAAAATGGGTACAGAAGGAAAGTACCTCAACATAATAAGGGCCATATATGACAAACCCACTGCCAATATCATACTCAACGGGGGAAAGCTGAAAGCCATCCCTCTGAGAAGAGGAACAAGACAAGGGTGTCCACTCTCACCACTCTTATTGAACATAGTACTGGAGGTTTTGGCCAGAGTAATTAGACAAGAAAAAGAAATAAAAGGTATCCAAATGGGCAAGGAAGAAGTGAAACTCTCACTGTTTGCAGATGACATGATTATATATATAGAAAACTCTAAAGAACCCATTGGAAAACTATTAGAAATAACAACTATAGCAAAGTTGCAGTGGACAAAATCAACTTACAAAAATCAGTTGCACTTCTACACTCTAATAATGAACTAACAGAAAGAAAACTCAAGAATAGAATGCCATTTACAGCCACAACAAAAAGAACAAAATATCTAGGAATAAATTTAACTAAGGAGAAGAGAGACCTATACAGTGAAAATTATAAGACATTATTGAAAGAAATTCATGATGACATAAAGAAATAGGAAGATATTCCATGCACATGGATTGGAAGAATAAACATAGGTTAAAATGCCCATACTACCTAAAGCAAGCTACAGATTCAATGCAATCCCAATCAGAATTCCAATGACATTCTTCACAGAAATAGAACAAAGAATCCTAAAATTCATATGTGGCACAAAAGACTGCAAATAGCTAAAGCAATCCTGAGAAAAAAAAATAAAGCTGGAGGCATCACAATTCCTGACTTCAAAATATATTACAAAGTTATAGTATAAAACAGTATGGTACTAGTACAAAAACAGACACAGGGATCAATAGAACAGAATTGAAAGCCCAGAAATAAAACCACACATCTATGGACAGCTGATCTTCAACAAAGGAGCTAAGAACATACAAGGGAAGTCTCTTCAACAAATGGTGTCAGGAAATCTGGACAGCTACGTGCAAAAGAGTGAAAGTAGATCATTATCTTTCACCCTATAAAAAAATTAATTCAAAATGGATTAAATACTTGAAGGTAAGACGTGAAACCGTAAAGCTCCTAGAAGAAAATATAGGCAGTACACTCTTTGACATTGGTCTTAGAAAGATCTTTTTGAATACCACGTCTACTCAGGCAAGGGCAACAAAAGAAAAAATAAACAAATAGGACTTCATCAGACTAAAGAGCTTCTGGAAGGCAAAGGAAATCATGAACAAAATGAAAAGACAACTCACCAACTGGGAGAAAATATTTGCAAATCATATATCTGACAAGGGGTTAATCTCCAAAATATATAAAGAACTCATACAACTCAACAACAAAAAAACAAACAACCTGATCAAAAAATGGGCAGAGGATATGAACAGACATTTTTCCAAAGAAGATATACAGATGGCCACTAGGCAGATGAAAAGATATCCAACATCACTAATCATCAGGGAAATGCAAATCAAAACTACAATGAGATATCACCTTACACCTGTTAGAATGGCTATAATCACCAAGACAAAAAATAACAAATGTTAGAGAGGATGTGGAGAAAACAGAACCCTCATACTCTGATGGTTGGAATGCAAACTGGTGCAGCAACTATGGAAAACAGTATGGAGATTTCTCAAAAAATTAAAAATAGAAATACCATACCACCCAGCTATTCCACTACTGGGTATTTATCCAAAGAATTTGAAATCAACAATTCAAAGAGACTTATGTACCCCTACGTTCATTGCAGCATTATTCACAATAGCCGAGACACAGAAGCAACCTAAGTGCCTACCAACTGATGAATGGATAAAGAAGATGTGATGTGACACACAATGGAATGGATAAAGAAGATGTGATGTGACACACAATGGAATACTACTCAGCCATAAAAAAGGCAAAATCATCCCATTTGCAACAACATGGATGGACCTTGAGGGTATTATACTAAGCATAATAAGCCAGACAGAGAAAGACAAACACAGTATGACTTCACTCATATGTGGAAGATAACAAACACATGGATGAAAAGAGCAGATTATTGGTTACCAGAGGGGAAGTGGGTTGGGGGTGCACATAAGGGGTAAAGGGGCACGTATATGGTGACTGACAAATAATAATGTACAACTGGAATTTGACAATGTTGTAAAAGATTGTGACCTCAATAAAATAAAATAAAAAATTAGGGGCCAGCCCCATGGCCAAGCGGTTAAGTTCGCATGCTCCACTTTGGTGGCCCAGGGTTTCACCAGTTTGGATCCTGGGCATAGACCTAGCACTGCTCATCAAGCCATGCTGAGGCAGCATCCCACATAGCAGAATTAGAAGGACCTACAACTAGAATATACAACTATGGACTTGGGGGCTTTGGGGAGAAGAAGAAGAAGAGAAAGAAAAAAAAGATTGGCAATAGATCTTAGCTCAGGGCCAATCTTCAAAAAAAAACTTTTTTTTTTTAATCACTGATAAAAAGATACTCTTAGCTCCATTTTAGGGATGCAGAAGCTGTACTTTAGAGAGACTGACCTGCTGAAGGTCTTACAATTAGTAAGTGATAAGGCTTTGGACCATAAAGTATACTTTACATATTTAAATATATAATATGTAACATACAACTCATAAAGCATTACAATGCTACAACATTTTCCTTAGGAAAGCAGAGTTGTAGACGTGTGAAGGAGAGAGAGGTAAGGGCAGAAGTTTTCTGCTAGGTCTTTGCACACACAAAATACTCTAGTAATGTTAGAACATATACAGAGCACTTGTCCATGCATGTAATATCTGCCAAAATCTTCAAATGGCACATTTCTGGATGCCAAAGAGTAAACATTAATATGATCTTAATTGAACTTTCCTATCTTCTTAACACAAGTAAGAGAACCCATCAGCCATATGGGTTATGAAAATAATAAAGGAACTTTATTATTTTTTTGTATAAAGAAAATGAGTTTATTTTGCCATTAATGTTCATTTAATAACTCAAACTGTCATAATGGCTAGAAGTATCTTCAGTTGTGACAAAGCAGCTAACCAGGTTCTTTATTTCTATCAACCACCCTCTAGTTTGACATACAATGCACGTTTACCTTATTTGCCTCATATTTAGCTAAGATAACTGAGCACAGGGGAGCTCTTTAAATAAAATGACATTTGGCTGTCTGGGCTTTCATAAAGAATGTGTTCACCAACTTTTGCCCAAAGGTATTTTTGACCTCATAGTTAGATTTCTGATTAGTAGTCAATCTTCCTTAATGAATACCTTGTATTTCTTTTCCTTAGATTTATCTGTGCCTGCGTGTGTATGTCTTTGAATGTGAGTGCATGTCCTGTGTGCATATGTTCCAACTAGTTTGTTTTCCAGTTGCTTATTGGTTTAAATAATTGGTTTATTACTGATAGCCTTTTGAATTTTCTTGGTAAGCACATTGTTGTGCAATGAGGAAAAGCAAGCAATTGCCCAAAATTGTTGTGCAATGAGGAAAAACAATCAAATTATAATATGCTAAAACCAAAACAGACTGCTGTGCCCAGCAATGTATCTAAATATCTTCGGAGAAGTATAAAAATAACTTTGCCTAACCCTATTGTGTCCTTTATGGTCGTGCACAGTCTGTGGAGCTTTTCTGGAACAATACACCAGTCTTTATTGATTTTGGCTCATGTTCCCCGTATTCATCAAAACCTATGATCTTAACCATTATGTACAGTATTAGATCTTCAAGAACAAAGATGTTTAGCTTAATCGCTCCCTCTCTTGCAGTGACAGCAAACACATAAACATTGTTCAGCACAGATTGTTATTGCCTGAAAAGAATAATGAATGCTGTGCATTGTACAATGAGGAAAATAAGGTGTTGAGATTATTGTGCTTGGGAATTTACCACCACGATCTGTGATTTTCCCCATTGCTTTTGCTCAGGGTTTCTCCCCTTTGCCCCCTGCCCCCAAGCTCTTCTGAGTCGGGTGGATTCCACTTTGGTCCGTCTCTAACTCTTTACTCAGTTTATCTCTTATCCTAGCTTCGTCTCTTTTGTCAACCTTACAAAGCCTCTCCTTTCCGGAGCCTTCATTATCTAGATTACAAAAGGTTTACTCTACTCTTTTTTTTCTTTTAAATTTTTTTTTCTTCTTCTCCCCAAAGTCCCCCAGTACATAGTTGTATATTTTAGTTGTGGCACATGGGACACCGCCTCAGCATGGCTTGATGAGCGGTGCCATGTCCTTGCCCAGAATCTGACCCAGTGAAACCCTGGGCTGCCGAAGCGGAGCGCACGAACTTAACCACTCAGCTGTGGGGCCGGCACCGGTTTATTCTACTCTTAAGCTTTGAGAATTCTGGATAATTCTGTGCTGAAGGACAGAAATGATGGTATATATTAAATTGGATGCAAGTCTGTAAAATAACATAGACTCATAGCATTCTATCATGAGCCTAGGGCAGTACCTAGAAACAATGCCTATGGACACAGGAGTGGCTCAAAAATTGAACTGGCGAGTGAATAAGAAAGGGCCTGTTTTTGTAGAGGATAGAGAGTGACTTGTCCAAGGCTACATTCCTGACCATGGTAGAGTTCTTAAAGAATCCGGATCTTCCTGTCTTATCCAGTTCTTACCATTCTACGTGGCCCAGTTTCCAGTAATTTGCATCACCTTTGGAAGACTTGTGAATGTTTCTGCCTCTGGGGATCTGGGGACCAACAGCGCGGCAAAGCAAGTGGTTTCTCAGGCCAGTTGGTGTCTGATCGAGTTGGGCTCTTGGCAAATGCTTTGGTTCCTCTTTCCTGGTGTTAAGAAAGCATTTATTTTGGTTTTAAAATATTGTCTTTGATTTCTTATTAAATTTGACTAAACAAAGATTTGGATGATGTCAACCAGGCAGATGGATTTCTGATAATACATGTTTTTTAAGTGCTTGTAATGTTTTCCTCAGTATAAAAGTAATACGTGTTAATTATGGGAAATCCAAAAAAACAAAAAGAGGGAAATTTAAAATCCCCATTGTTCTACTCTACCCCAAAGACAACCATTATTAACTAATTAACCAATTGGCATGTATGCTTTCAGTTGCGTATATATGCACATATATGCATGCACATTCACATTTATACATTGTTTTATATACGTTTACTTTACTTAATATTTTATGAACATCTTTCCATATTGTGAAATACTCATCTACAACACAATTTTGGACGACATAATTTTTTTGCAGTATGACATTGTATTTATCCATTCTCTATTGGACACTGTTTCCAAAGACAAGAAATCTTTAAAGATGACTCGCCATTCAGATCGCCACTGTAGTAGTGATTCTCAGTCTCCACTTTCATCCCGCTTGCAATCCCGTGCTCTGGAAATAAGAGAGAGAGAGAGTGACAGTGTGCATTGGGCTGCCCCTGGGAGCGAGCATCCGCTAGAGCTCCAAAGGAAAACGGAACCTGACCGCCTGATCGTCAGGGCCCCTCTCCTAGTTTTCCTTAAGGAAGAATAAGGATTTTCACAACCTGCAGATCTTGTGAGTTTCCTTCTTGAAATCAATCAAGTATTTGTAGTTGGGAATGTCGGGAATCTGGGAATTGGGCAGAGGACGAGGAGAACAACTTTACAGATTTAATATAATTTTCAAGATTGGATATAGAATTTTTAAAAAGTCTTTTTAATGAGGCAAAGAAACATGTATCCAGTTTTTCATGCTGATTTAAACTGGCAAACTGCATGTTAGGGAGGGACGGGTGTGGTGTGTGTGTGAGAGAGACAGACAGACAGATAGACAGACAGACAGAGATAGAGAATGGGAGTGGAAGGCTAGGTAAGAAAGAGATGATTTTTCTATCCCATGGGACCTGAATCATAATCACCACTCACACTCTTGCACACACTTGAGCTACGTTTGTACTTTTGCACCCTCTTGGGTAAACAAAGTCACACTTACAAGTTGTCACTATTCCCCTTGCCTCTGCTCTCCTTCACTTTCCTTCCTTCACTGAGTGTTCCAGGTGAGTTCACTGGGCCCAGAATCTTCCACAGTCTGCTCCAAGACCACCTAGCTAGAGATATGAGGGAAACATGAACTCTGATAGAAGAGGAGGGGAGCTGGATGAGTCTGGGAAGGGCAAGGATGCTTCCAGCTCTCTCTGCCTTCACCCCAGCTGGGCCGCAGCCAGGGAGGAAAGAGCTCTCAGTGTCCCCAGGACCACGACCTGCCTGTTTGTGCCACAGCTGAGCTGGGGGCTGTCCTCTGGAGCTCATCCAGTCCAACTTCAGAGTCCCTTCAGCCCCTGAGCTACAGAATAGGGGCCTATTCAAGAAATCGCCTCAGAATCTTAACTTTAGAGGAACCTCAGACCTTATCCCATTCAACATTTATCCAATGCTTACATTTTTCCTTTTCACCTTCATTCTCAACAAGGAAATTGGTGACAAGTCTCAGTCTAGTTTCAATGTGATAGATTCATACCAATCGATATAAGTACATGTAAAATATTTATTTGGGCTAGACTTCAGAATAATCTGCTGTAACATTAACCAAATGGAGGAGCTGCTTACGCGAGATTCTGATCCCGAGGCTGACGACCGGATATCCTGCTGGTTGAAACAGATATCCTTCCGGTTGAAACATACAGCCCCCCCCCCTCCCCCCAACAGCCTGGAAAGCTCTCAGTTATGTACCAGTAGAGAATGAACCAATCAAAGACTGCCAGATGGACTTCAGAGTCAATCAGAAAGCCTCCCCCACTTCCAGGACTCCCACCCTGATCGAACACTTGGCAATCAAAGACTGGCGTAAGACTTCCGCCTTTCACTCTATGACCCTCACTCTCCTTTCACATACCTTCAAGTCCCTACCAGAGGAAAGTGGTGGTAGCTGGCTCCCTCACTGTAGCAAGATCTGAATGAACAGGCTTTGGGTAATTTTATAGGAGTTCTTTGTCTTTTCGACAAAAAACGAGTATACTCTTATCCAGATTTGCCATATAGATGAGCATGTTGGGCTACCTCCAATATGAACAGAGGTTGGCAGATTGTGGGACCCAATACACTTCACTTCTCCAGCATCCTCTCCACCCAAATTTGCCTGTCCTCAAAATGGGTGGTCCCTCTGTGGTGAGTGAGGGGAGCCCTTTTCAGCTTGTGCTTCCTCCTCCTCTTTTGTAGCTCCCTAAAGCCTAACATTCTCTAATTAAAGACTTATTCTCTGGGCTCCAAGAGTTCTTCATGTTCTTCATGCATCTGATTATCATGCAAGAAAGTCCACATCTCTCTAAAGAAGAGATATAAACCCAGGGGAGGCACATAGAGAAAAGTCGTCTTACGTCTTGTCTAAGAGGGCTACCTAAAAAGCTGAACAGACTGTCTGAAAGGAGAAATGCCTTAGATATCTCCAGATTTCTAAGGTGCTGGCTAAGGACAGAGTAACTGGCCAGCCGACTGGAAAAAATGTAAAGGGTAGAGAGACAGGCTAGCTGGTTGCTCAAATGGCGGGAGCAAACGGAGGCCGCTGCTGCACTAGGCTAGGCCTGTAGCTCCAGAGGCGTTTTTCCAGATAATGTGAATGGTTTCGATGAGAGAGAAATGGTAGGGTTAGGGCACTGAGAAACTAGGGAGGGGAGAGACTAGGAAAAAATGCCAGTGAGCCGGGAAAGGAGATTTAATTCAGTCTAGGGTCAAGCCAACAATCCCTACTGTCCAGCCACAGTGGGGCAGCTCCCGCCAGGTCTGCTGCCCCACACTGGTTCTCTTTTCCACCACTGACCCTCTCTCTTGCTATCGTACTCTGCCTATCTTGTTGATTAACCCTTCATAAACAGTCCACAAATATCTATCTGGTCCTACCATAAGCCTGGAGGAGCAAATTCCAACTCCCCAACACTTAAAGAAATCAGGGAGGGAGCGCCAATGAGCAACAGGTACAGTCTGATAAGATGGACTAGTGGCAGGAACCCAGTTCTTTGAATGCCCTGAGGAGAAACACTCCACCCAGACCAAGGCAAGGTGGGACCAGGGGCAAAGGAGAAGCAGCAGGAGCCAGAGAGGGTTTTTCTAGGTGATGCCTGGTCTGGGTTTTATAGGAGGTGCTGAATTTAACAAGGTAGAGAAGGTACATGATATTTGGGTCTGTTTTACAAGATCCTGACCATCCTGTAAACTATTTGAGGGCAGAGATTGGTCCTAAGCCTAGCAGGGAACCACTACTTAGAGCAGTTAATTTGCTAAACCAACGATGTGTAGTATACTAGAATAGCATTGTATTGCATCCTGTGCTATACAATAGTACTTTCAGGACTAGTGTAAATTAGTAACCAATATTAGCTTCACAAGATCTTTTCCTTCTTTTTTCCCTCTCCTTCCCTCTTGTATTTTACCATCTCTTTTCTGAAAAGGGATATGATTTCTGTACTAAAGAGGAAAATTGACTTATCCCAAAGACATCATCTGGGACAAGATCTATATACTTTCCTCAAGTGGATATTAGATGCTATTCAATTAATTTATTCCTAGGAGATGCTGAAGCATCTATGGGTGATGTCTTATCATGCCTGCAACTTACCTTAAAAACTGTGTCAGGGAGGGAGTGAGAGAGAGAAAGTGAATGTGGTAAATGCAAACGTAAATAATTGTTGAATTTGTTGAAGGGTATGTGTGTTTATTATAGTGTTTTTTCCAATTGTTTTACAGTTTAAAATTTAAAGGTAAAAAGTTGTGAAAATGCAAATGGATTGCTCACTTGGACAAAGTACTGAATTGGTCGGTAGTAGATGCCTTTCAGAGTCCATGTAAAAAACGCCTTTGCCTTCACGTGATGCATATTGCTTCCTGCACCTATCTTTATTTATATTTATTTTGTCTATATTACCATCTCAAAGTGTCAAGCTGCCAGAATACAACCTCATATTCAGAACTGTTCTCTGGTCCAGTAGTGCAAACCTAGACGCTCAAATTATTATTATTTTTTTTAACTTTGCAAGAAAGGATTCGCCCTGAGCTAACATCTGTTGCCAATCTTCCTCTTTTTTTTTTTCTCCCAAAGCCCCAGTGCATGGTTGTATATACTAGTTATAAATCCTTCTAGTTCTTCTATGTGAGCTGCTGTCACAGCATGGCAACCGACAGATGGGTAGTGTGGTTCTGCACCAGGGAAGCGAACTCGGGCCATTGAAGCAGTGAGAGTGCAGAACTTGAATCATTAGGCCATCAGGGCTGGCTCCACACTCAAACATTTTTAAGTGGAGATCACAATCACTCCCTTATCATCTTTATCTTTTAATGAAGGTCAAACTCTCACCTTTAATTGCAAGGTATTTAAAGCAGGTGTGTTTTCTACAGCATTTAATTGGGTGAGCATTAAAGCTAAGTGGATAATAAGCCAGGTCTGTACTTGGTGAGAAGTTGCAAGGGCACCTTGAGGCTGTCCTTTGATCAGCTTTTCCCAAAGCAAAGCAGTCATTCTGCAGCTGTTCCATTAAAAAAGAAAAAAAAGCTTTCTGGTCAAAGTCACTTAGTAAAATACTGTGTATTATATTCTCTATCTTGGAGATTCATGTTACATATTAGCAGTTAAAGGAGTTACAAAGTTCTGGCTTCTGGTAATGGAGGAGTAGGTTCTATTCGACAAACCCTTCTACAGATAACAATTAAAAATTCTGGAAAAAATATTTTTGAAAAACTACTGAAGACACTGGAAAGCAATGAAAAGCAGGCAGAAATTGAAGTAGAGCCTAGATTTGGAAGAAAGGAATGGCACTGGATAAGTTTCCATTTTTAAGTGTTTTTACTGGGAGAAGGCCCTGGACTCTGGACAGCAAAGAGGCTAAAACTCAATAGAAAATTCTCAGTTTTACTGGCTTAAAGAACCAGAGGACGAAATTCAGTGTGACTACAGCAGCTTGAAAGTGAGGGGAGAATCCTACAAAGAAGAAAGCCCGTAAGGGAAATCCCTAAATTCTGCCCATAAACTCTACTCACATCTCTGGCTGACCCTGAACTACACACTCATGGGGCAGACTCCAAGCAACCCATCCAAATCTAAAAGAACTGAGTGGAGATTTCAGCTGCTGCTTGCTGCCGGGCAAATAGAGTTTACAGTTTAAGTCTGACCAAGTTAAGTGACTATTAAAAGTAAATACTCTTTTGAGAGTATTCAAACCCAGAGTTTCTTCAACCATTCATAATGTCCAGGATACAATAAAAATTAGTAGACATACAAAGAAATAACTAAATGGAGCTCAGATTCAAGAGAAAAGGCAATCAGTGGGAACTCATCTCAAAATGATCCAGATGTTGGTATTAGTAGACAAAGATTATAAAGCAGCTATTGTAACTGTGCTCTGAGACATAAATGAGAATATGCTTGTAATGACTGGACAAAGAAATCTATGCCAAGACACATGATAATCAAAAATCCAAAAACAAAAGACAAAGAAAAAGTTTTGAAAAAAACAAAAGGATTTGATGAATAAAGATATATAGATAGATGATAGATAGATAGAAAGGTGATAAAGCAAATATAGTAAATTGTTAATTATAGACTCTAGGTGGTAGGTACATGCGTGTTCACTTGGTAATTCTTTCAACTTTTCTGGATGTTTGAAAATGTTCATAATACGATATTGGAGAAAAGGTCTGCAAAGTCCTACAATGGAAACCTGTTTAACTTTGTTTAACTCTGTTTTTATCAAACTTCTTTTTTCAACAAAACAAAATAAACAAAAGCTCTAAGGAACATGAAATAAACCCTGTATAACATTCTCTGGAAAATACTTCCTATTTAGATTTAGTTTACATTCATTTCAATTTTTCAAGTGAGAATGGGGTATCTTATCCATTGCAGCATGATAACCTACCCCCAAAACACAATGGCTTAAAATAACAACACTTTATCGTTTCTCATGATTCTGTGAGTTGACTGGAGCTCAGGGGAGTTCTGACCGGGTAGTCCTGCTGGTCTCACTTGGAATCTCTCATGCATCTGAGCTCAGAAGGGGTTGGAACATCCAAAATGACTTCTCATCCTCCAGGGTTTCTCTTCAGGTCGCTCAGGTGTCTAGTCCAGACTTGCTCAACAGCATAATGGTTGGAGTCAAAGAGGAGGGAACAGAAGTTGTGAATTCTCTTAAGGCGTGGGCTCAAATCCTCAGAATGTCACTTCTACATCCCATTGGTTAAAGGAAGCCAAAAGGGAAGCCCAGATTCAAGAGAAGAGGAAATGGACTTCACCTCCTGGTATAAGGAGCAGAATGTGCCTACAGGGAAAAGAGGAACTGACGGTGGTTGTCTTTGGAGATTATTTATCACAGGGGAGATTTGGTACCAGAATTTCCATTCAAAGCACAGAGTTGTATGCCTTATGGAAGATGTTTAAAGTTTACAAATGAATAGATGGTTATCTTACAAAAAGCAATCTTTGCTTCCTAGATCCCAGAGCTTTGTTAAGTAGCAACTTTCTAAATGCGCTAAACCGTTGATTTTGGGTACAGTGGAACACAATCTGGAATTAAGAGTCAGAAGACCTAGGTGTCTATTCTGACTGGTACTTACCAGTCGGGTGACTGGGCAAACACTTAACCTCTCTGAACCTAAGTTCTCTTGTTTGTAAAGTGGAGTTAATATATTTAACTCACTGAATTTTATTTAGGGCCAAAAAAGGAGACAGAGATCTCCCACAATTCTCAGAAGAGCAGTCCCCAAGAGAACTGGAACTAGATCCAAATCAACCTTCAGGAACCCTCAGCAGGATTTCGTGGATCTTCCCTAGTACCTGCCATTAATTTGAGTCTGCCACCTTCCCCAAGACTGTTTCACTGTCCACTAGCACTTCCTGTCATTAACTACCAATTCTTTCTCTCTACCATCAGTATTTTCCCTTTACTACATATTTCTTGATTTCTCATCACTTCTGCCTGCCATGAACTACCATGGCCCTACCTAATGGTCTAGACCAGGAATTGTCAAACTTCGGCCTGTGGGCCAAATAGGGCCTGCCATCTGCTTTTGTAAATAAAGCTTTGTTGGAACACAGTTATGCTCATTCACTTACTGTTGTCTGTGGCCTCTTTTGGCTACAATGGCAGAGTTGAATAGTTGCAACAGAAACTGTGTGGTCCACAAAACCTGTTTGGCTCTTTGCAGTTTCCTGATCCCTGGTCTAGACTCTCCCTCATGGCTCTTGTCTCTAGGCATTTATTTAGCTTCTGTTCTCACTGACATATTCTTAAAGTATTTCCCTGTTCAAGTTCCTAGAAGAAGGAGAACCAAAATCTTACAAAATCCTCATTCCTTAACGTGAAATGAAATGAAAGGACATTCTCATTTCACGCCAGGCAGATTCATAGTGTCTTGGCCAGCCGTGGAGAGGCTGCATTTGTGTGGCATGTTCTCTCCCAGCCTCATCAATTAGCTGTGGCTGAGGAAATGTAGACAATATGAAGTCAGTAAAACAGAGCTGCCTTGGAGAAGCTAGGGCATAGTGGGTACTATGATTGACGTGTCTAGTACAACTGCAAATTAAATTAAATGAGCTAATATATGTAAAATATATGGTAATGTGATTTGAGCCATATATTTATAAAGTGTCAAAAGTACTTGCCAATTAAGATCAATCTGAAATGAAATACAGTACCCCCGAAATTAATAATATAAATCAGTGACAAAATATGTAACACAAAAATTTGGTTCACACACACTATTATAGTTCTTTTGCATAATAGGACATATAGTATTATGTTATTATAGCTACACAACATAAAATACCATTAACATTTCCCAGGAGATAAAAAGTTGGTGAAGAAAGTTTAAATGAGCTGTGAAATTAGGATTGGATGAGTATTGACTCTATTTAGATGCTAATGATCCTTCTTTCTTATTTGGAAAAAACCCCAACAATTTATCCATTATGAATTATGTACCTTCTCAAGGATAAGTTTCTATAAACACAGAGTTCTGCAATACCAGCACTTTTAATAGATTCTTCTTCCATGCTTTTCCAACTTAAACTGCATCTGCCTTGGGTGACTACATCTTGGCTCCCTTCTACACTGTAGAGTATGGTTCCAGTTCAGATCTGTATGGAGGAGAAAACCATGACAGTTTTGAAACAGTCCTCTGAATCCTTCTAGCAATGTAAAAGGTGTGGTACTCAGAGTACACTTACAGAGAACTCTGACAGCATTTTCAATAAGGAAACTTAAAAAAGAAAAATTTCCCAGGGCCGGGTGGGGGCATAGTGGTTAAGTTCACATGCTCCACTTTGGTGGCCCAGATCCAAGGTGCAGACCTACACACTCTCATCAAGCCATGCTGTGGTGGCGTCCCACATACAAAATAGATGAAGACTGACACAGAGGTTAGCTCAGGGCCAATCTTCCTTACCGAGGGGAAAAAAAAATCTCCCATTGAAAAACAAACACAAAAAATCATGGGAAATAAACTTTCGGAAGAATGCCTACACCTTCCAGCCTGGAAAAATTGATAACACACACACACAAATAGCTTCCAAAATAACTTTTATTACTATATAAAAACAAGTCAAGAAAAAATAGATGCATTTTTTTCCTACAAAATTATAAAATATTCAGGCTATTTAATATTTTTCCATAAATGTGCTGAGATAAAAAGATAAATTTAAACAAAGAAATCTTTTCCACTTAAACTTTTCAGGTACTTTGTAGGAAACAAAGTTTCTTCTATACTTTCTATAGTTTTCCTTCTTCTATACTTTCCTATGTTTAGCTCTAAGACATAGCTGTTAAAGCTTTCTGTTGTACTTATCTAAAAAAGGACATGTCAAGATAAAAATTCTATCATATGGCATTAAAGTTAACATAAAGCTTTACTCCTTCCTTTGCTCTCTTAGATTTGGCAGCTGTGGTCAGCTGGTTTTGCACTAGAATTTCCAACTCAGCAGGGAAAAGAGCCTAATTGAAAACAAGACATCCTCTTTATTTTGTCCTTTGGAGAACAGAAACCACTTGTCAGTATTCCTTAAAAAGTGCATTGGCTTCCTCTGTCATTTGACTGTAAGGTCTTACATGCTATTTCTAATCAACAGCTTAGAGGAAACCACACAAGGAAAGGAAAGTACTTTGGGAAATGGATTCAGTCTGACACAGGAGCACAGGAAGCTATACACTTTTGATAATATTAATGCAAAAGTATATTCATTTGAGTTTCTCAATAAGCCCTTTGAGAGAAAAGGCTTTAGTGTTGATTTAGATGAGTGTTAAAATAAAGCTATTTTTTTCTGAAATTAGATTATGGGGTAAGCCAAGCCAGACTATCTCTGCAGAAGATATAAGCTATAATTATTTGGGGAGATTTCAATCTTGGTTTTGGAATTGATACCTAAGGCTTTCTTCCCCCCCTATTCTTTTTGTGGGCTTTTTAATGAGATATTTTTTGGGGAGAAGCTTTCTGTAGAAAATACCAGCTTTTGAAAGATAAAGGTACAATTATCATTATAATAAAAAGCCCATTAAAAGACTCTCAAACAGAAAGGTTTTCTAGATATTTTTACTATGCATTGTTTTCATAAAGGCTGAGAAAGAAAGAAGAGAAGATCCTATAATACCTGTAAGATTACCCTCATATTAGCCCACAGGAGAGAGGAAATAAAGGGCTGAGAGGAGGGGTGCTTGAGTACTTTGCAATGGAGCAGATTATCTGAGTGCCAAATCCATAATTCTTTTCACTGATAACCTCTTTCTTGGCCTATAGAAAATGGAATGGCAGCTTCGATTCTTGGGGCTGTCACTAACCTCTCCCCCCAAAAGACTAGAATTTTGTGTACCTTTATGTAATGAAACATCCATTTATCAAAAGATGTTTATGAGTGACAATGCAATTACTCCTTCCACCTAGCACCAAAACTGCAGCATGCTCTACTCAGATTGAATTTCATCGTGCCCACTATGTGCCAGGCATTGGGTTGGGCGCTGGGGATCCTTCTGACACCATCACCAACTTCAGAAACAGAATGAATTAAATAAGAAAAAAACTTGCAGGGAGCGAATCTTGAATGGTTATCTGTGAAGCTTAAAGAATGTGATGGAGTGTAGCTTATATCCAGTCTATGGCAGCAATTATTAGTTACCTAAAAGGAAATCCATTAAGCACCAAAAACGTTAAAGGTATCTGGTATAAACTGTAATGTTTTATCCACATTAAAATGCTCCAGTTTAAAATTGCAGGGAAACCAAAAAACAATACCAAAATGAGAAAGCATCATTTCAGCATAAGCACTACTTTAGGTTTTAAGTCAGCCCAGAGCTTAGACAGAGAGCTCTACGCACAAACGTGTCACTTCTGAGTCTCAATTCACTACTGAGAACCCAAGATATCCACTAAAATTCCAACAAAAGTAGGAAGGACCCCAGCTGTTACCCCGGGGAAGAGCAACCATGACGTAAGTCTCTCCAATCTTCAAACCCAAAGCTAATCAGCAGCTAAGATCCTCAAGAACAAAAATTGCAACTGATTAATCTTGAAAGCTATAGATGTTCTTGCCTGAACCTTTCTTTGTCACCAAGACAGAATTTTAAGATCCAAGGGGCATCACAGTAGGCCATGGCTAGTTGGCAGTGGCAGGGTACCCACGATCTATTTCCAGGCATGGGTGGGCCCTTTTCCTTGGTTATTTGGGAAATCTGCCTTGAAAAGGAGAGCCAGAAGGTAAACTTTAACAACTCCACTGCACTCCAGCAATTGAGATTTATCCAGGGGTGCATCAAAGTAGGTGCAAATTAGCATAAAACAAAAAAAAATTGCATAGTGAAGTGGTTGGGATCGCAGACTGAGGAACCAGGCTGCCAGGTTTTGAATTTCAGTTCCACCACTCATGAGCTTGGGGCAAGCTACTAACCTCTCCCAGATGGAGATCTCTCATCTGTAAAATGGAGATAATAATAGTACCTACTTCATAAGGTTTATCTGGGGATTGAACGAGCTAATATTTATAAAGTGCTTAGAATAGTGTCTTGGACATAGTAAGTGCCATGTAAGTACTTTTTAAAATAAAAACAGAAACTTGGGGGGAAAATGCTCCTTGAGGTTTACAGAGCAGTTTATTGCTGTTTAAGCATTCAGGCATATTCTCATTCTCATTAGGTTGGGAATCTGGATCATAAAGTACACTAAACTCTGGGGAAGGCTTGGGACTAAGTTGAGTTTTGGAAAACTTCCAGGTCTAACTAGAGAATATCTCTTCAGGTACCTACAGACCAGTTCCTGCTCCAAAATACACTAATATAAACCCTGGTCTCCAGGGCCAGTCTGAGCCCAAACCAGCTGGGGAGGGAGCAGAGGGCAGGAGCAGGGAGAAGAGAACCAGTTATTTTCCTAAAACTTTTTCTGTTGTCTACTCATGATATCTGTGTAGCATAAACCCTGTCCCAGATATTCAAGATCTGATTCTAAAACTTTAGAACTGATTCCACCTACTCCTGAAATCACTGGGATCCCAGAATTAACAGGAAATGACTGCGTGATAAGAGCCCAGGGATGCTGGCAGTCTATCAAATCTACTAACCAATAGACACATTTTGAGCATCTATTCTATGCAAGGCTCTGTGCTAAACGCCTTGGTCCTCAACAAGGAAGTGGTAACATAACCACAGTTTATATCTGCTGTTATTTATATTGATCATCTCCTTTCCAATTCAGGTAAGCTCACAGGCTTCAATCAATACAGACTCTCAAGAAATCCTACTTTATGATTAAAATAAATATTGACTCTTTGGAGCTCAATCATCTTATGGCTAAATAGGAAAAGCTAAACTGTAGAGCTAGTTTTTAAAAGCAAAGTTATATGGTTACACCTCTACAACATTTTACATGGTGGATCTCTGTCCAGCCTCATCAAGGGTGAAGTTTCTCTTCCTGGCTGAGCCTTCGTTGTTTAACTCTGAATCTGATTTGTCCACGTTGCCAACGTTTATTGCCATGGAGCCTTCCAATCCCTCTGTAGTACCTCCCTTTGGCTGAAGAAGGATAGAATTTGGTTCATTAGGACGTTTCCATTGTGGCCTGGTGACTATCCAAAAAATGAGAGCCCCAAACAGCAGAATCAGAAGGCCAAGGGTGTTTGTGAAAACACCTTCTGGTGGGAATGAATGGTATGCAGGATCTTTCCTACAAAAAAAAGAAAGAGCGTGTTCAGTTACAAATAGGGTGATACAGCAACATGCAAACAGTCTTGAATTCATCTGCTCAAAAGGCATACTGGTACAGCTTCAATGTAAATTCCCTTAAAGCTTGATCTTAAGAAGAAATTTAAGTTATCCTATAATTCACTCAATGGAATAGTATGAAATTGTTAAATTCATAAGTATGAAAATAATATAGCATCTGAAACACCTGTATCACTTAAAAATTTTAAAAAGGATGATACAGAAGTAGATGTAAACTATAATTACAATAAACATGTATATCAAAAAGATTAAAAAGGCATGCATAAATTCAATAGTTATTTTGTAAGAGTGGTACAATTTGTTGGACATTTTGGTCCTTCTTCTAAGCTTTTAGTAATATTTTGTTATATATAATAAAATAAATTTTTAAAAAATGTTTTAAAAACTTTCTATTTTTAACATTAAAAAAATTGTTACATTTATATTACATTTTCCCAACAAACAGGTATTTAACATTTTATAGCTTAAGTATTACAGTTAGGAAAACTGCAACTTACAGGGCAAAAATCAATTTCTCGGTCACTCCCGTGAGTGCTGTTGCAATCACTGTTCCAAAGATGAGAAGGCCAGAGTAAACGTGAATGGGCATGACAAGTGCTCGGAGAGAAAGTGGAGCCCAAGGAAGCAGAAAGATGAAAAAACCTAGGAGAAGCTAAACATCAAAAAGTGCAAAGGTTATCATTTAATTTTAAGTTTTAGCTAACTTTGAAATTATTATTATAAAAACAATATGTGCAAAATGAGAAAACTTTTCACGTAGAAACAAAGGCAGAAAGCGAAAAGTAAATTTCCCCACTCCAGTTCCACCACTCAAAGGTAACACCATTATCACTCTCTCCAATGTCCTTCCGGAAAATTTCTATGCCTATACAAGCACGTGTGTGGGTGTGTGTGTTGTGTGTGTGTATAGAGAGAGAGAATTTTTTAAAGTATAAATGGGATCTTACTATCCACATTTGTTAGGTATCTTGCTTTTTGCCCTTAGTATATCTTGGAGAGCTTTTCTTATCAACATGTTTTTCTAGTTTATTCATTTTAATGGCTAACGTTCTATTTTAAAGATGTAACATATTTATGCACTTCTCTATTTATGGACATTTCTTGTTTCCAGTTTTTTGCTATCACTAACAAGGCTACAGTGAACATTCTAGTACTTGTTTGTTTTCATCAGTTTCCTGAAGGATTCCAGGTAAAACGGGAAGTAAAAGGTTTTTAAGTCACTTAAGCCAAATACAATAGGACACATTAAGTCAGGGCAACCTAAAAAACTATGCGGAAAGAGTTGATAATTTTGTTTTGTAAGGAAGAGATGAGTTCTGGAGAAAAGTAATCTCCATTCCCTCGATAATTAAATTCCTAGTGGGATACTTCTCTGCAGAGAAGCCAGTGAGATTCCCATGTAAACTGAAATCTGTTAACACTTTCACTTTTGTTTTGTTGCCCCACACTCCCTGCCTGTTAAGTATCCTCTTCTCCTCGAGAAAATAAAGATGACTTGGTGGCCACTGAGTTACCAAGTTTTTCAGGGACCTATTTAGGATCTACCACCCTAACAAAACAGCTATGAGAAGAGAGGAGAATGGGAGAAAACACGAACATCACTGTTCATCTTTCCTGATTGAGATCTAAGGACTAATCAGGGATGGGATGCCAGAAGGATAGAGGCAGAAGGGGTCTGAGGCCCTAAAATACATTTAGAATCACCTTACAGGCAATGGCAATGAATGGAAAGTAACCAAAAATGCATTTGATAGGCTGGCTTACATTTTATTGTCTACTTAATACCACAAATGCCTGGATATACTAGAAATGGTTCAGAGGGTTCCCCCCTGGTGGTTCAGAATGTTCCTAATTCTCCTTCTGTGAACTCTGGTGATTCTATTAATATCCAAGTGCAAGCTTCCTGATGTACAGGTTGTGCTTTCTATGTGAAAATGTGGCTCCAGTTAGTGACTGTCAAGGATTTTGCACAAATATGTTTCTGTGAGCAAATCACCATATCTTGTCTGTGACTTGCTCACAAAAACCTACATTTTGCATATTCCTGTTCTCCTGCCTCTTTTCATTCCTAAGATTCTTACTGTTTCCTCTCATTTCTTTCAGGATTTATCATGTGTGTCTCTTGTAATCCTGTAGGGCTCAATGATCTAAGCAGATGGGATGTCAGAAATTTGTTTATGGGACCCCAAGCCATTAAATCTCGCTTTCACCATTAAAAAAATTTTTATCAACAAAAAAAATTGCTTTTAAAAGGAAAGGATAAAAATTGTAGAATGCTTAACTTTGATTGAAAGTATTCCAAATTATGCCAATTTATAATTTATAAAAACTTATAATTTATAATAATTATTCTTTATTTCCTTTTAGCCGTCTTAGCCTTACCATCTTACAAGTGAATATGGTAACTTAAAACTTAGTGGACTGAAAGTTACAAAATCCCTTTGTCCCTTTAAATCGGTGGTTCTTAAAGTGTTGTTCACAGAAGACCTGCATCAGAAACACGTAAGGTGTTTAAAGATATCCCTGGGCCACATCCAGATCTGCTAAATCAGAATTTCTGGAAGGAGGGCTCAGGAATCTGCATTTTAACAGAATGCCTGGCGATTCTTATGCCTGTTGAAGTTTGAAGACCACTGCATTTGATTCACTCAAATTAGTTGAGAATAGGGTTAACTGCAGTCTGGAAAACCCCTGAAAGTGAAGACAGTGGAATCTCCCAATATCCTCAGTCTACAGTCACTTCAAATAAAGTGCTCCAGTGTTTAGGAACCATCATCTACAGAAGGCTGTTCTTCACCCCAATGGAGTTCCTACGAGAGCTAAAGAAAAATAAAATCTCATAAAAAGTTATTTAGATATGAAAGTGAAAATGTAGTTTGTTGTTAGTGCTTTCAAGTCAGTTCTGATTCCCAGCAACCCTGTGCACAGCAGAGCAAACTCTGCCCAATCTTTTTGCGCCGTCCTCTCGCCTTCCAGCTATGTATCAGACAACATTCCGCTGCTATTCATAGGGTTTTCACGGCCAGTTTTCCACAACTGGGTGGCTAGTCCTTCTTCCTAGTCTATCTCAGTCTAGAAGCTCTGCTGAAAACATGTAGTATGATCTAATTATGCTTAAAAATGAAATATATATATTAAATTATATATATAAATTAAATATGCATATATATTCAAAGGCATAATAAAAGCCTAAAGGAAATAAACCAAAATAGAATGATATCTCTAGATTATGGCCTGATCAGTGATTTTTATTTTTATATTTTCTGTATTTTATAAATTTTTAAATTAATGTACATTACATTTATAATTAAAAATAGACAATGAAAGTTTACTTTTAAAGTTTCTGTCTTTAAATAACTGGGCTTTTCTCAGTTAATTATTACTGTCCTTTAAAGATACAAGTGTATTTTACTATGCCAGTTTTATCTCACTTTATGAAACAAAAGAGTTTTTAAAAAAAAGATATGTGTAAACCTTTAGACATAACAAAAGCTTTTATTTGCAAAGGTCATTAATGAAACCAGGAAACATCTACCTAGCTAGCTTTTGTATAAGGTATAATTAGCTTTTTTTTTTTGGCCAGGAAGATTGGCTCTGTGCTAACATCTGTTGCCAATCTTCCTCTTTTTTGCTTGAGGAAGACTGTCCACAAGCTAACATCTGTGTCAATCGTCCTCAATTTTTTGTATGTGGGATGCTGCCACAGCATGGCTTGATGAGTGGTGTGTAGGTTTGCACCCAGGATCCGAACCCGCAAACCTCAGGCGGCAAAAGCGGAGCACATGAACAATCACTGTGCCACCAGGTGGGCCCCTGATTTGCTTTTTTTTAAGTGTAGAGGTAGATTTAATGAGCCATCAAATGATTTACAGATTATTATTTGGAGGCTCCTCCCAGTTCCTCTTCATCTTTCTTCTATTTTCTATACACACTCACTCATTCCTTCATTTAAAGCACAGATTGCTGGGCCCCATTTGCAGAGTTTCTGATTCAGTAGGTCTGGGGGGGAACCCGAGAAGCTGTATTTCTAATTTCCCTTGTGATGGTAATGCTGCTATTCTAGGGACCACACTTTAAGGAGCTCTGTCTTAGGTCATTTCCAAGTTGCATTCTTCAAACATAACAGCTCTTTTCTTCTGGGGTAAAAAAAATCTAATCAGCACCAATTAGAATATGTCCATAGTTTTTTCCTAAAGAGGGAGGACAGACATTCAAATTGAGTACTAAGTCTCCTGTCAATATCCTACATCTCTTTGCTGCATTGTCTTTCATCACGTCCACCTGGCAATACCCCAACCCCGGCTCAGCCATCTTCAGGACTACCCCTGGTCTGCTAGGTACCACTGAAGTAAATCACACACTCAAGGAAACTAGCATCACTATAAATTCATCACAGTTATGAGCACTTCCACATTGCTCAACAATCCTTCTATTGTCTGATTTATCAACTGGTCCTGTGTGCTCCCCCATCCTCAAACTTCTGACTCTCCCATGTACCTCTTCACTACTGGCAGATGATCTTAGCACCACCTCATGCAAAAAACAGAGGCAACTTCAGAGAAGAGCCAACACACCAAAAAATCATCCCAAGCCAACACTTCCTTCCTTTCTTCAATTACAATGGAGTTGGAGTCCTCCAATTTTCTAGCTGTTCTCTGCAACCTGTTTCTAAAGACCTAGCTATAGATTACTGCAACCTCTCCTTCTCTACTGGTGCTATCCTGTGAGCATTTTAAACATGCCCAAGATTCTACCAATGAAAAGAAGTTAAAACAAACAACAGAAAGTACCCAAACACCTGCCTTGCCTCCCATCTCTGTCCAGTTACCATCTTCTTTCTCTCTTCCCCATCCTACCCAAACCTCTTGGCTCAGTTGTCTATTTTCTCACCTTCCACTCCCTCTTCAATTCAATGAAATCTGGCTTCTGTCCTCCAAGGAAACTGCTCTCCGCAGTCACCAGTGACTTCCAGGTCACTAAATCCAATGCACAGTTTCTAGAGCTTATTTTCCTTGACTTCTCAGTAGCAGCTGACACTCCTCAAACCCCCTCCTCTCTAATGTTCCCTTTCTCCTCCACCCACTTGCTCGAGCCTGCAAGTGGCTCTCTCTCATCTCTTATATCACTGACTTTTCAAATCCCATTAATTCTACCTCGTAAATGTCTTTAGAAACTATCCACTTTGCTCACTGCTACTGCTACTCCTCCAGGCCACCATCATTTCTCATCTGAATCTCTGTAAACACCTTCAAGCTAGTCTCCCTATATTTACTTCTGTCCAGCCTCCAATTCATTTTCCATACCACTCTCTGGGTATCCTGTCCTCCTTTCTGTTCCTCAAATAAAGCAAACTTTCACCTACATATTATTCCATCCACCTAGAATACTCTCTCCCCTTTCAACATTAAGCTCATGACTTCAGGTTTTTGTCTGACCTCCTTTATCCCCTCCATCATATGAAAGCTCTCCCATAACACTCCATGCCCACCCACCATCAAATACTCAATGACCTGTCTCCCGCTGTGAGCTTCATGAGGGCAGAGAGCATGCCTCTTTGGGCCCATGCTTGTCTTGTGGAACAATGTATTCCCCACAGCCTAGCAAGGAATCTGACACATAATAAGTATTTAACTCTGTTGAATAAATGGATAGATTCACGAACAAAATTTCACTGACATAAAATGCATGTTCTCAACCATGAAGGTGCCTATGATCTATAGTAGAAATGAAAAATGCCATCTTCAGGTCATAAAGGAGACTACCACAAGATGTACACTCCTAGTAACAACAGCTGGTTTGTGTCATTCCTGTATCCTAAGGCCTAGGCTGAGCCTTTCCATATAATATTTGGCTTTGATTCTTACGATGTTGTGAAGGGTGCATCAAAAGCCTTAATTTATAGGTGAGCAAACTAAGTCCAGAAAAGTTCAGTAACTTGTCCAAGGTCACCAGCTACAAACGGATGAACCCAATTCAAACTGAGGTCACCCTGATTGCAAGTCCTGTGTTCTTAAATGCTGCCTACTCCCTGGATCTGAGCAAGGAAGAGAAGCCAGTGGCCAAATTTTCTCCTGCCAAACAAAAGTCATGAAGTTGTGAAACGACATTTCTGAGAAGCCTACTTAGCACACAAATAAAACATAAGAATATAAGAATTTGGTTATGTCAGAGAGCAAAAGAGAATCTTGAGACAATTAAAAATGTTTTTAATTCATCCAAGTTCAATATTAGAAAATCTATAGATCTAATTAACTATATTAACAGATTAAAGAAGGAAAAACATATTCATCTCAACAGACACAGAAAAAGTATTCAATAAAATTGTACATCCATTCATGATTTTAAAAGAAAAACAAAACGTTCTCACAAACTGGAATAGGAAGAAATGTGAAACATTTGTACTGAATGCTGTTTTTTCCTCAATCAGGTTTGAAATGGTTTATCTATTTTATTTTAGCTTTTTAAAGAACCAGCTTTGCATTTCATTTATAACTTCTTCTAATTTTTATTTATAGTTGTGGTAGGCTGAATTACGCTCCCCCACCCGCAAGATGTCCATGCCCTAATCCCTGGAAACTTTGAATATGTTATGTTACATAGCAAAAGACACTTTGCATATGTAATTAGGCTTCTAGATCTTATGACTGAGAGATAATCCTGGATTATATGGGCAGCCCAATCTAATCACATGAGCCCTTTTAAAAGCAGAGAACTTTCTCTAGCTGGAGGAAGAAAAGATGAGGAAGAGGTAGGAGAAGTCAGAGAGATTCCAAGCCAGTGAGACGGATTCAATGCACCACTGCTGGCTCTGAGAGGGAGGGTGCCATGTGCAAGGAGCAGAGAGAGGACTATATGAGCTAAAGACAACCCTCAGCTGACAGCCAGTGAGGAAATGGGGACCTCAGTCTTACAGCCACAAGGAATTGGATTCTCCCGATAACCTGAATTAGCTTGCAAGCTGATTCTACCCCAAAGTCTCCCCATTACAGCCCAGGCTGGCCAACACCTTGATTTTGGCCTTGTGAGACCTAGAGCAGTGAAACCAGTCAAACCAACCTGGATTTCTGATGTACAGAAACCGTGAGGTAATAAATTTGTGTTGTTTTAAGCCACTAAGTTTCTGGTAATTTGTTATGGCAACAAAAGAAAACTAACATAACTGTCCATGAATTTTTTTTTGTCTTTATTTTCCTGGTGTATTTTGCTGTTCTCCTTTAGTTTCTTAAACATATACTTAGTTTATGTATTTTAAGTACCCCCCACAAAAAAAATATTAAAAGCATTTAAGCCTATATTCCTCTGAGAACCATTTTACCTAAGACCCATAGATTTCAGAATGAATATTCTCTTTTTTTGCTAATTCCTAGCTATTTCTTAATTTTACATGTTAAGATACAGAGCAGAGTGTAAGTTGGTTTTTAGAAAGTCCAGATTAAAAGGCATTTTTGGTATAGAAAGCTTTTTTTTAGCTTTAAAAGCTTTGATGATGATGATGATGATGATTATACAAGAAATGAATGTGTGTTTAGAAGATATAGAAAGTGAAAAGAAAAATAATCACCTAGAATCCAGCCACCTAGAGAGCATTACTGCTAAGGTTCTGGTGGTGTATATCTTTCCAGATGTTCAGAGAACGCCCTGGCATATAATTAACTCAGTAAAGGCATTTTATTCAGTCCATCGTAACTACTGTACTCAGAACCACAGAACCTTCTCCCATGGAAGCTACGTAGAGTTTGGGTGCTTTCTGTTCTGTTCCTCAGAGATACGGACCTCTACTAAGGATGCTCTAACACAGGCTGAGTGATCCTGGGGACATCCTGGAAACAACAGAACCGAGTGCTTGTGGGGAGGGCCCAGGACCTAGACAGACCTGGGCCTGAGTTTCAGCTCTGCCATTAGCTGTGTAACCTGTGTGTCCTCAGCATCTGTAAAGGCTATCTCACTTAAAGGACTATGTGAGATAAGTAGACTGCTTCACACTGTGCTCAGGCTCTGGCATTCTGCATTCTCACGCGGCGCAGAGGAAGTGAAGCAAAGCAAGAGGAACAGATGGCTGGAAGCAGAAGAAAGAGCTGAGAAAAGTCTTGGAGAGATGCTAGTAAGCCAAAAAGGTCCTCAAAGCAACCGGTAGCATCTCAACGGCCCCTGTTCTTGCCATCCTACTCTCTGAGGGGAAAGGGTCCACCAGTTGGTGGTGGCAGAGGAAGCTGCTCCCAGATCTGTGGCAGTAGCTGAGAACACTGAGGGAAAATCCACCTTGAGGACAGGAGATCTGAGCTGGCTCAGCCATCCAGTTTGAGATATTCTCCTTTTTCCTTCTTAATCAGGAAGATCATGTTTGATGCAGGGTTTTCTCTGTGTTTCCCTCCTGTCTGACATGGTTCCCTTCCCCAATCCTTTGCTCCAGGCACAGTAAGGCAAACAAATAATTAATAGTGTCCATACAGATAGTAACTTTTATTTAATTAAAACTCAAAAAACTTATCACTTCAAACGCCTTTCTTTAAGAAGAAGAAAAACAATAAATTAATGTCTGATAAGAGGTCCTACTTTCAAGAGGTCATACAGTCATATATTTTAAGATACACCTTGGTGTTTTATGGGTTTCCTCTGGTTTCTTACTTCTCCTATACCCACAGAAAAATAAAGTTCACCATCATGTCCCAATCAGGTAGCTGGATGTACATTGTACTAACCAAGGAAGGAAAGTGAATCAACATAGTTGACAAAGATTTTTCAACAAAGTGGTTAACACCAAAAAGACTTTAAAATTAACCTTTACTTTAGCCACCTAGAACGGCCAAATCCCTATCACACTCTATTAACTTAATGTTTAAGTACAGTGCTCTCAAGAGCGTGTGTTTTTAGTAAGTGAAGAGAAGACAGAGCAAAAATAAACTAACTACTGAGGCTTCAAAATCTAACAAAGTAACAAAGAGATAGAAATTCATCTCTTCACTCATGAAGCTACATCTAGAAAATAGAAGGGACAGAGAATGTGGGAAAGAAATCTAAAGCTCTTGCCTATGTTAGTTTATTCTGCACACAGAACTTAGAGTCCGAACAATGGGAGTCTAGATGTTACGAGGTGGCAATTTCCCTCCATACATATGTCCATATTTTAAATCTCACATTCAAGTTCACAGACTGTCAGTTCTGCAGTTCCAGTGCCCCCTCAGGGGAAAATATAATGGCAACAAATATAACAAGCACTAGTGGGAATAAGATAAGTTCCAAGAACCTATGAATGCATAGAAAACATCTACAGTATTTCATTGTTTTACTTTTTATATCTTGTTTATAAATATACTGAGACACTGACCTGTAACATGTAGAGTATGACAGCTATCAGTCCAATCCAGCTGTGCAGACTGTACATATTGGGGATATTCCTGGCATTGTGGAAATCAAAAACGGCCACCAGAGAAATTATTGCAAGAACGGCAGCAACAGTGTTTAATCCTGCATGGATGGATTTCATCAGGAACTTGCTGCATTTCCAAGTCCATGGCAGTCTGTATACAATGATGGCTGGGAAGAGACAAAAAGGGACAGAATGTGTGTGTGTGTTTTCAAATCAACACAAGATGAACAGTTTGACACACTGAACACTCCCTTCCATGAAACCTTCTTCTCTTGGCTTTGGCTTCTCCTCTCTTGCCTGCCTCTCAGTGGTTCCTTCTTGGACTCTTTTGCTGGTATCTTCTTTACTCCCGACTTGTGACTGAACCTGGGTGCCCCCCAGGCTCAGTCCTAGGACATTTTCTTCCCTCTGCACTCTCTGTGGGTGATCTCATTCACTCTTTCACCGAAATGCTACCTACATGGCAGAGACTCTAAAACTTATGTCTCCAGCCCAGAACTTTCTTCTGAACTCCAGACCCACATAATCCAACAGCTTCTTGACATCTCCTATGGATGCCTCTAAGATATCTCAAACTTAACACATCAAAATTAAATTCTTAATCTTATGATCTGGTTTCTTTGTATAACTGTCTTAGATTGATTTTTTTAAAAAAGGACAGACTAAGGAATAGAAAAATATGCAACAAGATTTAAATAGACAAATAGTACATCCAAGTGGCTTATAAACATAAGAAAGATATCAACCTCATTAGTCAACAGAGCAATGCAAATTAAAACTACATGAGAATATCTCTACCACATATCTAAATGGCTCAATTTGAAAAATACCAATATTGCAGAGGATGTGAACAATTAGAACTCTCATGTTCTGCTGATGGGAGTTTAAATGAGAACAATTTGGAAAATTAGCAGTATCTACTTAAGCTAACCTTATGCATACTTTATAACCCAGCAATTCTACTGTGTATATGCCCAAAAGAAATATGGGCATGTGTTCACCAAAAGACATGTACTAGAATATTATTAGCAGCACTATTTGTAGTGGCCAAAACCTGGAAACTCCCCAAATGCCTATCATCAATAGAGTGAATAAATAAATTGTGATATATTCATAACATGGAGTAACATACAGCAAAGAGAATGGATGATCTATAACTAGAACTTCACCCAACGTTATGGATCAACCTATAACGTCAATCCCAAGAAACCCGACATAAACCAGTATATACTGTATGATGCAATTTATAGGAAGTATAAAAACATGCAAAACTCATCTCTGCAATAAGAAAAGTCAGGATGGTGGTTGCCCTTGTGACGAAGGGGTATAGCTACTTAGAAGGGACGCACACAAAGAATTTCTAGGCTCTTGCTAATATTCTGTCTTTCAATCCGGGTGTTGATTACATAGGCGTTCACTGAGGGAAGATTCATCAAGCTATACATTTATATGCGCACTTTTCTACATGTAGATTAAACTTCAACAAAAAGATTTTTAAAAAGAGGGTTTTCTTACGTGTTCTGTTAAAGCAGTAGATTATATGCCCACCTTAACCAGCATCCAATTAATTTTTGTCCTGAAGACGATATCCTGCCCCTACCCCACGTCAGGGAAAATTTAGGTTTCTGAAAACGTATGGCAGATTGAAAAGTTTAAAGAATACTTCTTTGGAAGATGCATTCCACTATACTCAGTATCCTGTACACTTCTTAATTCCAGCCAAAAAAAGTGCCTCTTCCTACTAAAGACACTTATAATTTAAATATATAAAACTTCATAGGATCATCAGAATGTAAGGGATTATCTAGTCTGTTTTCCGGCAGAAACACATCTAAACCTACAAAGGCAGATGCGAATTCAGCCTCTTTAAAGCTTTCAGAACAAGATGTCAATCTTCCTACTTTTTGGTTTCACTGCAACTCCTTGACAGCCCTCACCATTAGGACAGTATTCCTTTTATCTAGTCCAAAGTCTACTTACTACCTACTAAGTTTACTGCTTATATGGGTATCTTATAAATGCTGATTGATTATATTTCCTTGAGAACACGGAGACTTTTCGGATAATCATTTCTATATTCAATGTATCTTTCGAACCATTTAATGTAACACCTTAAAGGGTATACTTTTAAAAGCTACTTCAAGGGCCCTTCTCATCCTCTCTGGGGGCAGGAACACAACTTGCTGTTTCTCCTTGTATGCCCTGAGCCAAAAGGAGCCCTGGGCTCAAAGTATGCAGCTGCATAAGTATTTTTTTTAACTCTTATTTTGAGATAATTGTAGATTCACATGCAGTGTTAAGAAATAATACACAGAGATCCCACGTACTCTTCACCCAGTTTCCCCTGATGGTAACATCTTACATAACTATGGTACAATATCACAACCAGGAAACTCATGTCAATATAATGCACTGACCTTACTCAGATTTCATCAGTTTTATTTATTTGTGCATGTGACCCTTAATATTTTCAAAACAAATAAATGTAAAGCACTTTCTGCAGACTGATCAAAGCTAGAAATCAATTGATGTCAACTCAAACACTGTGGTTTTCCCTTCTCATGCTTTTCTCCTCTGATGATTCAGCAGCACACCCTATATGATTCTCTGGTTTTCAAAGAAACCAAAGGCCTCTTTACTCAATGACTTGTGACCTTTTATGCACTCAGTGGAGCCTTCTGCAATCTGAGATCAGGTAGTATTAAAATTAAAATGTGTAATATGTGAAGACCTAATAACACATCTCCCCGCTCCTGGCGTAGCGTCATTTATTACACACACACACGCAATTGAGCCCTTGCTCAGCAGCGGACACATTGATAAGCGCTTTACATGTTTACACTTTAATTTTACTTTGACTCTGTGAGGAAGGTACAATTATTATTGCCGTTGTACAGAGGAGGAAACTGAGGTAGAGATAGGTTAAGTAGCCGGCTCAATTTCAGTTAGTATGTTAAAATTAACACTATTATTGTTATCATATCATCATCATCATCATCATCATCATCGTATCATCCAAGCACAACCCAGGGGGAAGGAACATTAGATGAATGAATTTGAACATCTACATACGAAAAGGAAATACTCAGGATGTGTTCGTTTTTCAAATCAATTGCATACTAGCTTTCCTTCTCTAGCAGTAGCACAAATGGAACACAATTTAATCTTTCATTGATGATTTGGGATTATCAATAAAACACTGTCACATTACTATAAGAGTAAGCCCTTAGGGGCTTTGGAAGGAGGAAGTCCTTGCCTCTGATCAAAATGGGCCCAGACAATTATGGTTTTTTAGTCCTGGGTCTAGTTTAGAGTTTTTCTATTTCTTTTTTTAGTTTCTTGCTCAGGTTAGGGTGCCTAACTCCAACCTCTCCCCTCCATCATCCTACCTTATCTTTTATTCCTACCAGCTCTAAGTTCTAGCTTATAAATTTTTATGTTGGCAAAAATCTTAATATCTGTTATGTCTGGATGGTGAGTACACGGGGATCTGTTATATTATTTTCTGTATGGTTGAAAGAGTACATAATAGTTTTAAAATTAAAACAATATTTTCGTAAGCTTGCAAGCCCAACTGCCAATTAGCGTCAACTACTAAATAGGTAGATGTGGAAATCTGAGGGGCTCTCCTATGAGTGAGGCATGGAGTCTTCAGCATCTCTCCTGCCTATATAGAAACTCTGCTGGATGGCAGAAAATACTTCAAAATGCTCTCAGAATAAAGGAAGGCTAACCGTAAAATGTTGTATTTGCATAAGGTGTTTACATACTTTTAAAAATGTATAAATAACCAAAATACGGTAGACTTCAGGAGAAAAGGGCAACCTTAACAAATCAAACCACATTTCTTAAACAAGAAGCTATTCTCAACAGTTATAAAAACTGCCTGGAGAGTGGAATTTAAATATTTCTTGCTTCTTTGGCTTGGCACTTACCTAGACACCATTCCTGAGGTTCAGTGGGAAGGAATAAAAAGGTTTCATAAGCCCAAGAGGAGGGGAAATGGTATCAAACAGCTACTTGTGACTGAAACAAGGGTTTTCTGTTAAGAGGCCCTAGTTGGCAAGACCATTTTCCCCTAGAAAATGAAGGGAAACATGAACACGTATACGTGAGACATACACTTTAAATCTTTTTAAAAGAAAAATTAGTGGTAGTGGAGCATGTTATTGTGATAAACTTAAAAAAGAAGGAAAGGAGGGAGGGAGGAAGGAAGGAAGACCTGCGTATAATTATTGCTTGGACAATGAAGAGGAAAGTACAGTAACTTGAATTTGAATTTAATAATTAGAAAATTTCTCAGCTCCTAACCACGTATTTAAATAAGCAATCAATGAAAATATATATTCTCTAAAATGTAATCTCTGGTTTGACATCAGCTTTCCATCCATATACCACTACAAACCATGTACACAAATTTGTCTTACAGCAAGCAGTGCAAATTTAGAATGTGTCAAATTCTACCGGGGAGAGGGGCAGTTGGCGGGAAAGAAATGTCCCCAAGCATAGAAAACAACTTGACTCTATGTTTTTCTATGTTAACATCTTGTGATTCATGAGGGTAGGAGCACGTTTATCTTGTTTACCCTAACATCCACATTTAGCACCGAGCCTGGCACATAGTAGGAATTCAGTATGTGTTGAATAAATAAATCTTAATACAGCCCAGTAATTCATTCAGTGTTCCCTAGCAAATGAGCGATCCTCTTTTAAAATGTACAAATCAAAAACTCAAGACAATTTGTACTGCTGACCCAAGTGTTACTTCATATAAGACCAAACAGTCCTTTCAAATACGTAAAAAGCATTCTGCACTTGGACCCACTCAACAGTTTTAGGTAAGCTTTAAGTGAACCCCAAAATAAAATAAGAGTAAGTTATTGAGTTTGAAGTACACTGGAACTTTAAAACACTTATAAATTTTACTTAAATATGGTGTGCCCATTACACTTTTCTTAACTCTTTGAATAAAGTATTATTTTGCCTTCCTTGGTTGAATGTTCAGAGAAGGATTATCAAGCTTTAACAACTCATTTCCCTGTGCACACAAGAGTTTACCAGCCTCTATCCAAAGGACTTCAAGTTTAAATGTGAAAGCAGAGAAGTCTCTTTAAATAAACTTCTTGAAAAGATCCCTGCAGTGGCTATCACAGAGCATCTGAGCTTTGAAACATGCCCGTGCATTCAAACTGTCTCATAGCATGAACACAAGGACAATGAAAACCTTTGGAGAATCAAAATGAAGGAAGTGATTCAGATGATTTGGAAGATTTGTTTTAGCATCTTGGTACTAGAAGCATCTCTTTGAAGTGATTGAAATCCTCACAAAGGCAGATTTGGTACCAAATAGTGTATGAAAAGAGAAAAATTCAATTAACTGGCTAAACATTTACAAACATCCAGAATTTTTTTTTTTTTTGAGGAAGATTAGCCCTGAGCTAACTACTGCCAATCCTCCTCTTTTTGCTGAGGAAGACTGGCCCTGAGCTAACATCCGTGCCCATCTTCCTCTACTTTATACGTGGGATGCCTATCACAGAATGGCTTGCCAAGCGGTGCCGTGTCCGCAACCGGGATCCAAACTGGTGAACCCCGGACCGCTGAGAAGTGGAACTTGTGCACTTAACCGCTGCGCCACCGGGCCGGCCCCCAGAAATTGTGAGTTGTTGGAAACATCAGCTATATTTTTTTGTGCTGCATATCAGTGTATGACAGCTTAGAAATAGTACTGGTTCTGATATCACCTGGTTGTCTCACCCTGGTCAGACATTTGAGCTCTAAGATAAGGAGCTGAACTTCACATCCCAGCCACCTGGAAACATTTAAGGCACAGGTTTTCTAAAAGAAAACCATAACTCAGCTCTAACGAACTCAAATCTGAACAGCTTGTAGATGAGGCTACATCTTACTCATTTGTTTTACACAGTGTCTGGAACACAGTTAAGCACTTAATAAACGCATGCTAATTAAATAAATAGGATAATATATGAAGGAATAGAATGAATGAATGAATAAACGAATGAACTAAGAAATGTACAGCCGAAGTCTGTACAGTCATTTCAAAGCCTGTCTTGATCTTTTAAGAAAGTTTCTGTAGGAAGAAAAAAAGTTATAACAAAGATTTCTGGTCTCTCTTTCTGAAAAGGGAAGATTGTTCAATTTTTTAACGGAAAACTTTAAAGTCACACAAAGTCAAGACAGAAAACCCTAGCAGAAGTCACTTGTAAACTGGCAGGTATGGACTGGATTTGGTCCACAGATGTGTTTTATTTAATCAGCACAATGATTTGGGGGTTTTGTTTTGGTTTTGTGGCTTATTTACTTTAGCTCGAACCAGTTTTTAAAAATCTTGGATTCTCCTGGAAAATGGGAAGCTCTGGCCACCTTGGGCTGGCATCCCCATACAGCCACAACCCGCTGGAGCTAAGTAGAGGCTTCCTATTTTGCCAGGAGTAGGCACTGCCCAGTTCCCTACAGTTCCCACCCCTCAAACGCGGCATGTACCTACATCCCGCTGCCCGAGGATCCGACCTTCGGTTAACTGTACTACTAAACAGATAAAGTGGTTTGTCATCAATGTTATTAGGTGACATTGCTTATAATAAAAACAACCCCTGATTGGCAAACTGTGTCTAGACTGGGAGGAACAATGAAAAATCTATAAATACTTGATAAGAATGCCATACTTTGGGCTTCCCATAGTGCAATGGTAACTGCTATATCCTGTATTAGTTTCTTAGGACTACCATAACAAATTACCAAAAACTGAGTAGCTTAAAACAACAGAAAGGTATTCTCTCACAGTTCTGGGGGCCAGAAGTCCAAAATCACAGTGTTGGTGGGGTTGCCTCCTTCCGGAGGCCCTCAGGGAGAATCCATTCCACACCTGTCTCCTAGCTTCTGGTGGCTGCCAGCAATTCTTGGTGTTCCTTGGCTTGTAGACACATCACTCCAGTCTCGGCCTCCATCTTCACACGGCCTTCCCTTCTGTGCATCTGTGTCTCAAAGCTCCTTCTCTTTTCTCTTATAAGAACAACAGTCATTGGATTTAGGGCCAACCCTAAATCCAGGATGATCTCATCTTGAAATCCATTACCCAACTACATCTGCAAAGATGCTCAGGTCACAGTCACAGGTCCATGAAACAAGATTTGGACATATCTTTTGGGGGGCCACTATTCAGCCACTATGTATCCCTTGCAGAGGCACTGGAAACCAGGCCTATAGAGTATTACAAGAGATGTTGGGGGGCCTGCTCCGTGGCCGAGTGGTTAAGTTCGCGCGCTCCACTGCGGTGGCCCAGGGTTCGGATCCCGGGCGCGGACATGGCACCGCTCGTCAGGCCACATTGAGGCGCCGTCCCACATCCCACAACTAGAAGGACGTGCAACTAAGATATACAACTGTGTACAGGGGGAGTTTGGGGAGATAAAGCAGAAAAAAAAAAAAAAGATTGGCAACGGTTGTTAGCCCAGGTGCCAATCCTTGAAAAAAAAAAAAGAGATGTTGGTTCCTGTGGGGCATGAGACCTTAAGCCCTGATCCCTCAAATGTAGATCTCTCGTCTCCCAGTGCCTGAGCTGTCCCCTGGGCGAGGATAGTTTATGGAGGACTATGTGGATAGCTACATGTACTGTTGCTACAAGGACGCCTGCTGAGAAGTACCTAATGCTGCCCTGTCAGCACGTGCTAGTTCCCATCCTCCATCCTTCTGAGTAGACTGGTGCCCACTGTGGTCTTGGTAGTCTTGTGTGTCTGAATGGTTAGTTGAACCTAGGATGACACCCCGGTTTGTGCTATACACCCAATCCACTTCACCTATTTACTTTATATCCTGTCCTTGTAGGTATGACTCCTGGTTTAAAGGATTGGCTGAGCTTTCATGAATTTAGTAAGTATTTATTGAATGTCTATTACATGTTAGGTGACGTTTTACACATCACGGATGAAGCAATGAAGAAAAAGAAAATGTCTCTCCCTTTTGGGAGCTTACATTTTAGTAGGAGAACACAGAGTAAACAAATAATTAAAATAGTGGTCAGAATTTGGATAATACTGTATTTTAAATTTGGAGTCTACACAATTTTCTGATGGACAGAATGAGAAGTATGGAAGAAAAAGAGGAATCAAGGATGACTATATAGTTTTGTCAAGAACACATAGAAGGATGAAGTTGCCATTTACTAAGATGGGGAAGCCTATGGGAAAGGTGGTTTTAGGGATATGAGGAAGATCAAGAGTTGAGATCTGGACAGGTCTATTTAACATCTAAGTAAGAATTTGAGTAGATCGATGGATATTGGGGTCCAGAGTTCGGGGAAGGTCCGGGCTGAAGATATAAATACAAGGGGGGTTCCGTGAATTGACGGTGTTTAAAGCCATAAGACTGGATGAGGTCACCAAGGGAATGAGTGTATCAAGAAAGGAGAAGTGGTCAGAAAACTAAGCCTCGGGCACTCTAATCTTAAGTGCCCAGGGAAATGAAGAGGAACCAGCAAAGGGCATTGAAAGGAATAGCCAGTGAGAAAAGAGCCAAGAGCGTTGGGTGTCTTGGAAGGCAAGTGAAGAAAGTGTCTCAAGGATGAGTAAGGGGTTAGTTATGCCAAATGCTGCCTCCTGGTCAAGCTAGATGAGGACTGAGAACTAACCACTGGAATTAGCAATGTGGAGGCCATTGGCTACTATGTTAAGAACAATTTTGGTGGAGCAGTGAGAGAAAACCTGATTAGAGTGGGTTCAAGAGAGAACAGGAGAGGAATTGGAGACTGCAGGTATTGGCAAAAATTTTGAAAAGTTCTGTGGCAAAGCAAGCAGAGAATTGAGGCAGTAGCTTATGAGGTCTAGAGTTTGGTTATTGTTGACATGATAGAAATTATAACATGTTGGAAATAATCCAATGGGGGAGAAACTTAATGATGAGAAAGGAAAAAGGGAGAATTGATGAAGGGATGTCCATAGGTAGGCAAGAGGAGGCACAGATAGTATTTAGGCAGTAACACTGTAATGAGTTTGAGGCCTTAGAATAAAGACACATTTCCAATGTAATATGATGCCCATTCTCCCCTGAGGTTTACTAAACCAGTGCTTCCCAACTGGCTAAACAGGATAATCACCTAGGGGAAGGGACGGCACTTTTACTTTAGATGTTACTATGATCAACTCAAATGAGTGGTTGTAAAATTGCATTTTGTTACTAACAATTAAATGGTAGTACAGAAATAACCATTCATTTATTCAACAACTATTTATTGGCCTACCATGTGCCAGTTCTAGGTGTTACTCTACTTGCTGGGGACACAACAGTGAGGAAAATAATCACATTTAAAACATTTTTACTAGTTACGTTATAAAGAGACCTGCACGCATTTATTTGCAACGAAAAATGTGTTTGGGGTTGTCTTAAATCCTCTCTTTATGCTACATAAAAACCCTCATTTCCCTAAGACTGATAGGTTTGATTACCAATGGTGTCCCTAAGACTGGTTCTGGAGCAGGTATTTTGGGCTCTTCTTTGCCAGGTTTTACCCGGGAGCCCTTTCAAAGACATTTAAGTGGTCTCGGAATTTGGTCACTGTTAGATACATTAATGGGATATTCCAACTGCCTTTTAAGAACTACTGAATTTCTTTTTGTTAGTCTTTTAAATGTTACTTAAATGTACTTATAGTCTCTCACAAAACCAACTGGAGATCATTAGACTATTCGATTTCTCTTCCTTCAGTTTATCGAGTAAAAAGAGTCTTACCTGTGGAAAAGTAAGGAGTATAGAATTGCTGAGACTTCTTTTTGCTAAATTTATACACTTGAATTTTCTACCTTTTACTTTTTACTAAAGAACACATTCCACCTTACTGAACCTTTTAAAAGGTCAACTGCCACTTTGAGAGCATTTATTTGATTCATTCTTTTCTGCGGCCTTCTTTTCAAGGCTCGTTTCTCTGATTTCCTGGTAGTATACTTATTTCATGGGAAACATTCCTTTTAGAGAAGCGCAAAGCCTTTTCTAAAGTTCTCTTTGAAACTTTTCCTCATTCATGTTCTCTAGATTTCCTACTAGTTTAAAACATTATTTTATTTTCAGATATCCTATAGTCTGTTACACTTTATTTCAGAATACATGTATTTTCCAAAATATACTTGAGTGGGTGTATGTGCATGTGCACACTCAGACACAGATTTATTTTGTAACTTCTACGTTAGCCTTGCTTTCTTCAGAGCTTATTTCTTAAAGGTGTTTCAAAGAACTCATACTTGTCCTCACACAGTTTCAAATATTGTTTACTGTTTGTATATTGCATTTGTAAAGCATTTTATGCTTAGAGTAATAACTGTACTTCAGCCTTCCCTTCCTCATCTCTAAATATTTGTGTATCACAGAACTCAATCATATCATATTCATTATTAGAGATCTGAAATAGCATGGCCTAAAAATTTCCTACCTGAAGCAATTACACACAGTAAAAAAGCCTGTTATAACATGGCTGGTCTGTAACACATGCATTTCCCTCCTGCCCTATAAAGTCAGCCATCTACTCCTAGTGTTTCTACTGGAGCCCTCCTACTGCTGGATGTGAGGGGGTGCAGGTGGGCCAAGATTTCTAAGAACTCAGGAGTACTATGCATGTGCCTATATGTATGAAAAAGTTTATGTTCACGTCAGTTAAATGTATTATGTGATTAAAGCGCTTTGCAAATCTGGAATCCAAATAGTAAACAGGATAGGTAACGTTGACAGGACAAATATTCCAAAACTAATACAAATACAGTAACTAAGCTTAAAGAAAACAAGGTTTGCATAAAAGCAGCACATGAAAATTGTCAAAATATCCATTTACACATTTTTGCCCAAAAGTGAGTATAAACAGATTAAGAAAATTCCAAAGTTTATAAAAATTAGAAATTCTTTTAGGAAAACTGTAATCGACATGAATGAAGAGCTTCAAAGTGTATTTTAGATGAAGCTTTTTGCTCCCCTTAAAAGAATGCTTTGCAGAAAATAAGCATATGGCCATACAAGCAGAGAAATGAACCCTGAAAATAAGGCCACTGAAAACACTTATACTACTCCCATGGGTAAGTTACTTAACTGCTCAGTGCCTCTGTTTACTCTTATAAACCTGTGAAATAATGCCCTTAGTGGGCACACAGAAAGCACTCAACAAATGTTAGCTATTGTTTTTTGACTTTGTCTCCTTCTTGGTAAGTCAGGAAGTTTCTCTTACCCTCAAATATGAGGAGAAGATATTCCAGAACCTCCGGAAAGTTTCTTGGTATTAGGAGCTGCTCTGAAGAATTGGTTGGAAGAGATGAAGAGACTGTTCCTACTACTTTGAGCAAACAGAAGGTGTTGACAGCTGGGGCCAAACATCAGGGCTCCACCAGGAAGGAAAGAGTGCTTCTGATGTCAGCGACTTTGGAACTTGACTATGTTTTTCTCATTTTAGTGTAGTGGCGAAATAACTGGGACTTATGCAACGAAATAACTTAGCTGGCCAGCGGTACTCACATGCCGGTGCCAATTCTCATACTAGGACGCCTCGGAACCAGGGCTGGGCTTTACCAATATCTCCCACTACATCCCGGAGTGGGAGAAAGCCGGCTACACCTGCCGAAGGCTGCAGCACAAGTTTTAAGTGGAAACAAAAATCTTTTCTTTAGGAATGAGGTCGGCGCTTTTTTGTTCGCTTGTTTGTGGAGAGTTAACTATTGATGGAGACAAGGCAGGCTGTTCAGAGGCAAGGCTAGACGTTTCAGCCGGTGGGCACCTCCTTCTGAACCCTTTCCTCTCCTCTCGATTATTTTCTGCGACATGACCCCAGTCCACTACTTTCTTTTTCTAAAGACTTTCTCTGCCAAGGCCTTGACTTCACTTTTTGGAAAGTGCTTACAAATAAATGGCGCTTTCACCACGAGCTAGAGGTTCCTTCAGCCAAACAGCAGCCAAGGAAACTGTCAGGACTTCGTGAGCCGCGCTATGCAAGGACAATAGAAACTGCCATGGATTGCGGGTTGCCAGAGGCGGGTGAGCAAGTGAAATGGGTGAAGGGGGTCAAAAGGTACGAACTTCCAGCTATAAAACAAATGAGTCCTTGAGAAGTAATGTACAGCATGGTGACAAGAGTTAATAACACTGTATTGTTATATATCTGAAAGTTGCTAAGAGAGAGTAGATCTTAAAAGTTCTCATCACGAGAAAGAAAAAATTGTAACTACGCCAGGCAATAAACGTTAACTAGACTTAGTGTGGTGATCATTTCGCTGTATATATAGAATCACGTTATACACCTGAAACTAACAGAATGTCAGATGTCAATTATAGCTCAAAGCAAAACAGAACGCCACGGCCTGAGCCCTCCGCGCGCGCCAGCCTCACCCCGAGGAGGCAGGCCCGCAGCTGGCCCGCCGCGCGCCGCCTGCGGGCATTTCCGGCCCCAGTTCCCGGCAGCGCCGCACAGGAGGCCCCGAAAGGGAACTTTCGCCGGTCGACAGCCGCAAAAACAAGCTGGGCTCAAGACGGACCAACGACCAGGCAGGGCCGCGAAACACCCTTTTGAGTCCTGGCAGCTTCTCGGGCTTGCTGAGTCGAACGCTCTGGGAGGAGTGAAACCAGATGCTGACACCCCGGCTAGTGGCTGGCCGGCCCCTTGACTCAGGCTGACGACGAAAAGGCAAATGCTCGCCCCTCCACTGTCCCCGGCTGCCTCGCTCTCCCGATCTGCAGTTCTCCCAACTTGAAGCAAGTTCAGCGAAAGGCCTCGCCTCCAGAGCGGCTCCGCGCCCCCTGACTGCGCGCGCTCGGGCCACAGGGGACGATTTGGGGGCGCTCGTGGGCTCCGGCACCTCCCCTTCGTTCCCGTTCCCGGTGCCGCTGGGGCGCCTCGAGCGAGCCCCAGCCGCTCGCAGCAGAGTTAACCCGGTGCAGCCGGCGCCCGCCTCGCCGCCGCCGTGCCCAGCGCCCCCGGGATGCGTCTCACAGCGACCCCCGGGCCCGGCGCGCCCCGCCCCAGCGCCGCCACGCCCGCGATCGCCCGCGGCCGCCCAAGTCCCACTCTGCCCGGCCCCGGGGCCCGGCAGGAGCACGCCCACCTCCCTCCCGCCGCGCACCCCGCCGACTCGGCTCCCAGGCGCGCTCCGCACCCGGCTCGCCGGCCCCCGCGCACCCGGCGCTCCTCCCTCACCCCCTCGCTCGCCCTCGTCGGGCCCACTCCGTCGGGACTCGGCCGAGTACCCCCAGCCCGCGCCTCCCTCCCCGTCGCTTCCCAGGAGACGCCCAGTACCTATGCCCTGGATGAAGACGAAGCCAGTGACCACAAGCACCGGGTGCCAGTTAAACTCCAGCGCGGTCCCATCCCAGCCGAGCCCCTCCCGGTAGTGGAGGACCCAGACGAGGGTGAAGATCACGGACAGGAAGCCGACGAGCAGCGCCGACACCAGCAGCCCCAAGAAGCCCCTGTAGCCGTCCATGGCCATCAGAGTCCCATACTCCGCGCCTGGGCAAGCCACAGGAACTGAGGGAGGCGGCGGCGGCCTCTGGGTACCAGCCCCGCGGCCGGACGCGGGCGTCGACTTCTTGAAGCAGTCTCCGCCCGGGAGGAGGGGCTTTCTCGCCGGCCTGCCAGAGATGTACGGCCTTCGGTGGGTGGGCAGCTGGCCCTCGCTCAGAAACCAGCCCCACCCCTGGGATCTTGCGGCCGCCCAGCGCTCTCTGCGCAGTAGCCGCCCCCCGTCCCGGCATCTGAGCTTGCCGGGGGTTCCAGTAACTGGTCCAGTTAGTTCAGAGCGAGAGCTCCGAGGATTCCAAACCTACCACTTTCTTTTAACTCTTCCGATGTCTCTTCCTTCATTGTGGGGAGGCTGAGTAAGGCAGTGGTGTGCACTCTCGGTTAACAGAAGACAGGAGTCTGCTGGGTGGAGTCGCGTGTGATTTTGATTAACTAAGCCCCCTGAGCCCCGGTCCTAGAAGAATTGGCTGTCTTCTTTTTGTTTGTTTGTTTTTTGGTGAGGAAGATTGGCCTGAGCTAAAATCTGTTGCCAATCTCCCTCTTTTTGCTTGAGGAAGATTGTCCCTGAGCCAACATTTGTGCCAGTCTTCCTCTATTTTCTACGTGGGTGGCTGCCACAGCATGGATTGATGAGTGGGGTATATGTCTTAGCCTGGGATCTGAACGTGCAAACCCCCGGCCCCAAAGCGGGGGGCAGAAACTTAAGCACTGCCCACCAGGCGCCCCGAGATTGGCTGTCTTTGATGCCCAGGAAGGAACCTACGGGGCGGCATGGGCTTGGACTTACCTTGCAAGGAAACTACTTGCAGTTTGTGCTTTGGAGAGGGAAGACAGACACCTCGAGGACCCTGGACTTGCCTATGTAGTGTAATAAAAAATCGATCTTAAAAGTGTCCACCTGCCCAAACCTATTTGGACCAAAACCCCGCCTTGATGAAGTGAAGCTGACACCCTGCCCTCTTTCCAACATTATCATCACCCTTCTTTCTCCATTGGACAAGAAAAGTGTCAGTGTTATCTATTGCTATTAGGCTATTCGGACTTCTAGAATGTATTGGGAACATTCTCTTCTGTCTCCTGTAGCTCATCTCCAGGGACTAATTTACCATATTGTCTTGCCATTTTGAAAGACCTTAGAATATTCAGGAAGTGTACAGGAGTGATTTTCAACGGAAAAGACAAGGTTTTAGGCCAACGAATTAGTGGCAGGATTAAGGGTTAAGAGTAAGAGGCTCTAGACTTCACCAGTGTCATTATTTTTCCCTTGGTGGACAGAGAAAAAGAGGGAGAGTAAGCAAATGGGAAAGAAGGACCCCTTCCGGCAGTATAAGGCTTTCTGTGGTCTGGCCCAGACTAGTCCTCCACTCTACCCCTTTACCACAACCTGACTGGCCCTGATGTCCGTGGCTGTAAACTTCTCTCCCAGCTCTAGACCACTCCCTACCCATGTCCGTGCCTCTAAATTTTCCTGACCCCATCTCCACCAAGAAACCTCCTCTGAGTCTGCCTAAGGCCCTATCTTACACCTCCACCCACCTCCCCATCCAGTGCCTCTCTGCATCACTTATCAAAATGTAATGTAATAATCTGTTTCTGTGGCTGTCTCCACTCCCCCAACTGCCCCTTTGAGGGTATTAACTGTCTAATTTATCATTTTATTTTTTGCTTGGCATATAGTAGTTACTCAGTAAGTGTTTGTTGGGAGAAGAATGGGATGGAGTGTGTCAGTCAGGGCTTGGCGGGAAACAGATGGCACATTCCAAGTGGGCAATTTAATAATGAGCAGGACTATTTACAAAAGTGTGGGCAGGGTGTGTGAAACCACAAGGGTTTTCAGTGCCCATGCCTGAAGGGGACATGGTTGCTGGGATCTAGAGATAGGGAGAGAAAGAGAGGGAGAGAACTGTGTAGAGAAGGCAGTTTGACTGGGGCTACGCTATAGTCTGGAGTTGAAGGAAGCAGCCAGCCTGCAGGGACCCCACAGGGAGGAAGAATGGGAGGCGGGATGAATATTCCAGCCTTACTCTCTTCCCCTCCAATTTCCTGCCCAGGGATACAGCGGCTGCACCTAATCAGAAGCCAGAAGTCAGTCCATATGGGTCAGCCTCCCAGGACACACAGTAGATCCGTAGGAATAAATAGAAACTAGCACTGAATCTTCTAGTTCTATTTTTTCAGAACTTTTTGGTTCCTGAGTGCTACATATATTCCCTGTTTAATTGTGTGCTGTTTCTCTTCCTCTGTGAACTTTAGCTGGTAATTCTTTAACAACGTCATCGTGTGCCTGTCCTTCTCCTTAAAAGTATCTAGTCTTTGTCCCCAGTTAACTTCTTCATCCCCTTAACTCAGTACCTTCACTCCACTCTTGAGTTGATTTTGCTCCACAGCAGCAGAAAATAAGAATCTCTGGATTCCAGACCCTGTTTAACAAAATATCTCCAGAGAAAGAAAACATGGCCAAATGGTATGGATGGTGTGGAATCATCTCGAAGTTACAAGCTAAACTGAGAAAATTTCAACTTTTAAGTTGTCCTTTAAGGACCTAACTTGGATAAAATTTGTCACCTGGAAGAGGAAAATTTTCACTAAATATTGTTGTGGCTTAGTGTTAACATTTTCTTAATAGATTTGTCCAATGATAGGAGATGGTAGACAATTTGTCACCAAAGTACTTACTCAGACTAGATAACCTGTCAGCAACTCGATCTGAGGGGTTCCTGATGTGAGTGGGGGGAGCACAGGGGTGGGACATTCAACAAGATAACCTTCTAAAAAACCTGTGATTCTAGAAACATGTACATAATGACATAGATTTTTATTGTCGCTGACATAGACATAAAATACAGAGTAAGAAGAAAGGGGGTAAAGTGGTAGGGCAAGAAAACCCAAACCCACCCATCCATTGAACTTCCATGAGGTAACGGTGCATTTCTTTTGGTGTGTGCAGAGGTCCAGTATTCTACTGTAAAGTATGATAAGTTGTACATAGTGGTTTGCTTGGTGGGATTAGTGGATCATTTTTTAAACTTTCAAATGTTGACTGTGTGTTGCTTACTCTGTTTGCCCCTCCATTCTCCACCCTTCTTTGCCTTCCCTTGTGTCCTGGCAGGCTCCTTGCCTGCTGGCTTCCAATTGACTTTGGCCAATGGCAGTGCTGGAAGGAGATCAGAGGGCAGGAAGAAAGAGAGATCAGAGGGAAGGAAGAGAGGTCGACCTATTTATCCCTCTAGGCCCCCTTGCCAGGCCATGTTTTTTGCAGTGGTTGAGTTCCCCTTTGCCACTATGACTTTCAACTTTTGGGTGGCCCCTCTCCCACAGCTACATCTCTCCCAGGGTCCAGTTAGACCACGCCCCCTTGCTTCTACAGGCCCAGGTGTAGTACTGGCTGCCTGCTTTTGCTTGTCCTGGGTCTTCACCATTCTTTGTTGGGTTCTCTTAAGTCTGTTTGCACCTCTGTAAATAGTCCCTTTATTAAACTCTCTTCAGTTAAATCCTTTGTGCAAACCAGCTGCTTCCTGCAGGCTCCTGACAGGGACAAGTGGGAAAATACTCTCACCTAACACTACTGTTTCCCTAGCCCCTCCTAATTGTCTATGCCTTCTTAGGACATGTTATGAAAGGAGGAATACATGAAGCAAGAAAAAAATCACAAGCAGGAGGAATGAGCTCACATATCTTCCTGTCCTCCCTTCTACTAGACAAGAGATTTGGGGATCACAAAGCTGTCTCAGATGACTAAGACAGATGGACTCAGAGCTGACACCATGATTCACGATGTAAGCCAAGCTCAGGCGGTGATCAAAGGCTCCTTAGTGAAATAAAGCGAGGGTTGCAGTTTTGAAAAGATCACAGTCAAACTCATGTTAATGGGAGGAATATAATTTCCTCATCTGAGGCTAGACTGTGTTGTCTTCGGGGTAAAAAACTCCATGTCTTCTTTGCTGAGGTGTTTCTCCTCTGAGGGAAGTGGTGAAGAGATCAGCTCCAGCTCTCACTGTGGGGAGAGTGGCTATGGAAGCAGCCTCTACCACCTCCCTAACTCAGGAGGCCCTCAGAGTCCGCCTGCCCCAAGAAGGCAGCTGGAGTGAGAAATGACTTCACTTGTATCTGGCCATGGCCCGAGGGACCCCAGTTTGGGAAGAGGTGGGAAGAAACTCTCTTCCTGAGGGAGCAGAATAGTACAGCAGACTGGGAAGCAGACACAAGGAGTAGAGGAAGATGTCTGAGGGGGAGTGAGGGGAGGACCTTGAAAGGAGCCCAAGCAAAAGGCCCAACTCTTTGGAGCCTCATGCTGCATTGGTGGGAAGGGGTAGGTTAGAACAAGGCATTACTTCTGTTCCTTCCATACGATACTGCTTGGTAAGATCTACCTGACCCGCCATTTAATTTTTAAAATTGCTTCCGTTATCATCTTGGGTGAGTTTGGTTTGGGGAAAACTGGTGAGGCGGGAGGCAGTTAGGAAAGAAATTGGTAGCTCTTCCTAAACATCTGGCAAGATAAAATTGCAATGACCCCGTCCTGGTCCTATCTCCCCAGCCCAGCCATTAGTCGGTGAGGCTAGTCCAGGCAGACTCTTTATCCAGGCTGAAGAGAAAGAGGATTAAATTCCTTGATTCCCTAATTCTCATCTGCCCCCTTTATCCCTTAGGTTAGCAAGAAATAACCAGGGGAGGAAGAAAAGAATGGGGCTTGGTCACACCTAGGTTCTATTTCTTTTAGAACCCTCCTCCTCACACAAATTTATAACCCCAGGTTAAAATAGAAGCTCCTTCAAGGTGAAGATTTGGTCTGCCTTATTTGCTGCTGTTCGTTCATCCAGAGCCTATGCTCTGAAAATGTGCCCAGGACTTGTTCTGAGCATGTATAGTATGACACACAGACACGAAAATGATTGCCATGAAGGAAGAAGTAATTTTTTTATATTCTCAGTGCCCTAGACACAAGGGGCATGGCATGCCACACAGGGCCACACAGGCAAGTACTGAAGCAAGATAAGCAGGCAGAGAGGGGAAACTGCCAGCATGAGCCTTTATTGTGGTTTTTGAGGGAAGGAATGGGCAAAGCAAAGTAAGCAAGCAGAAAAGACTTATGATTGGCTAGCTTGAATAATTTTGGCGGGCTCTGGTGATCCCCTGTTGTCTGGTTCCTGGCCCTATAGTGACTGAGGCAAGGGACAGAGTCCTAGACTATAGAAGTCTGATAAAGGAGACGGGTCAGGGATAGACTCAGAATTGGATAGTCTGCATATCAAAGGCGTGCTGGCAGGCAAACTCTTATCTCTGGGACTTAGTTTATCCTGGGAGGGGCGGTTCCCCAGTCCACAAGGCCCCAAATGCCAGAGCATCAAAAATAAGGAAAAGAAGAAAATATAATTAATACAACCTAAAACAGTTGACAAAGAAAAGGCATTTAAAAAAATATTCACGGACTGACTATAAGGTTAGATTAGAGAGCCTAAGATCAAGTCAGAGATGTAGCAAAGGAAGGAACAATTTTCTTATAACCAATCTTTCTTCCACATAAACCGAGTTTCATCAGTACATTGGACTATTTGAATGGGACATTATAGTACGTGAAGAACTGGGTTGCACTATTATTAACGAGTAGCCAACACCACCATTTTACCTTTGGAGAACTTTTATTGGATGCTTCCTTGTTTGGCTTTGTAATAACAGGAATAAGTGCTCTATTACAGTCCTCTCTGTCACTCATGCATTTATTTAAGGGCGTTCACAGGCAGAGTGTCTCAGAAATATATGTCCAGAATTTTGGTTCATGGATCTCAAGATTTTATTGAAGTGTGAAGCAATCATGCGTGTCCAAAAAAGAACTCTGAAAGTAGACCAGAGAGGCTCTCTCAATCAGCCAGATATTTGGCTAAAAAATTCTCCTCTGCAAATAGCTTAGACAGACCTCACTGGATCTCGGGAAGCCTTGATTATAATTTCTGTTAGCAGGCAAAGCTCTTTTTAAAGAGAAAACCAAATGGTGTAAGTCCAAATTTTACTTTTCTTCCAAAATAATTTAGCGTGGTTTCTCTCATTCATATGTTTCCTCCAAGTCTAGATCCAGTCAATCTTGGATGCTTGCAGCTTGGAATAAGGGAATATATATTATTCCAGGACTTCAATCTGCTACTAGCTCTCTGTCTAATGGAACAATTCACAAGGGCCAAAAACTAGGCTGCAGTTTGCTAATCTGTGACAGGACAGCTTCAGACAAGATCAGACACTTAACCTGGTGTCTATGGATAGAACCTGGTTGGGGGGTAAAATTGCATCTTTATTTTCATTAGGTTCTAACTGAAATTTATCAATTTCTTTAATTATGAATGCAGACAACAAACCCCACTAGTATTCAAAGTGGCTATGATTTTGTCACTAATAGAAATCACTGATTTTCATGTGACATGCTGCAGCTATCTCAGCTCATCATTTCTGCTCAGCACTTCTTCAGAGATAGCAGTTGTCAGAACCGCAGCTAGATCTTATTAATGCATCAATAACAAAGCACATGCACGATTACATCGCAAATTAGCTTTTTAAAATTTAGATAACTACTTTCCAATGTAATTGGTATTCTTTGTAATTCTATGTTTTTTTTAAATTTTATGCATGTTAAAACAATATTTGGAGGAGAGATCCATAGGCCTTATTAACCTGTTGAAGGAGTCCACGGCACACAACAGGTTGAGAACCCCTGAGCTAAATGACCTCTAGGCTTATTCCTGTTTTGTTTTGTTTTTGAGGAAGATTAGCCCTGAGCTAACATCTGCCACCAACCCTCCTCTTTTTGCTGAGGAAGACTGGCCCTGAGCTAACATCGGAACCTATCTTCCTCTACTTTATAGGTGGGACACCTGCCACAGCATGGCTTGACAAGTGATGCGCAGGTCATCACCTGGGATCCGAATCAGCGAACCCCAGGCCACCAAAGGGGAACATACGTGAATTTAACTGCTGTGCCACGGGACCGGCCCCAGGCTTATTCCTGTTAATCTATACTTTGAACAGTTGTACCAGAAATCCAGGGGAAGGCTATCAACTAAATTAAACTCACATCTTACAAAATACAGTCACTGTTCCTAACAGGACAGGAATGTAAAAAACAACACTTAAAGAACTTGATATGTCTCTTGGAAAACTAACCTAGAAAAACCTTACATGTTCTTAATTCAGAGTTATTGTTAAATGCTGAGTTGTCCTGAGTGTCCTACTGCCTCAAGAATAAAAAGTCTGTCCCTTGATTGCTTAATCTTCATTACTCATCGTCTGGTAGATGTGTTCTATAAGCATAGCCAGCACAGGCAAGAGTGTCAAACAGGCCCTGTTGGTAAAGGGTATCTATCCTGTGATCCCCTCTTTCTGAAGCTTTCGCCCGTAGCTTGGCTCTTCTCCTTCCCAGCACCACGTTTTGTAGAAGAAGCCCCAACACTCAGACCTGCCTACCATCATCAAGGTCCCCTGATGGAGACTTAACCTTCCTTTACCCTCTACCAATACGGAGTGACTGCAGGTCTCTTTCATGCTAAGTATTGATGGTCAGTGCTCACACAAACCATGAAAATTACTAACTCTTTACTGACAACTTAGTATGAGCAGGTGCAGTTCTATGAACTCTCCATATATTTATTAATTTCTTACCCGATTTTACAGATGAGGAAACTGAGGCAGAGAGAAGGTAGGCAAATTGCCTAAGTTCCCACAGCAAGGAAAGAGTGGGATTGGAATTCAAACTGAAGCAGTCTGGCTCCAGAGCCCTCCCTCCTAGACACTCTGTTAAACTGCCATGGTTTATTTAACAAATTCCCTATTTGTTGACATTGACATTTATGTTGTTTACAGTTTTTCACTACTAAAACATTGCCTTTATACGTGTCTTTATATATAAATAATTTTACACATTTCTGGTTGTTTCTTTAGGGCAAATTCCTAAAAGTGAAACTGCCATGTTAAAATTTTTTAAACAAATTGCTAAATTATCTCACAAAAGATTATAGAATTTGACCAGAACTATATGATCATGTCCCTTCACACCATTGCCAATAAAAGGTATGATTATTTTATATATTTTTTTTCCTTTTTTTTTTTTTGAGAAAGATCAGCCCTGAGCTAACATCCATGCCCATCTTCCTCTACTTTATATGTGGACGCCTGCCACAGCATGGCTTGACCAGCGGTGCCATGTCCGCACCCAGGATCCGAACCAGTGAACCCCAGGCTGCCAAAGCAGAACTTGCAAACTTAATCGCTGTGCCACCAAGCCGCCTTGTTTTATATTTTTAAAATGTTTGCCAATCTGATGGACATCACATGATATCTCATTATAATCTGCAAGATAGGATGCAACATTTTTCATGTATTAATTGGTCATTTGTATTTCTTCTTTTGTGATTGCTGCTTCTTTCCCTTTGACCATTTTTGTATTTTGTGTACTACTTCTTTCCTAATAAATTCTTAACATAGTGCTTTGGAAACATTTAACCAAAAATAATAATGTTAGTTCTTCACTGAGCATGGAAGATTAAGATTCCACAATGTCTGACGACGGTTTAGTGTCATGAGACCGAGGGAATTATTTGGGTTACTTTAAGTCATTAACAGCATTCTCAGCTATTTCTGAGCACCCCTTGGTCTGAGCAGGGGAACTCTTTCTGTTCCTGTCTCTTGTCTTTGAGATTCTTAAGCTGCTTTTCTTCTCATTGCAATCCTACCACAAACAAAAAACTGGAAAAATAATTCCCTGCTAAGCACGTTTCTCCTCTCACTCTCCTTTTGTTGTTACTGTTTAGCACCTACACTGATTACTATTACCCATCCTACCTTAAGTTGCTCTTTTCCACAGCACCTCAAATTTGCATATCATGGGGGTCTATTTCCCCCCATGGAGTCTCTTCAGAAATCACTGGGGAGAGGGATACATACTTGTCTTTTGAAGTTCTCTCCCCTTGTTAGCCCCTGCATCCAATTAATGGGGGGGGGGGTGGGCGTCCATTCCACCCCCTGAGAAACCCATCCATTTCTCTCCATCTTTGCTGCTGCTGCTTTAGTTCCAGCAACCCTCTTATCAAGCCTAGATTAGCAAAAACCATCCAATTGGGTTTCTTGCTTCTAGTCTTGCCACACCTCACCCAGGCAATGTATTTCTCACACTACATTAAAAGATAACCCCAAAATACAAACCTGAGCACATTCCTCTGTTTAGAAGTCTTTCAGTGGCACTAGATTTAAAGAAAACTTTCTTGGCATGGCACGCAAAGCCTGTCTGACAGAGCCCTCGCTTATCACCCTAGGCTCATCTCTCTCTGCTCTCCTCCAGCAATCTCCGCTGCCACCACCCTGAATTACTTACAGTGTCTCCCCAAAATGCCACGCTCTCTTAACTTCTGACATTTCTTTTGCACACACTGTTGCTGCAGACTAGAACTCGGTAGTAACATGAACCTTCTTCTGCCTGATGACTCATTCCATCCTGATTGAGTAGCTATAAATCAGAAAAAGCAACTAAAATTGACTCATGAGTCCTTTGCAAATATAATTATGTTTATCTCCACTCTGAACAGTTATACAGTGCTCAGGTCTATAGTAAAATAATTAAGGAAAAGACTGTGAAATGAATTACAAGATTTTTTTTTTGACCAAGTAACAGTCAATTTGATATAGCAAAAAAAAAAAATTATAAGAATGATGAGATAATATTGAGAAAAAAAGAGGAATGAAAAGAATGATAAAAAATAGTGCTGAGAGAAAGAAGGAGTCCTTAATCTCAGATCAGATTCCTTGCTTAATATGCAATGTGCTCACCCCAAACTATGCTGGAAACAAAGAAATAACATTCCAGCTTCTCCCAGGTTTGGATTCTGTTATGTTTACACTGACTGAAACATGGGATACTTAAGTAGATTAAGATTTCAAAATCGAGCATCTGCAGAAGTAGAGACAGATTTTTTTTTTTTTTAAATAACTCTGTTCCTAGGTGGATGCTTAATATATATTGAGTTAGGCATTTCTGAGTTAGATTTATTGTCATATTTTGGTCAGTCAAGTGCATCTTACACATTTTCAGATTTATAGAGGGGAAATATAAATGCAAAAAAGTCACTTATTCATGATATACTGATTAGTTTAATTAAAAACCTTTTTCCATGCATGACTGTGGAGCCTCGTAGTGGAGGACAAGGCCTTAGCTCTTGGGAGGGATCCTGGGTGGCAAGAAGTCTGCATGTGGATTAGTCTCCAGACCCCAAGAGACTCATGCCTGAGCCCTATGCAGAGAATGGAGTGTGTAAATAAAGAGTGAGTAAGCTCTGTCTCCCCAGGGCACTCAGCAGCCCACATGGATAGCTCAGTACCATTCTGCAAGCAGCTTTGGTGAGGTGAGACTCTGGGCATCGGTGGCAGCCCAGTGGAAGGCTGCAGTGCCCAACAGTGCTGCTGCCAAATGGTCTGGCAGGAGACATTTGTTTATAAGTACCTGTGAAACACTGCCTAGAAATCCCCAGAATTGGGAGAGGGTAAATAATTTGAAAGGGCCTAAGCTCTGCATGAAATGCGCATGAGCCAACAAAACCATTACCCAAATTGTAGATTGAGAATCCCATTAGTAGATATGGATATTATAAGGAAGAATCTCAAATTATTTAGTATAAAGCTAATCTTTTTTTATTTTTCATTTTTTCCCCATTATTTTGAACATGTAGAACTGGAACTCATAATAAAGATAAAATAAAGTGCAAATGATCTTTGAGTGCTATTATTTTTAACTTCTCTGTGTTGTTTTTAGATGTCTTTTGTCAGCAGCATATAACTGGATTTTTTTAAAGTCTGTCTGGAGAGATAGGCAAGGAAGCAAATACAGCAAATATTAATTACAGAATCTAGATGGTGGGTATATGGGTATATACTATACAATTCTTTCAACTTTTCTGCATGTTTGAAAATTTTCATAATGAAATGTTAGAAAAAAGTCAATCACTGACATTGTCATTGTCCCTTAGTAGGTGATTTAATCTATTTATATTTATTGTGATTATTGATAAGTTGAACTTGTTTCTACCATTTTGTCTTGTGGTTTCTGTTTATCATGTAGGTTGAGTTTATCTACCTTATGAGAATAAACTATTGAGATGTTTAGAAGTCTCACTTCCTCATGAAGAAAACGACTTTACCTGTAATATTACTTTTATCAAAAAAGTGATTAAACAGGGGCATAGAATGTTTAAATAGCTTTCCACTTCCAAAAACTACTTTTGTTCCACTAACATGGGACAAAAGCAACTTCCATATGTGGAAAGAAGAAGGAATCAGTGTTCTGGATCCTTACTACTCAAAGTGTGGTCCATGGACCAACTTGTTAGAAATGCAAAACCTCAGGCTCCACTGCAGTCCACTGAATCAGAATCTGCATTTTAATAAACTCCTAGGGGATTCATAAGCATACAAAAGTTTGAGCAGCTCTATTCTAGGAGAAAAGCACCACCTCGAGGAGCCACCACCTGACAATCACAATCTAACAACCACAGCCTGGCCAGCGGTGGCCCTTTCAGATGCTTAGCTAGTGCCAGGGGTGGGGGTTGGTATTTTTCCAAGGCTCTGTGTCTCAAATCAGTGAGCTTTTAGGAAGGCTAGAATCTATCCTGATAGGCTTCCTTTAAGAAGTCTAACCATAATTCTTATATAAATGGTATGGCTTTTCTTTTTTTAATTGACTCGCATTGGAAAATGGTGAGATTTGGGGCTCTTAAATGGCATTATGACCAGAGAACCCAGTAAAACTTCAAGGTTCTTGATGAAAATGTACGCTCAGGACAATGACCAACACATAAAGGTAAAGTGGCCTCTTATGATGAACTGATTTCCACCCCATATCTCAAAGTAGAAATCTGATGTGCTAAGCTAGACCATGTGTAAGTCTCCTTCTTCCTAAATAGCGGAAGCATGCTTTGAGCTCTATCCTTCCACATTCAGGCCGGCCCCCCACATTCATTCATTCAAAATGACCTATCTCTATAGAAAGATGAGAGAGAGAGAGAAAGAGAGAGAGAGAGAGAGATTGAGAGAGATGCCAGGCACAATGTGAGGTGCTGAGAATATAATTGAGAGCACAAATTGACAAGGTCTCTGTCCTCATGGAACTCCTAGTCCCCTTCAAACACTAAACCTGAGTCCTGGACCTGAAATCAGTTTGGATATGAGGAAAAGTAGATCCAGTGCCTACTTCCAGCAGCAGGGGAATGGAGCCACAGGGTGAGAGAGAACATGGAAGGGAGATACTTGAAGGAGGGTCATTTCCTCAAAAACTAACTTTTCATTGAGCTTTTAATTTCTTTGAAAGCTCCATTCTCTGAAAACTCAGCCCAATCATTGTCCAGTTTCTGACTAACCAATCAGCATTCCTCTCCTAGAGAACGAGATAAGGGTGGAGATTGAGGGAGAAAGCACAGATGTCCTTGTCCCAGAATTTAAAAATAAGGGATTGTTAGTTGTGTGGTCTATAAAAGACTAAGCCATTTCCTCTGCAGAAGAAATGAGTTCAGTGTATTGAGAGTCTATTACGGGCCAGGCATTCTTCTAGGCCCTTGGGACACATTAGTGAACAAAACAAGGACCAGTGCCCTCTTAAATCTTACATCATAGTGAACGGGGAATGAGGGATGCAAGCTTCATCTGAAGAGTGAAATATGTTACGTTAATCTCTAGATTCCTGCCAAATACCTGGAGAGGAGGTGAGTCTCTCAAGATGAAACCCAGGGTTGGGCTTGTAAGGCAGTCCCAAGCAGCCAATGTCATATTCAAAGATATTATGTTGGAGTCCAGCTCCCATTCAGCAGTTCACAAGACAGCACCCTCCATGTGGAGGCAGATTAGAGGCTAGACAGTGAGGATTCTGGGCCAGGTCCCCAGGAAGTTATACCCATCCTTTTGGGCTCAGCCTGTCTGACAGGATGTGATAGGGGACAAGCCTTGTGAATCCAGATGATAAGATAGGTAGGATCATTATTGTATAAACCTAAGTAATTTTTTCCTTCCTTGCTTTCTGTATTTTTAATTTTTAAAAATTGCACAAGTAGGGCTGGCCTGATGGCGTAGTCGTTAAGTTTGCACGTTCTGCTTCAGCAGCCTGGGGTTCGCAGGTTCGGATCCTGGACACAGACCTAGACACCTCTCAGCAAACCATGCTGTGGCAGCATCCCACATATAAAATAGAGGAAGATTGGCACATGTGAGCTCAGGGACAATCTTCCTCAAGCAAAAAGAGGAAGATCAGCAATAGATGTTAGCTCAGCGCCAATCTTCCTCACACACACGCACACAAATTACACAAGTAATATTTGTTTATTTTGGGGGGGGGAACCCCTGGGAAATACAGATAACCAACAAACAAAACATTCACCTATAATCCCACACTCCATAGATAGTAACTACTAATATCATTTTGCCACATATCTTTCTAGACATTTTCGATGTGTGTTTATACATATAATACATACATTTCCTCAAAATAAATTCTCCATTAGTTGAGTTACCTGACAGAGTTTCCATTCATTGCAAGTGTACGTTGAATGAGTACAACCAGTTTGTATAATCCAAATACAACTTTATTTGGTATCTTTCAGAGGGGTCACCTTTAGAAGCTACTCAGTGGGAGAATGTTTGCCCTGTCTCTAAATAAAACTTCCAACAGGCCCCATGACTTTTCTGGTCCCTCTTAGATAATACAATGACCTATGATCACTTTAAGTTGCAAATCTACAGTCTCAATTTGGTATTTATTAATGTTTAAGCCAATATACGAATTAATACTTCAATCTTCACTCAAAGATAACACTTTACCCTTCCCAGTTGTAGATGTGAAATTGGTTGATGCCTGACCTCTCAGGAGGAAAATGATTAACCTCTCCTCCCTTTCTTCTCATAGGAGGATGGAGGAGCGGCAAGTTCTTACTTGACAAGCTCGATCATAAGCCGGCAGACATGCAGAGCTGAATCTCTCTCATGGGTGCCTTCCCGGGTTCTTTCGGGGCTCCCCTGCTGAGCTTCTCTAGCTGTAATTTCCACGCTATTGCACTGCAGTCTGTTCCTCAGCTGCTGCTATCCCCTCAGCTCGGGGTTTTCATTCAGACTCTTTGTTCTGAAAGAGCTCTATCATCTGCCTCCTCTTCCCTGAGGGATGACCCACATCCCAAAGAATGACCCATTCGCTCTTTGTTCTGACAAACCCCGGGAGGACAGACTGATCCCACTGCAGCAGTAGTGGCTCTTCATCCTCTGAAACCAGAGTCCATCACCAGCTCATCTCTCTTGCCCTTTAGGTTTCCTGAGCAACAGTTAGACTCAGTCCTTTGTGGCCCCAAACTCAAGGGGACACAAATCAAACTCTCCAAGCCCCTCTAACTAGGTAGTTATCCACTACCCCTTCTCCCTGAAAAGGGAGAGAGAAAACTCTGCACAGCTCTCCCCAAAGAAAAGTTCTTCACAAAATAGTCTATCTCCACTTTCACAATGTTTACATCTTCCTTGTGGGTTTTAGAGCTACACGACCTGTTCTAGGTCATCTACTTTGATATTTCTGGCACCACACTTTGGATTTTCACATCTATTGTATAATGGTGCTGGTATTCATTTTCTGTAGCTGCTGTAACAAATTACCATACACTAAGTAGCTTAACCAACACTAATTTACTATCTGCTAGTTCTGTGGATGGAAGTCTGTTAATGGTCTCACTGGGCTAAAATCAAGGGGTTGCAGGGCTGCATTTCTTTCTGGAAGTCCTAGGAAAAAATCCATTTCCCTGTTTTTTCCAGCTTCTATAGGCTGCCCGCATTCCTTGGCTCATGGCCCCCTCCCCCATCTTCAAAGCAAGCAACACTGCATCTCTCTGCACCTTTCTTCCTTCATCACATCTTTCTCTGACTCTCTTCTTCTGCCTCCCTCTTCCACTTTGAAGTAACCTTAAATGTCCCACCTGGATAATCCAGAATAATCTCCCTGTTTTAAAGTCATCTGACTATTAATCTTAATTCTATCTACAATCTTAATTCTTTTTGTTTTTTTGAGGAAGATTAGCCTTGAGCTAACATCCGCCACCAATCCTCCTCTTTTTGCTGAGGAAGATTGGCCCTAAGCTAACATCCCTGCCCATGTTCCTTCACTTTATACGTGGGACACCTGCCACAGCATGGCTTGATAAGTGGTGCATAGGTCTGCAGCTGGAATCAGAATTGGCGAACCCCAGGCCACTAACGCAGAGCGCGTGAACTTAACTGCTACGTCACCGGGCTGGCCCCAACCTTTGTTTTTATTTGTTATGTAAGGAACATATTCACAGGTTCTGGGGATTAGGATGTGGACATCTTTGGGAGGTCGTTAGTCTGCCTCCCACAGTGTCTCAATCACAACTTTGTATTTACACAACCAGGTACAATAATTACGTTGTGAACATAGGTTCATAGACATAAACATTCTTTTACATCCTTTGTAATATAGTCTAATGTGTGGATACACCATAAATTTTTAACCATTTCTGTACTGTTGGACAGTTGGGTTATATCCTATTATCATTATAAATAACACTGCAACAAAAATCTCTGTAGTTAATTTTTGGCACACACTCTATGGTGACTTTGTATTATGTCAACTCAAGTAAGCTGGATTTACACTTCCAGCACCCCCTTCCCTGCATGGTTCTGAGTCAATGAGAGTCATAAAAATTTTTTTGCATAAGATTTGGAAGGTGGAAATGAAGCAGCGGTCATGCGTATGCTTGGAAGACTAACGTAGGGTCACGTGCTGTTGCAGCTCATGCACATTGGCATGGATCTGCTGGTTCATCTTCTTAGAGGGGCCAGTGGCCAGGCCTGTAGCAACTCCAGCTGGTTCTTCATGGGATAGTATCTGGGCCTAACAAATCCAGCTCCTCTTGGATCTCCTCTTTCAACTTCTCCCAATTTGGGTCCAGGTCCGTGTGCAACTCTGTGGTGAAGGGGCGCTAGATCTTCTCGAAGTCTGTCACATCATCAAAGTTGGATGTTTGGAAGCAGTGAGAGCCAGATGCAAGTTCCAGTTCCATCTCAACAGTTTTAGCTTATGCTGTGGGTTCCAGTTTGTCCCCACTCTCTCTCACTTCACATGCATCTTCCCTTCCTAACTGCTGTCCTCCTGACTTCAGGCCTAGCACCAGATGAAGGGCTGCAGTCTTAAATGGTCTGCACAACCAGCTCCCACACTGTGTAAGGTCTAATCTCTATACAAATCCCTCTGTATCACTCATAGTGCTTCTGCTTCTCTGATTAAACTGTAATTGACCACATTTATAACTATTTCCTTTGGATAAATTCCTAGAAGTGCAAAAGCAGGATAGAAATAGTTCCTTTTTCAGTTCCCTTAAATATCTCTTTTTGTTCATGTTTTCTATTTGTATTCTCTTTTGGAAAAATTCCAGCTTATTTCTACCGTATTAAGAAGAATCAAAATAAAGTATTTTTGTACACACTGCTTAATGGCAGAGCAGTGGACCACTGGACCACAGTGCCCATGGCAGTAGCAAGAATCCAGAAAGGTGAAATTCAAGGGGAGGTATTCAGACCCACTTGCTTAATCATCCCCTGATGATACTCTAAGGTGACAAAACGTTTAAGATTCTATTTGCTGTTAAAGACAGAAATATTTCCTTTATTGTCCCTCTTCTTAGGCTGGAGTCCTGCCTCTGAACTCTTAACTGTTGGTAGACTTTGTTTATTCCAACTGTCTCCATATACGTATTTGGAGAACCATTTATATATTATTTCCGCATTCCCAGGGTCTATGTTTGGTCCACCTGTTGGGACATACCATCTATGTAAATGGCATCATCTAGGTTTGTGCAGTGCATGATCTGAACAACTATATGTGATAGCCTGGACCAGTTTTAAATTACTCCAGGCTGCATCTTCCTATTGCTAACTTAGTCTTCCTAACTACTGTTTGTGGCCGTAGCTTTCGGATACCATGTTCTGCTTCCTGGCAGAACATGCCCCCACGGCCATCATCAGTCAGGTCAGTTCTCTCAGTGTCTTCCCCAACCACGTAGGCAGATTAACTCTAAAAATCAGCAACTATAGAAATTATCCCAGACCACTCCAAGTCTAGCTGTGTTCAAGCTATGACAAACCCAGCTTCTAGAAACTCCTCTAAGCCCATCTCTTAGGTAGTAAATCTGCATTTGAGGTGTGTCAAGATGATTACTTAACAAGGTTCTAGCGACCTCTCGGCTCCTCTCCTGTGACATCATGAAGGCCTTCTTTCCTTATATACAGAGTCATAAAAGCCACTGATTTGAGGACCTTGATTTGGCTGGGAATCTCCGCTATGACACTTTCTGGCAAAGACAGTACCTGCCAACTAGGAAATGAATTATGGTATTTCTTTCCCATGTTTGCTTTCACTCGGATCTTGCCTATATCTATCTCTGCGGGAATAGTCTTTACTTAGGGGCAGTTAAGTACCAATGATTTTTTTTTTAATTTGCATGACTCACACAGGTTAAACTCAGGAAAGATCTTTTATGGAAATGTATAATGATCTGGAAATCCAGCCTTAGTTTTAATTTGCGGTTTGAAATTGAGAAGAATACATTCACCTACTCTGCCTTTATATAGTTTTCCAAGATTAAACTTAGAACAATTCACATTGATTCTAGAGTGATGTGGTTTTGGGGGCCAGGATATTTGCCATCATCCTTCCATTTTTGGTGGGAGACTTTTAAGTGATGGTTTTCCACAAGCACTGGATGACTATTTTAGTTGTTCAGAATGCCCTCTTTATTACTAAAACCCAGCTCCAAAGAATAAGAGGTTATTTACCTTAGAGGGTTTCCATCACTAGCAGCTTTTATATATCAAAAGTGAACCTTAGAACAGAATAATTCTATCAATCGGCTGGAAGCAGACTTACATAGATAGTCTTGTATATTTGAGCTGCTTTTATCTGTTGGGCAAGCCACAATCCCTTTGTGCCTCACTTGTCACCTAGGATGAAGTAGGGGAATAATCTAGGTATTCTTCACAATTCCTCCAATCCTAAAATAATTTAATCTTTAAAAAATGGTATTTACCTGTGACTCAAATGTTGAAAATGTCTGTTAGAGTTTTCCAAGGGAAAGTGCTAAAGAGTATATATTTTGCAAAATCAATAACTTGAGATTAACTGTCAGATTTCCTAACCATAGTGTTGAGGCTATCTACTTAGTTGGGATATATTCTAAAGGGGAATTGTCAAATCTTTGTGCAGTTTAATCAGATATAACTTAGACAGTGGCTCAAGCATAGAGAGTATACGAATATATTCTGCTGGTCAAATACACTATCAGGTTTCCAAAGACGTTAAAAGTCTTTAAAGTAATGTGAGTGTGAATTTGCTTTACTTTGAAGATACTCTGCAATAGATACCCTAATGTCCTAAATTGGAAAGGCTGGATGACATGAAAATCCCTTTCCCTTGTTTGCTTCCAAAGGAATTTACTACCATAATTTTAAAATAAGAAATAAAGTTCAGTTCAATTAACAGTGTACTAAGTTAATGATTAGTGTTTATATTCTTAAGGTTTAGTTACATTTAAGTTTATGAATGCCGACAAGCTGGGCTAATTTTCTACCATAAAAATACCATTGGAAAGTGCTATTAACTTTAAGGGCAAAGGAAAGAAGATAATAGAATCTGTTGCCCATCTTAGCTGTGTACCTTCAATTCCATGACTTCTAATCTATCATTGGACTTCAGACTTACAAGCCTATTTAAGTGATTCACAAATTAACTGACTAGGTTAAAAGTTTGGCAGTAACAAATTTTTGTAAAGAGTAGTTCTTGTTAGGGAAAGAAAACCAAGATGTTCTTCCATATGTAAAGAATAACACTTGGGACACTTGAGACTTGCTTTACGGTCCAGCATTTGATCAGTTTTGCTTAATAGTCCCTGTGTACTTTGAAAGTTCTACTTTTTCTCCAAATGTCATAAAACCTCCTTTTTCCTGAGTTCAGTGACATATCTAAATTGCAACACTACATCTATGCTTTGTCAAAAGGCACTGTGGTACATTTCTTTAAAATTGCATAAAGCAAACATTCTATGTATATTTCAGTATTTATAAACAAAATTCTTTTGAATAGAAACATGGCAGGAAACAGCAAGATCTTGCAAACTTTAGGATTCTTTTTTTTTTTAAAAGATTTTATTTTTCCTTCCAAAGCCCCCTGGTACATAGTTGTGTATTTTTAGTTATGGGTCCTTCTAGTTGTGGCATGTGGGACACCACCTCAGTGTGGCCTGATGAGCAGTGCCGTGTTCGTGCCCAGGATCCAAACCGTTGAAACCCTGGGCCACCGCAGCGGAGTGTGTGAACTTAACCACTCGGCCACAGGACCAGCCCCCAACTTTAGGATTCTTAAGAATTACCTGGAAAACTCAATAGAAAAAAAGGCAAAGACTAGGAATATAATAGTTCACAGAAAAGGAAATATGTATTTCTCTTAGATGTATGAATAGGTACTCAATCACACCCATAGTAAAAAATGCAAATTAAAAATTATGAAATACCATTTTCACTTAGATAAAAATCAAACAATTTTATAATGCATTGGTGAGAGTGGGTAATATATAGGTACGTTCCTACATTTCTGGTGGAGTATAAATTGACACAACTTCTATGGTGAGGAGGGGAATATGATCCAGTAATTGTACCTCTAGGAATTTATAATACAGATACACTCACATAGGTGTGAAATGACCCTGCAACACTGTTTGTAATAGTAAATGACTGGAAGGAATCAAAAGGTCCATCACTGGGGAACTGGTTAAATAAATTTCGCACAATAGATCATTATGTAACCTTAGGAAAGAATAAAGAGGCTCTGTATGTACTGATTTGGAGCAATATGAAAAATACATTGTTAAGGACTTCCAAATACGATATTATGGCTGATTACGTGCATGGAAGCACCCTTGTGCTAAGGAACAACTAGACCTTGGATAGGACCCATTTCTTTGAGGTATCGTTAGTCTCTCGAGAGGTAGGGGAGGTCTCTGAAGACCCTGCCCCTCCAAAAACCAAAACAAACCAGAGTTGTCCTGAGGTAAATGATGATAGTAATAAACACTGCTATTAGGATACTAAGGCTTTGGCCAACACAAGGTTGGGAAGGGTGAACTGAGCCAAGATCCTGAAGTGGTCCCGGGATGGTAGCATCTTTGGCTACATGTAGAAGCAGAAAAAACTCCTCTCTGGAGGAGAGCTTTCCCAGTTTGGGGCTATGGGACTCTCACAGATGAAGATCTACCAATAAGCTCACAATCAAAGATCATCAGGCTCATCAGAAGACAAGGTAAGCCACCATTAGTGAGAATCTGCATAAACAATTAAAAAATACAGAACAGCAATGAATGAAATGTTTAAGAAATACAGGAATACAAAAATCAGTTCCAAGTGGATTAAAGACCTAGATAAGAAAGGCAAAACTATAATGCTCTTAGAAAAGGATGTAGGAGAGTATCTTCATGCCCCAGGACAGTAAAGAATTTATAAAAGAAGATGCAAACTATAACAACCATAAAATAAAAGATCGACAAATTTAACCACATTAAAATGAAGAACTTCTGAAAAAAAATTAAGAACTTCTGTTCCTCAAAAGACTCCATTATTATTACATATAATTAGAATAAAAGAAGAAAAAAGAGAAGATATTTGCAATATATAAAATCAGAAAAGCCTATTAAGCATTACTATTACAAACTGATGGGACCAACAGCCAAAAAGAAAAATGGGTAAAAGACTTTAACAGGTATTATACTAAAGGTGATATACTAAAGGTGATATCCAAATGACCAACCAACAGACAAAGAGGAGCTCTACCTTTAGTGATTAGGGAAGTACAAATTAAAACCACAACGGGATACACATCTATCAGATTGGAAAAAAAATTAGAAGTCTGACAATGTTAAGTGTTGAAGAGAAAAATGGAACAACAGGGATTCAAATACTGCTGGTGGGATTGTAAATTGGTATAATCTGTCTGAAAAATCGTGTGGCATCCAGTAAAACTGAACACATATGCACCTTGTGACTCAACAATTTAAATCCAAGATATATGCCCTAGAGAAAGACAAGCATATGTGCATCTGGATGTTTGTACAAGAACGTTCATCATGGTATTAACGAGTGGCCCAAACTGAGAACAACCCAAATGTCCAACAGTAGAATGGATAAATAAATTGTGGCACAATGAATATTATACAATAATAAAAAACTAAAATGCAACAAAAGAAACAAGCTAGAGATACACACAAAAACATAGACGAATTTTATATACCTAATGTTGAGTAAAAAAGCAGGACACAAAACAATATATAAGATGAACTTATATACTTAAAATTCAAAAAGAGGCAAAAAAACCCCTTTTGTTCAGAGATGCATATAGAGATAGTATATTTATAAAGAAAAGCAGGGAAATTACTATAAGTCAGGATAATGGTTACATCTTGGCAGGGGAGAGACCCATGATCAGAAAGGCACATACATGTTGCTTCTAGGGTGCTGATAATATTCTACTTCTTGACCTGGAGGATGGGTTGTGTCATTGTTTGCTTTGTGACTATTTTGTGAATTATGCTTTTTCCAGGATGCATGTTATATTTCACAGTTTAATTTTTTTAAAAAAGAAACTAAAGGAAACCACCACTCTGATAAACAAGCTGTAAGAGAGTACTGGGAATGAAGAGGCAAATTCAGGAGAAAAGTAGAATTTTTCAAATATACATGGAAAAATGAAGCAAAAGTGATCAAATGCTGGACCGCAAAGCAAGTCTCAACAAATTTCAAAGAACTGAAATGATATTGAGCATATTCTTTGTCCAGAGTTTAATCAAGCTAGAAATAAATAACAAAATTATAAGTAGAAAATACACACATTTGTAAATTAAGAAATACATTTCTAAATAGTCCATCGTTGGAGCAAGAAATCATTCAGGATATAAGAAAATATTTTCAACTGATTAATATTGAAAATACAACCCTTTACAATTTGTGAGATGCAGTAAAACCATGCTAAGAGGGAAATTTATAGCAAGGAAAGTGCATATATTAGGAAAGAAGGAAGACTGAAAAACTAATGATCTAAATATCTAACTTGGGACCAGCCCCATGGCCTAGTGGTTAACTTCGGTGTGCTCTGCTTCGGCAGCCTGGGTAGATTTTCCAGTCATGGACCTACACCACTTGTCAGTAGCCATGCTGTGGTGGTGACTCGCATAAAAATAGAGGAAGACTGGGGCCAGCCCAGTGGCGCAGCGGTTAAGTTTGCACGTTCTGCTTCGGAGGCCCAGGGTTCGCCGGTTTGGATCCTGGGTGTGGACACAGCACCACTTGGCAAGCCATGCTGTGGTAGGCATCCCACATATTTAGTAAAGGAAGATGGGCACAGATGTTAGCTCAAGGCCAGTCTTCCTCAGCAAAAAGAGGAGGATTGGTGGCAGATGTTAGCTCAGGGCTAATCTTCCTGAAAAGAAAAAAAGTAAAAAAAAAATAGAGGAAGATTGGCATAGATGTTAGCTCAGGGAGAGTCTTCCTCAGAAAACAAACCAAAAAAAAGTAAATAGTAACTATCTATCTCACAAAACTAGAAAAATAGCAGAAATAAAAGCCAAAGAAAATGGAAGAAAGGGAAAAATAAATATAAAAGCAGAAATTCACGCAATAAAAACATACATATGATGGAGAAAATCAACATAGCCAAAAGAGAGTTCTTTGAAAAAAAATAATAAACTTTCTGTGAGACTGATCAAGGAAAAAAGAGAAAATATCTCCCATTTCCACAGCCTGGACCAGCTGTGAACTGACTTTTCAGGTGCTTTACATCTGTTTACCACATTCCCAATCCTTTAGATATTAGAAGATCACAAAAGGATATTCTAAGCAACTTTACCATTGTAACTTTGAAAAATTACATGAAAGGGGCAGATTCCTAGCAAGACCCAATTCTCCAAAATTGACACAAGAGAAAGAGAAAACCAGATTAATTCAATAACTCTTAAATAAATTGAATCTGTAATTTAAAACTTTCCCAAGGAAGGAATGGTTTGCTTCTATTATTAGTGTTTTCTCTTGGTCACTGGTCATTTTTCCTGCTTCTTTACATGTCTAACAACCTTTTATTATATGACAGACCTTGTGTGTAAAAGAAGGCTCCAGCTGATATCTCCCATTACTGAGCGTTCCCCCTTTCCTCAGTTAGGCAGATAGACTGAAGGACAGATCACCTCAATCCAATTAGTGACTGAGCTGGGTTAGGGCTTTTGAGAGTTTGTAAAGTCTCTGTTCCTCAGCCCTGAAAACCTGTAGTTCTGTCCTTCAGAAGTCTGAGCTTAGCTCTTTGGCCTCCAAGCTCATTGTTACATGCTAAATTGTATCTCCCTAAAATTCATATCTTGAAGTCCTAACCCTTAGTACCTCAGAATGTGACTGTATTTGGAGACTAGGTCTTTAAAGAGGTAATTAAGTGAAAATGAGTTCATTAGGGTGGGACCTAACCCAATATGACTGGCATCCTTATAAGAAGAGGAGTTTAGGACACAGATACACACACATAGAGGGAAGACCATGTAAAGACACAGAGAGAAGACCACCATCCATAAGCTAAGGAGAGAGGCCTCAAAAGAAAGAAAACCTGCTGACACCTTGATCCTGGATTTCTAGCTTCCAGAACTGTGAGAAAATAAACTTGTTTTATTTAGCCTACCCAGTGTGTGGTACTTTGTTACAGCAGCCCTAGCAAACTAATACACTCATGTACACACACCTGATAGAGACACTTGTGAATTTGTAAAAGGCTCCTTTCCCCTAGTAGTATTTTTCCCCTAAGCACCATAAGAGAGGTGACAATCTGCCTTTCTGGCCCAGCTCCCAGCCTCACACATCACCCTAAAACTCAGGAAATATCTCATGGGGAAAACCAGTCTAGCATTTGGGCTTTTCCAGTTTCTAATAGGTCAGACGAGCCCTGTATGACTGTTAAAAGTTCTGTTGGCTTCTTTTTCTTCTAACAGAGTTCCTCTGCCTGAGTCAAGCCCACCAAGGCAGAAAACAAAGACAATCATTAGCTCACATAGGAAGGGTTCTTACTGTTTTGGAATTTTAGTTCACCTATTCCTCCTTGTTCCACAACTCTGATATCCTTACAAATATAATTCTGCAATTCATTCATTTTACTTTCTAACAGTTGGAGCAAAAGCATTGGACTACTGCAAATGCATACATCCTTCTTAGAAATTAAGATTTTCATTAAACAAAATAATAGCAAACTGAATCCAGTTATCATATAAAAGGATACATCACAACCAAGTTGAATTTATTTTAGGAATATATGATTGTTTGAACACACAAAAAATCAATCAATGTAATCTACCACATTAACAGAAGGAGAAAATTCGTGATTATCATAATAGATGTAAAGATTGATAAAATGCTACATGCAGTCATGAAAAAAAAACCTCTTAAACTAGGGATAGAAGGAAATGTCTTTGTTAAAGGATATTTATTAAAAAAAAACTACAGGAAACATTGTACTTAATGGGAAAACGTTGAGATTGTTTACTCTGAAATCAGGAATGTAGCGGAGGTCCTAGCCAACACAATAAGGCAAGAAAAATAAACAACAGGATTAAAGATAGAGAAAGGATTAAAGAAAAGATTCTTTGCATTCTTAGAAAATAAAATTTACAGGTCAATATTAAAATTACTAGGTGAGTTTAACAAGTTTACAGGATACAGATTAGTATGCAAAAACCAATGGAATTTCCCTAGGTGAGCATCAAACTATTAAAAAGTGAAATTTAAAAGAGATACCCTTTACAACAGCATTGAAACATATTTAATACCTAGTAAAAGATTTAGAGAAAAATGTGCAATACTTCTATACAGAAAATCTAAAAACAGTTTTAGAAAAACTGAAAATGACCTAAATAGAGGATATGCTATGTCAATGTATTAGTAGACTTGAAATAGTAAAGATATCATTTTTCCCTAAGTTTATCTATAGATTCAATGTAATCCCAATAGAAATTGCAGTGAGTTAATTTTTGTGGAATTGACAAGTAGATTCTAAAATGTATATGTAAGGGTCAAGAATAACTATGACACTCTTGAGAAAGAAGAATGTGTGAGGACAAAACTCTACTGGATATTAAGATATATTATAAATCTACAGTAATTAAGACTGTGATATTGGTGAAAACACTGACAAATAGACCACCGGAACAGAGTAGTGTCCATATATAGACGCCTGATTTACGACAAAAGTGTCACTGCAAAGGTGGACTTACGGTGCTGGATTAATTGGATTTTTTTATGAAAAGGGGGAAAAAAGAGTTAGCTCCCATCTTACACCATAAACGAAAATCAACTCCAGATGGATTGTAGCTCTAAATGTAAAAAATAAGGATCAGAAAGAGAGAACCCAGACACAGATCCAGAAAGCAGGTAAGAGAGAGATTTGCTTTATGTTTTTGAACATTTTGAATTTTGTACCTGCAATGGAACTGAGAGTTACCCTGCTACAGTGTATTTAAGTGACACTGAGACATGGTGGCTCACAGTAATTGGTTCTTTGAAAAGATCTAGATCCCTTTCTTGAAATATAGACCCAAACTTGTGAAAGACACTGTCAGAAACCATTTCATACTAAGCTCCTTCCTTTGTGATAAGGACCATTATGCTAAAAAGCTCCACTGAGCTGTGATTCCCAGGTTTCCTGTCCTCAGTCATATGCCGATGCAGTCCAATCCCAAATGGGACATTTCCAGTTGCTTCCACTCTTGGATCCCTGCTACATCAAAGACATCTCCTTATTTCTCCTAGTCTTTCACAACTCTGGATTGTTCTAAAGAAAGAAATCTTCGCAAATTGCTCTCCCTCCTGATAAGTCCAATGATTCTCCTTGAGTCACCAATAGATGACTCAAAGTCTCAAAGATGAGTACGCCTTAGGTTTTAAAAACACACTAAATGTAGTACTATATGCCAAATAACATTGCTTATTAGAATGGCTGTCAGTGACTATGCATTTCTGAACTTACCTAAAAATAGGATTTCTCATTCATCTGAATTATAGATTAACATCAGCAGTCGTAAAAATAGTTTTGTTTCATTACTGTGTATGTAATTACGGTATTCACTGACATGGACATTTTATTACTAGCTTCCCCTTCTTGCCTAATATACATTTCTTCTAGCAGGTATCAATAGTTACTAAAACACATTTTGTTTTATTTCTATGTCATTAAAAACACAATTAACAATGCTCTTTGTAGATACAGCACCTAATGAGTTCAATGATCAAACTCATGAGATAGCCACAGAAGTTACTGTGTCTAAATATGTCTTTTCGTAGATTAGCAGGCACGTCCTTGTGATGACTCAAAAGCATTCTTAGACACGTCTGTGTAGTCTATTAAGTTCAAAATGGGTAACAGGTAATTATCACATAACATTGTCCAAATTCTAAGATATATTCTGAGATGGAAAAAAATTAATAATTGCTCAGAAATTCATACAAGCTTATAAGTCACTATTTTGCTGTCACTTATTAGAGTCAACATTTCTAAAATAATGTATTAATTTCACAGAATCATGCAATCACTATAAGAGCATGTGAAAACCACATGAACCTGAACTTTGGAGAAACATACTTAAGAACTGTGGAACATATAACCCCTGTCAGTGGGGTCCTGAGATGTTGGCAGCACCTTTGTGTTTCTCCCATACTTCCACTTGGGATGGATAAAATCTTATTCCTCCAGCTCTAAAGCCAGGGGCTAGGGCCTGTTTCTTTCACCAACTCCTACTGGGAATGGGCTCCCAGCAACATCCCTCATGGCCCTCATGCTCATCCATCCCAAGGCAGTCCCAAGCCTCGAATTTGTGAATAAACTTAGAATCAAACTGCCACTTATTTTCCTGGGTAAGAGAAGGAAGAATAAGAAGAAAGAAAGTAAATAGTGTTAACATTGCATTCCATTCATTCCAAGATTTTAGATTAAAATAATCAACTTAAATGTAAGAGCTAATCAAAAACTCTTAGAAGAAAACATAGGAGTACATTTTCATGAGCTTAGATTAGGCAACTGTTTCTTAGACATGACACCAAGAGCACAAGCAACTAAAGAAAAAATAAATACATTGGACTTCATCAAAATTAAAAACTTTTGTGCTTCAAAGGACATCATCAAGAAAGAAAAAATCCACAGAATGAGAGAAAATATTTCCACATCACATATTTGATAAGGAACATGTATTCAGAATACATAAAGAAACCTTACAACTCAACAGTAAGACACTCCCATTAAAAATGGAGAAAGGAGGGCCAGCCTGGTGGTATAGTGGTTAAGTTCACACACTCCACTTTGGTGGCCTGGGGTTCGCAGATTCAGATCCTGAGCTCTGACCTGGCACTGCTCTTTGGGCCATGCTGTGGCAGCATCCCACATAAAATAGAGGAAGACAGGCACAGATGTTAGTTCAGGGCCAATGTTCCTCACACACACACACACACACACACAAATGGAGAAAGGATTTCAGTAGATATTTCTCTAAAGATATACAAATGGCCAATAAGCACATGAAAAGACGCTCAACATCATTATCCACCAGGGAATGCAAATCAAAACCATCATAAGATAATACTTTACACCCACTACAATAGCTATAAAAACAGAAAATAAGCGTTAGTGAGGATGTGGAGGAACTGGAACTCTTGTACACTGCTGTTGGGAATATAAAACAGTGTAGCTGCTGGAAAACAGTTTGGCAGTTCCTCAAAAAGTTAAACATGGAGCTACCATGTGACCCAGTAATTCCACTCAGGAGAACTGAAAACATATATCTATACAAAAACTTGTTTATAGCAGCATTATTGATAACAGCTAAAAATTGGGATCAACCCAATGTCCATCAACAGATGAACAGATAAACAAAATGTGTTACATTCATACAATGGAATATTGTTTGGCCATAAAAAGGAATGAAGTATTGATCCATGCTACAACATGGATGAAATTTTAAAAATACTATGCTGAGTGAAAGAAACCAGACACAAAAGATCACATTTTGCATGATTCCATATATGTGAAATGACCAGAATAGGCAAATCCACAGAAATAGAAAGTAGATTAGTGGTTGCCAGGGATTAGGGGGAAGAAGAGTAATTGCTTGAAATATGTACAGGGTCTCTCTTTGTGGTGATGAAAATATTCTAGATTTAGTTAGTGGTGATGTTTGCACAACTTGGCAAATATACTAAAAATCAGTGACTAGTAAACTTTGAAAGGGTGAATTTTATGGTATGTGAATTACACCTCAGTAAAGATGTTATAAAAATCAGTAAGGCTTAACCTTTTAGAAAGAATAAAGAACCTCTATTAGCTGACATTATTGAGGATGGCTGGTCAGTTAATTTAAAAAGTTAGTTAAAGAAATTATTATATAAAGATACATACAACCTATCAACATTTTATTCCAACTTAAAACATAAAAGGATACATTCATTTAACTATCTTTGATATAAGGCCCAGGGCTTTCTCTAGGTTTGAGTTTCCCTACTGGTGTTCTCTGACATCTTTCTAGCAAAAACCACACTCACTGGCTATAACTTCCAGATTGGTTTTTTTTTTTTTTCTTTATTGCATCTCTTTATTATGAAGAGAACTCAGAGAAAAACACATTCCTAATCCCAATCCTCCTAAAATCACCTCATTTTTCCATTTTATCTTCTTGATTTTATCCATATATATAATCTTTAATTGGTTGTAATTACAATAAAAACACAATTATGGGGCTGGCCCCATGGCCGAGTGGTTAAGTTCGCGCGCTCCGCTGCAGGTGGCCCAGTGTTTCGTTGGTTCAAATCCTGGGCGCGGACATGGCACTGCTCATCAAACCACGCTGAGGCAGCGTCCCACATGCCACAACTAGAGGGACCCACAACAAAGAATATACAACTATGTACCAGGGGGCTTTGGAGAGAAAAAATAAAATCTTTAAAAAAAACAAAAACACAATTATTACCATTCTACTTGTTAAATGACCTCCTTTTGGAATGAGATAAAGAATATTTTACGTTTCATTGTGGTCTTCATAATTTTTTAATGGTTCCAAAATTCATGGGTCTACCATATTTAGCTACTCTCTTATTGTTGGGCATGTAGGTTATTTCTAGTCTTTCAGTATTTCAAAGAATATAGCAGTAGACACCTTTTTGTGTATAACCTTTTCTTCTAGATTATTTCCTTGGGATAAATGTCCAAAAATAGGAAAGGGGCTTAAACATCAGACTCTTTAAAGATACATGCTACTAGAGTCTTTGCCAGTCACAATGTATACTTTGCTACTTTCACCAAAACTTTGCCAACAAAACCAATTATTAACCAGAGAATACATTTAGTTTATGCTAATAAACTATCAGATGCTAGAAGAGGCAGTGTAGGTCAGGGTAAAGAATGTTGCCTAACTTAAGGAAGTCCAAGTTCTACTCTAGAGTTCGTCAGGTAATAACTGTGTGACCCAGGTCAAATTATTTAACTTCTCTGGTCTCCTGATTCCTTCAGATTTGGTATTTTTTAAAGCAGACAAGAACTCAAAGACACATATGAAATCTGAGTCCAGAATCCTTCCATAGTTTTTCAATTTCCCCTTTTATTAGACACCCTACACTAATTCAGATTCTCTTGGTCTTATCCCTCTCTTGCTCCAGCCACTGCTACCAAGACGGTTCTGTGCGAACTCTGCAAACTTCATGCCAGCACGACCCGCCTAGCAGGACCTCATTCATACCATGTTCCTTTGAGTTCCCCTTGCTTCCTGCCCACTGCTGTCAAGGTGAATTTTGCCTTGTGCAATCTGGAAATTCAGGGGAGTTATGTTCTGGGGGGTGAGGCTTTGATGAGTGGCAGATAAGAGCTGGGGGATAAATTCTTCCCTCTTTCTCCCCAACCTGTCCCTCACATACTGCCTTGAGGCAGTTTATGTGGCTTCTCAGAGGTTGGTCCACGAGATTACATATTTAGATACATTTAGTGGCGGCCAGCTTGATACCACATCCTCAAATTGAGTTTCCTTCTGGATCTGCTTCATTCCTCCTGCCCCTCATTCCTACTGAGATTTCACTCCTTATCAAAGAAGTAGCACATAAGCTTTTGCTCAGGCTCTGCTTTGGGGGGAATCCAGGCTAAGCTCTCTCTCTATCTTTTACAGCTATTTTGTCCACTTCTTATTTGACAGGAATTTTTAGTGCCTGATTTTAACAAGTCTTTCCAAAGCATTTAATCTTTTTAATAGAAAAAGCAAACTGTTCTTCTTAATACATTTCATGAGTTAATGTAATAAATAATATAATTACAGTAACATACATACCTGGCAAAAAAAGATTTAGAAGCAAACACAATTTTCCTTTGGTAGGTATACCCATGAGTATCTTGGAGGGCAGTCATGAGCCTGCAGATTTTGTTTGACTTGTGTAGTGTTTTAAAATCAGAGTTAAGGGTCAACATTTAAAAATTGGAATATTTAGCATAAATCAAGATTTCTACCATCTTAAAAAAAAAAAAATGAGACCTGGCAACATTGGACTGATGTAGAAATGGTAGAAACAGACCCCAGAGAGGTATGTAGAAGTCTGGGCCTGTTGAGGGATGTTAAACATAGAAAACTGACCTTCACTTTACCTAGTCTCACGGTAAAAACTGAGGATTATGCTGAGATTGCTTTGTATTAGTTGTACCTGGTTAACAGGAGGTACAGAGTCTCTAGAATCAGAAAAGTATAAAATTCCGCATGACAAAGAAAATTGAGAACCTCATGCCTGGAGGAACCTCATCCTGCATAAGTGGTATCTTCATCTGCTGTAAACCCTTGTGAGAATTTGTAAAGCCTGTACCTCCAGCACGCTTTACGCTCTCCTGCATTTTGGGGATCATCTCTGTAAATTTTCATGTACTTTTCTATTACAGCAACTTTCCTATCCTCTAACTCTGTCTGTTGCTGTCTATCATTCATATCACTTTTCTGTTTGATGATACAGATTGGTGTCAGAAATGAGACTGACACAGACTCTAGATCTTAAAATGACCAGGTTGATTTGAGGGAGACATCAGCAAATTGCAGGAGAAAATACCCTGGAGTCCCAGGGTAGCAATAAGACTACCCTTGGCACAAGGGATTGTCAGTGGTTTGTGGATAAAAATGAGAAACTGTTTCAATGGAGTGTGTCCATTACCTCCTTGATTATGAGAAGCTGGCATACTAATTGAAAAGAAATTACAATATGTAAATAGACAGATTTATAATTTCCTGGTTATTTCTCTTAGCTCTAGGTAGGGTGACAATGCTCAGAGGGGGCTTGGTTTATGCCTGTTGTCCAGGCATGATTAGTAATGTTTCCTTTCACTCTCAAAAGTGTCTGCGTTTGAACAATAAATTATATGATCAGTCTAACCCTAGCCAAAACAGCAGAGGCTTTCCAGCACAAATTGAAATGGAAGCCACTGGATCAAGATTTCAAACAGCAAAGGAAGATCGTGAACTTACCTCCTCCCACTGACACACCAAATCAACAGCTACATACGGAACAGTTCCCTCCGAAAAAGACTAAAATTAGCTGAACAGCTCCTTCACAACAAACATTAAAAAGGTCACACTGAGATGGGTAGGAGAGGCGGAAACATAGTCTTGCCAAAATCCCACCTGGGTGTGGCACCACACAATTGGGAGGGATCTCACAAATCCAGAGCTCCTCCTGAGAAGCGAGGGGTTTGTGCCCTACATCAAACCCCAATCCTTGGGAAATGCACTAGAGAGACAAGACCCCCAAATATCTGGCTTTGAAAACCCGCGTGACTTTACATCCAGGAGACCCAAAGGGCTGTAACGAATTGAGATACTGTTCTAAAAGGGCTTGTGTGCAGACTCACTCACTGCAGGGCCCAGGGGCAAAAGCAAGTCTGAAAAGCACCTAGTGAAGGAGATTCATATGTTAATCTTTTTTTTTTCTTTACTGCTTTATCTTCCCCAATTCCTCCCCTGACCCCCCACATAGTTGTATATCTTAGTTGCAGGTCCTTCTAGCTGTGGGATGTGGGACGCCACCTCAATGTGGCCTGACTAGCGGTGCCATGTCCATGCCCAGGATCCGAACCCTGGGACACCGCAGCCTAGCGTGCGAACTTAACCACTCGGCCACGGAGACGGCCCCTCATATGTTAATCTTAAAGTGTCTGCTGGAGGGGCAGGGCCCTGTTGGGACTTTCTTTGGGGACAGAGGTGCTCTCCTTCTACCTTGCTAGTGCCAGCGAATGCATGCAGCCCCAGCACTCTCCCTCCGCGGTCCCACTAAAGCCTATGGTTGCTCCCTGGTCCAGCACTCTCCTGATGACTTGCTAAAGCCAATGGGCGTGTGCAGTTGGTGGTCAGCAGGGCTTGTGTTCCGGGGTCCCACAGGGCTGTCACAATCAGAGAGACAGTTCCTGGCAGGCTGCCACCCCCAGGGCACTACACAGACAGCAGACTGAAACACACCCCCAGTCTCTCTGCAAAAAATGTCTATTTACTTGTCCTGGAGCTTCAGCCTGATGGGCAGGCTTCAGGTTTGCCACACATCGACAGGCTAAAGAGGTGCTCTTAGGGAACATAGGCCAGGGGATGAAATCTTTGTACTCTCCCTTAGCCTTGCTATAGCTTGCCAATACCTCCCAGAAAGGAGCTTATACATTCATCTGGAGCCCCAACTTTTGCAACTGTAGCCTAGGGGGACACCTCTACATTGCCCGCTCTGGAGGCCAGAAAACTTACGATTGCAGTCCCACAGGACTGTATATAGTTTCATAGTTTAAAAGCTGCTGCCTGAGCGTCTGGCTTCCAACCAGACTGAAACTAGGTGCTGACTAAGATCCCTTCAGTTGGAACACTGACATATTTGGGCACACCCTCAACAAATGGGACTGATCAAGAATGAATCAGGCTGCTTAGACAATCACAAAGATTCAAGAGACAAGCAAGAGCTAGGGCAAGGTTGAATGATAAGGTTCATCTACACAAGGTCACTCCTTCAAGATTGGGAGAGGTAGCTTTTTCATCTATACATAAAAACAAACACAGAGAGTCAAATAAAATGAGAAAAAAGAGGAATATGTTCCAAATGAAAGTGCAAGATAAAATCTCAGGAAAAAATCCTTAGTAAAATGGGGATAAGTAATGTACCTGATAAAGAGTTCAAAGTGATGGTCATAAAGATGCTCACTGAACTTGTGAGAAGAATGGACGAACACAGTGAGAACTTAACAAAGAGATGGAAAATATAAGAAAGTACCAAACAGAAGTCAGAGAGCTGAAGAATACAACAGCTGTAATGGAAAATACACTAGAGAAGTTCCACAGCAGACTAGATGAAGCAGAAAGAGAACCAGTGATCTAGAAGACAGGGCAGTGGAACTCACCCAAACAGAGGAATGAATTAAAAAGAGTGAAGACAGCTTACAGAACCTATGGGATCAAGTAGAATAACACTTACATTACAGGAGTCCCAAAAGGAGAAGAGAGAGAGAAAAGGGCAAAAAACTTATTTGAAGAAATAATAGCTTAAAATTTCCCTAACCTAGAGAAGTTAACAGACATCCAGATCCACAAAACCCAGAAAGTAACAAATAAGATAGACTCAAAAAGATCCACACCAAGACACATTATAATTAAATGTCAAAAGTTAAAGATGAAGAGAGACTCTTAAGAACAGCAAGAGAAAAACAACTTGTTACACACAAGGGAACCCCCAGGGGACTATGAGCAGATTTTTCAACAGAGACTTTTCAGGCCAGAAGGGAGTGGCACGATATATTCAAAGTGCTGAAAGAAAAAGACTTCCAACCCAGAATACTCCATCTGGCAAGGTTGCCATTCAGAATTGAAGGACAGCTAAAGAGTTTTCCACACAAGCAAAAGCTTAAAAAGTTCATCATCACTAAACTGGCCTTACAAGAAATGTTAAAGGGACTTCTTTAGGTTGAAAAGAAGGGGAATTAATTAGTAACAAAAAAAATATGAAAGTATAAATCTCACTGGTAAAGGCAAATATAAGTAACGGTAGTGGATTAATCACTTATAAAGCTAGTACAAAAGTTAAAAGACAAAATTAATAAAAATAACTATAACTACAATAATTAGTTAAGGTATATGCAAAATCAAAATATGTAAAATGTGACATCAAAAACATAAAACAGGGAAGAGTAAAAATGTAGTTTTCAGAATTCACTCAAACTTAAGTTGCTATCAACATAAAATAGACTGTTATACACATAGGTTGTTATATGTGAGCCTCATGGTAACCACAAAGCAAAAATCTATAGCAGATACACAAAAGATAATAAGAAAAGAAGCCAAGCATAACACTAAAGAAAGTCATCAAACCACAAGGGAAGAGAGCAAGAGAAGAAGAAAGGAACAGAGAGGAACTACAAAACAGTCAGAAAACAATAAACAAAATGGCAATAAGCACACACTATCCATAATTACTTTAAATGTAAATGGACTAAACTATCCAACCAAAAGACATAGAATGGCTCAATAGATTAAAAAAACAAGAACCATCTATATGCTGCCTACAAGAGTCTCACTTCAGATGTAAGAACACACACAGACAAAGTGAAATAATGAAAAAAGATGTTCCATGCAAATGGAAACCAAAAGAAAGCTGGAATACTCTATTTATATCAGACAAAATAGACTTTAAAATAAAGGCTGTAATAAAAAAAAAAGATGGGCATCACATAATGATAAAAGGGTCAATCCAACAAGAGGGTATAACATTTGTAAATATTTATGCACCCAACATAGGAGCACCTAAACATATAAAGCAAATATTAACAGACCTAAAGGGAGAAACTGATGACAGTAATAGCAGGGGACTTTAATACCCCACTTACATCAATGGATAGATCATTGAAACAGAAAATCAATAAGGAAATATCGACCTTAAACAACACATTCAGATCAGATGGACTTAATAGATATACACAGAATATGCCATTCAAAAGCAGCAGAATAGGGGCCGGCCCGGTGGCGCAGCGGTGAAGTTTGCACGTTCTGCTTTGGCAGCCCAGGGTTCGCCAGTTCGGATCCTGGGTGCGGACATGACACTGCTTTGCAGGCTGTGCTGTGGTAGGTGTCCCATATATAAAGTAGAGGAAGATGGGTATTAATGTTGGCTCAGGGCCAGTCTTCCTCGGCAAAAAGAGGAGGATTGGCAGCAGTTAGCTCAGGGCTAATCTTTCTCAGAAAAAAAAAAAAGCAGAATAGACATTCTTCTCAAGTTTATATGAAACATTCTCCAAGACAGATCATATTAGGCCACAACACAAGTCTCAATAAATTTAAGAAGACTGAAACCATATCAAGCATCTTTTTTGACCACGATTGTATGAAATTAGAAATCAGTTATAAGAAGAAAACTGGAAAAATCACAAATACATGGAGATTAAGCAATAAGCTACTGAACAACCAATGAGTCAATGAAGAATCAAAGGAGAAATTAAAAAATACCTCGAGACAAATGAAAATACAAAAATACCAAAATGGGATGCAGCAAAAGCCGTTCTAAGAGGGAAGTTCAAAGTGATAAAAGCCTACCTCAAGAAACAAGAAAAATCTCAAATAAACAATCTTACTTTACACCTAAAAGAACTAGAAAAAAAAGAACAAAATGAAGCCCAAATTTAGTAGAAGGAAGGAAATAACAAAGATCAGAGTGGAAATAAATGAAATAGAGACTGAAAAGACAATATAAAAAAATCAATGAAACTAAGAGCTGGTTATTTGAAAAGATAAACAAAATTGACACATCTTTAGCTAGACTCACAAGAAAAAAGAGAGAAGGCTCAAAGTCAGAAACAAAAAAGAAGTTATGACTGATATACAAATACAAAGGCTCACAAAAGACTACTATCAACAATTATACACCAACAAATTGGACAACCTAGAAGAAATGGATAAATTCCTAGAAACATACAACCTACCAAGATGAATCATGAATAAATAGAAAATCTGAATAGACCAATTACTAGTAAGGAGATTGAATCAGTAATCAAAAAATTTCCCAACGAACAAAAATCCAGGACCAGACAGCTTCACTGGTGAATTCTAGTGAAGATTCAAAGATTTAATATCTATCCATCTCAAACTCTTCCAAAAAATTGAAGAGGAGGGAATGTTTCCAAACTCATTTTATGAGGCCAGCATTACCTGATACCAAAACCAGACAAGGACACTAAAAAAAAAAAAAAGAAAAAAAAAATTACAGGCCAGTATCTCTGATGAACATAGATGCAAAAATCCTACACAAAATATTAGCAAACTGAATTCAACAATACATTAAAACGATTACACACCATGATCAGGTTGGATTTATTCCAGGGATGCAAGGATGGTTCAACATCCACAAATTAATCAATGTTATACACATTAACAAAATGAAGAATAAAAATCACATGATCACCTCAATAGAGGCAGAAAAAGCATTTGACAAAATTCAACACTCATTTATGATAAAAACTCTCAACAAAGTGGGTTTAGAGGGAACGTATCTCAACATAATAAAGGCCGTTATGACAACCCCATAGGTTATATTATAGTCAATGGTGAAAAGCTGAAAGCCTTTCCTCTAAGATCAGGAACAAGACAAGGATGCCCACTCTTGCCACTTTTATTCAATGCAGTACTGGAAGTCCTAGACAGAGCAATGAGGCAAGAAAAAGGAATAAAAGGCTCCAAATTGGAAAGAAAGAAGTAATACTATCACTATTTGTGGACAACATGATTTTACATATAGAAAATGCTTAAGACTCCACCAAAAAACTGTTAGAACTAACAAATGAATTCAGTAAAGTTGCAGGGTACAAAATCAAAACACAAAAATCTGTTGCATTTCTATACACTAACAACAAACTATCAGAAGGAGAAATTAAGAAAACAATCCCATTTACAACTGCACCAAAAAGAATGAAATACCTAGGAATAAATTTAACCAAGGAAGTGAAAGACCTATACACTGAAAACTATAAGACATTGATAAAAGAAACTGAAGAAGACATAAATAAATGGAAAGATATTCTATGCTCATGGATTGGAAGAATTAATATTGTTAAAATGTCTATATTACCCAAAGCAATCTACAGATTCAACGCAATCCCTATTCAAAATTCCAATGGCAGTTTTCACAGAAATAGAACAAACAATCCTAAAATACGTATGGAACCACAAAAGACCCTGAAAAGCCAAAGCAATCTTGAGAAGGACGAACAAAGCTGAAGGCATCATGCTCTGATTTCAAACTATATTACACAGTTATAGTAATCAAAACAGTATGGTATTGGCATAAAAACAAATACATAGATCAATGCAACAGAACAGAGAGCCCAGAAATAAATCCATACATATATGGTCAATTAATTTTATGACAAAGGCAGCAAGAATATACAACAGGGAAAGGACAGTCTGTTCAGTAAATGGTGATGGGAAAACTGGATAGCAACATACAAAAGAATGAAACTAGACTACTATCTTACACCATACACAAAAATTAACTCAAAATCGATTAAAGACTGCAGGTAAGACCTGAAACCATAAAACTCTTAGAAGAAAACATAGATGGTAAGCTCCTTGAGACACTGGTCTTGCTAATGATTTTTTGGATTCGACTCCAAAAGGATAAATAAACAAGGGGGACTACATCAAACTAAAAAGTTTCTGCACAGCAAAGGAAACCATCAGCAAAATGAAAAGGCACCATACTGAATGGGAGAAAATATGTGCAAAACACATATCTGATAAGAGGTTAATATCCAAAATATATAAAGAACTCATACAACTCAATAGCAAAACAACAAACAATTCAATTAAAAAATGGGGGGAGGAACTGAATAGACATTTTTCCAAAGAAGACATACAGATGTCCAATAGGCACATGAAAAGATGTTCAACATCACTGATCATCAGGGAAATGCAAATCAAAACCACAATGAAATATCATCTTACACCTGTTAGAATGAATACTATCAAAAAGACAAGAAATAAGTGTTGGGGAGGATATGGAGAAAAGGGAACCCTTGTGCACCTTGGGTGGAAAAGTAAATCGATGTAGCCACCATGGAAAACAGTATGGCAGTTCCTCAAAAAGTCAAAAATATTACTTCTATATGATCCAGCAATTCCACTTCTGGGAATTTAGCCAAAGAAAACTAAAACACCAATTTGAAAAGATATATACACCCCTAAGTTCACTGCAGCATTATTTACAATAGTTAAGATATGGAAACAATCTAAGTGTCCAGTGATAGATGAGTGGATAAAGATGTGGTATATATACACAACAGAATACTACTCAGCCATAAAAAAAGAATGAAATCTTGTTATTTGCAATAACATGGATGGACCTTGAGGGTATTATACTAAGTGAAATAAGTCAGACAGAGAAAGACAAATACTATATGATTCCACTTATACATGGAATGTAAAAAACAAAACTCATAGATACAAAGAATAGAATGGTGGGTGCCAGAGAGGAGGGAAGTTGGGGCATAAGTGAAATGGGTAAAGGGGGTCAAAAGGCACAAACTTCCAGTTATAAAATAAATAAGTCACAGGGTGTAACGTATAGCATGATGACTATATTCAATAACACGGTAGTGCAAATTTGAAAAGTGCCAAGAGAATAAATCTTAAAAGTTCTCATCACAAGGAAAAAAAATTAAGTTTCAATGGTGACAGATGGTAACTAGACTTATAGTAGTGATTTCACAGTGTATACAAATATCGAATCATTATGTTCTACACCTGAAACTAATATATCAATTATGCATCAATAAAAAAGAATCAATCAATATAACTTACCATGTTAACAGACTGAAATAGAAAAACCAAATAATCATCTCATTGGAGGCAGAAAAAGCATTTGACAGATTCCAACATCTAAATCCAATAAAAACTCAGAAAATTAGGACTAGAAGGGAACTTTCTCAAATTGATAATGGGTGCTGTAGATTTACAGTGAATATCATACTTAATGACGAATGACTGAATACTATCCTCTATACATTGGATATCCATATGCAAAAAAAGAAGTTTGATTTATACCTTGTACCATAAACAAAAAGTACCAAAAATTGGGTTATAAATCTAAATGTAAAGCCTAAACTAAATATATAAAATTAAAAAGACTGACCATAACAAGTGTTGACAAGGATAAGGAGCAAGTGGAATGCTTGCATACTGATGACAGGAATACAAAATGGCATGGCCATTTTGGAAAAATAGTTTGGAGGCTTCTTAAAAAGTTAAACATATACCTAACATATCACCTAGCTATTCCCTCCTTAGTATTTACCAAACATAAATAAAGCACATGTCCATACAAATCTGTCCACAAATGTTCAGAGTAGCTTTATTTGTAGTAGCCAAAAAATGGAACAACCCAAATGTACATCAACCGGTGAATGTATTAACAAATTGTGTTATATGCATACCATGGAGTACTACTCAGCAACAAAAAGAAATAAACCATTGGTACTGCAACATAGATGGATCTCACAATAACCATACTGAGTGAAAGAAGACAGAAAAAACAAGTACTTACTCTGTGATTCCATTTATATAAAATTCTAGAAAATTCCAACTAATCTAAAGGGATAGAAACAGATTAGTGGCTGTGCTGGGAAGTGGGGGAGAGAGGCAGGATGGTGGGGTGACAAAGAAGCAAGAGGAAACTTTTTTTGGGGTGATGGACATGTCCATTAACTTGATTATGGTGATGTTTTCATGGTTGTACACATGGCAAAACATCAAATTGTACACTTCAAATATGTGCAGTTTGTTTTATGTCCATTATACCTCAGTAAATTTAAAATTTATACATGGCAAATAAACACTTGAAAATGTGCTTACCATCATTATTTAATAAGGAAATATAAATTAAAACCACATTGAGATCCACTGTAGTTATTGGGAAAGGATAAAGTTTAATACGTTTTCATATTACAGCAAAAATTCACCTGATTTAGAAATAAAATGACTCATAATCTTTAAATGAGAAAGGCAATATTCTGCTTTTATTATAATACTCTACATAGCCTCCTCTCTGGTGCCATCCTGTCCAGCTCCAGGAGTCATCTGGAATAGTCTAACGTGTACTCTCAGCAACCCAGGTTTGTTCTCTAGTGTTGGTCTCCATTAAAGAAAACAGGGTTCTTTGGTGAGCAATGTATTCCATGTTTCTGAAAGAGTAACTCAAGCTGAATTTTGGGTTTTCTTAACTATTATCACAAGGAAAGGTTTTTAGCAGTTCTTGGGAGGGGAGCGGTGTTACAAAGGATAAAGAGGTCGGCCTGACAAGAGGGTTGCTAGGCACAAGTAGAAACAATCTAAATACCAACTAGAAATGATTATACACCCACCATAAATACTAAGATAAAAAGACTAACAACCACAAATGTTGGAGAAAATGTGGAGCAACTGGAAGTCTCATACATTGCTGTAGGCATGTAAAATGGTACAATCCTTTGGGAAAAAGGTTTGGCAGTTTCTTATTTAACTAAACATACACCTACTCTAGGACCCAACAATTCCATCCTTAGATATTTACCCAAGAGGAACAAAGACATATGTTCACAAAAAAATTTGTACAAGAATGTCAACAGCAGCTTTATTCATAATAGTAAAAATAAAAATTGAAACAGCCCAGGTGTCCATCAACAGGAAAAGAGAAAAAACAAACTGTGAAATATTCATACAAAAGAACACTCAACAATAAAAAGCAACGAACGACTGATACATGCAACATGAATTACTCTTAAAAACATGCTGAGTGAAAGAAGCATTATGCTTTGTATCATTTCATTTATATGAAGTTTTAGAATAGGCAAATTCAATCTGTGAGGAAAAATAACCAGAACAGTAGCTACACTTGAGGTGGGGTGGGGACTGACTGGGAAAGAGCATGAAGAAACTTTCTCGGATGACTGCAATGTTCTAAATTTTGAAAAGAGTTTGGGTTACACAGGTGTACGTATTTGTTAAAACTCAGTAAATTTATACTCAACATTCGTGCATTTCATTGCATGTAAGTGCACATCAAAAATTTTAACAACTAAACAATATTAAACTCTACTTAATGATATGTATATTGAAGAATTAGGAGGAAGTATACTGAAGCCTGCAATTTAGTTTGAAATACATGATAAAAGTAACATGAATAGATAAGTAATAAAACGTAGAGTAAAATGTAGAATCCATGTGGTTATTATTTGGGTATTTACTGTAAAATTCTGTCAACTTTGCTGTATCTTTGAAAATTTTCACAATAAAATGATGGGGAAAAGCCCTCAGTTGGTCTTATCTTTCTACTATATATCCTTTGCCTGAAATAAATTATTCCTGTTATAAGAGAGATTCTATAGCAACACAGGGACCAAAAATTAGCCCCTGAATTTTCCCTGAGATTCCAAAAGGTAAATGATATATGTAAACATGTTAAGAAAGGTAAGAACATATAAAAATTATTGAAAACAAAGCCAAGTTACATTCACAGTAATTACTAATAGTAATTAGTAATAGTAATTAGTAATAATAGTAATACTAATAGTACTAATAGTAATTAGTAATAGTAATTAGTAATAATACTAATAGTATTTATTATCACCACAAACAGGATGACTACCATTTTCTGTACCTTTAAAAAAAATGACTTTTAACCATTGAATGAAGAATTATCTTTATGTCAAGTTATATGTGTGAATAGGCCAATTGTGTCTCATCCAAACTTTGTCCAAAATTTGGATATGCAATTATCATTAAAAAAACAATTAAGCATTTTCCTATTCACCTAACATAATTGTCAGTATGCTATATGTGGGATAAAATAACATCCTTTACCTTTTGAGAGCTTTGGAGGAAATTTGGTATATTTCTTTTATTTTGGGGGAAGACTGGCCCTGAGCTAAAATCTGTGCCCATCTTCCTCTATTTTATATGTGGGATGCTTGCCATAGCATGGCTTGACAAGTGGTGCATAGGTCCACACCTAGGATCCAAATTGGTGAACCCTGGGCCGCTGAAGCAGAGAGTGCAAACTTAACTGCTGTGCCACCAGGCCAGCCCCCAGTAAATTTCTATCAAACAAATCTAGATGTGCACTTATTAGTTGTGGGACTCTGGGCAAATTAACTTCTGTAAGCCTCATTTTCCTCATTTGTAAAATGGGGAAGGATAATGTAGGTCATACCTCATATGGTTATCTTGAATGTTATGCGAGACAATTCACTTTACACGTATCACAGTAAACAGTAGATAGAAAGCACTCAATAAATACAACTTAGCATTAAAAAAAGTTATGTACAAGAAACAAAACATTCAATTTGTGGAAGAATGCAGAGTACCTTAGTTTGTTTGAATAGAACAATATCATCTGCTCACTAGGTAGTTCAAATAGTAACTATGATAGGATTTGTTTTGTTTTCTCCCAGAGTGGCAAGAAATGTTTTAGAAAGTCAAACAACAATAATCTTGCTGCATTGACACTGTGAGAATACAGAATCTTAGATCAAGGGGTGAAATGCAGAAATAACCTCTTATCAGCTTAATATGGGGAACCTGCTGAAAGAAGCTACCCTGCCTCACCCACTCTCCCATTAAACACTCAGAAATGTTACCCATAATGCTTTATGCTTGTCACTAGCACCTGTTAAATTGGTAGGCACACAGCTGAAGTCTCTAAAACATTCAAGTAGAGAGGAGGGTTAAGGTGGGTCAGGAGAATATTAAGCACCACTTCCTTCCACCCTCAAGAGAATGGCAGTCTCATCCATGCCTGGCAGGTGGCAGAATGATGCACTCCACTGTGGGGAGCTGGGAAGTCCATATTTTTTTGGGAAGCATGCTATATTGTCTCCTGCTGTGTGTTATCTGTAACTTTCCCACATTCTTTGCTATCTCTGTGTCTGTCGGCATCTTTTTATCAACCATCCTGTTAACAATCATGCAGCCCACATTCCCACATAATGTTACAATTGACTAAAATGAAATAGCAGCAGCTTGTCCTTTTAGTTGGGCACAGCCCCCCTGTTTGTTACACTGCCCACAACTCCCTATCATCTTTCACACTAGGTACATTTCCTGCCTGGCCCATATGGCAATTCCATCCTAGTCTACTTTGATTTTGGCAGTGGTGAGACATTAAGAATTTCTTAGTGGTCAGTTCATCTCTAGACTAGAAGTATTGCACCCACTCACCCCTGCCCCACCAAAAAAGCAGCCAGGAATCTCAGATAGTTCTCAGATGCCTTTCTGAGTAGATGAGTTCCTTTCTATCATTTCATCAAAAGAAGGCAGACTTTTTAAAGGAGAAGGGAAACAATAAACCTCTTCTTGAAAAAAAAATCTGACAGGATTGAAGTCTTAAGACATCCTTTTCTGAAACACTCTTGGGTCTTTCTGCTTTTACATAGCACTGCTTCTGCTTTGAAACCCACACAACACTGGTATCTTTCTTTTCTTTGGTATTTTTAATCTATTCCCTCTTACTGCACATGTTTTTCAAGATGTAAATTCACTGGGCAAGGCTGTTTAGATATAGTTAGTGTCTAATTAGAAGTTTGGGGTAATATCTAGCACATCGTAACTATTCAGCTGCTTTGTAATCACAATCATGTCTCTAAAATGCTCAGAAAGCTTAAAATATTATATTAAACAGTACTTTTAATATGCATAAGATGAGAATGGATTTTTCAATTAGTAGATATAAAAGTATTAGGATTTAATATACGAAGATAGTGTTATCATCTTGCTCACAAGGTAATCACTTCTACTTTCCCAAATGATCAGATTCAGAAAGATTTATTTTTAGCCCACATATATTTTCTCTTATTCTAAAATGTTCTAAATCTTCTTTTTTATTGTGCAATAGAGTTTTAGGTTTGTTGCCTTTCTTTCTTTTCAATTTGTGGACTCTGTTACTAATTTCTTGACTTTTGGAAATAGCTAATACCTTTTTCTCCTCAGCCCTGTTAATCATCATAAGACTGAAATTTATCTGCAAACTTCAAGGGCAGAAGAGGGCAGAATTCACATCATTCTTAACATGGGACCAGGCCAAAACTGAAGGAAAAACTGAAGAATTTTAATGTAAATCATCCAAGCTAAAATCTCATATTTTAACCTTAAATTTGAATCAGCAATGATTTTTACTGCTCTTTCCTCCCCTTCTATCTTGACTAGTTATTCTTTTGAGGCTGAATCAGAGAAATGTGCTGAACATGTGGATTGCAAGCAACTAGATTTCTCAAACAGGAAGCAAAAAGAAGCATTTTCTCCCTTTACTTATGTCGTTTTTATTTAACATTCTGAAAAAGAATAATTCTGAGTTAAAGGATCAATCTAAGGATCAATGACCCGTTTAGATTGGTTCTAACAAAGAAAAAATACTTATTTCACAACTAAGATAGAGCCAAAAGCTTTTTCTAGCTAATCAGTCAGTTCCCAAGATAGTAAGAACTCTTAGGACTTTTATCTACTCTTCTACAGGGAGCAGAACTGTGACCCAGGATACCTTTATCTTATTGCATACGTATGAAAATATTGCTTAAGCAGAATTGGAAGATTCACCAAATAAAGAGAATGGTAAAATGAGTGCAACATTCTTAGAGGTATTAAGAGCAAAATGGCTATATCTTGGAAAAAATTTCACTTAAGAGTTTGCTTGGAATCTTTTAAATTAGTCTATAACAGAAGCACAAATAACCAATGGGAACATCAAGCCAAGAGAATAAGACCATGGAAGAAAAAATAATCTGGGAACTAGAGCCAATTCCCGATGCTATATACAAATACAAAACATATATACATATGTTAGGATTTTTTAGAAAACCGTGATGACACATTTTTGGCTCAGAAGTATGTGTTCATATTACAGATCTCATTTCTCAAACTTAAGCAAAGTTTGTTATAGAAGATACAGGATTTCTTTCTGTATCTTTTGTATCTTTCTTCTCGTCTCTCCCTCCTAGTCTCACCAATCAAAATTCCATGTCATTCTTTAAGAACCATGTTAAACACCTCCCCTTCAATGACCCTCTCCCCAACTCCCCAACAATTAATCTTTTTCTGCTCCCCAACATTTTATATTTGCATCACCACCTAGCCAAAAGCTCCAAAAATGCTAGACTTCTTCGGCCATCATTCTAAAAAACCTTTACACCACCCTGTATGCCAAGAGTTTAAAAAAGTCAGTCATCTGAAGTCAACGCAAGATCTTTTCTGGAAAATACTGGAGAACGTGCTCTGCAGATAATAAAAAGGAGGACTGGACATAGCTGCTGGGGTGTTTGGCTAAAAGTCTCAGTAAGTTACATCTCAAAATTTAAAATCATCTCACTCTTTTTCACAACTTCTGTTTATGGTTTCTTCTTCTTCGCCAGGGTCACATACCATCTGGTAAACATAGCAGCTGAAAATTCTGCTGGGTTTCTGCTCTATGTGTAGCACCAAGTCTCTGTCAAAGTAGACTTCATGGCTATATGTCTGCAATGAAAACACAGTCAAATGAAATCTCCTCTTCACATAGTCATATTTGCTACTGTGTCACTAAAATGTCACAGCACGTATGCTAGAGATCTTCAATATACACTTGGAAGCCAAACAGTTGCCAGAAATAGTTTATTTTTCATTATTTGTGGATATGCAGATTACTTATGAGAAAAGCATTACACAAAATGTCGAGAATGAAAAGAGTTCTGGACTTAGGAGTCTGAACACCCAGATTCTACTGCTAACACTGCTACTATTTCACTGTGTGACCGTGGGCAAGTTGCTAAACCTCTCAGGTTCTTCACTGATGAAACAAGGATTGTATAAAATAATGTTTACTGTTCCTTATTTTATAATACTCAGAAGAGCAGACAAATGCTTCTAAGAGTGCCTAGAAACCCTACATGCTTAGATAAGGTCTCTGTTAAATAACTGCGGGGATTCAATACAGTATACTTTTATTTTTTTAAACATCATTAAACTTATAAAATGAGAAAAAAACAAAGACTATGGTAAGGAAATAAATAGCATATCCAGGAAAAAACATAAAGCTTCATCTTTAAGGCCATTGGTAAGGAGGCATCCTCTAGTGGCTAGGGGAGGAAGGCTTTAAGAAGTACTCGTTTTGTCCTGCATGGAGGATGACAACCTCTTTCATACGGTCATTGGTATGGGTGAACTTGGACTCACATGAACACAGTAACATCTGTTCTAACAAACGTCACCTATAAAGAAAACTTACAACTTTCTATTCCATGGACTCTACTCACCACATCCCATGACTCCACTAGTGGAATGCTTTTAAGTAAAGTCCCATATTCATTACAGTGGAAATCCAGGTGAGCTTTTCCTTCAGCATCTATTTGCGTAACAGCTACCACAGAAAGCAAATCCAACTCATCTTCATAATCCACAATTTTGAAAGTCTCAGGGAATAGATGGATAGGGTGAAGGAAAAGAGGGGCAAAATCCAGTTATTCAGTTTGGATTATTTCCACGTTTGTAGTTTATTCTAGTACTTATAAAAATACGTAGAAAGAAGAATGAATGGGTGGAAGCATAGGTGGAAATGTAGCTCTACTTATATGCCTAGTAAAACATCAGTTTTTCAAGATTTTCAAGACTTAAGCAGTATCCAGATTTTGACAAACAGAACCAGAGCTTGTCCAGATTCAAAAGAGGTATTCAACTGCTATTTCTGACATGCGTGTTCACTGGTTCCCAGACAGGACAGAATATATAAACCCAGTTCTGAAACCTGAAGACTGCTTACTGTGCTCAGAAAGCTCTTATACCAGAAAAACACAAGCTGTTTGAAGAAGTGATAGCCCACCATATACTATTTATGACTCTATTTGTCACCGTTTTTTTCCTTTAAAACCTTTTTGTTTCCCTAAAGAAAACAAAAACGGTTACTTTTACTTGAGGGAGAATATTAGGAACTAAAATCCAACCCACAGAACAAGACTGGGATGAGAGATGTTAGAAATGATTAATGATGGTGAAGACTTAAGGGAGAAAAAAAAACCTAACCCCAGAACTCTGTCTCAAGGAAGAAAACCTGGGACTCCAACAGCCTCACAAGGGAAGCAGATCTGTGCCCAGCCATCCAGGGACACCCAGGCAGGCACAGCAAGTTTCTCTTAATCACCACATACTAATCCTTCGCTTACGTGTGGTCAAACTGCTCTTTAATCCACTTATATTGCCTGCCTTTACCACACATGACATAAAAATTTACATAGGTTTATTACCCGCGGTTCCTTTTTATTTACCTTTTTGCCTTAATCTTATCTTTTTCAAACTTCAAAAGATGACTTCTTGCCTACGTGTCAGTGATTTTACAGAATTTAGTCACAACCCTTTTCAACTTTCCCTTTACAGGCTAAAGGTTTTCGTTTTCTAGTCTCATGATGTAGAGTCTCTCTCTATTTGCTACTATCTTCTCCCCCCTCCAATTATTCTTTTGAGAATTTTAGTATGTCTTTCTTGAATATAGTTTTATATACAAGGCAGGGAGCTTTCTGCTTTGTTCTCAATAGATTCCCATGGTCCAAAATAATAAATTTTTTTCTTTTTTGAGAGTAGCCACATACTGGGCCACTTCCAAACTATTTTAAAAGATTTTTAAAAACTATCCTTAGCAGGCTACTCTAATATTTCTACCTAGAAATAATGACACAAACAATAATGTTATGAGGTCTAAATGGATTTAGTATTTATGCAATGGTTATATATTTGAAGCACGATCACTGTCAGTTGATTTCATAAGTACTTCCATTGTCTCTTTAAAAGAAAAGGCTAAAAATATATTAGCTCAGGGACTAGCAACGTCAAGTTGAGGATAGAGGCTGAACTGATTTACCACACCCTCACACCCTCCTCACCTGGCCCATGAACATTAACAAACATAGCCATGTCTAATAAGTGAAAAATAAAGCAAAAGCCATAAAGTCATCAGGATATAACTCAAGAGTTGCTATTGAGAGACTTCCTTAGAAAGTGTGCACGTTAACAAAACAAAACAAGTTAACAGTGTTTTCAAATTATTTCCATCCTATGAAACTTTCTGCAAACAAAATCTTATGAGTAATTCCATTTATGAAGAGAGGATGATGGGGATGAAGTGGTTGAAACAGCACGCACAATCCTATCATCTAAGGCTGCATGGAGCTCCTTACCCCCAACCTCTAGCCCAAGGTCTGGGACGCATAATTTAAAAACCACGGGGCAAGTGCACACTAGTTTGGTTTGCCATTTCTGGCTAAAGTAATACCTCTTGTTCTGGGTCGTCATCCAGTAGGTTAAATTTTTTTTTTACCACCCGTCCAGAGGCTGTAACAGTAGGTAAGTTTTCACTCTATCATGTGGAAAAAATAAAAAGATGTGACAAGTCCTACTTTATACAGTCAACGGCAAGATTGTATTAAAAAATTTGGTAAAACTAACCAACCATTCTCTAATATCCACAATTCTTTCCTCAACTGAGAAGATTCTGAATCAGATTTCTGATCCTCCTAGTAAAGTTTTTAATGAATAAAATACCAAAATAGGCAAAAATAAATATAAAGATTAGAAATTTGCTACTTCACTCGCTCTTCTGATTTTTGCTTTAGTATAATACAACAAATAAAGAATGGATCTGCTTTTGGAAATTTCCCTCTGCATGATTTTCTTCATGTTCTTAAATTGTATGCTAAAGGAAATGAATCATCTGGAGTTAAAGCACAGTATATGATTTTTAAAGATTTATATCTACCATAACTTTCTCTAAGTTTGTACAATTAATTAAACCCAAAGGTCAGTAGTTTATTAATAAAAACTTAAAGAGAAACCCAGAAAGGTTTAGAAATAGAAATAAGCAAAGGATAAACTCAATAGGGCTGGGCTGGTGGCACACCGGTTAAGTTCAGTGTCTCTGCTTCAGCAGCCTGGGTTCATGGTTTTGGATCCCAGGCGTGGACCTATACCACTCATCAAGCCATGCTGTGGCAGTGAGCCACATACAAAATAGAGGAAGATGGGCACAGATGGTAGCTCAGGGCCACTCTTCCTCAACAACAACAAAAAAAGATAAACTCAATATAATCAACTCTCTTCAAATCTCATATATACATGGAGCTAAGACTAGCTACCTATGTAGATAAATGTAGATAAACGAACAGACTTTTATAGGATTGTGCTGTTTTTTCCAGCCACACTAAAAGGCAAACACATTTGTATGTTATATTCTTATACAGAAAGACAATGATATACAAAGGATTTTTAAAGTACTCCTAACTTACTTTGTTCTTCTCCCTGTTGGCCAAAATGACAAAATCTTCAGAGATCTGATGCTGAGCACTATTATTTTCTACTTCATTTAGCTTTAAAACTCTGAAAAGGGAAAAAGGATTCTAAGAACATAAGACCTTAACACACCATCAAAGTGCCAAAGTTGAACTTCTGAAATGAAACTCAATAAATGAAAATTATCGTAACAACACTGAGTTAGTTCTCCTCTCCTCCTGATCAGTCTGAAATATTAAGGACCGATCACTTAAGTGTCCATAAACTTCTTCAAATTCAGAGATTTTCTTAAAGAGAAAAAGGTAGGAACTGTGACAACAGGTGCTACTAAAGTAGGTAATGAATCAGCTTGCTCAGTCTTAAGCCACCTTCCCAAATGGCTTGATGAAAGTTACTCTAAAGAACCTCATCTCTGCCCTTCCACAACAGGTCTTCAAGGTTTCAGCTTTACCAACGGCATTACAGTAGGTATTTACATTTTAATTTCTGAAGATAGACTGAGGTACCAATGAACAACATCCTAGAGTTAACTATAAGACAGACTGGATTAGCAACTAAACCTTAACTAAGAGTTTTCATGATAGAGTAATATTTTAAAAACTGCAACTGGGGCTGGCCCTGTGGCCTAGCAGTTAAGTTCAGTGCACTCTGCTTTGGCGGCCCAGGTTTGCGGGTTTGGATCCCCAGCATGGGCCTAGACCACTCATCAGCCATACTGTGGCGGGAACCCACATACAAAATAGAGGAAGACTGGCACAGATGTTAGCTCAGGGCTAATCTTTCTCAGCAAAAACTAAAAATAAAATTAAATAAAAATAAATAAAAAACTGCAACTGACTTTACTTTTTTCTTAGGATTATATTTAAAGACTTAGGTTTTCTGAGTGCAAATGACTTCATGGATCAAGCTTATTAAGCAAGAGAAAATAAAATAATTTGCTCACCACCCACACAAATCTGTTCACAGCACTAACAAATTTCAAAAGCACAATGTTCTCTGAGCTTAAAGTCTCAAATGCAGGCAAAGAGAACAGCAGAAGCAGCAGCTATTGTGGCCAGGGAGAGTTGGAGGCTTTAGAATTTACCAGAGACAAAGAAATAAGATTATATTTTAAATTACTCAACTAATTATCTTAATTAGTGCCAATATTTAAAAGTGCTTATCTTTTAAAACTTGGCAAAAGGGTACACACTCTTTGTGGACTTTATTTTCTTAAATTCAAACTAATACAAAAGATGAGTGGTAACAAACATTAAAAATAAGGTTTACCAAAGCTGAACCATAGTTTTTAAGACTTTTTGTAAAAGTTCATAATCTTATTTCATCACGTCCCTTCATCTTCCTTATAATGGATCCAGAGAAGCAGACTAGTTATGAAGCATAAGGAATAAAGAAGGCAGGCACTGCCCTTCTTACTCAACACACACTTACTGAGCACCCACTCTGTGCCAGGCACTGTGCTCAGTGCTGTGGTTACAGGTATCAGCAAAACACAGTCACCCTGTCATTATGGACCTCATGATTCCAAAGCAAGATATTTAAACAGATAAGCACACAAATCATGAATTAAAATTGCTGTAAGTGCTACAGAGGAAGATTACACCGTGGGTACAATGAAAATATAACGGGGGAGCTAATCTAACAAGGGGTATCAAGGAAGGACTTTGTGAAAAAGGGACATGAAATCTGGGGCATAAAATATGAATAGAAATTTGGCAGGAGCCCAGGTCTGGGAAACAGACAAACAGAGGGAATTGGCCCTCAGCTTTCTGAAAAGACAGCATGTCTGAAATAAACTGAACGGGAGGAGGGTCTTTCAGACCATGAAGTATGTTGGTCTTTATCATAGAGCAACAAGAAGCCATAAAAAGGTTAAAGCAGAATTCACCTGGTTAGGTTTTTGCGTTTGTTAACGTCTTTAAAAATCATTCTAGCTTCTCAGAAGAAAATAGATTTAAAAAGTGCAAAAGTGGATTCCTGGAATCCTGTAAGTAGGCTATTACTATAGTGCAGGCTACTGATGACAATGGTCTGACCAAAACGGTGACAGTGGCCAAGGGCAGAAAGAAGTAGATTTAAGAAATATTTAGTAGCAAAATAAACCGGATTGACAGATATGTGGGGGGGGGGAGGGTGTGAATATGTGTATGTACGTGTGTGTGTGAGAGAGAGAAAGGGAGAGAATGCACGTGTTTATGTTTATCAATGAAAGTCAAGAAGGTAAAAAAGTGTCAAGAATGATTCCAGATTTCTGGCATGAGCCTAGATGAGAGGTTTGGGCTGGGATATAAATTTTGCAGTTTGGGTTACACATTCATCTTTGAAGCCAAGGGAATAAACAGAAGCATGCAGAAAGGGAATGAAGAGTGAGAAGAAAAAAAGGTCTAAGTCTTGAGGAATTCAAAAATTAAAGTCTGGGCAGAAGAGGAAGAGCATGAAAGGATACTAAGAAGACAGATCAGAGAGGGAGGAACATATTCAAGAGAATTGTGGTGTCAGGGAAGCCAAATGAAGAGTCTGTCAAGGAAGGAGAGGTCAATCATGTGGAAGATGGTGGGTAAACAAAGCAAAACCCGGTTTACTTCAAACAATCCACTCCTCCTGTGGCAAGATTGTCTTTTAGAACAAAGACAAATCATCTTCTCTCTCATTAATCCTGGAGAATTAATTAAGACCTGATGATGACAAGCCAATCTGTAATCTCTTTTCACTCATATATCATCCATCAAAGAACTTATTCAAGTGTAACACTTACAAATAGTAATAATGAGGTTGAAAGAATAAAGTCAGCTTTTCTAGATGCCAGTCTCTGAGGAAGCACCTGATAACAAGCTAATTATTTCTACAATTGGCTCAACAGTTAGCTGACAAAAATAAAGATGTCAATAAATGCCACCAAAAGCTACTTTTAACTTTAAAGTAACTAACGAAAATACTCACTTGACCTGATTTGGGCCAACATGTATTATTCTACCAGAAGCATCGGGATGAAAATAGATCCAGTCAGATTCTAGAGAACAACACTCCATTTCTTGGATCCCATTTTTTGCCTGAAGTTGGGGAAAAATATTGAAAATAAAGATTAAGGGAAAATTAAATAATTCTTCAAATCTAACATCAGTGATAGATCAGTAAGTCAAAGGTACAGGGAAAAGAAAATATTATCCAGTTGAACTGGGATGTGCAAAAGGGCTGAATTAGAACACACAAACTTGAGAAATCCACAACAAACTCAGAATTCATAGATTTACCCAGTATCATACATTATACCTCACAAATAATAAGTTATCATATCTCAAGCACCTAATTTGTGTCAGGCACTGCATCAGATGTTTTACAGTCATTGTTTCATTTGATCTTAACCACACTCAAGGCATATATTGTTATCCCCATTTTATGAATGAGGAAACTGATACACAAGAGGATAAACCATTTGCTCAATGTTTTACACCTATTAAACAGCAGATCTAACTCCAAAGTCCATGGACTTTCCATTATATAACTCTGACACAATTATGCACATGCAGGCCCCTACTTCTTCCTCCCTTCCCCATCGCCAAGAAACTGTCAACCAGAAGAGTGGGTGGTACAAAAATAAACATGTAACCAAATCTGAAATCTCAGATACAGGTCATATAATCTCCCTGGATAAGTCAGATATCAAACTCTAATGCTGAGGAAATGGTATAACGCTGCTTAGCTTTTGAAGGAAACTAGAGATATTTATTTCACGGTAGTATAGTTAGACATTAAAAGAAAGAAAAAGGTATCTCCATGATAGGTGATCATGTATGTACATAAATGTTTTACCTTATACACAGGAGCACTGGGAAATGATACCAGTATGAATACATTAACTTCACTAGCTTTATCCAAGTCATTTAATTTCTTTAATTTCTCTAGTAAAATGCAGTAATAGCATCTTTCCTATTAGATACTCATAAAAGTTTCTGAAATATTAATTTATTAATTCCATGAGCATACATTGATAGGACATTATGTTTTAGGTATCACACTAGGTGTTTGTACCCAACATGAATTAAACATAATCCTTGCCATCAAAAAGCTCATAGTAAAGAGGGAAGGCAGAAACATAAAAAGAGAATAATGAGGCGGTGTAGAAAACAAAGTGATCAAGCCACACACAGGATATTATCAAGCATTCAACAACCTAGGTGAGCAGAATTTCAGGAAGAAAAAAATCTTGAACTAAGCCTTAAAGGATGAGCAGAAAATGGCTAGAAAAAAAGAAACAGTAAAACCAAAAGCACAGAAGTGTTAACCCATGTAGCACGTATGTGCATAAACATGAGTAGCAGCCAAAATTAAACTAAGAAGTATTGTGTCCAGCCATGGGACTAGAAAAGTAGGCTGGGGCTACATCACAAGTGCTTTGTATGCTTTGCTTTAGAAAAAAAAAAGGAATTTAACACGTATGTATCAAATTAGTGAATGAGTTTAAAGTTTCCAATAATTTTTATAAGTATACTAATAATTTCTAATAGGCATGGTGGTATTATTACATTTTACATATAAGAAAGTCAATGTAATTAAAAATCTTGGTTGCAACCACTGAAATTAATGTGTCCATGATGGCATCAGCTCCAGATGCTCCTGTGTTTAATATAAAACATGAACATACTATACATCTCTTTCTTTAGAAGACTATTCTCTTTATATAATATCTATAACACACACAAAAGAAACATTATCTTTGTGTTAATTACTAGGCAGCATTATTATCAGCTTCTATAGTTGTTATTATTTACTCAAATGCTAGATTTTAAAGTTCAGCTTAATAGAAAGCTATGAAACATTTTCTGAATTCTTTAGTTTGGCCCCATATGTGTTTTTGGGTTATCTACTCTTCTGACTGACAGGTGGGACAGTAATGGGCGTATGCATCATTAAGGTAATGTCATTGCAACAAAGCTGCCTGGCAAAAGAACTGAAAACTACTTCTGGATTTGGCAATGATTATGAATATGTTGAAATACAGATTTGATTAAATGTTATAATCAGTTATTACAGAAGGAGAATATTTGACAGGCATGCTTGACATAGAAGTTGAAGGCCATTTTATATATACACACACAGAATATGTGTTATCATATTGATGCATAATATGTATTATCATAATGATACATACCTATCAATATGTATCTTATATAAGAGGAATATGTACTAAATACCCAGGATGTGAACTGTGCAGAGTTTGACTGGACGGAAAAGTTAAGTGAAAAAGAGAGGTGACACGTCCTGGTGGCTGAAAGATATCCACTGGCTGGAAGGTGAACAAAAACCACAGACTTGCCATGGCAGGAAACAGCCCATAGAGATTCCATCGTAAAAGAGGATGCCACTGGGCTGGGCCAAACAGGAGCTGCCACAGATGACAGATAAATGAAAAAATGGAAGGGAACAAAGCTCCCACAAAAGGAAACCAGAAGACACTAGAGTGTTCCCCAGTGGCCACAACATCAAGGGAGTTAGATAAATGGACCCAAGATTGTGCTGATCTTCAGTGTCGTGAAAGGTGACCTGTGATTCTAAAAGCCACTGGATCCAACAGTGACTGACTGAGCAAGATCCTGGAAGAGATGGGTGTGGAATAAACTGAGTCTGCCTCAGACAAAGTAAGTTCATTTGATATATCAAGGGGTTCTAGAAATAAATAAAACTAAATCAGCAATCCAAAACAAAGATGGACTCCCTCTCCTCTGTGCACTCACTCTTTGCACTTATCTCAATCTCTGTACTTAACAGACTGCATCTTATCTACATGTCTGCTTTCTTTTGGAACTGTAAGTAACTTGAGGGAAGGGAATGTGTCCCCAGCCATGTCTAACACACAGTAGGCCCTCAATGTTTATTAAATGATAAATCAATGCCTAAATCATTTTTAAAAAGAAAATGAAGAAAAATTCAAGGGGTAGAAATTTCTATAGCCTTACTACGTACCATTTCTTCCTATTCTGTCATAAATAACTTAAGAATAACCTTGAACATTCAAAGTGTTTCAATGCTTACATTGTGATCATCAAAGTTCTATCTGGTTCTGCTCTGGAAGGCAAACAGCCACAAACCATGAAAAGCAGTAACAACAACACACTCTACCAGCAGTTTCAGAGGCAACCTGAAAGTATTCCATCAACGATTGCCACTACAGAGCTTCAGAGATGTTTTGAATGGGCTCCCCTGCCAGGCGACTGGTAAGAAAAAAAACCTAAGCAATCTTTGATGCCCTAAGAATTTTAAAATATTAATGTTTTTAAATTCTAGGTAGTACACCAAGTGTTTGCTATATTCTTTGTATTCTTCTGTACATTTTCACTAATTATTAATAACAAAGAATTAATTCTTAGGAATATAGACCCATTAGAGAAGTAGAGAATAAAGAACTGATATAAATTCGCTACTAGAAAGTTTGATCACTCATAATTTACCAAGGAATTGTCTTTTAGGGCACAAATATGGAATACTCCTTTCTGTTTCTTCTTATTAGGTGTGATGATGTAGTGCCAAGGATGGCCTCCAATCTGAAAAGCATTCTCCAGGGAGGACACCTCAAAGAGCAGTGGTGGCGTGTCTGTAGAGATGGGCAAAATGCATTTATTAGCTTCTCTGTTATTATAGTCTTGGGACATTCATTAAATAAATTCAACCTTGCTTTGCATGCACCATCTCTGAGTTTCCATTAATGAAAAATCACTATGTTCAAGAAAATAAAATACAATCAGGAAAGAGGCTTACTGCTAAGAAAAGAGAAAACTGGTAGGAAACAAATGTTAGGCTATTAGTCAACTTTCTAGACATCTGTTTTCAGGATATGTGTGACCTCCAGCTGAGTAGAGATAAAAAGCGGGCTGAAGGTGCTTAAGATGGCAAAAAATGAAAAAGTATGCCTAATACAAGCAGCTGCTGGGGCTGGCCCAGTGGCGCAGCGGTTAAGTTTGCACGTTCCGCTTCGGCAGCCCAGGGTTTGCCAGTTCGGATCCCGGGTGCAGACACGGCACCGCTTGTCAAGCCATGCTGTGGTAGGCGTCCCACATAGAAAGTAGAGGAAGATGGGCACGGATGTTAGCTGAGGGCCAGTCTTTCTCAGCAAAAAGAGGAGGATTGGTGGCAGGTGTTAGCTCAGGGCTAATCTTCCTCAAAAAAAAAAAAAAAAGCTGCCATTTACTAAGGATCTCGTATGTACAAGACTCTGGGTTAGATACTGTTTCCAACTCTCATAACAATCCTACAAGGTAATTCGGTCTAATAATTCCTTCAAACATGAGGAAAAGATCTTCCATATTCTAGACTAACAGGTTATACTTAGCAAATTTTACAAGAGCAGTCTTGCTTAAAATTTCCAGTATAGAGGTGACATCAGTTATAATAAAACATAACCACTTAGGATAGGTCCTTTCACAGTGGAAGCTTTATTAAAGGATAGCCACTACTACTAGTGTTATCATTAGACAAGCTAACTTTAAAGTAGTTTAGATACATCCAGTCAGTCATTGTCTTTTGGAGATTGACACCATAAAAGAACTATCTGTTGGTGCCTTTTAACTTTGATAACAACTAATTTTAGGTAGAATATAACATATTTACTTTAGAGAAATGCCTAAGTGGAAGGTACTGCAGCTCTAGAAGACCAGAATTCCTTTGGGTCAGTCCTTGGGAAATACCACAAGGTCTGTTTGGGCTGGTGGCTAATCCACAACTCCTTTGTTTACCTCTCTACCTTGAGAATTTAATCTTTGGTTTATGAAGCCACCACTGTCAGTAAAGAGGTTTGTCTTAGGGAGACCATTCACTCAAGAGTCACATGTAACATACAGAAATGTGTGCTTTCTTAGGCCTCTTCATAAGGACAATTCACTACTCACGAGAAAAACAAATAATGAAAAGTGAGTTCACAAACTGATAATCTTACAGAGGAAGAAGAGAAGTATAAACATATCAAATATATTTAAAGTGTTTTTTTAACCCTTTTAAGAAAAGGGTAATATTCTTAATATATAAAGAAGTCTTTTTAAATAATAAAAATATGAACACCCCAACAGAAAAATCAGCAAAGAACATCAGTAGGTAAATTACGAAAGAAATACAAATATCACATGTGATAATGTGGTGGGTACCAAATGATGGAGTATGAGGAAAAGAAGAATTATAAAAAGAAAAAATATAATTAGAGTTTGAATTTGGGGTTAAAATTTTAGGTAAGTATGTTGTAGAGAATATAAACTAGGTATTCAAAATAGAAAAACAAATCAATGTAAAAAGATGTATTTAAAAAGAAATACTTTTCCAAGCAGTTGCTAAAAATGGCCCAAAGGTAGCAGCAGTACTCTGCTCACCACAACTCTGATGGTCCCCACTAACCCCAAGAGCCCAAATTTTGACCTCTAATATTATTCTTAATTTAAAAAATCCTAGAAGTTCTCAGAGAGTAGCTGATTCCATGTCTCTTGGTGAGGTAATTTTAGGATAGGTCTGAACCATCCCGTTGTTGCTATAAAGGATATTTACAAGGATGTCAGGGTAGTGTTAAAAGAATACGAGTGCCAGGAAAGTGGTTCCTACTGGCTAGAATGTGAAAAAAGCAGCATCAAAAAGAAAACAGTAATTATTACTAATTATAATGCTTTGAGTCTCTGAAAGGTCAAACAATGATACTTCAAAGGAAAGGTTTAACATAAAGCGTACAAAATGATTGTTGTCTATAAAAGAAGAATGGCTATAATAGGATATGACTTTTCTGTAATTTTAAAGTATAGGGGATAGTTAACCTTATATAATTCTTCTATTAAATAAATGTTTGTTTAAAAAAATTTAGATATGTGTTAGGTGAAAATACAAGGTACAGAACAGAGTGTATGATATACTATCATGCACGACATCATGATGTTTCAGTCAACAATGGACCACATAGTTGACGGTGGTCCCATAAATTTAGTACCATATAGCCTGGATGTGTAGTAGGCTATATCATCTAGGTTTGTGCAAGTACACTCTGATGTTCGCACAACAAGAAAACCGTCTAACAACACATTTTTCAGAATGTATCCGCGTTGTTAAGCAATGCATGACTATACTACATTTGGTCTAAGAAAGAAGGTAATATTTAAAGGATACATACACACATTTACTTATTTTTACAAAAAGAAACAACAGAAAAATAACCTAGAAACTAAAAATAACGGTTACTTATGGGGATCGGGTGGGACGGGGGAGTGAAGTAACAGAATGAAAGGACTATGTGTGGAAGCAAAATTTCTCAGAATATATCTTTTTATATAGTTTTGACCTTTGAAACACACAGATTTCATAACTTCCAGAATAAAGTCAAAGGGGAAAAGGCAAACCAAAAATTGAAAACAAACTAACCCAAACAAACCTATCTATATAAAATTGCTAATCTAATCACATAGAGAAGTAATTTCAAATAACATTGGAGCACATTATTCTGATAGTACACTTACTGGACTGTACACCAAGGACAAAAAGAGCTGCAGAGGTATCTTAACCATCACTCCATACTTTAGTTTTTAGTAGCAGCACTGATACGGCAATTTTAAGACTATGAAATATAAATTATAGGATAAAGTTTTATTAGGAATCAGGAAGTTCAGTGGAAGCCAAAATATAAATATAAAATCAAAGAACAGTTAAACTTGGAAAAATGAAAATGAACTAATTTTCTTGAATTTTTGTTTTAACACATTTCCCAGCTTTGTTCATTGAAAAGTAAAGACACCTGATTGCAATGAGCACAACTAGCTCTTGGTCTTTGTTGGGGGCTGAACCGTGTCCCTCAAAAACATATGCTGAAGTCCTAACTGCCAGTATCTGTGAATGTGACTTTACTGGAAATAGGGTCTTTGTGGATGCGATAAATTAAGATGAGGTCATACTGGATAAAGGTGGGTCCTGAATTCCACAACTGGCACCTTTATAAGGAGACAGAGATTTGAAGACACAGAGAGAAGAAAGCCAAGTGAAGATAGGCAGAAATTGGAGTTAGGATATGCTGTCACAAACCGAGAAATGCCAAGGATTGCCAGCAACAACCACAAGCTGGAAGAGGCAAGGAGGGATTTTTTCCTCGAGTCTTCAGACGGAGGTTGTCCCTTCCAACACCTTGATTTCGGACACCTAGCCTGCAAATTTTGAGAGAATAAACGCCTATTCTTTCAAGTGCCCCAGTTTGTGGTGTTACAGCAGCCCTAGGAAGCTAACAGTTGATAATCATGTTCCCTAATAAAATGGCCCCTTTCCAGATCTAGGACAAGGAAGGTAACAAGTAAGCTTGGGACATATTATGGTTCCAGAAAGCAAGGAGATTCTCTAAGACTATGGAGGATGTCAAAATGGAGTTCTCATTGGCCAAATTTAGGACAATTTGAGCATCACTAAGATATAATGGCTATAACTATATAATTTTGGATAAACAAAAATCCATGACCCTGCTTATATATATGTTCACCTCTAAAATACTTAGCCACAATTGGAAGTGAGTATTACCCCAACTCCTTGCTCTGAATACTGGTCATTAAAGAGAAGGAGTAAGTATTTACTTTGACTTTTTGGGAGGAATTATAGTTCATCCCTAGGTGATGAGTGAAAGTTTTTATTTACAGAAAAATGCCAGCTATTAAAGGCAGAAGGAATGACAGAATTTTTTTAAACTGCCATTCTGCAACCTGCAATGACCTAATTGATTCAGGCCAAGAATCATTAATGGTTATAGGAATATTTTTGTATTATTTATAATCACAGAAAATTAAAAACAATCTAAATGTTCAAAGTAGTGAATTGGTTAAATAAATTTATAGTTCACCCATAAAATGGTATATAAGTCAAGTTCTTAAAGCCTCAAGGAGCTGTGCATGCACATGTATACACACAGAACCACTTTTTGGCAGAGGTAACATAAGCACTATATTCAAAAACTATCAGAACATGTATAATGAAAACTTCTTTCATCTGTATCCCTCAGAGGTAATTACTATTTATCAGGTTTTTGTGTATCCTTCCAGATATTCCAGGCAAATCTAAAAGCATACATTCATATATATACTTTTAATATATGAATATGAACACTTTACACAATGAGGCTTTTTATATACACAGTTTTGCACTCCTTTTTTTCACTAAATAATGTATATTGGAAATTGCTCTACACCATTGCAAAAAGAATTCTTTTTAACAATTAAATTTATGATACAAACAATGAAACAATACCAGCGTCACCTATCGATATATACGTTGTTTCCAATCTTTTGCTATTAGAAACAATGTTGTGATTGTACATTTGTCATTTTGCACACATATCTGGGATAAATTCCCAGACATGAAATTCTTCAAGGAGTGTATGCATTTAAAATTTTGATACATATTGACAAATTGTCCTCTATAAAGGACAACAATAAATAAAAGTGCCTCTTCTATACTTTCACCAACCCTGTTATCAATTTTTTAATATTTGAGAATTTTAATTTGTATTTTCTTTGTTGGGCTTTGCCCTCCTCTAATTAAAAGGTATTTATATTTCCTTGTCTTTTGAACAATATCCTTTGCTTATCTTTTTTGTTGTGTTGTCCTTTGTCTTACTGAGCTGTAGAACTCTTTATATAGAGAGGAAATTACCCCTTTACAGGATGTTTTGCAAATAATGTCGTGTTTGTTGACTTTTATTTATTTATTTTTTGGTGAGGCAGATTGGCCCTGAGCTAACATCTGTTGCTAATCTTCCTCTTTTAGCTTGAAGAATATTGTCACTGAGCTAACACCTGTGCTAATCTTCCTCTATTTTGTATGTGGGATGCCACCACAGCATGGCTTGATGAGCGGTGTGTAGGTCCGCACTTGGAATCTGAACCCATAAACGCTGGGCCACTGAAGCAGAGTGTGTGAACTTAACCACTACACCACAGGGCTAGCTCCTGTTATTTGATTTTTGAGTTGGTTTATGTTGTGTGTGTGTTTTTGTTTGGGTTTTTATTGCTATGTATAAGTTTATTTTTATGTAACCAAACTTATCAATCCCTTCTTTTATGGCTCTGGGTTTTACACCATGCTTAGAAAGGTCTTCCCCACTCTGAGATAAAAAGATTTTCCCAAGTTTTCTTACAGAACTTTTAAATCTTTGATCCATCTATTATTTATTTTGGTGTAAAGAGTGAGATAGGGGGGTTGGCCTAGGGGTATAGTGGTTCAGATCCTAGGTGTGGACCTATACATCACTCATCAAGCCATGCTGTGGTGGCACCCCACATAGAAGTAGGAGGATTTACAACTAGGATATACAACTATGTGCTGGCGCTTTGGTGGGGGGGAATAAGGAAGAGGAAGACTGGCAACAGATGTTAGCTCAGGGCCAATCTTCCTCACCAAAAGAAGCATATCTTTTAAAAAAAAGATATATTAAAAATAATAAATCTTTAAAAAAACAGAGAGAGTGAGATAAGACTCCAACTTTATTGCTTTCACAAGACCATCTACTAAATAATCGAGATGGAAATCAGTATTCATAATATTAACATATAAAAGTGGGTTAGGTTACAGATATACACAACAATATGAAATGAATCTCAGAAATAATATGCTGAGTGAAAGAAGCCAGACAAAAAAATACACATCATATGATTCCATTTACATGAAACTCTAGAAAATATAAATTTAATCTATAGAGAAACAAAGCACATCACTGGTTGCAAGGCTGGAGGTGGGAAGGGAATTGGCTGGGAAGGCACAGGGAAACATTTTGGAGTGATAAAAAGATTCTAAATCTTGATTGTAGTGATGGTTTCATGAGTATATACATTTGGCAAAACCCAAACTATACAGTTAAAATGGGTGTATTAAAGTGCATGTAAATTATACCTCAACAGAGTTAATTTTTTAAAAAGCAATTTACGAAAGAGGATTTACAGTATGACTTTTTTGGCTTTAGACATATAGAAATATACACCTTATAAGATTAGGAAAAAAATAACACCAAGGTTAACTCCAAAATAATAACAGCTCCAGGCACAAGGACTATGAGTGTTTTATATTTCCTCTATTTATCTTTATTTCCTAATTTTCCTGTAATGAAAATGAACTGCTTTGCATTAAGAAAAAAGCTATTTAAAGTTAAAATGAATATTCCTTTGTATAGACAACTAATCCTGAAAAATAAATTTGGAGAAATGAAAAGGATTTCAGTCTCTACAGTTTGAAAAAACACTCAAAGTTTCCAGTATAACATGCTACTTTTCTAGTTAAATGTCTAAAAATCATTGAATTACAACGTTTTATAGTGACAAGTGATGTCATAGATGTTTTCAAACATCATTATTTCACAGTTGAGAAAAATGAGGCCCAGACAAGTTACGTGATTTGCCCACTATCACACCCCCAGTTAAGTTAGTAGTGAAGTTTCACTCTTACTAACGGTAGACCAAGATTCTGCTCACGAATCCAGTCTTCTTTCTACAAACAGAGACCTAAACCATAGCACAATCCTTCAGCCTCTATGCACTTTGTCTTTATCACCCTCTTTGTTTTACTCATTTATTCTCTGCATTTCAACAAGAACAATGCTACCATTTTGGGGAACTCTTCAAAATAACTCATTTTAGTTACCACTGGAGCTTGTAGTTTTAAAATTCTTAATAGAGTCCTGTAGTGTATTTGCATTGCTGGGGCTGAGTTTTCACAAAACTGCCTAATTCTGTTTGTCCAAGGCATTTAAAAACTTGACTAATTTTTTACATAATTTTTTTAACCTCTTGGATAACTTAATTGGCTATATTGAACTCCTTCATTCAGAAGTTTTCAAAGTTGGTCATTTAAAACTAAAAAGAATATCTCCTTTTTTCTAACAATGAAATCTTTTATTTCTGTTTCTTGATCTGTTAATGATAAAATGTTAAGTAAGAATGATAGAAAAAAATTCTTACCTTATTCTGTCTACATTAGAAAAATCTTTGGAGTTTCACCTAAAAATACGATGTTTATTGGTTGGAAATAAAAGGACGTTCTTAACATGATAATGAATGACTCTTAATGAACTAAGAATACAGATAAATATACATTAGGATAATAAAATGTTTTCTTTTTTAATTTACTCGTGAATTTTATATCTATTTGCAAACATTAAACCATCCTTGTATTCCTGAGATGAATTCTAGTCAGTCATGGTTTATATCTTTTAATATACCCTGCTCAAATTTGAGTAGTAGTTGATTTCTTTTTTATTAAACTGGTGAATTTGATAATCTAGTTAAATACAGAACATTTTTCTTATATTTACAGAATTGTGTGTAATTTTCTTGCTTGTGCTTTGTCAATCTTTAAGTATATCGGGAGGTTTTCTCTGTGTCTAAACTGTATGTTCAGGTGGCAAGGTAAAGGTCCCCTATCTCTGGCCAAGCAAGACCCAGCATCCCCAGGCCTTCACTTCAATAAATAACTGACAGATTTTTGTCAACATCTACTCAATAACAAGGAATATGCTATATAGGAGTAAAGTGAATTGAGTTTATAATTAAATTATGAGAAAAACATTTGGATGATTACAATTAATAACTATTTATATGACCACTTATTTTTTAAGGTGAAAAAAATACTATATAGTAGCCATACCTGTGATTTTAATATTACAAGGAATGCCAAAAGGAGCCTCTCCTACAGTTCCAGTAGTCCCACCCCATCTGCATGCACACCCTAAGTCAAGTTTCTGTTGCATGAACTAAAAACAAAACAAAACAAAACAAACATGGTAGCTTTAGCACCTACTTATTTGCTGTCTGGAGAGAGAAAAAATCAAATTCACATGCATCATATGACACAGAAAATGTCTTTATTTATATAAGGGGCTGTTTATCTTCCCACCCCTCTTTTAAAGATTACTTTGTCTTTCTGCATTTGTAGTTTCGTAGAGTTGAAATCTACACAGGTGCCTTACTCTGAAAGCATCTCATTAAAAAACTCATACCTCAGTCCAAACCTCAAGTTAATTAATTATGTATGGCAAATTTCAGTTTTCTCTACCTGTTCAGCGATGGCTTGGAAGCTATAGAGTCTGACCAATCCAGAGCTGTACATCACAATCAGTATTCCATGAGACAAGGTAGCATCTGTTACATTCCCGAAAATCTGAAGGGAAAGTAGATTATCACCTGAGAAAAGACCAGAAGGCTGATCCGCTGAGTGTTCACAGCGGTTTGTACATTTGCTTAATACTCAGGTCACCACTACAACACTGCTGTCTAGCATTTTAACTTAATTATCATTTAGAAACATGAAGCTAAGGTGTTATTAGGAGGGGGTGGTAAGCCACTGGAGTCTCAGACTAGAGCACTACTGGGACCGCAGCACATACTCCTCAAAATGATGCAGCAGCATTCGTTTGCTTCATCCATTTGCTTCATAGTTTTGTCAGTGTCTTCTAATAACAAATCCTGTTCCTTCAGACATAGGCATAGACTGAGTCCATGTAAGTCTGCACGAATATTTACTCTACCATGCATATCCTGCCAAGGACCTATTCTTTATGCTAAGCTGTTATTTATAAAGAGATTTATTTTTTAGCTAGAGGGTGAAGAGACTGGATCTAAGAAAGTAACTCTAATGAGAAACAGCCAACTCCAGAATTTTATCATTACCTTGCTCTTTAAATCCCTAAAACTGTTTGATATTTTCAGTCATATAAAAACCAAACATGTTAAAGACCAAACACCTGCAGAGACACTTAGCCTCGCTGACCCTGAGTAAGGCTCTGGCTCATTGTTCCCTTTCTTTCTGTTCTATGCACTGGATCCTGTCATGATTCTCTACAGAGCTCTGATAAAGAACTTGATTCTGTGCCTATTTTAATATTTAACAAAAGCCAACATAGAAAAATATTCATAGCAACAAAAGAACAACTAGAACATAAGTGAAAATCTGTTTCTGTTTCTACTCAAGACAAATTACTTAGTGAAGATTTACTACCCCAATAAATAGCTTAAAGCACATTCTGAGCCTAGACCTTGGGTACTATGCATGGTAAGTGAAAGATATACTTCAATTCCAAGTAACTATAATCAAAACCAAATCCCTCAAATGATTATCTCGGACACGTAAGAATAAAAAGAAACAATTTGTGACTTTGCTAAGTCTTCATTCTGTTGCAGACTGTAATAAGCATACACAATTACTTAATCCACAAGCACAAAGAGAATTCATGAGCTGTGTTTTTTGTCATCTCTCAGAAGGATAATTATGCTTTGCTTTGATCTTGACTAGCTCATGACTTTATTCACTGATTCTTGTTCCCCACTTTGGTTTCCCACTTTGAATGGAGGACTTGTGTAATACAAACATAGTTGCAAATAATGAGTGTTACAATAAAGTAGCCACTCTATTAAACTTTGGAGTCAAATCTCTGTTCAAATTCCAGCTCTTCCATTTATTACCTTTAGGATTGAGGCAGCTGCTTAACTTTCTAGTTGAATATATTATGTGTTACAATGTTGTAAAATGCTCAAACTGCCCGGCACAAAATAAAAAATTAATAACTAATATTATTCTTTAGCCTTTTTACAGTTTAATACATTATTTAGTATATTTTATATAATATAAAAATTTTTTAATACATTCATCTTGTTTGCTAATGAATATTAGTCGGCCCTTAAGATTTGTTATAATACTTCAGGTGCTTAATTAAAACTAGTAGAATAGACCAATAAATAACTATTCACCCAGAAGTAAATTTTTCAAGGAAAGTAGAAGAGTATCGAATCTTTTACTTAAAGGAAATTTGTCCTTTCTTTCCTCCCATATAACCACCCACAAACAAGAAGAATGGCAACAACAGTAAAGCTAAAAACTGAATGAGTTGGAAAATTTACATATTTAACTATAAGCTTGTTTATATATCATATATGCCAAGTTTTAGATTTATACCTTACAATTAAAATGAGGCATTTTGCTGCAGCTTTTCACCTTTCTTTAATGATCATTTTAGTAAGCTTTGGAATATTCCTCTGAAAAAAATACCTCATTCATCTCATAATTCTATAAAGTAATGGTTTGTTAATGACCACAGGTATTCAACACTATCCACTTGAGAGACATAAAAACATGCAAGGGATGATTAGGCTCTCTTCCCACATCAAATCTTCTCATGTATTTTGATATGAAATACACTAGGTTAGCAAGCCTTTTACAGTCAGGGGAACATTTCGAATCAAAACACCTAATAAGCAAATAATTAAATGATGACATTAAATTTTGCTGTCAGAAAACTAATATTGCAATTCAATCAGAAATGAGTTCTTACCTTTTTGTTGATCTCCAGAACCCCTATGAGTGAAAAAGGTAAAACACGGAACACTGCAAGGTACAGCAAAACAGGCTGTCGAATGCCTGCCTAAAAGGAAAGACTAAAATTACAGGCAGCTCTCAAGAGGATTTGAAATACACTGTTTTCATGAGTTGGAAACATCCATCTGTCCTAGCATGCAGTTATGTAGATGTTTTCACGAACTGAAAACATCCATCTATCTACGTTGCAAAGTTACTTAAACAGGAAGACATACATGTTCAAAATATGTCCACTAAACCTTCAGCCCTTCAGACACAGACAGGCACATACACATAAAAATCTACAAAAGTAAACATTTCTTAGCAACAAAATGTATTTTACATATTATACAATGAAAACATATTTTATATACTTTATAACAAAATATATTTATATATTGTGTAATATTATTATAAATATATATTCATTTATACATTATTATTATTAATACAAATATAATATAGACGAATATATATTGTATTTTAATATAATATTGTATTAATAATTTATATTATAAATTGGAATTTTAACAAAGAGCCTAATCAAAAGACACATAATTATCATGGTCATATCATTTGAAAGTAGTGTTACACTGATATAAGTATATGAAATGAGAAAAAAATATCAACAATAAAAGCTTGAGTGATTTCTCTGCTTGAAGAGGATAGCTCCTTACTTTGGAGAACAAGGTCCAGTCAATTCCTTTCCACTATGGAATGTAAAATAATCTGTTGTACTTCCCCAGAGTGACTTGAAGGGAATTTCTTAAATTTGTGGTAAACAACTCTTACTGCATGCTTCAGAAAACAAAGATCATTAGTTCTTTCATAACAAATTTGCAGACAAATTCCTATGGAAATAAATACTTCATTTTATTGAATGTTTAAAGATGTTTACCTGCCGGGCCAACGCTGAGCCTTTGTTCTGAGCCGACTTGACTGCAATGACTTCTTGAGGAGTGTCCCAGCTCACGTATCTTTTAAAAGAATAAAGAGAAGTTTATTCCTTTGGGTCAGTTTCCTTATACTTAAAATCAAAATACTGGTGTTCCCCATTACCCATGACCATACAATCCAATCCAAGACCATACAATCCAAGACCCCCAGTGTACGCCTGAAACTGCAGATAGTACTGAATCCTATATACACTATGTTTTTTCCCATACATACATACCTAAGAGAAAGTTTAATTTATAAATTAGGCACAGTAAGAGATTAATAATAATATAAAATAGGACAGTTATAACAATATACTATAATAAAAGTTACTGTAGATTTTAGCAACCTCAGCATAAAATTTTTTTTCTTTCCTTACTAAGTCAAGAACTTTTACCTTTTCACCTAAAGGAAACACTTTATGGCTTCTCTTTGGCATATCTGAATTGCCAGCATCACTACTCTTGTGCTTTGGGGCCATTATTAAATAAAATAAGGATTACTTGAACACAAGCACTAAGATACCTTGACAGTCAATCTGATAACAGAGACAGCTACTAAGTGACTAATGGGTGATAGCATACACTGCGTGGATATGCTGGACAAAGGGATGATTCATATCCTGGGCAGGACAGAGGGAGAGGGCAGGCGATTTCAACACGCTACTCAGAACTGCATACAATTTAAAACATATGAATTGTTTATTTCTGGAATTTTCCATTTAATATTTTAGACTGAATAGTAAATAGACTGAAGGTAAACTGAAACCATGGAAAGCAAAACTGCAGATAAGCTTGGACTACTGAATAACAGATATTTTATAAGCCAACAGTTTTTCAGTTACGCAAATTATAAAAGCAAAGTAACTGATTTTAGAAACAAATAAGAAGCTAAAATAATTCCCTCCAGATCCTTATATGAATATATTCCTATAAAAAATATATAATTTTAATCCTTCTGGAGTTTCAATGAATAATAATTGTTTGATCTAACAGTATTTAAAACTTAGAAAAGTTATTCCTGCTTTAAAATGGAAGTTATAAAAAGCATTAAAAATGTTACTTTCCCATTTTGCATGCACGTATTCACTCCAAAAATTTACATTTAACTTATAAAACTCATAGTTAAACTAACAGTTCTTGAGTGTACTAGGCAGATAATTTAACTGAAACAGACTAGCATTCAGGAAAATTCCTATAAAATAGTATTTGTAGAAAGGAAAACACAGGAAATTTTTTTTAAGTCTATCTGCCAACTATTATAGGTTACTTACTTATGAGAGATACAAAGAAAATCATAAAGGGATTCTATATGAGGATCTTGAAATGTAGTCACGAGGGGAAAAAAAGACATTAGGTTTATAAATCAAGATCCAGGTATACAACGGAAAACAAAACAAAACAAAAAAGCTGGAGGTCACATGGCTCAAGTTTTTATAATAAAATCTTGAATAATAAAGTCACAGTTCATACCTGAATTTGCAATACGAAGCAAGATAAACCTTCCCAAGCACTTTTCCTGTAGTTGCTGATATACGAAGCAGCCAATTATGAGCAGTCAATGCTATGAGAGAGGATTTATAATCTGATGGATTGGGCAGCATGTCCCCCTAGAAAAATTAGGTGTACAACTAAAACTGCTGGCTATGAACAATCTGCAGTAATCAATGTCCAAAGAAAACAGCTAAACACTTAAAGAAATAGTCATATACGTAAACCAAACAAGGAATATTAAATGCGCAAATAGAGAATTAAGGAAAGATAAAACTGTGGGAAATTATTTTCATCATTAACTTCTTAGTGAGTTTATTCATGTAAAGCACTTAAACAGTACCTGAAATAATTTATTACTTATTAATTATTGTTTATCATTAAGTATCCAATAAATGCTAGCCAAACATCATAATAACAATAGTAGTAGGAGTATTACTATCTATGATAACAATGATAACAATAACAGTTGGGGTTTTTTTCCTTTTTGGTGAGGAAGATTGGCTCTGAGCTAACATCTATTGCTAATTCTCCTCTTTCTAATTAAGCTAACATCTGTGCCAATCTTCCTCTATTTTGTATGTGGGATGCCACCACAGCATGGCTTGATGAGTGGCTGTAGGTCCACACATGGGATCTGAACCTGCGAACCCTGGGCTGCCAAAGTGAAGCATGTGAACTTAACCACTACACCACTGGGCCAGCCCACAATAACAGTTCTTAAAACCATGTAGAATAGCATAGCAATTAAGAGTGATTTGCTACAATAAATGTTTCTTTATTCTAAGATTTGCTGTCTTTTTGATAGAAGTAAAAAAGGCAAAAGAGCAAATTATGCCATTATTCACTGTGGCTCTACTCTAAACCCAAATGAAAAGCTGGAAACTAGAATCAAAGCTGCCAAAGAAGAGAAGACAGACCTAGTTTTAAAGATGACCTATATCATTAAAGAATTACTCCCTCAAAAGGCAGACAATAGCTGCTTGGGCATCCTTGCCACTGAGCAGCTACCATAAGGTGGAAGTCTGAGGCAGGAAGAGAAAGAGAAGCAAAGGGTTCTATACTGATTTGTGGAATAAAAGGAAGTCCTAAGAGGAAAGTCAAGAATAGGAAAGTTGACATTAATCTAGTATTTCCTTAAGCTGTTAGTGAACAGAAGAGTTATTTTATATATGCTCCTAATGATTTGTCTGTCCTTTCGAATATTAGGGAGAGAAACAAGGTTTTCTTGTTTTTTGATTTTTGGTTTTGTATTTTTGGTTTTGTTTGTGCATGTGTGTTTTTAAGCTTATTAACTACTGAACATCTTACACTAAATTCACAGGCAATGATATAAATTTTTCATTCAATGGTGTCTTACAAGTATCATCTCATGGAGATTTTAAAGTTTTTTAAAATGTACTATTTATACCTTGCCTATGAAAAAAATAGGAATTTGAAGTAGCATACATAATAGGTTTGAGCTATTTTCCTAAACCAAAAGTTGTATTTCACACATTGTCTCAGAAAAAAGGGGTGCTAATTTAAACGTAGTTTCACATCAATATGTTAACAATATGCTACTTAGTTTTTCTTAATGGAAAATCTTGCTTCACTTCAAATGTGAACAAAATGTTTAAAGAGAAATGAAAATAGGAATTAGGTTACTAGAAACTTCGTTTTTGCAGGACTGCTCTAAATTTTTGGTATTTTGTACTGGTGTCTTCAAAACTTTTCTCAATTAAGAAATCTGTCATCTTCCTCTTTTCTACCAATGAAAATACACTAAAAAGCTTTAGATATTGGGGACACAACAGTTATTTTTAGCTTTCAATAGAGTTTGGAAAGAAAACATAGATTTAAACCTTTCTGAATTTTATTACTTTTATTTTACTTTTATTCTTTTATTTTATTTTTATCTTATGATTTTCCTAACAAGATTTGTGGAGGAAACTCGAAAGAATCCACTTTCAGAATCATGTAACATAACTGTTGCCCTAAATGAATATTATATTGTTTCAGTATATTAAGTAGAATGATCTCTTAAATGCTAAGAATAACTATAAACTAGCTTATATTACTTATAGAACTTTTAATCAGTTCATAACGTTTTCTAGTTTTCTGGATTTACAAGTGGTATCAGATTTTTAATACATATTTGTAATATTAATATACAAGTTTTTTTTTTTTTTTTTTTTAAAGATTTTATTTTTTCCTTTTTCTCCCCAAAGCCCCCCCGGTACATAGTTGTATATTCTTCGTTGTGGGTCCTTCTAGTTGTGGCATGTGGGATGCTGCCTCAGCGTGGTTTGATGAGCAGTGCCATGTCCGCGCCCAGGATTCGAACCAAGGAAACACTGGGCCGCCTGCAGCGGAGCACGCGAACTTAACCACTCGGCCACGGGGCCAGCCCCATTAATATACAAGTTTTTAAGACAGAAATTGTTTCATGAGGAAAAATGATAATCAAAAGATATACTTTCTTTTTGATTCCTTTCAAGATTCAAGAATCACCATGATATATGAGTTTTATTCCTTTATGTAATATATTAACAATAATCAGTTTTTCTAGGCTAAAAATGCTTTAGAAACATCCTCAAAAACAAATCTTACCACTGGGCATTCCCATAATAAAGCGTCCTCTATTTTTTCCGATTTCGAACATTTTGGCATTTCATAAAGTTTTCTTGGCTCTGAAGCAACACTAGAAAAAAAAAAGATTATTCTTCTTGATAACTGAGATAGCATTTGCTCAAGTTTAATTTTTTTCTATTCAGAGATTTAGAATATCAATACAATTTGCTACTTTGCTTTCTTTTTCTTAACTGTTAACATTTTCTTGTAATCACAAAATTCGTTATAGACACGCATAGAAAAAAATCTGAAAAATATAATAAATTAAAATAGGTTATAATACTGTAAAACTATCACAAATAACCATTATTAGCATTTTGGTTCATTTCCCTCTAGTTTTTATTCATATTCCGCTATCTACCTGCAGATTATTTTCCAAAACTGGATCATATTGAATTCTTTCTTTACCCTTGACCACTTATTAGGAATATTTCTGTTGAATTCCATGGTGTTCATAAACTGTTATCCCAACATTTTAAAATGAAAATTAGTTAAAAAGAGTCCCATTATTTTAGAATGAAAATTAGCAGATAAAAAAAGAAACACTCTTTAACATTTTTTTACTCCCAAACTGCCTTTCGGAAAGGTTGAATAAGTTTATATAAGTTTATACTTCTGCCAATATCGAACACTACGTTTTTGATGTGAAAAAGTGTCTCTTACCTTTAATTTATACTTCTCTGATTACTACTGAGACGTGATCATAGACGTTTTGATTTTGTTAACTGGTGAACTTTAAAATTAAACTACTATTTCAAATAAATTTTCAGGGTGACAATTTTATTCACCTTTGACATTCTCTCCCTGATTCAATGGCTTAAACCAAACAGAAATCACAAGAACAAAAGTAACCACATATATGATTCTAACCTATGGGTAAAACACTCCTGAATGGCATACTAAATAACACCAATTCTACTTACCATCAGACCACCAATCAATGCCACTTACTCTGATTTAAAATGTTTTTTAAATTAAAGCACATACCGCTACATTGGGAAAGTTATTAAATGGGCATTAATTAATACCAAAGAATTACTGCTAATTTTGCTAGGTGTGATAATGATATTATGATCATTTAAGAAATGTCCAGATTTCCTCCTCTAACATGATAGCACGAGGAGCTCTTATGCCATACTCCCCAGGAAAACTGGTGAATTTTCACCTCTCCAGGTGGAAAAGATAAACAGACAACTATTTATAGGCTCTGAAAATGGTCCTGGGGGCATACAGCAAACAAAGAAACATTTATTCAAGAAAATCTACTAGAGCTCAATAAGAATAGCAAGTCTGTGGTGCTTGAACTAGAATGTGCTACCTCCCCACCACTCAGCTCAACAAGATGAAAACTCCACTCCAGACTGGTACAGCCAAGAACACAGGACTTCCTCCACCCCCAGCTTCCAGAGGGCTACCTCCCCAGGAGGGGCAGGATGACAGCATTTCTCATCCAGCTCTCCAGCTCCCAGCTGCTTGTTCTTGGGACTGAGTTCAGGGTGAGTGCAGTCAAGTGGTGGGGTTTCCTTCTTCCACCCACTCCCTACTCACAGGATAGAGGCTCTACCCTCAGGCATGGCCATGCCTAAGAATACAGGAGCCCTGACTGTCCCTATCTCATCTCATAAAGCAGTGGTTCCACACTGAGAGAGGCAAGAAGATCTGAGGCTAATGCTTGCCCCAGCTCCAAGTGCTCAGCTTTTAGAGTAGGGTAGTCACTCAGAGAGAAACGTACCATTGACCCTCCCCCCATCCCTCAGCTCTAGAGTCTTGGCTCAAAGCTTATGCCTGGGGGGAGAAGCAGGCTGTAAAGCAGATACCCCTAGTCTCTTCCTAGAGGAACTGACTTCATTTGCAACAGAGTGTGGAAAAGTTCTAGCCTAAGTGCACTCTCAAAACCAGTGGAGGTTGTGGTGAAAGGCAAATGGGAAGAGATTGGTAGAGTCACTGGCCATACAGGCTACACCGTATGCTGGCTAATATGCCAGAGAGAACCGGAAAAAGACTGCTGGGAGCCCTCCTGGGGTCAGAATAAATCTCAAACACTACCTAAAAAAGTATCCTCTCTAACTTCTGGTTTCTGTCCAACATGTAGAGTTTGGAAGTCATCACTCCTGTTCTCACAACAAGAAAAAAGCTGAACAAACTGAAAACCAACAATTCTTATTAGATCCATCAGAGGATTGAGGTCACAGGGCAAACCGCTGCCCCAAAAACTGGAAAGAGAGGTGGATACCAAGAACCACAGCTTACCAGGAGCAAAAGCCCAGGAGTAAGCCGCTGGAGTCAGTACTAGGGAGACAAAAAAAAGGACACTACAGGAAATTTAGCATCTGACACCTACAGCTAGAGCAAACAACAAACACAGCCTAATTCCTAGCCAGCTAAACATAAAACTTCACTTTAAAGACCTAATTACTGCAATTCCTTTTACGTGATACATCACACAGAACTTTCAACAAAAAAATTATAAGGCATGCTAAACTGCAAAATACAAAGTTTAAAGAGACAAAACAAGCATCAGAACCAAACTCAGATATGTTGGAGACTTTGGAATTATCAGATTGGGAACTTAAAATAACTATGATTAATATGCTAAGGGCTCTAATGGAAAAAATGGACAACATCAACATGGGTTATTAAACAGGGAGATAAAAAACCCAAGAAAAAATCAAAAGGCAATGCTAGAAATCAAAAACACAATAATACAAATAAAGAATGTCTTTGATGGGCTCATCAATAGACTGGAAACAGCCAAGGAAAGAATAAGTGAGCTTGAAGATACATCAACAGAAACGTCCCAAATAGAAAGAAAAAAGAATGAAAAAAGCAGAACAGAATATCCAAGAACTGTGGTACAATTAGAAAAAGTGTAATGTACACATAATGGGAATACCAGAGAGCACAAAACAGAAGAAATATGGGAAATAATAACGGCTGATAATTTTCAAAAATTAAAGACAAATACCAAACCATTAATCCAGGAAGCTTACAAAACACCAAGCAGGATAAATACCAAAAAATATATACCTAGGCGTATCATTTTCCAACTGTAGAAAATCAAAAACAAAGAGAACATCTTGAAAGAAGTCAAACGAAAAAAAGCACCTTACCTACAGAGGAACAGGATAAGAATTATATTAGACTTCTCTTCAGAAAGCATGCAAGCAAGTAGAGTGGAGTGAAATATTTAAAGTGATGAAAGAAAAAAAAAACCCACCATTCTAGAAGTCTGTATCCCAGGAAGTTATCCTTTAAAAGTCAAGGTGAAATAAGATTTTCTCAGACAAACAAACATAGAGGGAATGTATTGCCAGTGAACCTGTCTTACAAAAAATGTTCAAAGAAGTTCTTTACAGAGAAGAAAAACGATAGAGGTCAGAAACTCAGAACTACGTGAAGAAAGGAAGAGTGTTAGAGAAGGAATAAATGAAGGTAAAACAAAATCCTTTATTTTTCTTATTCTTAATTGATTTAACAGATAAAAACTTGTTCATAATAATAATGGCAATAAGGTATTCAGTGATTATAGCTTATGGATAAGGAAAATGAATGACAGCAATATTATAAAAGGCAGGAGGGAAGAATTAGAAATACTCTGTTATAAGGCATCTGCACTACCAGTGAAGAGGTATCGTGTTACTTGAAAGTAGACTTAGATTAGTTGTAAATGTATCTTGCAAGTTCTAAGGCAACCACTAAAAAAATTTTAAAAGAAATATAATTGATATGCTAAAGTGGAGAGAAAATGGAATCATATAAAATGCTCAATTAAAACTAGAGAAGGTAGAAAAAGATAAAAGACAAAAAAGAAACAAAACACAAAGGCAATAAATAGAAAATAGTTACAAATATGGTAGGCAATAAACCAATTATATCAATAACCATTTTAAGGTGAAAGGTCTACATACACCTATTAAAAGACAGAGACTGTCAGAGGGGATAAAAAAACAAGACCCAAATATATATTGTCTACAAGAAACCCACTTTAAATATAAAGACACAGATAAAAGTAAAGAGATGAAGAAAGATATACCATGTAAACACTAATCAAAAGAAAGCTGGAGTAGCTACATAAATTTCAGACAAAGCACTTTGACAAGGAAAATTATCAGAGATAAAGAGTGACATTACATAATGATAAAGGGGTCACTTCTCCAAGAAGACATAAAAGTCCTTAATGTGTAAGCATCCAACAACAGTGTCAAAACATGAGACAAAAACTGACAGGACACAAGGAGAAATAGACGAATCCACTATTACAGCTGGAGACCCCAGCACAACCTCTATCAATGACTGACAGATCAAGCAAGCAGTAAGGAAGTAAGGATATACTTGAGCTGCACTGTACCATTAATCAACTGCATCTAATGGACATCTATGGAATCCTTGACGCAACAACAGCAGAATACACATTCTTCTCAAGCTCACATGAAACACTACCAAGATAGACCACAATATGGGCCATATAGCACACCTCAGCAAATTCAGAAGACTAGAAATAATACAAAGTATGGTCTCAGACTACAACGGAATTAAATTAGAAATCAATAACAGAAAGATAGCTGGAAAATCCCAAAATATTTGGAGATTAAACTACACACTTCTAATTAACACACAGGTCAAAGAAGCCTCAAGAAAAAATTTTAAAGTATTTTGAGGGAAATTAAAATGAATATACAACATACATATCAACATTTGTGTAGGGGGCTGGACCCTGTGGCCGAGTAATTTCGAGCACTCCACTTTGGCAGCCCAGAGTTTCACCGGTTTGGACCCTGGGCAAGGAAACGGCACTACTCATCAAGCCATGCTGAGGCGGCGTCCCACACGCCACAACTGGAAGGACCCACAACTAAAAATACACAACTATGTACCGGGGGCTTTGGGGAGAAAATGGAAAAATAAAATCTTTAAAAAAACAAAACTTGTGGGATGCAGCAAAACAACGCTTAGAGGGAAACCTATAGCATTAAATGTATACACTGTATTAGGAAAGGAGAGGTGTTTCCGAGTTGGTGAACACGTGGAGATTCAGCGGTAGTGGAGCTCGCAGAGAGCATGGAAACTCTGCGCCCCTTCCCATATACCTTGCCCTATGCATCTCTTCCATCTGTTTCTGAATTACATCATCTTATAATAAACTGGGACTCTACTAAGAAGCCAGTCACAAAAGACCACATCTTATATGATTCAATTTATAAGAAATATCCAGAATAGGTCAATCTATAGAGACAGAAGGTAGCTGCTTAGGGCTGAGGGTGATGAAGGTATTAGGGTGATAGCTAAAGGGTACAGGGTTTCTTTTTGAGGTGATGAAAATGTTCTAAAAATTAATTATAGTGATGGTTATCTATATGAACCACCAACGGTTCATTATGAATTTCAATGAACTAAAAGTCATTGAATTGTAAACTTTAAATGGGACGGTTATATGGTATGTGAATTGTATCTTAAGAAAGCTGTTTAACGCCACTGGCCCAGTGGTGCAGCGGTTAACTGCGCACCTTCCACTTCGGCGGCCCAGGGTTCTCTGGTTCGGATCCTGGGTGCAGACATGGCACCACTTAGCAAAAGCCATGCTGTGGCAGGTGTCCCACATATAAAGTATAGGAAGACGGGCATGAATGTCAGCTCAGGGCCAGTCTTCCTCAGCAAAAAGAGGACTGGCAGTAGTTAGCTCAGGGCTAATGTTCCTCAAAAAAAAAAAGCGCTGTTTAAAAAAAAGAAAAATGCCCATATTTTTTAGAGAAGCAAACTTAAGTATGGCATGATATTTAGAATATGCTTTAAAATACTTAGGTAAGAGGTAAAAAAAGGGGGGTAATGGGATAGATAAAGCAAATGTGGCAAAATTTTGATCATTTTTGAATCTAGGTAATGAGTATATGGGGGTTCACTATACTATTGTCTACTTAAGCGAGTTTGAAAATGTTCTCTTAAACAAAAAAAGGCAAATAGTTCCAAAACAAAAGACAGAAATTCTACTCTAAACCAGCATCTAATTATTGGATACCTAGCTCTCTTGCCTCTGGTACCTTTTAGATACTACAGTTTTCTGAGTAAACTATCACTTTGCCGGCACTATAAAGTAATTTTGCTTTAAACTAGTATTTACAAAGATGAAACTTTTAGATTTAACAAGATTTTTAAATTACTCGCATTTTACCACCTACTATTATTTTGGACCCATTTTTCCAGTCTCTTATTTCACTAAGCACTAATGTAGGCATGTGGTTCCATAAAAATTAGAGTTGAGATCAACAGTGAGGTGAATTACAGCAAAAATTTTCACCAGAAGATACCTGCTGACACAGCACCGATAATTGTCAAAATATATTCTTCCTCTCTCATAGGCTATAGGTGACTTGGAATGAGTAGTCCAAACGTTCTTAAATTTAGTACTTTCCTGAAAGACACAAGGAATTTCAGTTTAGGAAATAACGCATACGCCTCTACTGTGCAACAATTATAGGTGGATAGTTAAATTTACAGTTTTCAAAGTCATTTCACGCACGTTATTTTAAAAAATTATGTTCAATTCTTCCTTACTCTGCCCTCATGTTTTGGTGTAAGTGAGGTGACCGATTTTTAGAAAGATTATTTGCAGGAAGACATAAGAAGCTTAAAACTAAAAGCATCTGACAGTCCTATTAATAGCTATTTACTAATCCCCCAGATTCAGAGCATAGAACCCCCTGCCCAACACGTGATTTTTTAAAGAGGGTTTTCTCGCGTAGAAACTGCACCCCAGCAGGAGGCTTGACCGCCAGGCGCCCCGCTGCCCTTGGTCCCGGTCCCGGCCGGCGGGCGATCACCTGGCACACCAGCGCCCGCAGGATGCCCAGGTTCGTCCTCTGCACCACGCCTGCGTCGCGCGAGAAGAAGCCCAGCGCCCGGTGACTCAGCCGGCGGCACACGTTGGGCTTCCGGGTTGGGCCCATGGAGGCGCGGGCCAGGCGCCGGGTTGGCTGGGCCGAAGAGGGGCGCGCCCCTCACTCCCGCGCGGAGCGGCGGCCGTTACCTCGGAAACCTGGAGGCCCCCAATTCGCTGCGGGGACCAGAAAAAGCTGACACGGGGAGCCGGGCAAGGGGCGCACGGCAGCGCGGCGAGAGAAGGCAGAGCCGGCGCTGCCTCAGCACGAATAGGAAAGGAAAAGATACCAGTCCCGGGCGCCCCCTCAACCGCTCTCAGTCTCTGCACCCGACTGCGGACAGTGCGACGCCCCCGGAACGCGCGGCCTGCTGGAGCACTGCTACTGCCGGGAAATGTAGTTCCCAGTGCCCTCTGAGGGAGCTTGGCTTGTTCCCAGAACTACAATTCCCATCAGGCGGCGGGGAGCGAGCACTTGCCCCGGCCCCGCCTCCAACCCGCCGCGGCCCCGCCCCGCCCCGCCCCACCCCGCCTCCTCTGGCCGCGCGGAGGTTGCGTTGTCGGGCTGGTGCGCCTTTCCGGGTCTGCACGAGGTGCCCGGGGAGAACCGTGGGGGCGCTGTGCTGCGGTCTCCTGGTCTGCGTTCTCTGTGCGCGCCCTGCACTCAGGGATCCCTATTTTGTCGCCCCACTACCCCCTCGCTCCCCCGGGCGCCGAGAGGGGCGCTGTGTCGAGTGCGGCCCCCTCAAAGCATCGTCCTGTGCTAAAGGTACGCCCCGCGACTTTCCCTTCAGTAGCACCTTGGACATTGTGGGTAAGGTTGACAGTTAAGCATTTGGGATCTCTAAACACTGTGCTTTTGTACTATGAGTTAGTGGTGGAAGATGCTGGCACTCCCGCCAAACTAGGGTTGAATTACTCTTTCCCAGAGGACTGCCCTTCTTTGGCCTGCGAAGACTGGTTTTGCAACAATTGCTGCATTTTCCTTCCTCTCACCTCCTTTGTTTGTCTCCTTATTGGGAATAAAATATGAAATGTTTACATTCTTACTGGACTGCCTAAGATATTCCACATTGGTTCCTTTAAGTAAGAGATAACTTTGTTAACTAACCCTGCCTGTAGGGTCAAAGTTCCATCACACCACATTTTCAGTAATCAACCGCCAGATGTGTCCCATTGCTTTGCTTCTAAGTCCCTTGAGGGTGGTGTCTTTGCATCTCCCACGTGGGCTTTGCGTGCCACCTCTTGTTCAATATGTGCTCAAAGGAGTGATTGTATCTGACTGACAAAGCAAAACGTACAATACTGGGTGAATGCATTGGGTCACAATTGAAGTGTTTAGTAAAAATATGCCATATCTTTTTTTAACCCTGCTGAATTTCCTTCAGGGCCTGGGCTTTTGCTGATTTTTCATGACTTATTTACAGCATACTGTGGAGTGCTTTGTATATTTTTAGAGAGTGCTATAATAGTTAATTTGGTAATTCATGAATGCAGCTGTCACTGAGAAAACTGGGACCCAGAAAAGATAACTGGATTTTCTTTGGCTGAAATGAAATTCAAATCATTGCTGAATTGAATTCATCATCTCTCTTTTCTCCTTCCCCTTCACACCCACTTGTTTGTCTTCCTGTGGCCTTTATCTCACCACCAAGTCACCCAAGGAGCACTCATCCTGAATGCCCTCCTTTCCCTCGCCCACAACCAAGTCCTTTTGATTCTCTTGTCCATCTCCTCTTCATATCCCCTGCATAATTAGGGCCTCACCATGTATTTTATCACATTCTAATATTAAGTAGCCTCCTTTCTGCCTTACTTAAATACTTTAAGTTCCAGCCCTCCACACTGCTGCCAGAGTGATTTTTCTAAAGCACTAATCCATCATTTCCCTATTCAAATCTTCCAGTGGCTCCCAGTCATCCAGAGCAGAAGTTCTCAAACCCGAGTACATACTCAGAATTCTCTATTGTTAACTTAAAATAGTTTCAGTATGTTAAATACATGCAAATATAAAATTATATATAAACTCCTTATGTTGTATCTTTTATACAGCTATAGCTCCCAAACAGTTATAAGTTAAATTAAGCAAAACTATAAAAGAAATAAGTTCAAATAAATACTGATTCATTGTTACCAATGAGACTGTTTTTACTGGACCTAACACATTCTGAAAGCAAATGTTCACTGTCCTCCATGGCGTAACTTCCTTACAGAAAGGCCTGTCCATATCATCCTTGTGTTGAGAGATTGCCCAATGTCCTCACCTCTTTTCTTAGACCACAGCGAAACCATCATTTCACCAACAACATCACTTACATAAAGGAATCCCCATTTCTCATTAACCTGTGCCAATCAAAATGGTACCACTTGTTTGCCAGTGCACTCCCAAACACAAACATGCAAACTGAAGTCTTGTGACAGTAATCGATTAAAGGTGGTCATCGAGATCATCCAGAATATCCTTTTGTTAAAATTTTTTCCTATAGATTTTTATCGAATTGAAAATAAAAAGTTTCTCTGAGAGAAATCTCATAACCTTGAGGCTACATGTACGAATCCGTAGGGGTCTGTGGAGGTGCCTTATAGGACAAAATCTGAATTCCTAAGTGTAGTATACAGGCCATCTATTATCTGCATCTTGTCCACATTTTCAGCTTCATCTCTTTGTCCAACCTTCACATTTGCTCTTATGCTTCTGACATGTTGCTCACTTGCTCAAGCCAATGTGCCTTTACCTTTCAGATTTTTTTGTTGTTTGGAGCTCCTTCCTCTCCTCTTATCCATTTATCTCAAGACATTCCAGGTATCACAGCTCCACTCAGACACTTCTCCTAACCATTCCACTTTAGTTATAGCCTTGCCTCTTCAACTTGTTACTCTGCATATTGCTTGTGGCACTGTATTAGAATTGTCATTTGTCTGTCTTCCCAACATATTGTTTTTAGAGTAGTCCATTCATTCATTCAATATACATATGCATGAACCACATTTTTAGGCAGTGTACTAAGGATGCATATGTATGTTGAATGAATGGGCTACTCTAAAAACAATGTTTGTATAAAATCTATTATTAGCAACTAAGTACTTTTAACATAGATTCAGATTTATTCTCCCTTTATTCTTTAAGTCAGCAGGAAACTACAACATTAATAAGAAGAAATAACTTTTCAAAAACTTAAATCCTCAACAGTTCTACGTATAAAGTAGATATTTTCCATTTGTTGAAGGTAAAATGGCATGAACAGATATTCCTAGTTTAGGATTTGGAAGTGACTTCTCTTAATTTGGGACATAGAACAAACACTGATTCTTTGTTTTTTTCAGTCTGTGTCTCTGTGATGTTTACAGTATAATTAACCATCTTTGCCATGATATTTTAAAGACAAGGAAGAGGAGATATAAATTCAGAAGTTAACAAAATGCTTTTTGTTCACATAGTTTGTTTAAAGAAGCGTAGTATAACTGGATAAATATATAAAGCACTCAGGTTATTAAATTTGAACATTTGTTCAGAGACAAAGAAATTTGAACCAAGGCCACAAGAGGTCATTCATTCAACGTGTAATTATTTTCATGTACAATGTGCTGGCAACTCCTTTGGCATAGGGTATAACAGTGAACAGAACAGACAAGGTCTCTACATGTAGGGGGAGATAGACAATAAATACATAGATTTAAAAAATAGCATTTTAGGTAGTAATAAGTGCTGTGAAGAAGATAAAACAGGGTGATGTGCTTGGTAGAGAGTGGTTGGGTGCCCTGCGTGAGCCAGAGTGGTCACGGAAGTCCTCTCTAAAGAGTGGACTTGAGCTGAGTCCTGACTGATGAAGATGAGTCAATGCAAAGAACTAGGGTTAAGGTAGTCAGGGCAGAAGGATGCTTGAGTGCAGGGTTCCCAAGGCAATAACAACCTTGGCTTACTCTAAAACTGTTAAAAGGCTAGTGTGGCTTTTTAGTGTGCATGAAGGAGATGACCTTGGAGAGGTAGGCTGGAACCAAGTTCTGTCAAGTGTAAGGAATTTTGGATTTTATTCTATTACGATGGGAAGCCATAGGAGGCTTTGAAGAAGGAGAGTGACATGATCTAATTTGTGTTATAAATAAGATCTTTATGGCTGTAGTTGGAGAATGTAGTATAGAAGTGCAAGAATGGAAGCAAGAAGACAGGTGGCCGTTCCATTACCTGGTTGGTCCGGATAAGAGATGATAGTATTTGAAGTGGAGTGGTAGCAGGAGAGATGGAAAGAAGTGAACAGATTCAGGATATTTTTTGGAAGTAGAGTTGACAGGACTTCTAATGTAGTGGATATTAACGATGAAGAAAAGATTCAAGCAAAATCATGATAAAGCAGAATCAAAAATAAACATCCCCAAACTCCCCAGAACAAATGGAAAACAGGAAACTATTACTTATGTGCTGTCAATGAAACGATGCCTAGATTTTATTAAATGTACACATTAGTATTGTAGACATTAATGCTAAAGAATATTAGGATCTGTTCTGTGGCTGGGGCATGTGGGAAGAGGGAAATAAAATCATGTCCCAGAAGTAGGCAGGGATGAGAGCATGTGGGACCATGGTAACATAATGGAAAAACCACTAGTGATGTGACATTCTCTTTAAGAGACAGTCCAGGGGGCCTGGCCCAGTGGCACAGCAGTTAAGTTCTCATGTTCCACGCTTCTCAGCGGCCCAGGGTTCGCTGGTTCAGATCCCGGGTGTGGACATGGCACTGCTTGGCAAAAGCCATGCTGTGGTAGGCGTCCCATGTATAAAGTTGAGGAAGATGGGCATAGATTTTAGCTCAGGGCCAGTCTTCCTCAGCAAAAAGAGGAGGATTGGCAGTAGTTAGCTCAGGGCTAATCTTCCTCAAAAATATATATATATATATATTGAGACAGTTGGGTGCAGCGTCAGGAACGAGAGTGAAATAGACGGGTTAGCAGATAATTGTGGTAGTCCAGGTGAGAGTCACTTTTGGAAATTTATTTTGAAATTATTGAGGCTTTTGACCACAAGTTTGGTTCTTATGTTTCCCTTTCTCTGTAGATTTTAATGATATTTGTCTGAACGTGTAGTGCATTCATGCATATACAAAATCCAGAAAGATTTAGATTTAAAGGATTGATAGTAAAGTTTGCAAACTATTCCTCTTATTTTAAAAATATTTTATGTATTCAAAGAATATGTATAGATAACATAGCATAATGTATACATAATAATTATAAAATGAATACCCATATATCTATCATCAACTTTTAAAAAAACAGAACATTACCTAAAACTTTGACATCTCCTATGTGTCCCTCCTAATTCTCAGATCCCTCTTTCCTCTTTATACAAATAAAATATTCTTAAGTTTTGAGTGTTTTTGAACACCATACAAATTGAATCCTACCATATATGTGTACTTTTCCACAACTTGCCTATTTTTTCTTCAAAGTACACTTGGCAAAGTACCTGTAGATCATTTCATTTATTTTTGCTACTACATTATATTTCATTGTATGAGAATTTACTACAGTTTATTTGTCCATTTCCTACGGGCTGGACTTTTGTTTCTTCCAGGTTTTTTATTCCTAGAAAAGTGCTGCTATTGACATTCTTAAAACCTGGCTCCTAGTACACATGTTAAACAGTGTATTCGTTTTCTATTACTGTGTAACAAATTACCACAAACTTAGCAGCTTAAACCAACACCCACTTATTATCCCTAATTTTTTTCCTACATGAATAACCGCTTGTCCCAGAACCATTTATTGGAGGGTCCCTCGTTTCCCCAGTGCTAACTCTCTTGTATATCAAGTTTACATTCACAGTCAGCTCTGCTTCTAGGCTCTGTTTTCTGTTCCATTGTTCTATTTTTCTATCCCTGGGCTGATACCTGACCACTTTTATAGTAAGGTTTGAGAGCTGGTACGGCAAGTCCTCTGCCTTATTGCTTTTCTTCAGAAGTATTTTATTTCTTTTTTGAGGTTTGCAAATTATCCTATCTGTGAGGATAATATATCTCTCCATTTATTGAGATCTTTAGTGTCTTTTAACAAAATTTTATCATTTTTTCTTTAAGGGATTTGCGTATTTTGCAACTTCCTTAGTACATTGTAGTTTGGGTCAGTGTTGTAAATGATATATTTTTAAATTAGATTTTCTAACTATATTTTTGCTAGTATATAAAAATGCAGTTGTATTTTTGTATAATGATCTTTTATTTAGCAACCTTGCCAAAGTTTATCTTTAATAATAATATTTTTCATTTGTAGGGTTTGGGGGATTTTTCTATTTATATGATCATGTCCTCAGGAAACTGACAGTTTGTTATTTCCTTCTCAACTCTTTTACTTTTTATTTCTCTTTCTTTTCTTACTTTGCTGGTTAGGACCTCCAGTAGAGTGTTGCATAGAACCAGTGATAGTGGACATCTTTGTCTTGTTCATGTTTGTAAATGGAATACTTCTAATATTTCACTATTAAAGATGACATTGTAGGTTTTTGTTAGCTACCCGTTATCAGGTTAATGAAATTCTCTTCCATTTCATATTTGCTAAAAGTCTTGTGTATTTGATTTTTAATCATGAATGGGTGTTGAATTCAGCTACTTTCTCTGTATCTGCTGAGATGATCATATAATTTTTTTCCTTTACACTAATAATGTGGTGAATTACATAAATATATTTTCTAATGTTAAACCAAACTTGAGTTTCTTTAGATAAGTTTTTGTGATGTGTTTGTTTTTCAAACACTGGAGGATTTGGGCAGCTGCTCACTTCGGTTCTCAGCTTTCTAGACTTTTGCTAGCTTTTGGTCTCCAAGGATTTCTCTTTCTTTCTTGCTAGCTCAGTGATGTATTTAACAAGATATATTATTTTAATGTATGTATCTAGCCTTTTGGGAGTATAGCAGAAAGGTTTTTGAGGTGTCAGACTGACCAGATTACCAGAACTAGAATTCCACGTTCTCATATTTTTAGCGTAAAAGCTTCCGTTAATGTAAGATATAATTACTTACCACCATTTTTGTCTTTTCTTCTTGTCTCTATGCACAGCCATTCCTCTCCATGCTGAAAACAAGGAAGCAGCATTGTGTAGTAAAAACAGCAGCACACTAGGAGTCAAAAGGCACAAGTTGTAGTACCAGCACCACCACTTAGTGAGATGTTGACCAAGACACTTATTCTCTCTGAGTTTCATTTAATCATCTGCTAAGTGGAAACACTCAAGGTTGAAGTGAGACTCACATAAGTTTATAAATGTGAACATGTTATCATAGGGGAAAGGATAAGAAGCAATGATGTCGAGTACGTTCTCTGTTAGGAAAATAGAAACAGGGAGTCTAATTAGGGAGGGGAGAGGGTTGATTAGGTAGCACAGGGGATTTTTTTAGGGTGGTGAAACTATTTCATATGATATTAGTATGGTGGGTACATGACACCATGCATTTGTTAAAACCCGTAGAGGTTTACAGCCCAAAGAGTAAACCTTAATGTATGCAAAATTTTAGAAACAGTTTAGGGGGAGTGGGGATTCCAGGACGGAATGCAGATTGTGACAAAGGAATCTAACTGTATTACAAATGTATGCAATAACTTCACTGAAAGGGGCCATGGAAAATTTGCTGACTGAAATAACTGAAAATGAGACTATAAGACTGAAGGTAGGGGCCGGCTCCGTGGCCGAGTGGTTAAGTTCGCGCCCTCCGCTGCGGCAGCCCAGGGTTCGGATCCTGGGCGCGGACATAGCACCACTCATCAGGCCACGTTGAGGCGGTGTCCCACATCCCACAACTAGAAGGACGTGCAACTAAGATATACAACTGTGTACAGGGGGGGTTTGGCGAGATAAAGCAGAAAAAAAAAAAGATTGGCAACAGTTTTTAGCCCAGGTGCCAATCTTTGGGAAAAAAAAAAAGACTGAAGGTAATACAAACTGTGCATAAGCACTGTACTCTGGTTGATAAAGTTTCTCCTGGAAGTATGGGTTAACAATTATGAAACCACTATGTATGTGTACTGGAATTGAACAATTAGTAACTGGATGGTGGATAATGGGAACCAGGTTTCTTATTGTTGGAGTGGGAAGCAAGCAAGAGGGGAAGGCTAGAATGATCCATGTGGTAATGGATTAGAGTTGGAGACATTAGTATAAACTCTAGTTTATCTTACTATAGATACTGATGTATACATATAGAAACATTTATAGATAAAGATTTGTGTATATACAAACATTTATAGATAAGATTTGTGTATATACATGGTTTAATATACACACATCTATTTCCTTGCTTTGTCATTGACAAGGCCTAGAAGCAAGGACAGCCTAGCAAGGAGCACACCCAGTGCCCAGACCATTCTCCAGTAAAAGTAACAAACACTCTCTGGAGAAATGGCTGATTCTAGGACTGGGTCAAGGAAATACAAGAAGAGCCTGCAACATCTTGTAATGCCAGAAAGTAAGGAAGTGCTCAAAAAAAACAATGTCAAAAGCATATAGGAGCCAACTGAAAGTGCTCTTAATAGCCAAAGCAGGAATAGTTTGAGCAACAAAATAAATAAAGTGGTACTGAGTTATAATCAAAACTTTAAAAACAAGTATCTGTAAGTCCATGCTGATATAAACAAATGATTGAATAAATAAATCAATGGGGGAGAAGAGATACATCTCCCATGCAGAAGAATTCCAAATAATTTATGAAGACACTCTGCCGTTAAAGAGATGGAGCATAACTCACCACTCCTTAAGTGTAGGCTGCACATAGTGACTTCCTTCTGAAGAAGGAAGGTATGGAAAAGAAGGGAAATAACTTTACAATGGAGAAACCTGTCCATCACTACCTCAGCCAAGTAATCAAGGTTAACATCAATGGTGATAAGTTATGTTCATATTGTCTACCCTTGATATGATGTGGTAAGAATGGCATTTTACCTGTGGTTTTCCTCCCTAAAACCCATATCCTAGTCTAATCATGAAAACAAAATCTGATAAATATTTATTAAGGGGCATTCTACAAGATACCCAATTAGTACTCTTCAAGACTGTCAAGGTCTTCAAAAACAGAGAAAGTCTGAGAAACTGTTAGAGCTGGAGAGGAGCCTAAAGAGACTTGATGATTAAATATGATGTGGTCCCCTAGATGGAATCCTGGAAGAGAAAAAGTACATTAGGTAAAAACAAAGGAAATCTAAATGCAGTATGGACTTAAGTTTATAATACAATGTGTCACTTAACAATGGGAGTACGTTCTGCGAAATGTGTCATTAGGAGATTTCATCATTGTGCGAACATCATAGAGTGTACTTACACAAACCTAGATGGTATAGCCTACCACACACCCAGGCTATATGGTACTGATCTTATGGAACCACTGTCATATACACAGTCTATCAACTGAAACATCTTTATGGGGCACGTGACTGTAATCTATTAATATTGGCTTATTAATTGTAAAATACTACACCATACTAATGTAAGATTGCAATAATGGAGGAAACTGTCAGACATTTGGGAATTGTGTACTTTCTGTGACTTTTCTGTAAATCTAAAACTGTTCTAAAATTTAAAAAATGCACAGGAATATGGTAGACACCACTGGATAGAGGCAGCCTAGCTTTAGTGGTTAAGAAGATGAACTCAGTTATTACCAGCCTGCCTGGGTTCAGATCTCAGCCTCATTACTTGTTAGCTGTGTGAACCTGGTTGCCCTAAGTAACTAGAATCATTTAACCTCTCTGTGACTCAATATACTTATCTGTTAAGTGGGTTCTTGGGAAGAGTAAATGAGTTAATGTATATAAAGCACTTAGAGTAATGTCTGGAACATAGCCAGCACTATATATAATTTCTTGATTCTATTTATCGTTACTGCTTTGCTTTTCTCTGTAGTTTTGGGGATCTCTGTAGTTATAGCTGAATTTCACTAAACCTCTCTTCTCCTTCAGCATACTGATTTTTAGCTTGGCAATCCAACAAAATAGTGCCCATAATGCTTTGTTCATAAGGGGAAAGTCATTAAGATTGTAAAGATTTAAGAGAGAGCAGGATCAGAACTTGAGGATTCCCAGGCTGGGTTTTATGCTGCATATGTAGTATTGACTGAGCGAGCAGAAGCCACAAAGCCTGACCGGATCTACTTTTTATGGGCATAGACATGTCACACATAGGAATTCTGAAGTTAACTTTATTTGGTTTTAAGTAGATTCCTAATTAAAATACCCACTTCCTTTGTTAAACTGATGTTCTTTTAGGACAAAGCACTGCCTACAGTGAAAACCCATCAGATTTAGGGTTCAGCATCTAAAATTTTCTTGATATTTGATACAAAATGGAGTGTATTATAGAAACATATGCTGTAGGCCTTTTACTTTTCTGCGTAAAATACATCCCAACTCTTTAGAAAACTCTGTATAGATCAGCAGCTAAGGTATAATAGTGTCCTGAGTAGAGCGTAGAATTTCGATTCAGGAGGCCTGCTTGGAGTGTGGGCTCTTGTAGCTGTGTAATCCTGATCAAGGTGACTCATGTAACCTGTTTGAGTCTCTTCTCCCACATTTGTGAAATCGCGGCAACAAAAATACCTGTCCTGCCTCCCTGCCTCGCTTATGAGATTGTTGTAAGAATTAGGTATGAAAATGAATATGAGAGGTTTTTATAAGTTGTTAAAACCTATACAGATATTATTGCTACAGTAATTCCAGGTTTTCAACCAGAGTAAACTCTAATGAAGGTTTATAGTCATGTTAAGTGTTGCAGTCACCTGCACACCTTTATTTATTATGTAATAAGGTGAAATCATTTGAATCTAAAATGCTTTTGATGGTATATTTTCTCACAAGATTTCAGTTTTTATGATTTTTTCTTTGAAGTAACAAAGGAGGGCGTTGTTTTTATCTGGAATCATCTCTTTCTGGTGGCAGTTTGAGGAAATGGTTTCCAAACTCTTCACTGAAATTAGCTATATAGAGAACACAAAAGTGTATCCCTGTGATTTGGGAAGTTTCCTTCAGACAGACCCTCTTGTCCTGGCGTGGAGCTGACCAGCAGAGGGTGCACGAGCTTTCCAGGAGCTAGGCTGGGCAGACCTGACTGGTGCCATCTGTGTTTGCTGCCTGATGATTAACAAGTACTATAAATGAAAAGGTTCTGGCACGTCAGAAACAGTTACCAAATGGAACAAGAGAGCAGCCATAATGTCAGACAGCAATGTAGCAAGTACCCACTGTAGTTGGTGAATAGGAAGTTTCTGGATAACTGGAATTTGATATTCTGGCATTGATTATTTGTCTGTCTTCCACCTCTTCCTGCTGCTCTTTGCCTTTTCCAATAATTTCTTTGTCTTTCAGGATTCTTTCCCCCAGCTTCTCGGCACCTGCAGTTGTTTGCCTTACTTGGTCTAACAATTGAGGTCTTTTAAAAGCAGCCAGTGGACTTCTTTGGCCCAAAGGTATTTGGGTCCTGAATCCAACCAGCCACAGCACACTGTCTGGCTCCCATTAACCAGGCTCTTACAGATTCCATAGTATCTTTTCCTCCATGTAAATGAGTGAACACCAGAAAAGTTTTGAAACCTTTCTAGTGTTAATGTCAGTGCTGCTCATACCATCTTTTCTTCCCTTTCTTCCCAAGCATGGATCCTCTACACATGAATATTATATAGAATTTTAATACTTAGTGATTTAAACCTGGTGGTCTAATGGTTAAAATTTGATGTTCTCACCCCTACGGCCTGGGTTCGTTTCCTGCTCAGGAAACCACACTACTGTCTGTCAGTTATCATACTGTGGTGGCTGGGCTGCAATGTTGCTATGATGCTGAAAGCTATGCCACCAGCAGTTCAAATACCAGCAGGTCACCCATGGTGGACAGATTTCAGTGGAGATTCCAGACTAGGAAGAAGGACCTGGCCGCCCATTTCCAAAAGAAAAAATTGGCCCTATGAAAAACCTATGAATAACAGCAGAGCATTGTCTGATATAGCGCTGGAAGGTGAGAGGATGGTCCAGAAAGACTGGGCAGAGTTCTCCTCTGCTGTACACAGGGTCATTAGGAGTCGGAGTTAACTCAATGGCAGTAACAGCAAAGTGTTTTTTAAGATATTTTTATTTTTTCTGCTTATAAAGGTAATTTGAGTTTACTCAAAAAGAAAGAGACAAGAACATTTTGAGATGTAGTAAGAAGAAAATATAAGGATCTCCTTGAGCCTTTCAATGAAAGATAGCTATTGTAAATTTTTCCAGACTTTGTACACGCTTAGGTATATTTGTTGGTATAAATATTAATTTTTAAAAGTGAGATAATACTGTAGGTACTCTTTTGTACCTGTCTATTTTTCGCTACCTAATAAATCATGGACTCCTTTTCATATCAATAAATTTAGGGTTTTAGCAACATTTTAAGTAGCTACATAATTTTCCTTTATATGGATGTACAATAATTTAGTCCTCTAAAGATGAGTATTTAGATTGTTTGCAGTTTTTCCACATGATGTACAAACAATGCTGTAACAAATCCTTAATATATTCTTCTGGTTATATTTTTAGGATATATTTCTATAAATGGAATTTCTATCATTTTTTTTCTTTAAAAATTTTCATATATATTGCCACAGTTCCCTCAGGAAAGGCCTCTCAGTGCAGTGTCCCCGAAGAGTGTGTGAGGATGCTTGTTCCTGCACACCACTGATCACATTTCACTTTTGCCACAATTGTAAGCCATTGCACTATTTTTGAAAAATTGGTGGACTTTCCATGTCACCACAGGAAATTAATGTAAGGCAATGGTTCTCAAGCTTTTTGGTCTTAGGATCCCTTGACACTCTGAAAAGGTATAGAGGCCCCCAAAAGCTTTTGTTTATGGATCATAGTTGTCAATATTTACTGTATTGGAAATTAAACCTAAGAAAAATTTAAATATTTATTGAAGTCACTTAAAAATAATAAGAAGAAACCCATTGCATATTAGCATGAATACCATTTTTATAAAACATATTTTCCAAAGGAAAAAAATTAGAAGAGTAGCATAGTTTTACGTTTTTGCAGATCTCCTTAATATCTGGCTTAAGAGAAGATGGCTGGATTCTTCTATTTGCTTCTGCATTAAGTCTGTTATGATATGTTGTTCCAGTTAATATATATGAAGAAAATCTGATCTCACACAGATATATAAGTAGATAGAGAGGAGAGGAGCACTTTCATAGTCTCTTCAGATGAGTGTGAATATTCTCCTTTGATACTACACCACATCCCGATAAGTGGTAGTTTCTTAAAGGTTAATTGCAATATAATGTTTGAAACCACATGAGTGAACTTTTCATACTCTATTATATGAAAATCCATTGGTCTGTCTTGCACTGTGAATGAATCTTTTACCCATACATGATTTTGTGGTATTTTGTGTTGGTTATCTGGAAAATATTGGGTCACTGATTTGTGCAGGTCTTCCAAATGTTGACATGTTTCATTATACAATATCAAAAGTATCCTATTCTCATCAGAACAGTGTCAAATGTCGGAAAGCTGTTAAGCAGACAGTGGTGGACACAGGTTTTCCAGAATTCTAATTTTTTGCTTAAAAGCTTGAATTTTATCAGTGACAACAAATGTTATCAGTTTTCCTGACAGGTTTTATTTGTTTTTAAGAAAATGCCAAAGTAAAAATGGTGTTCCATGAAAACAACTTTTATTGCTTCATCCAGGATATGCATAAGTGAAACTGGCTTTTTCTTTTTTTTTTCTGTGAATGCATGGTTGGTGAAGAAGATGATGACCTTCAGTCTAGTTTGGTGTCACTGCCTTGATTCAGACTAAGGTGCCAGTAATTTTATCCACCCTTACCTGTGCAGCATTGGTACAGATGTCACCATAGTAAAAAAGGCAAATAACGTGTTGATATTATAATGAAAATAATTCTGACCTTTTACAGACCTCCTTAAAATGTCTTGGGGGCCCCTAGGGATTCCTGCACCACACTCTGAGAACCTCTAGTCTAAGGAAATCATAGGAACACATTCTCTTACCAAAGACTGGTTTAGGAATAGTTCATGACCCAATTCTGGCCAGTGAAATCTGAGAGCAAGTCTACTGAAGAGCTTGTGAGAAAGTTTCCTCATCCCTAAAAAGAGACGTAAGGAAGAGAGGGTGCTTTTCTTCCTCTGGTTGTTGCCATGTCAATGTGATGCCTGGACCTGCTGCAGCCATTTCGTAACTGGCAAAGGGAACTAGCCTTAGGGAGAAGGTAATGCTGTGAAGAGCAAGATGGAGAAATGGCAGGAACCTGGGTCCTAGATGATATTATAGAACTGCAGATGAAACCATACCTGGAACTTGCCCAACCTCTGGATTTCCAGTGATGAGAGATATTTTTCCCTTCTTATTTAAGACAGGTTGAATAGGGTCTTGTGCTACTTGCAGTCAAAAGCATCCCCCAAAACATTTATTATTAGTGTGATAAACATTTTTAAATGTTCAGTGGCCATTTGCATTTCTTTTGTGAATGCTTGTTGATGGCATTAGCACATTTTCTACTGAGGTCATTTTTAATATTTTCTTAGCATTCCTTATGTATTAATAATATTAACACATTGTACTATTTTTCAGGTATCTCCACCAGTGTCTTTTATAGTGTATCTTCCCATACATTTTTAGACGCAACCTATTAGTCTTTTCCTTTCTCCTTATACTTTATGGCTTTGGTATTATCGTGTTCAAAAAAGTCTTTTCTACCCAACTTTTTAATAAATATTCACTTATATTTTTTCTAGGCCTATTAGGAAGCATTTATTTACATTTAAAAAGTTTAATTCATCTGGAATTTATTTTGGCGTTAGATATAGAGTAGGAATATAACTATTTTTTCCAAATAGGTAGCCCATTTTCTTAATACAGTTCTTTGAATAGTCCAGTCTTAACCCATTGATTTGAAATACTAACTTCATTACAGATGGAATTCTTATATAAATTTTAACTAGTCTCTGGACTTTGTATTCTGTTCCACTGCTTTGGCTATATATCCTAGCACTATAGACATAGCCAGGGTGTGCTTGCTTTGTAGAGTATTGTAATGTCTGGAAGGGCAAGCACACCCCCAGCACCCATAACCCTACCCTACTACAACCATCATCGCTCATTTCTCCTCCAGTGTTTTCCTGGCACTTCCTGCATGTTTATTGAACAGATGAACTTTTAAATTATTTGTTCAAGTTCCCCAAAAACATTTTTGGAATTTTGATTGGAATTATTTTAATTTTATAGATGATTTTGGCGAGATTTTACATTTTTACAATATTGAAACTTCAGCTCCAGAAACCCATCTACTGTCTTCCTACTTATTAAAATTATCTTCCATGCCCTTCTGTAGAGTTGTATAGCTTTCTTCATATCAGTCCTGTACATATTTGGCTAACTTTATTCTTAGGTATTTCATATTATTTTTCTGTTGTGAGAGGGATCTTTTCTCCCTCTATGTTTTCTAGTTTTGCTATTGATATTAAAGAAAAACTTTAAAAAGACCACATTTTTTAATATAATGTTTATGGCTCATATTTCCAGATAGTTTTGGCTTCTTAAAAAAGAATAAGGATAAGGATACTATCATTTGTGGTAGTACATTGTGTACTGTGTGAACTTGATTTATGAGGTATGACTGTTTAAGGAAACAGAACATACCAGAAGCTGCATGTCAATGAGCATGATCCATCCAAGCTGGTTATGCTTGAAGTCTATATGTTTATGGCAAAAACAACAACACTTACTCTAAAAGAAAACAAAGTGTATTATCCTAAAGCAAAGAGTTTGCCACCACTGAGGATATGAAAATGAATCAATAAGCTTGCTATGAGGACATTATCTGAAAATGGAATTTCAAAGATATTTATTATTGGGATAAATAGTAATCTCCTAAAGTAACTTATTTGAAAGGTCAACACTTATTTTGATGTACTGCTCTAGTTTTTATTAAACAACATTACTTTGTAGACACACCTTATGTTATCAGATGGCAAAGAGATGGCTGACAAGTTTTAGGTGTCTTATTCTTATTTTAAAAGATCATCATTTACTCAGATTGTTTTCATATTAAATAAGATTCAAGTTGCCCCAGGCAGTATGGCTTGGCAGTATTTCAGATGTTTGGGAAAATGGAATTTGCCAGTTTTCTAAGATCATTTAAAATAAACAAACAAGTATCTTTTCATGCACATTATGGATTTAAAAAACATGTGTGGACTAGCCTGGTATCTTAATCACCATTTAAAATGTTCCTGTAGAAAATGTGGCTCTGAGCTCTTAACGACTGACTGACAAGTGATCTTAGAAATAAGACCTTTCATAGGTTGAAGATTACTAAGGTTTCTCTACGTGATGTGGTCCCTGGAGGTTAAGAATATAATTAATATTCTCAATTATTCTTAAGCAACTTGCTGTGGCATTATTATTCATGGGCTTTTTAAAAATCGTTCTCAAGTTTACTGATCTTTTAGTTTATAGCATTTCTTGGAATAGGGTTTATTATGTGTTGGGTAAAGAACGCTTGTATTCTTTTGTTCTTTGAGGAAGGACTCTGGCTCTAGGACAGAATCCTGTGTATGATCTTTCAGGCCTGACCATGAACAATTAACAAGACTTTTCATGGAAGGTCTCATTGGGAGAAGCTGCCATGCCCACACCAGAATTGATGCACAGCCCGAGAAGTGCTGTTTTCTGGAGGGATTGCAGTCAAGGCCCCCCTGGGTAGCCAGGCTCAGTAATGAGGGGCCACTGCTGAGACACTTTCTCCACTTTGGCTCAGTACAATTCCACTCCTACCTCTTCTTTCTCCACCAACACTCCCCCGTCTGCCCAAGGGTCCATACAAAGGCAGGAACCTTTCTTTCAGGGCTCCTCGGCAGTGAGACAATTTCCGCCATCTGTGCTGCATCCACTTGATCCTTACCCAGTGCCGTTCCACTAGAAAAAATGGAACACTGGAGAGTTGGTGCCTCTTTTTGCCTCTTGCTTGCACTGTTGCGCTAAGTAAAAGGCTTGACTGTTAACTTTCAGTTTGGCATGTTGTCCTAGTTGATCACCTCAACACCTGATTGCTCAACAGTGGGTGTTCCTAATTATTTATTAATTTTATTGTGTGATTTTTTTTTTCCTTTTCAAGCTGTAAGGGGTGCCATTTAGAAATGTTTCTGGAACTCACTGAATAAATAATTTGACTTTACATTTGTGAAGCACTATGAAGTTTAAATGTTCTTTGTAAGAACTTTTGACTTAGGAATAATCTCCATTTTACAAATGAGCCCATAGGCTCAGGCAAAGTAAGTGACTTTCCCAAAAATCGGGATTAACAGATGGTTAGACCAGGACTTGAATTTGAGGCTTATCTTATTGCTCTGTTCAGCACTTTCTACTGTACCGTCCTACTTCACTGGTAAATTAGTCCTCACCTTCTTGGGAAGTTGGGACTACTCCGGAGCTGTTTAAACTAAGAAGCATAGTGGAAGGCTTGATCCTGTGGGATTCCTGAAGCCCTGTGGAAATTGTAAGAAGAGCTAGACAAATGATAACAACAGTAATATCAACTAAAGCTTGTTAAGCACACTCCATGCACCCAGCACTGTGCTACATCTGCGCTACATAGATCACCTCCTGTAACCTTCCTATGTTTTGAAATAATCTCATTAACCACATTTTATTGAGGAAATTGAGATTAACAAAGTGAAGTTATCATGTCAGAGGTTATGTGGTAGTAAAAAGCAGAGCCTGCACTCAACTTAGTTTAAACGCTTCGCCGCTTCACCTGAAATTGCTTTCCAAGGAGGATTGAGGTGATTCTGCCCTACTTAGCAGTGTTTCTGCTATTTAGGAGGAGTAAGAGTAGCAGTCTCTTGAAGAGAATCATCTAATACTGTATTTCTCCATGTGGAAAAACATATAAACCTCCATTTAAAGGAAAAAAATTCTCAGACCCCCTGGGTCGACTTAAAATATTTTTACTGTATTGTTACACAAATCTAGATATAAGCTCCTTGTGCGTAGAGCTCTCATTCAACTATAAAATCATAATAAGTACAGTACAACCACAAAGCCAATAAAATCCAAATTAATAGCATTATGATGTGACTGCTGATGTATTACCAAAACTAAATTGCAGCTCTCATGTGTTTTTTGATTGGCACCAGAGCTAACGTCTGTTGCCAATCTTTTCTTTTCTTCTATCTTTTTCTTCTCCCCAAAGCCCCCAGTGCATAGTTGCATATTTTAGTTGTGGGTCCTTCTAGTTGTGACATGTGGGACGCCGCCTCAGCATGGCCTGACGAGCAGTGCCATGTCCGCGCCCAGGATCTGAACCAGCGAAACCCTGGGCCACCAAAGCAGAGTGTGCGAACTTAACCACTCAGCCACGGGGCCCATCCTGCAGCTCTCATTTTAAACAAGGTACTGACCACCACCACACAGGTTCTCTTGGCTTCAGCCCATCTGTACTGTGTATGCCATTTGTCTTCTCAATTCCCTCACCACGTTTCTCAATTCAAAATACTGCAGAATGTTTTTACGATGTGCTGTATACTCAGATGCATCATTTCCATATTGTATCTATGCTGCTTGTTGCCAACAAGATCATAAATGCAAACACAGGCACTGAAATCAAGTAGCAGTCATACATTTGCTGTTGATTTTATTTTTAGATTATCATCATAATAAAAACACATTTTTAAAATTTGTCATAGGACCTTAGTTTGACAAACCGTGTTTTAATAGATGTGTCCAGTGGGGGATTGTTCTTGAAGAGCAAGGGATGGAGATCTGTCATAATGACCTTCTGAAGATTAAAATGAAGTGGTAGATGGAAGTCCATGTTTTAGCTTTTTGTTCATGCTAAAAAGTTTCTCTTTTTCAGGGCCTGGCCCAGTGGCGTGGTTGTTAAGTTCATGCACTCTGCTTTTGCGGACTGGGGTTCGCGGGTTTGGGTCCTGGGTGTGGACCTACACACCACTCATCAAGTCGTGCTGTGTGTGTATCCTCTGCATACAAAATAGAGGAAGACTGGCATAGGTGTTAGCTCAGGGAAAATCTTCCTCAAGCAAAAAGAGGAAGATTGGCAGCAGATGCTCGCTCAGGGCCAATCTTCCTCACCAAAAAAAAAAAAAGAAGAAGAAGTTTCTCTTTCATAGGTATTCATAGCCTTGTGGTTTTAGCCACACTATAAGTGCCTCTCATTCAAAGCAGGATTTCCTTCTCAGTATTACAGTGTTACTCTTTTTGTTACTAGGTGACATTGGTTAACAAACTCAGAAGGCCTGGTTACTAACCAGTACCTTCTATCTGTCTTCCCTTCCCCTTGTTTTCTATTAAACCCAGACTTCAGTCACATCAAGTTCATCAGCCCACAGCTCCCACCCCCCAATCCCTCCTACTCTCTCCTCTTTATTTTTTATTTCTAGTCATTTGGGGCTTACTTTATGGTCATCATTTATATTCTCCCTCAATTCTACATCCTTCATCACTACTACTTTCTGTACCACCAGCCTGGATAGGCCTAATCTAGATAAAACCAAATATTTTGCCCCAGCCTGCCAATGGTAGAGGAAATCACATAATTGCTGTATCCATTAGGTTACTTTTGGTTGGAGATAACAGAAAACTCAGACTGGCTTAAACAATTAAGGGAAGGTATTGGCTTATTAACTGAAAAAGCGAGAGATGGGACCAGCTTCAAATGAAACTTGGTCCAACTACTTAACAGTGGGACCTAAATTCTTTTTATCTTCCTAATTTTCCTTCTTCAGAGTTGGCTTCATCCTAAAATGTTACCATACCGTCCTAAGGCCAGGCCTACTCATGGCTTCAAGATGGCTTTTGTTATGAACTGAATTATGTCCTCCTCCACGAATTCAAATGTTGAGGCCCTAACATCCAGTGTGACTGTGTTTGGAGATAGGGCCTTTATGGAGGTAATAAAAGTTAAGTGAGGTCATACAGGTGGGGCCCTAATCCGATAGAACTGTGACCTTAGAAGAAAAGAAAGAGACACCAGACATCTCTTTCCACAAGCATGCAAGCAGGAAGGCCATGTAAAGACACAGCAAGAAGGCAGCTGTCTACAAACCAGCAAGAGAGCCTTACCCGAAACGAACCCTGATGCCCCTTTGATCTTGGACTTCTAGTTTCCAGAACTGTGAGAAAATAAATTTCTATTGTTTAAGCCACCCCAGTCTATGGTATTTTGCAAAGGTAGCCTGAGCTGAGTAATACAGTTTTCAACAGCTTTGGGGCTTCATGCTTCCTTTTTTCAGGTGTAACAGTTATAAGAAATCATCTCTGTCCCAAAATCTCTAGCAGTAGACCTAAGATGCACTCTGTTGGACAGGCTTAGTCACATGCTCATCTGTCAACCAATCACTATGCCCCAAGGTTTGGAATGTGCTGATTGGCTTACTGTAGCTTATACAGTCCACCTCTGGCTTCAGTCAGGTCCACTGTAGCTTCTCTGCAAACTCATAGATCCCAAGTCCATGAGCTGTTGGGAGTGGGGAGTGAGTGCTGCGGAGAAAACCAATAGATGATTACTAATTTGAGTTGCAACTTCAGATGGGCCACTTAATGTTTTTGACTTTCCTTTACTTACATGTTGTTAGTTTTCTTTCCCATTTTTTTCTGTTCCTCCTTTTCTCAAATTCCCTTCCTTGCAGCTTATTACTTCACAAAGAAGAGAGCATTGGGAAAGGACTCTCTTAACAATCATCCCTTCCACTAAGAACTGTTCTCACTCATCAGAGGATGAGATTGTTCTTGACATCTTACATGGCTAACATGTTTTCTGCGTACTTATTCCCCCACCCTTCCTATTTCTCAAAACTTATTTGGCAATAATCCATCTCTTTCCAGTATCTTCAGTCTCTTTTTTTTTCAACATTGGGTTTTCTCTCATCCTCCAAAGATACTCAAAATTCTCTGCAGCTTAACAAATATTCTTCTTTGACCCAGGTGATCTCTCAAGATATAGCCCAACTTCTGTCTTTTCCTCTCCACTGCCTGTCAGAGTTGTCTACATTCACTGCCTCCCCTACTCCATTGACCTACTTATTCCTGAACTCTCCATTCTGCTGGCACAGCCAGGATTCAAATCACTTTAATAAAGATCATCATTGATCTGTGCTTCCAAAACCAATTATTTATTTTTAGCTTCTCCTCTTTTAATATTCTTTAGTATTTGATCACATAAAGTGGCATTTCTTCCTCTACTGCCTCCTAAGTGTTATATTACCGTGAGTTCCATCTGTCTCATTTTTTTTTTTTTTAAAGATTGGCACCTGAGCTAACATCTGTTGCCAATCTTCTTTTTATTTTTTCTTCTTCTTCTCCCCAAAGCCCCTCAGTACATAGTTGTATAATCTAGTTGTGAGTGCCTCTGGTTATGCTATATGGGATGCCGCCTCAGCATGGCCTGATGAGCGGTGCCATGTCCGTGCCCAGGATCCAAACCAGTGAAACCCCAGGCTGCAAAAGCGGAGCATGCAAACTTAACCACTTGGCCATGGGGCTGGCCCCTCATTTTTTTCTTGATCAATCATCATGACTTCAACTACCACCTATAAACCAGTGACTTGTCTCCCAAATCTACATCTCTAGTGCCTACTATTTACCTGAACACATTTCCAACTACCTATTGGGGATATCCATTTGAGTATATTGTGGGATCCTTAAAATTTGTCATGGGCAAACGGAAATTATCTTTCCTTCCCTACCCTCACCCTAACATTATTCACCTTTTTTCTGAATTCTGTCTTGAATACTGTCATCATCTATTCAGCTACCCAAGCCAGAAATTTTGGTTCATATTTGGCTTTATCCTCCTTTCACATCTAGTCATTTAAAAAAAATCTACTGATTTTGCCTCTAAAGCGTATCTTGACTTTGCCCCTTCCTTAATTTTCATGCCACTGTCTTCTTTGGCTCTCATGATCCCTGACAGATTCTTATTGTGTGTAGCCCTCTTCTAATCAATTGCGTATAGGATTGGGTCTCAATCATTAATGTGCATCAGGATCAGATGTGAAGATTTTCAAAACTGTAGATGCCCCAGTCCCAGAGCTCTGATTTTCACTGGTCTGGTGTAGGGCCCAGTGATTGGTCGTATAAGACCATCATAGCAATCTTTATAAAATACAAATCTGATTGTGCTGCTCACCTGTTTAAAACTGTTCATTTGTTGGCAATGCCTATAAGAAAATATTTAAGCTGCTTAATTTGGTATACATAAAGATTCCTCACTATCTGGCCCCTTCCTAACTTTCCAACCCCATAAACACCTTTCCACCCCCACCCCCGTTTTCCCCTCACATCATAGGCTTGAAGCATACAAAATTTTTTTTTATTAGCTTCTAATTTTAGAACAGTTTTAGATTTACAGAAAAATTGTGAAAATAGTATATATAGTTACCATATGCTTCATACCGAGTTTTCCGCTATTATTAACAACTTACATTACTATGGTATGTTTGTCACAATTAATACGCCAATATTGATACATTATTGTTAACTAAAGTCCATAGTTTATTTACATTTCCTTAGTTTTTACCAAATACCCTTTTTTTGTTCCAGGATCCCATCCAGGATACCACGTTATATTCAGTCATCATGTCTCGTTAGGCTCCTCTTGGCTGTACCGGTTTCTCAGATTTAATTTGTTTTTTGATGATTTTGACAGTTTTGAGGAGTACTGGTCAGGTAGAACATTTTGTAGACTGTTCCTCAATTAGTGTTTGTCTGATGGTTTTCTCCTGATTAGACTGAGGATATGGGTTTTTGGGAGAAAGAAGACAAAGTGCCATTCTCATCACATCTTATCAAGAATACATACCATCAACGTGACTTATTGCTGTTATGTTGACCTTGATCACCTGGCTGAGAGAGTGTTTGTCAAATTTCTCCACTGAAGAGTTACTCTCTCCCGCCTTCCATAGTGTCCTCTTTAGAAGGAAGTCACTATGCACAGCCCACACTTGAGCAAAGAGGAGTTATGCTCCACCTCCTTGAGGGTGGAGTAGCTACATAAATTGTTTAGAATTCTTCTGCATGGGAGATTTGTCTCTTCTCCCCCATTTATTTATTTATTCAATCAATCATTTATGTCAGTATGGACACATGGATATTTATTTTATATTTTGGGTTATAATCCAAAATTACTTCATTTATTTTGTTGCTCAGAGTGTTTCGACTTTAGCCGTTGGGAGCTCTTTCAGTTGGCTCCTGTGTCCTTTTGACATACTCCTGTTTTAGGTTTTTTGTGAGTGTGTGGGGGTTTTTTTGTTTCTTTGTTTTAGCACTTCCTTGCTTTCTGGTGCTATAAGATGCTATAGGCTCATCTTATGTATTCCCTGCCCAAGTCCTAAAATCAGCCATTTCTCTAAGGAGCCCTGGTTCCTTTTATTGGAGAATAGTATTAGAAACCAAGATCTAGGTGCTTGGTGTGCTTGTTGCTACTGGGATGTAGTTGCTTCTGGGCCCTTTTGTCTGGCAGGGTAAGGAAATACGTGTGTGTATACTAACCTGACTATATATGCATGTATCTAATATTTCTATATGTAATATTTGTGTTTATAGTAAGCTAAACATGAGTTCATACTGATGACTTAAATTCTAATTCATTGCCATATGGATTGTTCTAGCCTTCTCCCCTTGCTTATCTGTAACCTTCCACTCTCAGTGAAAAACCTGGTACCCACCATCTACTATCTATCTCTTAATTGTTCAATTTCAATATATTTGTATAGTGGTTTCAGAATTGTTAACCATTTATCAACTAGAATATAGTGCTTATTACAGTTCTTATTGCCTTTAGTCTTACTCTACTGATTTCCGAAGTTACTTAGCATCTTTTTCCAAATTACTTTTTATTCCCTGAATATACCATACACTTTCACAGCTCTTTGTGTTTATTTGTTCTAAATTCTCTGCCTAAGATGCCTGGCTTTCACCCTTATCTCCTTGGACTATTGCTACTTATTCTTCTAGACCCAGCACAGACGTTGCCTCTACCAGGAAGCTTTCCCTAGCAGCTACCAATAGACTTAATCATTCATTCCTCTGTGCTCTAATAGCACCTTACACCCACCTCTACTGCACGTGTCGGGATTCTTTGTTTGCATCTCATTCTTCTTTACTTGATGGTAAGGTTCTTGAGGGAAGGAACCAAATAGATTTGTCCCTGGATTCCCAGGACTTAACAGTAATGGATGTTATATATGTTAGAATCCTCTCAGATGAAAATAACAGAAAACCTAATAGTGGCTGAAATATGTAAATATTTCTTTTTCTCACCTAGCAAGAAGTTCAGAGGAAGGTGATAATCACTGATTTACCAGTTCAATGATGCCATTAAGAGCCAGGCATTTTTCCTCCTGTGTACGCAACATCACTGTGTAGAATTTACACAGTGCTATTACTTCTGTCTACCTAAATCCTACATTCTTTTCAAATTATGGAAATACATTCGTTTGGACACTTTTATTCACTAATGTTATGTTTATAATCTTTTATATCTCACATTCATTTATAATATTCTAATTTGTGCCCAGACAGCCTTATTGATACATTAGTCCAAACACGACAGGGTAAATCCTGCATACAGGTGGAAGCCTCTCCTGCCATCTAGAGTACTTAGGGATAGAGACCTTTGCAATGAATATGAAAGCAGAAGTCTCATTGAGGGCAGAACTCCATTAATCTCATCCATGTGAGTTTTTATTAGAACTTATAAGAACTGATCACACATAAAGTATGCATGTAACTTAATACCTTTTCTCAGCCCACCAAATCTGATTAATGTCTCCAGAAGTTACTATTGGCACACACAAATGTGAAATGTCAGGTGGATGAGTTAAAACATTTCATTCTGGTCCAGCATAATGTTTTTGGAGACAACTTCCAGAGTAATTAGAATAGTATACTCTTCAGATATTTAGGATATTAGGCAGCTTTGAGATGGGTTTACATGAAATCCCTTAAAGAAATAACTTGTGAGTCCCCGTAGCCTCTTTTTCTGTGAGTGAGTACATGGTGTGGCCACCTTTAAGGGTGGTCCTGGAGAGCAAACACTGAGCATGAGGTCCTCATTTTGAAGCTGCAGAGTGACTGACGTCATAGTCTAATCAAAGTGCCCCGCAAACACTTACTATAATTATTGTTGTTGTTCTGTTCTTGCTAATAACCTTATTTATACCCTGAAATTATAATCATCCAAAGAAAGATTAAAACAAGATGTATGAGTTGCCTGAGCCGTTTGCCTCACAGATGGTCACCCTCGGAGTTCTCTGAAATTGCCAGGGTTAATTGAAGCTTCAGTTTTCACCGCAGCGTAGTTGATACTTAAGTGTTTCTTACCTGTCGGCTTTCACTATCCAAAACAGTACAACAATAGCTCTTTAATTTGCTCTCATTAATGCCAGCCACTCAGGTAATGTTTAGTGCAGCTTTATCTAGATGATGTTTGTTCCTCTGAATGAAACCTTTGTACCAGCTTCCCAGCTGAAAAGAAAAGCTAAACAGTCACAAAGGTAAAAACATGAATGTCTCACTAATTTATTTATTTAAAGGATGCTTAGGACCCAGGAAACATCGAAGGGGAGTTAACTTTTAAATGGAGAGTAGGCATGTAGTGTATGATTAATGGCAGTTTCTTTCCCTGAGACTTCAGTGAGCTGAGACAACTGGGAATCATTCTCGGGGAGCCTTACAAGTAGTTTGTGCTCAGAGCCAGCTAAGTGCTCCAACGATAATATACAAACAGCAGTACTATTTGCTCTAGTTGTTTGGTTCTTCTCTAGTAGTATTGAAATGTGAGAAAGCAATCTTAGGATAGAGCTTAAATAGCAAGGGAAATAAGTCCTGTTTGCCTCCACTCCTCAGCCGTGTAAAAGTAGACCAGTGAAAAGAACTGGGTATTAAAATGTTACATTATTTACGTGATGCCAGAGCACTTTGCCTGTATCTTGAGATTTAAGCACTGGGAAGAGAATAACTATGCTCTCCTAAATCTGGGGACTGGTGTCTCCCAGTGGCATTGCTTGCTATTTGATTAAGGCCCAAGAGAAGAAACAAAATTGAGAGAGATGAAGGGAGAGAAGGAATTCTGGGCCTCCATAAATCAGTTACAACAAATTAGCAATCCCAGTAAAGACGGGAGAATCAGAACTGAGATCCTTCTTGCATGTGTGGTGTATAAACGTGGAACACAAATGGTGAAGAGTATGTATGGGAATAACAAAGATGTTAAAAAAGAATAAAAAAAGGTAGAATGTGAGCTCTCCAATTAGACTACCTGAGTTCAAATTAAAGCCCCATCAGTTATTGGTTGGGTGACCTTAAGCATGTTACTTTACTTCATCCTGTGTGGGGTTTTCCTCTGTAATATGGGTATAAAAATAGAACCCCTTGATAGGGAAATAGGAGTTAGATAAGATAATACACATAGAGTCCTTCAAAAAGGGCCTCACACATGGAAAATATTTAACTTTTTTTTAATTGAGATTTACATGAAAGGTCAATTGGGGTTGGTGCTTTACTTCCTCAAAGATTTTTTCAACTTGCAAAATATAGCATGGAGTATTTCCTTTAACTAAAATTGTCCTTTTTCTTTAAAAAGTACTTAAAACTATTACTCTACAAAAACAAAATTTGCAGTTACTTTTTTCATGTTTTAACATAAAATATCCTTGTATGTACATTTTACCTGTTGTGGTAGAATATGTTATAGTTGGTTGGTATGGTAAGGGAGACGCATGAATCATTGTGAAAAGGGCTTCATTTTAGTGAAAGCAGAGCATCTAGCCAAAATTTGGAGGTGAGGCAGAGATCTCTTCCCCACAAGTTGTCCTATACCAAGCCTCTTCTTTTGCTGTAAGCACACTGTGGTGGCACTGCTTGGCCCAGAAAACGGTACACTCTTTGGTGGCCATGCTGTGGTGATGACCCACATACAAAATAGAGGAAGATTGGCACAGATGTTAGTTCAGGGTGAATCTTCCTCAAGGAAAAAGAGGAAGATTGGCACAGATGTTAGCTCAGGGTGAATCTTCCTCAAGCAAAAAGAGGAAGATTGGTAACAGATGTTAGCTCAGGGCGAATCTTCCTCAAGCAAAAAGAGGAAGATTGGCAACAGATGTTAGCTCAGGGCGAATCTTCCTCAGCAAGAAAAAACAAACAGAAAACATCTTCTCCTTGGCTTGTCATACTATGTGCGGAACCCAAGTCATTTTATACATTTGCTCTTTTCCTTGCATTCTAAAATAGGTGTGCACTTAACACCTAGAGCTGGCAATAAGTCTGTCAGCTCTTTACAGCATACCTCTGTATACTTGTTAGCATAATAAATGCTATTGATAATAAAATTCTGTCACTCTGATACTTATGTGAACTTCAGTTCCCTTCTGGATCTGTTCCTTAGTGATCTCTTTAGCCAACTGACTATTCATGACTGAGTCTTAGCATTGAGATTTCAGAGGGCCGTGGCCCTAAAGTCATGCTCACCATGTTTCATTTTGACCTTGACAGGACTTGAGAGAAAGAACTACCATAGGATGGTGAGCTGGAAGTGGGAACCTATAGGCAAAGTAAGTAAAAGAAATACCACTTGATTATATGGGCTGGAATTTGATATGGCAGAATTAGTTTGACCCAAGTTAAGTGAAGGGTGAGGACCACGAAGCTTTTAGCTGCTTCCAAAAGTAAATAAAAACTCAGACACCTAACAAGGATTTGTGGCGATTTGTTGCCTTCATATTTCTCTGCTCTGAACTGGAATAACTCAAACTAAATATCAGCCTTTGCAATTAAAGCACACAAGACATGCCTAGAAAACTTACCCAGGTTTCCCCCATTTAGATATCCTCAAGTTTTATTCCTTTCAAACCGTGGTAACTTGAAACTGTAATGAGAAGCATTAAGTCTGTGGGAAAATGCATTGTAACAATATGACCAATACTCAAACCTTTATTTCATACGAGTATACTACTTATCCAGTTATGCTGGCCTTATAAAACAAATTAGGAAGTGTTCTCTGTTTTCCAAAAAAGTCTGTGTAAGATTGGTGTTATTTCTCCCTTAAATGTTTGATATTCACTAGTGAAACCATCAGGCCCTGCAGTTTTCTTTGTAGGAAGGGTTTTTTTGTTTTTTATTGTGGAAAAATAAAATTTACTATCTTAAGTCTCTTTTTTAAGCGTACAGTTGGGTGGCATTAAGTATATTCACATTGTTGTGCAAACATCACAAGTATCCATCTCCAGAACTTTTCCATCTTTCCCAACTGAAGCTCTATCTCTACGCATTAAATACTTAACTCCTCATTCTCTCCTCCCCCTAGCCCCTGACAACGACCATTCTACTTTCTGTTTATCTGAATTTTTGACTACTCTAGGAAATTCATGTAAGAGGAATGATACAACATTTGTCTTTTTGTGATTGGCTCCTTTCCTTTAGCTTAATATCTTCATGGCTCATCCATGTTGTAGCATGTGTCAACATTCCCTTCTTTTTAAATGCTGAATAATATTACTTTTATGTATCTATCACATTTTGTTTATCCATTCATCTTTCGATGGACACTTGGGTTATTTATACCTTTTGTCCCTTGTGAATAATGCTATTATAAACATGGTGTACAAGTATCTCTTCAAGTCAATGCTTTCTCTTCTTTGGGGTATATATCCAGAAGTAGAATTGCTGGATCATATGGTAATTCCACGTTTAATATTTTGAGGAATTGCCATACATACTGTTTTACATAGCAGCTGCTCCATTTTGCATTCCCATCAGCAATGCACAAAGGTTCCAAGTTCTTCACATCCTCATCAACACTTGTTATTTTCTCTTGTGTGTGTGTTTTTTTTATAATGACCATGCTAATAGATGTGATATTTGTTTTGCTTTTAGTTACAAGTTTAATTTATTTAATAAATTTAGGGCTATTTAGATTTTTTTCTTGTGCTGTTGTGGTAAGTTATTATTGGTAAATTGTGTTTTTCCAGGCATTTATCCCATCTAATAAATGGATTAGAATTTTTCACAATATCTCCTTATTAGCTTTTCAACATCTGTGGGGTCTGTGGTGATGTTTCCTTTTCATTCTTGTATTAGAAATTTGTGTTTACTGAAACACAAATGTTTGAGATCAGCCTTGCCAGAGGTTTATCAGTTTTATTAATCTTTTCAAAGAACCAATTTTTGACTTTAATTTGCCCTATTTTGTCCATTTTCTATTTCATTGATTTCTGCTTTTATTTTTATTTCCTTCTTTTTACTTACTTTGTAGCTAATTTGCTATTTTTCTGGTTTCTTAAGATTGCAGCCAAGATCATTGACTTGAGATCTTTATTTCTTTCTAGTAGAAGTATTTAAAAACTATAAATTTTTCTCTAAACATTGTTTTAGCTGCATCCCAGAAATTTTTATATTTTAAGATTTCATTATTATTCAATTCAATGTATTTTCTAATGTACCTTAAGATTTACTAACTCATGTAAATATTTTACCTGTAGGTTATTTAGGAATGTGTTGCTTAATTTCTAAATATTTCGGAATTTTCCCAGATATCTTATTATTTTAAGTTTGGATAAAAAGGCAAGAATCAGTATGCTCCTATGAGAGAGTCTCTTTAAATGTAAACACACAAATACATTTTTTAAAAAGGTATACCATACACAACACTGTGTAAGACAGCTGGTGGGGTTATATTAATATTAAACAAAGTAGCCTTCAAGAAAATGACTATTACCAGAGATAATGAGGGATATTTATTATTGAGTCAATTTATCAAAAATGTTAATATTTAATATTGTTATGGTCAGAAAGCATACTCAGTATGATTTTAATACTTTGGAATTTATTGAGACTTGTTTTATAGCCCAGCCTGTATGGTCTGCCTTGGCAAATGTTCCGTGTTCACTTGAAAAGAATGTGTATTCTGCTGTTATTAGGTATAGTGTCCTTTCTATAAATGTCATTTAGGTCAAGTTGATAGTGTTCAAATCTTATCTATCCTTATTGATTTTTGATAGTTTATTTCTGAATGTTGTTCTATTTATTACTGAGAGAGGAGTACTAAAATCTCCAAGTATTACTGTGAATTCATTAATTTCTCCTTTTAAAAAGTTCTGTTCATTTTTGCTTCATATATTTTGAAGTTCTGTTATTAGGTACATGCACATTTAGGACTGTTATATCTTGATGAATGGTTTATCATTGGTTTATCATTATTAAATGTCCGTTTTTATCTCTGTTATAGTCTTTCTTTTAAGTCTACTTTGTGTATTATTATATCTCCACCAGTTTTTCATGCAGTGTTTGCATGGTATCTCTTTTTTTAATTTTAATCTATTTATATCTATATTTAAAGTGCTTTTCTTATAGACAGTATATGGTTGGGTGTTGCTTTTTCATACAAGTTGACAATCCGTGTCTTTTAATTAGAGTCTATTTACATTGAATGTAATTGTTGATTTGGTTGTGTTTAAATATGCCATCTTGATATTTGATTTCTAATCGTCCCATCTGTTTTGATTTCCTCTGTTCTTCCTGTCCTGCCTTTTGAGTGAATGGAATATTTTTAGCTATACTTCTTTGTGTTATTTCAAATAAAAATAGTATTTATCCATACAGTTCCATTATGCAAATAATATCTTCGTTAAACTTGTATTCAAATTAGGGGATGCCAAAAGAAAGTTAAGAAAAGGTACATAAAGAGAGTGGGAGTCTCTAGTGGCGGAAACCAACTTTCCCTGCCAGAATTTTGTTTGGAGTTGACCTTGCCCTTCTCCCCTTTTCCCATCACGAAATGGAACCATGACCTAGTAAGCAATGTTAACATGATAGTCATAACATAAAGCATATGTTTGTTAACCATTGTAGTCAATATAGCTGGATAGCTACCTGTATACTGTCACACTCTCCTGTCACTTCCTTTTTCCACACTGCAAGGATCTTAGGAGCCACCCTGAAAAATACAAAGTAACTTGCTTCTAATTAGATTTATGTCAGACAAGTGTCAGTTTTGTATATTCAGTCAAACAGTTAATTCACGAGCACCTTGTTGCTGCTGTTAGAAGCTTGCAATTTAGTTGAGAAGGCATTTATATAATTTTATTATTTGTTTATATTTATTATGTAAGTTTATTATGTATTTATATAATAAAAAGATGAAGAGCAATGCAAGGCTGTGTGTGACTCTTGCACGTAATAAATAAATGAAATAGATAAAGATGTTTCTGTGATTAATTGAAAAAGAGCTGCCTAAACAGGACAAATTGCCACATGTTTAGGCCCTGGCCATGCCATTCTCTTTCTAAGGGGTAGCAGTCTGCCAGGCACACACTTCTCTGGCATTTTCCTGAATTGCCTAATATCCAGTCTGGTTATGACTTTTTGTCTCCAGCTATCTATAGAGGTTCTTGGTCCTTTATAGTGAGAGAAACTCTTTATCTTTTTTTCCCTCTCTTCCTCTTCTATATATAGATAGATAGAGATAAGTATCACATGATTATTTGAAGGATTGAAATTTCATTTTGATTTGGCTTTCCTGGGTGGAAAACATTTACATCATTTTACACTTTGGAGCATGAATTACCTCTCTTTCTAGGTGTAATCAGTTTCTACTCTTCAGCATATGGAAGATTTTATGAATAATATTCGGTGCAGCAAGAGCTCTAAAAATAATTGTGCAGGTAGGGTTTTGTTCATCTTATGTGGAACACTGTCAGGAGAAAAGAACAAAGGCGTATCAGGGGAAAGGTAGTGGTAGGCGGAGCATTTAATTTCATTTGCCTCCACCAAAGAGCTTGCTTTTAGTGCAGAAGGAAAAACAAACAAGAAACGGGAGATCTGCACTAGCTATTGAATGTTTCATTTCTCATCACTGTTAGTCACATTTGAATGGAACCATGACAGTCTTTTTGGTGTGTATAACTAAGCCTTTTTTTTTTTTCTAAAGGAAAATCTTGAATTTTATGTTTAAAAGCACAATGAGATGTTTTTGACATTCTCCAGTTCATTTTAGAATTCACAGTCTTAAAACCCATTGACTTTCAGTAAGGTGGTAAAGGGTATACAATACATGTCATTTTTATGCCTAATAGCACCTTGGATAGTCTCTAATGTGTATTATGTATACACACCTTTTAGCATCTGCTTCTACATGACAGCTTACAGCATTAGGCTGAATATTGTGATCAGCAACTGAACAGGAGTGAAATGCTGAGCAGTATTACAATGGATTCTTATTGGAAAAGATAAGCTCTTTAGAGCTTCATTTTGGTACTTTTCCATAAAGATTTTAAACCAACATGTTGCCAGTACATAATTAAGATGACACACTATTTAAATGTTTAAGTTATTCTTCCAGAAATGGGCATGGATTTGGCTAATCAGCTGATGATTCTCCTCTTGACATAGGATTTAAGAATGCGTTTTGTACATTTTGCAAATGTATTACTGACTATTCTTAAAAATAGATGTATACAGGGTTATTAGAATTAAGAATTACTGGGATCATATCTTAATACAGTATTTATTTATTTAACTAATTTTCATATTATTCAGTTCAGCTGTGGGAATGAGGTTTACTACGTTTGTTTTCTTATTCTGCTATTATACATGGGTTTTTGGTCTAGTGGTCACAAAATATTCCCTAGAAATTTGTGTGCCTAAAATTCCCAAATCATAATAATAAAATCACTTTTGAAAAAATGTTTTAGTACAAAAAATCCAGATTCTAGACTTAGATGCTTTGGCCATGTGCTGAAAATTAAATAAGCAAATACCAAACAAAGCAAAGTTGGTGAAGGCTGTGACTTATAAAGAACGCCAGCCGATGTCACACACTCTATTCTTTTCCCTTCTCTTGGCCTGAAAATACTTGAGGAGAGAAGCTATCATGCCCATCTTTCATTTAAAAATTTTTAGTTTCCGTGTTCTTTCTCAGGTTGTACCCCTTTTGGCCAGTTTTTGGCTATTAGATAAACAACATGCTGTTTAGTCCATATTGACTAATCAATCGTTTGTAACTTTCCAGGTACTGATTAGGATGAATGTGATTTGGAGAAATTCTGTTTCCTGTCTACGGATAAGAAAGGTGCCACACAGATACCAAAGTAGTTATCACCCAGTGGCCCCTCTGGGATCGAGGATTTTAACTGACCCGGCCAAAGTGTTTGAACACAACATGTGGTAAGTTATCTTTTTAGGTCTGCTATGTATGTATGTTAAACATCACCGGTGGTTATTATTTTCATTTAGTACCAAGAAAGGATTTTTAAGGCTGATCACTTAAGTTATGTTGTTGAGGTTCAAAAGCCAGGATAACTGATCCTAACTAAGTGTTGCCAATCTGGAATGTCTTTGCAAATGGAATTAGAAAAGTGAAACTTCCCAAGTGCTTTCCTCAGCTTTGGGGTTCTTGCATGCCCTCCCCGCTCACCTCTGATCCTGATTTGCCAGCATACCACTGGGGAGGGGGAGACCTTCTTTTCCAGATAGAGCCCTCCTCCTGCCCCACAGGCTCTTCTCTCTTTTACAAGTACTTGTCAATCAGCAAGTATGTGTTCAAGACCTGCTGCTTGCTGAGCACCAGGGAGAACACACTGGTGTGTCTTTAGTCCATACTTCCAGGAAACCCACGCTCTGTTTGGGAAGATTGATATTTATAGGAAAAATTGATAATTAGCAAACTGTAAGGACTGTATGCCTTACAAGAACAACTCAACCATACAAAATCATTTCTGTTTTGGCATAGTCAGGAAGATTTCTTCTTTTTTTTTAAGTTCAACTTTATTGAGGTATAATTGACATTTAAAGGAAGATTTCTTCAATTGTGGAAACTGAGACTAGGATTATTTTTCTGTTTCCGGTATCTAGTAGAGTGCCTGACATATAAATATTTGTGGAATAATAACTTGGATAGGTAAAGCTAGAGTAAGGGCATTCCAGGTGGGTAGAAAGTTATAAAACACAGAGATGAGGAAGTATAAGGCAGATTCAGGAGACAGTGAACAGGATAGTTTGCCCAAAATAAAGGCTTTTCTAGGAGCTTGATGAACAATAAGGTTGGAATGATCTAGGCCAGGGGTGGGGGTAGGAGCAAGATTGTGTGTGGTCTTGAATTCACAGCTCAGTGGCAGGCATTACAGAGCCACTAAAGAGAAACAACATTCTACATAGCATGTTAAGTATATGTATTTGGTTAACAGTATACTGGACAGATCAGCAGGTAGAACTAGAAGCAGGAAATGGCCAACGATTGAGAGATTGTGAAGGAAGAATAAATAGAACTTGGTACTTTTGTAGAAGAAAGGAAAAGGAAGCATTTGACTCTGAAATTTTGATCTTAGATGGCTAATAGAAACAGGAAAATCAAGAGGTAAACTGATTTTTTTATTTTGGAAGAAAAATGGTGAATTTCGTTTTAGATATTTTGAATAGGCTTTGGGAGCAGGACATTGTGGGAAACATGTTGAGAACACAGACTCTGCTGCTGGGAAGAAGGAGAGGGGTCAGGGCTGAAGATGTGAAGTTGGGTGTGATATCTGCAGACAAAATTGTTATCTGCCTAGCCTTCAGAGCAGGGTCTCAGGGCTAGGACAGTGATTCATGGACTTTTTGTTGCAAGAAGATAGCAATTTTAAAAGGACATAGATTGGCCTTTTGTTACTTAGTCCTGCACTATACGTTATGGTGGCCACTAGCCACGTGGTAACTGAGCGCTTGAAACCTGGTTAGTCTGCATTGAGATGTGCTGTGACATTTTGAAGACTTAATTTAAAAAAAGGTAAAATATATTATTAATTTTTATGCTGAATTACATGTTACAATGATATTATTTTGGACATATTGAATTAAATATATTATTAAAATTAATGTCATTTCTTTTCACTTTTCTTTAACATGGCTACTAGAAAATTTTAAATTACATGTGTAGCTAACATTATACTTTCTTGGACGGTTGGATTAAACCATTTTGACTGCAATCACCAATATGGACAGTTATAGTAGGCTGTGAGATAATTGCCAGGCAGTTAAACCTCCAGAGGAACTTCTAGTCCTAGGCCAGCTCCTCGTTGACCCATTTTCTTTTCTTCATTACACTCTAGTGATTTAGCTGTCTATGTTCTCTTTTTCCATCTGCTACCACCAGCTCTTTTGCCCAAGATTCCTGCCTACCCATATAAATTCTGTTTTGTTGTAGGCTCTCAGGGAAGCAAGGGTCATCCGGTTCAGTGCCTCTCAAACACTTAGACTGCTGCACAAGAATCCTCTGGGGAGTTATTATTTCACCAGGTCTAGGGGTATGGCCCAGGAATTTGTAATTTGAAAATGCTCTTTTAGGAATTCTGTTGAGCAGCCAGGTTTAGGAATCCTTGATCCAGTCAAATGGTTTTCAAAGTGTTCTTTAGCAGCAGAATTTTTTCCAAGTGAAGTCTTAACATGGAATCCCAATATTTAAAAGGTAAAAACAAACCTGTTCAGAATGAAGCAGGCATAGAGGCCTGGGGCATCAACCGGTCCATCCCTTCTCCTCTCTCACTCCTCTTCTCTCACTCTAGCAGCCTAAAGGACCTTCAGGATTCTGATGAACAAAGTTTGAAAACCTTGATCTAGTGTTGACAGCCGTCCTCCCCCATAGCATACCCCGCAAGGAGTTGTCCAGCCTTTGCCAGGATACCTCTAGTGAACTCTCTCCAAAGACAGATACGTACCGTAATAACAATAAAAATAACTTTCTCCAAGGGAAGAGGAAAGCAGTTGTTTAACATCACCTACCCATGCACCTTTTTTTTTTTTTCTCCTCCTTAAAGAGAAGATTTGTAAGTTAAACTGAAAACCAGAAGACTGGTATACTTTCCCCACTTCCTTCAAGTCCAAAGTTCCGTCCGAAAGTTTTCCCTTCCTTCCTATTTCCTCCTTTGTATTAAGAATAATGTTTCCTCTCTTGCTGAATTTTTTTTTGAGGAAGATTAGCCCTGAGCTAACATCTGCTGCCAATCCTCCTCTTTTTGCTGAGGAAGACTGGCCCTGAGCTAACATCCGTGCCCATCTTCCTCTACTTTATACGTGGGACGCCTACCACAGCATGGCGTGCCAAGCAGTGACATGTCCGCATCCGGGATCCAAACCGGCAAACCCCCGGGCTGCTGAGAAGTGGAACGTGCGAACTTAACCACTGCGCCACCAGGCCGGCCCCTCTCTTGCTGAATTTTGATTTTTCAAACAAGTTTCTAGAAAAGTACATGTCAATTTTCTCTCAGAGATGTTAGAATTGTCTATAGTTTATTTTTCCGTTTAGCCTCTAGTTTAGTTAGTAAGGACTATTTACTCTATATATGACCCTCTTTTTAGAAAATTTTTTGAGAAAAAATAGATATCCCTTCCTATTCAATTTCTAATGTCCTGAGAAAGATTTGCCTTCCATATTCTGGATATTTGTATTACTAGTATTTACATCTGCCTATAGGCTTTTATTGTTAATAATTTAATGGAGTGAAATTCACATAACATAAAATTAACCATTGTAAAGTGAACAATTCACTGGCATTAATTATATTCACAATTTTGTGCAGCCAGCACCTCTAGTTCCGAAACATTTCCATCGCTCCAAAGTAAAATCCCTACCCACTAGGCAGTTTGTCCTCACCCTGCAGTCCCCCAGGCCCTGGCAACCACCAGTCTGTGTTGTGTTCTGTCTCTATGGACTTACCTCTTTTGGATATTTCATATAAATGGAATCATACAATATGTGACCTTTGGGGTCTGGCTCCCTTCACTTAGCATAATGTCTTGGAGGTTTGTCCATGTTGTAGCATATGTCAGTACATCATTCCTTTTTATGACTGAATAATATTCCATTGTATGACTATACCACAATTGGTTTATCCATTCATCCACTGATAGACATTGGGTTATTTCTACCTTTTGGCTCTTGTGAATATAACTGCTATGAACATGCATGTACATGTACTTGTTTTCAGTTCTTTAAGGTGTATTCTGCTGAGTGGAATTACAGGTTCTTATGGTAATTCTATGTTTTAACTTTCTGAGGAACCACCAAACTGTTTTCCACAGTGACTGAACCATTTTACATTCTGCTTATAATTATACTTTTAATTATACTTAGTGCGTTTATCAGTTTTGGGGGGCACTGACATGAAACTATATTCAGAATGCTTTTGAGAAATGGCCAAGATATCTGTCTATACTGAGCAGCTTATACAGTTACTTGGAAAAATCTCTCCTTATTCCACGCTGTTCCTGGTTTAAGTATGTAGGCACTTTTCAGGGGATCTCTGAAATTTATAAGGAAGCAGTAAACACTTATATTATCATATAACTAAATCAGCCAGGCCAGTGGCTTTCAAGCTTTTTGGCATGATCCACAATAAGAAGTACCATTTACATCATGGACCAGTGCCTGTACATATAACGTATACACATATATGAAACAGGAACAAAAGTTTTCTGCAGTTTTACCATGTGAGACATGCACTGATATTTTTCATTTACTCTATTCTACTGTTTCTGTTTCTTTCTCTTTTTAAGTGTTGATTAGACTAACTAAGTTGATTTCACGGTTCACTAAAAGGTTTGTGGCCTTTAGTTTAAAAAATACTAACCTAAGCCATTATCTATAGAGCCAAGGTAGGACCTGTATGTTGCCATGTGACTTTCTACTCTGTAATCCATTTAAATAACAGAGTGTTTCCAGAATCCCAATAGAGTTCAGATATCAAGAATTCTTTCTTATTATTTACTGTGAATTTTCTTTATATAATCATTGTATTTATTGTCTGATTCCTCTTGCCCTGTTTCATACATGGTTCTTTAATACAGTTAATAAGTATTTTCTTTGTCTGTCTCGATTATGACATTTGTCATGAGAGGCAGTCTAGTCTAGATGTTGAGAGCACAGACTGATTAATTGTCTAAACTTTGGAAATTACTTAATCTCTCTGTGCCTCAGTTTCCTCATCTCTGAAATGGGATAATAATAGTAATATCTACCTCATAAAGTTGTTGTGAGGATTAAATTAGGTATATAATATAAAGTGTATACAACTTAGTAAATAAGCAACACATCAGAATTAACTATTCTATTATTATTATTACCATTTCCTGACATGTAGTTTAGTTAATTATGTATCTATTTTCATTATTAGATTGTATGATTCTTCAGAGGAGAGCTTAGTTTATGCCTGTTTCATAGCTAAATATTCCCAATAGGTAGGCACCCAATAAGTATGTTTGAATAAGTGAATCAATATAGAGAATTATAACATCCAGTTCAAGTCTACTAGAAGTTTATAGCTAAACTGAGAGTTAATATAGTGGCTAAATATGGGCTTTAGAATCCAAAAAGATCTGAGTTTAAATTCTGACTCTACCCCTTTCCACCTATGTGAACTTGAGCAAGTACCTTCATGGAGTGTTATGAGTATTAAAAGAGATAAATATAGAGAACTCTTCGTAGTAGTAGTAAGTTCTCACTAAAGGGCATCATTTTTATTAGTAGTAGTAGATGGAAGATTGAGATTTATACCAATGAACAAATAAACAATGTAGAGGAGTATGCAAGGTCGTATAGTGAAGACAGTGACGACCACAGGACTTCAGAATAGGAAGAGATTCCTGAGATGAGAATGGAAGAAAAGTCAGTAAGACTTCATAAAGCAGGTAGGATTTAACCTGGGCTCTGAAGGATGAGGAGGGTTTGAAGAGTGAAAACCAGTTGTTCTATACAAGTGGTAGCATGAGCAAAGATCTGCATTTGAGAATATGTGAGGTATATTCCAAAACAAGCAAATAGAACAGTCCGGTCAGAAGAGAGGTTTTATATTTTGAAACTGGGTCAGCGAGTGGTGTGACAAAAGAAGAATTTTAGGAGACTTAATCTGGCTCTGTTGTTCAGGATACTTAAAGTTAGCCATTATAGAACATGAAGTGATATCTTTTATCCCCAGCATTTTTTGTTTGTTGACATACACCCATCGCTGGCCTAGGTTCTGTGGCATACTCGAGAGGACTAGGAGATGATCACCGCTCTGAAGGAGCTCTAGTCTATTTCACAAAGAAGCCTGAGCCTTCCAGGTAAAGACGATGGGATAAAACTGAAAAACCAAGTACTCCCTCTGTAATAAAATGAATAAGAAATAATAAAAGCAAGCAAAAACTATACCAACAGCAACCAAAAAAGTCCATAAACATGCAAAATTAGTGACCAAGGAAAGAAACGGTAGATGCATGTGTGGCTCAGAGTGGCTCCTAACCCCACCTTCATCCCTCAGAAGCAGAGCTAGGGAAAGAAAGCCAGCTGAGAAAGCATCACTAATACTCCTTAGGCAGTCCTGGCAGAGGGTGAGAAAGAACCCTTGAAAATAAATGTTCTTACCTATTGCAGCAGAATTTGAGATCTCGGCAGAGCAGGGAAAATTGAGGGAACTATCCAAAGCCCAAGGGAAATCCTCCTAGAAGTAGGACAGTCCTAACTAGGTAAGTGAAACCTACCATAGGACTTAATGAATCTCAAAAAAAAAGCAGATCCTTATAAAGGCTGCCCACTGCCCTGTGGAGTTCTCCCCCTCCCTCCTGCTACCTCTGACACCCTCAGGTTACAGAAAAGTAGAGAAAATACATTATACCCAGCCTTCAAATGAGCTCACAGGGAAAGATAAACAGGTCCCTGAGTAAGGTTGGGTGTCAAGAGAATTTATCTGCAGAAAAACAGAAAGGAAAGGTAGAAGGAGGGAGAAAGAACTTAACACACATTATGGATTAGTTTGCATTTTCCAATATTTTATGTCAAGGGAATCACAATATGTACTGTCTTTCTTGTCTGGCCTCTTTCACTAAGCATAATTATTTTTAGATTTATCCATCTTGTTGCATGTACCAATAGTTTGTTCATTTTTATTGCTGATAAAAGACTCTTAATCAGAATATATGAAAAGCTCTCAGGGGCAGGCCCCAAGGCCGAGTGGTTAAGTTCGTGTGCTCCGCTTCAGCGGCCCAGGGTTTCTCCAGTTCGGATCCTGGGCGCGGACATGGCACCGCTCATCAGGCCATGCTGAGGCGGCGTCCAACATAGTGCAACCAGAGGCACTCACAACTAGAATACATAACTATGTACAGGGGAGGTTTGGGGAGAAGAAGAGGAAGGAAAGAAAAAAAAAGATTGGCAACAGATGTTAGCTCAGGTGCCAAAAAAAAAGCTCTCAAAATTCAGTAAACAAACAACTCAATAAAAATGGGCAAAATATTTTAACAGACACTTCACCTAAGAAGACACAGATGGTAAGCACATGAAAAAATGCTCAACATCCCTAGTCATTAGGGAAGTGCAGATTAAAGTCACAGTGAAATACCATGACATACTTATTAGAATAGCTAAAATTCAAAATACTGACCATACCAAGCGTAATGAAGAGGTAGAGGAACTGGAACTTTCATATATTGCTGATGGGAATATAAAATGGTATAACCACTTTGGAAAACAGCTTGGCAATTTCTTAAAAATTAAATATATACCTATTATATGATTCAGCCATTCCTAGATATTTGCCCAAGAGAAAAGAAAACATATGTCCATACAAATACTTAAATATGATTGTTCATAGCAGCTTTATTTCTATTAGCCAAATTTGGAAACAACCCAAACGTCCATCAACAAGTAAATGGATAAACAAATAGTGGTATATCTATATAATGGCATACTACTCAGTAATAAAAATTAATGAACTGTTGATACACACAACTATTAATGAATTTCACAATAATTATGCTGAGTGAAAGAAGCTATAAAGAGTATATACTGTACTCTTACTGTACTGTACTAGAGAATGTAGACTAATCTATAGAGACAGCAGATGGGAGTGGGTGAGAAGGGGAGTTGGAACGAGGAATTACAAAGGGGCACAAGGAAACTTTTGAAGGTAATGGACATATTCATTATCTCAATTGTCGTGATGGTTTCACGAGTGTCTATATATGTCAGCACTTACCAAATTGTGCACTTGAAATATGTGCAGTTTACTGTATGTCAGTAACACCTCAATAAAGCCATTAAAAAATGTGGTTGCATCTATACATTGGAAAATAATGTAGCAGTTAATAAAAATGAGATCTATGTATACTGATATCAAGAGATGGCTATGGTATGTCATTAAACAAAAATTAAACAAAAAGAGCAAGTTGCAGAAAACTATCTCTAGTATGGCCTCTATTTTTTAAGGAATTCTTGTACATCTGGTACATGTATAATCATGTGTTTGTTCTCATAGAGAGAGAGAAAAGTCTGGAAAGGTCCACATCATACTGATAACAGTGTTTATATCAGGGATGAGCATGGGGATGAGAGGTTGGGTAGAGATGAGAATATATTTTATGTGCATTAATATTATTTGAATTTTAATTTTTTAATAAAAAATGAATGCCTCCCATGTACCTATTCCCATCTTATCTACTTGTTAAGTTCTTTATTCTTTAATAACCACTGACAACTCCTTGTCTTCTCAACAATTTTGAGTTCTATCAAATCTTCTTTATCTCTGCATCCCCAATTCACAGCCCAGTACCTCATAGATATAGGTTCTCAATAAATGTTTAATGAGGGAAGTGGGTATTGGTTTCTTCTAGCAGCTGTGACCTCTATTCCATTGTGTGCAAAAGTGAGAAGACACTGGTTCTTTCTGTGTTTGTTTCTTTTGTAAGTCACTCATTCCTAAGTAAGAAACTGATTTACTAATAAAAATAATCAACTGAAATATTTATTACAGCTGAGAAGTGGTTAGCCAGGAGTCAGAATTATAAATTAGGATTGATAGTAGAAAAGATTTAATTGAAGTTAAATTATTAGCTGATATACCTTAAAGTTATGTTATAATCCAATGTTACTGCAACAAAAAAAAGTTATTAGCTGATATACCTATAACAACTATATTTCATCCATTCTGAGACTCACATTTTTTTCACTGATTAATATCTCTGAAATTATGATATTTCTTACAATTGATGGCATCCTACAATTGTAATTGGAAATGTTTTTTTTCTTTCTTACTGGTGCAGAAAATAATAGTATCTTAGATTTGGTGCAATAGGATAATTATAATTTCAAAGTACTTAATCTTAATTGTACACTGTTTTGAGAACTTTTAGTCTTATTTTGCTAATACAAAAACTGAGAGACAGAAAATTTAAATGATTTTCCACTGCCATACATCAAGGTTAACATTTGAGTATTTGTTATATTATTAGAAAAGCATGAAAACCTTTTGTTATATGGATAGATGGACAACAGACGTAGAAAGTTGATCCGAGAAGAAGTACATGTGAGCATATGGGAAAATATACAACAGTAAAAGAAATACAAATTAAAACAATATGGTGCCTTTTTGTATCGATTAAAACAGCACCAAAAAAGAAAGACAGAAAGAAATTTAAGATAACATCTAATCCTGGTAGAATTGTAAATTAATACAACTGTTTGGTTATCTTTCTGTTTATTTTTTATCTCATCTCTTCTTTTATTCTCTCTACTGGCTTTTTAGCTATCCATCTTTGCATTATTTTTTAGATGTTATTCTAGAGCAATAGTTTCAAACATTTTGGTCTCAAAACCCCTTCATACTCTTAAACCCTTTATATTCTTTATACTCATTGAGGGCCCCAAAGACCTTTTATTATGTGGATTATATCCATTAATATGTTCCATATTAGAAATTAAAACCGAAACATTAACAATATTAATTCATTTTAAAACAACAATAATAAACCCATTACATGTTAACATAAATTACATATTTTAATGAAAATATCTATGTTCCCCAAAAATGTAGTGCAAAGGGTGGCATTATTTTAAATATTTGCAGGTCTCTTTAATGTCTGGCTTAGTGGAAAAAGCTGAGTTTTCATATCTGTTTCTTCATTCGATCTGTCGTGATATGTTGTTTAGGATGAATTACATGAAGGAAATTTGGCCTCACACAGATAGGTACTTGTAAAGGAGAGGAGTTTTTTAATAGTCTTTTAAGATAAGTGTAGGTATTTTTCTTGATATTACACTAAATCTCAGCAATGGTAGTTTCTTAGTTGCAATATGGAATATGAAACCATATCAATGAACTTTTGGTATTCTGCTATATTATAATCCATTGGTACTCCTTGTACATTGAATAGATCTTTTACCCATGCATCATTTTATTACATCGTGCATGCATGCTTTGGAAAAATTTTGTTCCCTGTTTTATGTAGATCTTCCAAATGTTGACACATTTCATTATACAATATTTAAAATTCGTATTTGTTAATATCACCACTATTCTCATCAGGAAAGCCTCTAAGTATTGGGAAGCTGTCAAACTCATGGTTGTGGATACCAGTTTTCCAAAATTTTAATTTTGCCTGAAAGCACAAATACTGTTATTTGTTTTTCTTAGGGTGATAGGCTCATTTTGCTTACTTTTAAGATATGCCGAATACCCACGTCTGAGTAACTTTAGTTTGTGTACGGTCACTCTTTCAAGTAAAAATAGCATTCCATGAAAAAAAGCAGATAGTTTAGTTCACAATGCGAACATTCGTGCAAGAGCTTTTAGCAAATCAGGTGCCGTACTGTAGCATGCAGCAGAAGTGCTTTATGTGTGCTTCTCATTTGTCACATAGGATATTAAAAATATGTGTACCCAAGGGTAAATATTTTATAAAATAATTTTTACTGCTTCATCAAGTACATTCTTCAGTGAATTGAAATTTTTTTAAAACAAAAATTAGTATATTCATTACCACCAACTGGATGGTTTTATAGAATCAATGACTACTAATACATGTTAGTGTTACAGCTTTGTTTCATACTAAGGCAGCTGCAGTTTTGCCCACTATTGTTTTCATACCATCAATGCAAATATCAACACAGTGAAAAAGGCAAATAATGATATTGTTATGAAAATAGTTTTGGCTTTTTGGGTAACCTGAAAGGGTAGACCACACTTTGAGAACCACAGTTCTAAAGGGTACAATTGCTTCCTCAACTTAATACAGTCTGCTTAGAATTAATATTGTACCACATAATATAAAATATAAGAACCTTACAATATGATTCCACTTATTCCTCCAATGTTTATTGTATTGTTGCTATATAATTTACTTCTATATGTGTTATAAGCTCTATAATTCATTGTTATTATTTTTGCTATATATAGATAGTAATTTTTTTAAGGAATTAAGAAAGAGTAAAAAACAATTGTCCTTTGTAATTACCTATATATTTACCACTTCTGGTCTCTTTCTTCTACTCCATAGATCTGAATTTCTATCTGGTACCATTTTCCTTTAGCCTGAAGAAATTTCTTTAGCATTTCTTATAGTGTAGATTCTGCTGGTAACAAATTCTCTCAAATTTTGTTCATCTGAAAATGTCTTTATTTTTAAATTTTGAAAGATATTTTCACTGCTTGTAGAATTCTAGATTGACAGATTTTTTTTCTTTCAGCATTTTAAATATGTCATTCCTTTGTGTTCTGGTCTCCATTTTTTCTGAAGAGAAGTCAGTTGCCATTTGTATTGCATTTCCCCTGCATATAATAGCTCCTTTTGAGATTTCTTTTTATCTTGGATTTTAGCAGTTTTCTGTGCTTTTGTCTTGCCTGGGGTTTGCTCTACTTCTAGATTTATTGGTTGCTTTTTTTAAAATCAAAATTTCTTCAGTTTTTTCATAATCATTCTCTATTTCTGAGACTTCAATATGTGTTTCTTAGATTAATTTGTATTATCCCATAGGTTACCAAAACTTGTACATTTTTTTCCCAATCTTTTTTCTCTCGGTTCTTCAGTTGGAATAATTTCTATACCTTTAAGTCTTTAAGTTGACTGACTCTTTATTTCTGCATTGTCCATAAGCTGTTAAGCCTACCCAATTAATTTTTTATTTCAGATATTGTATGTGGATTAGTTCTAGAATTTCCTCTTAATAGTTCCCATTTGTATCCCAGGGTATACCCATGTATTCATTCATTCTGTCCATATTTTCCTTTAGATCTTTGAATATATTTTTTAAAGCTGTTTTAAACTTCTTGTGTACTAATTACAACATTTGAGTTTTCTCAAAGTCTGTATTTATTGACAGCCTTTTCTCTTGATTAGGATCATATTTTCCTGCTTCTTCACGTGCTAATAGTTTTGATTGTATGGTGGACGTTTTGGTTGATATTTTGTACGGAATCTGGATTATGCTGTCTTTCTTTAAATGTGTTGAATTTTTTCTAACAAGTGGTTAAATTACTGCCAAATCTTGGTCAGGTCAGATTTAATTTTAAGTGTTGTTAGAGTGAGACTGTTTTGGTATTGTCTTAAATTTAGTGTGGTTCTTATTCCTATAGCATGGTATTTTTGGGTGTTAATTGAATACCTGATGTATTCATAGAGGTCTCTCCTGTCTGGCTTAGCCAGAACTCCAATGCCTTGTAGCACTGCACTGCCTATGTCCAGTTAGTTCTGTTTTCTTCACCATCACCCCCAAGAATCCTTTCCACTAGACCCAGTGGAGTCTGTGCTGTGAGTGAGCAGCCAACACCAGCTAAAAACCCTAGGAAAACTCTTGCAGACTTCAGGGGCTCTCCCTTCTGTCCAGCTACTTCTTCTTCAGTATTCTGCTACACAAAGTCTCACCACCTCAGCAACTCTGAACTCTAATCTCTGCCTTCTCAATCCATAAAAACTACCACTCAGTGAGACAGCCAGTCTCTGCTTGGGCTCTGCCTCTGCACCACAGTCTAGAATGTGTCCCAGACAGAAAGCTAGGGTGAATATGGGGATCGACCTTTGGTGTTTCTCTTTTCTTAAGGATCACAGTCCTGCACTGTCTGAAGTGTAGTCCAATGCTTAAAAAAATAGTTGCTTCATGTGTTTTATCCAATTTTATCATTGTTTATGGCAGGAGGGCAAGCCCATTACCAGGTACTCTGTCATGGCCAAAATCTTAAGACCTATACAGCAGTTTTAAGTCATAATTATGAAGATTTTGTAGCTATATAGAAAAATGTGTGTGTTTGTGTGTATGTGGGGGTGTGTGAGTGGGTGGGTATACACAAATATAGGAGGATAAAATTAAGAACTGTTAATCTATTAGGATATTTAAATGACAGGTAAGACTTTTCTTTTTAAATTTTTCTGTTATTGTAATTATAACTATGTAAGAAATATGACTTGTTGTGGAATTAAAGATTATTGAAATAATTTTAAGCTGAAACTAATAAACTCCATTTCTTCCTTTTACCTAAGAATAAATATTTTATTGTTAATTCACTAGTCACTTAATACATTTGTTAAATTTGTCTTTAAATTTTGTTCTATAATGAGATTTTACGTACATAATAAATGACAGACAGGAAAATGTTCTATACACATAGCTTACACTGGGTGCTTTGGTTTATATCTGATTGTTAAAAATTACAATAGCACCACATTCAGCAGAATTTTCTATAGGTAGGATCCTCAAAAATATTAGTACTCAAGCTAAACAACAGTGGGGAGGTGTGTGTGTGCATGTGTATGTTTTAATTTTTCCAAACCAAACCAAGTGTACAATTATATGGACTGTTGTTGTCGTCAGCTTAAAGCTAAAGCAAGGAATCATCATTCAATTGTACTATACATGTAAAGGAATAGGAAACACACACACATACATACATGTACACATATAAACTGATGTCATGGGAATTATGACTACCACAAAATTATAAGACTAATTCTCCCAGCCATATTGTGAAAATTTCTTAGACAAAACTCCTGGGCCAGCCCTGTGGCCTAGTGGTTAAGTTCAGCATGCGCCTCTTCAGTGGCCTGGGTTCACTTCCCAGGCATGGACCTATACCACTCATCAACGGCCATGCTGTGGTGGCGACCCACATACAAAATAGAGGAAGATGAACACAGATGTTAGCTCGGGGTTAATCTTCCTCCAGCAAAAAGAGGAAGATTAGCAACACATGTTAGCTCAGGGTGAATCTTCCTCAGCAAAACAACAAAAAACAACAAACTCCTATCTTTTATTTTTGAGATTTTTTTTTTCTCAAATTCAAGTTTTCAGGAAAAATGTTCAATATATTCTGTATTTTCTGCTTAATTCTCTTTTTTACTTTTTTCGTTTTTAAGAAAGCCTATCTTCCCTTTTCTTATTATAAGTATTGCTGGGTTTTCCCACAAAGCGGATGATATAAAGTTTTAATGACCATTGTTATGTCTTAAACATATAGTAGTGTTTTTATGTAGTTTCTTAAAAAATTATTTCTAGTTGAAGCAGCTTTACAATATTAAGGAAATTTTAAGACAATTCTCTCTTAATTTCACTATTCTCACATAATTGTTTTTATTTCACCCAATGTGTATATAATTTTCTATAATTGTGATTATAATTTATGTGTAATTTTGGGGTCTGCTGTTTTAACCTCAGGTTATTTCATAAACATTTTTACATGTTGTTACATAACCTTCATATTTATCATTTTAAATGTCTGTGTAACATTCCTTTGAGTTACCATAATTTTTTTTATTACCCAGTCACTGAGGTTGTTTCCAATATTTAACTATATTATATTTGGTATTCCAGTGAAGATCATTGTACAGATACTTCTCTGTCCAGAACTTCTCTGTTCTTTTGAGTTACTTCATTACAATGAATTCCAAGAAGTACAATTCATAGGTCAAACAGTGTGAACCATTTTTTTCCTTGGGTGGTGGTGGTGGTGGTTGTCACATACCTGATTATTTTCAGTTTGTTTGTTAGTTAATTCTGTGCTGAAATTTTATTGCAATTGTATTTATTGCTTATAAACCTGAATGATTCTTATTACTATCTGTTGGGTTTTGGTATACACGAATCAGACTTTTCTAATATAAAGAACTGCCATAAAGCAGCAGGTCTGCAGGAAGTCCCCATAAATACAATAGGAGCATTTTATAGGTTCGCTGGGGATTCTATAACTGTACGGTGGAAAATCTGTTCTGCAGCAGCTTAGGGTATAATATTCCCCTCACTTAGCAGTTAAGAAAATGAAGCAACATAAAGAACAGTGTAAGGAAGTTAGAGCAATTTAAGAATAACTAAATCTATTAAATGCTCAGGAAGAAGCAAGTTAAACTAACAGTTTAAAACAAATGCTTAAAGCTAAAGACCACATAAACTCTCATTGTCTCGGAGCTTCATTCTTTACAGGCAAATGGATTGTTTTATTTTCTTATATGTTATGGAAATTCATAGATGAGAAACTTGTCCGCGGTCTTAATAATACTGTTTTTTCAGTAAGTGACTGTTGCCTGTAATGTCATAACTTTCATGTAATAATATTCTCTCTATATTTATATGTACAGAATGTAAAGTATGGTTGCCAGCTCCAAGTTATATATGTGATTGCTCACATATATTAAAATGAGTCAAAACAAAATTCTGTTCTAATCTCATTCTTTAAAGCAAGTGACAAAGCTGCTTAATGATTATTTGGGTTGTAACTGATTAGGTTTTATTTGAAATAATGGTGGTTAAATTTTCACCTGTGAAACTGTGATTTTTACATTATCATTTGCTTTTCCTGGGGACTTCAGTATGCCAGTTTTAATCCTTCTTAAAAGAAAGCAGTTTCTCACCTTTCAATGGTGGTATTTTTAGCCAGGTCACTGGAATATACTCTCTCATATCTGATTGCATAAACATGACTTAAAATAGTACCAAGCTTAGCATCATTCCACCCAAACCAACTTCTTATTCTCTGATTGTTACCCTGACTTTCCACGCTACCCAGTTTTAAGACCTTGAAATCATTCCTGACTCTTCTTCTTCTCTCCCCAACGTGTCGTTAATCTCCAGGTCATAACTACAGTTTTTTCACCGTGTCTCCCCTTCTAGTCTTCCTTTCTGTTTTCCATGTGAGATAGCTACAAATACCAAGTGATAATAATGTTAGAGATTTTTCTTACAGTTATCAATGAGCTATATGGAACTTGAATTTGGGGTATGTGATTTCTTTATTGTTTAGAAAAATGGTTTATTTCAGGAAATTACATTTCTCACTTATAGTTTTACCTGTTGCAAAAAAAGAAATGCAAGCTTTGTTAAAACAAAACAAAACAAAATCACCTTTTTTGTATAAAGATCTCGCTTCTATTCCAAGAAAGACATTTTTGTGGCAGAAAATAACGTCTTCTCATATAGGGAAAGTAAATTCTGAAACTAAAAATTCTTAAAGAAAATGCCAGCTCTTAGAAAGGTGACCCTTTTATATGCTTTATAATCTGTCATTTAAATGTAAATGAATCCACTTACAGAAATTAAGGCAGCTAATAAGAAAAATCTAAAATTACTTAAAAAACTGTACAAAATATTTTAAAGCATATCTCTTTGACAGGAAAGTATTAGAATACAAATATTATAAGAGGAGCATTTAAAAACTGTTAAAGAATGCCCTATTCATAAATTAACAAAAAGACAGATTTAACCTTAGAGTAAAATACAGTAAACCATACCAGCATCCAAATAATCGTGCACCATAGTGCTCCTAGGACATTACTTCAGCAATCATTTCTAAAATGTGGCTGCAGCTTGCAACACAACCAGATTTAAGCAGGACCATGGGAGTTCCACAGTTGTACTAGCATTGTTAGACGGAACATCTGACGCAAAATATATTTATTCGACATGGAATTCATTTGTCTTTGACTCATCTAGAGTGAAAGATGTATCCCGTCACCTTTTTCTGCCTTCTTCAATTACAAAGCATGTTTTACAATCTTTTTATTTTTTGATAGGGATCACATGCAATGGTCAAAAGAAGAAGAAGCAGCAGCCAGAAAAGAAGTTGAGGAAAACTCAGCTGTGAGAGTCCTTCTGGAAGAGCAAGGTAGGCAACTACATGGTGCAGCTCCCGGAGCCTGACTTTTCTGTTTGACCTTCCACTGATTCAGTTCACACCATAGTCTCTTTTCTTCCTAGTTGTAGCATTACTTTGAAAGTTCTTAGACCAATCCACTTGGTTCATTTGGGAGAATTCCCAGTTATTCTAGTGTTGTAGGACCAAAGTTAATGACGTAAATTCTGTATTCACCCTTTATTTGCTCTTTTAGTATCCATATTATTGCTTTTTCTGGAAGATACACACACACGGGTGGCATTTCAAACAAGATATGAATACATAACTTTACAATTTTCCTCTTGTTATGCATCCTTTAGAATGCTGTTGTGCATTTCACTTGCTAGGTATGTTCCACAAATTCAAAAACATTGAGTGAAGAAGGTAAAATCATATCAAAATGTTGCTGGTCTTTTAGGATAAAGATAAAGTTTCAATAAGGCTTTAAGATACTTTTCTTGGAAGCCTTTGATATTTAGAGTTTAATTTAGGTAAGGCCTTGCCAACCTTCAAAAATGGCTTCTAAAAAATTGGCCCATGCTTCTCTCACAAAAACAGAAGATAACAAGTGTTGGTGAGGATGTGGAGAAATGGAACCCTTGTGCACTTTTGGTAGAATTGTAAAATGGTGCAACCTCTAAGGAAAACAGTATTGAAGCTCCTCAAAAAATTAAAAATGGAACTACCATATGATCTAGGAATCCCACCTCTAGATATATAGCAAAAAGAATTGAAAGCAGAGTGTTGAAGAGATATTTGCATACGCATGTTCATAGCAACAGAATTCACAATAGGAAAAGGTGGGAATAACTCAAATGTCCATTGATGGATAAATGGATAAACAAAATGTAGGATATGCATACAATGGAAGATTATTCAGCCTTAAAAAGGAAGGAAACCATGTCACATGCTATAATCTGGATGAACCTTGTAGACATTATGTTAAGTGAAATAGGCTAGTCACAAAAAGGCAAATACTATATGATTCCATTTATATGAAGTATCTAAAGGAGTCAAATGCATTGAAACAGAAAGTAGAATGGTGTTACCAGGGCCTAGGGGAAGCGGGGAACAGAGTTGTTTAAGGGTATAGAGTTTCAGATTTTCAAGGTGAGAAGGTTCTAGACATCTGTTTCACAACATTATGAATATACTTAACACTACTGGACTGTACACTTAAAAATGGTTAAGATGGTAAATTTTATGAGTTTTTTACCACAATTTTTTAAAAAGCACACTAAGAAAAATTTGGCCTATGTCCTTCTCACTGCACTGCTGGGAACCCACAGACACTTTTTTTTTTTGAGGAAGATTAGCCCTGAGCTAACTGGTGCCAATCCTCCTCTTTTCACTGGGGAAGACTGGCCCTGAGCTAACACCCGTGCCCATCTTCCTCTACTTTATACGTGGGACACCTACCTCAGCACGGCTTGCCAAGCAGTCCGCACCCGGGATCCGAACCGGCAAACCAAGGGCCGCCAAAACAGAATGTGCACACTTAACCGCTGCGCCACCAGGCCGGCCCCAACCTGTAGACACTTTGACAAACCCCTGCACTTTCTAGATAGGAATTTCTACCTTATTTTTCTTAAAATTATTTCTCCTTTAAAAAAGGTTTGTTCTTTTTTCTTTTTTAAAAAAATAGTTTATTGAAGTACCAAATACACACAGAAATTTAGACAACTCATAAATGAATTCTGACAAACCTTAATGAATTTTCTCAAGAGCCAACTCAAGAGACAGAATATTACTAGTAACCCAGAAACTTCCTGATGCTCCATCGTGATTACAATACTTCCCCCAACCCTTCGGACCCCACAAAGAGCAACCACTTTTCTGGCTTCTAATACCATAGATTAGAACAGCTTGGTTCTGGTCATCAACATTTCTCCGTCCCTCTTGTAGCATTATCAGTACCCCTTAGATGGAGCAAGTGTCAGCAAACTCTGGCCATTAGCGAAATCCAGCCCACTGCCTGTTTTTGTAAATAAAGTTTTATTGGAACTCATACGTACTCATTTGTTTACATATAGTCTATGGCTGCTTTTGAGCTTACGTCTACAGAGTTGAATAGTTGCAACAGAAACTGTATGTAGCCCACAAAGACCGCTTAGTATCTAGCCCTTTACAGAAAACATTTGCCAACCTCTGAGCTAGAATTTTCAGGACAGATTGATCAGCTGTCCTGAAACGCCCCAGGGAAAGATGTTTGCTTTCCTCTGTGCAAGCTAAGCATAATGCAAATCAGTAATCCCACTGGTAGTTAACTGTTGTTCTGGTGACTTTAGTCTAAAGGCTAAAGACTTTAGGCTAAAGTTTGAGGCAAAGGTAGCTGTGGAAACTGCGCTAATGAAACAGCCGTCATTAGCTGCCCTTAACCAGTGAAGTGGGCAGTGCATCGTTGATAACCTGTCTTATCCTCTGGCATCATTTGCTGTTCCTTAGGGCTAGTTCTCCTTCCTTATCCTAAGGATGAATGTATCCTGGAGGGAGGACAGGAAAGAAGAGCACCTGATCCACAATGGAACCATTCTATTTTTATGAGCTCCAGCCATGCAGTCCCAGAGTGGGCTATGGCCAGGGAGTGTTGGGGTTGGATTTGAGGGTGCATACCAGTGGCAATTCTGCTTACAAATCAGCCAACATTGCATTCCTTTGCAGGAACTCTGTCACACTATTTCTGAGGAAGTATAATTTTGCTTCTTTGCCAGCAGCTGCACAGACATATTTTCCATATTACTCAAGCTTCTGCTAGTGGCCACCTGGACGTGACAGAAAGAGTCAAGCCTAAACCGAATTAAAGTTATCAGTCATCTTAATTCGTTTCCAGGAAGTTAAAAATTATCCACAGTATATTACCTGATAATATAAAAAAACAAGAATGTTTTTCACACTTTTTTGAATATTTCTGTTTAGAAGATAAATAGATGAGCAGTGCTGATAATGTTCCCTTTAAGTGCTCTGTACGTGGCTGCCTATTTTGGCCTATTTATGTTAACAATGAACTTGAGTGAAGCTAATGAGAAGGTTATTTTAGGGCCTTGGAAACCGCAGTAAAGGAAAATGACGGTTCCCACAGAACCATAGTGTGACTGAAATAGAAAGGTGGTGACTGGCCTCTCTCTATAGAAGCAGGAAAAGCAGGCTGGAGAGGACTGATGTTACTGCTTTGAAGCGTTTGGTTTGCTTATTAGCATGTCCAGTCTCTTTCTGAGCAAGTTTTCTTGCTGCTATGGACAAAGAACAAAAGATTCCATTTTAAAATGGCTCAAAGTGATTGAGGTTTCCGCTGGGCCCCTCCGCGTCCCCCTGTAACACTACTCAGTGAGGTGGGCTTCGTACGTCAGGGAACTGCTGCAAGGAGAGGAACACACAATGAGGGTGACCGTTTGTTCACACTTAAGCAAGGTTGTGCAGAGCAGCAGCTGAGGCTGCTGTGAGGGTGGCAAAGAAAGAAAACTTTTGTCCTGAGGACCTGTGTTGAGTGACAGGACATTACAGTGACAGTAAATACCTATCCAGCCACCCAATCCAGTCTCACCAGGGCTTATAGACCTGCTAGTCTGCGGAAGCCCTAGGTGAGCCTTCTAATTTGGTATTTAATGTCTCTGATGAATATGGGTCAAGGTGAATAGATTCATTTAAAAGCTCTACTCCCAAACTTTGTGAAAACCCAAAGGAAGCTCTGACCTGGTTCTTCTCCCAGTGCCTCTGTTAACCACTGTCTCTTCTTATCTAGGAGAGTCCTAAGTCTTTGAAAGAGCTAGTTTTCTCCCATCAGAAACATTTCATTTGCAGATTATTATACAGCATGAGCACTGTTTATTGATCTTATCTCACTTATTTTAATGCCCCTGGGAGGAAATACTCGTTTTTCTCCCATGCTGGCCAACTCTCCAGCACATTTCTTTTGGTCTCTGTGTGTGCCATTCTCTCCTGTCACTCCCATTTCCCATTTCTCACCTATTGTCTCAGCTGTTGGTGAGAACTGAAGTCAGGAAACACCCTCACAGTTCTGACAATAAGAACTTATCCATCACAAATAATACAGTCTCTTGCTGTGGGATGGTTGTCGTTTCATTTCTGTGATTAAAATGTATAGCATCCAGGCTCTCATTAGCAATATTCCTTTCAGTTAGATGTCCAGATTAATGATTTTTAATTCCACATTTCCTTGTAGTAATTTCTTTTAAATTTTATTATAGCTCATATTTCTTTTAAAAGCAGGTTAATTCAGAGAAATGAGAAAGATACATTTGGCAGTTTTTGAGTTAACATGATTATAGTTTATAATTTCCTAAAAACATCTCCAGTGTGTTATATCTCAGCTGGTTATTTAGCAAATGTAATGGGTTTTTTAAACTTAATAACAAGAGCAGCTGCTGTTTTTACTTAAAATATCCTTGTAAATAACTGCCTATCTAGGGTGAGTTATCTATGTCAAGCAAAATAGTAAAAGAATCTCACTTTACCTTACCTTGTGAATTCTTTACCCCCGAGCGTGTCCTATGTGAGGAAAAATAAAGTAGCTAAAAGTTTCGTGTGCTGATAAATTTAGGGTACTTGTTTATAAGTCAGCTTTGGTTGTTTAAAATTTCATGCAGTGCTCTTGGAAATATACTTTCCATTTCATAACTTCAAGAATTTTCCTTTATTAGACAATGAACTTTATCAGTGATGTGGAAATTTCCAACTTTGAGAGCTCAGGTATTTGTGTAATTGATGTGCAAAAATAACTTTAAATTGCTTTTTTTTACATTGCAACTTAGAATAAATTTTCATAATTCATATTCATTGTATCATATATGTCAGATACATAAATGGTTTAATTCAATTTCTTAGTTGTGATATTCAGGGTGATTCAGGGTGAATTCTGAATATGTGAGTATAGTTAGTGTGTCACATTCCTTCTTGCTCTCAGCAGTATTGAATTTAGTAGGTGAATAATTGAGAAGTTGTTTCATCTGGCTGTGGTTAAACAGATCACTACATCTTTTTTACTGCCATTGGCATGGAGCAATTAATTCTGAATCAGCAACCCAGGAAAGTGAAAGGAAAAAATGATCCTCCAAGAAAAATTGATCATTAATATACCTGTTTAGAAGGTCAATTGGACAAGATGAAGACAGGGCTGATTTCCCCACACTATATTCTTTTATCATTATTGGCTTGAACTTGAGATGAATTAACAGCAAGTTGAAACTAAATTTTTCACTCATGGTCAGAAAAATAGCTCTTCCAATTCCTCTGTTATCACAGATACTCTTGCAGTTCAGGAAATTAAATTATCCACTGAAGGTGTTTATGTTGTCTCATAACTATAATGATGAGTTGATTGACCTTCCGTAGGGTCTCAGAAGTTGTCACACATTGCTGGGAACTGTGGAGTTGCCAGCGTTGATTGAAGATTCTGCTGAAAGCACAGCTTTAAAAAGCAAAAAAAAAGTTCCCGCCCATTAGCCTTTAACCCAGCCCATCCCAGCCCATCCCAGGAGCTCTTTCTCTGTTCTGTTTCTATCCCACAAACCAGCCTATTCTCTTAGAGCTTTTTCTTTTTTGAGGAGGATTGTCCCTGAGCTAACATCTGTGCCAGTCTTCCTCTATTTTGTATGTGAGACACTGCCTCAGCATGGCTTCATGTGTGATCTGTAGTTTGGTGCCCAGGATCAGAACCCACAAACCCTGGTCTGCTGAAGCAAAGGGTGGAAACTTAACCACTATGCCACCTGGCTAGCCCGCACTTAGAACATTTTGTGTTCCCATTGCTCATTGTAATTTCTTCATACAACCTTGCCTGGTTTATATAATTCAAAGAATAGGGTTTAATTATGTATTTTTGATCTGTTTGTATGGAGATTCACTTCCATCAGCAATATTTTTACAATCTACTTATATAAGTCATGCTGAGGTTTTAATGTCAACTTGATGCTTCCTAATAAGAGGAAAGTACAGAACTAGAGAAACAGAGATTATTTTAAGAAATATTTTGGAGTGGGTTAATATTGATTTTGTGTTAGGAAGGCAAGGTAGTATAATGGTTAAGAGCATGATCTCTAAAGTCCAATAGACTTGGTCCAGGTGACTGGCTCAGCTCCTTCTGGCTGAGTAAGCTTGGCGAAATTTTTTATTCCCTCTGACCTTGAATTTCTTTGTCTGTAAATTGGAATAATAATATGTCTCTCTGAAAGATATCATTAGGATTAAATCGGAAAAAATCCAAGTAAAGCATTTGACATAGTGCCTGGCACATAATGAACACTCAGTGTGTGCTATTATTGTTATTTTTAATGTTATTGTTTTGGTATAATGATTTATGTCATTGTTTGGCTTTTTCCTCCTAATTCCTGAGTGGGAAATACTTGAAAAAGGCTTGAAAGTGTATATATTAGCAGACCTTGACCATCGTCTTCTAATAGTAATCAGATCCTTTTTAAAGATTGCAGAGGCTAGGGTTGAATTTAGGTCTTGACATATTTGGTATCTGAACCCGATTCCAGTCACCTCAGTGCAGATTCATTTTCTTTATAAACTGTAGAAATTAAAATAGTAGTACAGGCTCCTATTTATGACAGCAATCTGAGCCAGGATTTTGTAGTTTGTAGAAGTGATACTGTTTAACGTGCTCCATAATTTCATGGGGTTTAATAGGTCTAATAGGAAAGTACGTAGACGTTTTAGAGTTTAAACAGGTGTTAGAGATACTCTAATTCAACCTGTCATCAAATGAGGAAACTGTAGGCAAGTTTAATGAAGAATTCAACTAAGATTTTTTATCTTTGTGTAAAATGTAAATAAAACTTTGCAAAAGAAAGAACTACCTAATAATCATTAAGTTGTTACCATCACTCCAAATTTTCATCTGATTGTTATAAATAAATATGAAATATATTTTAGAGTTGCAATCAGTGTATAGACCATTCTGTGTGAATGTTTTCTCTTAATATTATCCTTTCAATTTTAATTATTAATATGGTTACTCTCTTTTGGGCTGCATGGTTTGCTTGGTCATTCCTATGTTGTTGGGTATTTGAGTTATTTCCCACTTTTTCCTATTATAAGTAGCACTGCTATGAACATCTTTTCTTTCAAGTTATTCCCCTGCTGTCTACCCCCCTCCAATTAATTCCTAGGGTAATATTCCTGCAAATTAATCAAAGTAATGTATTACATTCTAGTTACTGATAGCTTCGAACTCACTTCACAAATACCTTGGTATTGCAACTCAGATACTAGAGGTTTGACTAAATGTAGGTCTTCTTAGGTAGTTGCTTTTATTAAGCAGAAAAATCTTTTTAGCAGCATAGAGTGAGCTACAAAGAGAATTTTTAAGGGAAAAGGAAGAAGAGAAGGTGTGAGAAGACCCGGGGGAAATTTGACAGTTTCCTAATTCCTCCTGAGTCTGATTTTCAGAATGTTGTTTTGTTTTCTTATACAGCATATCAGGTACACTCGAGTTTTTAAAAGCAGAGATAGAACTATTTTAAAGATAAATATATAACATTTTTGGATTAATCATAAATAGGCTTCTGTCCATTAGTGCAGATGTGAGCATGTTTTAGTCTTCAACATCACATAATTCTTTTGTTACGGAGATCTACTTTCATTTCTCAGACCTTAAATACAGATTCGAGTTTCTGTCTTTATAACAGTCCTGCTGCCAGATAAAATTCAGCTTTGATGGGAAGGAAGTCTTGTGGCCAGATGGGTGGAGATCCATGATACAAGGCCATAAAGATAAAAATGGAAAGAAAAGGAAAACTAAAGGGCTTCAAGACAGGGCTCTGTAACAAAGAGGAACCTGACTATAGGCAGTGCTCGTTCTGAAGACAGGGGCTTCTTTAAAGTTATGAAAGGAATGAGTCCATTATTTTTATTTTTAGTTTAGTTTAATTTATTTTTGGAATAGATAGTAATTTCACACAGATCAAAATTCAAAGGAAAATTCTTCCTCAAACCCAGGTCTCTCCCCCAGCTACTCAGTTCCCCTCTTACAGGCAACCAGTATTACTAATTATGTGATTGTCCTTCCAGAAATGTTCTGTACAGATGCAAGTAAATATGTGTCTAAACATACACGTATGTTTCTGTGTATGCACGCATGTGTATTCTGTTTCTTCTTGTTCTAACAAATGGTTGCATCATATACATACTGTTCTACACTTTGCTTTTTTGCCTAACATTAAATCTTGGAAATTATTCTGTATCAATAGAAGGTTTCTTATTCTTTGAAACACTTTAAAAATGTCATGTGTCTACATTGGGTGAAAATAATTCTTAACCCAAGGGTTGGGCCTAGGGATTAGGCCTGGTACATAATAGTATCCAAGAAATGTTTGTTGAATGAATGAAGGAGTGAGGGAATTAATTATCTTATTAATTTAAGGTACAAATAGAAAGAAGCAAAAAGCTAAGAACTACCTGAAGCTCTGAGACTGTTGACCTAATCCTGACCCTGGGACCCAGGGAAATCTAAGGGATGACATCACAAAATGTACATCTCTTTTAAAGAGGCATCGGAAACTCTCTTTAAGGCTTCATCATACTAGGAGATGGCAATAGGAAGAGATGCCTCTGGAGGTGGGGGAAGAATGGAGTTACAGGATGGCCCCTAGACTCCCAGAGTCGGGATATGTGGTCCTGGTTCTGCTGTGACAGAGCTCTGGGACCTGGAAGAAGTGGGTTCATCTCTCTGTGCTGTCCTTTCTTCAAAAGCAAAACAAGGCAGTTGGAGTAGATTATTTCAGTGGAACATTCTCACTCTAAGATTATGTCATTTATAATTTTGCAATTTCCTGTCTGATTACCAATGTGTTGAAACTGCAAAGAGACAAAAAATGAAGTGTCCTTTCTCTAAGATAATATAGAGCCTTACAGGTTATTGGTAAAAATGTGATTATTAAGATTATTAAGATTCCAAGATTAGACTGTAGAAAGTAATTTGCAACAATTATATTCCTTACAGAAATTTATTGGCCAAACTATTAAGACAGAAGCAGATTTATGGGGGTAGGACTAAATACCCCACACATTGACACATTTTGAGGGAATTAATATTACGTAGTTTTGGCCTTTAATAAGTAAAAGAAAAAAATCAGGCAAATAAAATTTACTATAATATTAAAGCTATTCGATAATAAACATAATTGTTATAAATGATAATATATTTAACAATAATTATTAAATATAGTTAGTTATTAAAATAGTAACTAATAGTAAATATAATTCATAGTAAAATAAATCTTTTTTCTCTTTATTTTAGTTAAGTATGAAAGCGAAGCTAGTAAATATTGGGACACATTTTACAAGATTCATAAGAATAAGTTTTTCAAGGATCGTAATTGGCTGTTGAGGGAATTTCCTGAAATTCTTCCAGTTGATCAAAAAACTGAAAAGAAGATGAAAGAATTATCAAGGGATCACATAAAAACTAATGCTGCAAATTGTTTTTCAAGAATGCACTGCCCTAGTCTGCCTGAATTAAAAAGTCATTACAAGAAAAGTTCTAGCTCGTCAGATGGGCAAAGCAAAGCAGTGTCTGATTTTTCCAACCTGGACTCGGAAGAACACAGAAAAGGACCTCTGAAGGCGGAGTTGTTTCCTGGTAGCAATGCCACTTTCAGAATCCTAGAGGTACGGTACTGCAGGGCCAAGACAGGAGGTGGCAAATCACTTTAAAATGTGCATTCCATATCACGTTATGAACTATCCAGATTTTTTAGGGGGAAAATGATCAAATCTAACTAAATAAGTGTAAATAAGTCTAACTAACTAAATAAATCTAACTAAATAGATAAATGTTCAGTATACTTTTGTGCATAAAAAATATTTAAGGAAACTCATCTTTAATCGGGCAGACTTTAAGTTTATAGTTTTATTTTTTTTTCAATTTGTCTTTTGGTGGTTTTTTTTAAAGATTCTCAGTGAGCTAATGTCTGTTGTCTATCTTCGTCTTTTTTTTTTCTTCTCCCCAAAGTCCCCCAGTACATAGTTGTATATTCTAGTTGTAGGTCCTTCTGGTTCTGCTATGTGGGGCGCCACCTCAGCATGGCCTGATGAGCAGTGCCAGGTCTGCGCCCAGGATCTGAACCAGTCAAACCCTGGGCCACCAAAGCAGAGCACAGATTTAACCACTCGGCCACGGGGCCAGCCCCTGTCTTTTTTAATTTCTGACTTGAAGCCAGTTTTAAATACCAATAAAGTTTTGATCCTAATTTCTCTCTTTTTCTGTTATTACCCCCTTTTAGGTGAAATAGAAATAAAGTGAGATATATAATTTGCTTTAATCTGGTATAGACCTTGATTTTCTATTTTGGAAAATAAGCGTTTTCCTTCTGATTATAAAGGGAGTATATTTGATTACAGAGATTTTGCTAAGGAGTAGGTGAGAGAAATAAAATTATCTACAATCCCACAAACAAGGAATTTAAACACTTTAACATTTTACTGACTTTTTTCTCCTTTTTGTTTATATTGTTTTCTATAGTTCAGCTATACTGTACCTGTATTTGGGGGTTTTGCTTTGTTTCTATGTAATATTATATTCTAAGCAGTTTTCTCTATCTTTAAAAATTTTCTGTAACATTTTCACGGCTGCAAAATATTTTACTATGGGGAGTATAGTAATTCTACTTATCTATTTTCATACAACTGGGCATTTAAATTGTTTTCAGGTTTTCTACAGCAAACATCTTTGGGTATAGACTTTTCTGCACTTTCTTTTATTATCTTGGGTTAGATTTACTAGTTCATAACTTATAAAAAATTTTTTATTTTAAAGATTTTATTTTTCCTTTTTCTCCCCAAAGCCCCCTGGTACATAGTTGTATATTTTTAGTTGTGGGTCCTTCTAGTTGTGGCATTTGGGATGCTGCCTCAGCATAGCCTGATGAGCGGTACCATGTCTGCACCCAGGATTGGAACTGGCAAAACCCTGGGCCACTGAAGTGGAGCACACAAACTTAACCACTCGGCCATGGGGCCGGACCCTAAAAATTTTTAATATTCTTAAAATGTGTTGACAAATTATTTTCTAAGAAACTGTACTAACACCAATTCGCAGCAGTGGAGATCTGTTTCATCACATTCTTATTGGTTGGAATATTCTTATTTTAGTGCTTTCTGCTTTGTTAGACAAAAATTATACCTTGTTTTATTTATTTATTTTTTTGGTGAGGAAGATTGGCCCTGAGCTAACATCCATTGCCAATCTTCCTCTTTTCTTTTTTGCTTGAGGAAGATTGTCCATGAGCTAACATCTGTGCCAGTCTTCCTCTATTTTGTATATGGGACCCTGCCACAGCATGGCTTGATGAGCAATGTGTAGGTCTGTGCTGGAGGTAAAGGGCTGGGGAGTGGTGGGGACAGGGAATCCAAACATGTGGACCCTGGGCCACTGAGGCTGAACGTGAACACTTAACTACTACACCACTGGCCTGAGGGCCCCCCCTTGTTTTAATTTGCATTTCTTTGATTATTAAATAGGTCACATAGTTCTTCAAATGTTTAGAAGCCATCTGTACTTTTGTGTTCTGTTTATTTTCTTTGCTTATTTATCTGTTGTTTTTTAAAATTAGCTGTGCCCTTTATCATATTTATTGCAAATGTTTTTTTTCACAGTGTGTGGTCACCTTTTAATTTGGTTTGTTTTGGGGTTTAGTGTGTAAAATTTTAGATATTTTCATAGTCAAATTTCTCAGTATTATTCTTGTCCTTTTGGCTTGAGAAAACTCTCCTATACCCAGAGATGCAGTAAATTTTTTCTACTTTTTTTTTTAAATAAAAAATCTGATGTTGGTGAGGAAAATTTAGCCTTGTTTTTGATATTTGTTTATTCTTTTGATTTTAGGTTGGCTGTGGTGCTGGAAATAGTGTTTTTCCAATTCTGAACACTTTGCAGTGAGTTTTAGAGTTTTCTCTTACAAAATTTTACATATGTATGGGATGTTGGGAAATTCTGGAAACATGTTGTCATGTATATGCCATAGTGTTCTTGTTCCCATATGAACAATAACTAAAGCAAATTTCAAAAGAAGTGTCTTAGTCTTAGTGGCTAATTTCATGTGAACTTGGAATTACTCTGAAAATAGTGTTTAACAGCCATGGGTTGTCCACCATGGGTTGAAGTAATTTTTTTTTTTTAAAGATTGGCACCTGAGCTAACAACTGTTGCCAATCTTCTCTTTTTCCTTCTTCTTCTTTTTTTCTGCTTTTTTTCCTCAAATCCCCCCAGTACATAGTTGTATATACTAGTTGTGGGTCCTTCTAGTTGTGGCATGTGGGACGCCACCTCAACGTGGCCTGATGAGCAGTGCCATGTCCGCACCCAGGACCCGAACCAGCAAAACCCTGGACCCCTGAAGTGGAGCACGTGAACTTAACCACTCGGCCACAGGGCCGGCCCCAAGGGTTGAAAGTAATTTTTTAAGCTTTTGTTTGTATGGATGAGAGAATAAGAAAAGAGCAAGAGATTTAATCTTCCCACTAAACTGTGAATTGCTAAACTTCAGAGATTTATTTGCTCCTCCAGGATACATACATATTTTACACATAGAGAATTGAGTTTAAAGCTTACACTTTAACCTTCATTCTATTTTGTCATCACTTCTGGAGTCACACCCGGTATAAAACCTCCCTGTGTCAAATGATTGTCCCTATACTTGAAATTGTTTAGAGGTAACAGCAACTAACCCTAAGACAAAAAAGCAGAGGTAGATGACAGGGCTCTCCTGGCCTGCCCTTCCTGTTCACATATACGTCTTAGTATTTCCATGGATGAAGAAGACACACCTTACAAAGCTTTTCTAACACCTTTTACCCATGGTTGGTCTGTCAAGTTTTATTTTTTTTTTAAGTTTACATAATAGCTTTCATGTTATTTTTCCATTATAAAACCAACATAAGCACATTCCAGAACGTTTCCATTAGAGGAAAAGGGGAGGGCGGGGGATCACCCATCATCCTAACATAGCTGCTGACATGTGTATTTTTAAATTTAATGATGCTATATTTTTAACTTTTCATTATGAAAATGTAAAAGCATTCGAAAAGTAAAGAGTAGTTCAGTAAATTCTCATATACCCACCCCCTTGATTCAGTAGTATTTAACATAATGCCAACATCATGACACTTTATTTTAAAATACTTATGATATAGCTGAAAAAAATCAGGACATTCTTCATCACTATTATAAATCTAACATAATAGCTAGTAAGTAATTCCCTAATATTATCAAATCACCAACTAAAGTGACCAGGCAGAAATGAAACTGGCGGATTTGCAGTTCTGAATGGCCTTTCTCCTTTTGTTTTTATTTTCTTTGTTTTCCCCTTTTTCAATTTCTGGGCCAAAATTTTCTTTTCTTTTATACCACATAGCCAGGTTCGTTCACCCTAGTGATGTCCGAGCTTATAATATACATAAATCTACTACATGGGCAGTTGATTTTGTGTTACTTTATGACTAATCTCAAGGTATTATTTAGCATGTCATTTCTTTATGTCTTGTTTCTCCAACCACTGTTTATATTCCTTGAGGTAGAGAACATATTTTGTCCTAATCTGATTTTACAGGTATCCTAACAGTACAATACAATATAGATAGAGCTCAATACATATTTACTGATTAATATCTCTGATTCCCCACTTGTTAGTTGCATTTTTTTCTCTCTGCTCCCTCCAACTAATAATTGCAAGCTCTTGCCTCCTCACTCTCTCTTTCTTCTTGGCTGTGTCTATTTTTGCCTCATATCCATATTTTAGAAATCACTGTAGCTCAATAACCTGAGATAATTAATTCATCTTTAAAAGGCAACCAGTGATTAGCCTTCCAAAGGGAGAATTAGACTTTTTCCTCCATCTAAGAAATTATGTTTTGTTACTTTTCAAGAGTATAGGATTAATGTTTTACATTTTCAGAATATTTTACCATAATTAGACCTCTGGAATTGAGAGGTCATGTCATTCTCCAAGGATCATTTAATTCTTAAACCCCCAGCCAAGAGAGTGTTTGGTGGTGTAGTGGTAGTAGAGATATTTACACCTGCTTGCTGGGAGAAGGGCCAAGGCAGTCAGCTGATTTTACAGAAAAGCTCTGGAAAGTATTGGGTGGTCACAAGATTTCAGCCTGCACTGCTGATGCAGTGGGACTTCAGTCTCAGAGGTCATGCTGCCATCCTGGTAGGACACATGGCAAATGGCACATGCTTTCCCTTAGCTACTAGACTATTCTGTATCTTGTGGGTGTTTAGTAGCCACTGCCCAAAGTTAGACTGCATGCCTTTCGTAATGAGTTAGATGTGCCAGTGTCCAGAGAAACATTTTGAGTTATATGGAAGTTTTTTACAGAACCAAGTTAAGTTCTTAAGTTTTTAAGTCCCTGGAAGGCAGAAGGCAGATCTTCCTTTAATAATGATGATGATGATAATGATGATGATAGCAACAGCAACAACAATAATAATGACTAACATTTATTAGGTGATTACTCTGAGTCAGGCACCTTTCTAGAAACTTTATCTATGTGAATCCATTCAGTCCTCAGAACCACCTTAGATGCCATATTTATCTCTGTTTTAAAGATGGGGAGACTGAGTTGCAGACAGGTTAAGTAGCTATTGCAGGGTCACACAGCTAAATGGTAAAGCGAGGATTCACCTGAAGCAGTCTTGTGTAAGAGCCCTCACCTTTAGCCATCATACCACATAGTGCTCTATTCGTCTGAGTGTTTATTGAGAACATTTCAAACACATGTAACCACCCAGCAAATTATGAGTCACAAATATATGGATTTCATGGGAAACAATAGGTGTGTATGCTGCAATAAAGTTTTTACATAGGATAGATGAGAAAAGACAAGCTGTGCAAGTTTTAACTTTGATTCAGTACTGGTTAACTTTTCATAACCAAATATTATTCATCATTAAATATTACTTTAACTTATTTGGACACATCTTAATTTGAATGCAAATCCCTAGTGGCACACAATGAATAAGTTATACATGAACATAGTGTTCATCAATGAGTAGCATTTAAGAGTGTAATCAGCCTGGGTGAGATTTTGCTAAATGCATATTTGTGCTTGTATTCCATATTTATTTAGAAGTCCTCCTTGCTTGAAAAGTCTCCTGTATCAAATTAGAAGTTCTAATTATGTGCTTCAAGGCCCTCCTGTATATACTGCAACATACTGTTTGGAACATTCCGAGAGCTTGGGCTCTCGGAATCAACTCTACTTCTCCTCCCTGGCATGTGACTCCCACCTCTAAACCCTAATAGCATTTCCCCTTCTCCCTGCTTAGCAATACTATCCCTCTCTTTCAAAATTCTTAAGTCTTACACCTCAGGGTGCCTGCCTCTATAGAGATTGTATAAAACCAATCATGTCCCCAAATAGGCTATAAAATCCACAAGACCCAGGACCATACTTATAGTTACTGTTTAAGGACATGCTGATCTCTTTCTAAGTACTAAGCAATATGATGCAAGGATTATTTGATAACAACATACAAGATATGATTAGGAAGGGTACTTACCCACAAAATTCAAAGTGTACACTTTCCCATTAATAACCATGGTCTAGTCATTGTTACTGAATTTCAGATAAAAACCAAATAGAACTTGTCTAAGTTCAGTGGAGGCCAATTAAAATTAGTCAAGATTTTCATGTGGGTAAACATTTGCCCCTAAAAAAAGCCATGAATTTACATACTTTATGTTTTGTAAATAAAGCAATTGAGTCTTGGATAAGTTAAGTCAAATTCACAGAGTTTAAACACAAATCTATTTGGCTCCAAAAAGTGTACTCTTACTATTTTATTAGACAATTTCATTTACTACTTTGTATTCTGATGCTTGGTACATATATGAGGCTCAATAAAAGTTTGACAATAACTTAAAAAGATAACTAAGAATTAATATATTCGTGTTTTATTCTTTTTTAGAAGTTATACTTGCATGCTGTTAAATATATGCTTATAAATATAAGCATATATATATCTATATCTATATATATATCTATATATATAGATATAGATATATATATATATGGTTTTTTGTTTTTTAAATCTTTCTGCCCCGTCAGGGCATCAGAGCCTCTGTGAGAGGCCCAGGAGCCAAATGAGTTGAACACACAGGAAGAAGAATGAAGCACTAAGGGACACAGGGGTTTGAGGGCCCTTGGCGAAGGGTAGAACTTGGCTAAGCTAAGAGAAACTACAGGCCATGCTGGCTGGAGGCAGAGAAGAGAGTGCCTGTGGTGGGAGTGGCCAGGAGGAGGATGGAGCAATGCTGATGGATTGCTTTGGAAGTTTCCCATGTGAGAGTACGATGGGTTCTAAGGTAGGTAGGCCCAAGTAATGGAGGACCTTAAAACCAGCACAGGAATTTGAAAGTTATGCCATCATTAATGATAAGTGTTTGAGGCAATGCTGGTTCAGAAACAACATGAAGGTACCCATACACCACTATAGAGGCCAGTATCTAAAAAGCAGAAACAGCAAACCGAGTGTCATCCAAAATTCTTTTAAGGAAGTACTTTTTAACAAGTTCCTTTAGCAGTTTCCTTTCTTGTGTCGGCTGAGCATATCTGGACTCTAGTTTTAAATATTTCTTCCATTTTCATAGGAATGCTCCAGAGTCCTTTCTGTATTGTTGTGATTTTGCTTCTGGAGCTGTGGAGCTAGTAAAGGTATGCCTTATATTTTCTTTAAAGAGAGCCATATAAGAATCTAATTTATTTGTTGTTGAAGTGATTTTTTTGAAATGTTTCTGCCTCAAATGTTACTGGTGACCATTTTTAACTGAGCTTTTACTATTTCTGGGAATCATATCATAAACTGGTGCCTAAGATACTACCCTAAAACAATAAAAGTTGTTTTGAATTTAACATATAAAGTTCAAGGGTCAACAGCTCCTACAAGGTGATATTTGTATTTATGTCTCTAGAGCCTTACATACAGTCTGACACATAGTAGGCACTCAATAAATTAGTAATTTGGGGGGAAAAAAGTCTGAAAAGGCATATATTGTAAATCTAAAATGTCCTACACTGTAAGGAAAACAGTGGGGAACCTGGACTTGTTTGACCAATGCCCGAATACTAGTGAGCATTACCTTGGCAAGAAGAGGTAATTTTAGGAAATGGAAAAGGAAAGGAAATTCTACTAACAAAAATGTGTAGTGGACACGTGGAACATAATTTCTGATAATAAGAGTAATAGTTATTCATTACAGTTGTCGCCATTTTCTAAAATATTGAGAAGCCTGAAGCAGAAGATAAAATTCACCTGTAATCTCACTTCCTAGAATCCTGGGGTGAATCAATGTTGATATTTTGATATATATCCTTCTAGTGTTGTGTTTGTAGGCAAATTGCATGTGTGTGTACTCTAATGCAATTTTTTAAAATAACAGCTTTATTGAGATATAGTTCACATACCATAACATTCACCATTTTAAAGTATAGAATTCAGTGATTTTCTGGTATACAGAGTTGTGCAGCCATCACCATTATCTAATGTCAATTATGTAGTGTAGGATATTTATATTTTAAGTCAAAGGAGGTCTGGAACAAACAGTGGGAGAGGGAGCTGAGGACCATCTCAGTGTGTCTGAAATAACATAGGGTAGGCTTCCAACCACGCTGCCTACTGACTCATAAAGACTGCCCTACTCCACTTTTAAAATTAAAGAGAGATTGCAAAGAATGTTTGTTATCAAGTCTGATTGCTAGACTTAATTTTTTATGGCAGCTTGAAATAAGCTAGCAGAATACTGAATTGGAAATAAAGTGCATTCAAATTTATAGAGGAAAGGCACTTGGGAGAAGTAAAAAATTTGACCTTTTTATTTTAAGAAAAATACTAGAAGCCTGCTAACTACTTTTTTTTTCCTTTTTATTCTCTTATCATGACAGTCACACTCATCCTACAGAGCAGCCCAGTGTTGTGCCTTTGTTCATGACGTTTGCGATGATGGCTCACCCTACCCTTTTCCAGATGGGATCCTGGATGTCATTCTCCTTGTCTTTGTTCTCTCTTCTATTCATCCTGACAGGTAAATGAAGATGAAAGGGCAAAGCAAATGTGTAAAGCCCCTTTATCAATAGTGGTTTTCAGAACTATCAAAGCAAAAATTACAATTCTTGAGTTTATTATTTGGTGAACTACATTATGTATAATATGCAGCCTTTTAAATGCAGTTTTTCCTTTCTTCAGACTTTTAGAAAGAAACTGGTCAAACTACTTCATTAGTGAGCTTTCTGTCACCCTCAGAATGAAGTGAGCATATTCTGGCAAGACACATACCTATTAAAAGTGACAATGCTTCAAGGAAATTACAAATTCAGAACAGCCTAATAGACTCCCAAGAGGGAAATTGTACTTGGTGATCAGAAACAAACATCTTTGATTTAGCATCTTAACTGAATGTTCATGAAGAGGTGGGCGCTGAATTGGTTTGGCTTCACACAGGTCTGTCGACGGGCTTGAAAAAATTTGTTTTAAAGAAGCCCACTAAGGAATTAGGGGTTATCAAGATTTGTCAGATTAACCTTGGACCTTTATAATCTAACTTGGCCTAGTGCCATCATTTAAATATTTATGACTTAGATTTTTTTGTTCACACAATGTTTTGAAACAATAAATATAGCTTTTCTCCAGAGAGGAAGTCTAAAGAGGTATTACTAACAATTAAAATGATTACTTTTCTTAAAATTTTGCCACCTCATATGTATTGAGGCATGTGTGTGGTAAGTGTCAGGGCTTGTGCCTTTGTAAGGTTTTGAAAATTGCGTTTTCTCCTGTGGTAGTAGATTCACCCCAGGAAAGATCCTCTGGTAGTAGATACAGACTTGACATCAACGAATTTTTGATGAGTGTGACGCTTTCCCAAAGAAACTAAGTTACCATGTGCTTCTTTCTTTGCAATTACAAGGTCACTGTGACTCTTTACAGTCCTTTTATTTCTCATTCCAAACTGAGCATTTTGATTACTTGTGGAAAAACAAATTAGATTTCCAAATAAATCTGAATGAAAGATACATTTGCACCTGGTGAGATATATCAGGTTCCATAAAGCTACTTTTTCCTCCCAGTTTCTATAGCTTATTTCTTTCTGCTGATTTGTTTAGACTATTGGCATTATTCAGGTACTGGTAGAAAGATGTCATCTATGTATTTTGTTTCATAGTTAAAAGGATGGAGTAGGTGGATATAGAACAAGATTTTCTATTTGACACCCATAACAGGAAATGTTTCAATTCCAAATAAGACCACAAAAAGAGTATTTGAAATTAGTTTAGCTAATGTATTTTCTCATGATTTGAATTGAATGTTAAAGAGAAGGGGAAGCAGATGTCTTGGGAAGATTGCTTTATAGTACAGTATGTTCATTCTCTTTATTATAAAATAAATTTGGATGTGTCATGTCAGTAGCCACTTTCTTACCTACGTGGAAATGATCTAAAAATAAAATAAATGAGTAGAAGGAAAGCAATAGTGAGTGAAAAGACAAGGCAATATCTTTAGGGTCATTTAAGACTGTGGTAGTTGATTCAGCCCCAGGAAAGTTCTAGAAAAGTGGCTTCTTGCCAGCTTGGAAAAATCCATGCACAAATGAATGGCAAGCAATTCAGCTGGACCTTGTATCTGGGCATCCCACCTTAAATGGGAATAAACCATAGGAGGCTACAAAAGAAGAGCCGGCTGTCCTTCTTGTCATTGAAATAAAAGAAAGTATAATATGTTTCCCAAAGATCCAAGTATAGACCAGGAAGCCAATAAATACTTATTTTTTAAATCTCTTTTCCTTCTCCTCTCCCTTCATCCAGAGATAGATGAGGATAGCAGAGTTGGCCCAAGTAGGATAAAAAAAGATAAGGGGCTTTCTCCCATTCTTGTCTTGTCCATCTCACCCCCAGCCCACTGCCACCTGCAGTTCTCAGGAACCGGCTCTGGAATTGTATTATGAGCCAAGATGAGTCATCAAGAAAAGCAGCTTCCCACCCCTTCCCTTTACCCACAACCCCAGATGTTAAAGGATAATTGGGAGGAAAGGATTTGCAGAAGGAGGTGCTGCATTTTGAAGTATTTGACTCTTTGTTTTTCTGCATTTTCATTTCATGCTTGTTTTACTAATAATTGCAGAAATAGATTTTTCTCTGTACATACAACATTTATCCTGAAAGTGAATATTTTAAGGTTCAGATATGGTTTTCTTTAATTGCCAAAGCCTAAGGATATAAGCACTGTGTGAAAATAACCTGGGATAAAATAAACAAGGAAAAATGCTTTTCTTTTTCCCTTTCATGTACTTATGTTTCACTTTTTTAAAAGAGCTTTTCATCTAATCATGCGACCTCTTTCTGTCATATTTCTCTCTTATTTTCATAGTTACTTTCATTTTCTTACTACCTATTTCCTTCATAACCTGGCGTGATCTGACTTTCACCCCATTATTCCACTGAACAGTGTTTTAATTGGAAGGAATTTACAGATTATCTGACCCAAACCCCTCATTTCTAAAATAAAAGCTCAGAAGCTTTAAGTAGTATTGATAAAGCAGAGACAGCAAGAACTTAGCACACAAGCTGCCATTTACCATTCTCTGCTCAGGGCAGGCACTGATAATTGATTTTGTACTGTGTCATTCCCCATGAGTCTTATGAGTCCTCAGTAGAGCTCTGGAGGCAGCCAGTGTCAGTCACTTGCCATTGATATGAGATCTGAAATCTTTGCCATCTCTGGTTCATAACTATACATAAGGCCATGAACACTTAACCAAAAACGTTAAATCCAGAGAAGTCACAGGGGGTCGCGTTGGACTGGGAGCCAGATGAGTAGAATAAACAGTAAAAGAAAGAAAGTAAAGGCTTCCCAGTATTAAGCTAGGGCTTGGAGTGTGAACGGAATTCAAACGGGCAGAGAGTAAGGAGGAGAGACTTCTTTTGGGGAAACCACGTGAGCAAAGGCGTAGACTGCTCAGAGCCAAGCATGTAACGGTTTGCCTAGAGGAGATGCTTCAGATTAGGAGGTGGTGGGAAAGATGTTGGAAGGATTAATTGAGGCCAGTTGTAGGCAATCTAAAGGGCTCAGGTAAGAAATTAAGATTTTATTCTATGGATAGAAATCTTGAAAATTTTTGAGTGAAGGGATGATTTGACAAAACCATTTTAAGCAGAATAATTCATCAATAATATGCAAGAAGGATTGACAGGGAGAATAATAAAGCACGTGAGGAAGCTATTCAGTTTCCAGGCCTGAAAAGGTAGGAGTTTGTATGAAGGGAGTACTAATAGGAAACAAAAGAGAGACAAAATATATTAAAGATGCCATTAAAAAGAAGAAAAAGACATAGAATTTGATGACCAAATGGTTGTGGAGAGGATAGTGGAAGAAGAGAAAAATAAAAGGGGTCAAAGATTTCTCTGAGGTTACACTTTGGTGAATGATGGTACCTTTGAACTAAATAAAGAAGTCAGGAGGAAAAAGAGCTGGTTTTGGAGGAAGGTGATCCCAGTTTAGATATGTACACTTTGGGATGGCTCTCACATATTTTTTATCTTACAAGGAAAATGAAATGACTTTTTTCTGCCTTGGAACTACCTTAATTTGCTGTTTGGAAATGGCTACATGGTTTTGTAATTCAGCTTTGACATCAGACATTAAGCCCTGTGAAGTTACCACTCAGGTCATTTGGGTGATTTCTTGATCGTCTAGGCTTTTTGAATCTGATTATTTAGCAAGCTGGTGTCTTATTTTTCTTTCTATACGAAATATTTTTGGTTTTGTTGCCTTTATGTTTATGGTTTAAATTTCTTTGGCCTATCAAACTTTGCTCATTTTATCTTTAAGACAGTTAAATGTGGCATACAAAACAAGACTTCCACAAAGTATCTTGCTTTGTTTTCAAAGGATGCAAGGTGTTGTAAATCGACTGTCCAAGTTACTGAAACCTGGGGGAATGCTGTTGTTTCGGGACTATGGAAGATATGATAAGACTCAGCTTCGTTTTAAAAGGGGTAATAGTATATTCGATTTGGAGTTATTTTCATGTGTTTTAAAGAATGCTTTGTTTATAGTTCATGTCAAGTTTTGTTATTTTTTGTTTTTTTAAGAATACAAAGATTCTCTTATCACAGTTATTTTCTTTTAGGTCATTGTTTATCTGAAAATTTTTATGTTCGAGGAGATGGTACCAGAGCATATTTCTTTACAAAAGGTATGTTTATCGATAAGGGAAAATAATTAGCTGTAAAAACTCTCTTTGGTTATTATTTGCAGGGAGAAACTCAAAAGCCTGAAAAATGAGGCTTCAGTAGTTGATTAAACATTGGATGTCCTCATACTTTGGTGACTATAACTGTTCTATATAAAACAGTTGAAAATGGCTTGTTTGCCTTTTAATCTTTTTCCTGTTGAAATTGCTTTAAAGAATCACTTGTTTCATCCTCATGCCCAAATGAAGGTGTAGTCTGTTCCATTTTACTGAGCTAACTGAGGTTAGCCCAGTACCTACAAAAAAATTGATGGCAGGCCACAGCCAAAGAAGGGTATTTGATTTTAAGAGTCCATAGAAAATTACTTATCTTTTATCAATTTCTTATTTTAAAAAAGCATTTAAAATTAATCTTGCGTTCAAGGACTTTCCCCAAACTTATGTGAGTACTTTTATAATGTGCTGTTTGGGGTCTCTGCAACCAACAAAAACTCAAACAGGGTGCACCTTTCAAAATATTGAAAGCTGCAACCAATAGTGTTCTGTGTCTGTTTATACCTGCCGTGTCAAACTGTTTGTACTTGGTGTATTTGTGTGAAGTAGAAGAAACCCACTTGGTTTCACAGGTGTCCTTCACTAATTTGTACTAGAGGGGTTTCTTGATATAAATAAAATTTAGATGGCCCATCATTCCATTAATGTTCCAGTGTTCCTGAATGCCCCTTCCCCCCCTTCCCCCAGTCACACATCATACATTTGACTGTAATTTTCGTCTTGCAGAGGAAGTCTACAATATGTTCTGCAAGGCTGGGTTAGATGAGAAGCAAAATCTGGTTGATCGTCGCTTACAAGTTAATAGGAAAAAACAGGTGAAAATGCACCGAGTGTGGGTTCAAGGCAAATTCCAGAAACCATGATACTTCACTTGACTCAAAAAAGCTCCAAATTGGTATTTTCACTCCTTTCTCATGGCTGAATTATGTACCACATTAAGGTACAAACCAGAGGATTAAACTATTCTGTGACTTCTGTAAATCTTTCATTTTTGAAAAGACAGAAGAAAAGAAGAGAATTTGTATATCCTGCTGTTTGTCATGGGTGAGCTCTTTGTGTGTTTTAAGCATAAGTAGGTGATTTGGAAGATTGCAATATATTGTGTGTTTTCAAAATTTAATATGCTCAAGCTTGTTTGGGTTAATTATGTCTAACCATTTTGTTTGTTCTTTGAATTTTATAAGCATTCAATTAAATTGCAGATGTAAGTCAGATGATTCTGAGAAACCATAACCTGTCATTTTTCAGAAGTGGAAAAAAGTCATCTACTTTATTTATACGTTAGTTGAACACAGTTGAACTCTCCTCCGTTGTTATCTGATAGTAGAGAGGCAGCTTACCTTGTTTGTAAGGAAAGTCACAAGACCAAGATGAAGGTCTGTTGTTGTCTGTTTTCCCCAAGACTTTTTTTTTTTTTAATTCAGAGCCTAATGTCTAAAGTAGAATTTTAGTTTCTCTTTCCTTTCCTAAAATTGGGGAAGTATGACCCATGCTAACATTATTTTCAGGCTATTCTTGGGTGTACAAGTTGTTGTAAGCTCTCTTTAAGACAGCTGTTATACCCAAGAAAACTCTTAAATTGTAGTGATTAAAAATTTATTTACCCCCTTGCCTCAAAAAAGGATGTAAGTTGGCTTGCAAATTGCACTTTGTAAAAATGGAGTTTCTAAGATTGGTCTTTCATTCATTATACAGCATTTACTGAGTACTTACATTGTGCTGAATTATATGGAATAATACAATAAATAAAGACCTAGCCCTGTCTTCAGAAAGCATAAATAGGATCCAGCTGCCAAAGCAAAATATGTACATCCCAAGCCTCTAAACCATGATCTAAGATAATATATGAGCAAGTACCCAAATGGGGAGCTTATCAGCTAGTAGATTTTGATTATAACCCACAGAAATCTGGAAAAAATGGACAATCTCTTGAAAGGACCACCTTTGGGATAATTCAGTTCCAACTATTTTTCCTTTTTGAATTCACTTAAAATTCACTTTCTTGAAAGACTGTGATTTGTCCCATTTGGGTCATGGATTCATCTCTTGACAGGCTGTGGCAGGGCAGCTTAATTGATGGTGCCACAAGAATGTATGGAATGGAGGAAAGTGTCTCAAAGGAAATTCAAGACACTTATCTAAAAAAAGAGGGGAGGGGCCTGGCCTGCTGGCATAGTGGTTAATTTCGTGCGCTCTGCTTCAGGGGCCGAGGGTTTGCCGGTTGAGATCCCGGGCGTGGACCTACACACCACTCATCAAGCCATGCTGTGGCAGCATCCCATGTGGAAGAACTAGAATGACTTACAACTAGGATATACATCAATGTACTGGGGCTTTGGGGAGAAAAAAAAAGAGGATTGGCAACAGATGTTATCTCAGGGCCAATCTTCAAAAAAAAAAGAAGGTGGGTCTTAGGCTAGTCCTTAAACATGTGTTCTCAGAAGACTGTGAGAAGACAAGTCTGTTTAGTATGGGACATTCGTGATTCAGAATAATGGAGAAAAGATGGGGAAGGGGTCAGCTTTTGGAGGCTTGAATAGAGGACACATTGGGTTCTAGTCTCTAAACTGGAGCCATCTGAGGTTTGTTTGTTTCTGTTTTATCCTATCTATGCCATGTTATATATGTATTTAGAGAGATTGAGGAGTTGTCTATAGGACAGAATGCAGTGAGGTCATAGGTCAGGGGCAAGGAAGACCACAAAAAGGTTTTTGCATATACTTGTCTTGGTAGGAAGTCCTCAGAAGTACAATATCAAGGCTTCTGTTTAAACATGCATCAGTCAGTAAATGTAAAAGTTAAAATCTGCCTGAGACTCTGAACTCAGTTGTATTTCATAATTAAGGTGTACATTTAAAAGCCAAACTAGTAATGAAAGTATTACATACAAGGGCGGTTAGTTAAGTTAATGTTGCTATGGGAACCCCAGCAGATCTTCTTGTGTCTCAATTTAAAAATCGTGGCCCAAGGTGGTTTTAAAAACAACAGAAGGTAAAATTATTCTCACATTCTCACACATGTAAATTGTACTGTCTCTCTCAGTCCTAAATAGCAGATTCAAGCCAGCCTCTTGACTGGCACGGTAAAATTCAGCCTCGTGTCTTTCTATAATGTTTTACAGCATGTAGTTAACCTTTAGAAACTTCAAAAATACATCAACCAAATTTGGACTGTGAGACTCAAACTGGGCTCTTTGGGTCTCTGTCTAGCATAGATCTCCTATTCCACGTGTCTGCTCAGTAGGGCCATTTCTAACAGGGTCTTCTGCTTGTTTGGTCAGTCTTTCTCTGGCTTAGCCTGCCTGGATCAACCCCCTACTTAGAGTGTGCTGCTTGGCAAAGGAAAAAAGAGAAAGACTTGATTTGGAATATTCCCTATAGATATTAAGAAATCATGAAGTGTTGCAAATGTATCTGTTTGGGTATTAAAGTATTTGATAACTGCATGAAATTCTAATTTTCCCTTCATATCCATAAAACTAGGACCAGTTAGTTAGGTAGAGTTTGATATTTAAAAATTCATCTTCTGAGGGAGCTTAATTTCAAAAGGACCATTTTCTTTCTAACAGAAAAAGATATGTTCCTTCATCTTCTTATAATACAGAGACAATGGAATATGCTATATTGAAAATGCACCCTCCATTTTTCTCCATTTCTAAAAATTCACTTTTGAGCATTTTCCAAATGTAAAAAGTCTCACACACATGAACTCTTTCAGAAGGTTGTGAGGAAGCCAAGGTAACAGTGTCTATTATTAAAAATTTTGCATACAGTATGACACATTTGTCGTATTGAAACACTCAGTTAATGTTGACTTCTGAGAACTTATGTGCTTTGTTTTTCTCAGTTTCACATGCTTTGTCTCTAAATTATGAACACATTCAGGTTTCTACCGTCATGCAGTTTAAATCGTTGCTGTACGTTTCATGTACTCTAGTTTGTACATGAAAATTCACCTACGTACAAAGAGCTGCCCTCCTGGGCATTCAAACCATGTAGACTGTTAAACTTCGGATAACTTAAATTCTTGTTCCAAAACTCCTATGGTATACTCCTATGGTTTTTCCACTCATCAAAGCCAAGTTCTGAAGCCTGAGTATATCACACATTGTTACTTCTAATGGGTTTTAATGTTTATTATGCTCCTCACAAGTGCAGATAATTTCACATTTGCATCACTAATAGACCTTTTCCAGAGCCTCTGCTCCTTCTGCTTCCTGCTTCTATTAGTCATCAGTAGACGACATGTTGACATGGGTATTTTTCCCCCTGCTCGTGAAGGCTTTGTACCTTCTAAAGCACTGAATATATGTGAGGTGTTTTCATTAATAACAGCATTTACAGTCTACAAAACAGCATGCAGAGTACTCCAGCAACAGAAACCATCTCAATGGTTCTATGAGACCTTGTGAGAAAGACACTAAGATGCCACGGAAAAGTATTGCCTTGGAGTCAGACAGGAAGCATAGGTCCTAGTTCTTGTTGAACTGCTTAGCTACTCTTAATTTAGCTCTGAATGCCAAATCTTTTACATACTATACTTTTATATACTACATTATTCCCTCATTTAATCCTCAAACTCCTAGGAATTAGTTTTTATTATAACCATTTAACAGATGAGACTGGGGCTCTGAGACATTGGGTGACTTGCCCAGGATATCACTGCGAGTTAGTTGCAGAGCCACAATTTGGACCCAGAACGGTCTGATTCCAAAACTTCTACTCTCATCAGTGTACTTTTAATTGATAGACTCAAGTGCTGCTCAGAAAGCTTCTGGAGAAGAAAGCAAGCTCCTGAATCAAGCAGAGAATTATAGCAATGGGTGGGAGTTTAGATCAGATGATCTTCAAGGTGACAGCTCATTCTAGATCCAGTGATTCTATGAAGAAAGTAGGTTGCACTTGTCCACAGTTGTTACAACTGGGAAGGAAGAGAAGGAAAGGACCCGAGAGGAATGACAAAGTAAAAGCTTTCAATCAGTTCTTTTTAGCATTCTGCATATGTTTACTTCTTCTTCTGCCCTACCCCCTTCAGGCTTCAGCCTTCCGCCTTCCACTTGGCTTCCCTCCAAGCAAGCAGAGCACCCATCACTTTCATACTCCTCACTTAAGGAAAAAATCAGTCTGTACTGCAACAGGGGAAAAAAGCCCTTAAAATGTCTTCAGAGGGATTCAGCTCCAGCATAATCTAAAATAGGTGAATTCAGGGAGTGTCAATAATAAAATATGAGTGAAAACATCTTTATTTAAAACATTGTATGTACATTAATGCCACATTAATGCCAATTCAAGCATGAAATGTTGAGCATTTCTTGGAATAGGGTTTGGGATTTGAGAGGCACAAAGGTACCTGCAAGATGGCTTTGGTGTAGTTACAAATATAAATAGAAGTAAAATAACAGTTGCATCTTCATTTATAATGAATCTATATTGTGTCCTCAAAGCTACAGAGGAGAGTGGATGCCAAAATCTGTCGTTCATTAACATATGCCTTAAATGACAGGGAAGAGGTGTTGAAGACAAAATTACTTTTTCCTCCGAGTATGAATCAGCAGCATGCACTAACAAGCAAGTAATAATAGTTCTGCGTGTGAGTGCCTACAGAGGGTAAGAAAAACAGCATCAAACTGAAAATGCAAGTGCACCTGCAGGAGAGGCCCAGGAGGCTCAGAGCACGTTCCCATGAGCACCATCCTGAAGTGTCTCAGAGCACAGTGACCCCAACTCTGGCAAGTCGGGTTGGCATGAGATGGATGGAGCACATTAAAACCTCCAGATGGTCAAAGACAGCCCACCCTCAGCTGCCCCTGGAGCCCGTCAAAGGCGAGCTACAAGGCAGCACTACTTGGCCAAGAGTTTGAAACAGCTGCTTTAGATTCTATAGTGCATGTGGTTTCACAGCCACTTAACCTTTACTAAGGAACAGCTAGAGGCAGGTGAATGAATAAATACGCGTTAACATTACATGAGGAGAAAAAATCAATACTTTAGGAGCACATGGACTTCAGATAGTCACAAATAGTGTCCAGTTAGCTGTGTCCTTGGCATCCTAGTGATTTGTGTCTTTATCTTTGATTTTCTCCAGCAGATAGGCACTAAATAGAGCCCGGGCCCCAGATGTTACGTACCAAATTAAGTGAGCCATTGATTACCTACTAAAAAGCCCCAAGCATCCTCTCTCCTACTTGGTTTTATGAGGTTTGATCCAGGAAAACTATGAATTTTGTTATGCTTATACGAATTCTTTGGCAGTGTTTTCAACTCATTGCTGCTTTATGTGACATTTCCTAGTTCGTTGCAGAAAAAGCAGAAATTAATTTTTTCCTCAGTTAGTCTTTATACGTCAATTATCGATTGTTTCAGAAAACAGTGGGGAATGGCCCTTCAGGTCTTTAAGCCTTTTTCGTTGGGGAAAAAGCACTAAAACTGTGTGACTTCCTAAAATTAATGATGAGATGCTGTTGAGTCACTTGCTGTGTCATTAGTTTGTTTTTTTTTTTTTTTTAATGCTGTGTGCTTACCACAAGCAACACTACGCAGTTGCTGCCTCATTTCTCTCACCTCTGGCCTCCCAAGAGTCGCATGTCTTTCTCCTGAGGCTGTCCTGCCACACAGAGTGTTTGGCGTAAAGAATGTGATAGCTCTCCATACATCTTTAGTTACCCCACTCCCTCAGGTGAGCTGAGACAGCATCCCCTCAAAGCAGCATCTGGAGCTCGCACTGAAAATCACCTGAAAGAGAATGGCTGAAATTACCAGTGTCACAGGCGACACTGTAACAAGGAAATTTCTGTCTCGAAGGATAATTGTGTTTCTCATTGTTCATACTTCTTCCTTCACAGCCCTCATTTATTTTAATGTATATATTCCACTTTGACTCTCTAGAAGATATTTTTAACGTTTTTTTAAAAATCCAAATGACAGATGAAATTCAAGATCCAGAAAAGTATTTATTCTATTTATCCTTTCCATGAATGTACTCTTAATCAACCAGTCTTTCTGAGCATCTCTTCATTTGCAGCTTTGTTTCCTAATAGAACACTTGGGCTCTGGAGATTGGTGAGACAAAGCCTCATTATAACCATCCTCTTTTTACTCCCATTTCTTATATACTTTCTCTTCCTAACTCACTCTCCAGGTGCTTCTTTCTCTTGCCAAATAGTGCAAGGAAATACTTTTGCAGATCTTTTGTTTACTTTAGAAAAAACACTGATCCAGGCTTTCCCATTCGGGAGTGCTGCTCATTTCCTGACTGGCCTTTAAAGTTTGGCTCAGTAGCAACTTGGGGATTTGTTTTCTATGCAGAGTGAAAGGAGCTGGATGCCCAGCGGCCCCCGCCATGCTGGAATGAGAATTAAGTTCTGCTCATTCCCTGGATAAGCAAGCTAACATTTTCCTCATAGATTTGTTTTCCATTCCTCAAGGTTTTCATGTTTAGTCATTTAGCTTTGGCTTTTTAAAAGACATTTTAATAGAGTTGTTTCTCCTCCAAATGCATGCAGAAGCTGATCATGTATACAGGGAAACTCACAAGAATAATGAATTTGCTGTTTGCTGTTTTTCACCTACAATACGATGTGCCACATGACACATTCAGGGCTTACCCCTACTCCAATTCCATTACCAGTTGCCTGGCCTGGTATAAGAGGACTGTAACACCAAAGGAATTTGGCATGGGCTACCTCACTTTCTAGGTCCCCAAGACTGCTGAGTTAATGAAGCTTTGGTTATTACCCAGTTGAACATTTTCTTATTTCGTGTAAGTTTTGTAAATCTTTTGTGCTTTCTGCTCTTTGGCACATTTACATTAAATTTGATTCTAGTTATGTAATTATCTATACTATAGTTATGTTTATATATGAATATAAGTTACTCTTGGTTCATCCTACCTTGGGGAATTTATTCACAGTTTGTTATGAACTCAGTAACTTTCCAAAGAAAAGGGCTTTCTAAACCTGGAGGCTATACTTCTATATATTAATGCATTTTTACATTAAAAGATGTTTGGACTAGGGGCTGGCCCCGTGGCCGAGTGGTTAAGTTCGCGCGCTCCACTGCAGGCAGCCCAGTGTTTCGTTGGTTCGAATCCTGGGCGCGGATATGGCACTGTTCATCAAACCACGCTGAGGCAGCGTCCCTCATGCCACAACTAGAAGAACCCACGACAAAGAATATACAACTATGTACCGGGGGGCTTTGGGGAGAAAAAGGAAAAAATAAAATCTTTAAAAAAAAAAAAGATGTTTGGACTAGAAAAATTGAATGATAAAAATAGAAAACACTGACTAAGATCTTAACTACATCGGGGGTGGACACTGTCTTTATTTAAGGACTTAATCTGTAATATAAAGTAAGATGGCAAATAAAATACCATATTCAGGGGAGGGGAGGTACAGACAAAGACAAAGCTATTGGCGTAGACAAGGTCCAGTTGAGGAAGCATACCATGTCAGTATGGTGACAAGGAATCTAGGGTCAGTGACTCCTATAAAGCTCAGCCAGGCACAGACAGTCACCACTAGGAAAGGCTACCAGCAGAAGCAAGCCACACTCTGGCTTAGTTAAAGTAGGCAGTACAGACCAAATACTGCTCCAGTGACCCAAAGAAAAATACAAGGTCAGAGAAGATTGTAGCAAGAGTGACTTGTAACTGAATCTCAGAGAACTGGACTATAAACTTTAATGCCCCCTGGCCTAACTCAGGAACAGCCAAAGAAAGAGCCTTAACTGAACCTTGGGAATAGGAGGACTGCAGAAGCCATGAGCTTTTTTCTGCTGACCTGACTTATACCACAGAAATGGCTAGAAAGACATTTTGTTCTTGATACATTTTAGTAGAGCAAAGACTCACCTTTATCTGATTCTTCCTTTTGATTTCAGAGCCCTTGTGTTTGTTTTCCACCACCTATGTCTTGAAGTATGAATTTATTGATCTTCATAAACCTGGAAAGATGGGGCACAGTTTTAGGAGAAACATACCCAGAGACATGCAGGTAGAAGGGGACATTGGCCAAGCCAGAAGATCACCCTCATTCCCCATTGTGATAGAGGAAGATCTAGCTTCTACTTTGCAGAAGGGAACAGATTAGGTATCAGTATAATGGAGTCACCAAGTGATTCAAGATCTGCTGACTCTCTGCAAGAAAATTAATGGAGGCACATGAAGAATGCAGGCCAGAATAGCCTACGAGAAAAGACCACAATGTGCAATCACCACCATCTGGTGAGATTTGAAAGAGTCTCAGAAAATATTATCCCTATGTTCCCTGCCCAAATTTTAAACCAACTGAGAGAGACTAAGGTGTCAACAGATGAAGATTAAAATGTGAGCTTAATTACTGATGAAATTGATACTGCAGAAAATGACTCAGGATACATCAGAACAATTGCGTTTCTAATACTGAACCCCAGAATCAAGACCCACAGCTGGACAGCCACAGGACCCTACTCCTGGGGTTCTGCCCCTGTAAAGCCTTTTTACAGAGTAGCTGGCTTCCGAGAGAAAGAGTGAAGAAGGGCTAGCTAAAACATGCCTTAATTCATCTCCCAAATTCACTGATTAGATAAGTCACTCTACCTCTCCCAGGAATGAGGAGGATGGGACTAAAGAGGATGGGACAGCATACACCAGTTGCTGTCTCTCCACATGGCAAGAAACAACAGGAGTAGGAATTACCTAAACCCCACATATACGGACGCAAGAGTAATGTGGAGTGGATTCTACTTTGTCTCTTTGTCACCTAGTGAGTAGTCTTCTCAGATAGATACACTGTCAGTGGTTCTTCACCATTTACCTATAAGCCTGTGGCAACTTACCTGGTCAGTGATCATTTGCCGTAGTGATGGATGGAATCTGCAGGGTATGCACTGACACTTGTACGTGGTTGGAATACTGGGAACTGCAAACAAAATGAATTTCCAAAGTTATAACCAGTGACTTATTGTGGGAACCCTATTACACTGAAATCTTTACTGGACTGCTAAATAAATATTAGACTAGCAACTCTGCCGAGCACCATTTCTACACTGACTCACAAAATGAATAGCTGGCAGCCAGCGAGTATCAGCCACATGTCAGATACTGCTCTAGGTTTGGAGAATGAAGGGATGCACAGGAAAAAGTAAAGATAGACGAAATACAAGGCCAAGATTTTTATAAGATTCAACAGATATAAACTTACTCAGTTTCTCTTACTTACCTTGTCAGACTGGGAATGAAACAATTCACAGACCAGCACCCGCCCACACACCACACCTTGAGTGGCTGTGCTCAAGCAAAAACTCGCCTTTATCTGATTCTTGCACATCACAGTGTCTGTCCTGCTTTGCCTTCTGAACCCTGTTGTCTCTTTTCACCTCAGAGTGTACAGTGCCAGGACCTGGGCTCTTGCACCCTAGAAAATGTTTTGTCCAGGTGCTCAGTGCTTTTCCCTAGTATCTTTTTCACACCAATAGCTGTATTAAGCACACAAAACCACACCTCACCACCCACCTCTCACCAGGGCTCCTGGTGATCATCGTTCCTTTTATTTGTTTACTTTTTAAAATTTGACTTTTTGTGAATATGTGTGAAATAGTTTCTATGCTGACTTAAAATGGTAAGGGAGATGATTCTATTCTTTTGTTGAAGTCAAAATGTGTGATTTTTTCCCCCACTGAACGGTATTTTAAAGGTTGGGTTGGTGCCAAACTCAAGGAACATGGAGAACTTGGGGAAAGGCCAGAGGCAGATAAAAGATTATTAATAGTTTGTTTTTAAGGGCCATGATTAAAGGCTGAAGAAAATGTGTTTATTTACCATAAAAGAAGAGCACACTAGAAGAGGAGAATGATAGCTTCCAGGTAGAAACAGGTAAAAAGTATTCTCAAAGAAGAAATGTGGAACCCATTTGGAATCCTGGCTTCGCTACTGCTGGTTGTATAACCTTAAGCAAGACACTTAGCATCTCTGAGCCTCAGTACCCTTAACTATAAATTGGAGATGATATTGTTTACCTGAAGATTGTTGCAAGGACTAAATATAATACACATCAAGTGCAAGGCATGATGCCTGGAGATGACTGGTGCTCAATAAGTGGTAATTAATATCAGTATTAATAGATTTTTTTAATAAAGGATAGTGATCAAGTCTTTGTCTCTTTTGAGGAGAGAAGGAGAAATGCACTCTTCTGCAATTTAAATTAGCCATAGGAAATGATTCCTAACTATGAAGAGTCAAGTTTTCTTATTTTAGAAAGTCATTGCTGTTTCCATGGCTTATGTTCAATTCAGTTCAAACATATTAAGCGTCTACTGTGTGCCAGAAATTGTGCTGGACACTGAGAATACTGGAATGAATAAGACTTGGCCCTTGCTCTTTAGATGCCTATGACTTAGGATGGATGCCCATTTGTCTGAGATGTGGTAAGTATCTCCTACTTAAATCTCTTCGCTCTAGCTGACCTCCACCATTTGACTACCAAAGTCTACCCAACTCCATCTTATCAATTGGCATCCTCATTTTTGAGAACTTTTTCAAGGTTCTCCATGAATAAATCTAGTCATATCCTACCCAGCAAAAACCAAACAAAGCATGTGAAACAAGTCCTCAAAGTGTAGCCCTTGCATCACATATCCTGATGTCCAAGGTCACTTTTAATAATGCTGCCCATACCTCTACACAGATCTCTTCCTGTCACAGCATTTAGGGCTTCCACTCATAATACCTCTCAGCGCCTCTCAGCACCTCTCACCATAGTCCATCCAACTGGTCACAATTGAGATGAGATCTGTGCTGCCTTCAAGAGATCAGCAAGACTCCCCCTAATAGTGCTACAAAGCGTCACCTCATGCATCATGCACCATTCATCTGAATTGGTCATCCAAGCAAGGAACCTGATCTGGCTCACCTCTTGTCACAGTCATCACTTGATCCTCAGGTAAACTCAAATACTAGCCCCTGTGGAGCCCAGAAATAAACCCTTGCATATATGGGCAAATGATTTTTGAAAAGGGTGCCAAGACCATTCAATGGGGAAAGGACAGTCTTTTCAATAAACTGTATTGGGAAAACTGGGTATCCACATGCAAAAGAATTAAGTTTAACACTTACTTTATACCACATAGAAAATTAACTTGAAATAGATCAAAAATTTAAATGTAAGACAAAACTCTTACAAGAAAACATAGGGGGAAGCTTCATGACATGGGATTTAGCAATGGTTTCTTAAAATATGACACCAAAAGCATAGGCAACAAAAGAGAAAACAGATCAGTTGGACTATATCGAAATTAAAAACTTTTGTACATCAAAGGACAAAATCAACAGAGTGAAAAGGCAACCCACAGAACAGGAGAAATCATATATTTGAAAAGGGGTTAATATCCAGAATATATAAAGAACTCCTACAACTCAGCAACAAACAAACCACTTAAAAACATGAGCAAAGGACTTAAATAAACATTTCTCCAAAGATATACAAATGGCCAGTAAGCATATCAAAAGATGTTCAACATCACTAATCAAAACCACAGTGGGATAGCACCTCACACCCATTTAGGATGGCTACTATCAAAAAACAGAAAATAAGAAGGGTTGCTGAGGATGTGGAGAAATTGGAACATTTGTACATGGTAAATGAGAATGTAAAATAGTGCAGCACCAGTGGAAAACAGTATGGTGGTTCCAAAAAAAATTAAAAATAGAGTACTGTAAGATCCAGTGATCTCACTTATGGATATATATCCAAAAGAATTGAAAGTAGGGACCCAAAGAGATATTTGTACATCCATATCCATAGCAGCATTATTTGTAATAATCAAAAGGTGGAAGCAACTCAAGTGTCCATCAGTGGATGAATGGGTAAACACAGTATGGTAACATAAATACAAAGGAATATTATTCATTCTTAAAAAGGAAGGAAATTCTGACACATGCTACAACATGGATGAACCTTGAGGACATTATGCTAAGTGAAATGAGCCAATCACAAAAGGACATATGCAGTATGATTCCACTTATTTGAGATACATAGAATAGTCAAATTAATAGAGACAGAAAGTAGAATAGTGGTTGCCAGGGGCTGGGGGAGAGGGAGTATGGGAAGTTATTGTTTAACAGATACAGAGTTTTAGCTTTGCAAAATGAAAAGAGTTCTGTGGATGGATGGTAGTGATGGTAGCACAACAGTATGAATGAACGTACTTAATGCCACTGAGCTGTATACTAAAAATGGTTAAGATGGAAAACTTTATGTTAAATGTATTTTACCACAATTTAAAAAAAAATACCAGCCCTTTTGTTCAACCTGGCCTTCCAAAATCGTGAATGTGCTTGCGTTCTATCTCTGACTCTCTGCCCTTCCCACCCACTTGTCACATAGACCACTGTCTCCCGCTGTTCCCCACTATGCCCAGCCCACTTGGACTCGACCTGGCATTTTGCATACACTCTCATTGCCCAGTCCCAGGAGAAAGGGGTTAAGTACGAGAGATCCTGAGCTCCTATCACCACAGGACCTTCTCATAACCTGCACCCTTAAGTATTCTCCAGGATCATCACAACCCTTCAACAAGCAAACCTAGAAAAGTTTCAGCCCTTCTGCCAACCCTGGTGGTTGGGACATGGGTAAGGGAAGAGGGCCTGAAGCAGAGGTGTTCCGTTTGGCTCTCCCCACAGTGTGCTGGCACGACATAAAAGAACACCAGCGTTTGTTGAGGGCCTTAGTTTGGAATTGCAGGCACTACGTTTGTTCCAGCTCTCCAGCCTCCTGCCTTCTGACCAAAGTGTTCATTTCCCTTTTTCTGATCTTGCATGCCCATTCAGAGTTCATGCTCATCTTCTTACCTATTACTTCAGCTTCCCTGCTATTTCAAACCAAATATCCCTCCAACTGTGCTGCCTCAAGCTTGGTCCTAGGAAATTTCACTCCCTGCAGGCCCTTCTGGACAAATATGACATGACTAGAAGGCACATATTGCAAACCTGGGAGGTAGGGGGCAATAAAGAAAGGTCCATGCTACCTATTTCAGTATTTCCTTGACTTTAAAGAATATTCACATTAGGTGACCAGGTTAAAAGTTTTAGTTGTATAAAAAGAGGCCATATACACTTTCTATTCACCCTTTTTTATTAAAAAGTTCCTTATTTTGTTAGTTGATTATCTCTGCCCACTCTATTCTGAAATTAACCACCTATCTTAGTTTGCCTAGATCCTTTCTGTACTCAGGTGCTTTGCACATTAGCAGCATCAGCATCACCAGAGGAGGTTGTTAAAAATTCATAATCTCAGGCCCCACCCTAGACCTGTCAGATCAAGATCTGCATTTTAACCAGATCCCCCATTAATTCATATGCACCCTAAAACTAGAACTGTTCTAGAAAGTTTCTAACTGTCCCCATTGGAACGATGGATCTCTACCTGGGCTTTTCATTAGAAGCACCTGAGAAACTCTTAAAACATATTGATGCCTTGGTTCATTGGTCCCACCACCAGATTCTGATTTCATCCATCTACGGGGGCTATAGGCATTTGAGTGTGTCTGTTTTATTCTCACGGAGATTTTGATATTTAGCCAGGGTTGAGAACCACTGAGTGTGACTTAAAGGAAAATATCATGGAGAATTCCATGAATTTTGAAGTGCTTTAGAGCTGTAAAAAAGCAGAGTCAGATTGTTAAATTTGAATAGGTTTCTTAACCTAAATATATAAATATTAACCTGAAACTACAGATTGTATGTGTAATCGATTTCTCCTTAAAAGTCTTCCTCTTTTATTCCTTGTTTTTCTCTTATTTTCTGTTTCCTCAGTCCTTAGAGTGTCTCAACAGCTCTCTTAATTTCTGTTAAATGGTGTCTGGGGCTTTCCTCCACGCCCAAGGAGAGGGCCATGCTTCCATCCTAGTGCCAAAGCTGGTGCTGTTTCCTGCTGCTGCTGAAGGCTCAGGTATAGGGTTCTGGTGGGAGCAGCCATCACTATCATTTTGGCTGCTGGTGCTTTGTTCTCTTAATGTCCCCAGAGACTCACTATGCTAAAGCCACTCTGCCCAGGCATGTTTGAATCCCAATAGTGAGCATGTTATGGCCTCAAGTTGTCGTTTTACACGCTCCTTGCAAATCAGCCTTGTGGGCTTGACATACCAACCTTCTCCCACAACTGGAACAACTTGGTATCCCCAACCAATTTGCAACTTCCAAAATTTCTTTAGCCTCTTCCCATGTTTTTTCGTTTTTCATCTGTCCTTTCAGAGAGCCCAGCCAGAATCTGTCCTAATCTAAGTGGGTTCAAGAGTAGAGAGCTTCACCTGCCAGGTGAGTCTCACTTTTCCTGAGACATGCTCTTCCTTTGTGGTCACAGGAGAGTAGCTGAGGGCTTCTCTGCAGGGCTTATGTAAGCATTTATGTATTCACCCATAGTCTTCATTTCTATCCCAGAAACCAGTTTTTAAGAGGTTTAAATAGATTTTTTAGTCTGTCCATGTTGGAAAACATTTTCTAAAAATGCTTGAAAGTGAAATTCAATTTAATTGATTTATCAAATCTTAATTGAATTCCTGCTCTTACCATCGCAGGAAAATAACTAGCAGTTTTCCCATTGTTATTGAAATACTCATCTTCTTTATAAATATTTTGACATTTTTTAAATGCCAAAAATGTGTGTGATGTGTACTATACAGTCAAGAATTAGGCAGGGCTCTTGTTTTGCATAAAGCTTATTTCAGGTGGGGAAAGGAGGCAGTTGATGTTGCAGATAAGAAAGTAAAATTAGGCTAAAATAGTCATTTTTATTAACATGATATATTTCAAGATAGGATCCTAACAATTTAATTTCTCTGGGAGAAATGTACCCCAAATGATTGTGAGTCATTTTGGGGCTGTAAAAGTTCTGGCTCCTAATTAAATATATGTCATTGAGCAAGTCAATCTTTTCCTGCCTCAGAGTATTTATCTATAAAATTAGGAAGTTGTACCAAGAGTCTGATAAGGTCCCTTCCAGCTCTGAAAGTCAATGATTCTATGAATTCTCAGCTAAATTAAGTATTATCAAAAGGCTTTTTACAAGGGCCGGCCCAGTGGCTTAGCAGTTAAGTTTGTACATTCCACTTCAGCAGCCAGGCTTCACCAGTTCAGATCCCGGGTGTGGATGTACACACTGCCTATCAAGCCATGCTGTGGCAGGCATCCCACATATAAAGTAGATGAAGATGGGCACGGATGTTACCTCAGGGCCAATCTTCCTCAGCAAAAAAGAGGAGGATTGGCAGCGGATGTTAGCTCAAGGCTAATCTTCCTCAAAAAAAAGGCAAAAACAGCACCTTCTATTTTTTCCCAACTCCTGGTTTTGCCATCATATAGAAAACAACAGAAATAAAGGCAATTAAAAATAGAAAAAAAAGAACTTAAAATTATGCCATCCTAACATCTCCAGTGTTTTCATTTTATGTTCCATTCTGGTCCTTGAACATATGTACACATAATTTTACATAATTGCAACCATAAAATAGGTAAAATTTTATATTTGGCTTACTTCACTTAACGTTACATAACTTTTTATATTACCGCTATCACTCATAATTATAGTTTAAATGACTACATGATATTTCATTTCATTGATGTACATTGTTTACTTAAGTATTTCCTATGTTTGGAAATTTAGATTGCTTTCAGTATTTGCTAACATAAAGAATGCTGCAACAAACTTTTTATTTATACGACCTTTTTTTTTTAAAGATGAGCACCTGAGCTAACATCTGTTGGCAAACTTCTTTTTTTTTCTCCTTTTTCTCCCCAAAGCCCCCCAGTACATAGTTGTAGACCCAACATTCTAGTTGTAGGTCCTTCTGGTTCTGCTGTGTGGGACGCTGCCTCAGCATGGCTTGATGAGCAGTGCTAGCTCTGCACCCAGGATCCAAACCAGCGAAGTCCTGGGCCGCCAAAGTGGAGCATGCAAATTTAACCACTCAGCCATGGGGCCTGCCCTGACCTTTTCTTTTGAATAACTTTCTTTGAACAAATTTCTACAGATATGATTACTGAGTTAAAGGGAGCCTCTTTACAGTTGTTTCTAAGTATTGACAAATGGCGTTCCTAAAAGCTTACACTAATTTACATTGTTGCCATCATATCTGAGAATGACAGTTTAACCACAGCCTCACCAAACGTGTGATATGAAATAATACTTAATGTCTTAATGCACATTTATTACCAGCAATCTTGAACATTTTTCCATTTGTGATTTCAATTTATCTTCTATGAATTGTCTCATTGTGCCCTTTTCCATCTATCTGGCTGTTGCAACCGTGGATGAGTCACTCAACCTCTCTGTGGCTCTGTTTTCCTTTCTGTAAACAGGATAATAATAGTACCTATCTATAGAGTTGTTGTAAGGATTGAATGGATTTCTAAAGGTGAAGCATATAGAATAGTATATGACACACAGAGAACCTTCCAAAAAATGTTAGTATTAGTGCTAGTAGTAGCATTGGTATTAGTTATCTAATAGGTATTAGTGATTTTCTTTACAATTTATATGATTTCTTCCAGTCCTTGTATAAATGCATACATATCTTTGATTAATTCATAGGAGAGCTCTTTATATATCAGTGTGACTCCTTTGGTCTGCTGGGTTTGGTAAAGTGTTTCCCCCAGTTTGTTGTTTTAATTTCTGTGTTAGTTTTGCTTGCATGTACACAGACACATGAGTGTAAGAGTACGTATTTTCTCACAAGCCCAGAAACAATGTCTATGTCAAAGGGGCAGCTCATAAAAATGTTAACTGCTGGACAGTGCTCAGAATGGCACGCCCAGCTCTGTTGAAGAACTATTCAACCAGGTCATTTAGAAAAATAACAAATAAACAAAACCATAAAGCAAAATCAAACCACATACATATACTCACTTACAAAACCACAACCGAAACAAATCATGTACGTATATGCACATTATAAGCAAACAAAACTGAGGATGTTTTAAGCCGTAGAGATGAAAGAAAGCCAGATGTAAGCCATGGAAATTTCTCTTTAAGAGTAATTGATTCTTTGTGTGTAGTCATTGCCTAATTCCTGGCATGCTGAGATCTAACTTGGACCACTCAGAGGAAAAACAAAAAGGTGGCATCAATAAATTGCCTTTGGGAGTAAAGGAACCTCTTAGAGTCCACAACATCGTGGATGGAAGAGATCCTTAGGGAGGGACGGAAACGCAGCTCAGGATGGCAAAGCCAGCAACGTTCAAGACTAAAGCTAATCATCTTTACAGTGAGTGGAATAGAAGGAAAATGATAAAGAGCAGTAAAAAAATATGAGTAATGGGGGGAACTGAAGAAGCCCACTTAATAGATGAGGGTTGGAAACTATTTAAACTGGATAATACAGTATGTGTTTTGGCTCTGAGGAAACAGAAGTTGAACTTCTGAGGAGTAATCAAGGACTTGGTCTCAAAGTATTTGCAAATAGTGCTGGTATGGAGAACAGATGCTGACATTATTGCCAATGGGAATCGCAATGTGATAGTTGGAGTGAGAGACCGAAAAAAACCACAGGGAATTTTTGTGGAAAGCTCAGCATTGAAAATGATTTATGGTTGATTTAAGAAGGAGACAAGGAAAATAAGGCTGCAGTATATACCATCTGACTGCTGCAGACAAAGGATGTAAACAGCCATAGCTCTCCAGCCTCCTGGAAATCAGAGCTCTGTTCATACAGAAAGGCGCCAGAATGTTTGTCTGAGTTAAGTGCATACTTCTTTTTTAGTATCTAAGAATAGTTATCCTCCTTTCCTCTCCCATAACTGTTTGGGTATCCTTAAAAAACCTCACCAGCTATTAAGCACTATGGAGTCAACCAAAGAAGTCCGTAGGGTACTTTATTACTTGCTAAAGAGGATCAGAGGAACCTCACGTGAGCCCCTACGCTTGTAAGCTGGGAGCTCTATTTTGTCATTGGTATACGTGTGAAATACTTTTGTGATAGAAATTTGGTGGATTCCAGGAGAGTCAGGTGAGTCTTCCAAAATCATCTAACAAAGTATGCTCAGAGGGTAAGTTGAGGCAGAAAAGATGTGACCATTCCTTAATGTCACTTAAGTTATATCCTCCCTTCAAAGGGTAGAGGACCAGCAGTGCCTCTCAGACAGGAAATAAGAACTCTTTGAGCTGTCCCATAGGGAGTCTGCATTTTAAAATAGGACAAGGCAGACATACTTGGCTAAAGGCGGATTTTCATATGAGAGACACAGATTTTGGGGATGTTGATATTGGTCCTTAAGTCCATGGAACCACTAGAGAAATGAGGTTCATACAATAACAATAGATGAAAAACAACAACAACAGAAGAAACCTCTCCAAAGGATAAGAACATTGATTTTTAATATCTGTCCAGTGACAACACTTATTGCATAGCAAAGGAAACAGATTCAATGGGGAAAATAAAGCTGGGCTTTGTGTCCAGGAACCTGAGCCAACTAAGTCAATCAGTGGCCAGATACACATTACCTTAGGAAAATAGATCCAGGTTCTCTCAATGTGTCTGTTTATAGGCATTCTTCTCTTACACGTATCTCACCAGCACCCTCCCCATTATTTCCAAGTTGAGTTTCCTTTGAAAACCTCTCATCCCAGAGCTAGCCCTGACGGCCTAGTGGTTAAAGTTTAGTGCACTCCACTTTGACGACCCAGGCACAAATTTGATTCCCAGGCACAGAACCACACCACTTGTCTGTCAGTAGCCATGCTGTGGTGGAGGCTCGCATAGAAGAACTAGAAGGACCTACAATTAGAATATACAAGTATGTACTGGGGCTATGGGGAGGAAATAAAAATTTAAAACAAACAAACAAACAAAAACTTGTTGTCCCAGAGCCTCTGCTAAGACTGAAGAGATCTATCCAAACCTAGACTAGAATAGCTAGGGAGATCCAAGTGTACCCTAGGTGGGTAGGGTGCCCATCTCAAGTGTAGAGTTAGAGAAGAGCTGATATAGCTAGGGCAGATGGAAAGGTGAAGATTCTCTATCTGCTTGCATTGTCTCCCCCACTCTCATCAGGATCCACTCAAGTGTTACCTATTATACCCTCTCTCTAAACCCCACTAGTAGAAAGAGCTCTACTTCCATAGCATCTTGTGCATAGCACTAATTATGCATTTACTACATTGTTTTGTAATGGTTTGCTTGTCCATCTCTCTGACTGGACTGTCAACTCCATGGTGGTAGGGACAGTATTTTTCATCATTGTATCTCCTGCCCTAACACTGTATCTAGAACTACACCGTCCAGTACAGGAGCCACCAGCTACATGTGGCTATTGAACATCTGAAATGTCACCAGTTCAAATTGAGACATGCTGCAAGTATAAAATACACATTGGATTTTGATGTATGAATAAGAAGATGAAAAATATCTCACTAAGAAATGTTTACATTGGTTACGCATTAAAATGATAATATTTTGAATATATTGAGTTAAATAAAATATATTAAAATTTTATCTGTTTCTTATTACTACTAGGAAGTTTAAAATTATATATGTGATTCCCATTACTTTTTTTTTTTTTGAGGAAGATTAGCCCTGAGTTAACTACTGCCAGTCCTTCTCTTTTTGCTGAGGAAGACTGGCCCTGAGCTAACATCCATGCCCATCTTCCTCTACTTTATATGTGGGACACCTGCCACAGCATGGCTTTTGCCAAGTGGTGCCATGTCTGCACCCGGGATCTGAACCGGTGAACCCTGGGCCGCTGAGAAGCAGAACATGTGAACTTAACTGCTGCACCACCGGGCAGGCCCCCCCATTACATTTTGTTGGCCAAGACTGGTATAGAATATAACAGAGGTTTGTTCAAGTCAGAGTCTTAGCAGAAAAAAGAAGATAGACTTGGTGTTAAACAAAGGACAATTTACAGAAGCATGGGCAGGTTAAGGTTAAGGAAATCCATAGAAGATGCTGAAGCACCAAGAGACTAGCAACAGAGGGAAGCTGTTACACTTAGCCTAAATAAAAGAAGGGCAGGAATTGATGTTACAAGAGCTGGTGAGCACTGGGAGGCATTCAAGGAACACCTAGCAGGAGCTCTCATTATAGAGGTACCTAGTCACTGTCAGAAAACCATGGAACCCAAGCAGGGAGAGAACCTACCTTTGATCCCCTGCTGTGCTCCCCTGGACTCCAGGGAATCAAAACCCAGAGAGCAAGGAATCCTGGATGATGCAGTGCTTCAGGGTCACCTCTCGCCTCCCAGGTCTCTAAGCAGTGCAGAGAATAGTGGAGAATGGATCAGAGCGAAAAGGAGGCAGGGATGAAGAATAACCAGTACAGGGCTCAATAAATGTTAAGTGATTGAATTAAACAAAACTAGCCAATGGGGAGAAAATGGAGGAAGTGATAAATTAATTTTTTTCCACCAGGGATCTTTTTGCAGCAGTGCTTTTCAAACTGTTCTGTGACACAAGAGTTGAATTAATTTACTTTAAAAGTTCCACGGACATTTCTTCCTGTGTTTTAAATACATATATTTCTAACTATTTAAAGTACTCTGCTAGAGAATCTATTCAAAGAAATAATACCTGAGAACTTTTCTAACCTAAGGAAGGAAACAGACATGCAGATACAGGAAGCACAGAGAGCAACAAACAAGATAACCCAAGAGGCCCACACCAAGACACATTATAATTAAAATGTCAAGAATTAAAGAGAGAATCCTAAAAGCTGCAAGAGAAAGGCAACAAGTTACATACAAAGGAAATGCCAAAATGTATGGGATACAGCAAAAATGATCCTAAGAGGGAAATTTATAGCAATACAGACCTACCTCAACAAACAAGAAAAACCTCAAATAAACAATCTAACAGTAGACCTAGAAGAATTGGAAAAAGAAGAACAAAGCCAGCCCAAAATCAGTAGAAGGAAGGAAATAATAAAAATCAGAACAGAAATAAATGAAATAGAGATTAAAAACAATAGAAAAAAATCAAAGAAACTAGGAGCTGGTTCTTTGAAAAGAGAAACAAAGTTGACACACCTTTAGCCAGACTCAGCAAGAAAAAGAGCGAGAAGGCCCAAATAAATAAAATCAGAAATGAAAGAGGAGAGATTACAATGGACACCTCAGAAATACAGAAGATTATAAGAGAATACTATGAAAAGCTATATGCCAACAAATTGGATAATCTAGGAGAAATGGATAAATTCTTAGAATCGTACAACCTTTCAAAACTAAATCAAAAAGAAATAGAGAATTTGAATAGACCAGTAAGGAGATTGAAACAGTAATTAAAAACCTCCCAAAAAAGAAAGAGTCCAGGACCAGATAGCTTCCCTGGTGAATTCTACCAAACATTCAAAGAAGACCTAATGCCTATCCTTCTCAAACTCCTCCAAAAAACTGAAGAGGAGGGGAAGCTTCCTAACTCACTCTATGAAGCCAACATTATCCTGATACTAAAACCAGACAAGGACAACAGAAAAAAAGGAAATTACAGGCCAAAGTCACTGATGAATATCAATGCAAAAATCCTCGACAAAATACTAACAAATCGAATAAAACAATACATTAAAAAGATCATATACCATGATCAACTGGGATTTATTCCAGGGATGCAGGGATGGTTCAACATCCACAAATCAATCACTGTGATACAGCACATTAACAAAATGAAAAATAAAAATCACATGATCATCTCAATAGATGCAGAGAAAGCATTTGACAAGATAGAGCATCCATTTATGTAAAAATTCTGAATAAAATGGGTATAGGAGGAAAGTACCTCAGCATAGTAAAGGCCATATATGACAAACCCACAGTTAATATCATTCTCAATGGAGAAAAACTGAAAGCTATGCCTCTAAGAACAGGAACCAAACAAGGATGCCTACTTTCACCACTCTTATTTAACATAGTTTTGGAAGTCCTAGCCAGAGAAAAAGAAATAAAAGGGATCCAGATTGGAAAGGAAGAAGTAAAACTGTCTCTATTTGCAGATGACATGATTTTATCTATAGAAAACCCTAAAGAATCCACCATAAAACTTTTAGAAATAATAAATGAATATCGTAAAATTGCAGGATACAAAATCAACATACAAAAATCAGTTGAGTTTCTATACACTAACAACGAAGTAGCAGAAAGAGAAATTAAGAATACAATCCCATTTACAATTGCAACAAAAAAATAAAATACCCAGGAATAAACTTGACCAAAGAGGTGAAAGAACCATACACTGAAAGCTATAAAACATTGTGAAAGAAATTGAAGAAGACACAAAGAAATGGAAAGATATTCCATGTTCTTGGATTCGAAGAATTAACATAGTTAAAATTTCCATACCTCATAAAGCAATCTACAGATTCATTGCAATCCTCATCAAAGTTCCAACAACATTTTTCACAGAAATAGAGCAAAGAATCCTAAAATTTATGTGGAACAACAAAAGACCCCCAATAGCCAAAGAAATCCTGAGAAAAAAGAACAAAGCTGAAGGTATCACACTCCGTGATTTCAAAATATTCTACAAAGCTATGGTAATCAAAACAGCATGGTACTGGCGCAAAAACAGACACACAGATCAGTGAAACAGAATTCAGAGGCCAGAAATAAACCCACACATCTATGGACAGCTAATTTTCGACAAGGGTGCCAAGAACATACAATGGAGAAAGGAAGGTCTCTTCAATACATGGTATTGGGAAAACTGGACAGCCACGTACCAAAGAATGAAAGTAGACCATTATCTTACACCATACGCAAAAGTTAACTCAAAATGGATTAAAGAATGTAAGACCTGAAACCGTGAAACTTCTAGAAGAAAACATAGGTAGTATGCTCATCGACATCGGTCTTAGCAGTATATTTTCAAGTACCATGTCTGACTGGGCAAAGGAAACAATAGAAAAAATAAACAAATGGGACTACATCAGACTAAAAAGCTTCTGCACAGCAAAAGAAACCATCAACAAAATGAAAAGACAACCTAACAATTGGGAGAAGATATTTGCAAACCATATATCTGATAAGGGGTTAATATCCAAAATATATAAAGAACTCATACATCTCAACAACAAAAAAACTAACAACAGATCTGATCAGATATTTCAGCCAACAGGCACATGAAAATATGTTCAACATGACTAATTATGAGGGAAATGCAAATCAAAACTACAATGAGATATTACACCTATCAGAATGGCTATAATTAACAAAACAGGAAATAAGTGCTAGGATGTGGAGAAAAGGGAAATCTCACTGGTGGGAATGCAAACTGGTGCAGCCACTATGGAAAACAGTATGGAATTTCCTCAAAAAATTAACAATAGAACTGCCATACGATCCAGTTATTCCACTGCTGGGTATTTATCCAAAGAACATGAAAACGCAAATGCATAAAGATATATGCACCCTTATGTTCATTGCAGCATGATTCACAATAGCCAAGACTTGGAAGCAACCTAGTTGCCCATCAAGGGATGAATGAATAAAGAAAATGTGGTATATATACACAATGGAATACTACTTGGCTATAAAAAATGATGAAATCTGCCATTTGTGACAACGTGGATGAACCTTGAGGGTATTATGCTAAGCGAAATAAGTCAGAGGGAGAAAATCAAATACTGTATGATCTCACTCATAAATAAAGGATAAAAACAATAACCAGCAAACACATAAAGACAGAGATTAGATTGGTGGTTACCAGAGGAGAAGCTGGGAGGGAGGAGGGCAAAAGGGGTGAGTAGGCGCATGTGTGTGGTGATGGATTGTAAATAGTCTTTGGGTGGTGAACATGATGTAATCTACACAGAAATCAAAATGTAATGATGTACTCCCAAAATTTATATAATGTTATTAACAAATGTTACCACAATTTAAAAAATTTTTAATAAAATACTCTGCTAACACACGACATGCATGCCCAAATGTGTTATATATCAAAATTTTAACACATGGGAAACAAGTCACCATCAATTTGTGCTGCCAGGTAAATTTGTTTTTGTGCAAGCATAAAAATAAGAGTCCTCCTGCCTCTTCTGTACTTTTATTTGGATGTCTTAAATGTATCATTAATTAGGAAGGTTTAGGTCTGTATTAATCTTTTATAAAAATTCAGGTCTACACATGTTCACTTACCTAAAATTGTACGCATTAGTTTATCACTGTAGCATATATCCATATCTCAGTGAAATGCCAGGCAAAGTTCAGGCATGTGTATTTGGCCATGTTCTCATGTCTCATCATGTTATATCATTTTACATGTTACATGTTTCTGTGAACATGATATATTTATGTTAAGGAATGTTACAATTGCAGATGTTGTTAGAAATTCTATTTGAAATACACTTCTGGCCATTGCATCTTCTGTTCCCTAGGCCTGGAAGGTTTTTCCTTCAGTTCTTGTTAAGGTTGAGATTATTGTGTTCCTCAATCCTTCCTTTCCTCCTCAAGAACAGCTCTCCTGACCACCTAATATCTTAATTAGGTTCCCCTCCTCATTCTCTATTTCAGCTTTCATAACACTTATCACAATTTGTAACTGTTTTTTGTTTAATTGTCTCTTTATTGGGTTTTGTCTGTTTCCTTAACAAAAATTTAAATCTCATCATTGCAGAGACTAAGTCCCTACTTAGCATGGGTGGGGCACTGTTGTGCAAGCTTTACCTATTTTAATTCATCTACTCACAATAACCTTGTGAGAGTCTTTCTGACCCCATTTTAGAGATGAGGACACTGAGGAACAGAGAGGTTAAATGATCTGATAAAGGTCATGTGACTGTTACATGATAGAGCCAGGATTCAAACCCAAGAAGGCTGGCTCCAGTTCTCTTACTCAGTGGGAACTCAGCAGTACAGCAGCATTTTTTATATTAAAAGCTTCAGACTCTAGGCCCCAAAGTGCTAATTATAATACTGGCTAACATTTATTGAAAGCTTCCTATGGTGCTGTGTTTTATGTGAATTATTGTTATTACAATAACCTTGTAAGATAGGTACTACTATTATCTTCATTTTACAATTGAGGAAATTGAAACCTAGAGAAATTAAGTACCTTGCCAAAGAACATACAGCCAAAAAATGGCAGAATAGGATTTGAACCTCTGCTCTTAACTATGGTGCTGTGTGGCCTGACCAGAATCCTGATTCTGCTATGTGCCACACCTTTCTGTGTCTGGGACTAAGTGTGATTGGACACATACTTACCTATAATTTGGAAGAATATGCACTTGCTGAGCATATCTATGTTCTCTGGATGGAGAGCGGGAGGGCAGGTTTATATAGATGAGTTCATTCTGAGCAGAGATCACCAGGAAACCTTGTGTTTACTCTAATTTGTGTCTTCCTGTCTGCTCCAAATGACATTTGTCTTGGGCCTCCCAAACTGAGGCAGTTTAACATTATCATTTCCCTATGGAAAATCTGGGAAACTCACAAATATGTGGAAATTAAATAACACATGCCTAAATAACAAATGGATCAAAGAAGAAATCGGAAACTACTTTGAGATGGATGAAAATGAAGATACAACATACCAAAACTTAGGGGATGCAGCTAAAACCTCCTATTTACAGAATACCTGGACGTGTTTATTTCTATCTTCTCCTTCACTTGATTCACTTTCTTATCTGTTTAATCAACACTTACTGAAGGCCAACTCTGGGCCAGGCACTGTGCTGAGGTTTGGAGACACAGATGACCAGAACACGGTCACAGTCCCTAGGAATTAGCTAGACAGATGGAGCACATAATGGTTACGCCAATTGGTTAAATGCTTACACCAGGACTCTAGTCAGCAAGGCCAGAGGAAGAGTGCTATTCTTTTGGTCTGTTACTATCTGATTTTGTCTTTTATTTTACTCTCCTCCAGCTTTCCTTTTCTCTCAAGACCTTCCTTTTCTGGCCATCTCATGTCCCTTTCTTTTCCTACCTTTTATTATTTATACAGCCAATTCCAGATGATCTCTTTTGTGGATTTTGTACAATTAATGTTTGAACCCTGACTACTGGAATCTGGATTTAATCTTCTCCACCAGCCTTCTGCCCCCAGCTGATGGATGCTCAGGGAACAGGGATTAGTTGTAACATTATCCTAAGGAAAGTTGAATTAGACAGTCATTAGTTCTTCACCACTCCCTGTTCCCCTGCTCGCCACAAAATTTAGAATCTCTTCCAAAGCCACATAGGAATAATTTTTTTTCAGTTTTCTGAATTCTCCATTCCACCTCCATTGGCACAGATGTTACAAATAGATATCGTCTGACTTTTTTCCTGCTGTCCCTAGAATTGTGGAATGTTGTTTTGAAATTCTTCTTTGGATTTTTGTATCCAAATTTATATCCCCAATTCCTAGCATACTGCCTGGCGCATATTAGATGTCCAATAAATATATGTGGAAATAAATCCAAAGTGAAAAGAGGGGAAAGAAAATCAGATCATTTTGCATCAACATTGTTGCTATATTGAACTTTAGAGGTTTATGTGTCGGTTTTATCCCTCGATTATGTGGTCCTCAAGAACAGGGGCTTGGCTTTGTTCTTTGTATCCTCCCCTACCTTGTGCCTAACCCAATACCTGGTACAGAGCAATCTTAATCCATATTTGTTGAATAAAGAATGAATAAATATCAGTAAATATCTGTGGTTGATGTGGATGAGGATTTTTATCAACCATGTTACCTTAAATATTTTCTGGAACAAACTATAAATAACTTAGGTAAATAAACTATAAATAGTATTGGAAGAATGTCTATGGAGAAGAGACTATCTTGATGTAACTCCTGCTCTTGGAACCCATCCCTTAAAATGGGTGTTCCTACCTCTATTTTATTCCCCTTGAGAGAAACTGGAGCCGAACTTTGGAGATGGCTTTGCACATGAAATAGGAGTACAAGAGTGTGAACATGAGGCTGTGGGATTTTTGTTAATGTAGTCATTTCTTTCCAAACACTTGAAAAATATTTTTCTTTTATTTTCCATTCTGTTGCCATTCTGTTGCCATTGCCTTTGTGCTTTCTTCTCATTTCACATTTAAATTCTATAAACCATCCAGTTAATGTGGACACGCATAGCAAGTGGGCCCAGATCTTATTCTAAATGGAAGCCAGAGCCAAAGTCCAGACACTAGGAAAGCATAATTACCCTGAGAACACAGTTATGTTTTCTGGAAGGGCTTTAGTCAGTGTCTGTGGAGCCCCAGATGTATGTTTCAGCATAAGACAAGGAAAAAGATTTATGAAACACATATCTCCTTTTTCCTGGGGAAAAAAAAAGTCTCTTTTGCAAAAAGACTTAGTGTGTGAATGTATCCCGACCCTTAAGGGAAAGAAAGAAAATTAAATCAGAAATCTATGCATGCTAAAATAATATTCACTCAAATGGGGAATGATTGATTCTTTCCATATGTTCTTATCCTATTTCAATTTAAATTAATTTTTCAGGAGTCATTAACCGTCTCCACAAAATTTGCTGGGTTTGCTTCTAACGCTGGCTTTGGTACACCTGCAGCCGGTGCACATCTTTATGGTTAATCTGTAGGAACCAAAATTAATTTCAGTGAAATAGCCAAATGGTCCTCAGGAGTCCTTACTCATATGTCTGGTTAGCATTCACCAGGGGCAGAAAACACAGCCTGACAAGGGTGATAGGAATGTTTCAAAGGATCTTTTCTAAGTTATCTCACTATCTTTTTTTTAATTTGCAGGTGCAAAAATTCCATTTGTAATTCTTTAATTCCAAGGGCAATGGGTGTCTTGGGGTCTCAGAATTCAGGACAAGTGGCCAGCTGGGACACAATATTATGCTTGCAAGTCATGGCAGGTGCAGAAGGAGGGCAAGCAGTTAAAAGTTTGGCCCGCTTTCCTTTTTCCTCTTTGTGCTTCCTTTTGCTCTTCTAGACGGGTGTACAATTACACTAGCTGAATTCGTTATCTCCCAAAGCTGTGCTGTTGTGCACCCAGGAAAAGGACTTGATTACTCAACCCATGTTCCAGGAGCCTTATTTGGGTTCTTTTGTGCAGCCAAAGCAAAAGTGCTGAGTGCATCCTCTATTTGTTTTGCGATTTGCCTGCTGGGCACATTACTTGCTATCACTCTGGTTTCAATAGATGGTCTTTCCACTGAGGTTTTAGCAAGTCTATATTTAGAAAACAATAAAAGATGTATAAGATGGAAAAATTAGGGGAGAGCAAAAGTGCACTGAGGAGGAGGGAGAAGGGCAGAGAAGACACAGATCCCTCCCAATGACAGGAGCCACCTCTGGCATCCAGGCTTGATTTCTTTCTTACTTTGCCAAGTTTTTCATTGTCCAATGTGGCGTTATTATGTGTGGAGATGGAGAGGAAGAATAACCAAGGAAAACATGGCTCCAGGACTCCACGGGGTCCCCCAGTGAGCTTTGCCAGGGCATATAGCAGACACAGTGTGAGAATCCAGGGACTTGTGTGTCAGCTGCAAAAGGCCTATCTATGTGGCTATTAGGACCACATATAATCTCCTTTGTTCCGGCTGTATCAGCACATGAGCTGCTGGTGAGGTCGGTGACTTCTTTCCTCACCAGGAGTAGTTTGTATGGTTTATCTGCAAGCTGTTGCCAGAGACTTAGGTTTGGGGATTCCTGGAGTGGGTGTAGCCAGAATAGGCTCTGGTTTGTCTCCACCGATTTTGATGCTTTGGAAAGATTAACAGGCAAAATACCAAGAGATATATGAGTATGAGAAAATGAAAAAGAAAGAGGAAGAATAGCCTGAAAGCAAGGAAGGAATGACATTGAGATGGGCTAGTCCTTGACCTATATAGCTATAAATCCTGCGTTGTGCATTATATCAGATAATAATAGGTTCATTTGATTGTGGCTTTGGTATATTCATAATCTACTTTTATATGGCTCTTTTATACTCTATGGAATGTTGTAAACTTTTTCTTACTTGTGTATATATTTACTTACTTTACACTATACCTACCATAGGGACATACCCAGTAGGGTACTTAGCAAATAGATGTATGAATTACCATAGCTGCTAACTTACATTAGCAGTAGGATATGCATAGACATTTTCTCCGGTATTAAAAATAAAATTAAAAAACAGAAGAAAAAAGTCTAGTTGAGATATATAGATATAGATATAGATTTAGATATAGATATAGATATATGATGTCTGTATAACCTTAAGGTGTTTAATTGAAAAATATCTCTTCCTTGAAAAGTTCAAGGCCCATGACCATTTGAAGTGATGTGGTTAGGAGAAAAACAATTATATGATGAAGTAACTACTGTCAGGTTGCAGCTGCCTGGTTAGACATCACCACAAGACTAGCCCTATTTCAAACTTCAGATTCTGGTGTAATAAGTGGCCCAGCCACTCTTGTTAGCTGTTGGCAAATTAACTTCATCTCCCTGAATCTCAGTTCCTCATGGGTGTAAAGAACTGTACTACATTCTCTGGATGCTTCAAAAGATCATTTTACAGAGTAACAGTGATGTTATGGAAAGAATCAAGACTTTGGAGTCAGTCAACCTTGTTCACTCTTCAACACATTTATTTAGCATCTACTATATGCCAGGTACTGTTCTAGGTGCCGGAGATGCTACCCCTGTGAAGTCACATTTCAGTGGGGTGGGAGGTTGATCAATATTATTCTGTGGCCTTAGGCAAATCTTTTGGCCCCTGTAAGTTTGTTTTTTCCAACTGTCAAAAGGACGCTATCATAACATTTCAAGATTTGTTTTCAGGATTAGACACAATGTTATTTAAATCACCTATTCTACAGTAGGTGCCCAATTAATGCTATGTAAATAATACTATATAACATATGGGAAAATGCATTTACAATTGTGGAATTGTGTGCAGATGTGTTAATTATTATTTTTTCATCTCTCCTCTGTACTGTGTGGCTTTAAAGCCACACACCAACACAAAATTACAGTGTAGAGTTCACTTTCTTTCTCTTTATTTCCTTAAAAGGGACTTCATTTATTAAAGAAATAGTTTTTGAGTACCAAATACCAGGCTGGCACTGGGGATATGGAAATAAGGGAGACTTTCTAGGCCTTGCTTGGGATCATAACAGTAAATACTTGGATTTCATCAAGGTTCTCACTTTTGGAGGGCTTATTCTTCTAGAGTTTATATAGGTTATTAACTGTTTATAAATAAAGAAAGGAAAACAGCCCTCTCCTTGTCAAGTGGGTTAAGCTTAAGTTTTACTAGAGAGACCAAAAGCTCTATCTATAAGACCCCTGGCAATCTCACGCCATTCATGATGAAACAGACGAGAGAAGACATATTTCCTGTAGCTGCCCCAGAGGTCAATGTTCAGTTAATATCCTTTGCAACAACAGAAAATAAATCAATTTGTTTTCTGCACCTAGCCATGTGACCAGACCAGAGTTGTTACAGATATTTCAGAGGACATAAATAAAAGTAAAGATATTCAAGGAGATACAGATCAGTATAAGATGTGATGCCTGCCCTCAAAGCAGAAGGTGGAATGCATTTGCTAATTTACTCATTCATTTATTCAAGAAAAATCTGTTTAGTAACCATGGCCTTGAAGGAAGTGCACTGAGTGCTGGGTCTACAAATTGGAGAACTGACAAAGTGGGAGAACGTTTATCGAGCATCTATTATGTACCAGACACAGTCTATCACTTCACTTACATCATCTCAATTTATTCTCCCATCAACTCTAAAAGAAAGTTGTAATCTTTGACTTTAAGGGGTTATCGGAGTGTGACACAACAGAGAACAACAATACACAGTGTGACAAGCAATGTTATGAAGGAACAGACCCAGAGTGGGTAAGCTCAGTAGAGGAGGGAATGGTTAGCTGTCCCCAGAGAGAGGGGAGCAGGCTTCACAGGTGGTAGCATTCTAGTTTTTAAACAGGAACAAGACGTGTGGAAGAGATCACTACCAGCCAGGCAGGGATATAGATGACAGACAGACAGACAGGGATTGATAGCCCAGACTGGAAGTGCTGCAGGAGCTAGGGAAGCTCCAGGCTCTCAGAGCACCAGGTTACCCCTCCCTTCCTGAGCATTCACCTAGAGTTGTTGCATCAACTGAGAAGATTGATTTCCCTGAGTTAATGTCACTGGGACACAGATTTCTGGCCCAATTCATGGTGCACATGGGGCCTCTTTTATAACTCATTCTCCATTTTATGAAGAAAGTAGGTCCCTTCTGCTCTATGCTCTGTTTTAGAGTCAGGAGCTGATCTTTGCACTGATGCCATCCTGGATCTTGATTTGTTTGATGTGGCTGACATTCAGGAATGTGAAGTGGGAAACAAACTGATCCTCTCTATGTCCCACTATTCGATTTTGATGGATAAAATGGCCTTCCTGGAGCTTTTCTTATTTCAGTTGAAAGGTATTATAAGATACAAGTTAAATACTAAAGTTTGGAGCCAGATAGACGTAAGTTCAAACCCCAGATCTGCCCCTTATTAGCTGGGCGATCTTCGAATTTTTTCACCCAAATTTAGACCACAGGATTGAACCAAACTCTGAGAGGTGGAGCTCTAAATTTGGAACCCACCAAGGAAAAATTCGTAGAGGGCTCCTTTACCCTTCTATTCTTTGAATAAACAGGTGTAATTCAGTGATCTCACCTGCAGCGTTAAAGCCACAGAGAAAGAGGAAGAGCAGCCACAGGTCGGATCCTAACTAGTTTGCCCTCCATTGCCTAATTCAGCAAGCTAAATACTTGATCCTTGAGGAAACGGTTAGGGTTTTTTGCAATAAATATTGTATGTAGGCCCCACTGAGTCGTGGAGGTCTGTGATCATATTCAGAAAATAGCCTTTATTGAATCTTCTGAACTTGTAAATAGGTAGGAGGCTGGAATTTCAAGCTACAGTAATAATAGTCATAATAGATTAATTTAGGGAACGCTTACTATATGCCAGGCACTATAAGTATATTGTTATGCATTAACTCATTTAATCTTTCAACCACCATATTATGTAGGTGCTATCATTTTCTCTGTTTTAAGATTAGGAAATGGAGGCACAGAAAGGGACAGTGGCTTGCTGGCCTGGCAGAACCAGGATGTACACTCAAGCCGTCAGCTTTAGAACCTGTGCAATGAACCACTTTCCAGTCCTATGAGCCAGCTTCTTTAAAAATAATTGTAATAATAACATTGTGTGTGTTCTAATTATAAAAGTAAGTCATAGTAGGAGTTTTTGAAAATAGAAAAAGGGGTAAAGAAGCCAAAATTATTCATATTTTTATCACCCAGGGATAACGTTTATTAATATTTGGGTCTATTTTGTTTTAGAAATTAAACTACGTATATAATTCTCTTTTCAAATAGCACAATACTGCATATAACTTTTTAAATTTAATGTTAAACTTTGAGCATTTTCTCATCTTATTAAATATTCTTATAAACAGAGATTTTAATGACTACAAATATTCCAATTATCTGGAGGTTCCATAATTTACATTTAGAATCCCATAATGTTGGACCGTTAGGTTGTTTGCAATGTTGCTGAGACTTCTGTGTTGGTTTCTTGAGGATTCCTTAGCCTTGTACTTTCAAGAGCTGCCTAGGCTGTTTGAAGATGGACTTTTCTTCTACTGGAGGGAATCCCTCTCCCCAGGAAAGAACACCCCTGAGCCACTGAAGACAGGTGAGAATTTTGAAAAGGCTGTTGAGGTCCAAATTCTCAATGAGAGTCCAGAATTTCATTCAATTTAAAAAAATACTTTTATAATTTTTTCCTAGTTTTGTAAATAAAGCATGTATCTTGTAAAGAAAGTACAGCATACAAATGAGCAAACAAGAAAAAAAATCTAAAATCACATCACTCAGCTTGATATTCATCTTTCTACACCACACACGCTCTTGTTACCTGCTTGTTTTCCTCAGCAACATATTACCTCCTTTCATAATGTATCAAATCATCATGATGTACACTTTAAATATCTTACAATGTTATTTCTCATTATACCTCAATAAAGCTGAAAAAAACCCCAACAGGTACCAAATGGTAACTGATTTTTTTCCCAGCTCCTCTCCAACCCATAGGTCCAATCCCTACAGGCAGTCACTTTTAACTCTTTTGTGTTTACATAAATATAAAGCACTTTTTCTCCTTATTCATTTTGCCATACTAACTGTGAAGTAGTTGCGTACTTTTAGAGAGGCCAAAATGGGGTTCCAACCATCAGGAAGTCTACCTTCTACTTGGGGAAGCAAAACCAGTATTTTTGGGGAAAAGACAAATAAGGTGAGGTTATAAAAAAGTGACCCAAAGTAGTGTTTCCAATAAAGGCATATGTGGGAATAAGGGAATAGCGAGACCATCTTACAAACCCAAACCCTCTTTTCCATCTTTAACTCAGCCTATTGTGTCCAATTTTTCCCGTGTCCCTCTACCTCAAGTTGGTTGAGAAAGGGCATAGAGTTAGCTTGCCCATATGATCCCCCCAGCCAAATGTCTGCCTTTAACTTTCAAAGAGATACTTCTGCCTCATCGTCTTCCTAATTTATCCAAAAAGGAGTCTTATCAAGTGTATCAGAAGTTAAGCCTGAGTTTATTTTAAATGACTATTTTTGAAATTAGTAAAGACAGGTCTCTGAGCCCCTCCAGTCAGTCCTCCCAAGCAGACTTTATTAAAAATGGAGTCTGGTTCCCAGAGGAATTGTGAGCCTGGATATCACTATCGTAAGGTTACAAGGAGAAAAAAGATCAGATGAAGCATAATCATCTTGCTTTGTGATCAAGCTAATGCTAAGAGAGTTTTTAAAAAATGTTTCTTTTGTCAACTCTTTTAGGGAATAAGCAGTTTTAGTTAAAACTCCTGCAGCTCTGAACCGATTTCATAGCTTTAGGTTATTCCCATAGCATCACTCTGAACTCACTTTTATTATAATTACTTACTGTAACCCCACAATGTATTATTATTTTTACTTTAAACATTTAATTATATTTTAAAGAAATTTTTTTAAAAAACAACCTCAAAAAGTCTTTTATGTCTACCCACATAGTTACCATTTCTGGTGCTCTTCTTTCCTTTGTGTAATCCAGATTTCCATCTGGTATCATTTTCTTCCCACCTAAAGGACTTTCTTTCACATTTCTTGTAGTGCAGATCTGCTGGTGAAAATCTTTTCAGCTTTTGTATGTCTGAAGAAATCTTTATTTGGCCTTTCACTTTGAAAAATATTTTTGCTGGGTGTAAAATTCTAGGATGACAATTTTTTTTCTGTCAGTACTTTAAAGATTTCTTCACTGTCTTCTGGCTTCCATTTTTTCTGACAAGAAGATTACCAGTATGCTGTCATTCTTACCTTTGTTTACTCTATACATGTCTATTTTTTTCTGGCTGCTTCTAATATTTTTCTCTTTTCACTGATTTTGAATGATTTGATTCTGCTGTGCTTTGACATAGTTCTCTTGTTTCTTGTGCTTGGGTTTGTTGAGCCTCTTGGATCTGTGGGTTTAGAATTTTCATCAACTTTGGAAAATTTTCAGCCATTATTTCTTCACAATTCTTTTGTCCTCCCTTCTCTTTCTTCTCTGTTATGGACTGAGTTGTGTTTTCTCTCCACCCCTAATTTCAGATACTGAAGCTCTAACCCCCAGTGTGACTGTGTTTGGAGATAGGGCCTTTAGGAAAGTAATTAAGGTTAAATGAGATCCTAAGAGTGTGGCCCTAATCCAGTCACGTGACGTCCTTTATAAGAAGAGGAAAAGACACCAGAGATCAGTCTCTTTCTACATGCGTGCACAGAGGAGAGGCCAAGTGAGGACAAAGTAAGAAGGCAGCTGTCTACAAGCAGGAAGAAAGATCTTGCCAGAACCCGAGCCTGAGGGCACCTTTATCTTGGACTTCTCACCTCTAGAACTGTGAGAAAATAAATTTCTGTGGTTTAAGCCACCTGATCTGTGACATTTTGTTATGATAGCCCTAGAAGACTAATACAGTATGCGGAGAGTTCTCATATTACTCGCCCCGCTCACCCCCTACCTCACATCCAGTTTCCCCTGTTATAAACATCTTATATCAGTATGGTATATTTGTTACAATTAGTGAACCAATGTGGATACATTATTATTAGCTAAAGTTCATAGTTTCTTCAGATTTCTTTAGTCTTTTCCTAATATCTTTTTTCTGTTTCAGGATCCCTCTAATACACCAAATTACATTTAGTTGTCATGTCTCCCTCCTCTTGGCTGTAACCGTTTCTCAGACTTCCCTTGTTTTTGATGACCTTGAAAGTTTTCAGGAGTACTGGTTAGGTATATTGTAGGCTGCCCCTCTATAGGATTTTATCTGATTTTTTTTCATGATTAGACTAGGATTATGAGTTTGGTCATACCAAAATAATACCCTTCTAAGTATTCTTCTGCTGACCAGTGTAGCACAAAATTTTGTCACTCTGAATGCTGGGAACATGGATTACTCCTGGCCCTGTGTGAGTCTGGGAATTGTCTGTCTGCTCCTTTCCAGTGGGTCTTTTCCTTTACTTGAATAGGTTCCTCATTCGTATGTCTGGTTAGGACCTAACTGCAGACTCAGGAGGAGCCCTCACTTTTTCTCTGTGCAGCTTTCTCTTCTCTGGCACTCTGTTCTGTATATTCTATCCACCTTGGCCCCTCCAGATTCTCAACTCTGGCTACTCAATTCAGGGGGACTGTGGTCTCTGGTTGGGCTTTTCCTCCCTGTGCTGTAGCATTGAAACTCTCTAGGCAATAAACTAGGGCAATCATAGGGCTCACCTCATTTATTTCCTTTCTCTGAGGGATTACTGTCCTGGGTTTCATGCGTCCAATGCCTGAAAACCATTATTTCATATGTTGTCTTGTTTCTCAATATAAAGTGGGAGAGTAAATCCAGTTTCTCAGTATCATGGCTGCATACTGAAGCCAAAATTACTTTTTTGTTTTACTGTGGTAAAATATACATAACATAAAACTTACACTTAGCCTTTTTAAGCATACAGGTCAGTGACGTTAAGTACATTCACATTGTTGTGCAACTATTACCACCATCTATCTCCACAACTTTTTCATTATCCCAAACTGAAACCCTGTACCTATTAAACAGTAACCCCCCATTTCCCCTTCCCCTGAGCCTCTAAAAACTACCATTCTACTTTCTGTCTCCATGAATTTGACTACTCTAGGTACCTCCTATGAGTGGAATCATACAATATCTGTCCATTTGCGTCTGGTTTATTTCATTTAGCATAATATCTTTAAAGCTCATTCGTGTTGTAGCATGTGTCAGAATTTCTGTCCTTTTTAAGATTGAGTAATACTCCATTATAGGTATTTACCATATGTTGACTGTCCTTTCATCTGTCAGTGGACATTTAGGTTGTTTCCACCTTTTGGCTGTTGTGACTAATGCTGCTATGAACACTGGTGTGTCTTTTAGAGCAAACTGTGTCCCCTCAAAATTCATATGTTAAAGTCCTAGGCCCCATTGTGACTATATTTGGAGATAGGGCCTTTAGGGAGGTAATTAAGTTTAAATGAGGTAATAAGGGTGGGGCCCTAATCTGATAGGACTGGTGTCCTTAAAGAAGAGAAAGAAACACCAGAGATTGATACCCCCACACACACAGAGAAGAGGCCATTTGAGGACACAGCAAGAAGGGAAGGCAGCTGTCTACAAGCCAGGGAGAGAGAGCTTACCAACCCTCATGGCACTTTGATCTTGGACGTCTCACCTCCAGAACTGTGAGAAGATTTCTGTCGTTTAAGCCACCCAGTTTGTGGCATTTTGTATGGCAGCCCGAGCTGACTGATACAGTATGCAAATATCTATTTGAGTCCCTGCTTTCAATTCCAGAAGGGGAATTGCTGGAAGTTCTATGTTTGGAACTTTTTTTGAGGAACTGTTATACTGTTTTCCACTATGCGTAATTACTTTTTAATTATCTATTTCCCTGCTAGAAAGTAAGCTCTGGGAGGGCAGACTAAGTCTCTTGTATACCTAGTGCATAGCCTATCATAAATGCTCAATAAATAGATGTTAACTCCATGAACAAATACATGAACTTTTCCATCTGAGAATTCATTATGAGTAGTAATAAAAATTTGGGGCAGCAGTATATTGTAGAAAAAAGCACGAAACTAGATTTTTAGTCACGCCTTTGCTGCTAAGTCTCGATGTGACCTTGGATCAAGTATTAAATCTCTTGGAGCCTCAGTGTTCTCATCTGAAGATGGAAGAGTTGTACCGAATGATCTCAAGGTCCTTTCAGCACTACTACATCTTAGTTCTGTCATTCTAGATGCTGGGATACCTGGTATTGTTACCAAAACTCTTAATTCTCAAGTTCACCTGCTGATGCTCAGTAAGCCAAACACTGGGACTTTGGTGCTTGGAGATGGAGAAAGGTTTATTCAAATTGGCCAAGACAAGAAGGCGGTAGCAGGGATTCTCTCAAACTCACCTTAATAAAAGAAGAAAGCAGGGGATCTTATATAGCTAAGGGGTGTGAAAGGAGGAGTTTTGGAGAAACAAAGGGATAATCTGTGTTTCTTTCACTCCCAATAAGCCCCTGGGCAATCTGACTTCTGGGTGTCAGTAGCAGCTGGGGGCTGGTTATCTGGTGATCCTTGAAGGCGTTCTCTTTATTCTGTAAAACAAGGTCATAAATCCTTGTGACCCTTGAGTGACCCCTCAGTTTAAACAGGAAAACAGCAAATTGACAAGATTAATTTCTTTTCATAGGTCAAAGGTAATCTTATTGAATATTTACAGTAACCCTTAGGTACCTGGCTTCAGTATCACTAGTCATACAGACTCAAAAATGCTACTGCTTGTCAAGTTGCCTGATATTAGGGCTGAGGCAAAGCAGGGTACCAGGTTAAGGTCCCAGGTGGGCTGTTTCCCAGAATGACCAAAGGTAGAGGACACATCAAAAATCAGGATAATAAGAGCAATGTCTGTTGTCAAAACTAAGAGTCAAGTAGGGGCCGGCCCCTTGGCAAAATGGTTAAGTTCATGCGCTCTGCTTTGGCGGCCCAGCTTGTGCCTCCATTTCACCAGTTTGGATCCTGGGTGCAGGCCTAGCACTGCTTGTTGGGCCATGCTGAGATGGCGTCCCACATAGCACAACCAGAAGGACCTACAACTGGAATATACAACTAGGTACTGGGGGGCTTCAGGCAGAAGAAAAGGAAGAAGAAAAAAAAGAAGATTGGCAACAGATGTTAGCTCAGGTGCCAATCTAAAAAAAACAAAAACAAACAAACAAAAAAAACTAAGAGTCAAGTGCAAGAGCTTTAGGTAGGAGCCAAGGATACCAGAAAGAAGTCAGGAAATGGGCTGCAACTCTACACTACAAGGCTGAATGGTGATTGGCTTTATTATGGTGGCCACAGGTAGTGCTGGGTCCCCAGAGTTCTGTGACAGGATTCTCTGTGCCTCAGTCTCCCAGACTGTAAATTGGGAGTGTTAATTGCTACTTTTTCTACCACTTAGGCTAGAGATAAATAGAAATAAAAACTTCCAAGGGGGCCTGGCCCAGTGGCATAGTGGTTAAGTTTATGCATTCTGCTTCAGCAGCCCCAGGGTTTGCAGGTTCTGATCCTGGGCATGGACCTACAAACACTGCTCATCATGCCATGCTGTGGTACATCCCACATACAAAGTAGAGGAAGATTGGCACAGATGTTAGCTCAGGGACAATCTTCCTCAAGCAAAAAGAGGAAGATTGGCAACAGATGTTAGCCTAGGGACAGTCTTCCTCACCACCACAACTTAAAAAAAACACTTTAAAAAGAACCAGGCCTTTGGGGCTGGCCTGGTGGGGCAGCGGTTAAGTGCGCACATTCCACTTCAGCAGCCCAGGGTTCGCCAGTTCAGATCCCGGGTGCGGATAATGGAACTGCTTGGCAAGACATGCTGTGGCAGGTGTCCCACATATAAAGTGGAGGAAGATGGGCACAGATGCTAGCTCAGGGCCAGTCTTCCTCAGCAAAAAGAGGAGGATTGGCAGCAGTTAGCTCAGGGCTAATCTTCCTCAAAAAAAAAAAAGAACCAGGCCTTAGTTTTTTTCTGAAATTAAAAAAATAAATAAATGTAAAATTTAATTGTTACGGCAAAATGTAAAAACTGATGAATTTGGGTAAAGAGTATATTGGAGTTCCTTGTATTATTCTTGCAACTTTTCCGTGTTTGAAATTACATTTAAATAAGCAGTTACCAAGAAAAAGAGCTTATTTTAAGGAGAGTAAGACAGAAACCAGAAGAAGAAACTCAGGAGCTTGCCTACCCAAGTGTCCTTTATCTGCCCATCTTCCTAGGGTACTCAATTTCTCCTTTAAGCTTTAGAGCTGCAATAATTTAAATCCATCCCCAATGTAGGGAAGGGGGATATTTATTTTACTCTGGAAACAATTTGTGTGGGAAATTTACCCATGGCTCCTTTAGAATTGATTTTGTATGCATAGATGAACTGCTTCTAGGGCAAAGCATCCAATCGTCTTATAGAGGTCTTTTGACATTGTCCCTGAGGCTATACCAAAGTATCAATATATTAATATCTAGAACTCTAATTGGACATTAGAAATTCAAGCAGCCACACTTTTGGATTTGTCATCTCATCAGAAATCCTCTGATTTTTAGCTAAATTAAGTCATTCTTTTGGAAGAAAATATTTTTAAAACATGTATCTGATAAAGAGGTTGTATCCAGAATAAAGAACTCAATAAGAAGAAGATAACCTGGTTTTTAAAAATAGGCAAAAGATTTGAATAGACATCTCACCAAAGAAAAACATAGCAAATAAGTGCATGGAAAGATATTCAATACCATTAGTCATTAGGGAAATGCAAATTAAAATGGCAATGAAATACCATTACACAAGCACTAAAATGGCTAAAATAAAAAAGAATAATAATACCAAGTGTTGACGGGATGTGGGACAACCACAATGTTTGTACATTGCTGATGGGAATGCAAAATTGTACATCCACTTTGGAAAACAATTTGTCTTTCTTATAAAGTTAAATGTACACTTAGGGGCCCGCCTGGTGATGCAGTGGTTAAGTTCACGCACTCCACTTCAGTGGCCCAGAGGTCACCAGTTCAGATCCCAGGCATAGGTCTACCCACTGCTTATCAAGCCATGCTGTGGCAGGTGTCCCACATATAAAATAGAGGAAGGTGGACAGATGTTAGCTCAGGGATAGTCTTCCTCAGCAAAAAGAGGAGGATTTGCAGCAGATGTTAGCTCAGGGCTAATCTTCCTTGGGGAAAAAAAAGTACCTTTCCATCACACCCAGAAGTCCCACTCCTAGATATTCGCCCAGGAGAAATGAAAACATATTTCACCCAAAGACTTTTACTTGAATGTTTCCAACAGCTTTATTCATAATAATCAAAAAGTTGAAATACTCAAATGTTCATCAAATCATGAATGGATAGACAACGTGTGCTGTATCCATACAATGGACTAGTACTCAATAAAAAGTAACATACTAGTAATACACACAACAACATGGATGAAAGTGTTGTGCTAAGTAAAAGAAAGTAGACATGAAAGACCACACACTGTGTGATTCCATTTATGTGACATTCTAGAAAAGTCAAAACTAGAGTTATTAAAAGCAGATCAGTGGTTGCCTGGTGCCAAAGATAGGAAGAGAATAGCAAAGGGGCAAGAGGGAAGCTTTTGGCTTGATGGAAGTGTTCTATGCCATAATTGTGAGGGTGGTTAAACAAATGTATGTACTTATGAGAATTCATTGACTGTACACTTAAATTTTGTGAATTTTGTTGTATGTCAATTGTACCTCAACAATTCTGATTTTTTAAAGAAGCTTTAAAATTAAGTCATTGTTTTCTATTGCCCCAATGTTTTTATCCCAGTGGATATCTGCTGTTGGGATCACAGGGACTGCTATTGAAAATTAATAATAAATAGCATTAATGGATAAATGTTTAACATGGGACACTTAGAATGACCTTAACTACCAACTTCACATTTTTCAGGATAAATTAAAAATCAGAGAGGAGGTAGTTAACATAATGAAGTTTGCTTCGACAGAAGGCTGCTATGGTGTTTTATTTGATCTGAGGTGGAAAGGTGACAAATATGGGGATCATTTTAATTCAAATGTATCAAATCTCCTTATTATTCTAGTGCAAATATTAGTGGATTGAATGAACCTCAAGCTGTAGACATTTCTCAGGTCTATTTTTAAACTCAAACTGGCTCTTTCCCAGAAAGCAGAGAAACAAAAATTTACTGGCAGTAAAGCCTTTACCTTTTTTCATTGAATTTTCTGAGGAGATTTAAAAAAAAAAAAAAAAAAGCCTCTGAAAAATCAGAACAGATGGAACATTATAAAGAGCATTGCAAAACAGAATACTTTTCAGAGTACTTAGGAGAAAATCAAGTGCTCAAAAGACCTTGTCTTTTTGAAAAATAAGTTGACTAGAGACAAAGTATCAGATGTAGTAAATATTTGCCTTTCTCTGAAGAAACTGCAAACAATAAAAGCCCCGTCACAATAAATTGTTCGCAAGGTTGATCTATACGGCATCAGTCCAGAGGATTTCCATCTGAAGAGTTTGTAGAATTCTTCTTAGCAATAAGATAGTTGAATGGTTTGGGTAAAGCTTGAGAGAATTGATAAAAATGTTGCTCATTAACATTCACTCTCTTTTTTTCCTAACCATAAGATTATCCTTTAGATATCAGGAAAGTTAAATTGTAAACAGTGTAAACTCTCCAAAGGGAAAGAGAGAGCAGAGAAAATCCCAAATATGGCAGCCATGTTCTGCTCTCACAAAGGCTTCACAAGCTCCACTCATAAACAGATGAATGGGTATTAGAGTAAGTTATTTGGCTCTTTGTGACAGGCAAAGGATGTGAAGTGGCCTTTACAAGGGTCCAGGGAGAGTGTGGAGGGCTGCAAGTGTTAATTCTAGTTTCCAGTTCCCCATGACTCATTCATTGCAGACTTGCTACCAAACTATTGGGAATGAGATAATGTAAGGGAACATGTTACAGCAGCCAGTAAAATAGACCAAAAAACTGTCAGTCCCAGGAAAAGCACTGGAGAGGAGAATTGCAAATGCAGCAGTGAATCTCTGCCAAACAGATACAGTTGGTTTGTTGGGTTTTTTTAAACGTCACATTTGACAAATCCTTCCTGAGTTTCAAGGAGAAGAGACAAATAAGCTTCCATTTTATCAATAAAGGTAGCAGATTGTAAAGGGCTTAAATACCTTCTTAAGAATAAAATTTAGAGGGAACATAGCAGGCCATCATAAGTTGAGAAAAAAATAATAGAAAGAAGTGCAGTGTGAAAACAATAAAAGCAAATTCTTCCTTGAAGGGAAGCTGGGAGTACATTTCCTTGGCTAAAGATCCAGTGTGAATAAAAGGGAAAAAAATAACATCTTGATAAGGCCAATGAAATGGTAAACCAACCTTCAGTACTAATGAGATTGTCAAGAAGCTTTCAGATGGGGATTTGGAGTGCTGGTTTTTTGACACCTGAAGCTGTTTACCGAGCTTAGAGAAATTGGCAAAAATGCTTTCAAAATCTTTTATTGTGCTCCTCTTTAGGAAAATCAAATAGATGCCTATAGCTCTTAGATGAGTGGGGACTAAAAAGCATAAATGTAGTGTTGTAACGAATCCAAAGTATTTGGAAACCATTGTATCTGTGTCTTTGTATGTTTGGAATTGTAAGATGTTTACGGAGATGATGATCTAAAAGTGGATGGTCAGGCCTGGCTACCAATGGCTGCCTGAACCAAAAAGGGGATCCTAGGAAACCCATCACAGACCTCTCTGAGCTCCAGAAACCGGCATGTTTTAATGATGTCACTACCTCTAAGACAGTGAAAATGATATATTGCTTCAATCATTTGACAAGCATGCCTCCTCCAGGGACAGAGTGTGATCCAAGATGCCAGGTGCATTCCAGGACCCGGATCTGATGTCTGAAATCTTAAGAAGACTGGGAATTGGACCTGGGCTCTTATGGGAGAGGGCTTGTTAAGGGAATTATTTTTTCTTCTTGACTAAAGAGGCACTCAGGAGGAACTGTCTCTTTTTTTGCTGCCATTGGATAAATAGATCATCTATCTATCTATCTATCTATCTATCTATCTATCTGTCTATCTGTCTATCTACCTATTATATTCAGCAAATACTTTCTCAGCATCTACTATGTGTCATGTACTGTGATGGGTGCAGGGGATAAAGTAGTTAATGAGACCCTCATGGAGTTTACATTCTAATGGAGGAGTCACAAAATAAACAAGTACACAAATAAATAATATACTTATAGATTGTAAATGAGCTCTGGAGAAAATAAACAAGATGATGAGGGAGTGAATAAAAAGGTCACACAATTGAATAAAGGTCACTTTAGTTAGAGTGGTCAGGTCACATAGAGCCAAGTCTTGATGGATGAGAAAGAGCCAGCTCTCTGGAAACAACAGGAAAGGAAAGAATGTTTCAGGCAGAGGGAACAGCAAGTGCAAAGGTCATAAAATGGAAACAAAGGGGCATGCATCTAGTGTGATATGATGAGTCAAGGGAAAAGTGATACTAGATGAGGTTGGAGAGACAGGAAATTAGGATTTGATTCTGAGTGCATGGGGAAATACTGATGACTTTCAAGCAAGAGAAAAAAATTTGACATATTTTAGTAAGATCATTTTGACTGTTATGTGGAAAATGTATTGGAAGGGAACAAAAACGGAAGCAGTGAGACCAGTTAGGAGGTGCAAGGTGATGGCAACTTGCACCAGGTTTATCTATTTATCCCACTGAGAAGTGGGATGTACATCCCATCCCCTTGAGTCTGGACAGGTTTGTGGCTACTTCTACCAATAAAGTAACAGTGGAAATGACCCTGGGACTTCTGAATTTAGACCATAAAAGGCTGTGCAGCTTCTGCCCTGTCTGCTGGGACATTGCTTAATCCACCATGTAAGAAGTCCACCTACCCTGAGGCCACCCTGCTATGCAGGAGCCTAGGCCACTGGAAGGGGCCATGTGTAAATGTCCCAGTCACCAGCCCCAGCTGAGGTCCCAGTTGATAGCCAGCATTAACCATCAGATGGTGAGTGAAGATGTCTCCAGGTAATTCCAGCCCCTGGTATTAAGTCTCCCCCAGTCTCTGAGTCTTCTCAGCTGAGGCCCCAGATATCTTGGAGCAGAGATAAGTCACTTTCACTGTGCCCTGTCCAAATTCCTGCTCTACTAAGATTTGAAGTAGTTTGTCACATAGCAAAAATAACTGGAACACTGGTAGAGGGAGAAATTAAGAGATGCCAATGAAAATCGAGGGCATCCCAGTGAAACGATCAGGTAGAGATATCAAGTAGTTAGCTGGATATATGAATGTAAGCAGACAACTGGGCTGGAGATATGCAATTGGCATACAGGGTATGGATTTTGTTTAATTTCACGAGACTGGGTGAGTTCACCCAGGGCAGCAGATGGGCAGAGAAGAGGAGCTAGTTCAAACTGTCATTCTAAGGAAGTCTGGTATTTAGAGGTAGGAAAGAGGAGGAAGAGCCAGAAAGGGGAATTGAGACAGAGTGCCCAGTGAGGCAAGAAAAAAACTGACAGAATGGTTTGTCACAAAAACTGAGAAAGAAAATTATTTTCAGAATGAAGGGAGTGGTCAAGTTTGTGGAAAACTATTGAGAGTCAAAAGAGATAAGAGAAAAGTAGTCATTAGATTCCACAGCAAAGAAGTCACTTATGACCTTGAAAAGAGCAATTTCAGTGGGAGTGACTGGGGCAGAAACATAATAGTGGTTTTGATCTCTGAGAGAATGAAGAATAGTGTATTATTTCAGAAAAAGTTGGATCAGCCGTGCAATATGCAGGTAACTTAAGTGCTACTGCAACTGCACAATTTACCTGCTAAGAGAAACAGTGTAATGGAGTGAACAGCACACATTTTTGGCATCAGAAGTGGGTTAAAATAGCTATGGGCAAATTATTTAAACTCACCGAGCTTCAGTTTCTTCATCTGTAAAATAAGGATAATAATGCTTCTTCATAGGCTTGTTATAAGCTCAAGATGAGATAACATTTTAGTACAGTGCTAGGCCTGTAGAACATGGTTCAATGCTAATTCATTGAAAACACGCCTATTGAGTGCCAACTGTGTGCCAGGCCCTGTGCTGGGTGCCTGGGATACAAGGATGAGAAGTCTCAGTCTGTGATCTCCAGAAAGCTACAGGCCGATGAGGAGATAAACCTGCAAACAGTTGCACTGGAGAAAGATCGTTGTGTCAATGGAGACACAATGTAACAAAGGAGAAGAAAACCTGAGGTGTGTATCTGAGGGAGTCAAAGAAAGCGTTACAGAGGGAATAGCATTGCGTCTGCGACTTGAAGGCATAGGGTGAGTTTGCCAGGTGGACAAGCTGGCGAGGGTATTCCAAGCAGAGAGAATATCATGAGCAAAGGCTCAGGGATGAGACTGAGCATGGTAGCTTCTGGGATTGTAGACAGCTGAGTGTTACTGGAGTATAAAGGAACAGATGGAGGTGGTTGAAGGCAGGTGATGAGGGCTGAGGCCAGACCACTAAGAAGGACTAGGAAGATGAAAAGCCCTATTTGTCATACGGAGAAGTTTAGATTTTTATCCTGAAGGGATAAGGAGCCACTGAAGTACTTGGTGTAAGCAGTGACAAGACCATTCTTATGCGTGGAAGATGGGCTGAGATTTCCTTAGCTTTGTAAAATACCCTGACCTTTACACTTAAAAAAATGTTGCCTCTGACCAGTGCTCATCAGGATATGTGCTATAATTTGTTTTTCCAATTGTGACACTGGACTGTTCTCATTCTGTTGTAGGAAGGAACTCATAGACCAATTGAATAGAATAGAGAATCCAGAAAGAGATTATGGTAGAGGAAAGACTGAATTAGCTCTCTATTCTTTCTGTAGAGGATGATGTCAATGTCATATGACACAGTGATCAAAGAGCATGTCGCAAAAATAAAAAGTATTAAAGAAATGTGATGTTCATAATATTATCTAGATTTTGTGACATTTGTAGTATTTGAAGTTCTATAAATTTGTAATTTGATATTCTTTCTTTCTCATTCTAAATTCACTTTTGTACCTACTTTTGTATCAATGATTTGGCACTTTTTTTTTTATGGTAAGGAAGATTGGCTCTGAGCAAACATCTGTGCCAATCTTCCTCTATTTTATGTGGGATGCCACTACAGCATGGGCTTGGCAAGTGGTGCTCGGTCCACGCCTGCGATCCGAACCTGCCGCTGAAGTGGAGCACACAAACTTAACCACTATGCTCTGGGCCAGCCCTGCATCCTTTTTCTTAAAGAAGGTTTTAAAAATTGAATATGTTTTAAACCTGAATAAACCGTTGTGTACTGCACTGTCCTTTATTGGTTTCTCTAAACCTGCCTGCAACTTTGTAAATATTCATTTTATTAAACTCTCCTCAATTTCCTAGTTTGAGCATGCCATCTGTTTCCAGAACCATGACTGATACAGTTATGTTCATGTTAGTCATAATCTTTGCCCATCTCTTATATATTATATGCTTTTGTATGTATGAAGAAATTCATAATAATAAAAAGGATATATGAGATATCTATGTATCTATGTATCTGTATCTACTTATCTGTCTATCTTCTCTGTGTGTGTACATTGATAATGTACATATCAATACCATGTATAGATTAAGTAGTTGTTAACAATGCTCCATGGAGGGGAACAGGGAACAAGGGACAGAGACTAAATGAGGAATTACTTTCATTGTATTCCTCCTTTTATATTGTTGAATATTTTTCGTTTTTATGTGTTTATTTCTCAAATTTTGGTTTCATTTTTGTTCAAACTAATTCACTAGGTACTTTTTAAAGGGAGACAAAACATAGAGTTGGGGTTCACTCGAGGTTAGTCAATATGGTTTATTTTAATGCTCTATGTCCATCCAAAGTTTTCTTGTACTCAGAGGATTTCTGGAACTACTCACCAGGCCCTGAATAATAGAATAGGCTAATAATGCCCATCAGGTTACGGGGATAAAAGTAACACTTTTCATTTTATTCAGATCTTACCTTTGTTGGAAAATAGTCTCTGAGATATTCCCTATGGGGAGAGATTACATACAAGAGGACTATTTTTATTTTTGTTCACTTTTGAGGCTCTCCGTGGAGTTCCGTAGTAATTGTCAGGCCTAACACAAAATGCCCACACTGTTTTTCACGTCTCTCCAGCCATACAGCTGACCCTCAGTTTCACACTCTCATGAAGCAGGAAAGCATATCCTGGGTATCCAGAAACACAAAATACATCCCAGCCGCATCCAGCTGATTGAGGCCAAAACCCAATTTCCTGGCAGGGAAACTTGCCATGAGTAGGGTCTGCAGTCTTGAGTAACTCCCCTGTGAGGATTCCTCTCGCACACTCTGCCACCTATGCAGAAGACTAGAAAGATGGCTAGAATCGTCATAGAGGAAGGGACGTTTGCTGGGTGGGAGCCTGTTGGACACTCATGCACCACACTGCAGAGCAGCCTGCCTCTTAGCCTGTTGGGATAGCAGCCCCGGGGCCAGGGAGGCATCTGAGGTCTGGGACGTTCTGCTAGGGACAGAAGGAAAGGGGCACTCCTTGCTATGCAAACATATCCCCACGAACCCAGAAAAGAAAGGATGGAGAAATATGGCCTTCAAAGTTGAACCTGTTTGCTTTTTTTGGTCCTTACTATCTTCTGCTAGCTGTTTGTCTGCTCCAGTCACCAAATGCCTCAGGAAAGCTAACAATTTCTAGAATATGGTAACTGACAGACAGTACTTTACTTTGGATGTTTCTTCCCTACACAAATGATTTCATCACGGCCAGAGAAGTATACAACCATGTGACTTCACCCCCTATCAACCAAAATACTTTCCATTCTCCTCATGGCTCAAATTCTTTTAATAAGACAAAGTATTTTATTCCTCAGAGATAAGGCAAACTACCCTAGGAGGTGGAGCCTGTTGGTTTAAATACACAGGAAGGCTGTTAGGGGATCCACTCAGGAAAATCCCCTCTGTGGGGCCTGAAGACCCTCTGACACCTCATGGTAAAAATTCTTTCTTCTCGTGGGAAGCAGATGGAATTAACAGGCTGCGATGTTTGTCGATTGTTCTTAAGCAAGGCACATATGAATCTCTTGGTCTTTTCTCAAAAGATAGACTTTATATCGCATCAAGGAACAAGAACATCTGCAAATACCCTCCTCTGTTTAGGAATCATGCTCACTCTTTATGTTTCTATAAAATAAAACAGAAACCTGCCTGCAGTGACTCAAATGAGATAAGAGAATTGTGTTTGGAAGACCCCAAGGGCCTTTAATTTTTGCCTTGAAGAAAGAAATATGAAAGATCAACACTGTGGCTCCCGCCCCTTCCCATCCCCTTGAATGGCTTACAAAGACTTGACTGCAAGAGAGCAGACCAAACTCCACGAAGAACTACCAGTTTCTGGGCCTGAACCATTATGATGACTGAAGAATCTCAGCTTCAAAGAGTTAGGAGGATGGACACAGTATGAGTAATGCCCGACACTGATTTTTTTTAATAACTGACTCATTTTTTTAAAGAGCTTTATTGAAGTGTAATTAGCATACAATAAATAACATGGTTGAAATGTACAATTTGATAAGTTTTGACTTATGTATACACCTATGCAATCATCACCACAATCAAGATTGTGAAAATAGCCATCACTCCCAAAAGTTTCCTTGTGCCCTTTTGTAATCCCTTCCTCTTATACCTCCCCATCTCCTCATCCACCAGGAAACCACTAATCTGTTTTCAGTCACTATACATTAGTTTGAATTTTCTAGAATGTTATGTAAATAAACTCGTACAGTACATACTCTTTTTTTGTCTAGCTTCTTTTGCTCAATATAATGATTTGAGGATTCATCAGTTGTTGAATGTATCAATAGTTCATTTCTTTTTATTCCTGGGTAATATTCCATTGGTTGCCTATACCACAGTTTATTTATCCATTCACCCATTTGGGTTGTTTCTAGTTTGGGGCTATTACAAATGAAGGTGCTATGAACATTCATGTACAGGTCTATGTAGATGTATGCTTTCTTTTCTTTTAGGTAAATACCTAAGAGTGAATGTCTGGATCATATGATAGGTGTATGTTTAACTTTCTAAGAAACTGAAAAACTGTTTTCCAAAGTGGTTGTACCATTTTTTATTCCCACAGTAGTATAGAAGAGATCGAGTTCCCCTACCTCCTTGTCAACACTGGATATGGTCAATCTTTTTAGTTTTAGCCATTCAATAGGTATATAGTGATATTTCATTGTGATTTTAATTTGCATTTTCCTAATCACTAATGATGCTGAACATTTTTTCATATGCTTCATATGCTTATTTGCCATCCGTATCTGTTCAAATCTCTTGCCCATTTTTTTAATTGGATTGCTTGTTTTCTTCGTCTTAAGTTTTGAGAGTTTTTTATATATTCTGGATGCAAATCCTTTATTTGATGTACGCTTTACAGAGCCCATTTGCAAAAGACTCTATTTCCAAATAAGGATACTAAACCAGCTTTTGGTTGGTTTCATCAATTTTCTCTATTGATTTTCTGTTTTCTATTTCATTGATTTCCACTCCGACCTTTATTATTATTATTATTTTTTTTTGGCTGAGGAAGACTTGCCCTGAGCTAACATCTGTATCAACCTTCCTGTGCTTCATACATGTCTCACTGCCACAGCATGGCTGACAAGTGGTGTAGGTCCATGCTAGGGTTCCAAACCCGTGAACCCAAGCTGCCAAAGTGGAGTGTGCCAAACTCAATCACTACACCATGGGGCCAGCCCCTTTTCCTAGTTTCTTAAGGTGGAAAATGAAGTCATTAATTTGAGTCCTTTCTTCTCTTCTAATATAGGCATTTAGAGCCATAAGTGACCTTCTTTAGCAGCATCGTACAGGTTTTGATGTGTTGTATTTTTATTCAAGTCAAAATGCTTTTTAATATCTCTTTTGACTCCTTTTCTCTGAGCACTAGGTTACTTAGAAGATTGTTATTTAATTTCCAAATATTTGTGAGCTTTTGGATTTTTAATATAATTCTATTGAGGTTAGAGAACGTATATTTAAATTTATTAAATTTATTGAGAATTGTTATATAGACCTTAATATCAAAGTGTATCTTGGTAAATATTTTGTATGAAATTAAAAAGAATGTTATTTTGCTGATTTTTGTTGATGTCAATTAGGTCAACTTGTTTGCTAGTATTGTTCAAGTCTTCAATGTTTGCTGTCAATTGTTCTATCAATTATCAAAAGAGTAGTATTGAAATCTCTGGATATAATTATGGATTTGTCTATTTCTCCTTGCAGCTCATCATTTTGTTCTGTTGATGAATTGACCTTTTAATCACTATGACATGACCTTCTTTCTCCTTAGTAATATTCTTTGTTCTGTAATCTTCTTTTTCTTTTGTTTACGTAGCGACTCCAGCTTTCTTTGACCAGTGCTAACACAGCATATATTTTTCCATCCTTTTTCTTTAACCTATTTGTTTCCATTATATGTAAAATGGATTTCTTTTAGGCAGCATGATGCAGGGTCTTGCTTTTTTATCCAACTTGACAGTCTCTGCCTTATAATTGGGGTATTTAGTCCATTTACATTTAATGTGATTATTGTCACAGGTTTAAATCTATCATCTTGATATTTGTTTTCTATTCCACCCATATATTCTTCATTACCCCTTTCTTCTCTGTTTGTCTTCTTTTGGACTGAGTATATTTTATAATTCCATTTTATCTCTTTGTTGATTTATTAGCTACAACTCTTTGTTTTGTTATTTTAGTGTCTGTTTGAGGGTTGTTACTATATGTTTAACTTATCACAGTCTAATTTCAAGTGATATTATGCCACTTCACATATACTATGTAAATTTTATAATGATATACTTCCCTTTCTCCCTCCCAACACTTACACTATTGTTTTCCTATGTTTTACTTATGTATATGTTATAGTACTCACAATATATTGTGTTTTTTTTGTTTAAACCATCAGTTATCTTTTAAAGATATTGAAATTATTATTATTCAAAAATAAATCTTACGTGTTTGCCCATGTAGTAACCATTTTTATTGCTCTGTATTCTTGTGTATGTCCATATTCCCATCTGGTGTTATTTTCCTTCTACCTGAAAGATTTCCTTTAACATCTCTTGTAGTACAGGTCTGTTAGTGATGAATTCTTTCAACTTATGTGTATCTGGGAAAGTCTTTGTTCCAATCTCCTCTTTGAGAGATATTTCACTGGGTATAAATTTCTAGGTGACACTTTGTTTTTTGTCAATAATTTAAAGATGTTACTCCACCATCTTTTCCTTGAATTCTTTCCTATGAGGAATTTTCTGTCATCCCTTATCTTTGATTTTCTGTACATAGTGTGTCTTTTTTCTGTGGCTGCCTTTAAAATTTTTCTCTTCATCATTGATGTGGAGCAATTTAGTTCTGATGTGCCTTGGTGTAGTTTTCTTCATGTTTCTTGTGCTTAGAATTCATTGAACTTCTTGGATCTTTGGGTTTATAGTTGTTATCAAAATTGGGATATTTTCTGCTATCATTTCTTCAAATAGTTTTTCTGTCCCTCCTCCACTTGGGAACACCACTTACATGTATATTAGGATGTTTGAAGTTGTCCCACAGTTCATTGATTCTCTTTCCATTTTATTTTAAATCCTCTTTTTTCTCTGTTTCATTTTTGAATCATTTCTATTGCTATGTACTCAAGTTCAATAATCTTTTCTTCTGCCATTAATCCCACCTGTGTAATTTTCATCTCACATATTATAGTTTTTATCTCTAGAAATTTGATTTTCCCCCATGTGCCTACTTAACTTTTTGCACATCTGGAATACAGTAATACCAATTGTTTTAATGTGCTTGTCACTAATTCCTATATCTGTGTCAGTTTCACATCTGTTTCAGTTGGTTGGTTTCTCTCCTCATTCTGAGTTGTATTTTCCTGCTTCTTTGCATGACTGTAAGTTTTTACTGAAGGCAAATGTGAATTTTACTCTATTGGGTGCTGGCTATTTTTGTATTCTTATCAATGTTCTTGAGCTTTGTTCTAGGATGAAGTTAAATTACTTGGAAACAGATTGACATTTTGCATCTTGCTTTTAAAATTTGCTGGGTGAGACCAGTTCCCCACTAAGTCTTACTTCATAGTCTCCTAAATGCCCTGTAAATTTTGAGATTTAGCACTCTAACTGGTGGGAACAAGCAGTATTCCTGGTCCTGTGCTACCAATGAACACTGTTCTTTCATATCCTAAGATTGCTCTTTTTCCAGCCTGGGACAGTTTCCTTGCTCACATAGACTGATGATCACTCTGATGAATGCTCAAGTGGGACTCTGCAGATTTCTAGAGTTCTTTTTTCTGTAGAGCAATTTCCCCCCTTGAACTCTAGCCTCTTTATCACCCAGGACTCTCAACTTGCTCTCCTCAACTCCCAGAGTCTGCCATACTCCTCCTGAGTTCCCCCTCCCTGCACTGTTATCTAGAAATTCTCTCAAGGCAGTAAGCTAGGTCAATCATAGGGCTCATCTTGTGTCTTTCAATTCCTGTTGTCCGGTGGTTTTGTGAAACCCATTGTTTTATGTATTTTGTGTGGATTTTTTGTGTGTTTGGGGTTTTTGTTGATGGAAAAGGGAAGATTCAGTTGTTCTGCACAGGAAGGCAAATCTGTTCCCTCTTACCCCATCTTGGTGAAAAGTAAAAGTTCTCCTGACATGGAATTTTAAAGAGAATAAAAGGAATGTGGAAGTGTTTGATTTTTTTCTTTATAGTTTTCCCAAAATTTCCATGTTGTGGTGGTCTAAAAGAGTCAAAGTAAATTCTGACCCAGAGAGAGGAGGCAAATCCTAATTCCAAAGTGGGAAAGACTGATAGCAGCTAATCTCTGGTGCAGAGAATTTAACAAGAGAAGCAGGTAGAGACACAAGCATGTCATGCCACTGCAGAGAGGTTCCTAATCACTGAGCCCCACTTTTTCCCATTTCCCTTTTTTTTTCCCCTAGGGGAAGATTCACCCTAAACTAACATCTGTTGCTGACTTCCTCCTTTTTCTTCCTTTTTCCCCTCCCAGAGCCCCAGTACATAATTGTGTATAGTTGTAAGTTCTTCTAGTTCTTCTATGTGAGCCTCTGCCATAGCATGGCTACTGACAGACAAGTGGTGTGGTTCTGCACCCAGGAACCAAACCTGGGCCACCAAAGTGGAGTGCACCAAACTTTAACCACTAGGCCATCAGGGCTGGCTCTCCTGTTTTCCATTTTGTCAACAACAATCTCTGGATCTAGGAAGGCTTGTCAAATATTGGGATGCTACATGGGGATACTTCCCAAAGAGAATAGGGGTTCATTCAAGAGGTGACAATTCTCAGGGAAAATAGTGGAGGAGAAACAATGTAGGAACAAGTTATTTTAACACTGTGACTTGATATTAGATAGACTTAGATATTTAGGGAATCCCCCACATTATAGGTTCCCACCCCCATCACTGCAGAAGTCAGACACTCATTGTCTCAGCTTCTCCTGCAGCTGTAAGTAACACAGATATGTGATCTAGGATGCACCAATCAGATGCACCCACACCAGACTTTGAATCAAAAGCTTGTGAGCAAGTATTTATACCAGGGACACAGGGATGGTTCAACATCCACAAGTCAATCAACGTGATTCACTACATTAACAAAATGAGAAAAAGAAAAACCACATGATCATCTCAATTGATGCAGAGAAAGCATTCGACAAGATCCAACATCCATTTATGATAAAAACCCTCAATAAAATGGGTATAGAAGGAAAGTACCTCAACATAATAAAGGCCATACATGACAAACCAACAGCCAACATCATACTCAATGGACAAAAACTGAAACCCATCCGTCTCAGAACAGGAACAAGACAAGGGTGCCCACTTTCACCACTCTTATTTAACATAGTACTGGAGGTGTTGGCCAGAGCAATTCGGCAGGAAAAAGAAATAAAAGGAATCCAAATAGGCAACGAAGAAGTAAAACTCTCGCTGTTTGCAGACGACATGATCTTATATATAGAAAACCCCAAAGAATCCATAGGAAAACTATTAGAAACAATCAACAGCTACAGCAAAGTTGCAGGGTATAAAATCAACATACATAAATCAGTAGCATTTCTATATGCTAACAATGAACTGACAGAAAAAGAGCTCAAGAACTCAATCCCATTCACGATCGCAACAAAAAGAATAAAATACCGTGGGATAAATTTAACCAAGGAAGTGAAAGATCTATACAATGAAAACTACAAGACTTTCTTGAAAGAAATCGATGACGACATAAAGAGATGGAAAGACATTCCATGCACATGGATTGGAAGAATAAACATAGTTAAAATGTCCATACTACCTAAAGCAATCTACAGATTCAACGCTATCCCAATCAGAATCCCAATGACATTCTTTACGGAAATTGAACAAAGAATGCTAAAATTTATATGGGGCAACAAAAGACCCTGAATTGCTAAAGCAATCCTGAGAAAGAAGAACAAAGCTGGAGGCATCACAATCCCTGACTTCAAAACATACTACAAAGCTACAGTGATCCAAACAGCATGGTACTGGTACAAAAACAGGTGCACAGATCAATGGAACAGAATTGAAAGCCCAGAAATAAAACCACACATCTATGGACAGCTAATCTTCGACAAAGGAGCTGACAGCCTACAATGAAGAAAAGAAAGTCTCTTCAACAAATGGTGCTGGGAAAACTGGACAGCCACACGTAAAAGAATGAAAATCGACCATTCTTTTTCACCATTCACTAAAATAAACTCAAAATGGATCAAAGACCTAAAGATTAGCCCTGAAACAATAAGTCTTCTAGAAGAGAATATAGGCAGTACACTCTTTGACATCAGTTTCAAAAGAATCTTTTCGGACACCATAACCCCTCAGACAAGGGAAACAATAGAAACAATAAACAAATGGGACTTCATCAGACTAAAGAGCTTCTTCAAGGCAAGGGAAAACAGGATTGAAACAAAAAACAGCCCACTAATTGGAAAAAATATTTACAAGTTATTTATCAGACAAAGGGTTCATCTCCATAATATATAAAGAACTCAAACAGCTCAACAACAAAAAATCAAACAACCCAATCACAAAAGGGGCAGGGGACATGAACAGACATTTCTCCAAAGAAGATATACGGATGGCCAATAGATACATGAAAAGATGCTCATCATCCCTAATCATCAGGGAAATGCAAATCAAAACTATACTAAGATATCACCTTACACCTGTTAGAATGGCAAAAATATCCAAAACCAAGAGTGACAAATGTTGGAGAGGCTGTGGAGAAAAAGGAACCCTCCTACACTGTTGGTGGGAATGCAAACTGGTGCAGCCACTACGGAAAACAGTATGGAGATTTCTCAAAAAGTTAAAAATAGAAATACCTTATGACCCAGCCATCCCACTACTGGGTATCTATCCTAAGAACCTGAAATCAGCAATTCCAAAAGTCCCATGCACCCCTATGTTCATCGCAGCATTATTCACAATAGCCAAGTCATGGAACCAACCTAAGTGCCCAGCAACTGATGATTGGATAAAGAAGATATGGTATATATATATACAATGGAATACTACTCAGCCATAAAAAAGGACAAAGCCGTCCCATTCACAACAACATGGACAGACCTTGAGGGTATTATGTTGAGTGAAATAAGCCAGACAGAGAAAGACGAATTCTGTATGACTCCACTCATAGGTGGTAGTTAACATATAGACAAAGAGAACTGATTGGTGGTTACCGGGGGAAGGAGGGGTGGGGGGAGGGCACTAAGGGTGAAGTGGTGTACCTACAACATGACTAATAATAATGTACAACTGTAATTTCACAAGGTTGTTAACTATCATAATCTTAATAAAAAAAAAAAAAAAAAGCTTGTGAGCAAGTAACAGGCACTGGCTGAACCCATTCTGGTGAGGTGCAAAGAGCAATATTCCAGTTTACAGAGGCAGCAGTGCCAAGGCTCCTGGCAGTCTTGGCCAGTGCCTGGTGCTGAGAGTATTAGCAGCACCTTGGAGTGGTGGAAGTGGAATCTCCCTGAACCAGTTTACAGTGTGATTTTGTGAATTTCCTGTCTGTGTTGCTTCCAACACAATGTGTAGGATGTTTTTCTGTCCCTCTTGAAGAATCTCTCTGTGTCCTAATATCCTTTAGTACAGGGGTTAGCAAATCTTTTCTGTAAAAGGAGAGTTAGTTGCTATGGACTGAACAGTGTCCTCCCAAAATTCATATGTTGAAACCCTAACCCCAAATGTGATGATATCTAGAGATGGGGCTTTGGGGAGTAATTAGATGTCGATGAAGTCATAAGGTGTCCTATAAGAAGAGACACCAGAAAGCTTGCTATCTCTTTCTCTCTTCCATGTGAGGACACGACAAGAAGACAGCCATCTGCAACCCAAGGAGAGAGCTCTCACCAGAAACCAACCATGCTGGTGCTTTGATCTGGACTTCTAGTCTCTAGGACTATGAGAAATAAATTTCTGTTGTTTGAACTACTCAACCTATGAGGTTTTAGCAGCCCAAGCTGCCTAAGACATTAGTAAATATTTTAGGCTTTGTGGGCCAGGTAATCTTTGTCACAACTACTCGATTCTGCTGCTGTAGCATGAAAGCAGATAGACAATATGTAAACAAATGAGTGTGACTGTGCTCCATGAACATTTTATTTATGGACACTAAAATTTGAATTTCCTATAACTTTTATGGGTCATGTCATATTCTTTTTTGAGTTTTTTTGTCCAACTATTTAAAAATGTAACAATTATTCTTAGCATGCAGGCCATACAAAAATAAGTGGCAGGTCACATTTGCTGACCTCTGCCAAAACACGCCTTTTGTGCTTAAACAACCTACTGTTGGTTTCTGATTTGCAACTAAGAACCCTGACTAATACATTTAGTCTATGACTGTTTCAAGAGAAGCTTATTCTTAAGCTGCTGAGATAGACAAACACCTATTCTGCTTTTCTTCAACTGCCAGAGAAGAATTTTCTACATAAACCTCCATGGGTCACCTGCTGCAATTTTTAGCAACCCATAGACTCTTTGCACTGTCTAATATATTCCCAGAGTCTCTTCATGAGGAAGGATTTTAAATAGTTTTTGTTTCCCTCAGCTATAGATTACCCTGCTCTGGAGAGCCCTTGCTCGTCTGAGTGAGTTATTTGTTTTGTTGTCACCTGAACCACGTGACTGTGGATAGACACAGCTCAGCAGCCATAGCTGTAGCTCAGCCCTTCTGGAGCTGACAGGAACGATATGTGAAATAAGACACACAGAGATGGCAGTAAAATAAAGTAGGCTGCAAGATGAAAGCAGGTCATTCCCTCGACTCATTTGTAAGGTGGATTTAGGAAACTGTACCACACCATTCTGGAAGTTCAAACTGACCCAAGTCATTGACATTTAGAATCTGCCCCTTTTTTTCCAGGTACTTCACTACAAGACCCAGCCTCTGTTTGCATTTTCAAATAGAGTGCCTTGCCTAATAAAAATATGATGCTTAGCAACAGAAATGGATTACAGCTATATTTAGCCAAATCAAAGCTGCATAAAAATGTACTGGACAATAAGATTGACACAATTGGCAGTGCCTCTTGTCCTTTACTGACAGAATCACCTGGTAGACACTGTGACATGGGAAAGCCTCATCAGTCTGAGGTGATTTGATTTGTCAGGGGAACAATGAGAAGGCAGAGGCTTAGACAAGAAGGCCTCTCTCTGCCTTCTCCTTGGTTACAGGTCTGGAATTTATAGAATTCTTGCCTGCATTAGGGACTCTGTCTACCTTTGAATATTGCATCTTCAATTTTACTTGTGAAATTATAATAATTAAATAGTCAGAAGAGAAACCAAGTCAGTGTTATTCGGCGACTTAGAAGAGGTGGTACTTGTGAGTGAGAGAAAAAGTGGACTTTCTAAACATCAAGAGTGATAAGTCATGCTGATAATATGTACCCTTGATATGATGTGATGAGACTGGGTCTCTACCTCTGGGGTCTTCTTCCCCAAAACCCATAACCCCTGTCTAATCATGAGAAAAACATCAGACAAATCTGATTTTAGGAACATTCTACAAAATACCTGAACAGTATCACCTTAAAAGATCGTCAAAAACAAGAAAAGACCGAGGACCTGTCCGAGTCAAGAAAACCCTAAGGAGACATGAAACTAATATAATGTGGTGTCCTGGATGGGATCCTGGGGCAGAAAAAGGACGTTAGGGAAAAACTGAGAAATCTGAACGAACTATGGACTTGGTTTATAATAATATATCAATATTGCTTCATTAATTATGACAAATGTACTATGTTAATGTGAGATGCTAACAATAGGGGAAACTGGGTGTGGAGTATGTGGAAACTCTTTACTATCTTCACGATAATTCTGTAAATCTAAAACTGTTTTAAAATAAAAAGCTGTATATTAGAAAGAAAAAAGGAGACTTTCCCTTTTGCTAGACTTATTCTCCAGCCCTCCACAGCCCACCAGGGACAGCAGTTGCTACCTACATTGAGCTCAATCTGCAGTTCATTATCTGAGGTGGGTAATAGAGGATATAAATGATCAGCTAAACATTTTTTAACTAAATCTAGACAAAAACCGGAATTAAAGCAGTGTGCACAACAGAATAACTTCCCCAAGCATTTTGTTATTTGTCAGTGTGAATAGAACATAATCTGTGAGAAATTCCAAGATGGAATCCGACCTTTTATTTTTAACACAACAGCTGAACTCTCAGTGGTTGCCTGCAATAACTACAATCATTGCCTATAGACAGCACCTCTTCCAAATTAAGGAACGTTCCTTGAAGTTCTCATTAAATGCACATTACCGTTTTGGGGTTGATATCCTGGGAGCTATGAGTGTTCAAGTTACTCTTTACAGAGCTGAGTTTTATATAAAGCAGAAGCATTATCAAGAAACTGAAATGTATTCTGCAGAATAGGTTTGTTTTGAGTATGTTATTCAGTACAAATATCTCCTTTGGGACTTGCACTAGAGAAAGCCTTTCTGATTACTACTCCCTGACTGTGTCTTTAGCAGTAATTCCTCCCCTTAAGATAACCTTACAGAGGTCATCCTTAACCAGAAAGAATTGATGATTGATTATCTTGTCACTGCCCTTCACAATTGGTCACAGTCTAAGCTGGCCATAGAAAAAGGAGGAATGTCTTGATTTGCCTCTTTTGCAGGAAAACCAGTGAGAGACTCCCTCCCGCTGCCGTTAGGTCCTGTTTTGCGAGTTGGGGGGCTGCCTTGACAGAAGCAGCTGCTTCAAGTCATTTTGGTGCTGGGCTTCACCTGTCTGCTCCTTATATGGATTGAGTTCTGATACTGTACCTTTCCCTCTGCTTTTCTTTTGCTTTCACAATAAAGATTTGTTAAAGAAAGAGAAAGATCTAGGACTGGATTTCAACACTCTCAGCTTTGGCATTAAATGGGCTTTGTTACTTGGGCCGGGTCCTTTGGCTCTCTGTGCCTCAGTTTCCTAAGCTGTAAAATTGGGTTCATAATATGTGCCCCAATTGTTTAAGTGTTGCTATGAGGGTCAATGATCATAATAGATGTCAACTTTTTTTAAGTTTAAAGTGCAGGAAAAGGTCATATTTAAATACTTAAAGAGAACTAATCAAAATTTCAAAATGCCTTTCAAGCCCCCTAAAATAGCAGTTCCATTGTGACCAAGTCGTCAGAGCCATGATTTGGTCACAAGTTTCACACAACAGAAACTAATTCTGGCTGATTAAGAAAAAAGATAAATAAAATAATAATAATTTTTAAAAAGAGCATGAGAGAAAGAAATTTTTTTGAAATAACATTGAGTAACTCCCACAATCACCAGGTTTTAAAAATAGGTAAGAATAAAGAGAAGAGAAAGCAGCCAGGTGCATGGCCAAAACCATGTCACCAAACGCTGCCCCCCACTTGATGTTGCTACTGATGCCACTGCCCCTTGCTGAAAAAAAAAAGATTCTCTGCAATATGTATGTCTTTGGGTCACTGATTCAAAGTCTAAGGCAGTTATTTCTCATTGGCTTTGCTCACATTGTGACATAACTTTCCAGTAAGGAAGTTGGGAAATGGGAATCTGGCATTTTCTGCTTCTAAAGTGAGAAGTAGGCACTGTTTCCCATTGAGATTCATAAAGTAACTTTCATTCCCCAAACATAGGAAGGAGTTTCAGATGCTGAGTAGTACCCCAACAACAGGAAATATCTCTTCTGTGGGATCTTTAAGGGGGGAATGACTATCTAATGTTGGAGAAACTACAAAGACACATCCTGCAGAATTGGCCCCCAACCTGGGTATGTTCCCAGTGCTCCTCTTTGTTACCCTTTATCCTTTATAGTGTAGCCTATTTTTATTAGCTTTAGTTTTCTCAAGTTTTGGATCTCTTCTTGCTGGCCAACTCTGACACCCACTTCTGACTCCCAACTAGGTAACAACTGTTTGCCCCCTCATAAGCCACAACTTGGAACACAACCCAGAATTGAGGCTGTAAGAGAAAAAAATGTCACATAGCAATATAGACGTTTACCAATACCTATACCCCATAATATTAGCAAATAGATCATTTTTCAGCCAAGATATAAGTAGCCCAAATTATTAGGATGGGGAGTGTTTTTATGGGAACTTTTAGAGTTATTCTTTCAAACTTTGGAAATGTTAGTTATTTTCATGATCAGAAATGTTCCCTAAACAGTTTGTGAAGGCATTCTCCTGATGGTGCCTATGTGTGCCAATTAAATTTTTTAAAGCTTCTTTTCACATTTTTATTTGGTGAAAATAAAACTTAAGCTCTGACCTGAAGATAAGAAAGACCTTATCATATCAAAGTTTTTAAAGACTGTCCCAAATTATGGAGATATTCACCAGAGTGATGAGGCTGAGTGACGAGGGGGCTGTTCAGAATCAGGGCAGCAGGGAATTGGAAGGCTCCTGATCACCGGGTGGATTTGCCAGCCCTCTTCTTGCTTTTATGCAGCAAGAAGAGACTATGAGGGATGTGCTGCAAAAGTTATTTTCGGAGCTGTTGGGATTTAATCACTTCACTGTTTTTAACCAGAGGAACCTTTCATTTCTTTTACTACATTGGAACAAATGTTTAAAAGGAAAGCTCAGGCAGTCCCTGACTTAGAATAATTGACTCCAAGAGCTTGCTTACTCCTTCCCTGTCCGTGTTAGGGTTACTGCCCTCCGACAGGCTGCACACAGATAAAGTCTCTCATTCATACTTGTTAGGTATCTGTTTTGTGCCTGGCACTGTGCTAGGGAGAGGGGAATTTGATGTGAAGCCAAAGAAGCCTGATCTTCAGGGACTCACAAATTCATAGACCTCTTCCCAGGGGGCACCGAGCAATATATGCATGAGGTTGTGTTTCGCAAAATTTGCAAAAGTAAAATATTGTAACCACAGTTCGTTAAGATTATTATCTCTTTCCAATCTGACATCCCCTCTGTCATAATTTTCCCTTGTGTCTGATGGCCTTGGAGAGTCCATGGTCATTTCAAGGGTTCATCTAAGGGAAGTTAAGTTGAGAACACATTTTGTTTGGGTTTAGTGGGATTAGTGTATGTGGTTGGTGGTCATTTCTGTGAATAGATAAGTTATTGCCAGCTGTCCCAGCTTAGGAATGGCTTGTAGGAATACTCCTACCCTTCAGTGTGCCAATTCACCTGTTCTTGTGACCTGAAGATGCAAAGCCATTGATGACACACTGGTTAATATGAGTATGGTCAGTTCAAAGAATATTTAAGACTAGTCACTGTACAAGATAATTCAAAATATCCTGAAGTATCACGGCGCATATATGAAAGAAACTTCGTAGAGGTTTCCCAAATTAGACAACATTCCTAGAAATGTACATGACTTATCAATAATGACTTGGGAAACTGAAAGAAGCTTTTTAAAATTATCAATAATAGAAATATGTTGATCAACCATGCTAGAGAAAAGCATGATCTTTCTAATCTTTATAGAAAATGAACTTATAAATTGTTGTTATAAGAAAGAGGTAATCAAAGAGTATGAGTCAAAAAAGTAGGAAAAATGAATTATAGATATGTGCCAGGCAGTTTTCATTTTTATAGATTTTATGGTATTTATCAGCTCTTTATATTTATAATTTGTTCTGATTTCTTCCCATCTAATTTTGCATTCTTTTGAAGAACCCCTCCCCCAAATTGTATAAGCTTTCGGCCCACAGAACTTAGATTTGCTCCTGCTATATGGCTTTTGAAATGCAGATGTATTAAGGCCCAACTCCATCTTCCATGTGCTTACAGTTTAGTAGGTCAGACAGACAAGGAAACGAAGAGTTCAACATAGTGTCACAGGTGCTGCCATGTGGCATCATCTGACCAATTAGGGGAAAATGGATCCTGTCTTAGGCAGTTCTATAACAAATTACCATACACTGGGTGGTTTATAAACAACAGACATTTATTTCTCACAGTTCCAGAGGCCAGAAATCTGAGATCAGAGTGCCAACATGATAGGGTTCTGGTAGGGACCCTCTTCCAAGTTGTAGACTGCTGACTTCATTGTATCCCCACATGGCAAAAAGAGAAAGCTCTGGTTCCTTCATCCTCTTATAAGGGCACTAAGCCTATTCATGAAGGCAGCACCCTCATGACCTAATTACCTCCCAAAGGCCTCATCTCCAAAGACCATCACATCAGGGGTTAGGAATTTTTTTTTTTTTAAAGATTTTATTTTTTTTCCTTTTTCTCCCCAAAGCCTCCCGGTACATAGTTGTATATTCTTTGTTGTGGGTCCTTCTAGTTGTGGCATGTGGGACGCTGCCTCAGCGTGGTTTGATGAGCAGTGCCATGTCCGCGCCCAGGATTCGAACCAATAAAACACTGGGCCGCCTGCAGCGGAGCGCACAAACTTAGCCACTCGGCCACGGGGCCAGCCCCAGGGGTTAGGATTTTAACATATGAATTTTGAGGAGACACAAACATTTAGTCCATAACAGATCCTAATCTTGCATACATCCATGTGTGTTTTTTTTCTGATACCAAATGTGTGGTTTCTTTCCAATAATAAATATGTTCTTCCAGCACCAATTCTTCAGTTCTCCCGCACCAACTGAGTGTCCTACAATTCCATCCAATTCTGACACTAACTACCCAGAGTTAGTGCAGAGTCCACAAGTTAAGGGCTCAGTCCCACAAGATGCCTCCACTTCAGATGCCAGTCACAAGTCCCAGGTCCCCAGGCCACCTGTACTTCTGTTTGACTTGGCTAAAAATTCGGGGGTTCCTATGACACTCCCTTAGGTGTGATAATTGTCTAGAACTACTCATAGAACTTAGGAAAGAGCTTTACTTATTTTTATCAGTTTATTATAAAGGATACAACTCAGGAACAGCCAGATGTAGAGATCCATAGGGAAAGGTATTGGAGGTAGGGTGGGGTTGGTGCAGAGCTTAACATGCCCTCCTTCCTAGCACATCGATTTCACTGACCCAGAAGCTTTTGAATCTCATTGTTCAAGAGTTTTCATTGAAGTTTCATTAAGTAGGCATGGTTGATTAAATCATTGGCCATTGGTGATGGAACTCAACCTCTGGTTGAACACTGAAAGTTCCAACCTTCTAATCACACTTTTGGTCTTTCTGGTGTCCAGCCTCCATTCTGAAACTATTTAGGGGCTCCACCCAGAGTCATCTCATTAGCATAAACTCTGACATGTTTGAAAGGGACTCCTTACAAATAACAAAAGACACTCCCGTCACTCAGGAAATTCCAAGGGTTTTAGGAGCTCTGTGCCAGGAACTGGGGGCAAAGACCAAATATATATTTTTATTATACCAGGATCCAACACCATTAGTTTGATTTATAAAGCTGGGAAGTGAGACATTGAAACAAGCTTCCCTGAGCCAGGTACCCAAAAACTCTCCCCAAAATATCCCCCAAAGTTACTTTCCCAAGAAGCTTTCTCAAAATCTTCATCAGAAATTATTTTCAGTTCCTCCGCCCAAGGTGTAATGATCCTTTAATTTTTGCTTTGCTACGATAAAAATAAGGAATAAATTATGAAGAATATTAAAAAAGACCTTTTATGGTGTGTTCATATGTTGCTATGAAAATTGAACTTGTGTATGATGAATTACTATTTGGGTTACATATATTTTTGAAAACTATACACTATTCAGCATTAAATATATAATTTATTGACTGTGGAGTGTGAGGTTGCTGTTCTATACTTGTAAAATAGAAGAAATAAAGTCTCTGGTTGATTTTTAAGGTTCCTTCCAGTTTCTCACTTCTTTCATTTTAATGAATTCATAGCATTCATTAAATCATGGGCTTCAGACCCTTAGTCAGATGCTTCATCTCCTTCCTATGGCTTCCAAGGGGAAAATCAGATTCAATTTATATCATTTTTATTGATAGCAGCATTTTTGAGAATATAAATCAGGTGAGGTGTCTGGACTCCCTATACCTATGCCTTTATCATAGATAACTTATTTTTAAATGGTTCTATTCTGTCAAGAAGTATTTAAAGTGTTTTCATTAAACAAAAATGTCTCTTTGAAGATGCAGGTTGGCCAGAGCAGATTGTAAAACTGCAGGGTTTAGCAAAGAAGTCACTTAAGCTGATTGAGACGTGATGAAGGAAGAAGTTAATTGAGTGAATTAGTAACTTGGTTACTTCAGTAAATTTTTCCTGGTTGAAAGAAAACAGAGTGGTTAGATACAAACTTTGGACAGTGGTAGAAGAAAAAAATGAGGAGAGTGAAGAGTTTTGGAACATGTCACCCCAAAATATGCCACTTTTCTATGTGGATTATTTTGAGACCCAGCAGATTCTGGAAAAGCTTTTTACCTCCCCCTTAACTGCCTAAAAGTAAGTGTGATTTTCCTCATTTGTGGGGGAAATCTACATTTATAAAGGAAATTTCCATTAGAAAGGGTACCTGGACCAGGCAGAGAGTTACTACTGGAGATAACTTTTTTCACCTGAGAGACTTATCTGCCTAGCAAGGCATTCATTATTTACCACGCATTTCCATCTCTCACCCTCCTCAAAAGTTGCCTCCCTGCCACGACCACCACCTAGAAGCCCCAGACACCTATCCCTTTCCTTAGCTCAGGATGGTGTATAGCTCCCAATTGCCTGCCTGCTTTTTTGAGTTCCGTTATCTTTGTGAGGCTTCCGTGGCCATAATTAAAATTGCTTTTTTTCCCTCTCCTGTTAATCTATTTTATGTCAATTTAATTTTAGACCAGCCACAGAACTGAGAAGGATAGAAGGGAAACATTTTCCTCCCTTATAAGAACATTATTTTTTTCTGAACAGGAAGAGGAAAGAACCAGGAAGGGAGATATTAGAGAAAGATTGATGCCGTTAAAGACATGAAAGTCATACTATTCAGAATTCTGAATTAACACACACAGAAGAAGAACCCCTGTGATGTCTACCATGACTTTTAAAGAGTGATTTATTCATAACATGCCATAGGTCTTGAAGCTTTAAAATTGAGGGGGATTAAAAAGAAGGTGGTTCTGAAAAGTAAAAGAGAAAAATCAAGATTTTGTTAAGGAGTGGCTGCTAATGACATAGTACCAAAATTTTGTATCTAAACTTGTTTGACTACTTTTAAAGTTTGCTTGATTTTGTATAGTGTCTAAAATACGTTTACACATTCGTAATCAGTGTTTCAGTTTAGTAAAATGTTTAAGAACACAGTCTTTAAAGACAGAACTAGAGTCTAATTACGACTGTCAACTTAAATTCTCTGAGCCTCGGTTCCTTCCTTTGTAAAGTGGAATAATAATTGATATCAGCTTGCTGAGGGGATTAAATAATGAAAGATTTGACAAAGTCTGGTGAGTCAGGATAACCAAATAAGAATTGGTTTATGCCTGAGCCTTTGAACCAGTAACCATGATGAAGTATCTCTCTATAAGACTGATTGTCAGAGCATAGCTGTCCCTTTGTTCCATCAAGTACTATGGAATCATCAAAAGTCTAGCGGTCACCTCATCCATTCTCTCACCAAGGCAGGAATCTGTTCTACAATACCCATTAATGTTACTGAATCAGGTTCATTTTGTCTGCCGCATGATTATGCCAATCACTGAGATGATGAGTTTGCAAAGAGAAAGGATTTAATCGCAAGGCAACCAAGTGAGGAGATGGGAGAATCAATCTTAAATCCACTTCCCTGAAAAATGGGAATTAGGGATATTTGTGGGATAAGGGGGCAGGGTAGTCTGAAGCATGGGAATGGATAATTGGAGGTAAGGCAAAGTGAGGTAATTGATGATCTCTGCAATTGTAGTCAAGCTTCATGGCTCTTCATAGGACACATATTCACGAAATGGCAGTGTTACTACAATCTGAGGGTGGAGTTTTCAGCTCCTTGATGTCAAAGGGCTACATATCGATCATCCCAGCAGGCCCAGTTGGTGAGTCAGTGGTCTTAACCAGCCTGAACTGTACAAGGAGTGTGTTCTCAGTTCCCAAAAAAACTTAAGCACCTATTACCATGGTGACCCAAGCATCAGAGATGTTATCTGTAGGGTGGGTTTTAGTAATGCATTATCTAACTACTTTTGCAAACAGACAATTAACTGAGTGTAGTTAAAGCAAGTTGGGCCCCAGTTTCATTAGTTGCACCTGAACATGTCTACTTTGGAGAAATCACAACTTAGTAAGGTAGCCTATCTTGAGAGTAACTCTATTAGGAAATGTAACCTTATATTCAGCCAAAATCTGCCCTTCATTTCTACTTTTGGTCTTTGTTCTGCCACCTGGTATTTGCACAATCAGTCACTTCCTTATTTCATAGTCAGCAAATGTGTCCTGCCCCCACTGCCATAGGCCTTCCCTTTCTCAGGCTCCCCCTCTCCCCAGCCCCCTCGCATTGCTGCATTTTGGGGTCCATGAATAGAAGGATAAGCGTCAGAGGGAGGGTACTTCTGAGCATAGCAATTTGAAGAGAGTATCTTTTGCAAATTTTTGTTCAGTGTCAGGATAGAGGGCATAATTTAAACTGACACAATGACTGTTCACTTTATCAATCATCTGCTACATAATAAAATCAGAAAAGAGCTTCTCTCTCCTCTAAGAAAGTGTCAGCCAAAGAGGATAGAGACTCCTCTTGCCACTGACCTCGACTTCACTGTAGAAATCAAAGAATGTTGGGTTCTTTAGTCAAGTACAGCCTAATCAGGAGCACGGCAAAACAGAGCAGAAACCGTCACTTGGTTACTGAGGTCCTGAGAATACAGTTGATGAATGAGACCCGTCATTTCTCTCTCTCTCTCTCTCTCTCCTCTACTCTCCACTCTCTCTTGGTTTTATCCACTTAGAAGAGGTCTTTCGGTAGAGAAATTTATTGAGAATTAGAGCACATGGGGGTTTGTGTTTGCAAGTAATTTAACCTTGTTTTCCTTTATAGATCTCTGGTGGTTGTATTTTCCAGGGTCCGATTTTAATAATAATAGCTACCATTTATCAACTACTTATTATGAGGCATGGAATTGTTCTAAGCAATTGAGCATATCATCTCACTCAATCCTCAAAGCAACCATTGGGAGAGACTATTATTATCCTCAGTTTATAGATGAAGGAAATAGGGAAGGGAATGGGTAAGTGTCCTGTACCAGGATGCATAGCTAGTAAGGGTCCAAATGAAGCTTCAGACTCAGGCCATCCAACTCCAGAACCTGTACTCTGTCCATTAGGTAGTATGCTCTTCCCTTTAAAGACGAATGTATTTTTTTCTAAGCCCTGGACTAACAGTTACCAAATGATTGTAACAAGCTCTACAGTCTTTCATAGCAGGGGAGAGGATATCCACCAAGAGCTTTGCTATGACAGAATCTTCTATTGAAGTCCAGTTTGTTTATGAAACAACCATAAAGTGAGCTGAGTGACCCTGGGTCTTGTTTTTTGATTACTGAAAGAAATTGCTTAAGGAACAGTTATCCTGAAACACTTCTAAAGTTTTATGTTTCTTTAAGGTCAAGTAAGGCTGTCTTTGTTCTTGGACCCCTGACTCAGCATGTTGTGAGGTTCTCAAGACATTCCAGTTAGATACCTCTGCCAGTTCTCCATTTACTACCTCTCAGCTCCAAAATCACTATGCATTGCCTGCTCTGCAAAAATGGAGCTGGACCCTTTAAATATTTTTCCTTTGTCAGTTGACACAGTGTTAAGCTTTGTCTGTAGGGTCTGCTGGAGACATTGCAGAAAGCAGTTGTTTTCCCTCCTGGTTACTGTGTGTCTTGCAGCAGCTCCTGCAGTGGAGGTGGCTTCTCTGGCAACCAGCAGTACAGGAGTTTTCTCCAGAACTGAACTACCATGGTGGGTGGTGGTCGGCAGTGCCCAGCAGCCAGCGGCTTCTCTTGGCACCCCACTCAGACAGTTTTATGGTAGAACACCTCCCGCAAGACACCTCTCCTTTAACAGCTTTCTTGGCAGGGTGTATTTCCAGCAGATTGCACTAACTTGGTACCACAGAGATCTCTCTGCCGTTCAGTGAGCCACATACCCCACTCACTCCAACAAGGTCTGGCTCTCAGCCTAGAGGGGCTGGAGAATGATTCCATGATTACTCTATCTCTGTCCTAGGGGTAGTAGCTGCTCCATTACAGCTGCTATTCCTGTATTATTTAGAGTCCTCTTTACTTGTTACTACTCATTTCCTCATTACTATGATCCCCTGTTATGGTTAATAACTCTTCATATTAAACTTCCTCTGTTCAAATTACTGTATGATTTCTGCCTCCTGATTGGACCTTGACTGATACTGTGCCTCTATTGTACAATTTGAATGTTGATTCTCCTCAATTATATAGCTTAGGTAACTAAAAGACTCTGTTTAGTCAGGACTCTTCTTGTTGCAATTAAGAGTAATCTAATTCAAATTAGCTTAAATGAAAAAGAATTTATTGTTCAAAAATCCCAAACCTTAAAAAGGGCACAAATGACAGGTTCAGGGAATCAAACTCTACCATGTCTCAGTTTCTGTCCTACTTTCTTTCTCCCTCCTTCCCCCACCCCATATCTTGCTTCTATTTTTTAATGCATGTGGCTTCATTGTTTCAGGCCAGCTATAATTATGCATCTAGCATCATGGCTGCATTTGTGTCCAGGCTCTATAATTCTATGTTTGAATCCCACCCTAACTCTCAAATAAATTAGTATTTTCTTGTTATCTCCAGTTAGAAAAATCTTGAGAAAGACACTTGGCCTAGCCTGGACTGTGAACCCACCATAGACCAATCACTGTGATCAGAGAGATAGAGTATGTTTGGCCCATCCTGGGTCACATGCTCAGCTCTGTGGCCAGGGAGGTGGGTTGAGAGCGATCAGCAGTGCTCAAAGATTCACTTGTTTGAAGTGGTGAAAAATTTGATTAAAAAAAAAGACGGAATGCTGTTTTGAGCAGACAAAACTATAGTATTTTAAGATATAGGCTCAAGCTTCATGAGCTGAAAAAGATAAAATATTTCTGGTCAAAAACAAACTGTCGTTCATAGCACTTTGCTGGTTAAATAATGATAATTTCCCTTCTTCAACCAACTGACCAAAGTAATCATTGTTAGCACATTTCCCCAGTCCAACAGGACTTAAGTGTGGCAGGTAGTATTGGTCGCCTATCAACAAGCAGTGCCTCCCGTATTGCTTACCAATAGAACCATAATTTGCTTCACGCTTATCATGGCCATGTGCTCAGTGAAGGAGCCTCTCTCCAACCCCAAAAAGTGAGTCTCTGTTAGCAAAGTCCATTGTGGAAATTCCATTTTTTTTGCCATTGATGTGGCAATCGGTGTGTGAGGCAGGTGTGGCAGATGAGACTTAACAGAAATTTTTCTGGGGTGAGTGGTAGCTTCTCGCAGAGGTTTTCCTCCAACTGGGAGGAAAAATTGCCCTTTTTTGATGACTCAATATTGCTGTTTGAGGGGAAGATGCCTGGAGATGAGGCAGCCATCTTAGAACTGTGATGGGACAAGCAAGGGGACAAAAACCAACACACTGGGGATGCAAGCAAGAAAACATGGAAAAAGCCAGAGCTTTTGATGACATTGTTAAGCTTTTAAATTAACTAACCTGGAAATCACTCTATCTGTAGAATTCCTATGTGGAAAATAAATTCCTTACTATTTAAGCCACGTTTATTTGAGTTTTTTGTTATATACAACCAATGCATTGGAATTAAAACCCGAGACCTCACTTATCACCAGCTTTACATCAGGGAACAGTGCATTTGTTCAGGAAATCAGATCCCTTTATCGTAGGAAGAAATAAGAATGGGCTAATAATAGGGGTAATAAAATCAGCTAAAGCACCTCTAAGCTCAGAATCACCCAATATCATTCAGTCAACTACCACACACAATCTGATGTCTACACAGATTTAGATCCAATCCATATAAGGCAGGTGTGCCTCTCTTTATAAGTGGATACAGGCTTCAAAAGACAAAGAAAAAAACCCACCTTTTCAAAGCAATGTCATTTGCCAGAGAGACAGACATAAGATGTTTGAAATCCATTATAGCCTTCACAGCCCATGTGGGCATCTCTCATTTGGAATGCCATCTGCTGAGCTCTTCCAAAAACGATACTCGACAGGTAATTCTATCTGTGAGGAATGCATTCAACTGACATGCAGCTATTTGGTTTCTCTCAACAGGAATGAAGAGATATATATACTCCACCTTGATAGCTTCCTTTTATAGTTTGTTCTGTACTACACAGTTTAGCCCTTAAATATATTCTGATTCTTTAATTTTTATCTTTTAAAAGTGTCTCTTTTTGGGGGCTGGCCCCGTGGCCGAGTGGTTAAGTTCGCGCGCTCCGCTGCAGGCGGCCCAGTGTTTCGTTGGTTCGAATCCTGGGCGCGGACATGGCACTGCTCATCAGACCACGCTGAGGCGCGTCCCACATGCCACAACTAGAAGGACCCACAACGAAGAATATACAACTATGTACCGGGGGGCTTTGGGGAGAAAAAGGAAAAAATAAAATCTTTAAAAAAAAAAAAAGTGTCTCTTTTTGTTATAAAGATTACAATTTCCTAGGAGGCAACATTGTAGAGAAAGTATGTGCTTTGGTCTCAGCATTGTAGCTTAAAATCTTGATTCTCCCACTTACTGTCATTGTTAACTTTGGGCAAGTTACTTAACTTTTGAGCCTCAGTTCCTCCTCTATAAAGTATGAATAATAACACGTCCTTTCACAATGGCATCACTCACTTTTAGACAACCTTTTTATCTACCAGTCATCACATTTTTTAATTATACTGATCTTAAGTCACCCAGGGATTTTGGATGGAAGAGAATATTATTCCTTGATTCTCAATGCCAGGAGCTCAGTGGAAAGCAGTTCACTCTTTCTTCCTCATGATCTCACAGAAGAATAAAGAGGATTCCATACCCTTCTGATTCATCAGTATTGATAACAGAGCTGACAAAGAACCTCTTCCCACTATAAACACATAGAAATGCTGGGTAAAACATTACTAAAACATTTTTTAATGGAAGAAATGAATAAAGAAAAAATAAGAGAAATAAAACAATTGATTCTGAAAATGGCACAAAACCTCAAAGCCAGAGTAATAAGATCCAGAAGTTGCCAATAGCTCAGAGTAAGACCAAACCAGGATATTGGCCCTAGGGGATGGGTGCTGAGTGGCAGCACTTATACAGCCTTGGAATTCTATAAGATTTCTATCAAGAAACATCACAGAATAGCAAAACATTAAAGACAGAGGAAAAAAATCTTTAAAATAAACAGAAAGGAAAGACAGATTGCCTTCACTGGATCAACAGTTAGATAGACAACAAAATAGAGGTCAGAGGCAAAAGGAATTAATGTCTTAAAATTGCTAAGAGAAAATAACTGCCATCTTTGTATATGCTTAACAACAAAACCTCAAAATATAAAAAGCAAAAATGAACAGGATCACAAGAAAATTTTACAAATCCAGAATCATAGTGGAAGATTTTAATATATCTATCCAAAACTGATAGATCAGAGTTAAAAAAAAAAGAACCAGTAAGCCTCTAGAAGATTTGAACTGCACAATTATCAGCTTCCTATAAAAATAGTATTCTACCATCAAAATAATAATGTGCTCATTCTTTTCAAGCACACATCAACTCTTTCAAAAACAAATCATAAGGAGTTGGCCTCGTGGCTGAGTGGTTGGGTTTATGTGCTCTGCTTCAGTGGCCCAGGGTTTCGCCAGTTCGAATTCTGGGCGCAGACATGGCACCGCTCGTCAAGCCACGCTGAGGTGGCATCCCACATGCCACACTAGAAGGACCCACAACTAAAAATACACAACTATGTACCGGGGGCTTTGGGAGAAAAAGGAGAAATAAAATCTTTAAAAAAACAACAAAAAACCAAATCATAAATTAGGCCATAGAAGAAGGGAAATTCCAAGAAATTGATATATTTTTAACAAAAACTAATAAAATCTGAAATGAATTATTGAAAAGATCAATAAATGAATAAATAAAACTCTCATCTATTGTAGAAACTAAAAAATACACTTTTAAATAATTTACTTTTCAAAGAAAAGTCAAGATAGAAATAAAGAGTATGTGGGATCAAATGACAATGAAAATACTACTTATTAAAATTTGGATACATCTGAAAAAGTACAGCCTCAGATGTGTGTAAATCAGATAATGGAAACATTAAATATCTGTGAGTTCAATGTTCAGTTCAAGAAGTTAGGAAAAGAGTGACAGAGTATATTCAAAGATAGCAAGATGGTAGCAAGAAGAAGAAATAAAAACAAGAGTAGAAATTAATGAAATAAAAAATGAAGAAACAGCAGAAATAATCTTATATTTTGAAAAACTAATAAAATAGAGGAATGTTTGGTGATAAGCCAAAAATACACAGGAGGTACAAATAATGATATTAGGAATGAAAGGAGATCATAATTACAGATAAAGAAGGGAAATTTAAAGCTACAAGAAATTATTGTCAAGTCTTATGAAATTGCCACTGTTTGACCTTTTGACCTTATAAAACCACAATTTCATGTTATTATAAACAACCGTAAGTCCAAACATTTGAAAATACAGATAAAGTGGATGATTTTCCAGACAAATATAAATGACAAAAAGTAATGAAAAAGGAAATTTTAAAGCTTTAATATACTTATAATCATTAAAGAAATTAAATTACAGTGAAAAGCAATCCATTCCCAAAACAGAATGAGGCCCAGACAGTTTATTGCCTAGTGTCAGCAAACCTTCAACAAACAACAGTTAACATCTACCTATTTTCTTCGAGAGAATAGAAAAATACAGAAACAAAACTATTGATTCCACTTCAAGGGATTCACCCTGGAGAATTTGTCACACGTGTGTGTGTATAAGGATAGGGAGAAACATCCTGGGATGATTGTGACCACAAAGTTTATAATACCCAAAATCATAAAAAACTAAACCTCTTTCAACAGGAGAATGGAAAAATTGTGGGATATTCATACCGTAGTCAAAATAAGTGTAGTCAGAGCTACGTGTATCAACATAGGTAAATCTTAAAATTTTAACGTTCAGTGAAAAAACAAGATGAAAAAGAAAATGTACAAGGTGTTATCATTTACAGAAATCTTTTATCTTATAAAAGTGTCTATATTTAAACAACTGCATGTTCTTTGCTGATACAAAGATAGCAAAAGTATTAAAACACATGGCAGTGACACTTAGGACAGTTGTTACATCTGGGGATGAAGTGAAATAGATAGAAGGGGCGTCCCACATGCCACAACTAGAAGGACCCACAACAAAGAATATACAACTATGTACTGGGGGGCTTTGTGGAGAAAAAGGAGAAAAATAAAATCTTTAAAACAACAACAACAAAAATGGCACGGGGTGCCTGGTAAGGTACAACTTTAGACATTGATTTAGAGGTATCTGTGTTCTTAGGTGGAGACAATAACTAAACCATGAGCAGAGTTTCATTATTATGGGAGGAATCCTTTGACTTCCCCTCTCTTAGTTATGCAAATATAAGGGCCATTGACACAGAGACCCTACCCATCTTTCCTGAGAATTGAAGTAGTCTATCAGATCAACCAAATTGGTCCTGTCCTCTAGGAGAGCTGGACACTACAGTTCCCAAAAGGGGTGGCACCAAGAGGGAAGGGTGAGTTTAAGCTAGTCACCTGGACTAAGCATGAAATTCCACAAGTAGATTCTCTGTGAGACTCAGCTCTCCTGGCATTGTGTTGAATAAGTGAATGTAAGCCAAGAAAACTCTGATCTTGGAGGCCAAGCATGAGACTCTGGGCTAATGAAGACAGACAAGCATCCATCACCCTGCACAAGGCCAGCTGAAGTTGATGCTGTGTGGCAGGGACTGGACTAACACTGCTAGGGAACTAATCAGATTTCCAGTCCTTTCTTTTTGAAGTTTGACAGAGTGGATCCTTTTGCACCAGAAAGCCCCTGAGAGTCTTGGACAATCCAGTCGGAAGTCCTCACAGGGAAGATCCTGGAAAAGAACATGTGAGAATTTGGGTAAATTTTTGGAAAAATAAAAAATATAAGACCATATCATTTCTTAAGCTGGAAAAGTGTGTCTTGTAAGTTATATAAATACCATTTCAGCTGAAGAATGTACTACTAAGTGGAACTTCTTTCAGTGTCTCATATTTAAATTCTCAAGCGAGTGGATCTAATTAGCTTGCCCAAGTCAGGTGTCCATTTCTGCTCCATGCAGCTAGGACCCCAGGAGGAGGAAGGCCAATTGGCAGGGGTGAGTAGAAAGGTATTGACAAAAAGGTCAATATTGACATAATATTGACATAAGAAAAGAGACAGGAAATGTCATTTAGGAGAACACAGACTTTGAGCCAGAAAGACATAAGTTTAAATTTTGGAGAGGTCACTTATGAGCTGAATTCCCTCAGGAAAGTTAATCTCCCTGAGCCTCAACTCCCTGATCTGTAAAGTGGGCATAATAATACCAACCTAATAAAATGGTTGTGAATATTAAGTACAGTAAAGCTAGAAAATGTCTCGTACAGTTCTTGGCACATAGCCTATTCTCAGGAAAGGGTCAAATCTATTTTTAACTCTACTAATAAGAGTTAGTGTTCTTCCAAGGTGCCTCATGTATTGTTCTTCCAAGATGCCTCCAGAGTATTGTTCTCTGAAGTTTGTAAATGCTTTGAGATTCTTCAGGAAAATATACTATATTGGGAAGGAATTTTAGTTGTGTTGTGTTTCTGGTTCAATAACTAAGTCATAGAGATAAGACCAAGGAGGACTGTAGTATTTTTCTGACTGTCTTATAAAAGTGAGTGCATTAGTCAGAACTCATATGGTTGCAAAAGAAAGAAATCCAACTGGCTTAAACAAAAATAAGGAATTTACTGACTCATGTAAATGAAGTCCAGGGTATGGTGGCTTCAAGATTATTTGGATCCACATACACAAAAGATGAAGCCAGGAATCCCTTGGTTCTTCTCTCCTCTGTACAGCTGCATAGTCAGACAAGTTCTGTTGTAGTGATCGAAAAGATTCTAAAAGCAACTCCAGGCTTACATTCTATCCATTGGAAAGAGAGTATCTCTTTCCTGATAGTCCTAGCACAAAACTGGAGGAAGACTCTCATTGGCCCAAGTTGGATTACACACCCATATCTGAACCAATCACGAGGGCAAGAGATACAGTATTCTGATTGGCCAGATTTGGGTCATGTATTCATCCCTAGAGCCTGGGGATAGGGGTGGGGATCAGCTCTACCTGACGCACTTGGAGGGCTGGTAGGGAGCCTTAAAGTATTATTGGGACATTTTACTAGAAGAAAGAGACTGGAGATGGTGTGCTGGAGAGGAAAACAAACAAACAGTCCCTACAGAAGGAACTGCAGCTGTGGGAAGGAAGTTAAAACAAAATCACTACCCTCTGGTTTTTTGCTGCTACAAAATGTTACCTATCTACCTCATTGTGGCCACTGAAATTTATTTTCTAATCCTATGTGAAAGAAATTAAGTCTGACCAATAATGTATTCTTGGGTGACAAAAATGAGGCCTACTACACAAAAATTGACTTATCAGAGCTGCAAATAAATCACTTTACATATGAGTAGCTTCACTCTTGTCTGGATGATTTTTGTGTGCATGACCACTACCTTAATCAGCTCATTCTATAACAAAGGAAATTGCCATCTGTCACTTTGCTTGTATGAAATATTTCTGGAGGTGGCTTGCCAACTTCAGCCAGAATTATAGAACTAATGAGTTTTTAGCTACCATATGCACAGAGTGTAATAATAGCAGGTTCTAGGCAAATGTTGTCTCCTTGCTTCTGGGAGTGCTTTCCCTCTATGATAGGAGCAGATGCCCAAGGCTCTATTAAGAATTCTGTTTTCTTCATAAATCTGCACAGTGACATGGAGTCCTCAGATTCTAGGGAAGTGGTTTTTATGTGGAAAAACATGGCCCTTGTTACCTATATCTCTTGGGCTTTAACTTCTGTTGTATAGAGGCTGGCCCTTATCCTGTCAGAGGTGAGTACCAGATGCCTTTTAGGAAATTTGGCCACTTTGAAATTTCTGATGGGTCTTCTGCTCTTTTGATGTTTTCCTGATTTATGTGAAAGCAAACAAGATTTTAATTTCTTAATATTTCTTGTTACTTATATTAAAACAACTATTTGTATCTAGCCCAGTGCTTTGTGCACAATTACTATAACAGTTAGAATAGGTTAGATTATGTGGTTGTAACAAATGACCCCATATTTCAATTGTTCATAATAACAAAAGCTTATTTCTCATTCTCACTACATGTTCCACCATTTTCCACAGATTACCATGCAGTTTGTTTCCTTGGGGCTCTAGAATGTGGGACTCCACCAAGGAAAATCCATAAATACTCTATATGAAGACTACAGGGAGTGAGTGGGAATCTTGTAAGTTTATAAATTAAGATACTTTTTTTAAAAAACTAATGCCTGAAAAATCAACTCTGTCCACTAAAAGTGCCTAGAAACAACTATAGCCCAGTAGCAATGAGCACACCTAGTACTGAGATCTTGGTTTCTAAATTTCATTTACCAAGGATGAAAGAAACCAGGATTCCTTAGAGAAATGGCTGATTTCTAGGCTTGGGTCAGGGAAAGATTGTTCCAGAAAATAAGGAAGCATTAAGGAACACATGTGTATCCACTGAACAATTGATGGACATCTGGATTGTTTCTACTTTCTGGCTATTATAAATAATAATGTGTGAACATCCATATACAAGTTTTTTGTGGTTATCTATTTCAGTGTTCTTGGAAATGTATCTAGGAGTAAAAAGTCCAGGTCATAGTAACTCTATGTTTGACTTTTTAAAGAACTGCCAGACTGGTTTCCGAAGCAGCTGGATCATTTTACATTCCCACTAGCAATGTACAAAGGTTCCAATTTCTCCACATCCTCTCCAATGCTTGCTTTTTCCTCGTGTTTTTTTCTTATAGCCATCCTGGGGGATGTGAAAGGGTGTCTCATTGTGGTTTTGGTTTGCATTTTCCTGAGGACTAATGATGTTAAGCATCTTTAATGTGCTTATTGGCCATTTGTATATTTTCTTTGAAGAAATGTCTGTTCAGATCCTCTGCCTATTTTTAAATTGGATTATTTTTCTTTTCATTGTTCAGTTGTAAGTGTTCTTTATATATTCTGTATACAAGGCCTTTATTAGATATATGATTTGCAAATATTTTCTCTCAATCTCTGTGTTGCTTCTCACTTTCTTAATGATTGTCCTTTGAAGCATGAAAGTTTTTAATTTTGATGACGTCCAATTTATCTATTTTTTTCATTTGTCACTTGGTGCTTTTGTTATCATATTTATCTCTTACATTTAGGCCTTTGATTAATTTTGAGTTAATTTTTGTTTATGGTATGAATTAGAGCCCAAAATGATTCTTTCACATGTGAATGTTCCGTTGTCCTAGAACCATTTATTGAAAAAACTATTATTTCCTTATTTAATAGTCTTGGAAAATTTGTTAAAAATCAGTTGGCTGTAAATGTTTATTTCTGGATTCTCACTTCTATTCCATTGATGTATATGTCTATCCTTATGCCAACACCACAATATCTTGATTACTGTGGCTTTGTAGTAAGTTTTGAATTGAGAAATCTGAATCCTCCATTGTTCTTTTTTCAAGATTGTTTTGGCTATTCTGGGTTCTCTGCATTTCCATATGAACTTTAGAATTGGCTTATCAAATTCTGCAAAAAAAAACCGCAAGTGGGATTTTAATAGGGATTGTGTTATATTTGTAGATCAATTTAGGGAGTATTACTATCTTAGTAATATTAAGACTTTGGATCCATCAACATAGGATGTCTTTCCATTTACTTAGTAGTTCACTATGGTCAAAAGATAAAGTTTAAGAATTAGTCAGGAAATGCAAGGTTTTGCTTAATTTCAAATTTACCCTGAAATCTCAAAGGCTCAACACCACAAAGATTTATTTCTAATTTGTGATACATACCGAGTGCAAATTGACTGAGGATTATGCTCCAACATAGTCATTCAAAGACCCAGGCTAATGGAAGCTGTGTGATCATACAGCTGCATTATCTGGAATATACAGCTTCCAGGTCATCAAGAGAAAAGTAGAGAACTGAAGGGTCATGTGCCAGCTTTTAAAAGTTTCAGTCAGAAGTGATATATGTGCCTTTTGCTAACTGCCAATTGGCCAGATTAGTCACATGACCCTGACTGGCTGTAAAGGGTTGGGAAATGTCAGGGAGCACATGGATATTTAGTGAGCAGAAAATGTCTGCTATGAGCTGAGTTGTGTCCCCCCAAAATTCATATGTTGAAGCTCTAACTTCTAATGGACTGTATTTGGAGATAAGACTTTTAAGGAGGTAATAAAGGTTAAATGAGGTCATAAGAGTGGGGCTCTAATCTGATAGGACTGGTATCCCTATGAGACGAGGAAGAGACACCAGAGATCTCTCTTCCTCTCTTTATACATGTGCACAGAGAAGAGTCCATGTGAGGACAAAGCAAGAAGGCAGCTGTCTAGAAGCCAGAAAGAGAGGTCTCGCCAGACATTAGCCCTGCTGGCACCTTGATCTTAGACCTCCATCTTCCAGACTGTGAGAAAATAAATGTATGTTTTTAAGCCACCCAGTCTAAGGTACATTGTTATAGCAGCCTGAACCAACTAGTACAATATCTCAGCCGCATCGAGGGAGGAAAAACTAGAAAAATAGGTTGGACCATATTGAAGAATGCTTTGACTTAATCTATATTTACTTGTTAAGCAGTGGAAAGCCTTGGACTTTTTCACAGCTTGTACAGCAATGTGTCATCTTTTTTCCTCCACGGGGTTTATGAGGTTTAGGAGAGGAGTGGATTGGTATCACACACGTAACTAGGTACTCCTTTAAATGTTTGATTCACATAGATTATTGAAGTCATAAGCAGAGCATCCAGGGGCTTGCTTGCTTTAGGTATTTATTTATGTATTTATTTATTTATTTCAATCTGTTCTGCCTTCTCATCTGGCTGTTTCTTCATTCTCTTGTTTCTTTATGTCCTTCAAGGGTATTCCCTAGAGGGATAATGGGCCACTATTACCAGAAGAATGGAGAATGGATACTGGGGAAGCAATAACAATAGGTATTAATTACACTACCCAGTATAAGAAGATGCAGGGTAACCACAACAAAGCTGCAGGCTCCTTTCTCTCTGCTCCCAGGAATGTAGAATGCTGTGTGCCACTCAAATTAATTTTTCTTCTTTTCTTTTCTTTTTTCTGGGGGGGTGAGGAAGATTGGCCCTGAGCCAACATCTGTGCCAATCTTTCTCTCTTTTGTATGTGGGATGCTGCCACAGCATGGCTTGATGAATGGTGTGTGGGTCCACAACCAGGATCCGAACCCACAAACCCCAGGCTGCTAAAGCAGAGTATGTGAATTTAACCACTACACCACTAGGCCGCCCCCCCCCATTTCTTTTTCTCAGACATTAATATCTTATAAGCCCTAAATATTCTCTGCAAAAATTTTTTAAATACATAATTTTACTTAAATGCATGGGTACAAAGAGGAGTTTTTTTCAGTATAAGTTGGTTTGTTTGGCTTGGTTTCCCCTCCCACATCACTATCTATGTTACAAATTACTTCACAACTTAATGACTTAAAACAGCAATAAGCATTTATTATCTCTCATAAATTTTGCATTTCAAGAGAAGCTTGGCTGGGTAATGGGGCAGTTCTGAACAAGCAGTCATTATTCAAGTCTTGCCCAGGTCTTGAAGATCTGCCTCCAAGGTGGCACACTCACATGGTTGGCAAGTTGGTGCTGCTTGTTGGTGGGAGGCCTCAGTTCCTCTGCATATGAGCCTGTCGGTGGGGCTGCCTGAGCATCCTCACATGATAGCTGGTTTCCCTCAGAGCAAGCTATCCAAGACAAGGCAGAAATGACAACACTGTTTATGATTTAGTCTGGAAATCACACACTGTCACTTCTGCTGTATTATGTTTGTCACACAGATGGCCCTCATTCAGTGTGGGAAAAGACTATAAAAAGGCATGAATATCAAGAGGAAAGGATCATTGGGACCCATCTTGAAGGCTAGCTACCATGCTACCCCTCCCCATGTTAATGATGTAGTATGCATCTGTGGTAGAATGAATAATGGCCCCCCAAAGACAGCAGGTCCTAATTCCTGGCATCTGCAAGTGTGATCTCATAGGAAAAAAGAGTCTTTGCAGATTTGATTAAGTTAAAGATATTGAAATGGGAAGATCATCATGGATTTTCTGGGTGTGTTCCAAATGCAATCACAGGATCCTAGTAAGAGAAGAGCATGGGCCAGCCTGGTGGCTCAGCAGTTAAGTTTGCACATTCCGCTTCAGCGGCCTGGGGTTTGTCAGTTCGGATCCCGGGTGCGGACATGGCACCACTTGGCAAGCCATGCTGTGGTAGGCATCCCACACAGAAAGCAGAGGAAGATGGGCATGGATGTTAGCTCAGGGCCAGTCTTCCTCAGCAAAAAGAGGAGGATTGGCGGCAGATGTTAGCTCAGCACTACTCTTCCTCAAAAAAAAAAAAAAAAAAGAGAGAGAGAAAGGAGCAGAGGGAGATTTGACACACACAGAAGAGAAGGCAATATGACCACGGGGGCAGAGATTGGCGTGATGGAACCACAAGCCAAGGAATGCCAGCAGCCACCAGAATCTGGAAGAGGCAAGAAGAGAATTCTCTTCAGAGACTCCAGAGGGAGTACAGCCCTGCTGATGCCTTAATTTTGGCCCAGTGAAGCTGATTGCAGACTGCTGGCCTCCAGAACTGTAAGAGAAAATGTTCTGGGTTTTGGGGTGTCTTTTTTGTTTTATAAATAGGTAGAGACTATTTATTTTGCCTTTTATATGTCATGACAATTAGGAGGAAGGCCTTTGGAGTCAGATTGTCCTGGATTTTAATCCTAGCTCTGCCAGTTACTCTCATTGTGATCTTGGGCAAGTTCCAGTGCCTCATGTCCTCCAAAATAGGGCTAAAATTAATACCTACCTCAAAGATTTAAATCTTTTAAAAATAAAAGTGTAGTAAAATACATGTAACATAAAATGTACTATCTTAACCATTTTTAAGTGTACATTTAGTGTGAAGTACATTTACATTGTTGTACAATCAATCTCCAGAATTTTTCATCTTGCAAAACTGAAACTCTATGCCCGTTCAATACCAACCCCTCACTCTCCTCTCTCCCCAGCCCCTGGAAACCACCATTCTACTCTCTATCTCTGTGAGTTTTTAACTGCTCACTGTTGTTTCGGGGCACAAAGTTTGTGACAATTTGTTATAGAAACCATGGGAAACTAATACAGTATTCTTCTACCTCTCTCTCCATGTTCATACTGTCTTAAGTACACATAAATGTACATAGTTTTACACACACATATATGCTTGGGAATTTTTGTCATTGTTTCACAAAACTGAGACTATATTATACACACTTTTATTTGCTCTTTCCATTCAACATGTTTAATAAGTTTACTTTCAGAATAATCATTTTATTCTTTGTCTTTGGGCAAGTGTTTTTTAAAGGACCTTTATAAGCCTTCGTTAGTTACCCTAATGAATTAGTATCTTCATTAGATGCTAGTGTCTAAGACATGTTCAGAGTACTCTTTCTACAGTTTGTCAGTGGTGTCCTCTCTATTATCCTCTCGTTGTCATGATAAGGCTTAGGGGTTGTACTTCTCTTTCTTGCTCTCAGCTTTTCACATCTTTCTCCATTCATTAGCACCTCCAACCAGAGAGGGGCAAGAAAATAGAAAAGAGGTAAAGCATTACTAACAAATAGACAGAGATCCACAGAATAGGAGGGCCCAGTCGTTTTTACTTGTATTAGGGATGCTGGAAGACGCTTTGGTGGCTAATATTTATTAAGTTATCTGTGGATTTGAGAGAGGGAATGTTACTCACTGTATACTCTTGATTTTTAAGACTTGTCCCATTTTTAGATAATCCTGGCAGAGTAGTCCCTTAGTAAATGTTGAAAGAATTCATTTAATCAACAAGCATTTATTAAGCACCTGCAATGTGCCAGGAATCATGCTGGACTCTGGATGAATGAACAACTCAGGTTTTTGCTTCCTGTCCTACTAAGCAGAACTGCTGTTCTGTAGCACTGCTGTTGGAAGTTAAAAGGGAGAAGTGAGGAAAACAGATCCTAAACCCATCAGTTACGTATCAGTGTCTCAGGCTGCCATAACAAAGTACCGCAAACTGGTTGGCTTAAAAGAACAAGTTTATTGTCTCCGTAGTTCTGGAGGTTAGATGTCTGAAATCACGGCGTCAGTAGGCAGGGCCACATTCCTTCTGAAACCTGTAGGGGAATCATTTCTTGCCTCTTTCTAGCTTCTGATGGTTTGCTGGCAATCTTTGACGTTCCTTGGCTTGCAGCTGTGTAACTCCAATATTTACCTTTGTAGTCACATGGCGTTATCTCTGTCTGTCTCTGTCTTCACATGGCCTTCTTCTTATAAGGACACCAGTCCTACTGGATTAAGGGCCCACCCTACTCCAGTATGACTTCATCTTAACTAATTACATCTGCAATGACCCTATTTCTAAAGAAGGTCACATTCTAGACTACTGGGGGCTAGAACTTCAACATATCTTTTTGGGGGGGCCACAATTCAACCCATAACAGGTTCTCATTGTCAAGTGGTTCAACAAAGCATTTGAATTATGGATTTAATTAATCTAGAAGGTTATTTTTCTATTAAAAAAAATTTTTAAAGGCAGCATAAAATGTGACTTTGGGGCCAGAATTGGTTTGAATCCTTTCTTTACCTCTTACTAACTGGTGGGATCTTGGGCAAATTAATTAATTCTTTGTGCCTCAGTTTCCTTGTTTATAAAATGAAGATGATAATAGTACTGATGGGACTGTTGTAAGGATTAAATGAATTAATAGCAGGAAAGTCCTTATAATAATGCCCACCACATAGAGAACCTTGATACATGTTAGTTTTTTTTTTATGAAAAATGAGTAACCATGAGTTGACTATTCTTATGATCAAGTCCCACTAGAGAGGCGTGGTGGTGGGTAAGTTGTAAAAAAGCCTGAGGGAAAAGAAATAAAGGGAATCCAAATAGGTAACGAAGAAGTAAAACTCTCGTTGTTTGCAGACGACATGATCTTATATATAGAAAACCCCAAAGAATCCACAGAAAAACTATTAGAAATAATCAACAACTACAGCAAAGTAGCAGGGTATAAAATTAACGTGCATAAATCAGTAGCATTTCTATACACTAACAATGAACTAACAGAAAAAGAACTCAAGAACTCAATCCCATTCACAATCACAACGAAAAGAATAAAATACCTTGGGATAAACTTAACCAAGGAAGTGAAGGATCTATACAATGAAAACTACAAGACTTTCTTGAAAGAAATTGACGATGACATAAAGAGATGGAAAGACATTCCTTGCACATGGATTGGAAGAATAAACATAGTTAAAATGTCCATACTACCTAAAGCAATATACAGATTCAATGCTATCCCAATCAGAATCCCAAGAACATTCTTCACAGATATTGAACAAACAATCCTAAAATTCATATGGGGCAACAAAAGACCGCGAATTGCTAAAGCAATCCTGAGCAAGAAAAACAAAGCTGGTGGAATCACAATCCCCGATTTCAAAACATACTACAAAGCTACAGTGATCAAAACAGCATGGTACTGGTACAAAAACAGGTCCACAGATCAATGGAACAGAATTGAAAGCCCAGAGATAAAACCACACATCTATGGACAGCTAATCTTCGACAAAGGAGCAGAGGGCCTACAATGGAGAAAAGAAAGTCTCTTCAACAAATGGTGCTGGGAAAACTGGACAGCCACATGCAAAAGATTGAAAATTGACCAGTCTTTTTCACCACACACCAAAATAAACTCAAAATGGATCAAAGACCTAAAGATTAGGCCTGAGACAATAAGTCTTTGGAAGAGAATATAGGCAGTACACTCTTTGACATCAGTTTCAAAAGAATCTTTTCGGACACTGTAACTCCTCAGTTGAGGGAAACAATAGAAAGAATAAACAAATGGGACTTCATCAGACTAAAGAGCTTCTTCAAGGCAAGGGAAAACAGGATTGAAACAAAAAAACAGCTCACTAATTGGGAAAAAATATTCACAAGCCACTTATCCGACAAAGGGTTAATCTCCATAATATACAAAGAACTCACACTGCTTAACAACAAAAAAACAAACAACCCGATCAAAAAATGGGCAGAGGACATGAACAGACATTTCTCAAAAGAAGATATGAATATGGCCAATAGACACATGAGAAGATGTTCATCATCACTAATCATCAGGGAAATGCAAATCAAAACTACACTAAGATATCACCTTACACCCGTTAGATTGGCAAAAACATCCAAAACCAAGAGTGACAAATGTTGGAGAGGTTGTGGAGAAAAAGGAACCCTCATACACTGTTGGTGGGAATGCAAACTGGTACAGCCACTACGGAAAACAGTATGGAGATTTCTCAAAAAGTTAAAAATAGAAATACCCTATGACCCAGCCATCCCATTACTGGGTATCTATCCTAAGAACCTGATATCAGAAATCTCAAGAGTCCGTTGCACCCCTATGTTCATCGCAGCATTATTTACAATAGCCAAGACGTGGAACCAGCCTACATGCCCAGAAACTGATGATTGGATAAAGAAGATGTGGTATATATACACAATGGAATACTACTCAGCCATAAAAAAAGACAAAATTGGCCCATTCACAACAACGTGGATGGACCTCGAGGGTATTATGTTAAGCGAAATAAGCCAGTCAGAGAAAGACGAACTCTATATGACTCCACTCATAGGTGGAAATTAGTATATTGATAAGGAGATCTGATCGGTGGTTACCAGGGAAAAGGGGGGGTGGGGGGAGGGCACAGAGGGGGAAGTGGTGTACCCACAACATGACTAACAAAAATGTACAACTGAAATCTCACAAGGTTGTAATCTATCATAACATTAATAAAAAAAAAAAAAAAAAAAAGCCTGAGGGAATAAAGCAGACCACAGTGTGAATGCTCCTATCAGAGCCTCCTTCTCAGAGAAACTGGCCCTGGAGTGAGCGGGCAGCTGCCCAGTGTGCTTCTCACTCCCCAAGCTGCTAAGTTGCCTTTCTTGGCTCTGGCCAACTGTAAAGCCAGTGGACTTTCAAAACTCCAGGAGAAAGATTTCTTCTTTCTTCAGCCTCTGAAGAACAATTGATTGAAATGTTTTCACAGAAAATACATCACTATTAGGAAAGCCTATATATAGAATTTAAATTTTCTTTGGTTCCTTTTGGATTTCAACTTAAAATGACCTGTAGGCTTTATCAGAGAAAGAGCAATACATCACTGTGGTGCCCGTCTTGGACATTCTTAAAAGCAAATTGCAGTATTTGCTGGGCCTGGAATGACCTCCCTGCAGCCTCAGAAGAGCCAGAATGTAGATTTGATCCCATTAGAGAAAGCTCTGAGAGAAATAGAAGATTCTCATCACAACTGACAAAACTTGGAGAAGAGCGCTCCGTTCTGCACTCGTGCAGGAAACTGAAACATAGTGTGCCATCTTTGGTCCCTATGATGCTGAGTGTTAGGGTCTTTAGGTGGGGTGGAGGGGATACTGGGAAGAGTTGAAAGAGAAGATGATTGCAGAAGAAGTCAGGCTTCAGTTGTCGAATCAAGACTCATTGTCTTGCCTCACTTAAACCTTATAGAATTTTTTAACCAGAAAGCCCTTGAGGGGTCACTAATTCAGCAGTTGAACCAAAGTGTAGAAAGTAATTTATTACAAATAATAAGAGTGTGGTTTGTGAATGATTGACTGATTGATTGGTTGATTACTAATTCTGATGGATTCAAAGTTCTTATCCTACATTGGTTCTCACAGTGTGGTTCCAGGACCAGCCATAGCAGCAGCAGCAGCAGCACTTCAGAACTTAACAGAAATGTGGTTTTTAACTCCTACCCCAGACCTACTGAATCAGAAACTCTGGGGTGGGGCCTGGCAACCTGTGATGAACAAGCACTGGAGGTTATTCCGATACCCACTTCAGTTTGAGAACCTCTGTTAAAATAGCATTAATCTAACTCACCTGGCATCCAGGTGTGCTTTATCAAGGGAAAGTGAAAAGGATGAAGTTGTATACAACTAGCGCCCAGGGAATGGGGCACAGAGAGCTATGCATAGGCACGTGCAATTCTCAGGTGTCCCACGTTAAAGAAAAAAATTATTCATAAGACTTGTTAAAAAGAAGGTTTTATTCAAAGGGACTACTACAATGGGGTTTGTAGTAAGGGAGAGGAATCTTGCTCAACTCCGAATACAACAAGGATGAGTGGAGATTTATAGCCAAAGATCCGGGTGGAGATCAGCATATGGAAAGTTGCTATGATAAAACATGAAGGCTAATGGGATTCTTGCTAGACCGACTCAACAGGATTTTTGCTGAAGGCAAGCTGGAATGATAAGATATCGAGGGCAGGGATGAGGAATTTGATCAGATATCAAGGGTGGGGGATTTTCCGCTAAACTGACCCAGCAGGGCTCTTGCTAAAACTGGGCTAACTGCTCAAGGACAGAACCCAAGGTCAGGGCCTTGAGAATTTAGAGGAGAGAGAGTAGAGTTAGGTCAAAGAGAGAGTCTTTGTCACCTACTAGGGTAAAAGGTGACCTCTCTCGACGCATTTTACAGATGGGGAGTCTGAGGGGAAGAGGGGTTAAAGGACTAACCCACACCACATGGACAGTAAAAGGCAGTGCAGGCGCTGAGTCCCAGCTTGCCTAGAGACCACCAGCTCAGAGTGTTTTAAAACTACACATCACAGAGTCTGGAAGACGGTGATGGCTGCCAGAGGTGGAATGCAAACTCTTTCTCAAGACAGATAAGGCCCAGGCCAGAGCTCAAACTTGGAATTCACCCTTCAGCAAAACCTTAGGAGATAAAATGTTTTCAAAGGGCAAATTCTTAAAAAATTTTGGTGAGGACAATTTTAGAAAGTAACATCTACTATGACCATAATTTCATAAAAGAAATGATATTTTTATATCAACAAAATGTATTAGGCATAATCTTTAAGAACAGATTTTTTTTAAGATTTTATTTTTCCTTTTTCTCCCCAAAGCCCCCCAATACATAGTTGTGTATTTTTTTTTTAATTGTGGGTCCTTCTAGTTGTGGCATGTGGGACGCCACCTCAGCATGGCCTGACGAGTGGTGCCATGTCCGCGCCCAGGATTCGAACCGGCAAAACCCTGCGCCGCCAAAGCAGAGCACAAGAACTTAACCACTCAGCCACAGGGCCGGCCCTTAAGAACAGATTTTTAAAAAAAATATTAAATACGTTTGGCTTTATTTTTCTTAAAAAGGTTTTTACTGTGTGTTTTCCTCTTATTTCCCCAAAGAGCATTAAAACTTTGTGAGGAAATTCTCATATGAGGCTCATATGAGCAAAGCCGCATATGAGGCTCAAAGGCTCTGCTTTAGACCCCTAACTAACAGGGGCCCTGATTGCCTGCTTCACCCTGCAAGGTGCCATCACCAAGTAGGCATTTGATAAATGTTCTTTGATGGTAAAAATGATGAGGACAGAATGGATTTATAATATTTATTACAGTCGGGAAACTACATGCTAGAAGTACAGAGGACTGAAATTGCTTTTCCAAGGTCACATACCCAGTTATAAAAAGAGCTGGTGCTGGAATTGAAATCTTCTATCTCGTGGTTCAGAATCCTTCTCCCTTAGACCACACGGACGTTGATAAAGAAAGTCTAATAGGATGTCTCTTATTTGCTTGAGGCAACATATTAACTTACCCTGGCAAGAAAGATATGATGAAATCAAACGTCAGGATTTATTACAAGATATATAGATAATAGCAACTCAAGAGATCTTGGGAAATTTGGGGATGTTAAGTTCAAGTGGTGAAAAGGCAGCATAAGAAGGAGTGGAGTTTGGGGGATGGGAACCAGGAATGTTTTTCTGTGACAAAACACAACTGCTGGAGAGGCCAGGCTGCAGTTATGCAGATGGCAATCAATTTCTGAGTTTCAAACTGGCAAGTCTTGTTAGACAGGCTTTGACCTAAGAGGGAAGGGAGAAGGAGCATCCATTTAACTCAGATATCACCAGATGTATTTATGATGTAGAATACTAGACTGAGAGGGGTCAATGGAAAATAGCATTGAAAAATTAAACTTTGGTGTGCACATCAATGAAGTACCTTTATATATTATGTTTCTGGTGGGTCAAAAGATGGGGTAACCATATTGGCGTCTCAGATGAGCTTATGCAAGAAAAGGAAGAGGAAGTGAATTTAACATGGCACATGGTTTGAAATAACTTGTGGTGAAAACCAAAAGGCTTCCTACAACCAAAATCTGTTCTAGAAAGTGAGCCAGGTAAATAATAAAACAATACTTTAAGTTTTTGTTGCATGAAATGTTCTAGAGCGGTATGTACCGTGTTACAGGCACTGACAACCGCATAAGATTCCAGTTCTCCGAATTGTTGAGCATCTGTCTTCAGAGCGATTTTTAGTTTCTGAGAACATAACATGGGGCAGGAAGTAGAGAAATCAACCAAAAGTAAGGTTTTCATGTGCCGCAAAGATCTTATGAGATAAAGCAGATCTATCTCTAAAGAAACTTCTAAAAGTGCCTTCTGAACTGGCTGCTCATAACTGCTCTCCCTGGTATGCCCAGCTGTTTGTACCTGCTGAGTGAAGCTACTCTCAGCCTCTGGGATGTATTCAGGTTCAAATGCAGCTTCCTTTCTCCTGCTGGTAACAGTGGGAGGAGCCTATTTCCTGTTAGCAGTTTCTAGCTTCCCCCTCTACATTTCATGGCATTCTTGATAAATTAACTTTTCCCTAAATTAATTAGCCAGCAAGTTCTCCATGTAAAGCATCTTAGTTTGGTCACTAGATGGTTCAGATATAAGAATGTTGCAAAACAATGCAAAAAACTTCACAGTCCAAAGGATCTCTGAGCTGTACGACTGGGTTTTTGTTTGTTTGTTTTGTTTTGTTATTGCACAGAGAAATTCTCTTTGTTTACTGTGGTGCTCAGCCCATTAGATGTGCTCATTATGGAGATTTTTCTGATTATTTCTGAGGTTGAAATACTTGCCTGTCCCACATAATTGCCTAGGCGTGGTCTTGGGGAAAACAGCAGTCACAGTGAGGCCTGAGAGGTAGCACGAGGGGGAATGGTGGGAAGTAGCCCCAAACAGGACTGTTGCACACAAGGGGAGCAATACTGACCAGGAAGCTGTGGGTGGCATTATACCCTTATTCCTCCTTCAGCAGGGCACTGTTAATACATGCCTTTGTTACCACACTCCAGCTCAGCTTTAGTCATCTAAGAAGAATCAGTTGGTTCACAGATCATGACAGTGTAATGACATTCAAATTCAGAACAGTAAAACAACTTTTTAACATAAGAAAAATGTAAGAAATGCAAATTAGGAAATGATACCATAATTTGACTTACCTAATTAGCTAGTAGAAGTTTTGAAACAGGCATTCTCATACATCACTGGTGGTATAAGCTCCTAGAAATTTTGAGAATGTGGATCAATAACGTATTCATTTACTAGGGCTGCCATAACAAAGGACTACAGACCAGAGAGTTCAAACAACAGAAATTCATTTCTCACAATTCCAGAGGTTAGAAGTCCAATATCAAGGTGTAGGTGGGGTTGCTTCCTTCTGAGGCCTCTCTCCTTGGCTTGCTGACGAGCATGTTCTCTGAGTCCTCACATGGTCTTCCCAGTGTACATATCTGTGTCCAAATTTCTTCTTTGTCTAAGGCCATCAGTCATATTGGATTAGGGCCCTCTCTAGTGAACTCCTTTCAACTTAATTACCTCTTTAAAGACCCTATCTCCAAATACAGTCATATTCTGAGGTACTGGGGGTTAGGACTTCAATAAATAGACTTAAAAAAGGATATTTTACTGAGTTACTCTGTTTTTAGGAAGTTATACTAAAGAAATAAATACAATTCCTCAAATTATAGGATCCTACCTTACTTTTTTATAACCCGCTTTTCTTATTCATCGTGTATTTTGAACATTTCTTTATGTATGTAAACACCTACAACATCTATTTTAATCACTACCTAGTAATCTATCATACAGACACATCATAATTTCTTTAACAATTCTTCTATTTTTAATTTAATTTCTTGAATAAAAAATATATTTACATGGTTCAAAAACCAAAGCAGTGTGAAAAGGTGAGCACTGAGAAGACTCATTCCCATCCCACTCCCTTTTCCTCATAAGTAACCCCTTTTTATTAGTTTCTTATGTATCCTTCCAGTGTTTTCTTATGCAAATAAAAGCAAATGCAAATATACTTTCTTATTTCCTTGCCCTGCTCTGTTACACACGAAAGGGAACACGCTATTTACACTGCTCTGCACCTTCCTTTTTTTTTCACTTATATTTCTGGAGCTTCTCCGTTATCAGTACCTCAAGAGCATCCTCATTCTCCCCTACAGACACAAAATATACAATTGTGTGGATGAACCATAGTTTATTTAACCACTGTCCTCTATGAAGGTTGTTTCTCATCTTTTTCTATTACAAACAGAGGGGCCAAGAATAAACTTATACATATGTCATTTCCTACAAGTACAGGTGTATTGCTGAGATAAATTCCTAGGAGTGGGATCGCTGAGTCAAAATGCATTTGTAATTTTGGTAGACGCTGTCAAGTTGCCCTGCATAGAGGCTGCACCATTTTGCAGTCCCACCCGCAGTGGACAGTGACTAAATCCTCACCGCTTCTCTAGTAGGAGGAGTTGCAAACTTTTCGATGTCTATCAATATCAAATGCCTCATTTTTGAACATTTAAGTTGTTTCTGCTTTTGCTACACTTAGCAACACTAAGTTTCATATCCTTATAGCTACTCCTTTGCTCATATTTTAATTATTTCATTACAATACATTTCTCAACGTTGATTATGTTGTTTCAGGAGTACTTGCATTTTTAGGGCTTTTGATCTATACTATCTATTTTGAGGATTCTCGAAGTCTCGTGGGCTTTTAAGCATGGAGAGGAGCACTCTCCACTCCTATAATGTAATTTAGAATATTTAAATGTCTTAAACAGCAGTGATAATAGAACTCATACTTACTGTTTTAAAATAGCAACACTGTGAGTTCAATTCTTTTTTAAAAATTATCTGTATACTTGTTCTTATCCCTTCCTCAGGTTATAATAATACTAATTTCTATACTTTTCCAGGATTATACTCTTCTGGTAATTTAATGAGGGTCAAAAGTAAAAAGAAAAAGAAAAAAGACTGCTCCAGACTAGGTTAGAGAGCCTGGGTTGTCAATTTAGTTGACTTGTAGTTGCATCTGCCAAGGTGATTCAAACCTAAGTCATCAGTCATCAGGATACCTCTCCCTCCTCCTCCTCTTTAAAAATAGACTTTATTTTTTAGAGCAGTTTTAGGTTCACAGCAATATTGAGACAGTACAGAGAGTTCCCACATACCCTCTGACCCTACACTTGCACAACTTCTCCCGCTATCTACATCCCCCCAACAGAGTGGTGCATTTGTTACAAGTGGTGAACCTACATTGACACATCATTATCACCCAAAGTCCATAGTTTACATTAGGGTTCACTCTTGGTGTTGTACATTCCATGGTTTTGGAAACCTTTATAATGGCACCTGTCCACCGTTTTAGTATCATACAGAGTAGTTTCACTGCCCTAAAAATCCTCTGTGTTCTGCCTATTCATCTTGCCCTCCACCTAACCCCTGGCAATCACTGATCTTCTTACCAGCTCCATAGTTTTGCCTTTTCCAGAATGTCATGTAGTTGGAATGTACAGTATGTAGCTTTTTCAGACTGCCTTCTTTCACTTAATAGTATGCATTTAAGTTTCCTCCATGTCTTTTCATGGCTTGATAGGTCATGTCTTTTTAGCAATGAATAATATTCCATTGTTTGGGTGTAACACAGTTTATTTATCCATTCACCTGCTGAAAGACATCTTGGTGGCTTCCAAGTTTTGGCAATTATGAATAAAGCTCCTATAACATCTTTGTGCAGATTTTTGTGTGGACATACATTTTCAGTTCATTTGGATAAATACTAAGAAGCATAATGGCTGGATTGTATGGGAGTAGGTTTCATTTTGTGGGAAGTCACGGATCTGTGTTCCCAAGTGGCTGTAGCATTTTGCATTCCCATCAGCAGTCAATGAGGGTTCCTGTTGCTCTACATTCTCATCAGCATTTGGTGTTGTCATTGTTCTGGATTTTGGCCATTGTAATATTGGTATCTCGTTGTTTTAATTTGCAGTTCCTTGATGACATATGATGTTGAACATCTTTTCATATGCTTATTTTCCATCTGTATATATATGTATTTTTTTTTATGGTAGGCCCCCTTTTTATAGTTAGGTTTTACTCATCTCAAGGGGACTATTTTTTTTTCCAAGGAAGATTAGCCCTGAGCTAACTGCTGCCAATCCTCCTCTTTTTGCTGACAAAGACTGGGCTAACATTCATGCCCATCTTCCTCTACTTTATATGTGGGACGCCTACCACAGCATGGTGTGCCAAGCGGTGCTATGTCTGCACCCGGGATCCGAACCAGCCAACCCCGGGCCACAGAAGCGGAACGTGCGACCTTAACCACTGCCCCACCCGGCCGGCCCTCAAGAGGACCACATTTTCAGGTAGATTTTAGTTTCTTGCAAGATGAACTTTTTTCCCTGAAATCACATATTCCTTTTGGTTTGCCTGGTCGGCATTATACAAACCGATATCATGTCCCTGTTAAGTATTGACCTGGTCTTCTAGCACTATTGCGAAAACATATAAGCCTTACTAGGCCCTAGAAGTAATAGGCCCTTTACAGATTCATCTCCATGGAGACAAGGGATAGAGATTGTACTGTTAGCCTCCCTTTTTAGAACAGGTGGCTAATCCATCATCTTTCCACCTCTCTTGGACTCTCTTCTACTAGTTCTTTCTATTCTTGGTAGAGTTCCTAGTTTTTTTCATTATTATTTGGCTATCTCACAGTTCTTCGACTTTCTTTTTCCGTTCTTAATCAAATGGAGAAAAATGCATACCATATTTCATCAAGTATAAGATGCTATCGGTTGTCAGCTGCTCAGTATATTATCTTATACACATATCTCTAAGAAAGAAAAAGCTAATTATGACACAATGCCTTAACAATAGTTTTGTACGATTTAGGAATCAGTTAAACTAACTTCTTATTGCTCTGAAATGCTTTTTATTTATTACGAGGTATTTGGCAAATTTTCCTGCATTCAGTTGTATTTCTTGGTATGTAATAAAAATCTTTTTGTATGTATCTTAGTAACAAAATATAGCATAGCTCGTCTGCTTGTGGGTATCTTTCTTTCACAGTTTCCATAAAGCACTTACTTGTTGAATTTTGAAAGAAAATATGGAAAATATGCTGACATTCCTCTGAAGATGAAGCCTTCACTAATAGCAAATGCACATTCCACTGTTCTGTTTCATTCCCTTTCTGTGTACACAATACCTCATGCCAAAGCCAAAATTACAGAAGAAATTTTTTCTAGACATTTCAAATGGCAGTTGAATTCAATCTATAAAATACCAACAATGCACATTACTAAACTGAACTGAGAATATTATGAACAGTTATGACCAAGGGTGAACACACACAGCTCTTCACTAACAGCGATCAAAAAGACCATCCTCTGTAGAAGCACAATTTCAGAGATGTTAAAATGTAAAAAAAAAAAAAACTGTCTTAGAATCAATAAATATGTATCTATAATTTACTAATTGTCATATATTTAATAGAGGAAAACATAGAACACCCACAAACGTCAACATTCCCCTATTTGTTAAAAATACATTTTTAAAAATTAAGCATATTGAGCACTTATGTGGTGACAGACAAGAAACAATATACAACTGAAATTTCACAATGATGTAAACTATTATGAATCTCAATTAAAAAAATTAGGCATATTCTATTGCATTTACCTTATTTAGGTCACAGTTTCCTTTTTATACAATATATGTAGACTTTTCCTGTTTTGAGTATTATTACAGGCTTGTGGATTTTCACAGATGCAACTCATTTTAATTAGCCATAATTATCGGTTTTGTTCCTGAATGCTCAGATTGACATGAGTTAACCAGGCCTACCTCTAAGTTGGCTCCATTGTCCTTTCAACATTATCCAGACATTTTAAAAACATCCCTGTTTTCTGAAAACATTAAGATATATTAAGCCTATCTTAATCTTTTTCCCTACTGTAGAACATGGAATTAGCTACTTTTAATGGCTGCTAAAATTAAAGACCAAAATCTGGGCACACACTAGGGTTAAAAATTAGATTGTTCCCTGTTAGTACTGGTGTAGTCAGGAGCCTGACACCGCTAGGCCGCTTTGATAGCAGAGCTGGAAAAGGTATTTCTCTTGAAAATCTTGAATTTACATTGACTTCTCACTTGAACAGTAATATTCCAGTCTAACTCTAAATCCCTCTAAATTCTGATCCAATACACAAATTTTTAGTTTGTCTTCTATATAACATACCTACTTAAATGTTTAACCTCTTAACCATAATTTTATCATTCTCTTTATAATCCTTATATATCGCATCAATCACCATTCTGTAGTAATTTTATTGACACTGCTAAATTTCCTCCAAGAAATTTTGTATAAATTTCCACTCTCTACACTCATGCTCATAGCAGCATTAGTCACAACAGCCGAAAGGTAGAAGCAACCCAAATGCCCACTGACGGATGAAGGAATAAAAAAAAAATGTAGGGGCTGGCCCCGTGGCCCAGTGGTTAAGTTCGCGCGCTCCGCTGCAGGCAGCCCAGTGATTCGTTGGTTCGAATCCTGGGCGCGGACATGGCACTGCTCATCAGACCACGCTGAGGCAGCGTCCCACATGCCACAACTAGAAGAACCCACAACGAAGAATATACAACTATGTACCAGGGGGCTTTGGGGAGAAAAAGGAAATAATAAAAATCTTTAAAAAAAAAAAAATGTAGTGTATACATAAAGTGGTATATTGTTCAGTCTTTGAAACGGAGGAAAATCTATGTATGTGCTACAACGTAGATGAATCTTGAGGACATTATGCTAAGTTAAATAAGCCAGTCACAAAAAGACAAATACTGTATAATTCCACTTATAAGAGTTACGTGGGGTAGTCAAATTTGTAGAGACAGAAAGTAGAATTGCGGTTGCCAGAGGCTGGAGCTGGAGGGAATGGCGAGTTGTTTCACACAAATGGAGTTTTAGTTTTGCCAGACGAAGAGCATTCTGGAGATTGGTTACACAACAGAGTAAATGGACTTAACCATTCTTAACTATTGACTGTACACTTCAAAATAGTTAAGATAGTAAATTTTATATTAGTGTATTTTGCCACAATTAAATTTTTTTTTTAATTTACTCTTTCACCAGTAGGGTATGGCAGTACTTATTTCTCCTAAAATTACTTTTCAATGGAAAAAGCAGCTGGCTTTATTCTACAAAGTTTAATGAAGTTAACTGGAAGAATTAATAACACAATATATTAGTAGCACTTTTCGTAAATTTTGCAATACAGAGTTAAAAATCCTCTACAAATGAGTTCTTAACCTAGAGGTCCATGGATTTTTAGATCTGTGACTGGGTCGTAGAACCACCGAGATTGTGCCCAAAATTGCATGGGTGTTCGTATGTGTTTTCTCTTCCGCTGGAGAGAGAATCTATAGCTTACATCAAATTCCCCAAAATTTATGTGACTCTGAAAGAAGCTAAAAACCATCATTCTACAGAAATGGAAATCTTCAAGCGTACTAGAATTAAGATTTAAAAATAATAAATTCTATCAAAATAAGCCTAATCTAACAATTTAACAGATAAATATAAAATTCTGCTTTTATATTCAAAAAATTAATTTCTCCATGGAACACTGGCTTAACAGCACTTTGTGTAAAAATGTCTGGAGTGGTAGGAGAAAGCTTATCGACCCTTGCTGCACGTCCAAACTACCTGCAGTTCTGTGCAAGCATCCAGATGCCTGGGCTCCTCCACTGAAGAGTCTAATCCAATAGGTCTGCAGTAGGCCCTGACATCTATATTTTTCTTAAGTTCAATAGTTGTTTCTAACACTCGCCAGGGTTAAGCATTGTGGCTTTAGACGGCTTAAGTTTGAATCCCCACTCCCATGCTCACCAGCTGGGGGACTCTGCTAGCATCAGATTATTCATCTATAAAATGGGAGTATAATTGTACCTAATTTCACCATGTTATTATGAAGATAAAATAAGTTAAAGTCTTTATAGGGTTGCCAGATTTAGCAAATAAAAGTACAAGACACACAGTTAAATTTAAGTTTTAGATAAACAATGAATAATTTTTGAGTATAAGTATAGTCATGCAATATTTGGGACATACTTATGCTAAAATATTGTTTGTTGCTTATCTGAAACTCAAATTGAGCTCAATTTCCTGTATTTTATGTGACAACCCTATGTCTTAGGCATAATAAGAACTCAATATCTGTTAACAAAACCCAGTAACAGTCCCAAACTCCAGCTTCTACATGAGCCCCCAGTGTGGGGCAAATTGTTTAGATAGATAGATAGATAGATAGATAGATAGATAGATAGATAGATAGATAGATAGAAGTAGTTTTAAGCTAAATTGATAGTGAGGTCTAGACCAAGAGAGCTGAGGGCCTCACCTCCCTCTGTTGTGTTCTGCTTAAGCTGGAGAAAAGCTGGGGAGACTGAAGCATGAAAAGTTAGCCCAGTATGAGGAAAATTCTCAAGGGTTGGAGCAGTCTGTAGATCCAGTAAGCTAGGACCTAACGAGTAGTGAGTTTCTTGCCAACTGAGGTTGGATGACTCCTGTTAAATGTGTCATAAAGGCGATTTCTTAATTGAATGGTTGTATATATGGCCCAGTTATCATCTCAGATGCTCTGAAGTATGATCAGGCAGGGTTGGTATTAATATTGTGCCTCTTACCACAATATTCATGGCTATCTGTCTAGTGATTTCAAAGAATGTTAGATAATGATTGACGATAAAATATTGCATGTATGTCTGTAAACAATGAGATGGCAGTTAAATCATAACAAGCATTGGTAAAGTGAATTTAAAATTAATCACAAACTTACTCTATGAATGTACAGACTTTTGTAATGAAATTAGGATGAAGAAGAGAGACAATATAAAATGGGGTTTCAGTCAAGTGCCTAATTTGATTTAGGAGCAATTTTTAAATGATTTAGATAGATAAAAAATAACGCAAGTTGAAACTGATGGATCCTAATGTATTTCTGATACTAATTAGGACCTGATAAGAATCTCCCAAGTAATTTTGATTTTGTCCAATTTAACTTGCCTGCAATTTAAAATTCCTAAGCTCAGGCCTACCTTTATGGATCTCAATACATCACACCAAGGTTGTAAAATGTGGGCGATATAAGTTATCCTAATAGTGTGCAAAGAAAAGAACCATGACTTCCAGAAAGCCATATGATAAAGATGAATTCAAATCATTATTGTTGCATAGGTCAAAATTTAAAACTCCTTTATGTGATGGTATCACTCAACTGAAATTTAACAACCCAGGAAATGGGATGGCAAAGAAATACCTGAAGGATGCACTGAAGCACACTTTAATCAATCTAACATAACTGTGGAAGGCTAAGAAATAGCATCTTTGATGGGAGGAGAAAGTGTAAACCCCACAATTTTTATTTCTATTGTGTTTTCCAAAGAAAGCAATATGCTTATTTGTATATTTTACTGGGATTTTTTTTCTTAAAGATTGACACCTGAGCTAACAACTGTTGCCAATCTTTTTCTTCTTGTTTTTTTTTTCCTTCTCCCAAAACCCCCCAGTACATAGTTGTATATTCTAGTTATAGGTCCTTCCGGTTGTGCCATGTGGGACGCCATGTCAGCATGGCCTGATGAGCAGTGCCATGTCCGCGCCCGGGATCCAAACCAGTGAAACCCTGGGCCGCCAAAGCCAAGTGCGTGAACTTAACCACTTGGCCGTGGGGCTGGCCCCTATTTTCTAACTGTATTGCTTCTGATTTAGTTACAGGGAAAAACTCTTGCCACATTGGCCTCTCTTTCCAGTCTCCCACTTTTATGCTAGGGGTTTCTATGTTTTCAGGAAAAGGGAGTCCATGAGCTATTACTGTAAGTGGTGTCAAAAGTGTGCCATCTATTCAACAGTTACTAATTATCCACTTTGTATAGCTTTTTTTCCCTCTAGACTTGCTCTGTTTAAAATATCAACAAAATCTCAGGTTGTTTGTTCACCAGTATTCTGACGATGAAGACTTGAAAACACCAAACCTCATTTCCATGATTTTTACTTTGTAGAACCTTTTCAAGAGATTAGGCTCTGAAATTTCCAGATTCTGCTTTGAATTTGTAAGATGCCCGTTCCCCTTGATTGGAAACTTCTTCCCCAACAAAGAGGACCACTGGTTCTACGGCTTTGACTGTGACCCACCCCCAACACACACATCCAGGAAGACCCACTGGCTGAGTGATCCTTCAAACTTCAGAGATAACTCTGGGCTTTAGATCTCAAGGCTCAGAATGACTCAGTACCCTTGGGGATTTTTGAGTTCAGAGTGACTCCAGTATGTTTTGTGGGCTAGCCTAGAAAACTAATCTAAAAGATTCACAATGGTAATATAACACTACTTCTAAGAGAAATACTTTCAAGTAGCAAACAATGTAGTTACAGATGCCATTTTGGAAAACAATCCTTTCATTCTTTTGAAAAATGAATGGGTACATGGCCCTTTCATTACAAACCTACTGGCTGGACAAGACTTGATTTTTTTTTTTTAACATTTTTTAAAATTTTTCCTTTTTCTCCCCAAAGCCCCCCAGTACATAGTTGTGTATTTTCAGTTGTGGATCCTTCTAGTTGTGGCATGTGGAATGCTTGGCTTGATGAGTGGTGCCATGTCTGCGCCCAGGATCCAAACTGGCAAAACGCTGGGCCGCCACAGTGGAGCGTGCGAACTTTAACCACTCAGCCACGGGGCCAGCCCCAATTTTTATTTTTTAATAATATTACATATTACCAAAAAGTTGATTCTGGTGATATTAGAACCATGCTTTGTTCATTTTAATCTATTAAATAAAGTACTTAAATGAATAAATGTGCTATAAATTTACTCTAAAATTGATCAATGGGTAAATAGGGAAGACTTTAAGTTATCAGTAAAGAACTGAAATAAGCAAACATTTGCTTTTGTAGATTGGAGAATAAATTTATTACGGTCAGATTTTTCAGATCATACAGGGTTTTAAAGGCCATTTGTATTCATTTCTCATATTCATCCTTTAGTTGATCAGACCTATTTCTGATGCATCTTTGGATACTGGTCTAACTTCCCATTCTTATCACTGCCAACCCAACCACCAACTCTATCCAGCCCAGCTGCTCTCACAACCTGCTAATTGAATAGTTACAATGGCCCTTTTGTACATCCTATCCAAACCCACTCCAATCCTCTACTTTGGCACATTCATTCTAGTATTTTTCCATTGCAATTTTAAATGTGCTAATTTTTATATTGAAAATTATTCTACTCATCCATCAGATGCAAATATTTTACAAATTTTTTTGCAATTGAGGCTATGTTGTCCATGGTTATTTCTTAAACGGTGCCTCTGAGCAGAAAAGTTTTAATTAATTGAGCTTTAATTAATTGAGCTGACACATTTATAGCACATTAATTAAGCCTATGCATTTATATCATGCATTAAGTATGCACATCAAATACATTTATAATGTATTTCCAGTTGGCCGGCCCATGTCCTTTGCCTTTCACTTTTTTTTGCTGTAGTCATTTTCCTCTGGAAACTATAGAACATAGATGAATACTTTCCTAAGGTAAATGCTTGGTCTTAAGCTAGGATTAAGAGGAGAAATACCTTCTCCTCTATACAAGTTCTTAGTAAATATTTATTGAATGTCTGCTCTGGGTCAGGCAGCATGCTAGGCACTAAAGAGACAAAAATGGGCACATTGTATCTATTTTATCTACAAGAAACTTTGGTGCAGTGGTTTCATATCTTAGTGTTCTTGGGAGTCATATGAGGGTATTTGTTGAAACGTGGATTCCGGAGTTCTCATCTACCCCAATTTGAAGAGTCTGGCGTGGAGCCCAGGGAGCATTTTTGCAAGTCCTCCTAGTGATTCTGATGCAGGTAGTCCATTGATAACACTTTCAAGGCACCATATTAACTTCTACTGAATGGTTCATATTTGTGCCTATAGTTCTGTACTCCTACCATGAAGTTTTTTTAAAAAAAATATATTATTTAAAGGCAAATGTTACTTAACAAGTTTCCTTTTCTGTAAATATTTTTTCTGTCATGTTTAAATAAGAAATCTTCTCATATTCAGAGATTACCAGTTAAGTATAAGAAGATTTAAAATATGAGTACTTTGCTAAAAACCTAGAAAATTATCATATATTTTCCTTGTTATTTTTCCACCATTAAACCATAAAATTAGACACCTTATAACACTATTATAACAATGTTATCACTTTGTAAAAGTTTAGATTTCCTAGTTTGCTACTCTGAGTCTGTTTTTCTTCATAGATACTTTTCCTGCAAGTAGGGTCTCCTGCTTCGAGGAGGAAAGAAACATTTTGTTTTTCTAGTCCAACTAAAGCCCAAATTATGATTTACTTGAGATGCAGATTCCAGCTATATGCCCACTACTTTGAAAGAGACTATGAAAATAAGTTTTAACAAAGCAAAACATTAAATAACCTCACCAAGTAAGATTTTAGAGCCCTATTCATACAGGTAGAATTTGGTATTTTTCTCACTAATGCTTAAGTTTGGTCAGGCAGAGTCCCCCACCACCCCCGTCCCAGCTCATTGTGGAGTCTCTCTTAGAACCAAGCTGATAATGGCTCCAGACTACTTCCTTCATTGCATACTATTTTTGCATTTCAACTGCAAGCTACTTAGTATTTTAGAGTCAATTAAAAGGATGCCCTAGCTTACCCTACAGAGAGGAAATCAATTCCCCTTGTCTTACTTCTCTACGACCTCTGTCCATGCCGCTGAGGATATATATATGTGTACACACACACACACACACACACACACACACACACATATATATGTATACACACACACACACATACAGTTGCTTGGCTGCCATATATTATCTAATGATTTTATATATATATATATATATATATATATAATATTGTCATATATATATGTCTATTTTTTTGAGAGCATTAAAAAAAATTCCCCACTGTTTTGATGTTTCCTAATAAGCAGGAGACAATTATCCACATTATATTTAAATAAAATGAGACAGTCCCACCACATCTCTCTTAAAACAGCTACGATGCCTTTGAGCTAATTGGGATGTCAACAGAAAATCATACAAGAGCAATCACTTTTAGATGTTTATCCATATACTCAACCAAAAGAGATCTAAGAAGACAATATCTTATAAAATGAACAGTGTTGATTATTCAGGAACAATATATGTAATTTTAGGAGCAAAAGATGAGGATGTATTTACTTATGGGCCTCTGGAAAATGGTATATATTTAACCATAGATCTTGCTTACGTATTGTTTTCTTCTTAGTGTCTGACATTATCTTATCGGGAAAAGAGTGTCTTGGGTTGTGAAGAGTGTTTCATGTGTTTAATTTTGAAAGCTGGAAGAATTTCACTAGTTCCATCTCTACTGAAGACAAATATAAAAATGCATCTCAGGGAAATTTTGCTGCTGACTCCAACTTGCCAGCCATAGACATTCTGCATTTTGAACTGATTGCAGAAAGGGGTGTGTTAGAAAAGGAGCAGAGAATGAGCAGAATAATGATTCATGTAGTGGTTGCCAAGAACCTCACATTTTAATCCCCCTCTTTTTCTCTAATGTTAAAAAAATGGATTTTTTTTCTCTTTATAGAAAATAATCACAATGGCTTTCACTTCTAATTTTTACTCAAATTTTATTTTACTGAACTTTTTTCTCAAATACAAAAATTTACCTTTTTCCGTAATAAAGAGTGTGGAACTTAAAGTTACATCATAAATTATCAACTTTGCTTCTTGTGTGAAAAGAAAAATCATAGAATTTCATAAGATTGCTTTACAAACCCCTCTTCTTCAGTCAACCTATTTCTGCAAGTATGGAAGATGGAGACACAGGGCCCCATTGAAGACTGCAGCACCGGGCTGCTGTGTATAGCTGTGCAGGTTGTACAATCCACAACCTATACCACTATATATGGCAGCCCTGATTGCAGAGGCTCATTTTCCTACATTTCCTGAGTGTTGTGTTTGCAGGTTAATATGACTAGAAACTAAGAAATACCTTTCATCAATGGAGAGCTGCAACTATGCCCTCCATTTGCTTTTAGCACAAGAGGGAAAAAAGATTCAGATATGCCAAGACCAGGGCAATAGCATTATGAAAGCAACAAATAAATAATAAAAGCAAACAAGAAATTAAAAGTCACCACAGACATGTATTTTGTGTCCTTTAAGACACAAGGTTTTGGTAAGGCTTATGAAGTCCTAGCGGTAGTGATTCCACTCCTAAAGCAGGCCTTTCATTCACTCCTAGTATTGGTGTTTCTAAGCACGCCTACTGGTCTCATGCACTTGATTTATCTTAGCATATGGTTGAACTCACAGATCCTCTCCTTTTACCAAATGTGTGGCTACCAACCAATACTATAAGTTTATACCTGAGCAGAATGTTTTAAAGAGCAAATTTAAACAAGATTTCTTATAGCGATTTAAACTGGCTTTGTTATTAACCAAGGAAAATGAGCAGACTTTACACCTCAATCATTCCATAGATTCTGTAACTAAGAACTAAAAAGTGCATGTGTTAAAGTACATTGATCTGTTAGGCAACTAATTCCAAATCTGAGAATAATAGCATGGAAACATAATCAAGTAACAAATAAGATCCTCCATTATAATCCTCTCTTTTGGGAATAGACTCAAGATCTGCCTTATGAATGGTGGGACAACAGTCATCAAGATGTTGGAATTTGAAGTGTGTACAGATAGTCCCCTAACACTGTCTTAAACCATTTCTAACCTTTTGGCCACGACACTTGGTTTCTTTTGTTACCAACAGCTCTTTAAAGACCAAATGCCCTTTGGAGGCATGCTACTTGTGTTATGAGGGTAATGATAAGAATAATAAAATGTTTGTACATCTATTTAGAGCAAAAATTCTCAAGATGTATTCTAGGGGTAAATAGGATCCTGTGGTCAAATTAGATTGGGAAACGTGGAATAAAAGTCAACCCACTTCTGCACTTTTTAAAGCTTTGGAGATGCTAGTGTGCTTTGGGCATCTTCAGAGAAGACTCTAACATGCAGCATTTCCCCAGTTTATTACGCCAAAGGATCAGAGATTTGTGAGATTGATGTTTCACAGGATACCCCTAGAGAAGTGTGCTGGACCTGCTGGGTAAACCCCTTCTTAGGTCCAGGTAAAGACACAGCTAATATGGGTCGATGACAAAATGGAGTTCTTAAGGATACAGTGGGACCAAAAGGTTTAGTTTTCAGTGGGAAGAGTAAGAGAATTTAAAACTCATTTCCTCTTGTCTTCTTCCTATAACCCTCTCCTGGCTGGTGTGGGATGCTTGACAGTGAACTTCATCTAAGAAGGCTAAATGAATTCAGGATGCAGCTCAGGGAAAAAGACACTTCAAGTGGGCATCTCCGGCCAGCTCCAATTCTGCCTTGAAAGGAGAATGCCACTCTCCTTACACTTTCTTCTCCCAATGGACATGGAGATATATCTGGAAGGCCTTAGAGATTACTGCTTGCTAGGAGGCTTATTGGGTTCCCGAGGCCCAAAGGCAGATCCAGGTTCAATGGGGCTTGAAAGTTACCCAATTTGGAGGAAGGGGGAACGTGTTAATAGAAAAGATACAAAATCAGGAACAAAAGCGACTATTTAAAATGAGGAAAGAAATCACAACACATTAGATTTTAAAAACTGACAAATACCATGAATATCACAAAATCCAGAAAAACAACACAAATTTTATTAACTGACAGACACATCTCTATTTTTAAAAACATTTTTTTGCTGCATGCTTATTGTTTGCCTCTTCATGTGAAGATTTTGAATTTTGCAATAACATTTTACATAGAATACAAAGATAATCCAGACTTTCCTCTAGCAAATTTGAAGTTTGTTTTTTATTGTTGATAATAGAGAAAAGTTTCTTTCAGCATCGTGACTTATTGGCAATGTCAGGTAAAATTTTAGGATTATTTTGAAATTTTGGAAAACTTTTACTTAGCTTCTTTCATATATGACATTTCAGAGCATTTCAAGTTTCCTTGTTCATGACTAATGTAACTACTCCTTGAGTTGAAGACACTCATTGAACAGCTTGTCACCAATGTGTTAGCGTGGTGGCTTATTAATGAGCTTTATGTTGAGCCCTGTACCTTCATATCACGGTGCCAGGTGAGTTAGCACAGTGGGCAGCAGTAGTATTCCTGAAAATGATTCCTACACTTCAGTGGCTGGCAATAACTCAACGATACACGGAAGCAACTGTGACCCTCCTTAATATATCTCACTAAATCCAAACTGAATGTATCCTCCATTTAGCTTCTACTTAGCTTGATCCCCCAAATACCCATGGCTACTCCAACAACACTCACCTCATGTTGTGAGGATGGGAAGGTCAGAGTGTAAGAGAGCAGTGGTATTAATTAATTGCAATTAAAAGACCTTAGGGGCCGGCCCAGTGTTGCAGTGGTTAAGAGCGCACGTTCCGCTTCGGTGGCCTGAGGTTTACCGGTTCAGATCCCGGGTGCGGACATGGCACCGCTTGGCAAGCCATGCTGTGGCAGGCATCCCACATAGAAAGTAGAGGAAGATGGGCATGGATGTTAGCTCAGGGCCAGTCTTCCTCAGCAAAAAGAGGAGGATTGGCAGCAGATGTTAGCTCATGGCTAGTCTTCCTCAAAATAAAATAAAATAAAATAAAATAAAATAAAATAAAATAATAACAGTATAATTCCATAAGTAAAAAAAACCTTAATTGTGCAAATTTTCTAAGACATACAACCTCGTGAACATTTTTTCAGGACCTCTCACAGGACCTTGGAGAGGTCCATGTAAGTGAGGGAAGCCAAAGTTTAAACTTTATTAGTATCAGGATAAATTGGCTCTGAGGTCCGCATCCTTTCATACTCAGTGCCTCCCAGTTAGATATTCAGTACTGCATTAATCTGTAACAGTCTACTATGCATCTGTCCCACAAAAACCAAGAGTATGGCAATGTACCAGTAAAAACATTGCATTTCACAGATTTCCTTGCAACTTGGGGTGGCCGTGTGAGACAAGATCTGGTCAATGAGCCCTTAGTGAAAAGTCACTGAATAAAGGCTTCTGATAAATCTCTCACCAAGTTTTAGCTGACACATGCCTTTTGCCCTTCGTCACTTTCTTCCTGCTTGGAATTCATGTACAGTGATGGAGGTGGAGAAGCCATCTTGTGACCACGAAATGACAAGACTATGTGAAAAACTATATGCTAAGATGGAGGTGCAGAAAGATAGAAGCCTCCTGAACTCATATCACTGTCTACCTTCAGACTTCTTGGTACATGAAAAAACAACTACGTTTTCTGTTATTTGCTGCTTAATGCAATTGCAAGTTGAAACACTTCTCCTGAGAGTGATTTTGAACTAAGGATCCAGGAGACAGAATTTCTTTTGCAACCCTCTGTGACACTTTGAACTTTTAAAAGATTGGCTGGCATATGCAGTGAATAATGCACGTTGTTTTCACAAGTCTTTCTCATACTTCTCATTGACATTTTAAAATCAGGAAATATTTGGAGTCTTAAAATTATGCTATCAATGTTTGAGTTGATTTTTTTTTTAAAGATTGGCACTTGAGCTAACAACTATTGCCAATCTTTTTGTTGTTGTTGTTCTTTCTGCTTTTGTCTCCCCAAATCCTCCCAGTACATAGTTATATATTTTCATTGTGGGTCCTTCTGGTTGTGGCATGTGGGACGCTGCCTCAGCGTGGCCTGATGAGCAGTGCCATGTTCGTGCCCAGGATTCGAACCAGTGAAACCCTGGGCCACCAAAGTGGAGCGCATGAACTTAACCACTCAGCCATGGGGCTGACCCCTGAGTTGATTTTTTAGTTTTATTTAAATTCCTTCACTATAGTCTAGTTGCATGGAAATTTCACTTTGGTGCAGTATTGATTTAAGATGGTTTTCCTGGTTGACTTATACTTCAAATATCTTTATTTTGTCCTTTTGCAAAATGGAAATAGTTACTGGTTCCTATTAAACACAAATGGTTAAATGGGATTGTTGTAATTTCTTTGTATGTTGTTGGTAAGGTATCAAACATTACTCCTATGAGGTATTTTGCTTGGGTCTTAATGTGCATATCAGGATCCTGTAAAATAATGTTTTAAGTGTGTCCAGGATTATTGCTTAAGCTAATGGACTTTGGACTTTTCAGGGTAATACTTTAGAATCGATCTTATTTTTGCTGAGAGCTTACCAGATAGTCTTCACCCAGATCAGACAAAAAAGATAAATGAGTTTCACTTGACCTTTGCACCATGCTTAAGTGCTCTTTATAATTTAGAGATATTTGTTTTTACATTTCATGTTATGCATATGATTCCTGCTCCTTGCCCCTCCCATGACTTTCTTTTGTTGTAGAATATACCACTCTATTCTTTTATTGGTAAATGATTAAATCTCTACTTATAGTAAATTACTTATTCATTCATTTAACAAATATTTAATGAGGGCCACTATATAATAGGTAGAGTTCTAGGCACTGGGGATGTAGTATAAAGAAATCAAACAAAGTTCTTGCTCTCATGAAGTTGATATTCTAGCAGAAGCAGACAATAAACAATGTCGTTTTAAAATTAAGAATGGACCCACAGAATGGTGGAGAGCTGGTTTCCTAAAAATCATGATTAGAGAAACCCGAAATCCAGCAGCCCAAAAAATATCTCCCGCTTGACTGAAATGGTCTTCAAATGGCCCCTTTCTCCTTAAAATTCTTTCTTGCATTTCAATTCATGGCACAGGCACTATTCTTTTAAAAACTGTGCATGTTCATTAATAGCTTAGAGTCATGAGTAAGTTTAGGAAGGACTTGTGAAAATATTGTAGATGTTTAGTGGTGTTGAATCGTAGAAGGTTGAAGAAAGAAGAGAATTTAGAGATAATGTAGAAACCGTACTATGTGGGAACCACCTGGATTCTCAGTTTCAACATTGAAGACCTTGGACCCTAGAGGAATGGCGTATCAGGTATACCTCGGACTCTAAAGGAATGGTGTTCCAGGCCAAGATGGCTATTTCCTAGAGTGGTGCCAAACTGGGAAGGTTCTGGAGGTAGATGCCAAAATATGAAGGAGACTCCTAGAGATGGGTAGATTGATGGAAGAAAGTACTGAAGATAAAGGTTTTTTGATATTTCTATTAGCATTAACCTTATCTGGACCAACAAAAAAAGAAAAAGAAATACTTGGATTAATGACTTAATTCTCTACTCATTCATCTTTCGTCAATTATATAAGAGAGAAATATAGAAGTAACTATAACAGTGACTACAAAGTAACAGACTGGTCATTTAAGCCCACACAGCCTACAAACTATGACTGGGTGTTCCTGACCCCATTCCTTTGCAGTTTCAGTTCAGAGTGACTTCTAGTGCTGGCCTTCTCCTAACCAAAGGGAAATCAAAGATAAAACAAGTCAGCTTCTTAATGGGGTCACTATGGTCATTTTGGGCAGGATAATTCTTTGTTGTACAGGACTATCCTGCACATTGTAAGATATTTAGCATCTCTGGCTCCTAGACACTAAATGAGAGGGGCACCTCCCCCCATCATTATGACAATCAAAAATTTCCCCAAACGCTTCTGTAGGGGAAGGGGGTTGTATTATTTTCCCTGATTAAAAACCACTGGTAATGGAGAAGAGATTTAAATATATGACTTCCGTATGACACAACACGTGCTAGGCTAGATGTTTGTGTTCATTGCTATGGGAGCACAGAGGAGAGGCACTTCACTGAATCTGGTGGTTCTCACAGGCATTTATTCCTATCAAAATAATCCAGCAATAACATTCCTACTCAAAATATTTTAGAAATTCTCTTCTGGATTACTTTTAGAGCCTGAGTCATGTTCTTTTGAATTTGTTCAACATAGGAAACTTTCTTCCTTTGGAAGCATCCCAAAGTCACTTGTAGCCAAGATTTGTGAATAAGATGAGTGAACAAGCTGGACAATATTATTTTTAGTTAAAATCAGTTTCACAGAACACAAAATTATGAGCTGACACTTAGTAGTTATTGAATTATGAAAAGCACTTTGCCCAGATTTTAATGTTACCACTTATTTCATTATTTTTCATATTCTTCTTATTATTACAAGGTTGTTAGCACTCTGTTAAGTACTGTGGATACAGAAACGAAAGACAATTCCTGTCTTCAAGGAGTTCACTATCTAGTGAGAGAGGTAGACAAGTAAACCAATAATTGCAATAAAAATGTATAATACCTGCTGGAAGAGGTCTATTTGTGCTGCTGTGGGAGGACAACGGAAGGGCACTAGGTCAATCTAACAGTGAGGAATGTGGAAAGTTTGCTGAGGGAAATTGGTGCTTTATCTGAGTTTTGAATGTACAGTGCTGATTGGCTTGGAGGAGGAATGGAAGATATTCTAGGCAGAAGCAGCAACATAGCCAAAGATACAAAGAATTGAAAGAGTGGTGCACTCTGTGAACTGCAGGTTCTTTGGTGTCTGGAGCAGATGGTACCTGTGAGGCAGGGGCAGATGAAACTGATGAGATAGGCAGTGTCATTTGTCATACCACTTTTATGTACCATACCAAGAAATTTGGACTTTGTATTGAAGATGAAGGATGGCCATGAAGGATTCAAAGAGTAGAAATCTGATGATGCTTGCATTTTAAATCATGTTGGCAATAGAGTGAAGAATGAACTGGAGGAGAGTGAAACTGAAGACAGAGTGGTTAAGATGCTAGGAAAGGGGCCAGCCGCGGAGCCGAGTGGTTAAATTTTCATGCTCTTCTTCGGTGGCCCTGCGTTTTGCCGGTTTGGATCCTGGGTGCGGACATGGCACTTCTCATCAGGCCACGTTGAGGTGGCGTCCCACAAGCCACAGCTAGAAGGACCCACAACTAAAATATACAACTGTGTGCTGGGGGGATTTGGGGAGAAAAAGCAGAAAAAAAAAAGATTGGCAACAGTTGTTAGCTCAGGTGCCAATCTTTAAAAAAAAACGATGCTAGGAAAGAGGAGCGAAATTATAAGGTCCTAAATAAAGAAGTAAGAATGGAGATTAAAAGGAGAGGAAGGATTCAAGACATTAAAACAACAAAAACAACATTATAAACTAACAATAATTAAAACAATATGGTTATGGATCAGGAAAAGAGACCCATTCTTTTTTTCTTTTTTAAAGATTGGCACCTGAGCTAACATCTGTTGCCAATCTTCTTTTTGTTTTTCTCTTCTTCTTCTTCTTCTCCCCAAAACAACCCCCCCCCCAATACATAATTGTATGTTCTAGTTATGAGTGCCTCTGGTTGTGCTATGTGGGATGCCACCCCTCATGGCCTGATGAGCAGTGCCATGTACTCGCCCAGGATCCAAACCAGTGAAACCCTGGGCTACCAAAGTGGAGTGCATGGACTTAACCACCTGGCCACAGGACTGGCCCCGAGAGATCCATTCTGATGAATGGATCAGAATAGGGAGTTCAGAAATCAGCATGTGCATGGGAATTATGTACACAGTAAAGACATTTTAATTTAGTAGGAACAGGATGGAATATTTAATAAAAAGGTGTTGGTTAGAGGGGTTTATTAGTTTTCTAATTAACAAATTACCAAAATCATGGTGACAAGTAATAGAAATTCATTATCTTACAGTTCTGTAGATCAAAAGTCTGAGGTGGGTCTCAGTGGGCTGAAATCAAGGTATCAACAGGACTGCATCCTTCCTGGAGGCTGTGAGTGAGAATCTATTTCCTTACTTTCTCCTGTTCTAGAAACCATCCTCATTCCTTCATTCTTGACCTTCTTCTCCATCTGCAAAGCCAGCAACATTGCATTTCTCTAACCATTCTGCTATAGTCATAGTTCCCTCTGACCACAGCCAGGAAATGTTCTCCACTTTTAAGGACTTGTGTGGTTAGGCTTTTCCCACCAAGATAATGCAGGATAATTTCCTTATTTCAAATTTCATAACCTTAATCATAGCTGCAAAATCTCTTTTGCCAGGTGGAGTAACATTTACAGGTTCTGGGGTTTAGGGTATAGACATCTCTGTCAGGTCATTATTCTGCATATCACGGGTGAAAAATGTCAATTTAGATCCCTACTTCACACCATAAACAAAGAATAAATTACTTATGGGTTAAAGATCTAAACATAAAAACAAACAAAACTACCAAAGTATTAGAAGAAAATTTGGATATCTTTAAAAAAAGGAAGATTTCCTAGATAGGATAAGAAACACAGTGGTTATAGATAAAACTACAGACTAGACCAGATAAACATTTAAAGTATCTATACAATGAAAGGCACCACAAAAAAGTTACAAAGTTAAAAGACAAGCATCAGACTAGGAAAAATATTTGCAACAGATACAACAGACAAAGATAGTATCCATAGTATATAAGAGTATCTACAAACTGATAAGGAAAAAACCCAACCAGATAGAAAAATGGGCAAAGGATAAGACAGATGATTTAAAGAAGAAGACATAAAAGTAACCAATAAACAAAGAAGGGGGAAAATGCTATACCTCTTTACTTATCAGAAAATTTTATTTAAGAATTTCTATATGTGTGGTGAATCTTTCAAGAAAAACAAGGGAATGATAAAATGTATTCAGGATAATGACTCCTTGGGAGGGTGAGATGGAGAGAAGCCCATGGGGAACTTTAAGATTTTTGATAAATATTCTATGTTTCAAATTCAGTGATAAATTCATAGGTGTTCTTCTTCTTCTTCTTCTTCTTCTTCTTCTTCTTTTTGCTGAGGAAGATTCTCCTTGAGCTAACATCTGTGCCAGTCTTCCTCTATTTTGTATGTGGGTCGCCACCACAGCATGGCCGTTGCCGAGTGATATAGGTCTGTGCCTGGGAACTGAACCCGGGCCACCGAAGCAGAGCACCCTGAACTTAACCCTTAACCACTAGGCCACAGGGCCAGTCCCCATAGGTGTTCATTTTTATTTTTAAATGTCATAACTGACATATACATTATACTTATTTTTTTGTGTATGTATCTAATGATTCATGATTTTAAAAATGGAAAAGCAGGAGCTTTTTTACTTTTTATTTTGAAACAACTTATTTGAAACAATTTCAAACTTACAGAACAATTTCAAGAATTGTGCGAAGAACTCCGATATACCCTTTGTCCAGAGACCCTATTCAAGTTTGGCAATTGTCCCAACAGTATTCTTTATAGGAAAAGGATCCACTCCAGATTTATGTGTTTGTGATATTGCAATTTATCACAAGAAATATATATTTGGTCTTTGTCCAGTTTCTGGCACAGAACTCCTAAAACCCTTGGAATTTTCTAAGTGATTAGAGTGATAAAGGTGTCCTGGTATTCATAATAAACCCTTTCCAACCCTTTCCAACCATACCTGAGTTTATGTTAACAAAGTGACTTGGAAAGCCCCTAAGGTTGGGGGCTGGTTGCTAAGGGAACCAACCGTGTGATTAGAGAGTTGGAACTTTTAGTCCCACCCTCCTAACCTCCAGATAGGGGATAAGAATTGGAGGTTGAATCAATGCCAATGGCCAATGATTTAGTCAATCATGCTTATGTAATGAAGCCTCCATAAAAACCCAAAAGGATGGACTTCAGTTGGTGAACACATGGATGTGCGGGAAGAGTGGTGCTCTTAGAGAGCATAGAAGCTCCACGCCCCTTACCACATACCTCACCTTATGCATCTCCTCCATCTGGCTGTGCCTGAGTTATATCCTTTTATAATAAACTGGTAAGCATAAGTAAATGTTTCTCCGAGTTCTGTGTGCTGTTCTAGCAAATTAATCAAACCTGATTGTGGGAACCACTGATTAATAGCCAGTCAGAAGACAGGTAACAACCTGGACTTGTGATTGGCATCTGAAGTTGCAGAGGAAGCAAACCTGTGGGACTGAGCCCTTAACCTGTAGGATCTGATGCTTTCTCCAGGTAGATAGTGTCAGAATTGAGTTAATTGCTTGGTGGTGTTGAAAAAACACATATTGTAGTATTATACCCAGTTGTTATGTCTCTCTAGTCTCCTTCACCCTGAAACAGTTCCGCAGTCTTTCCTTGACTTCCAGGACCTTGACATTTTTTAAGACTACAGGTCAATAATTTTGTAGAATGTCTTTCAATGTAGGTTTATTTGAAATTTCCTTATGATTAGACCCAGATCTTGCTGGAACATCATAGAAGTGAAGCCAAATTCTTGTTATTGCATCCCAGTGGGTAGCCCATGATGTCAATTTGTCCCATTTCTGGTAGCATTAATTTGATCAGTTGCTTAAGATGGTATCTACCAGGTTTCTCAACTGGAAAATTACTCCTCAACCTTTTTTTTTTCCCCAAAGATTGGCACCTGAGGTAACAACTGTTGCCAATCTTTTTTTTCTTCTTCTTCTCCCCACCAAAGGCCCCCAGTACATGGTTGTATATTCTAGTTGTGAGTGCCTCTGGTTGTGCTATGTGGGACACTGACACCTCAGCATGGCCTGATGAGCGGTGCCATGTCCACACCCAGAATCCAAATCGGCAAAACCCAGGGTCACCAAAGCAGAGTGCACAAACTTAACCACTTGGCCAGGGGGCTTCCCCCTCCTCCACTCTTTTATAATTAATAATTTTTTAAGTAATTTTATTGGGATTATAATGGTTTATAACATTGTGTAATTTATAATTAATACATTTTTGAGGGAAGTACTTAGAGACTATGTAAAATTCTGCTCCTCATTCCACTTTCACCCTTTAGTATTAGCATCCATTGCTGCCTCTTGCCTGAAATGTTACTGTGCTGATTGCCAAAAGGTGATTTTTCTAATTCCATCATTTCTTCTACATTTATTAGTACAGAGAATGAAATTACCCTATAGCCCTATCCCCAGAGATGTCCATTTCTAACATTAATTTTTGATAATCTGGTGATTTTTTTCTCCAGACTTTTAGGCATGAGAATAAGAAGCCAGTGTTTGGATTGATTCAGAGTGGATGACCTCTCAAAGGAATAAGGAACTTAATAGTCTTGGCAAGAGTGGGGTTGAAGGAATAGATTGCAGGGTTTGGTTGCATTAGGTAGACAGTGAAGCCAGAGGCAGCTGATAGATCAGGAGGAAACAGAGAGAGGCGAAGATGTAGACCTTTGATGATGTTAACATGGTGAACGGGCAGGTCTGGAGACAGAGACATCAGAGCACTTGGGTTCAAGTCTTGGCTGGGTTCTTCAGATTTCTCAGATGCTCACTAATGCTTCAGAGTCTTTATATTGACACCTCATTGTTTAAGCACATAGAATGATTCATACTAATTGAAGTCAAGAAACAAATCAACATTGCTTTCACTTGTGAGTCTCACAATTTTGGGGTCTTTGTGATGTTAGTGTTTTTTGGTTATTTTTTTTTCAGGAAGATTAGCCCTGAGCTAACTACTGCCAATCCTCCTGTTTTTGCTGAAGAAGACTGACCCTGAGCTAACATCCATGCCCATCTTCTTCCTTTACTTTACATGTGGGACGCCTACCACAGCATGGCTTTTTGCCAAGCGGTGCTATGTCCGCACCCAGGATCCGAACCAACGAACCCCGGGCCACCAAGAAGTGGAACGTGTGCTCTTAACCGCTGCGCCACTGGGTGGGCCCCAATGTTATAGAGTTTTACACCACCAACTTTGATGTTTTATTTCCAGTTCATAAAAGAAACACCATATTTTGTTTCAGCTACTCTTTTCCTTAATGAGACATTAATTCTTCTGGCTTCTGTTGAAAGATCAGAACAAATGGCAGACCTTTATTGTTTTTCTTCAAAATCCAAACAGAAACTTTCTTGTTCTCAAGCTTTCTTACAGAATGAATCTGTTTCTTGATCTAAATATAACTCCTCAATCACCATTATCAGAGTTAATCATCTCTGAACTTTTTAATATTTTTGTTAGGCCTATAGTTTTATATCTCATGAGGGGCATCTTCTCTAACTTTGAAGTTTATGTTCAAGTCAAAAATACTTCCTCTTACCATTGTTTTTATGCTCACATACTCCTTTTAACAGGTCAAATGACTCATCTGTAGAATTTACATCACTGAAAATTTTGGTTTCAAATCTTTGTCTAAATAACAGTCACTCATTTTTAAGCCAATGTAGAAAAACTTTGTGTGCTACTGAAGCAACTAGTTAAAACATGTTGCAATCTTCTCAGCTCAGACAGTTCCTCATCTGTTTCCAGGAATCATAGGAGAAAACAATTGGTCTCCTTAGTTTGCAGCACTGCTAAGATGCTAATCAGTGATTTCAATTATTCACGCTCAAGAAAAGATACTAACAGGGATAAAGTGACTAATAATATGCTGAGGCTGTCTTTCTCATGAGCTCAGTGTCTGAATTTCTGTGGCGAACGCCACTTACTAACACACTAGGACCTGGAAGGCAGATATGTTCTGTCTTCTCAGATGACTGTTACTTAACAGCTCCTTAAAAAATCTCTTATTTGTGAATAGTGAAATTGATATATAGAGTAAATATTGTCTGCTGGATTGTCAAACCGGAAACTACTTCCTCTTCTCCTCCTCTCTTCCTCCTTCTGTTTTCATAAAAGGAATGGAAGGGGCTAGCTGCTTATATGTCAGACTCACAGCAACAAAGAGCCTGACCATGTTTCATAGCCTCTGAAAGACGTCTAGAGGACAAGTTGGGGGCAGTGGAGGAATCCACGCCTTCTCTAACCTTTTCTTTATCTTAGCCAGGATTCCAACTCACGTCTGTCTGATTCTCTTAACTGCTGGATTATGAAAAATTAGGTCTTTGAAATGAGCGGGAGAAAGAAAAAAATGTCATCATGTATATTCATTTGGTTTGGGAATAAAAGGGTGTCCTATAATTTAGAATAAGAGACAGGGATGACTCATTACAACTATGAAGGTTATTAAGGAAATGAAGAAATTGGTCACACTACTACAACTGTGCTTGTCATCACAGTAGCATTGCCAATTTCCCTATACAGTGGTAATTGCTATTCCGTATCTTCTTATGTGGAATATAAGACCCATTCTGGTGTAACAATAAATATTAGAAAAGTCTTCAAATCCATCGTTACATGAGGCTGTAAAAAGCTGTAACACGAGCAGGTGCAAGCTACCTCAGAAACTTGGAAAGAGTCATTCAAAATTACAGCACTGAAAATGCACTGAATAATCCAGTGCAATAAAAAGTATATATAAAATTTAATAGTCATCAGTGTAAAAGGCCATAATACTTCAAAATTGACTTGTTTTGATACTGTTAACTTAAATTGATAACCCAAACCAGGAAATTGTACAAAGCCTAAACTCCACTTATATTTCTTCAGTTTAATGTCTATAAATGTTTAACAAAAAGAATAAAAGCAATATACATTACAGCAGCTTTGTTTGACTCTATTTAGACAAGATTGATCTTAAACTTCTCTGTGGTTTTTCTTATACAGCTGACTGATTCTCAATCCATTTCAGCTAATGCTTTGCTTAATGTCTTGGTTAGTTTGATTGTCAGGCTTGGAGTTACCTTTCCACTGTTGTTTTTGCCTATTCAATAGATTTTGTTACCACCGTTGTCACAAAGTTTGTCTGCACCCAAGCCCGTCTCTCTTATGCTGACAGTCAAGGAAGAGAAAACATGATCAGGAAGTAGGAAAGGGTGAGAAGCCAAAGAGCTCCCTTCGCTTCAGTTCCAGTACGTAATTGAAAGCTCCATGACATTCCATCCAGAAATTAAGTATAGTCTGTGGAAACTGAACTAAATAAAAGGCAGCATTCAGAGCAGTTGAGAGCATGGACTTTGGCCTCAAGCAGACCTGGATTCCAATTCTAGTTTCTTCCTTTTTTTTTTTGAGGAAGATTAGCCATGAGCTAACATCTGCTGCCAATCCTCCTCTTTTTGCTGAGGAAGACTGGCCCTGAGCTAACATCCATGCCCATCTTCCTCTACTTTATATGTGGGATGCCTACCACAGCGTGGCTTACCAAGCGGTACCATGTCTGCACTCAGGATCCAAACCAGTGAACCCCGGGCCACCGAAGTGGAATGTGCCAACTTAACTACTGCGCCACTGGGCCAGCCCCTAGTTTCTTCCTTGAATACCTGCATGGCTTTCGACAAGCTCCCTAATCGCTCTATGCCCCAGGTTTGTCATTTGTAAAATGAGGATAACTATAGTATCTATCTCATAGAGTTTATGGTTAGGATTAAATTAGATAATGCATGTAAACACTACCTGGTGCCTGGCATATGGTAAGCATTGAAAAATGCTAGCTAATAAGACATTGGTGCTATCAATATAAAAAATATTTTTGTTTGAAAAGTGCACTATATGCTTGGTAGGAGATGCTCCCATATTCTTTTGGGGGTCTTATTCAGCAATGACTTTGAGGCTAACAATTGCTATACTTGCATCCCTTTGTTAGTTGAGACAGGTTCTAGACATACCTTTGTCCAGTATCTTTGATACCTCTTTTTCTTTGATGACCAGTTCTCTTTCAAATTTGCTTTCTTTTTCCAGTGACTCCCCCCCTACTCTCAAGACTTCTAGGGTTCTGTATGCCAAGGGTCCCCACAGCTGTGTTTGAGGTATAACCCAGGGCTTTCTGACCACCTTACACTGGTGAAAATCTTCTGTTTCTATGGTGCATTTCCTCTATGTAAATGATAACCAGGATGTAACGTTTTTGGCCCAGGTATATTAACACTTATTGTAATTACTTATATGTTTATTTGGTGCCCCAGCCCATTATGTTATTTGTTGGGTGCCTGGTACCATATTTCATTGAGCCTAAAATCATTGACTATATAATGCATCTTTATTATATATTATACAAAGAAAGAAGAAAACATTGCTTATTTAACTATGGCATGCCCTTAATTGTAAGGGGCATCCTGATTTCAAACGTGTTATAGGTGAAAACACATTTTGTTTTAGGTGCTGAGAAACCAGATATGCCTGGGTCTGGCCCTGTGGTTGAGTGGTTAAAGTTCCATGTGCTCCACTTCGGGGGCCCAGGTTCATGGGTTCAGATCCCAGGTGTTGACCTACTTCACTCAACAACCATGCTGTGGAGGTGTCCCACACACAAAAATTAGAGGAAGATTGGCACAGATGTTAGCTCGGGGCTAATCTTCCTCAGCAAAAAAATAAAACATCTGCCCTCATGGAGCTTGCATTCTAGTGTGAAAAATACAGAACATTAACATAAGAATACATACATGCAATATCTGAGGTAGTGTTGAAGCTCTAAAGAATAATAAAGGTAGGCAGGGAGGAACTGCACTACAGATAGAATGGTTGAGGGAGGTTTCTCTGAGGAGGGGGCATTTGTGCATAGATGGGAATGAAGTGAGGAAACAGGCTGTGCTAAGGTCTGGTGGAAAAGATTTCCAGGCAAAGCAAACAGCAAGTGCAAAGGCCCTGAAGTGGGAGTGTGTTTGCTCATTTGAGGAATAGCTTTAAGAAGGCCAATGAGGTGAAACAAAGCAAGCAAGGTGTAAAGGAGTCAGAGGGGAGGCTGGAGATCCAGACAGGGGCCAGGTCATTTGTGGACTAAGTTTGGATTTTCTCTTAAGTATGAAGATAGCTACTGAAGGGTTTTAAGAAATGGAATGATGTGACCAAATTTATATTTGTTCAAGATCTCTCTGGCAACTGTGTGGGCAATGGAGGATAGGAAAGCAGGAGTGGAAACCGGGAGACCAATGACCAGGTTATTGCTTTAACTCAGTAAGAGATGATGATGATGGCCCAGGCTAGGGTGACAGCCTTGGAGGAGAGGAGAAATGATGATATTTGGAAAATCCTTTTTGTGTACAGCTGATCAGGACTGAGTTACGTGGACGTGGGAAGTGAGGGGAGTGTGGAATGAAAGATGATTCCTAGGGTTTTGGTCTGAGCAACTGCTAAATGATGGGACTATTTACAGAGATGGGAAGACTGGGGAAAGAACAGGTTTGGGGGCAAATATCAAGAGTTCAGTTTTGAATATACTAGTTATTAGAGAGCCCCAGAGAAGCTGTTGAGAACCAGTTGGATATTTGAGGTTGAAGTTCAAAGAGACCTCAGGGCCAGGGACATATATCTTGAACTAATCTGCATAGAGATGGTATTTAAAGCCACCCAATGTGATCCCCAACTTTGGTCCCACATTACAATCACTTAGGGTGCTTAAAAACCTGTGAAATCCTGGCTCTGCCTCCAGAGGCTCGGATACAAAAGGGGCCTGGAGTTGGTAATTCATTTTAAAATCTTCTCAAGTGATTCCAATTTGTAGCTGGGCTTGAGAATCAGGGCCGAAGGGAGTGAGGTAGCAGACTGTAGGAAGAGAAGAGAAGGAAATCAAAGACTAAGGCTTGGCGGACTCCGATATTTAGTGGATCGGAAGAGGAGGAGGATCCAGAGAGGACTGATCAAAAGCAGCCATCAAGGTAGGAGGGAAACCAGGATAGTGTCCCCGAGGTCAAATAAAGACAGAGGGTCAAGGAGGAGGGGGCAATCGGCTGAGTCAAATACTGCTAGAAGGACTAGCAAGACAAGAACTGAACGTTAATTGTTAATTATGCACGATGAAGTGTGTTACAAACAGAACAGGAGACAAAAACTTTTCTAGTCTTTCTCCTTTATATATCTACTTATTAAGCAAAACTGGGAGTTGTAAGACTTCTTATAAATAAAAAGAAATTTTTAAGTGGTTAAGATAACATATTAATACTGAAAATTGTATTCTAAACCCCTGCTTTTTTTTTTCTTCTTCTTCTTCTTTTTTTAAAAGATGCTAAATCTAAATAAATAGTCACAGAGTTTGGGCAATTGAGAAAAGGAAAAAAATTATTACCCATTTTCTGTTGTACTAACAGAGCCACCATTATTTAGTCATTCATTCACTTTCATTTAGTGCTGGCATATAGAAATAGATACCACAAAAATTTCTGCCCTCAAGGAATTCAAGACCTAGTGAGGGAAGTGAACATGTAAAAAAAATAATTACAAAACAAATTGATAAGTGATATAATAAAGGTTATAAGCAGCATAGTGTGGGAGCAGAGAAGATAGAGAACTTAATATTGCATGTTAAATGATAATTATGACGAGCACCTTGGCAAACTAGAAAATTGCTCATGTTTAATGTTAGTGATAAAAACAAGATGGAAAATTGGGTGTACTCCATGATTACAACCATTTAAATTGTGATCCCAGTGAAGGAAAGCCTTGAACTGAGTCTTGGTTGTTGGGCCAGGCAAATAAGGTCAGGAAAAGGTGGGAGGAAGAAGGAAATTCTGAGCTGGAAGAAGGCAAGGGAATTGAAACAGAGTATATAACCCGTTTGGCTACTGTAATAACTTTGGTGTGGCTGGAGTGTGGGATTCCCATGAAGGAGTAACCAGGCGTAAAACTGGAAAGACAGGCAGTTGATAATAAGATAAAAAAGACTCACATAGGCTGTGCTAGAGTTTGAACTTCATCCAGTCACTTCTGAGTAGCCAAGGAACAATTTTAAAGTGGAAAAGCATGCTCAGATTTGGTATTACAAATATAACCATGGCAATTGAACTGAAAGGGCTGAAACTGAAGGCAGGAAGACTAGTTAGAAAGCTTTTGCCATAATCTAGGTGGGAAATGATAATGGCAATGGCAGAGGAGGGATGGATGAATGAATGGATGGACAGGGATGAATTCAAAGGGCTCTTCAGGAGACAGGGTGGACTTAGGGAATGGTAAGGGATGGGGGTCTGGGGAAGGAGGAGTGGGCAAAACAAAAACGACTCTCAGATCTCTGGTTTGGATAACTAAATCCCTGTCTCTGTTCTTATTCCCAGTCCTATTTCTACCCCAGACAACAAATATAGGAGGAAGAAATTGAGAGACCTGTGGAACATCCAAGGGGAGATGTGTAGTGACCAATTTGAATATCCTCAAGCTCAGGAGAAGTGTATGGACTGGAGATACAGACTTAAGAGTCATCATTACATATGTGATTCTTGGAGTCATAAGAGCAGATGAGACTGGGCAGGGAAATTGTATATGTATCATTTATGTGTTTTCCTTTTTAGTCACTTTATTCTAACTCATATCTTTATTTAGTTGTAATAATTGGGCATATGTAATTTCCTTTTTCCTTTTCACCTTACATTATACCAAAAGCTTTTGTCATGTTGTGCTAGAGTTTTCAAAGTGGTCATAACTGTGTCTGAATAAAAGTATACCCAGAGGATATGCTATAGTTATAGTTGACTTTAGCTCTGTGATAAACATTTTTATTCATAGTTCTCCCCCCATATTTTGGATTTTTTCCTTAGGAAATATTCTCAGAAATGGGAAAATATATATATATTATATAGTTAATGTGCTTTTTGGGGTTTTTTGCTGAGGAAGATTTGCCCTGAGCTAACATCTGTTGCCAATTTTCCTCTTTTTTTGCTTGAGGAAGATTAGCTCTGAGCTAACATCTGTGCCACTCTTCCTCTATTTTTTATATGTGGATTGCCGCCATAACATGACTGACGAGTGATATAGGTCTGTGCCTGCAAACCCAGGTCACCGAAGTGGAGCATGCCAAACTTAACCACTATGCCACAGGGCTAGACTCTAGTTAACGCGTTTTGTATATATATATCTGAATTACTTTCCAAAATGGTTGTACCAGTTTATTCTTGATACCAACAATGTATGAGAATCCAAGTTTAACTAGATACTTGGCATATTTGATATTATGTATTTGTGGCACGAACATATTTTTATTATATATGTTAAAAATTTAATTGAAGTAAAACATACACGCACCAAAGTGTACAAATGTGTGTACAGCTTGATGATTTTTCAAAGTGAACACACTATGTAACCTGAAGCTAAATCAAGAGACAGAACATTACCTGCAGCTCAGAAGCCTCCTTCATACACCCCCAAGGGTAACCACTGTCCTGATTTTTAATACCATAGAATAGTTTTGCTTGTTTTGAATTTTATATAAATGGAATTACATAGTATGTAATCTTTCATATCTGTCTTCTTTTGTTCAACATTATGTTTGTACAATTCATCCACGTCACTGTGTTTAGTCGTGATTCATTAATTCTCTTTTCTGTATAGTATTCCATTGTGTGACTGTTCCACAATGTATTTATTCTGGTAGGCATTGGGTAGTTTCTGGTTTGGGACTATTATGAACATTGCCACTTTATGAACATTCTTGTGCATGTCCTTTGATGAATATATGTATGCATTTCTGTTGGGAATATACCTAGGAATGGAAATGATGGATGATAAGATGGGTATATGTTCAGCTTTGGTAGTTACTGCCCTCAGTTTTCCAAGGTTACCGTTTTTCACTCCCATCGCTGTGTGGGAGTTCCCAATGCTCCACATGCTTGCTGACATTTCATCTTTCTCTGGTGAGTGATAACTCCTTTGGCTTTAATTTGTATTTCCTTGTTAAATAAAGATGTTTAGTATTTTTTTTGTATATCTTTGGCCCTTCAGATACTCTCTTTTCTGAAGTAACTTCAAGTGTTTGTTCACTTTTCTACTGTATTATTTTTTTCTCTATTGATTTGTAGGAGATTCTTTAAAACATATTCTGAATATGAGTCCTTTGTTAGATATATGTGTTCCAAATATCTTTTCCCACTCTATGTTTGTCTTCACTGTCTTAAAGCAAGTCTTTTGGTGATAAGAAGTTCTTAATATAGTTCAATCTGTCAAATTTGTTCCTTACAGTTAGCACATTTTTTGTCCTGTTTAAGGAACTTTTGCCTACCTCTAGGTCATGAGGATATTTCCCTATGTTTTCTTTTAAGAGTTTTATTTTTTATTTTCATATTTAGATCTTCAAGCCATCTGGAGTATATTTTTGTGTTTGATGTGAGGTAGGAGTCAAGATGCATGTATTTCCATGTGGATATCTATTTGACCTAGCTGAATTTATTGAAAAGATTATGCTTTCCCTCACAGAACTGGGTGTTAATATTTTAAGGTTCTTTTTTTTCCCCAAGTTGAACAGATGGAAAGTGGTACCTGATTGTTTGATTTGAATTTCTTGATTATTTTGGCAGTTTGATGTTTCTCTATTGTGTTAATCAAGACAGGATAGGCCATGCTACAATAGCAAAGAAAGCACCAAATCTCACAGGCTTCAAACAACGTAAGTTTATTTTCCTTCATGCAAAGTCCAGTGCCAGTGAGCCAACTCATGGGGCAGCTGGCTCCCTGCAGTGGCCAGGAGATCCAGGTCACTTTCGTCTTGTGACTTCATATCATTAGGTGGTCTCTATAATGCCTGCTAAAAGAAGAAAGAGTGTGGTCGTGGCACACTGACTCTTAAATCCATGCCCTGGATGGAACACACCAGATTTCTGCTCATGTTTCATTGTCTATACCTAGTAACATGGCCCCATCTCACTGAAAGAAGTTTGGGAAGTATAGTTTTCCCATGTGTCCAGGGCGGAGAGGAAAACCAGATACCAGAGAGGTAACTAATAATTAACTAATCCCATAATTAACTAATCATATTTTCCCCTTTGTGAATTGTTTGTGTCTATTGCCACTTATCTTTTTGGGGTATCTAATATTTATATCAAATCAAAATAACCTTTAAGATTTCTTGCTTTGAATTCTATTTTAACTTAATAATGCTATCTGTAATTTATTTCAAGCTTGCTTACATTTTTACTCATCCTTTTCTTTCTAGTCTTTTTGTGCTATTTTATTTAGATGTATTTTTTATAAACAGCAAAGTATTGGATTTTAATTTTTAACACAATCTGAGAGCCTTTTTCTATTAATAGGGAATCTAAATTTAATAACTAAACGTATCATGCTTAATCTCGCTACTGCTGTATTTTTGTGCCTTTGTTTTCACTTGTGATGCTGTTTCTTTTCACTTTTGTCATTTGCTCTGCAGACTTCGTTTTGTTTGCTCTTATGTTCTACTGTGATTTTTGAAGGTGGACGTTCCTCTGATTCTGCTAGTGGGTTCCTGAGAGCTTTCCACAAATACTTTAAAATCTACATTTGTTAATTTACCAATAAAAGGCCAAACAATTACCATTGGAAACTTGATGTAGAAGAAGGCATCAAACATTTTTTTTCCCCAGCTCCCTGTTAATCCTTCCTTTTCAGCAAAATGAAGGTCTTCATTAATTTAATCTAGGGTAGTAAACCCAGTCATTTGAAAAAAATATTTTTTTTTTCATAAAGTAATTTCTATTTCTGTAAAACATTGGGACAATACCGAAAAGTACCAAGGCCAGTAACTAAAATCTGCCATAATCTTACCACACCAAGACAACCACTGTGAATATTTTAGTATATTTCCTTTCAATCTTTTCACCATATACATTTTATAAGATTGAGACTATATTGTATACATAATTTTTATATGCTGCTTTATTCACTGAAATGCCCTTATAAGCAAATCAGTTATATTTGGTTATTATAAAATCTTCACAATTATTTTAATGACTTTATCATATTCTACAAAGTAGATGAGCCATAAGTTATTATCATATCCTTATTATTGTACATTTAGGTTATTTTCAATTTTTTAATTATCATAAATAATGTTGAATAGAGTTATCTTTGTGCAAAAGGAGAAAAAGCACATTTTTTAAAAATATAATTTAGGATTATTTCCTTAGGATAGATTCCCACAATGAAATTGGTGGGTCAAAAAGAATAAATTTTTCAGAGGACTCTTAATCCTTACTGCTAAATTGCTTTCCAAAAAAAAAATCCCATGATTATAAATAAAATCTGAATATAACTATCTTGTTACTATACTTCTATTAGAATTTTAGACTTAGCGTCAATTCATCTCTCATTATTAGTGTTTATATTAACTTGTATCTATAGCTAAAGTCTGTTTTAGACATCCCCATCAACTCTTTCCAACCCCTATTTTCCAAATTGTGAGTTCTTTTTATGATTCAGTGATTCTCGATTTTATGCTTCATCAAATTGTGTTAAACCCATGGGAGAATGTTCCTGATACGCTTTTTTGTTGATTCGAAATAAAATTAATGCTTTGACTGAATTTTCTTTTCAGCACGTTGAGTAGTAGGTGACTTAGTTTCATCGAGGAAAATTACTTTCTGTTACTAGCGTCCCTGTGCTCTCCTAACCCATCCCAACCCTTAGATCAAGGAGAAGCCTATGGTAAATTAAAAGATGCAGTTCTAGGGGCTGGCCAGTGGCGCAGAGGTTAAGTTCACACATTCAGCTTCAGCAGCCCAGGGTTCGCCGGTTCCAATCCTGGGTGCAGACATGGTACCTCTTGGCAGGCATCCCACATACAAAAAAAGTAGAGGAAGATGGGCATGGATGTTAGCTCAGGGCCAGTCTTCCTCAGCAAAAAAGAGGAGGATTGGCAGCAGATGTTAGCTCAGGACTACTCTTCCTCCAAAAAAAAAAAAAAAAAAAAGCAGTTCAAGGAGGGATTTGAAAGCATGTTGAGGTTTGTAAACAAGGAAAAAAAGACAAAAAAGCAAAGATTGAACTAGGAGCTCAAGACTATATGAAACTGAAGATATAATAAAAAATAGAATAGAGTCTTAAGTTGGTATATGGAATGGATCCAGGCTCTGATGGATGTTTTGAATCTTGAAAAGGAAATAATAATTTAGATCACTTTGATGCACTTCAAGGCCCAGCTGAAATTGTTCCTCATGTAGGAAGCCTCAGATGTGATCTCTCTTGCCTCTAAGTTCTCCCATTTATCTATGCTTCACTTCTCGAATGGATTGGATGGGGGTCATTTGCCTGACTATTCTTTGCTCATCACCTCTAAGCTCGGCCTCTGACTCCCCACTGCACTCCCACAGCACCTGGCACTTGGCTTTAGCCAGGGTAGGCGCTCATCAAGTATTTCCTGAAACGAATGTTTATCTGTCCATAACTGTTTTCAAAACCAAGAATATACAGGTTATAAAAAATTCCCAAACAACTTTCTTCACTGAGTACCCAAAGAGAACAATAGTTACATAGATATTTACTTGAAGACTTTCTCATAGTGGTAGTTTTAGAAATTTCATTGTATGTTTATTGATTTTAAGACATTGTTTTCTTCACTTCTTCCCGTAAGAAAACACCATTCATTTCCCCTCGTATTAATGACATTTTTCTTTTTTAAAAAGATACTCCTTTTTGGACCGGCCCAATGGCCTAGTGGTTAAGTTCATGTGCTCTGCTTTGGTGGCCTGGGGTTCATGGGTTTGGATCCTGGGCGCAGACCTATGCACTACTCATCACACCTCGCTGTGTTGGCATCCCACATCCAAAATAAAGGAAGATTGGCACAGATGTTAGCTCAGGGCCAATCTTCCTCACCAAAAAAAAAAAAAAAAGAAGAAGAAGAAGAAGAAGATACTCCTTTTCATTCCCTCATTAAACAACAAATTTACCTTCCCTTAAGGGTGTGTGTGTAATAGAATCACAAGTGCCAGGTTATTTTTTCTAACAAAGTTTTTCTGACTTTTTATTGTAAGTGTACAGTTTGATGAATTTTCACAAACTGAACACACACTTCTAACCAGCACCTGGATTAAGGAGCAGAATATTACTTGTATCTCAGAAACCTGCCTCTTGCTTCATGGTGGCATTTTGACTTCTTTTGGGGGTGGCAGAAGGGGGAAGAAAGTCTCATCAATATTTGACATTTCTGTATTGTATCCAAGTTTCCAAATATGTATGAGGTTATGTACATTTCTACTTATTTTTTGCCATGTATCTAATTAAGAAAGGTTTAACACTTACTTTATATTTGCTGGGAAAGCATTAAGTGATTTTGAAAGCCTTTAAATTGTGCACTTGGAAAGATATTGTCAAAAATCAAGGATGTTTGAGTTTTTTTATGAAAAGAAACATCAATTTCTTTGCCTACAAAAACATTCATATTGCAGACACAAAGTCCAGCGTAAGGTTTTGGGAATCTTTGTTTTTCCCTCTAGTGTGATGACTTTATATTTCAGTTTAATTAGTAAAATTTAGGATGACTGAAGTGGAACACTAGATAGCAATTGGTTTTATATATTTTCTTAATCACTTTTCTAAGTAGACTGCTTCGTTACGAGATACATTGTTGACTTTAAATCTGCTATATGAGCACTGTTTGCTTTTCGTCCTTTGTTTTTGTAAACATTTCGTAACACCCATGTCCTTGGAGGACAGCTTCTGCTGCACTTTGGGGGAGGCAATGTTGTTCTGAAGTTATTATAACTTTTTAACTTTAGGCAAAATGAATCAGATTTGAGAAGCTAGTAATTCCAGTTTTTGTTAGGTACAGACCAAGGCTCCCCCCAGTCCTCAAATGAGTGGACAAACCTGAAGGAAACCATTTCCACTGCTAGAGAGAGCAGAGGAAGTATAACCTAACCTATTATGCACAAAACCCTGGAACTATCTCTATGGAGATTTGGAAACCAAAATCTTCAAGCAGTGGCGTTGTGAATTGTGCAGGGCAGGTAGAACAAACTCAGTGAAATGAGAATTCCTCATAATCTGATGCAATGGAGTCATTTGTCTAAGAATCTATCAAAAAAGACTACTGAGGTGGCAGCTCGCGAGGGTAGGGCAGGCATCCAATCTGTGTGTGTACATTTGGGTAAAGAAGGAAATCAAATCTGGAGGTGAGTATAGACAGAGGAGACAGGGTGGGTATCTCAGTCCACTGTGATAAGAAGGCCCAGCACTCTTCGTTTCCTAAACATTTCTAATGTAATATTTCATAGATATAAGGATAGACCTAATATATACATGCAGTTTAAAGAAAAAGCATGATACCTCTGTACTGTCACCCAACTAAACAAGGAGTGCATTTAGTGATGACTTTGAAGTCCCTGGGGGTTCTCCATGATCACATGCCCCCTTTTCCCTGATAGAAGTAACCACTCTGATTTTGGCTTCTCATTCCCTTTTTCTTTCTAGTTTTACCATATATTCATATATTCCTGAACAATATATTATTTAGTTTTGAATATTTTATAAATAGAATCAAACTGACTTCATCCTTCTTTAATTTGTTCTTTTAAATCAGCATTATGAAAAAAAATCAGCATTATGCTTGTGAACATTTTAATTGTTGTATAGTATCCTATCATATGAATATATATAACTCTATCCGTTCTTTTGTTGATGGACAGTTGGGTGGTTTCCAGTGTTTGACTGCTACGAAAGATAGTGCTATGGACATTCTTGTTCTGATCTCCTGGTGCATGTGAGCAAGAGCCCCTATAGGATATATTCTTTGGGATGGAATTGCCAGGTCATAGTATCTTCACTAGGTAATACCTCATTAACTATTTTTTTGCTTAGTTCAAAAGGGCTAGGGTTGCCATATTTAGCAAATAAAAATACAGGACACTCAGTTAAATCTGAATTTCACACAAGCAGCAAATAATTTTTTAGTATAAGTGTGGCCCATGCAAGATTTATATTTCATCCAGCAACCCTAACAAGGTCAACAAACTTTACCAAATCACAAACAGGGACCAATGAAGGGTAAGTGTGAGGGGGTGGTGGAGTATTTGGCCCTTTCTTCCTTTGCTAGAGCGGCCAACCCAATTGTTTACCAGCAGGTTAGTTCAGGGAACTCAAGTGCTTGCTAACCAGCTATGTGGGTAATTGATTGGCTCAACAAATTTAGCACCAACTGTACGCCAGCAGGTGCTAGATGTTGGGAATACAACTGTAAACATGACAGACAAGGTCCTTGCCCTCCCTGGGCTTTCAACCAAGGCGGGGAAATGGAGGAGGACAGTAAGGCAATGACCTATGCACTATGGGAGCAGTGGTGTGCTGATGAGGAAGCCCTGATCTGCCACTTTTGCTGACTTTGGAGTTGTAAATACTCTTACCATGGCCAATATCAAGCTACCAATGTGACATCATTGAACTCTGAGTTGAGGAGACGCATATACAATCTGTTCTCTGGGCAGTATAAACTGGCTCCAGCACCCCACTATAGGGGGAGTACTTAGGACACTTCAGCCAGTCTTTGGGCTCATTTCTGGTTGGTTTGGGGGAAAGGGGCTTAGGCATTAATTATTTCCTCAAATTGAGAAGGAATCAAATGTTGAGAGGTATAAAATGCATTTATTGTATCTATAACATTGGATGCTTTGTAAATATATTTTCTATGGTATATAAATTGAAAAGAGTCTCATAAACATAGTTGCAAATTATGATCAACTTATAGATCAGGGCTCAGACCTGCCCTTTTGTATATGACCTTCTATCAGGAGATCCTTGAAGACCTCTTCTCCTGCATTGCTCCCTCACCTGTATCCCAGCTGACTGATCCACATCATTCATTCATTCCACAAACATGACAGAGCCCTTGGTCTGTGCCAGGCACTCCACAAGGGGCTTGAGTCTGTACTCATGGAGCACTCAATTCACAGAAAGAACATTCTCCCCAGTGTCTTCTCAATTCTTTCTAGGCAGGTTTACTTCATTCTCCTTTTACTTGCTCAGTTCACTCCTGTGTTTTCATGCTGCCTTTCCCTCTGGGAATATTTCCCCAAGGAAGCTTGCCAAAAACTTCCTCCTAATTATCTTTTCTTGAGATTTCTCCTTCCCCATAGAGTGGCAGGTGTTCTTCTGTCTAAATCTGAACTCTCTTGACATTTCTGTATCTTTTTCTGTTGTGCAAGCTATCGCTCTAGCTATCCCATCTCTCTATCAAACATTTTTTCAATGCCTATGTACTAGCTGATGTGCAAGGTGTGGGGGAGCCTCTTACTATTTAAAAGTTTTCATCCATCATAATCATTTTATAAAATTATAAATTTGCACAATTTGTCTCTAGGCCCTTTTATGTTTAAATTTCTTAAGAAATACATGGTGTATTGTACAAAATATGGAAAAGCGTAAAGGAGAAAAGAATAATTATGTAATCTCACAACCCAAGGCTAGCCATTAACTTTTTAGGCTGCATCCTTGCAGTCATTTGTTACGCATACTTACAAACAAATTGGGATCATACCCACTTTTTCACTTACTATAGCGTGAAAATTTTATCATCTTTTTCAGTATTCTTTGAAGACACGATTGTAAATGATGACATGACATTCCATTTTCAGGCTACACCACGGTTTATTTAATTAGCTCTCTATTGCTGGCAGTAGTCTCTTTATAAGTCACTGTTGACTATCTTTATCATAAGCTACAAGAAAGCAGGAATCAATCATTTAATTGTCCTTCCTAGGCAGCACTCATAACAAAAATATATCTAAAGTAATTGGATTATGTATATGCTGTGATCCTCTAGTTACCATTTAAAGTGAAAGGAGTCAGTCTGCATAGTAACTCGGGTTGGTATAAAGGTAACCTGAAGCTCTGGAGAGGTTTGGGAGGGAGATAACCCATCATCAGATCTCTTTGGTTGGGTTTTGTTTACCACTCTTAAGAGGAGCTAAGCTCTGTATAAAGTCTGGGAATTCGTAGGAGCTTTAGACATCACCTAGTGACTCTAATCTCTTTTTCACAGATGAGAACATTGAATCAAGCACGATTGTTACCTGCTGAGACTTGACTTGACTTCCTTGACTTCCTTCCTGTCCTACGCTCTTTTCACCACAATCAGCTGAGTAAGCTTTCTCTTAAAATACAGAAAGGGCATACATTTATCTAGATGTCCTTAGAGGAACTCTATTTCCCTTTAGAGTGCATATACTTTGGTATAAAAATCTAATGGTAAGGACCTAGGTATGCATCCAAGAGAAAGGAAAGCATAAGTCCACACAAAGACTTGTACATGAATGTTGATAGCGGCATTATTTGTAACAGCCACAAAGTGTAAATGATGCAAGTTTCCACCATCAGGTGAATGGTTAAACAGCGTGGTATATTCATACAACAGAATAAATACCCAGCAATAAAAAGAAATGAAGTATTGAGAAATGCAATAAGGTAGATGAGTCTCAAAATAATTATGATGAATAAAATAAGCCAGACAAAAAGAGTACAAACTGTATGATTCCATTTATCTAAAATTCAGGAAAATGCAAACTAATTTAAGTGACAGAAAGCAGATCTGTGGTTACTTGGGGATGGGAGTGGAGTGGAAGAGGAACCTCAAAGGGGTAGAGGAAACTTTGGAGGCTGATGGATGTATTTATTAGCTTGATTGTAGAAATGGTTTCAGGGTTGTATACATGTCAAAACTCATCAAATTGTATACTTTAAATATGTGCAGTTTACTTTATGTCAATTATACCTCACCAAAGTTGTATAATTTGCAAGATTCACCTCGAGTTTGAAAAGCACAAGATGACTAAAACCTCACTGAAGAATCTGAAGCATGAGAAAACTAAAATTACTTCTGGAGATAACTGACAACGAAGCTTCTATTCTAGTAAGATAGTTTATCCGAACAAAACATGACTATGAGAAACGCAAAGTCATAAAAATAAAAAATAGAAATGACATTTTTGTCCCCCTGGTAATCATGCCATTTCCTCCTGCCTGTACAGTCGCTCTATATCATAATCTTTTTAGTGTTCTATTCAATTTGCTTTTTTAAGGAGAGTAATAACCTTGTTGTATTTTTCCTGAACTATTAGACTGCTCCTTTATGTACAAGATGTCCAATCCCTGGTGTGTCTGTACGTGTGTGGGTGTGTAGAAAGCTACATTGTATCTATAAACTTTAGCAAATGCTGCCATTTGCTTTGGGATTTTGTAGCCAGTTCTCGGCAGTGGCACTGGAAACAAATTGGAACTTTCTAGAAACCATACCCTCTTCTACAAGATGAACACTAGTTTTCCTAAATATGTGACTCCAGTAAAAAAATTTTCCTATTTAGATTTTCCACTTACTGTTTTAAAACAAAGAACTGCTAATACCACACACACAGTGCACAACACCGGTAAAGATTCTTTCTCTTATTAGAAAACACTCATAAAGTTTTATTTCCACCTCCCGCCCCCAAATTTTCTTAGCTCTTTTATTCGGTAATCACTCCCATTCCGCAGACAGGGAGGCGCACACAGGTTTTGTCGCACAGCACAGAGGGGCAAGAAAAAAAGCCACTCTCAACTTTTCAGTTCCATTTTGAGAAATGATCACAGAGAACTCCCGAGAAACGACAGCCAGCGAGAGCAGAAGCATTTCTCCCCAGGCTGGGGGTGGGTCGGGAGCCAGGCGCGCTTCCGCGGGAGAGGGGGAGTCAGGTGGCAGCGGAGCGGGCACGGGAGCCGGAGCGGCGCGGCGGGGGCGCGCCTCCCTCCGGCCGGCGCGGGCAGGCCGCCCCCGCGCACGCGAGTCCGCCGGCCCGGGGCTCCCGCGCCGCGCTGCGATCCGCGGGGACGCCGGGGGCGTCGGGCGCCCGCGTCACCTCCCCCGCGCGCTCGCCCTCCGCACCCCCCCCGCCCCCAACCCCTGGCAGGTCCCTCCCCCATGCCTGCTCCCGCGGCCGCCGCCGCCGCCGCCGCTACCGGAGGCGCAGGAGCCTCGCGATAGTGTTTGCACAGGCGGCGCGTGACGCCGCCGCCGCCTGTAACTGATGCAGAGGTTACCCCGCCGCCTCAGCCGCCACCCACCGCCCGCCGCCGCCACCCGGGCGACGCCGGGGGCCGACGCACTGCAGAGGTGCCGGCAGGTTCCGCCCGCGGAAGTCTCTCCGGCCGGCGCAGCCCGCGCTCCGCCCGCGCTCCGACCCCGGCTCCGGCGGGCGCCCCCTCGACGCCTCCGCCGCCGCGCTCCTTCCCTCCGCCTCTTCCCCGGCGCGCCCGCCTGCTCCCTCGCTTCTCCCCCTTTTCCTCCTCCCCGTCCCCTCTCCTCCCCTCACCTCGTCCCTCCCCACCTCCCCCCTGCTCGGTTTCCTCCCCCATCCCCTTGACTCTCCCCTCCCTGCCCTCGCTCTCTCGCTCGCCCTCAGCGCGGCCCCCGCCATGACGGAGGCGGGTGCCGGTGCCGTTGCCGCTGCCGCCGTCGCAGGGGGGGAGTCGGGTTCTCAGAAAGTAGCTTGATGAGTGTCCAAAGTAGCAGTGGAAGTTTGGAGGGGCCGCCATCTTGGTCCCAGCTCTCCACGTCTCCAACCCCGGGCTCGGCGGCGGCGGCCAGGTCCCTGCTGAATCACACGCCGCCATCCGGGAGGCCCAGGGAAGGTAAGCGCCGTCGCGCCCGCGCCCGCTCGCGGGCCTCCGCTCCCGCGCCGCGGCCCCCGCGCCCCGCGGGGCTCTTCTCCCTGCCCCGGGGTGGGGGATGGTGGCGAGGTGGACGCGAGGCCGCCCGGCTCCGGGGACGTAGTGCGCTGGCTGTGGGTGGTGGTTCGCGGGGGGCGGAGGTGACGGACGAGGGGGTGCGCGCTGGAGGGGACGGGGCGAGGCGCGGCGCCCAGACTCGCCTGGGTACCTGAGAGCCAGTCCTGCGAGGGTGGGAAGCCTCCCCCCGGACGCGAGCCCCTTTCTGCTCCATTTGCTAGTACACTCAGTACTCTTAACCTCCTGGCCTCCGGTCTCTGGTGGGTTTTCCCTCCGGTTGAAGCATTCATCCTCGAGCCCCCTCCCCTTCCCTCGCGCACTCCTCCCATAGAGGCGGTCCCCGTTCTACAAGCCTTGCTGCCCGGGACCTGGAGGATGCCCCTCGCTTGCACGGTCTCTGCCCTTTGGGCAGAGCCGCTGACATTATCAGAGCCGACCTTGATCCCCTGCCTGGCCCCCTAGAGCAATTTAAACGACAGACTGACTCGTGGGCAGGCTTTTTAAGCCACCCCTCCAGATGGTTGCAACTTTCTCTCCTTCGCCATCACCTCCTGCGTGTTTGTGCGTTATCTCTCTACTGCAAGTAGGCTACTGTTCTTCTCTGACAGGGCCGTGGGTTTTGTGGGAAATATCTGCGTAAAGGTTACTGCAAACACGCACCAGATCGGTTACAATTGTTTTCTAAGTTTTCTGGCTTCTTGCATGCAAGTGTGCTGCCACCAGATGTAGCAGTTACACAGCTAGTGAGACACCGGAGTGCTTTTGACTGAAATTTCAACTTGGTGTATTTAACTTTAATATACGACATAAAATGAAATTTGGGAGAACAGGCATTTATGGGGGAAGAGTAAATGTTCATGGAATCACTTTTAACGCTCTTTTGTCTGGAAAACGCTTAGCGGTGTTCAGCAATTGGTAAATGGGTTGTTCACTCCCAGTTGTGTCACACAGGGAGACTGTAGTCACATTAAAAAAAAAAACAACGCCTGGAAGTCCAATAGTCTAGTGAATCCTTTAATCAGGAGCTTTGGTTTATGTAGGAATGGGTGGGATTAATTTATCTTGAAAATATCTGTCAATATTTACTACTTACAGCCTTGACAATTCTTAATCAAGTGTTTTGTGCCCTGAATCCAGTGGTTCAGGCATAGCATTCTTTGTCATTTTGTTCCCGTGAGCATGTGTGAAAGTGACAATAGGCTCAAAGATTGGCATGAATTTGCTCTAGAAAATTCATGGAAAGGTTTGGTTTATGGCATCCATTAAACATGCTGAATACATTCACAGACATTTTCCCCTTTCCGTCTCACCCCCAACACTGAGTTCAGGTTATTAGAAAATAAAAGTTTATTTATTGACTAACTCAAATTTAGTGCATCTGGTGATTTTTCTTTTTGCACTTGAAAATTTGTAAATGAATATTTTAAAATCTTTTGTAAATAGAGCAATTGGTGTTTTTAGCGTGTTTTTACTTTTGTCTGTAGTTTCATTGAGATGCTTAATGATAGTGTTATGAATGACTAAACGATGGTTTTGGAAAAGACTGTCTTATTTTCTCTTTTTTTTTTTTAATGTCAGGACCTTTTTCATTCATTTCTCAAATATTCATTGAGCCGTTTCTGTGAGCCAGGTGCTGTACTAAATAGTTAGGACGTAGTGTTGAATTGTTCATCTGTAATGTCCATTATCAGCATTAGTAGTTTTGGAGCTGCAAAATCTAGATTGTGAGTTTCTGAGGTTAGTTCAACTCTAGTTAAAAAACTTTTATGCTATTTACACTTTTCCCGATGTTTGAAAATTTTGAGGGGTGGGGATAATTTAGCTTGAACTTCCAAATGACCAGAATTTTTTCCAGCAGTTTAGATTACAATAGATTTTTATGTAACCGAAACCAGTGAGTCTCTACTAATTAATGAAATAACGACATGCTTTTGTGAAAGTTATACTTCACATGAACTACCTGTGTGGCCACAATGGAACATTTCTTTTTGACCGACCAGCATGTAAATTAAAACTGTGCTAATCCTCTCTAGGGTTATATATTCATCTTGAAGATATAGTCTCAGATTTCACTAGTGCTAACAAGAATTGTATATATGAAGCCCCAGGTATCACCATGGAGATGTTTTCCTTTGGGATGTTTCTGTTTCTGTTTATTTGTTTTATTTTTTATTATTTTTTTGGTGAGGAAGATTGGCCCTGAGCTAACATCTGTGCCAGTCTTCCTCTATTTTGTATGTAGGATGCCGCCACAGTGTGGCTTGATGAGCGGTATGTAAGTCCATGTCTGGGATCCGAACTGGCAAACCTGGGCCACCTAGCGGAGTGTGTGAACATAACTACTACGCCGCCAGCTGGCCCCTCTATTTCTATTTATTTTAACAAGTATTTAGCATCTTTTTCAGGTACGCATGCTAGTGTATTGTATAAATTGATGCAGATTGAGAGAGCTTTAGGCTTCTGGTGACTGCTAGTAAGAACCATTAATGTTAATTAAACTTGAATGTATGTATCAAGGAGAGAACAAACTTTGTTTCTTGAAAAATTGAGCCAATTTAATGTAATATATAAAAGAACATTTTAAACTTAAAAGAATTACGTATATGTATATGTACATTTATAAAGGTTATATATGTGATGAACTCCTTTTAAGTAAACTTAACTTTGAAAACGGGCTATTTTTAAAAATTTGCCAAAGTATCTCAAAAATTAATTATTTTGAAGTTTTGATATATTTCAAACCAAAAAGATCTAAGGTTAAGATCTGATTATTTTTATTGTTCCATATTTTAGCTTTCTTCCTCCCCTTCTCACCCTATTCTCATTATCATATTAATAGTTTTACTTGATTGCAAATAAAATATGCCTTTAAATATTATAAGATTTAGGAATTTATTAGAATTTAGGAATTTATATAATATAGCGTAGACTACTTTTTTCCTGTGGGAATCGCAAAGCTTTTCCTTTATCAGTCTTGAAGTTTTCTGAGAGGTAGGTGCTCAGCACTGTAGCTCTAGGTTTCATGTTGGATGTTTTAAACCTCTGGTCTCTGTTCCATTTGATCTTCTAATAATCCTATGGTTAAGGAGGTGGGAAGTTAAGAACTTAAGTAAATTTTCAAATAAAGATCAGTTTTGCTTTGTTGAGGCTTAGGACCTAGTTACAGATTGGCTAGATGAGCAGATGGTTTTTTTGCATATCAGGAAATGGGTACTTTCGAATGGCTTATTGCTGAGTCAAATTAATGATTATGCAAAAGACTTGAATTTTCTTTTCTATTCCATCTTACTGGATATAAATAATTTGCTTTAATTTTATGTAAGAAGTGAAAGTAGTTTGGTTAGAAAGATAATATCACAGTATAATTAAAGTGTTGCACTCTCTGTTTCCATATTTACAGACTGCATCCCTTAGATAGAAGAATTAAAGTATTTGACTCCAGATGATTGAGAAATATCTGTAGGGAGATGTTAAAAATAAAGGTGTTCCCGATGGCCCTTTAATTTCTGAAGTCAGTAGCTGGAGAAGGACAGGGTTATGTGTTTAAGGATTCTAGCTCGTGAATAGGTTTGTGGTAGGCGCCTCCTTTACAGAGGCGCATTTCCACATTAGAGTGGAGAGAGAGAAGCGGCCCAGGAGACTTAGAGGTCTGGGAATCTGCCCGTGAGAAATCGGCTATGCTTTAGCCTTTTTGGTCTCAGGACCCCTACTCTTAAAACTTATTGAGGATTCTAAAGAGATTTTGTTTATGTGGGTTATATCTGTTGATATTTACTATAGTAAGAATGAAATAATTTAAAAAATATTTATCTAAAAAAAATAAGTGGATTATATATTAACAGATTTTTAAATGAAGAATAAATATTGTAAAACAGAAACTTTAGTGAGACTGGTAGCATTGTTTTATATTTTTACAAAATCACTAATTTCTGGCTTACTAGAAGACAGCTGGATTTTGCTTCTGTTTTCAGTCTGTTCTGATATATTTTGATTGAGGTATGTGACGAGAATCCAGCTTTACGTAGATATATAGTTGGGAAATAAGTAGTATTTTAAGAGCCTTTTTAGAAATTGTACGTATTCTTCTTTGATACTATACCAAAATTTGACAAGTGGCAGTTCTTTTTAAAGGTTACTTACAATGTGGAAGTACGTTGTGTTCCAGAAATGATTCCAGGACCCACAAGAAATCTGTGGACCATACATTTAGCCTGAAAAAGAGATTACTGAAGGGGTGAGGAACATGATAGCTGTCTTCAGGTATTTCAAAAACATAAAGTAGAAGGGAGAATACTGCCATGCGTCACTTAATGACAGGGATGCCTTCTGAGAAATTCGCCAGTGGACGATTTCGTTATTGTTCAAATGTCATAAAGTGTTGTGAAGGGGTACAAAATTTGCCACCCCAAAATGTGTCTCTTTAACATGTGGATTATTTTAGGCTGATTATTTTTAAGAAGCAAAGACTCAGAAAGTTTTTCTTGTTACCTCCTGCTTAACTGCCTTAAAGGATTCAGATTAAAAAACCTGTCTCAGGAAGCAAGCTATCACCCTGGCATAACATGAACTAGGTGGTAGACAGGGAGGAATCTAGAAAAGTCTGTTTGTTGGGCTCTCCTCTGTTTTCTTCTGTTTCTGTGTAGCCAGACAAATACTTGTTTTCCAAACATTTGCTTTTTTCACCTACCTGTGTATTTCCTTCCTTCCCTTTGAACTCCTTGACTCTCTCCACCCCCAACATCATCTTTTTTTTCTTCTTCTTTTTTTTTTCTGAAGAAGATTTGCCCTGAACTAACATCTGTTGCCAGTCTTCTGCTTTTTGCTTGAGGAAGATTTGCCCTGAGCTAACATCTGTGCCAGTCTTCCTCTATATTTTTGTATGTGGGTCGCCGCCACAGCATGGCTGCCGACTAGTGGTGTAGGTTCTCGCTCAGGAACCCGAACCTGGGCTGCCAAAGTGAAGTGCACTGAACTTAACCACTAGGCCACGAGGCTGGCCTCCCTACTGTCATCTTTTGTCTTTAGCTGAGGATAGCATTTAAGGTGAGGGCTTTGACCATTTTAGTGAGTTACTCAGTTTTCCTGGGTTTCTCCCATGTATACTTGTTATTAAACTTTTATTTTTCTCCTGTTAGTCTGTCTCATGTCAATTTAATTCTTAGACCAGGCTGAAGAACCTAGAATGGTAGAGGAAAATTTTTTCCTCCTCTACAGTACTTACACAAACCTAGATGGTATAGCCTACTGCACACCTAGGCTTTATGGTACTAACCCTGTGTGACCACTGTCATATGTGTCCACGGTTGACTGAAATGTCATTATGAGGCACATGACTGTAGATCTGTTCTGCTATTTTAGAAGGTAGACCAGCAGGTGAAAGTTAGGAAGGCATAGATTGAATTCAGTATAATTTTTTGACAAGAATGTAAGAACTGTGTAGGAACTAGGCTTGTCCAACAATGGAAGGAGTTGCCTCTTGAAGTATTTAGCTGTAAGAATTTAAAGCAGGCTAGAGGAACGTTTTGGGGGGAGGTGGAGATAAATTCTGTAGATTCTTATTTTGGGTGCTATTGGATTAAGTGACTTAAAGTCCCGTCCAATTTAAAAATGTAAACAATCTGTGCGGTTTTGAAAATCGCTATATATAGTTAAACTGTACTTATATATCCATGAATGTTTTTGAATATTCTCTTGTCAGTAGGATGAAACTATTGTTGACTTAATTGCTATTTTGCATTTTTATTGTGCTTTTTCTCTGAGGATTTTCCTGTATTTTCTGGAATCAACACTATCAGTCTTCCTGAAATCTTGCTAAATTCCCTGAGATATAATAAGCTTTGAAGATATTTTAGGGACTTAGATACTACTAACGATACAGTTTAGTAGAGTTGTAATATATTTGGGCACTGAATTTTAGAATATTGTGGGGGGTTGATTTTCAGTTTTGAAAATGTATAGTCTTTTATTTGTAATTGTTTGTGATTTCAGAAGTAATATGCTTAATCTGTTCTAATGGTTTTAAAGCTAAAGAGTCTGAAAAGAGGATACATGAAGAAAAATATTTAAATTGATCTCTGTTGAATTTAAAAATGCATATTAAATATAACCAGGAGATAAAAGAAAATGAAGAATTTTAATTTTCATTTTATTCAGAGAATTATGCATGTACTTTTTATCATTACCTGTAACAATTCATATGTTAATTTTATATCGAACATAATCTCTTCCATGAGTTGGATTGAAAGGTTAGATTTTAGGTGATGGGAAGTCAAACATAAATTCCCATAACTTTCTTGAGGTCAACTTAATAAGTATAGTGAGTGACACACAGCTTAAGACTTCATGTACTTGTTGCATTTGGATTTAAAGGTCATTTTCTATAAAAGAGCCATAGAAATATTTCATTTAGTTTTATAAAATCCTTCATGCATGTTAATAATTTCCAAAAATCTTGGAGGAATAGTGTTATGAAGTGGGAGAAGCAGTATGGTACGGATGAGAAAGTACGTTGATTGTAATTGGCATCCAAATGTAGTCTGTCCTGTGCTGTTAACTAGCTGTGTGACCTTGGGCAAGTAGCTTATCTCTCTGCTTCGGTTTCATAAAAATGAGAATTATAGAGCTGAAAGGGATCAGGGAACCAGTTGAGTCCAAACCTCTCATTTTATAGATGAGGAAACTTAGATAATTTGCTCAGGTTTTTACTGTTAAGAAAGTTGAGACCCAAATTCAGTGTTCTGATTCTCAACTTAGTGCTTTTTCCATTATACTTTGTGGCTTCTTTTCATCTGTAAAATGAGGGGTTTGGATTTGAGGCTCTCAAAGTTCCCTACTAGCTCAAAAATAGTATTCTTTTGACATCAGTTGTAATACAATTTACTGGAGGAAAGTTTGTATTTATTGGTGAAAGAAATATTTCTTGAACAAGCAGTGACCTCCTCAAGGTTATGTTTTGGTTTGTTAAAGGAAGATAGTCATCTTTGTTATTACCAGAAGATTTTTGTTTGTTTATGAGCATGGTAAGTATTGTGCTGGGTGATCTTTCTTTTTTAATGACCTACCTTCTAAAGCACTGTTATGAAATATTGAACACTATGTAAATTACATAAATAACAGTGTGGTGCTCTGAAGTGAAGTAATTAGTGATTGTTCCTCAGAAACTATTTCTGGAGTGTTTGCCCCCCTAAGCTATGTGCCTCTGTTCCTTAGTGTCATATAGGATTGGAGATGTTATTTCTTAGGACCTCCATCATGCTGCCTTTTATTTTATTAAAGTTTTATTTATGTGCCTATTAGACAGAAAGGTCTTGAATTCAGGGGCTGTGTTTTGTTCATTTCTGTATTCTCAGTGCATAGTAGGATGTCCTCTTTAGAGTTGGCACCCAACAAAAAGTTTTCTTCAAGACTGCTAAATTTTCTTAAAAAAACCTGAGTGATTATATAACTTAGTATACACATATTTGAGACCCAGGAAGATGCTTCTTTTAGTAATTCTTAAGCAAGTTGTATTTAGAGAGTGGTATGGATAACAGTGACAATAATAGCTAAAATTTATTGTTTGCACGTAATTCATTTAATTCTCATAATTCTGTGAGGTGTATACAATTATTATTCTCATTTTGCGGATGAAGAAACTGAAGCACGGAAAAGTGAAGAAACTTGCCTGGTGTGACTCAGAGTAGTAAATGTTAGGGTTGAGTGTTGAACCAAGTCTGCATTTTAACCACTAGGATATATTGCCTGAGATATGGAAATTTGGTTTGGGGCAATTTTTTAGTTGTTTTTGCTTAACAAATTTTAATTTACTAATCAATGTTTTAGGCTCAATCAGTTCACCTCTCAAGTTTTTTTTTTTTTTTTTTTTTGCATGAGTTTTATACATGTGTGAAGATAAGGTTAAAAAAAGACACGTAAAAACCCAGAACCAAACAACCCAATTTAGAATGCTTTACCAGCTGTGCAAATCTTACATTTCACTTTTTCAGATGTGTTTAGTCCTTTCATGGAAAATGTTAGAGGTTCATTAATGAAAATTCTTATTTTTATGTTTAATAATCTAAATTGGAATGCCATTTATTTGTTAACATTTTGGCCTCATGAGCCCACCACAGCTGTATCAGTACAGGGGTAGTAGTCCACTTATTCCGGAGGGTGTATAACCTGTTTCATAAGTCTCTGAACAAAACCGAGATGTTTTAGTGGCAGCTCTTTGGCTCACTCAATATGGGCAGGGAAAGGAGACTTGAAGCTCAGTCTGGCTCATCTATAAGAAGTATTTTTTGAAACCCTTAGTTTTAATTACTTTATCGCATACAAAACAAATCCCTTGGTAACACATAGTATTTAGTAAATCTAATGAGAGATAATTTGAATGAGTTGATAGGAATTCAAAGCATGATATGGGAAGATATGCATGATATCGAAAGATCCAGGTGGTAGGTTGTGACACTTAAATCTTCTCAATGTGGCTTCATTATTAGGTATGAAATTCTGTGAGTTTCAAGAAGACAAGTTATACTTGTATTTAAGTAAAAATGCTTGTACTCTACAAAGATGCACTGCAAAGCCAAATATGAGTGGTTTTGGGGGGATGACTTGTAATATTTTTCTTCATTTGTATGGATTATTAAGAATTGGTTGTACTCATAAATTTGTGCCTTTCCTGGAAAACTAATTTAGCTGGAGAAAATGACAGACTTCTAGGTTTAAATTCTTAAGCTTTAACCTGGTACTTGCTGGTATTGTTAAATGTGATACATTGTATGATTTCATGATTACACACTTGACACTGTATGTATGTGCTTCCTATCTAATGATGAATATAGTGCCACTGGGGAAGGTCCTGGGGTTTGTGTAAAGCCAATCAGATTCATCCTGTCTCTCATGAGACCTGAGGCATGTTTCATTTTTTTGTCTTTTTTGATAGTGTGTATTTGCTTCTTAAAAAATATGGTTTTTTGTTTTTCTGTATGCAGCTTTTAAAAAAATTAGTGTAATTATATGCTTTAGTCAGCTTTGTGTATTAGGTTTTAAAAATTTACTTTAAAAATACATATACTTATTAACGATAGGCTCTGTTCTAGGCACTTTGTAAATGTAACTCATTAACTTATTACAATCATATGAAATAAGTACTATTATATCCCTGTTTTACAGATGAGGAAATTGAAGCACAGAGAAGTTAAGTAACTTACCCAAGGACACAGAGAGAGTATGTAACAGCTAGGATTCAGAGTAGGATTCAGAGTGAGTGCGTGCTCTTAACGGTTACACTATTCTGTCAATGTTATTATTCCATTGAATGGATGTACTATAATTTATTTAGTTAACCATTCTTCTTTAGGTTGTGTGTTAATCATGATTTTTTTGCTTACTCATGATGAAAACACAAGCTTTAGCAAGTTAAAAAAGGAATTTATTGGTTTGTGTAACTGAGAATTGTGTGTGTAGAGGAGGATGGAATAGCTTTGGAAACAGCTTAGATCCAAGATCTCAAATAATGTCATTGAGCCTCTTTGTCTCCATTTCTGGGTTCTTCTAGCCTCTTGCTTCTGGAGCCCCAGACACAAACCTTTTAGTTTAGCAACCATGCTTGAAAGACTATTTCTCTTTCCTGATGCCCACATATCATTTCTGGGTTGATGCTGATGTGTTTTAATTGTCAATTCCTTAATCAGTTTTTGCGACCTGGGAGATGAAGTACAAGATAGCCACTCTGGCAGTGGGTAGGGTGAGTTGGGGAACCCACAGAAAGCCACGATTGAGATGGATTGTCTCCCTGGCCTGTTGAAGAATTCTAGCAGAGTTGTGTCTGACAGGCAGATTTCAAATGATGTTCTAAATTGCTACCTTCATCATGTTAGTTCTTGTGATTTTCTGTGGCTTAAGAAGTGATCTAATTTATGAGACATGCTTTTAACATTTAAGCAAGCACCAAGCATTAGATTTGGATTAGTGTTTCAAGCCTTATCTTTGATATGCACAAATATACTTTGAAGCACTGCATTGAAAATTGTAAAAGAGGCCTGCGTTGTGTTTTTGTGTGCTTATTTGTACCAAGAAGAATGCTTTGTGTGTACCAGGTGCTTACTAATGTGTGTTTACTAGTGGATGTGTAGGCAGTGTAGCATAAGGATTAGGATTGTGGACCTTCTATGGATAGCCCTGGATTTGTGTTCTTTCTCTGTCACTTCTGAGCTGTTTGACCTTGGGCAAGTTACTTGCTGCTGTTATTTGTGTGTCTTTGCACATTGGTGAATTTTTTCTTTTGAGAAGAAAGTCAGGGACAAAAACAAGTTCATATTAGAGGGTCATTGAAAAGTAACGTTTAGGCTACATTCCCTCATATGTACATGTTCTCATATTGCAATTTTCATCATTATCTTTTAAATGAATGTATACTAACTTATTTAGTTGATATGTATACTAAAAATCCTAGTTGTTAGTCTCATTTCTTTTTACTATATAATGTATTTATTATGCATATAATCTTTTTTTTTCTTTTGCATTACTTCTTTAGTATATATTTCAAAGACTTTATTTGGCAAATGGCGATGAATATTTTTTTCATTTAATATATATTGTCATTGTTTTCCCAATGGGATAACTGGAATTTTGAAGTCTATTATTGCTTTTCAGAGATGAATCAATTATCATAGCTTAAGACTTTTATGGAAAGTTTACTGGTATAGTTTGTTCATTTAGCAAGTATTTTTGGAGCTGGATCCCAGCACGGAGGAAACAGAAATATATAAGATATAGTCCCTGCCTCCATGAGCTTGGTCACAGTCTAGTGAGGAAGAGTATAATTCATAGCATGTAATTCATACTTTTAAAGAACACCTTGTGGATCAGATAAACCAATCTGTGAGTTGCCAGTTTTCAACTTCTGATATAAACAGACGAATTATAATATAGTTGTAGCATATACTATATTAAGGTGTTATATTCATTGGTCATTTGGTTGCTAGAAACAAACTTAAGCAAAACAGATTTATTATTAGAAAGAGGGGCTGGGTATCTCTTAGAACCCAGTTAGGCCTCAAGGGGACTGAACTAGAAACTGGAAATTCAAGAATTGTGGTAGCACTATTCTCTTGTGGATCGTAGAAGCAACCTTTTCCAGTGCTGTGAAGGAATGTTCTCTAAAAAGGAAAAGTGGGAAGGGAGGAAATTGTATTTCTATCACAGAGGCATAAAAAAGTGCTCCCTAGAGAAGAGAATTATATAGTTTCCCTCCAATTTAGCTATTAAACGGTATCTTCTTGTTTCAGTTGGTATGTCTTGATTGCTACTGAGATTGAACTTAATATTTCTATCAAAAGTCCATTGCCAGTTTTTCTTGAAGTGTGTGTCTTAGGTATTAGAAAATATGGTAGTGATGCCAGACCTTGTTATATTTGATGGAACCATTTTCTCCTTCATGTTTTTCCTTTTTGTATGTTTCTATATTTTCCATTATATAACGTTTTATGTTGTTATTAAATTCAATACCAGTTTTTCCTTGTAATTTTTTTTTTTGAGGAAGATTAGCCCTGAGCTAACAACTGCCAGTCCTTCTCTTTTTGCTGAGGAAGCTTGGCCCTGAGCTAACATCCGTGCCCATCTTCCTCCACTTTACATGTGGGACACCTACCACAGCAAGGCATTTCCCAAGCGGTGCCATGTCCACACCCGGGATCCAAACTGGCAAACCCTGGGCCTCTGAGAGGTGGAACATGCGAACTTAACCGCTGCGCCACCGGGCCAGCCCCTCCTTGTAATATTTTTAAGTACATCTTTAAAAGTTAGTACCCTCTAAAGTTCATGTACTCTCATTTTATTGATTCAATCAATTTTATTTTTTAATTTTATATGGTTCATTTTCATATACTTTCATTATTGAAACATAACACATATAGAAAATGCACACAAATAAATTAATGCTCAGTGAGTTATTATAAACCATGATTTGTGTAACTACCACTCAGTCAAGAAATAGAACATTGCCAGTGCTTCCAAAGTCCTCTTTCTGCCTCCAGCTGTCACTACCTTCTCCCTTTTCCCCAAGGCAATCACTATGCTGACTTAATGATGCCAGTTTTTGAACTTTATGTAAATGGACTGACACAGTATATATTTTGTTTCTAGCTACTTTTGCTGCACATGGTTTTGAGATTCATCCATGTTAATTCCTGTAACTGTATTCATTTTCGTTGCTCTATAATATTACTTTGTATGCATATACCAGTTTATTTATACAATCGTGATGGATGTTTGGATGATTTCCACTTCTTGACTATTACTAATAATGCTGTATGAACATGTTTATACCTGTCTTTTCATGTACTGTTAATATCTGTTAAGTGTATACCTAACAGTGAATTTCCTGGGTTATAGGATATGTATGGGTTTGCCTTTAGTCAAAAGTGCCAGTTTCCCAAAGTGGTTGTAACAGTTTGCATTCCCATGAACAGTGTATGAGAGTTCTCATTGCTCCACATCCTCATTAACAATTGGAATTGTTAGTATTATTATTTTATTTTTTTGCTATTCTGATGGATGTGAAGTTCTATTTGTAGTTTTAATTTTCATTTCCTTGATGAGTTAAGATGTTTACCATTTTTTCATAAGTTTATTGGATACCTATTGTGAAGTGCCTATTCAGATCTTTTGGTTTGTTTTCCTTTGTGGTGTTTGTCTTTACAAAAAAAATAATTTATTTGAAGGAATTCTTTTTGTGTTTTGGATAAGTACCCTTTATTTTTTATTGAAAACATTTCCCCCTTGTTCAATGGTCTGCTTTTTCCCTTTCTTTATGATATTTAAGAAGTATCTCAAGTTCATACAAATATTTTCTCTCTTTTAATATAGGTATTTATAGTTGTAAATTTCTCTCTAAGCACTGTTTATTCCATAAGTTTTTATATGTTGTTTTTGTTTTTATTCATCTCAAGTGTTTTCTAATTTTCCTTTTGATTTCTTCTTTGACCTATTGGTGATTTAGGAGTTAATGTCCACATATTTGTGGGTTTCCCAATTTTCTTTCTGTAATTGATTTTTAATTTAATTCCATTGTGGTCAGAGAATATACTTTGTATGTTTTCAATCCTTTTCAGTTTGTTGATGCTTGTTTCATGACCCAGCATATGGTCTGTCCTGGAGAACGTTCCACGTGTGCTTTAGAAGAATGTGTATTCTATGGTTGGATGGAGTATTCTCTAGATGTCTGTTAGATCTAGCTGGTTTGTAGTGTTTAACTTTTCTGTTTTCTTTGTTAATCTTCTATCCTGTTCTATTCATTATTGAAAATGGAGTATTGAGGTCTCCCAGCTATTGTTGGATTGTCTGTTTCTACCTCTGATTGAGTTGTGTTTCATGTATTTTGAGGGCCTGCTATAAGATGCATATATGTTTATAACTTTATATCTTACTCATAGATTGACACTTTAATTGTTATAAAATGTTCCTCTTCACCTCTAAAAACATTTTAGAGGCTGTCTGATGTTAGTATATCCATTCCACTTCCTTTATGGTTACTCTTTGCATGGTGTCTTTTTCCATCCATTTACTTTCATCCTATTTGTGTCTTTGAATCTAAAGTGTGTGTTCGTAGACAGCATTTAGTTGGATCTTGTTCTTTTTTAATCCAATCCTACAGTCTCTACCTCTTGATTTTATTGTTTAATCCATTCACTTTTTTTTTTTTTTAAAGATTTTATTTTTTCCTTTTTCTCCCCAAAGCCCCCCGGGTACATAGTTGTGTATTCTTCGTTGTGGGTTCTTCTAGTTGTGGCATGTGGGACGCTGCCTCAGCGTGGTCTGATGAGCAGTGCCATGTCCGCGCCCAGGATTCGAACTAACGAAACACTGGGCCGCGTGCAGCGGAGCGCGCGAACTCAACCACTCGGCCACGGGGCCAGCCCCTAATCCATTCACTTTTTAAAATTTTTGCTGAGGAACATCTGCCCTGAGCTAACATCTTTTGCCAATCTTCCTATTTGTATGTGAGCCACCACCACAGCATGGCCACTGAGAGATCAGTGGTGTAGGTCCGTGCCCAGGAACCGAACCCGGTCCACCAAAGTGGAGCGTGCCGAACTTAACCATTAGGTCACTGGGGCTGGTCCTCCATTCACATTTAATATTATTGATGTAGTTGGATTTATGTCTGCCATTTTGCTTTTTTTGTTTATGTCTCATATCTTTTTGTCCTTCTGCACCTCCTTTATTGCTTTCTTTTGCATTCAGTGAATATTTTCTAGTGTAACATTTTAATTCCTTTAATGATTTTTTAAACTATTTTTTGAGTTATTTTCTTAGTGATTGCTCTAGAGTTTACATTACATATCTTATTAGAATCTACTTCAGATTTATACTAACTTAATTCCAGTGATATATAGAAACTACTCCTATATAGCTACGCCAGCCTCCCCGTTTTTGTTACATGTACACTTATGTTACAAGCCCAAAAATACATTTTTATAATTATTACTTTATATAATTTCATGTCGTTTAAAGAAACTTGAGGTTAAAAAGGGAAACACATACATATTTATAGTTTTTATACCAACTTTATTATTTTTCATCTCTAGTTCTCTTAATTTCCTCCTGTGATTTAATTTACCATCTGATGTCAATTCCTTGCTCCAATAGAGCTTGTCTCCACCTGCTTTATTTATGTTATTATTGTTAAATATATTACATTTCTGTATATTATAGGCCCCAAAATACAATTGTATACATGTTGTAGGTGCCATTGCTTTTTAAATCAGTTAAGAGAAGAAAGGAGAAAAAATATACAATTAAACTCTTTTTACTGGCACTCCTGTTTTCTTATGTAGATTTGAATTATTCTCTGGTGTAGCCAGAAGAACTGACTCTCATTCCTCTGCCAACTCAAATCTGCTGTTTAGCCCCTCTAGTAAATTTTTCATTTCAGTTATTGTACACTTCAACTCCAGTATTTTCATTTGCTTATTTTGTATATGTAATTCCTAACTTTTCATTGATATTTTCTATTTGATGAGACTTTGTCATGATACCTTCCTTTAATTCTTTAAGCACAGTTTCCTTTAGTTCTTTGAACGTATTTATAATAGCTGCTTTGATCTCATTGCTGAATCCAATGTTTGGGCCCTCTCAAAGGCATGTGCACAATCTCCCTGACCACCAGAGATGACTGTGGTTTTGGCCATGTTCTCTTTGTTTCTTTTGGTGATCTCACCATTAAGCTTTTGGCTGGTGTGCTTCTATTGCTATCATACCCAGTTGTTGGCTCCACTAATTGCTAGCTGATGGCTCAGTTGTTTTCATCAACATCTAAGGCATAAATTGCTCCACCGTCTGATTGCATTAAGTTAGGTCTCTGCAGATGCTAAGTGTTGCTAGTCTTTGAGACTTGTGCTTACCCCAAGAGGGCTCTTACTACCCTTCTCTTTGACTTGTTCTTATAGCTGGTATGTAGCTTTGCTTGTTGCTACCACTGTCTTGGAACTACCAGCCTCCTTTTAGCTGTTCACTCCCAAGATCTCCATAGTTTTGGTCAATGCTCTTAGAAATAAACTTCCTCACAGTCTGTTTCAAATAAAGTTAGTTTACTTTGGTAGAGAACAGAGCTTTCTGTTTTTATGGTCTTTCTTTTCCCCTGAAAAACACCTGCTTTGCTGCAGTGGAGTTAGAAGCAGAGATGGGAGATCACTTTTTTTTTTTTTTTTGGTGAGGAAGATTGTCACTGAGCTAACATCTGTGCCAGTCTTCCTCTGTTTTTTTGTATGTGGGATGCCACCACAGCATGGCTTGATGAGCAGTGTGTAGGTCTGAACCTGCAAACCATCAGCCGCTGAATCAGATCACATGAACTTAACCACTATGCCACTGGGCTGGCCCTGGAGATCACTTCTTTTGAAGTGGTACCCCACTCTAGGAGTAGGGCACTGGGTGAGGATGGTAGCCCCTATTCTTAGCTTGCCTCTCTTAGTAAAGAACCTCTGCCTTATGAGTGAGCAATTGGGACCCAGTATTTTTGGTGTACTATACCTGGACTGGAGCTTTTGGCTTATAAGTGGGGTTGGGGAAAGGGACCCACAGTCTTCTCATCCATGCCTGCCTGGCATAGAGTTTCTGCAACATGGTGCTGGGGGTGGGGTGGATGGTGAGAGATGCCAGCAGGCTTCTCCTCCTGGAATGAAATTATTGTCCTAGTCTGAGGTAGGGGAGCTCCTGTAGCACCCGTCTGGTGTAGAACTTCAGTCACCTTAAGTTGTGGGGTGTGAGTGAGAGTGGCTTATGGCTCAAATGTCACAAATGCTTGCTTTTCTCACTTCAATTTAGTGTATGTTTTCTTGAATAAATGTTTCTCCATTTGCTGTATGCCCTTAGGACAATTTCCAGAGGCATTAAATGGTTGGTTGTTTTTTTAAAAAAAATTTTCACCAGTTCAATGGTTATTTCACTGGAGAGATGGTCCACTGAGCTCCTCATGCCACTGTTCCTGAAATCCTACTCTCCTATGTTATCTTCGGAAACTTTGTTATTATTATTATGCTTTTCACATTTAGATCTATAATCCTCTGAAGTTGATATTTTTCTATGTGGAGTGAGGTAGGAGTAAGTTTCATTTCCATATGGCTATCTGATGTCCCAGCACCATTTATGGAAAAAAATTGTTCTTTCCCACTGTTTTGCAGTGCTTCCTTTTTTGGTAAATCAAATGTCTGTATCCAGAAACAGGTCTGTTACTAGGCTGTATATTCTGTATCATTTGTATGTTCTTGTGCTGGTACCATACTGTTTTAATTACCATAGTTTAATGATTAGCTTGATTTATCAGTAAAACAAACTTTCCTGCTTTGATAGTGAGTTATAAGGATGTTCTTCCAAGATTTCTGTCCCCGGATTGTTCAGTTGAATGCTAATCTAGGTAGCCCTGTGAAGGGATTTTGCAGGTGTAAGTAAGGCTGCTAATCAACAGACCTTAAAATAGTGAGATTATCATGGATTATTTGGGTGGCCCCTGGGGTAATCACACAAACCCTTAGAAACAGAAGAGGCGGAAGAGAAGGCAAGAAGAAGGCAGAAGGACAAAGCAGAAGAGAGATGGGGTAGATGGAGAGGTCAGAGAGATTTGACTCAGAAACATGAAAAGGACTTGAGCTGCTCTTGTTACCTTTGGAAGGGGGCTGTGTGCCAGGGAATATAGGCAGCTCCTAGAAGCTGAGACCAACCCTCACTTGATGGATAGCAAGGAAGTGGGAACGTCTGTCCACTACAGCTGCTTGGAACTGAATTTTGCCAATATCCTAAATCAACCTGGAAATGGATTCTTTCCTAGAGTTTCCAGACAGGAACACAACCTGGCTGATAGCTTGCTTTCATTCTTGTGAGACTCTAAGCAGAGAACCAGCTGAGTCATGCTGTGCCAAGATTTCTGACCCACAAAAACTGGAGGTAATGAATGGGTGTTTTAAGCCACTAAATTTGTGGTAAATTGTTAGGACGGCAATAGAAAATTAATACACACTTTATTGATTTTCTTCAAGATTGCTTTGGCTATTTTTGGCTGAGTTCTGCAAAAACAAACCAACCAATCTATTGGGGGTGTGATTGAGATTGCCCTGAATCTGTTGATCAGATCTTTACAATATTGAGTGTTCCAATCCATGTATATAGTCTAGTCTCTGCATCATTTCAATCATATTTATAGTTTTCTCTGTAATAATCTTGCATAATTTTATTAACACTGCTAGGTGTTTTATTTTTATTTATTTATTTATTTTTTCTGGGAAAGATTTGCCCTGAGCTAACAACATCTCTTGCCAATCTTCCTGTCACTTTTTTTTCCCTCCCCAAAGCTCCAGTACATAGTTGTATATTCTAGTTGTAAGTCATTCTAGTTCTTCTTTGAGCTGCTGCCACAGCATGGCTACTGACAGATGAGTGGTTGTGGTTCCATGCCAGTATCTGAACCCAGGCTGCCGAAGCAGAACGTGCTGAATTTTAACCACTAGGTCATCAGGGCTGGCCCTTATTTTTAGTTTTTGATGTTATTGTAAATGATATCACTTTTTAACTGTTATTTTCTATTTATTGCTGATATGTAGAAATTCAGTTAATTTTTGCATATTTACTTGGTAATGAGCAACCTTGCTTATAATTCTGATAGTTTATCTCAACTAGATTCATTTTCTATGAACGTATGGCCTATGAATGATAATTTATCTTTTTCAATCTTACAGCTTTTTTTAATTGTCTTATTACAGTGACTGTCTAGTACAGTGTTGAATAGATTGGTTATAGTGGGAATCCTTGTGTGACTCCTAATTTTGGAAGTAGAGGGGACAGTCAGTATTTCATTGTTTAGTATATAGACATTTTGGATCTATCCTTTCTCAGATTAGGAAATTCGTTTCTACTGCTAGTTACTAGGTTGTTTTTGTTTGAATCATGAATGGATGTTGAATTTTATCAAATGCTTTTTCTACATCTATTTATTTATTTATTTAAAAGATTTTATTTTTTTCCTTTTTCTCCCCAAAGCCCCCTGGTACATAGTTGTATATTCTTTGTGGGTCCTTCTAGTTGTGGCATGTGGGACACTGCCTCAGCGTGGTTTGATGAGCAGTGCCATGTCCGCTTCCAGGATTCGAACCAACGAAACACTGGGCCGCCTGCCGGAGCGCGTGAACTTAACCTCTCGGCTACGGGGCCAGCCCCTCTACATCTAGTTAGATGATCATTTAACTTTTCTCCAGATTTTTTTAATGCAATTAATTATTTTATTGCTCTTCAAGTATTAAACCAACTTTGATTTTCTGGACTAAACCTAATTTAATTGTAAGCCATTCTTCTTTTTATACAAGTTACTTTGCTGATCTTTTGTTTAGTATTTTTGCGCTTATGTTCATGAATGAGATAGGTCTGTGACTTGCCTTTCTCATAATGTCCTTGTCAGGTTTTGTATCAAGGTGATACTGGCTTCATAAAAATGAGTTGGGATGTGCTTTTCTTTGTTTTAAAACCATTATCTCAAAGGATTTATGTAAGAAATGTGTTATAACTTCTTTAAATATTTGGTAAGATTCACTGAGGAAGCTTTCTAGGCCTGGACTTTTCTCTGTGAAGTTTCAAGTAATGGCTTCAACTTCTATAGTGTCAAAGTACTCTCTGGAGTTTCAATTTTCACATCAGTTTTGGTAGATTGTGTTTTCTAGGAATTCCTCCATTTTATCTAAACTTTCAAATGGGTCTGCATAAAATTGTAATTAATATTTCCTTGTGATCTTTCTATGTCTAGGATCTGTAGTGATGTCCTCTTTTTCATTCCAGATAATCACTATCTTTGCTCTCTTTTTTTTTCTTGCTCCATCTTACCAGCTTATTAGTCTTTTCATGGAGCCAACTTTTAGCTTTGATTATTCTTTCTCGTTTATGTTTATTTTCTATTTGATTTTTGCTGCTTTCTTTGGGTTTAATTTGCTGTTCTTTTTCTAGACTTTTGTGACATGACAAATGCTTAGCTCTTGGATTTTCAGCCTTCTTCCCCTTCCTCCAACATGTATTTGAGGTTATAAAGTTTCCTAAGCATGAATTTGGCTTCCTTTCTCAAATTTTTTTGCTTTTTTAAAAAATTAAGGTGAAATTCACAAAACATACAGTTAACCATTTTAAAGTGTATAGTTCATTCCCCCAGGTCTTGATATGCATGTGTATGTCCATATATATGTGTGTGTGTGTGTGTGTGTGTGTGTGTATTCAGCCCAAAACATTCCATAATTTCCACAATTTCTCCTTGATCCATGGATTATTCAAAAGTATATTGGTTAATTTACTTAAAAACTTAGTAAAGTTTTTCTAAATTGCTTTTTCTTACTGCTTTCTAACTTAGCTCACTATAATAAGAACTGAATCTATAAGATTTCAATTCTTTAAAATTTGAGACTTGCTTTATGACCCAACATATAGTCTTTCTTGGTAATTATTCCTTGTATATATACAACAACAGAAAAAATTTTGTAGGCTGTGCTTGTTAGATGAGATGTAATATGTATATCAGTTATATTGTTTGTTTCTTTTTAAAATTATCATTACTTTTGTTTGCTCTTATTCAGAGAAAGTTTGTTAAAATGTCCTGAAATGATTGTAGATTTGTTTGTTTCTCTGTATAGTTTCTGTCATTTTTGGTTTTATATACTTAAACTATGTTATAGGTGTTTACAAATTAAGAATTTTATATCTACCTGCTAAGTCAAACCTTTTGTTATGATGAAATGTTCCTCTTTATCTCTACTAATGCATTTTGTGTTATAGTGTACTTTAGTGTTAAGACAGATAACACTAGCTTTCAGTTGCTAAGTGTTTGCATGGTATTTATGTTTCTATTCTTTTACTTTCAACTTTTGTTTATATTTTAGTTGTCTTTTGTAAGTAGCACATATTCTTTAAAAAAAACTAGTTTGACCGTGTTTATATTTCAGTTGGAACATTTAGTAAATTCACATTTAAGATACTTACTGATAGATTTGGGTTTAAATTGATGTTCTTAATAAATCATTTCTATTTATCCTGTTTCTTTGAAGTTTCTCTTACTTTCCTTTCTGCCTTCTTTTGGATTGTTGTTATTTTTTATTTCAAATAATCCTTCACAGTTAGCTTAATGGTTATATCCTTTTTTTTGTTTTTGTTTTTAGTGGTTATCCTACAAATTAAAATATGCCTTCTTGACTTGTTAAAGTGTAATGTAAGTCAGCACTTTTTCCTCTTCCTGGTAAATGTAACAACTTTAGAAAACATCAAGTGTACATTTCCCTCTCCCAAATTATATGCTATTATTACTGAATAGTTTAGTTCTTTATATATCTTAACCACCCACAAGATAATATTAGTGTTTGTACAATAATATTGCATTTATATTTACCTGTATATTTACCTTTTTTTTTAAGGAAACAAAAAAGCTGAGTTAATTTTCTATCTGCCTGAAGAATACTCTTTAGTATTTTCTCTATTTGGGCCTATCTAGTGTAAATTGTTATTGTTTGTCTGCTAATGGGGATCTAGGTAGGCAGTTATTTTCATTTAGCACTGTTGCATATTATTGCAATGAGATCTGGTTTCCATTGTTTCTCTTCAGAAATTAGCTGTCAGTCTTATTGTTGCTCCTTTGATGGTAATCTAGCTTTTAGCATCTGGTTGCTTTTCAGATTTAGGGGGATTTACTTCCAGTTTTCAAGCAGTTTTACTGTGATGTGTCTAGATGTGCTTTTCTTTTTTTCTACTTGGTGTTTGTAGGACTTCTGAGATCTGTAACTTGGGGCTTCCCTATCCAATGCTACTGGCTGTATGTGTCTATTTAAATTAATTATCATTTAAAAAGTTAAAAATTCAGTTTCTCACATTTCACATTCTCATCACCCACATGTAGTTTTAGCTGCCTTATTGGCAGATGGAGAACATTTCCATCATTGCAGAAAGTTTGTTGGCCAGCACTATTAAGGGCTTTCATAAGTTTTGGGAAATTCTCAGCCCATTAGCTCTTTGACTAGTGCTCTTGTCCTGTTGTCTTATCTCCTTCTGGGATGCCAGTTATATTTGTATCAGACTTTCTTATTGTATGCTGTATGTTTCTTATCCCCTTTTCTGTATTTTCATCTTTTTATTCCTGTGTACCTTTTTGAAGATATGTTTTTCTGAGCTATCTTCTAGTTCACTAATTTTCTGTTGAACTATGTCTAATATGCACCAAACTCACTACTGAGTTCTTAATCCGTGTTCTTTTACTTTTTAGTTCTGGAAATCAATTTGGTTCTCTTTTGAGTTTTAGGTTCTCTGCCAAAGTTCTCAGTTTTACTATCAGCATGGTTGTTTGAAAGTCAAATAACTTTATTTTCTAGATCTGTTTGGGTCTTGTTCCATGTTTCATTTGCTATTCAGTCATGTGTTATTTTCTTGGCTTTCTGTTGTTTTTCTAAAATTACATTTGGGACTTTTTTTTAATGAAAAACTATAGAAATAATTTGGGCCTAGAATGATGGCAGTCTTCCATGACAGGGTTTACATTTACATTTACATTTTGGCAGAAGTAGAGGGACACTATAAATCTCATATTTTCTTGAGCCACTTTTCAGAATTGAGATTAGAAGCTGGACTGTACTCTTGCTCTGAGCTTTAATCCACTCTTGCTCTGAGATTGGGATCCCAATCCAAAGTTTGGGGGAGGCTCTAGATTTCATTTTTTGTCTGGCTAGCCCAGTGATGCTGCCAGAGTTTTGCATAGCTTCTCAGCCTCTCAGTCACTAGTTCTGGAATCAGCAAATGCCTCTAGGGGCAGGGAAGCCTCATAGACCTGACTCAACTCTCTGGAATTTCTTTTTTTCCTGAATTTTGGCCCCATGATTCTTCACTGCCTAATATCTATAAGCAGACTTTTCTTTTAAAATTTTAGTCCAACTTTTCAAGTTTCCTCAGCCAGAAGATTGATCTGATTTACCTAATTGCCATTACTGGTAGTAAAAAGTTCTTATTTGCTTTTATTTTTAATGCTTTCATTGGTTTGAAAATTTGGGGTGAATTTGAATCTTTTTTCCTCCTCTCGCCACTCCCTTCTTTCCTCTCTCCCTTCTTTCCTTTCTTTTGTTTTAATTGCCAATTGGTTATGTATAACAGTTTGAATAGGGCCAACTTGTGGAGTAGTTAGCCATCTGGAGTTGTAGGTTTAAGTTGAAGCAAAAATATCTTTGCCTTTAATGCCTTGAAGATTACTGTAATTTTTAAGCATTTTTTGGGCAATGAAGTAGTACCGGTGTAAGTTATATTTGGGTTCAAATAAACAATCTTTAGAGCATTACAGTGTTTTTTTACCAGCTCTTTTCTTCCTTCATGAAATACTTATAATGAAGTTGGTTGCAGTGAGCATGATGCTGAAGAAGTATAACAAATCATAATGTTTGTCATTTACAAGAATTTGTAGTTTTGCATTTGTATATGATGTTTTTGGCTAGAATAATGTACAGCTGTCTTTAATGCCAGCAGCAGGCTGTAGTCTTCTTGGCTTTTGGATATTTTTCAGACATTGTAATTACTGGGTAAATTTGTGAATAATCGAAGATAGTGGTAATGAATGTATCGTTGAGTAAATGATATCTGGGACTACTTTTTTTCTGTTATTATGAAAAGGCAATATATTGATAAAGTTCTAAAATAATATACGTAGCTCACAATCCTGCCACTCAAATATAGCTTTTTGAGTCTGGAAAAAACTGTTTTCTAGTCAGTTAGTCATAGTGGAGTTGTATCTCATTCAGGAGTTATGTTCTAAAAGGTCATAGTTAATCTTTGCACCTTTCTTTCATAACTTAATGGCTGGGATCCATTTTTTTGATGGACATAGACACTGTTCCTTTAAGGTTGGATATTTTCTCAGTTCTTTCCACTACAGGTAAAAATGTGACACACATTTTTATTTTGTTACTTTGCTTCTTTTAAGTTATTGCCCTTTGAACAATAGTTTATTGGAAAAAACTGTTTTAGCTTTAGAAACAGACTTTTAGGGTTGCTAAATACACTATAACACTTCATATGCCTTTGGAAATTTTCATGCCTCATACCTTGTAGTTATTGTTTCAATTTAAGTTATTTGGTCAAAAAGTACCAGTTTCTTTCTGGATATTACTGTATTGTAAGAATTGTATCTACTTACAATGCCACCAGCAGCACACATATGAACCAGTTTAATGGAAACATCAGTGGTAGTATATTTAAAAAGTGTTTGGCTTGTTAAGTAGTTGTGATATTCCAGATTATTTTACTTGCATATATATATGATTACCAAGAACATAAGCAGTTTTCCACATGTTCATTACCTTTTCTGTTTGTTATTTAAGAATTATTTAAATTTCTTAAGACTTATTGAAAACGATGACAATTTTGAATTGCTTGATCATAAAATTGTTTAGATAAGTATCTTTTTTAGGAGAGAACCAAGTTAATTAACTGAGGTCACGTCTTTGATACCATGGAGCCATTACTACAGTTTATTACTGCCAAAGCTTACTTTTACTACAATATTTACTAACTACAAGGAATGTGAAAATTACTTGCATTTCTTTGTACTGTTTAATTTACTTCTCTAGATTAGGGAATAGTGGAAAAAAATGATCAGAATTTTAAAAGGGGGGTAAATTATTTCAGCTTGTTGCCAAAATACTAGCATCTGAAATTTGAGGGTTTGAAATAGAGACTTTTCAGATCAGTATACCAGGGTATGACAAGCTGCTTGCTAGGATCAATTTACAGTAATTTAACTCTTTACTTGCTAAAACCAAGATAAATATGTTAAATATGTTGTTTTAAGTATCTTAAGATTTAACAAATGTTGTTCTTCCTTAAATTTTCTGTTACTAAGTTATTGGCTAAAACATAGGTGCATGGCTAGTTAGAACACTGTCTGAAACTTGATGGTTGAAGGATTTTATTTTATCTTTGAAAGCTAATGATAAATTAACTCCCCACCCCGAGCTTGGTTTTAGCAAGAAAGTGATCAAAATGATAGAAACTTTTCATTAATTATCATGAGTTCTCAGCAGTTTTATTGTGTATTTATTTAACTGTTTTTAGGATACCTTTTCTAAATTTGTATAAAGTAAATATAACGTTAGCCCAGTTATTTCAGAATACAAAGCTGTATGATTAAGTCAGTGTATAAGTCCTATATTTGTTAAGAGTGCCCAAAGAGCTTAAGAACCTACGAAAGTTTATCCTAAGATTGAGAGTTACTCCAGATTTACAGCAGGTATTAAAAATAAAAGCATTTGTGCACGTGCCTGTGTGCCTCTGTGTATGTGTAGATGTCTTGGTTGTAGAAAGAAAATAAAAAGCTACATAGAAGACTGTGGTTTTTTACTTTTAAACAGATCATTGAATCAACATTTAAAAAAATGGATACCTCTTCTTTTTATTTGCTTCATTTTATTTCTGCTTTGCAACTAATTCGTTATTTTGGAATTAGATAAAGAGCACGAGTTGGTGAACTCTTTTTTGTAAAGGATGTGTTAGTAAGTATTTCAGGTCTTGTAGACTGTACCATCTCTGTTGCAGCTACTCTCTGCCCTTGTGCCGTGCGTGTGCGGCTCTGGACAATATGCAGACGAATGAGCATGGCTGTGTACCAATAAAACCTTATTTATGGACACGAAATTTGAGTTTCATGTAATTTCTACTTGTGAATTATTCTTGTTTTGATTTCCCCCTGCAATCATTAAAAATGTAAAAAACCATTCTTAGTTTGTGGGAAGTATAAAAATAGCCAGTGCTACCCATCCCTGGTCTAGAGTAACTTTCCCTGAGGAAGTTGAGCTCTTCGAGTTAACTAGTTATCTAAGTAGTTTTGGCTAGTTTTAAGTTGAAGAGTAAATGTTTCTCTTTTAATAGATGGAGAGAAATTGTTAGCTCTGTGTGTTAGTGAAAAGATTTTAGCCAATCGTGCTTTTTTTTTTTTTTAATTTTAATTGTGGTAAAAGACCCATCACATTTACCATCTTAACCATTTCTAAGTGTTGAGTAGTGTTACGTATATTCACATTGTTGTACAATCTCCAAAACTGATTCCTCCTGCAAAACTGAAACTCTATGCCCATTAAACAACAGCTTCCCATTCCCCTCTGCCCCAGCCCCTGAAAACCACCATTTAGTCTTTGTGTCTATTAATTTGACTACTTGAAATACATCATGTAAGTGCAGTCATACATGTTTGTCTTTTTGTGACTGACATATTTCCCTTAGCATAATGTCCTTAAGGTTTATCCATGTTGTAGCATGTATCAGAATCTCCTTCCTTTTTAAGGCTGAGTAGTATTCCATTATATCTATATACCACATTTTGTTTATCCATTCATCCACTGGTGGACACTTAGTTGCTTAGCTATTTTGAATAATGCTCTGTAAACATGGGTGTATAAATATCTCTTTGAAATCCTACTTTGTGTTCTTTTAGATACATACCCAGAAATGGGATTACCGGATCATGTGGTAATGTTATTTTTAATTTTTTGAGGAATTGCCATCCTGTTTTCCATAGCAGCTGAACCATTTTGGTCCCGTGCCGCCAACAGTGTACAAGTGTTCCAATTTCTCTACGTCTTTGCCAACAGTTTTCTGGTTTTTTTTATTGTAGCTGTCCACATCTCATTGTGGCTTTTATTTACATTTCGTTAATTATTAGTGATGTTGAACATCTTTTTATATGCATTTGGACCATTTGTATATCTCTGGAGAAATGTTTATTCAAGTCCTTTGCTTGTTTTGAAATCAGGTTATTTGTTAGCTGACCATATTATTTATTTATTTATTTTTGAGGAAGATTAGCCCTGAGTTAACGTCTGCCACCAATCCTCCTCTTTTTGCTGAGGAAGACTGGCTCTGAGCTAACATCCATGCCCATCTTCCTCTACTTCATATGTGGGACGCCTACCACAGTATGGCTTGCCAAGCGGTGCCATGTCCACACCTGGGATCCGAATCGGTGAACTCTGGGCGGCCAAAGCAGAATGTGCAAACTTAACTGCTGTGCCACTGGGCAAGCCCCTGACCATATTATTTTAGGAATACTGTTTCTTTGTTCTCTTTCAGTGTGTCTACAGGTACAGATAAGTAAATTGACATAATTTATCCTTGCTTATAAAGGTAGTATCTTGCAAGAATGAGGAACACGGTAAGTGGAAGTTCTGATTTGCTGAAAGCCAGTCTAATAGAGAAGCTAAACATTTCATAGTTATTTTTAACAGTAGATGAACAGCACCCTGGGAAGATGAAGTACATATAATGTGACTAAAAAAGAAATAGGATTGATTTTTGTGTGTCACATAGAATTATTCAATCACAACTTGCCTATATATTGGTAATCAAATAGTACGTTAAGTAGATAAGTTTAGAGAATTTGTATGCTATGTGGTATTTAGGCTTACATAGTGAATAGTTCATAAAATTGGTGCTGATGTACCCAGCCAAAATCATTTCAGGTTTTCTTCTTTTACATTATTTGTCTTTCTCTTTATAGTGTGAGTTCCAGCGTTGTCTTATTTATCTTTTAGGCACAGTGACTTATAATAGTGCTGATCATATAAACGATCCATAGTATGGTTGAATTGTTCAGTGTCTTAGATGGTCAGTGAAAACAGTTTTTCTTCATCTTTTGTTCTTTTGCTTTCTGTATATTGAGCTGGGCTGTCTTTGTACCTATTCTTCCTCTTGCCACCCCATGCTCTTTGCCAATGATAATTGAGCCATTGCCCATAAAACAGTCCTTTGATTGGGCCTTAGTCTTTGTTGCTAGGTGAATAGGATGAGTGAGGCCTGCAGGAAGAAACTCATTGTCCCTAAAACACACCAAATTCACTGTCTTCAAAAAGAAACTCATGATATCTCCCCACACCAGGTCCTTTTTTTAGTAACTGTTACTACCAGCTATCTGTGTGTAAACCAGAACACTTCCCTTTCCCTTACCTTTCAAATTCACTGTCACCAAGTCCTGTTGTTTCTTTTCTGTTCTTAGATACCTTTCTGATCTGCTACTGTTGTAGTCCAAGCTACTGTCTTCTCTTACCCAGATCACTACAGTGGTTGCCTAACTGGTATCCATGAATCCACTCTGGAATCTATAATTAGGCAGAAATGCAGAAGCTATAATACTTCCCAAGTAACAGTATTTAATATTCCACCTGACTAAAGTAGCTCAGCTTGTATCTTGTAAAAAAATTTATTATTATGAGCTATAGGAAATTATAGTTCCTTGATTTTCTAAATAAGGTCTGTCATGTTATTGAGTGTCTATTATTTGTCAGGAGGCATTTACCCATATATAGTATTGCGTTCATCTTCCCTTCAGTAAATTAGGTGATTATTCTCATTTTATCAATGAGAAAACTAAAGTTGAGACTTGCTAAGCAGTAGTGCTGAGATACAAATTATGTTATGTTTTTTAGACCAGGTTTCTTCAACTTGAGAATTTGGGGATGCCTGAGAATATCCGTTAATTCATTCAACAAATATTTATTGAGAGTCTTTTATGTGTTGAGCAGTCTTTTAGGCACCTTGATATCTCAGTGAACAAATAAAGCCCCCAAATTCTTGTTCTTTTGGAGCTTATATTCTAGTGAGAGGAGATAGGCCGACTCATTGATACAGCTGCAGTCTCAGAATGACTATATCTGCCAGAGAGTTTCAGAACTAAGAAATGTTTGCCTGTCTTGGCAGGGGAAGGAGATATGTGAAATTTACCCAGGGTGCTCTCTAACCTGGAATAGCAGAGTAATCTATAACCTGGGGTAGCAGGGTAATCGCCAGTTCTTGCCTAGAGCTGTGAACATGTGGCCTTACTAGTGATCAGGTGTTCTGTTAGCCTGTCTTAGAGTTGTCTAGTAGGCTGAATGGGCTTCAGTGCTGTGTCAAGTGTCTCCAAGGCCACCCTCATGTTCAGAGATTTGCTAGAAATTCTAGCGGGCTCAGCATATAGTTTTACTCAGGGTTGAGATCTATTAGAGTAACACAGTAAAGATACAGAGCCGGATTGTAAGGGAAAAAGGCCTAGGCAGAGTCTGGAGGAATCCATATGTAGGCCTCTGTATGTTCTCTCCCTCACAAGAGGGAGCACACACTCTTCCCCCAGCAAGGACAATGCAGCAACATGTGTGCATCGTGTTTGTTCAGGGAAGTCCACTAGAGACTCTGCACTCAAGGTTTTTATTGGAGGCACTTTCTTCTTCCTAATGTTTGCACAAACAGTCTGGGCACTGTGAGCCACTCTTACCAGTTAGGGAAAGGTGGGGATATCTTTGTTGGCAGGCCTTTCTGACGATAGGATCTTCAGCTCTACTATGTTAACCCTTTTCTACAGAGTTAGCTAGTGACTCTGGGTGGAGATTGCTGGGGTGGGTCTGGGGAGAGATAAATATTTACATATTCTCTCTCCTACCATGCTTTGGGAGTCATTGTTGTAAGAAAAAATCCTAAATTCAAATAAAATGTTTTAGGTACAAAGATGTTTGGTGGAGCACTGTTTTTAATAACAAAAAATTAGAAACCACTTGAATCACCGATGGTAGGGGAATAATTAAATATATTACTGTATATCCATTCAATGGAATGTTAAGTAGCCGTGAAAATAATGTTCATGAAAACATGTCATAATGTGGAAAATTGCTTTTGTATTATTGAAAGAATATGGAATATAAAATAGTAATTAGTGTAGAATCTTGACAGTAGTGATGGCTGTCAGACAGCTCTTTTAGTTCTGAAATTTGTGAATGTCCTTAAAACACAAATTCCCTCACAAAAATGTAGGAAAATATAAAAAGTTAACTTTTTGTTATGGAAAAATTTTTACATTTATTTAAGTAGAGTGAATATTGCAATGAATCCTAATATACCTATCGCACAACTTTGACAATCATTAGTTTTAGCACAAAAGTTTATTTGTAAGGAAATTTAAATAAACTTCATTAAAATGTGTACACTGCATTAGGGACTGGCTGGTGGCCTAGTGGTTAAGTTCAGTGTGCTCCACTTTGGTTCGGTTCCCTGGCGTGAACTTATACCACTCATCGGTGGCCATGTTGAGGCGGTGACCCATGTACAAAATAGAAGATTGGCAGCAGATGTTAGCTCAGGGTGAATCTTCCTTAGCCAAGAAAAACCCCAAAAAACCCCTACAGATGGTTTTATTTAGTCCATCTCCAGCAGGGAAGTGCTGCATTACGCTGCATTATATTATTAGAGTAGTAACATTAACATGCAGTGAACTTATTATATAAATGCTTAAGTTTATAATTTATCTGAAACTTGGTTTTTATGGCAAAGAATTGCCACTGTCATTTTCATCATTAATATTATTTATTGAGTTTATTTAGGGGGGACTTTTTTGAAAGCTTTTCAGTAGGGGGTTGGGTAACTATATGAGTTTCTGAATATTTAACTACCGATAAGTAAAAACAAATCCAGACTGAGAATTGGACACATGGAGCTTATGTAAGTTCCTCTCATTTAGCAGCACCTAAGCAAATGATAATTTTATTACATTATCAACTTTCAGGGTTGCTGTGGCTGAGATTGTAAACCTAGAAACACCTTTGAATGCCATGAGCTACTATAAAGTGTAATCTTAATTGTTGAATAAAAGTATACAAGAAAAAGATGGCAAGAAAATAAACCTGAATGTTGACATTGATTATTGGAAGTATGTCTTTCTGGGGGAACATTATGATCTTAATGGGTTTATGCGCTAATTTATGTATCTGGAACCTAAACTTTAGGCATTTTCAGAGTTTTATAGCGATTTAGTACTGGGAATGATGGTTAAAGATTATTTTTATTTTCATGAAGCAGGATAATTTGTGTTAAACATGTCTATGTGGGCGTTTAGAGCAGGTAGGTTTCCTAAGCAGAGTAGTGTGTTTTTTGGGAAATCTTGTGGATTTATTAATTAAGAAACTTTATTTTTTCCTCCCCTGTTTGAAGGCTTAGGTTAGAGAAACTGAAAATAAGTGCGTAAATTGGACTGCTCTGTTGTCTGCTAATAACCTTTTGTTGTTTTCTCACATGATTTACTTGGGATACAATTTTGGACAACTTGCTTATTTTCTGGGACTCAATAATAGTAAGTCAAAATTGTTGAGGCTTTATATTCCAGGAATCTGCTAAGGGCTTACAAACATTATCTTATTTAATTCACATAACAATTTTGCAAGGTAGGGTCTGTTATTACCAGGATGTTATGGATGAGGAGGTCACTAAGTGGCAGAGCTGGGATTTGAACTCAGTCTAGCAGCAGAGCCCATGCTCTTAACCTTACAGCTATATTGCTACAATAAATGTCCACAGAAATCTATTTTAGGAGTCTCATTGAGGATATGATAGAGATGATGTTGGTGAAATAATATGTTGAAATCACTGTATAAACATTTGGAATATTTTATCCTTGTTTATTATAATAATTGTTTTAGATAGTGTTTTTATAGGTAGATAGTGCTCAACTTGGACTTCTTACATACAGTACATGCAGCTTCCTTCCTGGTCAGAGGTTTACTTCCCTGCTGGAGATGGACTAAATAAAACCGTCTGTAGCCCTTTGCTCACCCTGCACTATTGGGATAGAAGAATAGACCAAAAAGGGGTACTGCAGGGCAGTGAGTCATCACTCTTCTTTTGAGGGTATATCAAATCGTTACCTCTGAGGAGTGGGATTTTGGGAGACAGAGAAGTATTGGGACTTTTCACTTTTATATTCTGTATTGTTTATTTCAACAAGCATGTGTTACATTAGTAATGGGAAAACGCATGAAACTAAAAAGTAATTAGTACTTAGATTAGGAACTGGATACCAGTTGACTTTCTGGTAGTGAGGAGAAGGTAAGTACTAAGTCAGTTTTTGCCAAACTCCCTATTTTGGAGCTTTCCTAGAGAATCTTCCTTCATACATGTGCAAGCACGTACTTTCTCTGCTCACTTGCTCTCTCTCTCACACCCACACCCTTCCACCCTTCTTTTGGGCCCTTCTTTGGGGACAAGGATCCTTAGTTGAGTGCATATAAGTTCTAACAAAAAGGAATATAACTTAACCTCTCTCAGTGTCTCAATTTCCTTATCTTTAAAATGAGGGCTATATGTTAAAATAGAAAAATAGCCTAGTATAAAAATAGATATATATGTGTGTATATGTGTATGTACACACATTTATATGTATGCATATGTATACGTATATAGAGAGATTGATTTTAAAAATAGCAAATTATTATAAGCCTGAAACTAGAGCAGAGGAGTTAGTTATATCACTACTACATTAACAAAAAGAAATTAGACATTGTCGTATATGCCATTCTACCTACCAGGATCTTCTGACCTCAGGGAGTAAGCTGGAACAGAGCTTATAGATATTATATGTGCCAATGTTTATTGAGCACTTGTGTTTAGCATACATGTATACCTACATTTATTGAATACTTACTAAGTGACAGGTGTAATTCAGAACTCTTTTTTGGGGGGGGGTGGGCTTAGGAAGGTTATTCCTGTGCTAACTAACATCTGTTGCCAATCTTCCTCTTTTTTGTTTTTGTTTTTTTTTTTGCTTGAGGAAGATTAGCCCTGAACTAACATCTGTGCCAGTTTTCCTGTGCTTTATATGTGGGTCACTGCCATGGCATGGCTGTGAGTGGTATAGGTCCACGCCTGGGATCTGAACCGACAAACCTAGGCTGCCAAAGTGTAGCATGCCAAACTCAACCACTACACCACAGGGTTGGCCCCTCAGAACTCTCTCTCTCTCTTTTTTTTTTTTTTAAGATTGGCACCTGAGCTAACATCTGTTGCCAATCTTTTCTTTTCTTTCCTTCTTCTCCCCAAAGGCCCCCAGTACATAGTTGTATATTCTAGTTGTAGGTCCTTCCGGTTGTGCTATGTGGGATACTGCCTTAGTATGGTTTCATGAGCAGTGCTAGGTCTGCACCCAGGATCTGAACTGGCAAAACCCTGGGCCACTGAAGTACAGTGCACAAACTTAACCACTGGCCACAGGACTGGCCCCTCAGAACTCTTCATATAAACTTATTTTACTCTAACAACTACAGGGTGTGTACTTTTTTATTTTTATTTTTTTTAATCTCCATTTTATATGTAAGGAAACTGAAACATGGAGACTTTAAAGAACTTGGCCATACTTAGATGACTTATCTATCAGTTGTGTTTTTTTTGATGAAAGAAAAATTAGCTGCCCAACATTACTTTTTATTTGTAAGAATAAAATTGAAGTTAAATTACTCATTCTTTAGGGTCATGACAGTATAGAGGAGCAAAAACCAAAACTCTCCGTGCTTTACCTCTGATGCAACCTGTGTTTCTTTATATGAATAATTTGATCTCAGTATGTCTGAATCCTTTGCTCTAAGGGTTACAACAAAATTGTTTAAAATCACTATTAATCTGACTGGAGTGATTCTAAATCAGATCTGTCTTCTCTTTACCACAGGCTTATGTAACTGAATGTGTAGACTCGATTCAGAAACTTGGCTTTCTATGCTTACTCTTTTCAGTCATTCTAGGTGAAATATTTGGGGTGTGAGTGTATTTATGTGTGTGTGTATATATATATATATATATATATACACATACACAATACATATATATTTGTATGTGTGGATAAGTAGATGGATAGATATACATGGCTCAGACATAGATGAAACAGAATAAAGTATAGAAATAGACCCATGTTTATTGGGGAATGTGATAGATGACCAGAGAGGTGTTTCAAATCAGTGGGAAAAGGTTGAATTTGTGAGAAATTGTATGACATTTTCCTTTGGAAAAAATCTCTAGGTATAAACAGTTAAATTCTAAATGGATTAGATTTCCAAATGTTAATATTTAAAATATTAGAAAAAAATGTAGGCAGTGTTTTTATTAGATTCATGGGGGAGAAGGGTTATTAGAAAATAAATTGGGCAACTTTTGTGATAGCTCATTTAACGTATTCATTTAACTGCCAAAAAATTAGAATATTTGGTTTTAAATAGAAAATCAAACTGTGGAATAAATGATGGTATATAATGTAGACAACAAAAATAACTGTGTTCACTAAATACATGGTACAAAATACTGTATATGAAAATAGATGTGTTCTATTTATTAACCATGTTAAAATGAATCTTTAAAGACAAGAGTCAGAAGTAATACTAGAGTGTTAAATAGTGTAGACTTCTTGAATTCTTTGTTTCCTATACTTTCAAATGCATTAAAAAACTAATGAAAAGGAATGATTTAAATGGAATATTTTATCTTGTTGAAATAATTTCTAACATGATATTTCTGTTTTTAATCAATTCTCTGCCTTATCAGACATAATGTGAAAAATTTGACAGAAGAAAGACCTTTAATGTTCTGTATAAATCAGCTTATCAAATGTAATATGAAAAGTAACAATTAAAATCTGGAATGAATTAAAGTGTTTTCAGACTTCAGGAAGTTTTAAATTTAAAAATGGAAGTTGATGGGTAAGCAGCAGTTGAATTTACTGTTGGAAAGGTCTTAGTGAACAAACTCCTTTCTTTAGTGTTTTGGTAACTGATAACATTTGGAAAACATGCTTTCTAGATATTTTGATTTTGTTTTGATTATCTTCCAAGGAAGATGAAAACTTAAGGTAATTAAAAAATGATATAATGAAAAATTGATTCCTTGTCATAAAAAATGGCATGACTATAAGTAGTGTTGACTAACCATGACTAATAATATGTCCAAATACATGCATCCTGTTTTAGATTGGCCACCTTGAGAGAGCATACTTTTATAATAACGGACATTTATTGAGTGAGTTTGTGAGTGTGTGTGTCAAAGAAAGGGAGAAAAAATGTTTATTAGAAGGGGTCATGACAAACTGCACTAATGGGTCAAATTGTGGCCTTTATTTATCTTGTTCCCCCCCAAGTTTTTCTTCATAGAATAGGATGTGATTGATCTCTGATTTGGGAGGTGACATCCCTTATTATATATTTTATGTGAAGTTTGGGGATTACAGTAAATTTTAGGGAGCAGTTTAGTAACAATAGTAGCATAATTAGGAGACAGGTGGTTGTATTTTGAGAAGGGGTATTCTTTAAGGGTGGTATAGTCTTCATATGGCTTTTATACTTTCTTCTTTTTGAAAAGTATAAACACTTATTGTATAGTAAAGAAGTTAATGGATTATGGCGAAATTATATATTCTTTAGAAAGTCTCACCTCTTGCAACTGAGGACCAAATGTTTGGGTAAGTTTCAGAAATGACAGTTTGATTCCATAAAAGATTAGAATCTTTGAAATGTGTTTGCTACAGTAGGAGTCAGCAAACTATTTTTGCATGGTAAAAAAAAAAAGAAGAATACTTTGTGATGCATGAAATTCAAATGTTAGTGCCCATGAATAAAGTTTTACTGGAACACAGCTGTTTTTACATTAAAATGGCAGAGCTAAGTAGTTGTGACCGAGACCCTATATGGCATTCTCATCTCTTTGTACTGCTTTTGGTGCACTACAAATTTCAGCGCTGCAGTTACAACCTGTTTTGAGTGCCACGTGTATTGCCAGTCTGCAATATTTTTTAAATTTTTTTTATACCAGTGCACATCTATCATGTCAAAACAAGAAAAGAAAAGAAAAATAGACTTTTAGTGACATGTTTTTAAGGCACAGTGGAGCGTATATTATTTTGTTATTGAATTACATAGGTAAATGTTGTTCTTATACGTTGACATCGTAGCTGTGATAGAATACAGTATATATTGACATTACTAGACTAAGCGTACACTATAGCATTCTCAACTCTTTCAGTTTTCTTAAAGTAATAGTTTAAAATGGAATATCTCATGATAGCATAATTTCTTCCTGAAAATAAAAATTGGAAATGAGGCTGCTGCTAAAATAGGTTTCTGAGTGTCTTGTTTGTTAGCCAAGCAAGCAACACCATTTATTGATGGCGAGTTAATTAAATTGTGTGTGATTGCAGCAGTGAAAACAATGTGTCCAGAGAAAATAAACTTGTTTTAGACTATTAACTTTTTGGCAAGAACAGTTGCTTGAAGACTTGAGGACATTTGAAGCAACATCGATAGTCAATTAAAAAACAAGGAAAGTGATTTAGAGTGTTTTCCTTGGCTCTTGATGAATTGACAGATGTTCTTGATACTACTCTGTTGTTGTTTCTTTGAGGCATAAATGCCAAGTTTGAAGTGGCAGAAAAATTAGCCTCTGTGATTAGTCTGTAGAACAACTATAGGCGAGAATATTTTCAAAGTTGAGAAAACACTAAGTACAGTCTGAAGTGGAATCTGCTAAGATGTGCTACAGCTGATGGTGGTAAAAATACGTGTAGAACAGAAAAAGGCTTAGTTGGACAAACTTACAGAGCTTGTAAAAATGTGAAGTGTTCAAAGCATATGGTTATTCGTTGTATTATTGGCTAGCAGGTACTTTGCAGAAAACATTTGAATTTATCATGTGTTATTGAATCAGTATTGTCAATGGTGAACTTCATTTGCTCTCTGGTCTTAACTAGCATCAGCTGCATGAATTTTTGTTAGAAATAGAAGCTGAATATCTTTACTGGCTTAGCAGTGGTAAAATTTTATTGGAAGGCTTTGAGCTTAGGACTGATGTTGAAATTTTTCTGAACAGCCAGCCCTCAACCACTCTTATCAAATACTGCTTAACTTTGGAAGTTAGCTTTTTCTGCAGACTTAGAAATGTTTTTAAATGCATTTAACCTAAAATTAAAAGACAAATAGTGCTTATATGCAAAGTTTAGCTGCATTAAAGTCATATCAGTGGCAACTGATGTTTGAATCACAGGTAACATCAAGCTGCTTTATATACTTCTCATGCTGTCAAAGTGAGATTTCCATCCCCACGTGAATTTGCTTGCATGTATTTTCCAACCTCAAACTGTATTCCAGCGGTATTTTTCAGACATTGATGCAAGTGCAAAGAAAGTTTCTGTGTTTCAAAATCCATTAAATTGTGCACTTGAGGAACTTCTACCTAACCTTCAATTGGAAGCGATTAATTGCAATGTATTTTGCAATTGTAATTTTAGTAATGACATACTAAAAGGCAAATATCAAAAGAATCTAATAGACTTCTATGACTGCCTTCCAAGTAATGAATATGCTCAATTAAAATCATATGCTTATGGCTTGATATTAGTATTCGGCAGTACCTATCTGTCAGAAAAGACATTTTCAAAGTTAAATACATAAAATTTGATCAGCATTATCAGATGAGTATTTGCAATGAATTTTGATGATGGGAAAGTCAAATTAAGTGAAATTTTACCCCCCATTCCATTCTTTTCATTAGCAGACATATGTTATAAAATATTATACTCGGTTATTACTACATCTTGAATTTTGTCAATAAAAAGTTCGCGGGAAGTTTTTCTCTCATTGTATAAGCATCTGCATGATTTTGTTTCTCAGCTTGCAAAGACTAAAATACTTATGATCAGGCCCTTTAAAGAAAAAGTTTGTGGACCCCTATTCTGTAGCAGTGCTTCTTAAAAATGAGTGCACATAGTAATTACCTGAGGATCTTGTTAAAATGCAGATTCTGATTTGGTAGGTCTGGAGTGGGACTCAAGATTTTGTATTTTTTATAAGCGTTTAAGGTAGTAACAGATGCTGCTGGTGAATGGACTGCATTTTGAGAAGTGAGGCTCCCGTATTCAAGGTTAGATTTTTAGACAGATAGACTAATATTTGTTAAGCATCTGTTATGTGCCAGGAGTTATACCAGAGGCTGTTGAATATATTGCCTCTTTAAAATGTCATAAAAACTTGTTAGAAGGTGGTAAGGACTACAGTGAGGTTGGAACCCCTAGTAAGGGTTTTCAGTTGGAAACTGTTTTGTTTTTGTTTGTTCCTTCAGTCTATAGCTTCCTCCAGGACCTCATTGGAGAGGGTTGAGATCCTAGGGGAAGCTATACATCTAAGACACAAAAACAATGGGAAACAAAATACCACATTATTAGCTAGTCCAGGTCAAAGTAGGAACTGATGTCCTCATGTTCCCTGCTAAATTCCAGTGGGCCATCCGTCAGCTACCAAGCCAAAGAGTAGACATTGTATATAGCACACGTATGTTTTTAAGAATTGTGGTAAAATATATGTAATATAAAATTTAGGTGTACAGTTCAGTGCCACTAAGTATGTTCATGTAGTTGTACTACCATCATCACCACCATCCATCTCCAGAATTTTTCTGTCTTCCCCAACTCAGACTCTGTACCCATTAAACACTAACTCCCCATTCCACCCTGCCCCTCAACTCCTGGCAACTATCATTCTACTTTCTATTTCGGAATTTGATTACTCTAAGAACCTCATATAAGTGGAATCATACAGTATTTGTCCTTTTGTGTCCAGCGTATTTCACTTAATGTAATGTCTTCAAGTTTATGTTGTAGCCTGTGTCAAAATTTCCTTTGTAGGGGCCAGCCCCCTGGCCTAGTGGTTAAGTTTGCATGCTCCATTTCAGCAGCCCAGAGTTTGGCCAGTTCAGATCCTGGGTGTGGCAGACCCAGCACCACTCATCAAGCCATGCTGAGGTGGTGTCCCACCTAGCAGAAGCAAAGGACCTACAACTAGAATATACAACTCTGTACTGGGGGGCTTTTGGGAGAAGAAGAAGAAAAAGAAAAGATTGGCACTAGATGTTAACTCAGGGCCAATCTTTAAAAAAAAAAAAAAAAACTCTATCTTAAAAAAAAAATTTCCTTTGTATTTAATGCGGAATAATATTCCATTTTATATACATACCACATTTTTTTTTGGTCCATTCTTTCATTGATGAACACTTAGGTTGCTTCTACCTTTTGGCTATTAAGAATAATGCTGCTATCAACATGGATGTACAAATATTTATTTGAGTCTTTGCTTTTACTTCTTTTGGATATATACTCAGAAGTGGACTTTCTGGATTGTATGGCAGTTTCATGTTTAATTTTTTGAGGAACTGTGACTGTGCCAGTTTATATTCCCACCAGTAATGCACAAGAGTTCAAATTTCTCCACACCCTTGCTAACACTTGTAATTTTCTGTTTTTTGATAATAGCCATCCTAATGGGTTGAAATAGTATCTCATTGTGGTTTTAATTTGCATTTCTGTAATGATTAATGATACTGAGCCTCTTTTCATGTGCTTATTGGCCAGTTGTATATCTTCTTTGGAGAAATGTCTATTCAAGTCCTTAGGCCATTTTTTTTCGTGAGTTCATAATAGTCTACAACATTGTGAAATTTCGGTTCTACATTATTCCTTATCTGTCACCATATAAGTGCTCTCCTTCACCTCTTGTGCCCACCCCTGATCCCCTTTCCCCTGGTAACCAGTGAACTGTTCCCTTTTGTCTGTGTGTTTGTTTATCTTCCACATATGAGTGAAATCATATGGTGTTTGTCTTTGTATGGCTTATTTTGCTTAAAATAATACCCTCCAGTTCCATCCATGTTGTTGTGAATGGGATGATTTTGTCTTTTTATATGGCTGAGTAGTATTCCATTGCATATATATATATATCACATCTTCTTTATCCACTCATTGGTCGATGGGCACTTGGGTTGCTTCCATGTCTTGACTACTGTGAATAATACTGCAATAAACATAGGAGTGCATAGGTCACTTTGAATTGTTGATTTCAAGTTCTTTCGATAGATACCCAGTAGTGGGATAGCTGGATCATATGGTATTTCTATTTTTAGTTTTTTGAGAAATCTCCATACTGTTTTCCATAGTGGCTGCACCAGTTTGCCTTCCCCACCAGCAGTGTATGAGGATTCCCTTTTCTCCACAACCTCTCCAACATTCATTTTTTGTCTTAGTGACTAGAGCTATTTTAACAGGTATAAGATGATATCTTAGTGTAGTTTTGATTTGCATTTCCCAGATGGTTAGTGATGCTGACCATCTTTTCATGTGCCTATTGGCCATTTGTATATCTTCTTTGGAGAAATGTCTGTTCATATCCTCTGCCCATTTTTTGATTGGGTTGTTTGTTTTTTTGTTGTTCAGTTGTGTGAGTTCTTTATATATTATGGAGAGTAACCCTTTGTTGGATATATGATTTGCAAATATTTTCTCCTAGTTGTTGGGTTGTCTTTTTGTTTTGATCCTGGTTTCCTTTCCCGTGAAGCTCTTTAGTCTAATGAAGTCCCACTTGTTTATTTTTTCTTTTGTTTCCGTTGTCCAAGAAGACATGGTTTTCGAAAAGATCCTTTTAAGATCGATGTCAAAGAGTATATTACTTAAGTTTTCTCCCAGAAGTTTTATGGTTTCAGGTGTTACCTTCAAGTCTTTGAGCCATTTTGAGTTTATTTTTGTGTATGCCTCTGCCTGTTTTTTAATTGAATTTTTGTTGTTGTTGAGTTGTAAGAGTTCTTTATATATTCTGGATATTAATCCCTGATCAAATATATAATTTGCAAATATTTTCTCCCATTCTGTGGGCTGCCTTGTTAGTGTCCTTGGATGCACAGAAGTTTTTAATTTTGATGAAATCCAGCTTATCTGTTTTTTCTTTTGTTGCCTGCTTTTGATTTCATATCCAAGAAATCATTGCCAAATCCAATGTCATGAAGCTTTTCTGCTGTGTTTTTTCTAAGAATTTTATAGTTTTAGGTCTTATGTTTAAGTATTTGATCTGTTTTGAGTTAATTTTTGTATATGATGTTAAAGTAGGGGTCCAACCTCATATTTTTTAATGTAGATATCCAGTTTTCCCAGCACGATTTGTCAAAAAGACTGTCCTTTCCCCATTGAATGGTCTTGGCACTCTTGTCTAAAATCATTTGACCATATAAATGAGGGTTTATTTCTGGGTTCTCTATTTTATTCCATTGGTTTATATGTCTGTCATTATATAAGTACCATATACTTATTATTTTTTTTTACTTTTGACAGAGCCACTAAGACTGTTTATTGGTGGATGGAAGAATTTTGCCTTTGTGTTTTTCAATGAATGGTGGTAATAAAACAGGAAAAACCATGGGGAAAAAATCTTTGACCTCATACCATACACAAATATTAATTTAGGATAAATCATGGAACTAAACAGAAAAACATAAAACTTTATGAAGATTATATTTTTTACTTTGGGGCATACCAAATTTTCTTAGAATAGAAAAATAACTATAAATAGGATAATTAGATAATTTTCACTTCATCAAAATTAAGCCCTTTTGCTTGTCAACAAAACCACTAAGAAAATGGAAAAAAAGTCAGAGACTCAGAGAAAATGTTTTTTCTGTCTATCTTCTATCTATCTACTATTTAACAATGACTTGTATCTAGAATACTTAATTAATTTCTACATATCAGTAACAACCTAATAAAAAGTTGGGCAATCAACTTGAAAATATTCTTAATATCAGCAATAAAGATATACAAATTGCCAGCAAGCTCATGAAAAAGTGCTAACATCATTAGTAATCAGGGCAATGCAAATCAGAATCAAAGCTGGATAGCACTTCACAGTGCTATAATAATTAAAGATAAAAAGACTGTCAACATCAAATATTGGCAAGCATATAAGCCTGTAAAATAGTGCAACTACTTTGGAGACTTTTAGCAGTTTCTTAAATAGTTTGTATGTAACATCCCTGTGATCCATCAGTTCTACTCTTGGATATTTACTCAAGAGAAATGAAACATTTATTCACAAAAGTAATTGTACAAGAATATTTATAGCAACAATAAACTTATTTTTAAAATGTGATTTAATGTTTTCAAAATAATTCTGTGCCAGTGAAGAATTGATAGTTTTTTACACAGCAAAATCTCAGTGAATTGTAAGCTCTTTGAGGCCAGTCTGTCTTATTACTGCTTTATTTCCAGTGCTGAGCTTAAGACTTACAGACTTGACATATAATGGTGTTCCATTTGAGAATCACCAGTTTGAAGCCAGAGGGAGTATGAAAAGAGAAAAGAAGGTCTTGGATTGACTCTTGGTGGGTATTCATAGTTAACAGAGAACAAGAGGAGAAACAGAAGAGAGATGGTTGAATTCTGAAAACTACAACTGGGTGTTTTAAAAACCAAGGATTGAGACTTTGAGGTTTTTTAATTCCCGAGAAAGGAGTAATACATAGTTTCTGATGTAATAGCAGAATCAAGCAAAAAATAGAAGTATTGGTGATACTTCAAAGTACATTGTCAAGAGTGTACTTATCACAGAAACCAGATTCCAGAGACCTAAGGAGGATATGATTATAAATTATCAGTTTAAGGAAATAATTATTTGATAATAGCATGAAATTCAAGTCAAATTGTTTTTTAAAAAGGCATATAAAAACGGCAGAAAGAGTCAAGGAGGGAAAAGATGCAAGAGAGAGATGGGACACATGCAAATACAAGATCCCTTGGATCTCAAGAAGAAATGGGATCAAAAGTGCGAATTGAAGTCTTTAGCTTTTTAAAGATAGTTACCTCTTTGAGATAGAAGGAGGAGGAGTGGACAGGGTTGATATATTCAGGTACAGGGATGCAAATAAACATAGAGGGATGGCTGTTAACCATCTAGTCTTCTAACCAGATGAAAATGAAAGATAATGAAGGGACCTTTAAAAGATAAAGTCTACAGGAATAGTTCTTAACCTTTAGGAGAGGAATGTCAGGGTGTGTGGAAGGGGTCTAGTGTAGTTTAAAATATTCCACATGTGATTGTAGATTCTGATAATATCCTCCTTGCTCCCTTTGAGAACCACTCATTTATGTCACTTGTAAGGTTTTATCAGTAGAGAATTAGCACACATGGATAAAAGAATTTTAAAGAGTTTAATTGACCTTTAGCTAGAATTTGTGGTGCTTTCTTCTGCATGGTAGTAATTATATGAGAGTGCTAATTTTTCCCCTATAATTCTCAAGGTGATGTTTTATAATAGATGTTACCTCAATGATCTGTTTGATATATTTGTGTGCTTTTCATCTACTTGATAAAAACTGAAACTATCAACTGTATAAAATATCTTTGGGGGGCTGGCCCCATGGTGTAGTGTTAAGTTCAGCATGCTCTGCTTCAGTGGCCTGGGTTTGCGGGTTCGGATCCTGGGTGCAGACCTGTACCACTTGTCAGCCATGCTGTGGTGGCAACCCACATATAAAATGGAGGAAGATTGTTACAGATGTTAGCTCAGGGCTAATCTTCTTCAAGAAAAAAAAAGAGGAAGATTGGTAACAGATGTTAGCTCAGGGCTAATCTTCCTTAGCAAGAAAAAATGGGATGTGATGGTAATTAAAACAATTTTTCCTAGTTTAAAATAGATTTGGTCAGGTAAGGTATATATAAACAAAATACTTAAGTAGTAATGTCACTTAGTGCCAAAATTCTGTTTAAGCTTAGAATATGTAGATTACACTGTGGTGGTATTTTTCAAACTGTGGGCCCAGGGTCCATTAATGGCTCATGAAATCAATTTAATAGCTCACAACCAGTGTTTTTCTTTTTTAATGGACTCAAATAAACTGGAGTGCACTGAATGCAGTAAGAAATATTTGTGGAACTTTTCAACATATGTATGTATGTATCTGTGTACTGAGGTGGGTGAAAGACATATTTTTTACTGTGGATTGCAGTCACAAGTGTTGGAAAACCACTGTAGGTTGTTTTTGAAAATGAATGTGTACATTATAAATCTTAAAGTCTCTTATTTTCATCTGTTTGTAGAATTCATTCAAGTCTATATTGACATCACAACTAACCATATATATTTTGTGTGTGTTTGTGTGTATATCAATTTATATATGTGTGTGTATTTTTTTTTCCTTAATAGGTGCAATGGATGAGCTTCATAGTCTGGATCCAAGAAGGCAAGAATTGTTGGAAGCTAGATTTACAGGAGTTGCAAGTGGGAGCACTGGGAGCACTGGCAGTTGCAGTGTTGGAGCTAAAGTGAGTAAGACTGTAATCATTTGACATTATTTTCTTGTATTAAATGATCTAAAAAATATTTTGTAAAGGATCTCTACCTATGCGTTTAACAGCAAATTATTACTTTCTATAATTTTTATAATGTATACAAAAAATTTTAGTATTTGTAAACCTGATTTCTAATATGGCATAACATATTTTAGGGGCATTATGTTACATACAGCTTGATAGGTTTCAGGGGTAAAAAGGAGTTTGGTAGATTGTACTGCCTATTTCCCATTACATAATTTTTAACCTTTCCAATCCTTTGTTTCTTTTTTGCCCCTATCACCCATATTCCTATCTGTATATGTTCCTTTTTGTACATTAATCCACGTTAATGCTTCTAACTGCTGCATACAACTTAATAGTGTATCTGTTAGGCCTTCCAGTGACAGACATCAGGTTGTCTTCAATTCCCCACTACCTCATACTGCATTGAATTTCTTGTGCTCGATCTCTTACTGACCTTTGTGAGCAAAATTGAATAAATAGTGCAAGATTGCTATTGTACAAAAACAGTTGTACAATACTAATCTGCACTTTCAGCAGAGTGCATGAGTATTTCTATATCCTCAGAAACACTTAGCCTCATCCAGATTCCTTATTTTTGATGGTTTAATAAAATATCATCACATTGTTTTACTTGTACCACAAGTTATTTTGAGCATTTCTTCATCTGCTGTTAACTTTTTGGGAGTCTCTTGTAAATTGTTCCAATTCTTTGCCCGTTTTACTGTCAGGATTACTGTCTTTTTGAAACTGATTTTCCCATGTTCCTTGTATATTCTACATATTAATTCTCTTTTGGTTGTCTACAGTGCAAATAAATTCTCCCATTTTGTCATGTCTATTAACTTTATTCATGGTATCCATCATTGTATAAGATCCTTGTACAGAACTCTTTGCTTTTGTTGTAATCAAACTCACCAATTTTTTGCCTTATGGTCTGTACCTCTGATGTTTTGACTAACTTGGTATACTAAGAAAAATAGTCATCACCATTAACCATCAGGGTCAAGTAGACCCTTTTGCTATTTTTGTATTTTAAGTTGTTTTACCAGTATTTTATAGCAGTAGGGATAAAGGTATAATGAAAAACAACTTTATCAGGAATTTTAATAAGAATTTAAAGATACTGAAAACCTCTTTGTATCAGGTAAGTTTTGGTGCACAAGCATCATAAAACATGAAGGATATTATCATGTGTCCTTTGAGCATGAGATGATCCAGGTTCGTGTTGCAGAATATCATATGATTAAGTCCATTTGTTGAATGACTGATGAGAATATCATCTTTCCCTTTTCCTTAGAAATATATTGTCCAATTCATTGATTGTTGAATTTGAGAAAATTCATCTAGGATAATGTCATTTGGCAACTCTGAGATTTTACTTATATAGTAATGTCACCACCATCTGTTTTAGAGTCTAAAGGTGCTGTTATCTTTTTGTATTTAGTTTCCGATTTTTCTAATAATTATAAAATGTCTTCCTCTGTTATTTTCTTCTCTTGACCATCTTGGGTGGAAAATGAAAATTTTTAAATTCTCGTCTAGAGTCAATGAAACCTAAAATCAGACTACAAAGATAATGTATCTAGTCTTAAAATTCTTGAAAGATGATGCAGTACTTTGGGCAACGCAAGAACATGACTGAAAGGTGACAGTTTATTTCACTATTGCATCATCCTCTTAGGTCATTAAATCTGTATTGATTTTCTACCATAATAAATTACCACAAAGTTGCTTTAAAAAACACAAATTTATTATCTTATAGTTCTTTGTGGTCAGGAGTCTGACACCAGTCTCACTGGGCTAAAATCAAAGTATCTGCAGGGCTGCATTCTTTTCTGGAGGCTCTAGGGGAGGATCCCTTTCCTTGCCTTTTCCAGCTTCTGGAGGCCTTACCTGCATTCCTTGGCTTGTGGTCTCTTTCTTCCATCTTCAAAGCCGGCAGGTGTTGCATCTCTCTTACTCTTGGGAAGTCACATCTCCCACTGACCACAGCTGGAAAGGTTCTACACTTTTAAGTACTCATGTGATTGGATTGGCCCCACCCTAATCTGGGTATAATTTCCCTCAATTCAAAGTCCTCACCCTTAATCACATCTGCAAAGTCCCTTTTGCCATATAAGGTAACATTCACAGGTCCTGGGGATTAGGGCATGGGTATCACTGGGGCCATTGTTTTGCCTGTCATACCATCATAGTGGTTTTTGTTTGTTTTAGTGTGGTTGGGAATAATTGATCAACAATGACAAATAATAATGAAGTAATTCCTAGGATGATGTAGTAACAAAATATGGGAAAAGTAAGATCCCATAATGTATTTTAGATTTATGAAAGGTCCAGTGGGCATCTGGTAATTAACTGCAAGATAGAATGTATTTTATTCTGTTGAAAATAAATTTTATTTTTATTGTTTGGATGATTTCCAAGAAAGAATAGAAGTACTGAAATATTAATCTTTACAAATAGTTAGAACTGCTGGAAAAAGAAGCTTAAAAACTAAAATTGGGTCCAGTGGACCCTGATGGTCTTCTATGAGTTAAATACTTCGGCCCCATGCCTGGGCCACCAAGATATTCTATAGTTTCTTCTATTCATTTTATATTTTTACTGTCATATTTGCTCTTTAGTTCATCTAGGCCTCACCTTTTATATCATGTTGATAGGGATCCAGTTTTATTTTTGTCCATCTAGTAAACCAGTTTTCTCCACAATGCTTCTTAAATCATCTGTATTTTTCCACTGGTTAGTGATGCCACTTTTGTCGTATATTAAGATGCCATGTATATATACACATCTGTCTCTGAAATTTCTCGTATGTTCCTGTAGTCTGTCTGAATTCTTGTGCTAGTATCACATTAAAAAAAAATACTGTTGTATTTTGGTATGTCTTTTTTATATGTTAGAGCAAGTCTTTAATCTTCTTTTGTAAGTTTGACAGTTATTTATGGATCTTTATTCCCACGTGTAAAATTAGAGCATCTCTTCATTTGCTTGGTGGCACTTGGGAATTTTTTTCTCTATAATAGCTTATTTATATCTTTTTCCTTAAAAGATTCAAATAGAATTTTTATTCTGAATGCATTGAATTTATAGATTAATTTCAGGAGTACTGAAATCTTTATAAGGTTAAGTTGTCCCATCCAGATACATGAAATGTCCCTCCGTTTATTCAATTCTCTCTATAGAGTTCTTAAGAAATTTTGGTTAGTTTTTATGAATTTTTTTTTTGGCTAATTCCTGTATACTTTAAAGTTTTTGTGGCTAAAGTATTTTTTATTATATTTTCTAGTTGGTTGTTGCTGACTAGGAGGCTTTTGATTTTTACAGGTTGGTCTTATATGTTAGCAGTCTTGCTGTTGGTCTCTTCTATTGACTGTAATAGTTTGTTGATTCTCTAGGTTTCTCTAAGAGAAATAAGTATCTTCTAAAAATGACAGTTTTATTTCCTATACCTCATATATATATTCCTTATATTGGTCATGACCTTCAGTATATGTCTTGTTCAAGAAGAATCATCTAAAGTTTCTGCATTAAGTAGAATGTTTGCCGTAGGTTTTATGTATAAGACCACGACCAAATTAAACGAGCTTTTTTGTTCCTGGTTAGTTTAGAAGTTTTTGTTCTTTTGTTTGTTTTAAAAATCATAAATGCTGTTGAACTTTATGAAAATATTTTTTGGTTCTTGATTGAAAGAATCATAAAATTTTTTCCTTTGGGTTATTAATGTGGTGAATTACGTTAATTTCTTTTTTAATGTTGAACTTTGTTTGCAGTTCTAGGATAAACCCTACTTGATTATAATTTACTATTTTAAAAAATACATTTACTGGATTTAATACATGATAAATTGTTTTATTTAGGATTCTTACATATCTGCTTATAAGAGAAATACATGTGCAGACCTGAAGAGTAATAGTTTAGTGAGTTTTGACAAACATGTACACCTGTAGTAATCCATATCCCTCTCAAGATACAGAACATTTTCTGTTTTATAAATCAGTACCACACTAGCCCCATGAAATGAGCTGCTTTCTCTTTCACTCTTTTCAACATCCTGTATATGATAGGAAATGTTCATGGGAAGATGGGTAAACATTCGCCTTAAAACTCTGTTGGCCTGGGGTTTGTTGGGAGGGGAGGTCTTTTACTACCATTTTAATTTCTTTAATATTATTTAGTTTATTAATCTATTTCATTTAAGCTTTTCAAACGTATTACTGTGTAGTTATAATACTTTTAAAAACTTCCTTTGTTATTTCCTTTCTGATCATTCTTTCATATTCTCCTTTTCTATTCATTTTTGCCAGAGCTCTGACTAATGTAATGACTATTTTAAAGAAGCTCTTCAGACTATTTCAGATTTTGGCTCTAATCTTTCACTGTTTTTTTTTCCCACCATTGATTTTTGTCTTCATAATTTACTTACTTGTTCTTTTGGGTTTTCTCCGTGGCTCTTCTTCCAGCTATTGAGTTGAATGAATTAGTGTATTTATTTATATAGAGACATAATTAACGTACAGTAAAACGTACAAATTTTAAGTGTTTAGTTATGATTCCCCTCCCCCCACTCCCATGGTTTTTATTAAGATATAATTTACATGTAGTAAAATTCACCCTTTTTAGTATATACTTCTTCTGTGAGTTTTCACAAATGTATACAATCTGTACCCCTACCACAATTAAGATATAAAATAGATCCCAAAATATTCCCCCATGCCCTTTTGTAGTCAGTTCCTCTAGGTTGCCCCTGGCAACCACTGATCTGTTTTTTGTTCTTGGAGTTTTGCCTTTGCAAGAGTGTCATATAAATTGAGTAAGTATTACAATATGTAGACTTTTGAGTCTGACTTCCTACAACTTAGCATAATGCATTCATTTGAGATTCATCCATGTTGTATGTTCTCAATAGTTTGCTATTTTTTATTGCTAAATAGTATTCCATTGTATAAATATACCATACTTTCTTTTAACACATTTCTTCTAGATGAGGAACATTTGGGTTGTTTCTAATATTTTGAGAGTTACAAATAAAGCTGCTGTAAACATTTGTATATTCCTTCCTCTTAGATTTGACAGTTGTTTATGTGTTGTAAATACCACAAATGGAGTTTTTCCTGATGTTTTAAAGTTACATTATGATGACACTCTGTATTCGTTTATTTATTCCTATTCTCTCAAACTGATATTTATGCAGTCCTCCCCCTTTTTTTCAACTCGTTACTTTGAAAAAAATGTTATACCTGGAGAAAAGTTGGAAATGTTGTGCAAGGAATACTTGCATACTCTTTATCTGGATTTAAGAGATGTAAACATTTTTGCCAAATTTATGCTCGTATATACACACACATTCCTACCATTGCTCTCTAGTATTACTTTGGTCTCTGCAGTGAATGTGAACAGACCTCCAAGGAGCCCTGCTTCATTTTAGTGGGGAATGGTACTTAGGAACCAAGCCAGGTATGCTTGTTGTTATGTGGTAGTCTCTTAGAAAGTAGAAGGAATGTAGAATCAACATTTAATTTGATTTAATATTATTAGGAATAATTTGATTAAGGAAGGCAAGGATCATCAGTGGATGCTTAAAACTGTTTAGTGAAATGTTTTGGAGAACAGTATATTTACAAGGTCTCAAAGTTTCATGCTCTAGATTAGTTATTAATGACAAAAGAGAAAATGTGCTTTTAAAATGGAGATTTTTTTTGGTCACCACCATAATAAACAAGATTAAACTTTACATTGGCAGTGTCGCAGAGAGTCTGACATTATGTGCATCCTGAGGTGATGCAATAGGAAGAACACGTATCACCTGTAGTTTTCATGCTGGAAATGTTTGATTTGAATTTAATCATGAGGAAATACTCCTGGGACATCCTGCTGGAGAGCTGGCCTGGACTTTTTAGAGTATTCAGTGCTGTGAAGAACAAAGGGAAGCAGAAGGACTCTTCTAGATTAGATGAGACAAAAGAGACATAGCAGCCAAATGCAGTGTGTGAATCTGTGAATCCTCATTTGCTCTTGGATTGGGAGAAAATTAGTTATAAAGGACATTTTTGAGACAGCTGGGCAAATTTGAGTATGGACTGTATGTTGGATGATGATATTGAATTAATGTTGGTTTTTCTGTTCTTTTTAGGTAAGCTTGTATTTTAAGAATAGTCATTTAAATTTACAAACAAATATAGGTGAAGCTACAGAATGTGAGACTGTGGTAAGCAATGACTCTCAGAATGTGTTTTTTTGGCGGGGGGGAGGAGTAAGATTGGCTCTGAGCTAACTTCTGTTCCAGTCTTCCTCTCTTTTGTATGTGGGATGCCGCCACAGCATGTCTTGATGAATAGTGTGTAGGTCTGCGCCCAGGATCCGAACTGACAAACCCTGGGCTGCCATAGTGGAGCCTGCAAACTTAACCACTCTGCCACTGGGCTGGCCCCTCTTATAATGTTTTTATTTAAATTGATGGTGATAATGTGCTGGTGAAATGCAGTGTTATTGGATAGGCAAATTTTAATAATAGTAGCTCAGGCGTTTGTAATGTGGAAGTAAAAGCATTCTAAGGATCAAATTTCTGTTAGTGATAGTGCTCTGGGAGAGGAGGGACAGAGGAGAAAGAAGATCATCTAGGAGTACAGGTGATCTTTAAGATTTGACATATCTATAGAGAAAAACAGGGTAAGATGTTACTAAAAATAAAACGAAGAAAGTAGTAGGCATAAGCAACAGAAATACTGTCCATAGAACTTTCAAAATGCTATGATGGGGTGTAGAAGGAGGAGTAAAAAGAAACTTAATCCAGGGGCCCACCTGGTGGTGCAATGGTTAAGTGTGCATGTTCCACTTGGGGGGCCGGGGTTTGCTGGTTTGGATCCTAGGTGCGGACTGGCACTGCTTGGCAAGCCATGCTGTGGCAGGTGTCCCACATATAAACTAGAGGAAGATGGGCACGGATATTAGCTCAGGGCCAGTCTTACTCAGCAAAAAGAGGAGGATTGGCAGCAGTTAGCTCAGGGCTAATCTTCCTCAAAAAAAAAGAAACTTAATCCAATAAAAGTGAGGGAGAGAAAACGAGTAAACAAGAAAAATACTATATTTTTATCTATTATATAATATGGAAGAAATAAAACAAGTATATATTATCACAGTAAATGAGAATTCATCTGTAGGCTTTTGACAAGAAACATCCCCCCAAAATGACAAAGATTAGAAATAAGTAGAAAGAAAATATTTCCGGTAATCATAAAGAAAAAGAAAGTAGAACTGAGTGTAAATTTGAGATCAGTTTCTCCCTGACTCAGAGCCTTCCAAAGACTTCCCACTGCGTTTAAAGTAAAATTCAGGGTCTTCACCATGCCCTCATAAGACCCGCTGCTCTAGCTCTAGACTGACTACTCAGCTAACAGCTGTCCCACTACTGCACCCACACTGGTTTATTTGCCAGTTGCTGCAAACATACTTCTCCCTCACTTTATTAAAATTTCTGCTCAATCTCACCTCTTCAGAGAGACTTTCTCTGATCACTCTATGTAAGATGATACCTATATCACTCTAGCCCTTTCTCTGCTTAATTTTTTTTAACCTGCTTGTTGATTCCTTATATAATCCTGAATATTTATATATTTGTTTATTGTCTCCTTCCCTTCTTGTAGTGTAAATTCCATAAGCACTTGGACTTAAATCTTTTTTTTTTACAGCTATATTCCTTCCATCTACAACAGTACTAAGACCCTCAGTAAATATTTTCGAGTGGACGAATGTATATCAAGTAAAACGTTGTTCAAAAACAAAAGCCTGAATGATACAAAGATAGATATTTTTTAGGGACTAAGAATCCATAAAGAAGATATGACAGTTGTAAACTTTTATATATCAAATAGTTATAAAAATACACGGTGAATTTATTAAAATACAGTTTTGTGATGGATTTTAATATACTTTTAGATTTTGACTGTTCAAATATATATAAAAGAGCAAAGCTGTACAGGATTTGCGCAATATAATTTATAAGCTTAATTTGTTAGATATACATACAGACACAACAGTCAGTCTTCTTTATTCGAGGATTCGGTAATTGCAAATTTGCCTACTTGATAAAATTCATTTGTAGCCTCAAAATCAGTACTTGAATTGCTTTCCCAGTCATTCAAAGGCCTGTGCATATGTAAAGTGGTGAAAAATTTGAGTCACCTGGGGCTGAACAAAACAATACTGTGCCTGCGTGTTTCAGCTCTCATACTGTAAACCAGTGTTCTTTTTGCAGTTTACTTAGTGCCACATTTTTATACTTTTTATTGGTAGTTTCACTGTGTAAAATGGACTCCAAGGATAATAGTGCTGAAGTGCTGTCTAGTGTTCTACGCACAAGAAGGCTGTGATGTGTCTTAGGGAGAAAATACATGTGCTTTGGTCAGGAATGAGTTACAGTGCTATTGGCCATGAATTCCATCTGAATGAATAGACAATATATACTACATAAGATGTCTTTAAACAGAAACACACTTTTATATAAAACAAGGTTACCTGTTGATTGGTTGGGATGAAAATGAGACAAGAAGCTTTCAGGAACGTAACCCTGTACATAGTTCCCTTAGCAGCAGTGATTCACTATTTGCTAATTCAGTGTTCACAATTGATAACAAAAATTGACTGGAGAGAGAAAGAACTTATATTCCATTATATGCCACTTCTTTTCTCTTACCCCAAGCTTGCTTCACCTGTTTATTTTACTTGCCTGAGATCCCTGTGGCATGAGTTTGTGGCTGTATTCTAGGATTGCAGAGAGAAGGTAGAGGTAAATTTTATAAATTGTACTGATGTAAAGTTAAATGTATAGCTGTCATGTTTGGAGAGGGAGCTAAAAACTGTAAAGATCTATTTTCTTATTTACATAGGAGTCACATAGAGTTTAAAGAATAAAAAAATTTAAAGTTAAAATAACTTTGAAGAATGAAAAATAAGAATATAAATATTTCAGGAAGAAGGGGAAGCTGTGATGCCAGTGAACTAAATTCTTAATCTTTCACGGTAGGGTCAAAAAGGAATGTTTTGAAATATAGCACATAAGTGGAATACTTTGCACCTGTTTGAAAGAAAGGAAATAGCAAAGGAAAAAAGGAATGAAAAAGCTATCTATGTGTTTATTTGGAAATTTCTCCAAGATATATTAACAGAAAAGAAAGCAATGCAGGACAGTCTGCGTAATGTTATCTTTTGAGTAGGAAGAGAGGAACCAGAGAATGTGTATTTAGTTTGCTAGGGTAAACATTTAGCCTCTAGAAAGGTTCTGAGAAACAAACTGAAGCAGCCTGTTGATATTGCCTATTCAAAACTTAAATTAGAAACAGTTTTTTAAAAAGTGGTTCCCTCTGAATAGTGAGACTTCTGTGGGAGCAAGAAATTTATATTTCTGTAATGAATTTTTTTCCATGTGCCTGTGTTGCTTTTATTTTTTAAAAAATACCCCATGGGTATTTGCAAAAAAAAAATCTGTTTTCTGTTTTGAAGGCTTCAAAAGTCTGTGAGTGTGTTTTGCATGTGCACATACTATATATACCTGAGTGTATAAATGGTTATGTACTAGATTTTGTCAAGCTTTTTTCTCCCCTCTCTGTGCTTTCCCCCAATTAATTTGTAACTTTTATAATCTTTTTGTATTGAGACATAATTCACATACTATAAAATCGACACTTAAAGTATACGTTTCAGTGGTTTTTAGTACTGTTGTCCCTCAGTATCCTTGGGGGATTGGTTCCAGGATCCCTTGCAGATACCAAAATTCATGAATGTTCAAGTCCCTTATCTAAAATGGTGTAGTATTTGCATGTAACATTCGCACATTCTTCCACATACTTTAAATCATCTGTTGATTACGTATAATACCTAATACAATGTAAATGCGATGTAACTCGTTGTTATACTGTATTGTTTAGGGAATAATGACAAGAAAAAAAAAGTACAGACGCAACCAGTGTAGGCTTTTCGATTCAAAATTGGTGAATCCGTGGATGCAGAACCCGTGGATATGGAGGGCCAACTGTATATCGCAGAGTTGTGCAGCCATCACTGCTGTCTAATTCTGGAATAGTTTTATTACCCCAAAAAGAAAGTCCATAAACATCAGCAGCGACTCTCCCATTCTCCTGCTCTCCTACACCACTGTCCACCTCCTGGCATCCAGTAGTCTACTTGCTCTCTCTATGGATTTGATTATTCTGAACAATTCATACTTTCACCTTGTGTAATGTTTTCATAGTTCATGAATGTTGTAGTATATATTAGTACTTCATTCCTTTTTATGACTGAATATTCCATTGTATTGATGTATCACATTTTGTTTATCTGTTCATCAGTTGATGGACATTTTGGTCATTTCCATTTTTTGACATGAATAATGCTGCTGTGAACACTCTGGTACAAGTTTTTGTGTAGACATATGTTTTCAGTTCTCTTGGGTACCAAGGAATGGAATTAAGTCACTGTGATGTTGACACAGGAAAGAAAAATAGACCAATATAAGAGAATAGAGTCCAGCAACAGATGCATTCATATACAGTAACTTAATATATGACAAAGGTGACACTGCAGTGCAGTGGGCAAAGGGTGTTCTTTTATAATAGATGATGCTGGATCAATTGGACATCCATATGAGAAAAAAAATGACTCTTGACCCTCAACTCTTGTGACTTGTAGATCTAAATATGAAAGATAAAGCAATTAGGATTTAATAAGAATAATGACAGATTTCATAAATGGGGTCACAAAAGGCACTAACCATAAAGAAAAACATTTCATAAGTGTCACTGTGTTCCAGCAACACCAATATATGAGTGAAAAGGCAAGTCATGGAGGATTCATACTCAGCATATGCTAAGAGTTCTTACTATCAAGAAAGAAAAGACACACAATTCATGGTCAGAGTTTCAAATGCCAACTCGTTCTACCAGGCCTATAATGAAAATTAGTAGAACCATATCCTCTTCTTCCAGCCCTACGTTCTTTCTTCACAGAGGCAGTCCTCATCTTGTAGCTGTATATTTTATATGTTTTGTTTTATTTATGTCGGTATTTCAAAATAAGTTTATTATACATCTTTGTCTTTTTCAGTTTTAGGTATTTATTAACTTTGACTTATGGAATATGAGGAGTTGACTCTTTTAAATGATTTACTTTTCTACCGCTATGGAAATACTGAAACTTCCCTGACCCCATCCTAATTTAGATATATTTCACTTTTTGGTTAGATCATTATTTCATTGTTTATATTATAAGTATATAAATTTTATTTACATCTGTGAGATACTATGGTTATGTTTCTTCTTTTGTACAACTCATTGTTTTCTCTAGAGTTAATAGTTGATTTATTGCTTTAGTTTTTTTCATATTCAGTGTAAGCATCCACATGCCCTCCAGCAGAGGTGTGTCAATCTTTTACTATTTTCAAATAAAAATTATTTATTCATTTTTCTCCTTATTTTTCGTTAGATATCTCCTCTGAAATTTTTCATTCTTCTCTTCGTATCTAGGCTAGTTGATTCTATTTCTGCTGGATGCCAGTCATCCTGGAATCTTTCTTCTTGGTCATCATGGGAATTCGTTTTGTGTCTGTCCTATGTTTGAGCTCTTGTTTCCTGTGTGCTGGATCTTCTTCCTTCTTGGTCTGTTTCTTTGTTTTGGTGAAGCAGATTCTCTAGTCTGTTCCTGGGGAAAGATACCTGGGTAGTCAAGTATTTGGGACCTTGTATATTGTCCTTCGACTTGGTTGTTAGTTTGTCTGGGTGTAGAATTCTAGGTTGGAAATCATTTTATCAGAATTTTGAAGGCATTGTTCCATTGACTTCTAGCTTCCAGTGTTACTGCTGAGCAGTCCAGTGTCATTCTGATTCCTGATCCTTTGTAAGTTATCTGTTTCTTCTGCTCTGGAAGCTTTTAGGATCTTCACTTTAATCCCTGGCATTTAAAATTTTCATTTTAATGTACGTTGGTGTGAGTCTTCCTTGAACCAGTGTGTTTGGCTCAAAAATGTGTCCTTATACTCCAGAAACTCATGCTTTTGAGTTCTGGAAAAGTTTCTTGAATTATTTCTTTGATAATTTCAGCTCCTTGATTGTCTTTTTCTTTTTCCTTTTCTTTTTCTTTTTTCCAGAACTCTCGTTATTTGGACCAAGACCTCTTGGACTGATTCTCTAGTTTTCTTTTTTCTTTAAATTTTTTTCGTCTCTTTCTGGGAAGATTTCTTCAGCTTTATCTTTGAGTCCATCTGGTTTTCTTCTTTTCATTTCGTCTATCATATTTTTAATTTCTAGGAGCTTTTTCTTTTCTTGTGATGAGAACTTTTAAAATTTACTGTCAGCAACTTTCAGATATGCAATACAGTATTGTTAACTATAGTCACCATGCTGTACATTGTCCCCATAACTTATTTATTTTTTAACTGGAAGTTTGTGCCTTGTGATTCCTTTTACCCGTTTTGCCCACCCCCAACCCCTGCCTCTGGCAGCCACCAATCTGTTCTCTGTATCTGTGAGCTCAGTTTTGCTTTGGTTTTTTTTTAGATTTCTCATGTAAGTGAATTCTTACAGTATTTGTCTTTCTCTGTCTGACTTATTTCACTTAGTCTAATGACCTCAGGGCCCATCCATGTTGTCACAAATGGCAAGATTTCCTTCTTTTTTGTGGCTGAATACTAGTCCTATGTATATGTGTGTTTGTGTGTGTATATATATACATATTATATTTTCTTTATCCAGTTGTCCATTAATGGACTCTTAGGTTGCTTCAGTATCTTCACTATTGTAAATAATGCTGCAGTGAACATGAAGGCGCATATATCTTTTTGAGTTAGTGTTTTCGTTTTCATTGGATAAATAGCCAGAAGTGGAATTGCTCAATCATGTGGTAGTTGTATTTTTAATTTTTTGAGGAACCTCCATACTGTTTTCCATTGTGGTTATACCAATTTACAGTCCCACCACCAGTGCGCAGGGGTTCCCTTTTCTCCACATCCTCGCCAACACTTGTTACTTCTTGTCTTTTTGATAATAGCTGTTCTAACAGGTGTGAGGTGATATCTCTTTGTGGTGAAATTTTTTTCTTTATTTTTGGGTTTCAGCAGTTTGACTATGATGTACCTAGGTATGCTTTTCTTTGTACTTATCCTGCTTGGGGGAATCAGTGAGCTGCTTCAATCTGTAAATTTATCTTTCACCAAGTTTTGGAATTTTCTCTCTTATTTCTTCAAATTTTTTTCTGCTCCTTTTTCTCTCCTTCTATGACTCCAGATACATGTATGTTAGACTCTTAATAGTGTCCAACAGACAACTAGTTTTCAATATTTTTTCTCTTTATTCTTTAGTTTGAATAATTTCTTTTGCTATATCTTCAGTACTTTCTCCATGCTGCTGTTAAGCCCATTTGGTGGATTTTTTATTTTAGAGAGTGAATTTTTCAGTTTTGGGATTTCCATTTGGCTCTTTTTTGTTTTTCTGTTTCTCTGCTGAGATTTGCAGTTTGTTCATTTATTACAAGTGTATTTTCCTTTGTCCTCTTGAGCATATGTACAGTAGCTGCTTTAAGGTCTTTTTCTACTAATTTCAATATCAGGGCTACCTTGTGGTTGGTCTCTATTGACTGTCTTTTCTCTTGAGTATGGGTCACATTTTCTTATTCTTTCATATGTTTAGAAATTTTGTATTATATCCTGCATGCTGTGAATGACACATTTTAGTGAATCTGGGATTTGGCATATTCTTTTGGAGACTGTTGATTTTTTGCTTATTATTTGTATTAGCAAGCAGTTAACTTGGCTGGACTAAAATCTAAGCTCTGTCTCCTCAAAGGGGACGGCAGCCGACGTCTCTGTTCGGTTGTTTTAGCCTTATCTGGAGTGCTGAGAGTCTGTTCCACTCTTGCATAGATCAGTAACCAGCCAGAGACATGGGTAGAGTTAATATGCAGAATTTGAAACTCTCTCTTTGTGGTTCTTTATTTTCCAGCATATGCCGTCTCACTTTTCAGTTGCTGTGGTAGCTCCAAACTCTGGGGTTTTTTTTTTTTTTCAAACCCTGGTTTTTCAAGCCAGTAATACTGCATGTTTTGATCCAGGTTTCAGCTGCTCTGTGCAGCTCAGACTAGGGGCCTTCCCTGAGGCAAAAGCTGTAAAAACAGGAAACCCACCCAGTTCTATTCCCTTCTTCCAAATGTTGTCTCCTGTCCAGATTCTGCCTACTTTCAGTTGCTCAAGAGCCTTTAGGGGGTGGTTTTTTATATTTTTTTCCAGAATTTATAGTTATCTCTGGGAATGTTGGTCTGCTAAGAGGTATTCTGTTATTACTTGTAGCAGAATCTATAGTTTTTTACTGTTCATTTTAAAAAGGTAAAAATATCTCATGAATTTATATTATTATTTCCAATTCAAATCAGAACAGTTAGGTTTTTATTTACATCTGTATCTTCTTCTATACCAAGAATTGTGGTTCTTAAGGGCATAAAGCAAATGATAGAATTAGAATGTCACACAATTATTTATTCTTTCTGTATATCACACACAGAGCAGTTTAAAATAACAATACTTGTACACTGGTACTATCACAATGACCAAAATGATTACTGGAAACAGTCAAAAATTTTTTTTCCTTGTGTTTTCCATAAATTTCTATTCCCTAGTTTTTAAAACGTTGTATTTTTAACAACTTTGTGCATTTAGCCATAAAATTTTATGCTTTCTTCCTTGTACTTCTCATTTAGTCTTTATCAACAAGTAAATAATATTATTGCTTGCCGTCAGTTCTTAGGTTGAAACTCTATTCATTTTGGTTGTTTAAAGCCTGTAGATTCTTTGGAAGGTCTCAAGGGAGCAATATTTCCTGATTTCTAGCACTTTAATAACAGTTTATCTGTGCCTTATTTGTTAAAAATCAGTTTTGCTGAATATAAAACACTTTATTCACATTTTCTTTCCATGAATATCTTAAATATGTTAGTTGATTTTCTTCTGGGATAAAGTGTTACCTTCGAAAAATTTGATGTTGGCCTTCTGGGTTGGTATTCTCAGGTGTACTTTGTGCTCTTTCAGTCAGTTTCAATTTAAAATAAAAAATTTTCAAGAACGTTTTCTTGAATTACAGTTTTTACTATTTGATAGTGCTCTTTAAAGATGTCTATTATCTGAATGGTGGATCTTTGTTACTTCATTAGTTGCTTTCTCTCAAATCCTTTTTCTGTCTTCATTTCTTTTGATTTCAATATGTTCTTCCTTTTTATCTTCTAGTTCTCTGAGAGCATTATCTGTTGTATGTGTTTTCTCTTGGGTTCATTCAGGCTTAATCTTCATTTCTGAAACTATTATTTTTTTCAATTTCTTATGCTTGCCTGAGTTCTGTTTCATTATTTATGAGTTTTCTGAAATCTGATTTATGTTATTCTTTTATGTCTTGGTATTTTTGTAACGTCTTTTAGCTCATTTTGAAATTTGTTGTTAGTGCCGTCAAGTTAATTCTGACTCAGAGGGACCCTCTGTACCGCAGAGCAGAACCCTTCCCAGTCTTTTTGCACCATCCTCACCTTTTGGTGCTATATCAGACAATGGTTTGTGCTTTTCGTAGGATTTTTATGGCCAGTTTTTTCGGGAGTGAGTGACCAGATCCTTCTTCCTAGTCTGTCTTAGTCTGGAAACTCCACTGAAACCTGTCCACCATGGATCACCCTGTTGTGTTTGAAATACAGGTGGCATAGCTTTCAGCATCACAGTAACTCAGTTGCCAGTGTGACAACTGACAGACGGCGCGTTTTGAAATAGTAGGTTACAATTATCATCTATTCTGTGGATATGTGTTCCTGGTATGTTTTTATTAACAGGATATTATTCTGTATCTTCTTTTTATTTTCTTCTTATAATAACTTCATGGGATTAACCTATGTCATCTTCTGTTGCTTACTTTTTTGGGTTTAGGATGGCTTTTCTTACAGAGCTCACTCTGCTGTTGTTTTTGGGCAGTCTTCAAAAGTGTGGCATTTGCTTTCTGAAATTTCTAGGCTTTACTCCCTTCCCAACTTCTATCTGGATATTCTCTTTTCTTTATATTCATTGTACCTATTGTAATCAATTTTTATTTCATTCCCAGTAGTTTATCCTCATTTGTGACTCCCTTAGTGAAGGATCGGTTTCAAGAGTTCACAGCGGCTAGATTGCTCCAACTTCTTCCGACTTCACCTTGGATCCCTTGTACTTAGTCACTATTGGAAGAAGCAGAAACCCTTCCAATTACAGCTTCTACTTAAATTGACCTTCTGGTCAGTTTGCTGTTGCTGTTTTGGAAGTCTCTGTTCTCAGATCTGTCAGACATTCTGTTTCCTTCTGCTTCCTCTCCTACCATGCAGGTCCTATGGTTGTTGGTGATTTGTCTCCACCTGCTGTTTTGGGGGAATTTGTGGAGATCCTTGTCACCCAGTTTTATGTGAGATTTTAGGGTTGCTCAGAAATGTTGCCACTGCCTGAATTCTTCCTAAATCTTTCTAATTTACACTCTTTTTTTTTTTTCAAGATTTTATTTTTCCTTTTACTTCCCAAAGCCCCCTAGTACATAGTTGTATATTTTTAGTTGTGAGTCCTTCTAGTTGTGGCATGGGGGATGCCACCTCAGCATGACTTGATGAGCCGTGCCGTGTCCGCGCCCAGGATCTGAACCAGTGAAACCCTGGGCTGCTGAAGTGGAGTGCTCAAACTTAACCACTTGGCCGGGGGGCCGGCCCCTAATTTATCACTTCTTAACTGTTGTTTATGGTGTTCTTTGTTTTCAGTTTAATAATTTCACCCTAATTAGATTATAACTTCCTCCAGATAGTGCTTGAATCTTAATCAGTTGGAGTGCTATTTTGTGTTGAAAACAGCCATTACAGAGTCCAGAATAGTACTGGACATGTATGCAATGACTCAGAGTAATCAGTTTGGAAATTACTCTAAGGGTAATTATAGGCCAATTTGCAACCTTTTAATAGTAGGATTAGCAGCTACTCTTAGAAATTGAAGGGAAACAGGGATATCAGCTGGCCTGCCGATACATGAAGTTCGTTCATGCATCATCTTTGGCTTATATGCCATAGTCTGTCATCCTTTGGTCTAAACATTCCTGGAAGACATTGATATAATGTACTAATGGTCCAAAAAGTCCACAAAATAATAAGCATCATAGAAACATATTGGAAACATAGCAAATGTCATCCTACAGAATGATAGCTCATTTCTGTCACAGTTCAAAAATACTGTAGCAGAAATGTAGAAACTCTTGAGTGAAGCAATTAAAGCGGTCAGGATAGTAAATGATTTTCTTAAAAGACTAAGCCAAAACAAACAGAAAACCAGGAGTTGTCCAGTTTGTTAATATGAAGAGAGGCAAAGGGTATGGATGAGATATGATGGAATTTGATAAGATTGTGAAGGAAATTAAGGAGCACAAATAATACTTTTGGCTAAAGGAAGCACTAGTTTTTATACATTGGGTAGTAATTTTAAAGATTTTTTTATTCTAACAAAAGCCCAATTCCTTTGCTCCTGAATTTGGTGTTCTAAAAAATCAGCTAATACAAGTCAGTTCCTGAAACACAGCAGAACTTTCTTGACTTGATAAAACTTTCCAAGATATTTATAGTTTTAAGAAGTTGATGTTTCTTACTTTTACTTCATTTGACTTTCTTGCTTAAAGGAATCATACTTTATTTTCATTTATGAAGACAGATTATTTACTTTGTAATATGTTTCACTTAAAATTACTCCTAATTTTTATCTTTTTACTAATCTTTAACAGGCCTCAACAAATAATGAAAGCTCTAATCACAGTTTTGGAAGCTTGGGATCTTTAAGTGACAAAGAGTCAGAGGTAAGTAACTTCATTTAAAATATGGTGCTATTAAAGTTAAAAGCTGGAATCATCTTTTTTTTTTTTTAAAGTAGGTTTTTTCCCCATCAATCCTTGTGCTAAAGGTTAATGCTTTTTGCGTTTCTTGTAGGAGCATTTTATTCTGCCTTCTGAAGCATGGCATTCAGACTGAAGACTGTATTTGGCATTAGAAAGAAAATATAGTTTCTTTGGTTCTGTAGCTGAACTTGTGTGTTAGTGGTATAGATGTTCTTAATGGAAGACAGTTACAGCCGTTCGTAATTCTAAGAGATGAAAGTGGTTTTCAAAATCCGTTGTTTCACAGTTTTCTATTATTTCTTGTTCTATGCTTCCCTCTTAGTCTGATCCTGAGTAAGGGTTTGTTTACTTTCTGAGATAAACACTTTTTTCTCCTTTTGAAATTTTTTGTGGAATTTCATGCTGCTGTTTTTTACTTTTCATATTTAAAAATATCTGAAAAATACCCTCCCCTCCCACCCACTTACTTGACTCCACTAGGAAAGTACATGGGATTGTATAAGTAGACATTTGGATCCACAGTATAGTTCACATTGAGCATGATATAACTGATGACATCTTTTTAAAATGTGTACACAGGAACTTCTTTGGGGCTTAGCAGTTCACTTGATGCTACAACTTCACCTTTTGTGGATACAGCCTGTAATATTTCCTTTTCTCAGATAACAGAGTTCTGTCACCTGCTTTTCAACATTTGTATTGTGTGTGTGTGTGTGTTTTCCCTGTCATTGTTAACTTACTTCTACTTGATCCATTTTAACTTTTTTTCTGCTTGGGTTAGTGTAGATATATCACCTTGATAATACCAATAGGTCGTTAGCACTCAGTAACTCTTAGCCATTTGATTTTGGTGTTCAGTGGAAAGGGAATGTCAAAGGTGGCATCTTGTTAAGCCCTGTGTTATTCCTAGAAAGCATCTAGGAATCTCTAGACAGACAGTTTTGTGTAGTTCTATGTAGGCACCCTGACACTCCAAAGGAGTGTGGAATAGGGCTCCTCACTCATCAGGCTTTCCCTTCCGCAGAGACAACTGGCAGGCAGCTGAAAGGACTGTGCAAGTGACGGGACTTTATCTGCAGTAGGTTCCCTTGAGGTAAGCAGTAGGCCCTGTAGCACCAGATTATTGCAGTTTAGTTTTTGCAAATTAACACACTTATACTAAGTTCTTAAAAATTGTAGGTTTAGATCTAGTCAAAGTAGAGTTTTCAAAAACTATATCAAGAATGTTTTAAATAATTTTAGATATTTCCCTTTTCTGTTCACCAAATCTGGTGTTTTTGATAGTTTTTTTCTTTTTTTTTAAGATTGGCCCTGAGCTAACATCTGTTGCCAATCTTCCTCTTTTTTTTTTTTTTCCACCCCAAAGCCCCGTACATAGTGGCATATCCTAGTTGTAGATCATTCTAGTTCTTCTATGTGGGATACTGCCACAGCATGGCTTGATGAGTGCTGTGTACGTCCACACCCAGCATCCGAACTGGTGAATGCCGGGCCGCCAAAGTGGAATGTGTGAACTTAACCACTCGGCCATGGGGCTGGCCTCGTTGATAAGTTTTTTTAATAGCAAAACATAGTAAATGTTAGATCACCTATAACAGTTTTGTATTTCTATGTTCTTTATAGGTAGCCATATCCCCAGTATAAGTTATAGATTCAGTATTTGAATTCTTTTCAAAGACTTGGTCTGTAAAAAAATACCACTTCCCTTTAAAGAATTCCAAGGATCACTTTTGGCTATGTTTTTAGTTTAAAATGTTGGGCTTTTTTCTTTAAAGACCATAGTGACATTCGTAGTGAAATACGATTTGGTTAACTATTGGATACACTTAGCTTTATTTGTATAGAAATTTTGACATTTGGGGCAGCATTAGAAAAAGAGTACTTTGGCCTTTGCTGTTCTGTGTTCTATATGTGGAATTTTTGCAAAGTAATGGTTACGTCAGGTCTCTTGATATTTTGGAAATGACTACAGGTTATCCATTTTCCTTTAGATTTGAAGAAACAATTCTTTTTTGTTGTTGCTTTCTCTTTCCATGTAAGAAGCTACTTATCAGAAAAATGATTCCCAGGTTTTGTTTCTATACTAGATACCTTAATTAATGAATTCCTTTGTGGCGAATTTCATACGCTTCAAAATACAGATATTCATAGGTCATTAAGTAAAGTTGTTGAGAGTAAACAATTGCAGGATAGTAGTACTTTTTTTCCAGTACACCTAGTAGCAAAGTTTATGTAGTGTTCCATTGTCTTCTGATGTCTTTTTATTCTTTTGGTAATCCATCCCCTGATCCATTATGTTTTTTAAATATTAGTTATTCTAATTGTGAACAAATAGTACTAAGAGGTTTATTAAAAAAAGAAATAGCATTTCTCTACCAGCCACTCATACCTCATCCCACTCTATTCTTTTAGCTTTTCTTCCTGGTATTTATTTCCACATTTTAATATAAATAACATGCATATCTTGCTATTTTGGTTCATCAGTTGGTCATTGTCTGTTGACTCCCTTTTGGTATGTATGAAGATTTTAGCTTACCAGTGTCCCCTTTCCCTAGTTTCTATCCTCCTACCCAGTACTCTTTTCAGACACTCAGAAATCTCCTGTTTTCTTCTATCCTTTTACTGTTAAAACTGAAAAGCAGCTGATATTCACTGTTAGGTTGGTTGAATCTACTTCACCTGAACTTTTTGTTTTCAGTTTATATATGAATTATTTCATATATGAATTTCTCTTTCATTTCTGAATGTACAATTGTAGAACAAAAAGGTTTTTCCTTTTGTTAATGAAATCGCCTAGTACGTAGGAAGGTATTGGTCTTGTTTTGCTGTATTTTACATCACTCTAGATCTATCCAACTTGCTCCAAAAATTCACTGTATTTTCAGTAAGCATTTATTACATATTATTTATATTCTGGCTTCTGTGCCCAGGCACAGAGAATATAAAGATGAATAGGATACAGTCTCTGTGTTCACATGAGGTCAGTGTCTAGTTAGACAGACAGACTGCTTCATAAACAGTGTGGGCTATGCTATTCATAGATGTAAGCACAAGGTACTCTGAGAGCAAAAAGTAAGAAACCCCTAATGGCATCTGCCTGCAGGGGAGAAGAGGAGAGGGAGTTGAAGAGAGATCTTCCTTCAAAGAAGAGATGATAGTTGAGTTATTAGGAAATTCTATGAATTCATCCCAGTGGACAAGGACAAAAAGTACAGTCGTCTGTCACTTGACAGGGATATGTTCTGAGAATGTGTCATTAGGCAATTTTATTGTTGTGTGCACATCATAGAGTAACTGAAGGTGAACAAAATTTGCTACCCCCAAAATGTGTCTCTTTAACATGAGGATTAGTTTAGGTTGATTATTTTTAAGAAACAAAAGACTCAGGAAGTTTTTCTTGTTACCTCCCCCTTAACTGCCTGAAAGGATTCTGAAAAAAAAAAAAAACCTGTCTCAGGAAGTGAACTGTCACCATCACATAATATGAACTAGGTGGTAGACAAGGAGGAACCTAGAAAAGCCTGTTGGGCTCCCCTCTTTGTTCTGTTTCTGTGTGGCCAAACACTTGTTTTCCAAACACTTGCTCCTTTTCACCTACCTGTGAATTGCCTTCTTTTCCTTTGGTGTCCCTGACTATCCCTACCCCCCACATCTTCTTTTGTCTTTAGCTGAGGATGGTATTTAAAGTGAGGGCTTCGGCCATTTTGGCAAGTTACTTGGTTTTCCTGGGTTTCTCCCATGGATACACGTTATTAAACTTTTGTTTGTTTTTCTTCTGTTAATTTGTCTCACATCAGTTTAATTCTTAGACCTGCCAGAAGAACCTAGAAGGGTAGAGGAAAATTTCTTCCTCCCCTGCAGTACTTACACAAATCTAGATGGTATAGCCTGCTACACACCTAGGCTGTGTGGGATTAATGTTATGGCACCTCTATCATATGTGTGGTCCATGGATGACTGCAATGTCATTATGCTGTGCATGACTGTATGAGAAGAAGGCAGGCAGAGGGACTAGGATATGCTTTTGCTTTTGCAGGGAAGCATGACAAGTAGTTTTGCTGAAGACATAGGGCAGTGATTCTTAACCCCCACTACACTTGAGATCACCTGAGGGGCTTCAAAAAGATACCGAGCTGCCTAGGTGATTCACTTGGTTTGCAAACTTCTAATATAGGGAGGATATACAAGAATGGTGAAAGATAGGCAGGGGTCAGGGTTTGAAAGTTCTTGTATTTCATAGTAAGGGATTTGGACTTTTATCTAGGTAATGGAGAGCTGTTGAAGCAGGGGAAACAAAACACAAAGTTGCGATGAAGAAGCCTCTCTAGGTGGCAATATAGAGGATAGGATTGGAGGGAGGTGACACCTAGGTTGGGAAGATCATTTAGTTAAGGAATACTGCTGCCTTTACAAAATCCAAACCTCCAAAGTTTAATATTAGGAGGAAAAACTTGAAGTGTGTGAGATTCAAATTATAGTTTCCTTTTAGGTTCTGCCTTCTCCTTCAGATTCTCTAATTTTGGTTATTGATACTATCACCACCCAGGCCCTGCTTCTCAAACTTTAATGTGCGAGTGAGTTATCAAGTGTTCTTCTATCTATAGGTCTGGCATGGGAGGTTTTGCATTTCTAGTAAGGTCTCAGATTCCACTAGATTTTAAAAGTAGAATCAGTAGGGTTTGATGATTGGATGAGGGTAAAGAAGGAAAGAGAGGAGCCTAGGATTATTTAAAGGTATCTAGGTTTGGGTGAATGATAGGGCCTTTGACTGAGATAGACGACAATGAAGGAAGATGAATAGATTTGGCATAGAAGGTAATGAGTAAAATTCTGGACAACACTGAGTTTGAATACCTGTGATATGACCAAGTGAAGATGCTACTCCATTTAGGCAGTAGGAACTATCTGGAGCTCAGGGAAGAGGTCAGACTAGAGTTGAAGACTTAGGAGTTTTGGGCATAGATGTTAAAGGCTTGGGTGGTCTGAAGATTCCTGAGGGTCCCTGAGACTCTCTCAGGGAGTCCACAAGGTCAAAACTATTTTTATAACAATGGTAAGATATTATTTGCCTTTTTTACAATAATGCTAAGACATAATTGGCTTTTTAACTTTCGTTTTCTCATGAATTTACAGTAAAAATTTCCAGAGGCTATATGACATGTGATAACATCACTCTGACGATTTATGGATTGTGTACTTGTGTATTCTAGTGTTTTAAAATCTTTTTAGTTGTAAATTCTAAAATGGTAAATATCAGTACTTGTAACCCACATAAATAAAAGCTCTTTTGGGTCCTCAGTAGTTTTTAAGAGTTTGTAGAGGGGTCCTGAGACCCAAAAGTTTTAAAAATTGCTTTTGTAAATGTACTCATCCTGATAGAGTGTGTAATGCTAGGAAATGTTAGCAGACTAGATGGCTGTGCTGGAGAAAGAGCGGTAGCCTGGTAAGGAAGTGGATGGAGAGAAGGAAGAAAGAGAGGAAGTGAAGGAAGAGAATAATGAGTAGAATTAAATGTCATGGAAGTCAATTAAGATAATGACTATAAAAAGTGACTAAGAATTTGTCACTTAGGCTTAGTTTTAGTAGACTGTTGGGAGCAAGATGCCAGATTATAGTCAATTAATGAGCACTTGGAAAGTGAGGAAATAGTGACAGCAAATACTGACTACTCTTGGCAGACTCTTGCCTGTGAAAGAAAGGAGACGGTATCTAGAGACTTTTAACAGGCTTGATGTATTATGTGCTAGGGAAAGGGTCATAGCAGAGCTGTGATGGGACAGGGACAGTGCTGAAGAGAGAAGGGGAGAGAGAGCCCAAACTAAACAGCTTTTCTTAGAGGCAGTGTGAATGGTGAGATCCAGACTCTGGGTGGGCAGGGTTAGTTGTGGACAGGACTGTCTAGGAACATCCTTTCCTTTGGTGGGTGAACTTCCATACCTAATAATCTTTCTTTTACTTCACAGTGAAAACAGAGGTTATCAGCCAAAGGGAAGAATCACGAGTGGGTTGTAGGTGTGAGGAGAATGATAAAAATTTTATGTGAGGGGCAAGGAAGGGAGTATATGCCGGGTGGTGGTGGGAGAGTGTCACTCATTCTTTAACTGTTTTAGAGCACCTGAAGGAGTAAGAAACGTGGTCTGTGTGCCTTTTCTGCTGGCTAAAAGTCCAGATTATTTTATGAGGATAAAAGAAGGAGCCCATATTTCTTGGTTATCAGTGTTTTCCAAGTTTTCGAACCTGCCTTGATCTACCTATTTGCCATTCTCCTTGCAGGACCCTTCACTGTTTAAACACAAAGACCATGTCTACTTCTTCTAAATTCTGTATGATTGCTGTTCCCACACTACCTTGCCCCAAGATGCTAAGATAAATTAAGTATCTTGTAGCTCATTTGGAATTTATAATGAATATTAACACCATAACCTCTCCTCTTCTCTACCTCTCCTTTTGGATGTCCTAGAATATATTTCTCTGCTTTGTTTTATTTCTTACTCAAGTTAGGATATTTGCGCCTGAATATAAATATTGAATCACATCATCTTTAGTAATGTTGGAGAAGCACCTTTAAGTCTGTGTTATACATGTGTGCTTACATATAGTATGCTACATAATAATGTTTGTAAATCAGACACACATGTCAAATTATTCTATTTTTGTCTAAATTTAATCTTTTTTTTTTTTTCAGATTTTATTTTTCCTTATTCTCCCTGAAGCCCCCCCAGTACGTTACGTATTTTTAGTTGTGGGCCCTTCTAGTTGTGGCGTGTGGGACGCCGCCTCAGCATGGCCTGATGACCGGTGCCGTGTCCCTGCCCAGGATCCGAACTGGCAAAACCCTGGGCTGCTGAAGTGGAGTGCAAAAACTTAACCCTACTCAGCCACGGGGCTGGCCCCTAAATTTAATCTCTAATATTCATTCTTTATCATCTGTATAACCTGAATCAGAGTTGGACAATTTAAAATATATTCTCTCTCTTTCTAGAACCAAAGTTTTTTCCCCCTTCCTCCTGGGTAATTATCAGTTCTTTAACCCTCTATCCACTGGCATTAATTACTGTTTATTTTTGATCCAAGTGCATTTGGAGATTTTTGAGTTGTTTAGGGTTAAGGATTTTAAGTTATAGATGTAAGAAACCTGGGACAGTTGTTGCATATAGACATTTAAACTTAGATTCACTTTCAGAATTGTAGTGATTTTAATGAAAGAAGAATGTATAGATATGGTGCCTTGATTGTCTTAATTTACGTCAAATGTTGATTAAAGAAGGTCATTTTATGAAAGAAGATCTGATTAGTTTTCTCATTTGAATTAAGTTTCTAGAAGTAGCCATGAAATTTGAATCAGATTTTTTTTCTCCTGGTGAAAGATTTGCTGTGCGCTAACGTCTGTTGCAAATCTTCCTCTCTCCCCCCACCACCCCCAAAGCCTCAGTGCATGGTTTTGCATGTCCTTGTAGTAAGTTCTTCTGTGCGAGCCACCACCACAGCATGGCAACTGATAGATAGGTGGTGTGGTTCCACGACTGGGAAACAAACCCAGGCCGCCGAAGTGGTGAGAATGCCGAACTTTAACCACTAGGCCATCAGGGCTGGCTTGAATCAGACTTTTTTTTTTTCTTGAGGAAGATTAGCCCTGAGCTAACTGCTGCCAATCCTCCTCTTTTTGCTGAGGAAGACTGGCCCTGAGCTAACACCCGTCTTCCTCTACTTTATACGTGGGATGCCTACCACAGCATGGCTTTTGCCAAGTAATGCCATGTCCGTACCTGGATCCGAACCAGTGAATCCCGGGCTGCCAAGAAGTGGAATGTGCGAACTTAACTGCTGCACCACTGGGCTGGCCCCATTGAATCAGACTTTCTTTTCTCTTGAGTTGAAGTTATGGAATCGAAGATACTTTGTTGAAGCATTAATGCTTTGTTTTGTTCTTTTTTTTAAAAGAATTTTTAAAGGGCATTTCCGTTTTTGGAGTTAGTGATATTGTCTGTAGAGTTCTTTAACAGGTTTTTTTTTTAAAATGTAAAGTCTCCTTTTTTTGAAGAAGGTATTTCAAAATTACCCATAAACATATATAAATTGATTAAATGGGTTGTCTTCTGATATTAGTAGATTGGCTGTATTAGGAGAGTGGTAAGAACATGTTCTGTTTTTACCTTGTTTTTTGTGTAGATACCTGTCTCTACCTTTTCATATTCTTTTTTGTCCTCTTAATAGTGTTTAGCTTTAATGTTTCTTCAGTGAACACTTGGATACCCTAGATTGATTGGAAGTTATGATTCTGTTTGAAAATAGAGGTAATACTGGCTGTAACTTTTCGGTTTTAGATTTTTTAAAAATTCATTAAATTTTTACTTGTCTCTATATATTTCTACTTGATAGGTTCCTGTCTTCTCCTTTACTTAGCTTCCTGCTGGTAGTATTTTCTCACTTATTTCTTACTATGTTAGGTGGGCCATACCAAAAATTTTACTAAGTATTATTATGTCAGTTGTTTTACTAAGACGTTGTATTGTATTTGTGTTTTACTAAGACAGTGTTGCTGTATACAGTATACAAAATGTACAGTAACAATGTTAACAATTAATAATAGTGTTATGTTGAAGGATAGGATTCTGTGTGTGCATACAAAATAGTGTATTTAGTAACACTAATAAAGACATTTTCTCAGTAGGGGAATAAGTTTGTTTTTTGTCTCTCCCTGATTAAGACTAATAATCAAACTTACAGGATTTAAAAGTTCCTGTGAAATACCAGGAATTATTTTGCAAATTTCCTTTTATTTAAAAAGAGAAAGCTGTATTTAATTCTACCATTATCCCTTAAAGGACATAGTGTTACAAGAACTATATTCAGCTAGAAGTTGAGTGTCTGACCCTAAAATATGTTATATGACAGAGTTCACGGCAAAGGAAGTGGGTCTATCCTGGTTGAATATATACATCCTTAGTCTCATGGAAGGAATAGTGAACTGGAAATCAAATGTGGGTCTGATACTGGCACTGTGCCTCTGTTTCCGTAAAGTTGGAGGACTGTGTGTGTCAGAATCATCTGGAAAGCTTTTTCAAAGTAAAAGTACCCAGGCTGCCTGCTTGGAAATTCTGATACACTCTGTTTAGATAATCTTTTCACTCCTTGTAAATCATGAAATCTTGAAATAATGATTCTGTAAGCCATTTATTTAGCCAGTAAACAAACAGCTGTTAAATGTTTCTCCTTATAAAAGTGCATTTAAAAAAAAAGTGCATTTAGTGTGGGTGGTTGATTGTTTCTAGAGGAAGAAAATTCTAAGCTGATTGATGAAAATAAGATTAGAAGAGAAAAATGCCAGGTCATTTTAAGAATGAAGACATACTTTAAAGTGGAACCTGATATAGTGCTTGACCATATAGGTGCTCAGTACATAACTGTTGAATGAATAAATTTAACATCACTTCAGTTGTAGCATACTTTACAGGTAGTTTTTCGTGTCAACTACAAATGATTCTTACGTATTCATCAAAACAAGTTTTCTCAACCTTAATATTATTGACATTTTGGGCCAGATAGTTCTTGAGGTGGGGGGTGGGGGTTGTCCTCTGCGATGTTGGATGTTTAGCAGCATCTCTGCCTAATACAGAGATCCGTAGTCCACACACCCCTCCCATACTGCTCCCCAGTTGTGGAAACCAAAAACGTGTCCACATACTGCCAAATATCCTTTGGGGTTGGCGGCAAATCTCCTCTGGTTGAGAACCACACCATTAATGAAGGAGAGAAAATAAAGTGTTAGCATGTTGCCTGTGGAGCTAGATTGCAACTCTGTAAGTTTCTCATCTCTAAGTATGGAAACACAAACCCAGAGAGATTAGCTAATTTGCCCACAGATAGAAGTTAGAGTCAAAATTCTACTTGCAACTGTCTCCCTTATTTCAAAGTGATGCTCTCAACTACTGTGCTGTGCGCTCTCTCTATAACCAAGAGAGTGTAGAACTTCTTAGATAAATGACCCTAGTTGCTCCTTTGAAAAAACTGGTATTCTTTTTTGGAAATATTTAGATTTAAGATGATTTATAGTAATCATCAAATTTACCTATCTAAGATAACCTGGACTAATAGCACTTCACACATGTTTTAGCTGATAAATAGTATTGCTTTTAAACTGGATTTTAAGGGCTTTCAGCTAAAGTTGACACTACTGAGAAATGTGGTTTCAGTATCTTATAGTAGAGTTTTAGAAATATTAGATATATTTTGGGGCCAGCCCCATGGCCAGTGGTTAAGTTCACATGCTCTGCTTCAGCGGCCCAGGGTTTCACTGGTTCACATCCTGGGCGCGGACCTAGCACTGCTCATCAAGCCATGCTGAAGCAGCATCCCACATAGCACAACCAGAAGGACCTGCAACCAGGATATACAACTATGTACTGGGGGGGCTTTAGGAAGAAGAATAAGGACAAAAAAAGATGGGCAACAGATGTTAGCTCAGCTGCCAATAAAATAAAAAAGAATTTTTAAAAAAGAGAAATATTGGTTGTATTTTTCTGTTAGCTGACACAGTGATTATTTTACTAATTTTCTTTAAGATTGAGTCTCATTTTGTAGAATAACCGAGTAACCATGACAACCCTTTGGACTTCTTATATCCTAATGAGTTTTCTGCTATATGTCACAATTTTGATTTTTAATTCTTATTAGAAGATTATATGAAGAATAACTTGTTAATTTTAGAGCTTCTCTAAAAGGGGAATATTCAGGAAATTCATTACTTTATGTTATATATATAGATTGCTGCTAATTCTGATGATACATCCTCATCACTTTTGGAGCTTTTTAAAAATAAGGATTCTTTTGGTCTCTCTCTAGAGATGGTTAAATTTGGAATGGGGACTCCAACATGAGCTTTAAATAAAAGCTTTGTAAGTGATTATGATGTATAATCAACATTGAGAATCAGTGCTAATAGATAAACTATAGAAGAATTTCTTTTAAAAAATAAAACAAGTCACCTTTTTCTGTTTATACATGTAGTATCGCTATTGAGAAAACAGTAACAAGGAAATACCACTTTTTCCCCCCCAGTCTCATGTAGACAAATCTTAAAATTTTGGTGGGCCTTCTCATACAGTGTTAGCATAAGTATAGCGTGCTATTGCCTTTGAAAGTGCACTTTGGCAATATCTTTAAAATTTTGAACGTGCATATCCTTGTGACACAGCATTTACACTTAAAAATGTCTATCCCAAAGAAATAATTGTATAAAGACCTAGAGATTCATGTCAAGGAAATGTCTACAGGGATATTGTACAGGGGTATGTTACCCTATCATGACTGTCACAATGGAAGAAAAGTTATGAAATCATTGTTCTAAATTTTACTATTATAAGTACACTCAGAATGATGACATTTCCAGAGTAAGTTATCTTGAAAATTTGCCTCCTCCCCACAGCAGTTGCTCTGTATGGCTGTTTCATGCTGATTGTATGATTTGAAAACTACTTCCAAGATCATATGATTAGAGGAAGAAAGTCCAACTTTATTCTAATTTTACAGTTTATACTATTTGACAAGTAAAGCCTTAAAGGGAAAGCCGAAGAAGGGGAAATGCTGAGAAATAGTTATGCTACGTAAATTATAAGAAAATGCAAACAAAATTCTGTTTCATTGACATTGAGGACTTAGTATGCTCCTTTTAAACTTATATGAATGCAAATTAAAATAGGTCCAGGTGTTAGAAGCTTAAGAAGTCAGACTATGAGGATGGCAAGTAAGGTAGTTTTTAAAAATTAAGCGTAAGATTGTTTTAGTATTATATTTCTTTTAGGTACTGATATGTTGGTGGATGTTGTATATTTGTGAAGGGAGTAAAATTCCTTCAGGCTTTTAAAAGTGTTGTGAGCGTGCACACTTTGTTACCTGTAAGATAGCACACATTTTGGTTGGGTGGTTACCCAATTTCTTCTTATTGGCTTTCTACCATCTTTGATATTATGTATTATTATATAATAAAGACAGAAAATAGGCTATACCCCAAATTGCTGATATATTGATTGGATTTACTCCAAACAGCAAGAAAACGTGCTCTTGTTTGGTAATAGGATCTCAAAATGTTGCATACATAAACTTTTTATACTAAGTATTGAAATCGGCAATATAACAGAGAATTCTTTTAGGTGTCAAAGATTCCAGCAAATATTTCCAGATAATAGTTCTGGATATTAAAGTTTTGACTCTTGGGCAGAGAAAGACTATGTGAATTTCAGGTCATGCTAGCTCAAAATTATCTTTAAATTAGGATGTACATATTTCCTGGTAGGTTTTATCTAAATACAAATTGGATACAAAGCAGCAAGGAAATTTTCACAGCAGAATTTCAGTTTTCTTATAGTGCATTATTCTAACCTAATTTTGATAGCAAAAGGTTGGAAGAAACAGTATCTTGTACATTTGATATTCTTGAATAGAACATCTATTTTACATTGACTATTTTTATAAGTCTCCAGATTTTCCTTTCTGGTTCAGTACTGTTTTGATGTATGCCGTTAAAGTAACAAAGATTTCTTCAACGTTTTCCTGTATCACATCTAGTTCCACAAATTTTCCCTAGAAATGTGGATAAAAATTGAACATGGTTATCATCAGCTGCAGGCAAAAAGATTTGCCATGCCATTTGTTCAGAGTGTAGTGACCTTGAATTTGATACCTGAGTAACTATATGAATCATTAGAATAACCAATGAGTTGGATTTTTGAAACCAATCTTTAGCCATATGAATCGATCAGAAAGAGTTCATTCTGACAAGTTTGAAGATTGAATATTTTGTTAGGGATATTATTTAATATTAGAGTAATTTTTCTTTATTTCAAAGTATTTTCTCATTTAATAGAAAGAAATTAAGTATATCTGTGTATATTAGCTGTAATATCTTTTCACATAATGTTACAGTTTCTATAATGCATTTATGCTGATAATTTTAAATATCTCTCTAGAGATTGATAGAGGTGTGGGGGTGGTATCTGTTTTCATGGAACAATCCATATTGATTTATCACCCCCATTCTGTGATTGTGTTAAGATTCTTGTTTTCTTCTATTTGGTCTTATTTGCATTGAAGAACAATACATTTACTTTTATTTTAAGATAAACTGAGAAGCCATATGATTAGATATGAAAGCTTTAATAATCACTGACTTAATTTCCAAATGAAATTGGAGCATTGTTTTAATTATGTTGGTATCATCTCTTGAGTCCATTAGATTTGTCTTTGTTTTTTGAACATACTTTTAACTGCTAGAAAATACTGTGTTAAATTCACACTAATACCTTGGAATATTTAGATGTCAGAGTAATTGCTCAGGTTTTGGTATGATTACAAATTGGCATTTATAAAGTTAAATTGATTTAAAGAGTGGCATTCTCTCCTTTTCATCATTTTCTCCTAACCACTGTTCCATTGTATGTCAGAATTCTTTGACTTTTTATAATTGCTGTAGTCTTTCCATCTTTACTTTAAAGCTAAATCATGTTATTTTGCCTTCCATGTTAATTCTTCCTTATTGTGGTCAATTATAGTGCAATAGTTGAGAAAAAAATAGAGATGAGAAGAAAGAAATGACAGCATTAGCAAGAGCAATAATAAGCTTAAAAATGTTCTATATAAAATGCTTAATATATGGGGGCTGGCCTGGTGGTGTAGTGGTTAAGTTCATGCTCTCTGCTTCGGCGGCCTGGGGTTCAAAGGTTTAGATCCTGGTGCGGGCCCAGCACTGTTCTCAGGCCACGCTGTGGCAGCATCCCACATAAAGTAGAGGAAGATTGGCACAGATGTTAGGTCAGCAACAATCTTCCTCAAGCAAAAAGAGGAAGATTGGCAACAGATGTTTCTCAGGGCCAATCTTACAAACCTCCCCCGCCCCAAAACCCCTCAATATATGCAAATTTTACAATTTATGCGAATACAAAGGTGGCCTGGTTGATGTCACTTGGCTTTTCTAGGAAATCATTGGTTAAGATCACTAATTCTTTTTCCAAATCTTTTTTAAGCCATTGAACTCTTTCTTCAATGGAAGTTGAATATAGAATCTCAGTATTAGAAGAAGAGGTGCTGTGTTTACAGGATGTGGTTGAGGTGGCATAGGATGTGTGTCTGGTAGGCTAGAGCCTCAGCTCAACCACGTGCTGCTTCTTCCCTTCTCCCTCCCCTTTATTAACTTTTTTTTTTCTTTAAAGATTTTATTTTTTTCCCCTTTTTCTCCCCAAAGCCCCCCGGTACATAGTTGTGTATTCTTCGTTGTGGGTCCTTCTAGTTGTGGCATGTGGGAAGCTGCCTCAGCGTGGCTTGATGAGCAGTGCCATGTCCGTGCCCAGGATTCGAACCAACGAAACACTGGGCCGCCTGCAGCGGAGCGCGCGAACTTAACCACTCGGCCACGGGGCGAGCCCCCCTTTAAGAACTGTTGAGCCACGGCCTCCTCTCCCCTAAGGTGTCTCTGGAGTACAGTTTGAAAATCCCAGATAGTATTCTGAACTGTTCCTCAGTGATGAGCCATCTTACAGATTAAGCATTTGGTGAATTTCTGCACATCCTAAATCCTTAAGGTTCTAAATCTCCATACAAGTCTACTTACAAATGAGTGACTCAGGAGAATTGGCAGCAGTGGGCTTCGTGGAGACTTTTTGTTTTGTTTAATATTGGTGTTGCACAGATTATTTAAATTCAAAACCAAAAAACTATCCAGTGCTCACTTGCCTGAGGGTTAGTAATGTAATACTTAGGGCCTTGACTTCTGTTTTTATGGCTTGTAGTCAAGAACAGAGTTGAATGGGACCTTAAAGAGGAAACATTGCTTATTTTGCAAGTCTTACAAGTTATTTGTGAACCTTTAGGGCAGAAGCTGTAAATTATTTAACAGGTGATACATGATTCAAGTTTCGAAACACAAAACCGCATAGATATTTGGAGTAATAGAAGGATAGCTATTCAAAAAAGAGAATTCATTGGATGCTTGCTCATGTTTATAGAGTACACGCACTGCTCTAGGTTCTGTACTAAGTATGTTTCTGATATGTGTCTCGTTTAATCCCCACAATCCTCCTGTGCCTGTATTGTCACATTTAAAATTGATGAGAAAATTGAATCTTGAAAATTGATTGAGAAAAGTTCTTGCTCTGTTTCTTCAGAGACCAATGGTACTTGCTTTTTAGGACATTATGATCTTTTCGGGCTGCCAGAACAAACTCTAAAACAATCAGTGAGGTGAGAGTGAGGTCAAAGGTCAACACCAGGGAGTCATACTAGGACATGGGTGGAAAAGAGTAAAGTTCATGGGAAGGGACAAAATGGTGTGTTTGTAATGGAGACATTTACTTTATAGGCTAATTTAGGTATATCTAGGTTTCCCTTTCTCATCTTTTACTTTATTCAACTTTTCAGTTTTTTATTACCTATTTCCCACTTCTTACTCCACATTAGTCATACATTATAATCTCAAAATTGATTTTGGTTCTGTCATCGTTTGTTTTTCCTCCTTCCTCAGATTCTTCTCTGGTTTAAATGAGGTAAAGCGGTTGACTTTTTTTCCTTTACTGTAATCCTTATGCATTTGAATTTTGTTGTTGTTGTTTTAAACAAAATCACATTTTCCCCCAAAGGGCTGTCCCAATTCCCCATTCCAGAAAAATTTAGATTTAGGGAAATTTTGCCTCAGAGAAAAAAGTTTTTGCTAAGTAGTCTATATGTCTAAAAAAAAAAAGACCTTAAACATCTTGAAGTATATACCAATGAAGTATTTAATGAATATTGTCCCAAATAAGTTTGAGAATCTCTACATGTACTGTATCTTTCCATTCCATCTTGGAGATAGCCAGTGAATGTTAGCAGTTAGTTCTTATAATGTTAGCATTTTGGTTCTTAGATTTATTTAGAATATTTAGAATGTGGCCTCTCAGTCTTCACTGATCCAGTGTTCCTTGGAATATATTTTAGAAAATGATACGGAACCTTTTATAACGTTATATTTTCTTTAGTTTCCTAGATACAAAATGTTTCCAATATAACGTTCAGAATTGTGTTATTTTGTGATTTTTTTTTTGTTTATTCAAAAGTAATTAGTCAAGATTTAAGATAGAATTCAAATGGGATCCTGTCATGCTTAAAAATTAGTCTAATGTTAAACTGTTCTGAAAAACCATATTTCCTTAACTTTATATTTTTTTGTTTTTGGGAATCCTCTTGTTGTACGATAGATTTTAGGGTTCTTTCTAAAAATGTTAACTTAGAATTTTTAATTTGGGGATATTTTTATTCCAAGGAAAATAAAAGATGGTTATTGATTAAGTTTGAGTTTGATAATTTTGACAATGAAACTAACCTAATGAACTTTTTACCCTAAATTGCTGGTATATCAGTAGTCTACCTCCTGAGTAGATTGCCAGTTAGGGTGTATTTTTTTAAGCTCTCTGGTTTGTGATGTGAAAACATACAGGAGATTTATTGGACATACTGAATTTTATTTACGAATTTAATAAAATTTTGAATTTTTTTTTTTTTTTTTTGAGGAAGATTAGCCCTGAGCTAACATCTGTGCCCATCTTCCTCTATTTTATATGTGGGACGCCTACCACAGCATGGCTTGATAAGCAGCGTGTAGGTCTGTGCCTGGGATCTGAACTGGTGAACCCTGGGCTGCTGAAGTGGAGCGTGTGAACTTAACTGCTACACCACTAGGCCGGACCCGAAATATTTTTATATAGTTGATTTCTTTCAGTAGCCTTGATGTAGGGCATATAGGATGTCACAGAGAGGGGGAAAAAAGAACATTTAGGCCTTAGAAATAAACAGAATTGAATTTGATTTAAATTATAGTTACCTTGAATAAGTTATTTGATATTCATGTATATATCAAGTAATAATAAATAAACCATATGCTGGTTGTGGGGGTGGGAGGGTGAGCTGGGGGGAAGATGTAACTTCTGTTTTTAAAGAATTTAGACACTAGTAACATTCACTTCATCCTCTCTAAGTCTGTTATATTGTTGGCGGTAATGGAGGAAGAGAACTTAAAATCCCAAAGATAACACTTAGAGGAACCATAGATGCTCAATGTGAGTTAGGTTATATGTTGTCATTCATACTATTTAATCATAGAACTACTCTGAGACATCAAAATATGGATTAAGTCCCTTCCTTGTTTGGGGACTACATTGCCTCTAGAGATTTATTTTAAGTTGCATTGATGTTTCATTCATTCAAATATTCTTTGTTCTAGCACCACACGTCCTTGCCAAGCTTCTGCAATTTGAGGGCCCTGTGCCATTGCCTTGTGCTTTTTTGCTCCTGGTTTCAGTTTTTCACTAAGCACAACAGTCTGTCAGACTCCACAAAAATTACTTGTTAATTTAGCCTAGTGAAAGTACTTGCTTGTCAGTTTAAAAGAACAAACCTGTATTTTGAGAACAAGCCATCATGTAGGGCAGGGGTCTGCAAACTTTTCCTGTAAAAGGCCAGATATTTTAGGCTTTGTGGGCCATATGGTCTCTGTTGGAACTACTCAACTCTCCTGTTGTAGCGGGAAAGCAACCACAGACAATACATAAATGAATGAGTGTGGCTGTGTTCCAATAAACTTTATTTATGGGCACTGAAATTTGAATTTCTTATAATTTTCATATCACAAAATATTCTTGTTTTGATTTTGAAATTTTCAATCATTTAAAAATGTAAAAGTTGTGCTCAGATTATGGGCCCTAGAAAGACAAGTGGCCAGTCAGATTTGGCCACCACCCCTGATCTAGGTGGGCATAATCTATGAATTTGCTGTAATTGTCATTGTATTATAATTGTTAGGCCTTTAGGTGAAGGGTCCTTTTTAATAGCAATTATATATATCAGTGTTTATGTTCTCCGTTTTTCTCATCCAAGTTTACTTTTATAGACTAAATATGTATGAATAGTAGAAAACCAATAGGAAAAACATAAGGTGTTTTGTTTTGTTTGCCATATCCAGTTAAGAATTTGAAGGACGTCTATTAAAGGCTCGTTACCCTCAGATTTTTCATCCACCTCAAGTCAAATTCTCTAAATGTGAATTTCAAGTAATGTTTACAAGGTCTTCTACACTTCAAATTTAAAAAATTTACACAATAGTGTTTTTTATCTTTTAAATAATTTGTATGTAACTAACTACACATTTGTATAACATGAGCACTATTGAACAAACCGGTTTTTTACTTTGAAAATAAAAATGATTTTTATGTTGACTGTAATAATTTTGTATGTTAAAACTGTCACTTAAAATTCTGTTAACTTGCTTTCTGTAGACACCAGAGAAGAAACAATCGGAATCATCTAGAGGAAGAAAGAGAAAAGCAGAAAACCAGAATGAAAGTAGTCAGGGTAAGTGAAGCAAAATCTTCCTTCTGAGCCAAATAGGCGTTTACAATTAATTATTTTGATTTTTAATCAGTTAATAGTTTAATTGTAAAATAAGTAATTTTATGTTTTTGTGATTTCTATAGCTATTATGTAATTTCTGCATTAATGATAGTTTAGGAATGTACTTTGCATAAGAAATAATAATAATATTAAATTGGAATCTTTTTGTACCACAGGTTAAGTTAGCGTATGGTTACTGTTGTTAGGCTTTTTGACATTTCTCTTGTTTTTTTTATTTGAGAATTAGCAAGACAAGTGTCATGTCCAAACTTGGCAAGCACTACCTTTTCATTTTTCTTTGTATATAAATTAATGATATTGAAATGGCTTCTTGTTTTTGAAGAACTTTAGATCTCGCTTTAAAACAAATCCCAAACTTATTTCTTTTCATTAAAAAAAAAGACTTTGTAAAAATGATTGAGAGACTTTTATTAATGCACCATCGTTTTCTTTCTGTTTTTCATCCTTCTTGCGTACCTACCTTTTGTAATATGAGCTAAGAAAATTAATTTCATTAGACTACAAAAATTCTTATAATAGACAACTAAATAGTATTGTCATTTAATCTGGCCATTCAACATTAAATACAATAAACTGGGCTCTTAAATTATGTATAATGATGATTTTATACATATGTTATTACATGTTTTGGAGCCACTCATTAGCTTAAGATCTAGGGCCGTGAACCCATGGCTTACTAGTGTTTACTTGTGGCACTGTCATCAAGGACTATATTTGCAGCAGCTTTGTGGAAGGAAGGCGTTAAGTAACTCTAGCACCTTTCTCTAGGTGTATCTCAATCTGCCCTGAGCTCTTTTTCTGTCTTAGTGTAGTTCCCCTAAGTTGTGATTAGGAGGAGTTTTATTTACTGTAAAGATGTATTAGTTATGATAGTTTTCACTTTGGATTTAAAGACTCATTTAAAAGCAGGTCCCAGAATAGGATGAGACTTCTGGGTTGCTTGGTCTAACCTATGTGTTTAAGAAACAATGTTTTTTTCTTTGTCATTTACCATCCACAGAATTGACTGATTTTCTTATGGTTTTAGGATGGTTGCCAGTTTTAATTGGATCTATTTGCTTCAGCTTCCTCATTTGTATTTGCTTTAGAGAGAGGCTGGCTTTCTGTGGTTTTTTTTTTCCCCCTCTCTTTCTTTGAAGTAAGCTTCTTCAAGTCCAGAACAAACCTCTTCTGTCTTCTTATTGGGTCGTGTGTCCATTTCAAAACCAGTTATGTCCAAAAGAGGTATTTATTGCCCTTGTAAAAATCAGGCCCATCTCTGAAACAGAAAATGGGGTAAAGTTCCCCTTAGAAGTAGAGGCTTTGCGGGGGCCGGTCCCGTGGCCGAGTGGTTAAGTTCTCACACTCCGCTTTGGTGGTCCAGGGTTTTGCCGGTTCGGATCCTGGGCGCGGACATGGCACTGCTCATCAGGCCACACTGAGGAGGTGTCCCACATGCCACAACTAGAAGGACCCACAACTAAAATAAACAACTGTGTACTGCGAGGCTTGGGGAGAAAAAGCAGGAAAAATAAAAAAAGAGTGGCAACAGTTGTTAGCTCAGGTGCCAATCTTAAAAAAAAAAGGAAATACAGGCTTTGTGGAGAAGGGATAATAACTGAACAAAATTGGATTTCTGATCAGAAGGAGGGAAGGGGAGCTAGAAATGAAGGCCGGATAGGAGTCAGCTTCCGGTAAGTTATTCATGCTGTGTAGGGGAGGGAATGTTAACAGAAGAAAATTTGGGTTCAATTAGAGAAAAAGAAGTGGGGAGATAGCTTCTAGGTAGGCAACCAAAAACATCTCTGCTTCATTGAAAGATAGCACCTCTTCAGAATCTGCAAGAAAGTTGTCGTAGACAGAAGAGAAATTCCTTTGGTATAAAACCTTTACAGTTGTCTCTGACCTCTAAATAAATCTGTACAAAATGCTTGTTCAGAATTTCTAGATAGTGTTTATAATTCTGAGTACTTACTTAGTTTTTAAAAAAATCCTCCTACCTTGTTTAAAAAGAAGGGATTTAAGGTTGTTGAACTTTTAAGTGTATTGTTTGTTCATCTCAGTAATGCCTGGCACATAGTAAGTAACTACTCAAGAAACATTTGTTGAATAAAATAAATGAATGAATGAATATGTCAGTATTGAATTGATAAGTTTATGTTTATATTATCCAAAGCTTTTGACTCCATGGTATGGTTGATTTTTCTTTTGTAACTTGAATAAATCATGTATTCTATGTAGTTCCAGTGAAGGATGGATGCCTCCCATCCAAAAAAGTATCTCTAAACACATATGTCTTAGCAGTTTCTTAATTCACTATTTGTAGAAGTAATGAAGAGTCCATTTTAGAGCAGAACTTTTAGTTAAAGAACTGTCATCTGTAATGATTTGGATCACTTTATCAATATGGTCTTTTAAGAACAATATTTAAAATCTAGTTTATTAAAAAACATCCTATTAATTTGGAAATACTTTTTAGAAAATCAAAATATTTTACAAAATAGCAGTCAGATTAAAGTATATTGTTGTCAGTTTCTTGTGGTTTGTGTTAACCAAAACCTTTTCATTATTATTTACAGGTATGAATTGGTTGTCAATTATGCAGCTGCCACTTGTCTTTTCTTTTTTATTCATTGATTTGCTTTTTTGAAATTATTAGCCATTTAGCAATATGAATAATGTAGTTTTAAAACTGGAGATCCTTTAGTGTCACTACTTATTTGTTCTCCAGTAATTGGGACTTTTAAAAATTGACGTGTTTCTATTAAAATGTCATTTGATTTTTGGATGTCTGAAATTGGCTTCTGACCCTCTGAGGAATTTTAATGTTCTTTTAATGCCCATCACTACCCAACTAAAATATCATATTCTTTTTATTAAATAAATGATTCTTGTGTGTATTAGGGAAGTTAATTTTGGCACGTTATCTTTCTGATATGATAGATAGTCATGACTGACTTTAAATCTGTAAAATTTTTTACTTTTATATTTTAGGAAAAAGTATTGGGGGACGTGGCCACAAAATTAGCGACTATTTTGAAGTAAGTTCATTGAGGAATATCTCCAGTTCTTAATATAATTCTGCTATGGGCTGAAAGACTTTCTTTGAAGCACAAGGTCAACTTTTGATTATCTACTGATTAGAGCAGAGCTTCAGTACTATGTGGTGTCCTGTCTTCCTAGGAACATTAAAATTTACTTTTACATCGGTATGTTATATCATAACTTTCAAAGTATTTTCTCACATATTTGCTTATAATAACTCAGGAGATAGGCAGAGTAGGTGTTAATATTCCTGTTTTACATATGGGGAAACTGAGGACCAGAGATGTAAAGTAGCCCACCTAAGGGAATTCTAAATGGAAGAGCCATTTAAATAACTGCTGGATTTAATTTAAAATAAGATATATTTAAATGAATTCTTATTTAAAACTGTTTTAATAAATAGGGATGTTTCCTTTTTTCCTCAGTACCAAGGTGGTAATGGCTCAAGTCCAGTAAGAGGCATACCTCCTGCGATCCGTTCTCCTCAGAATTCACATTCACATTCCACTCCTTCCTCATCTGTGAGTTGTTACATGCATAGTCTTATGTATAGGAGGTTATGTATACTGAATAACTTTTGTAATTTGTTTTTATTGAGAACTTCTATGTTAGTGTTTATGTTTTAAAAAAATCGTTCTGTGAGGTGAGTTGAATCCTTTTTAATGATGTTACTATTAGAACTTTATTTCTGAAAGTGAGAGTCTTAAAGATTTCCTGAATTAATTAATATCCAAGAGGTAATGTTTCTGTAATAGAATACTGTTGAGGCTGTGGGACTAAAATGAATACTCTTGTATCAGTTCATGTTCAGTTACTGATTTCTAATTTCTAACTTTCTTTTCAATTAAATTCCCCCACCCGCTAAAATTATAGCATAATTCCTTTCTGGGAATCCTTAAGAAAAAGCTAGGCAGCCGTCAACCTCAGATCATTTAGTTCAGCATGGGAAAAGGATCTTGGACCTAAAAATTATCTTACAACTTTTTGGTTTGTTTCTAATATTTTAAGATCTAGTGCTTTTATATGCATTGTTTTATATATTGGATTTCATTTTTTTTCTTTACTTTCATTATGTGAAAGTTGAGTGTCTAACCAGAAAAAGAATACTGGCTTTCAGTAATTTAAAGATGAAATAAAGATTTTTAAAAATCAGAGTATCTCCTATTTATTCAAGTACCTTGTTTTTACTTCCAGTGTCCCTTTCTAGTCCTGGTCTGTAGACATATACTTAGTTGTGTCTTACTCATTTTGTACCTTCCCATATACATGTTGTACATATTGCCATATACAAAGCAAAGTGTAAGACTCTACAATAACTTTAAGAGTTGTGGTGATAGCCTTGATACAGTGATGTAATCTGCTCATTTCAGTGAATGTGTTTTAAAACTAGTGACTAGATAAACCATGAAACTCATCAGCAAATTCATGTTATACTACATATGGGCATGCATTATTGTCTCTAGTACAAAGAGTTCTATAGTAACATCTTTTCTGTTTTACTTTTTGAACCATCATAATCTGTTTTAAATATTTTTGTTTTAAAATAATGTATTTGCTCTAGTTTTATTTAATAGATCGAAAGTGTTAACATTCCATTTATGGTACGAGAATGTAAACTCCTCGGGGGCAGGGAATATATGGTTGTCTCTCTCACTGGGCATTATGGGGGGAGATACTTAATGAATGCTTGTTGAATAAATGGTGGTTAAAAGTTTTAAAAAGTCAGTTATGTTTTAATTCAGTTATTATCCTGATAAAAACTTAAGAAATGTTAAGAAGTTGTTTCTAAATAGAAACCTGTTTTTTTTCTTGCTAATGTAAAAATTTTAATATTTTTTAAGGTTCGGCCGAATAGCCCTTCTCCTACTGCGTTAGCTTTTGGGGACCACTCTATTGTACAACCAAAGCAGTTATCCTTTAAAATTACTCAGGTAAATTGTAATTAAAATGTTTTGTATGACTTCTAAGAAACCAATGACCAACTTTGTACAACAACTAAGTCGTCTTCTCTTTGTTTTAGACATAGTCATAAAGTAAAATTATGTATCAAGAAAGCTAATTACTAAACAAAGAAAACAGTTTATAGTGGGTGAGAAATTGAAATAGCCAGTTTACTATCAGCTTATCTTTTGTTACACACTGGTTAAATATATAGATGTTTTAGGCAAATTAAATAAATAGAACAACCGTAACATGTCAGTTCTGTTTACCGATTCTTTTTGAACTTAACATCCAAATACGTATCATTGATGTCTTCCTGAAGCTGTTCTAAGTGGACATTAAAGCAGTTCATTTTGGGTGTCTGTCTGTACGTATATTTGTATATGCTACACACTTAGAAAAATCATTTGGAAATTGAATTAATCAGATATCTTTTACACTTAATAGTTTTATAAATCTTGAGTGCTAAGTCTTTCATTTTAACTTCTTACATGTGACAGTTTTTGGGTGACAGTGTCTCAGATCAGAGCTTGGGAAGGTGGATCTTTTTGCATGGCTACCTCAGTTGCCTGATTATTTGCCATTAGACTTTTTCTGTCGGGTCATGTCCAAACTCTTGGACATGCATCAAAACTTCTCTCTTTGGATGATCTTTAGGGTAGGATTACAAGTACATTGCTTTCAGTCAGTGAACAGCTCATGGAAGTTTTTGCCATGTTCAAAACTCAGTTCGAGTTGATAGCACAAAGCAGTGGTTATATTGAATTTTAATGAAGAATATATCAATATTTTAAAAACTTAAATAATTAACCTTTTAAATGTTTCTTTGTAAGTTTTTGTAGCACTTAAACTTCTGAAGATATTAAAACTTAAAACTGCACTAAGACTTTTTGAGATACCCTGTACATACACACACAAACACATATTTTCTTTGCTTTGTGGAATCAGAGTAAAATCTAATTGTATGTTTGCATGTAGTGATATATGTATAATAGAGATAATAAAATAGCTTTTTATTCATTTAGACTGATCTCACAATGCTGAAATTAGCAGCACTAGAAAGTAATAAAAACCAGGACCTGGAAAAGAAGGAAGGTCGTATAGATGACTTGCTCAGGGTAAGTAATAAGTCATGGAGGGAGGGGCTGGCCTGGTGGGGTAGTGGTTAGTTAAGTTCACGCACTCCACTTTGGTGGCCTGGGGTTTACCGGTTCAGATCCTGGGTGCAGACCTACACACCACTCATCAAGCCATGCTGTGGTGGCGTCACACATAGAAGGACTTACAACTAGGATATACAACTATGTACTGGGGCGTCAAAAAAAAAGAAGAAGATTGATAACAGATGTTAGCTCAGGGCCAGTCTTGCTCACCAAAAAAAGCATACCTAAAAAAACAAAAAGAGTGGGCTTTAAAAAAAAAGTCATGGAGGGAAGAAAATTGAGTAAATTATTTGGCAATAGTAAAACTGGTGAGAAAACACTTAGCATTGTAAAAAAATTCTATAGCTGGAAAAAAATAATCTTTTTCTGGTAGTGTAAGTAGATGATTGAAGATATCAGCTTTAACATGAAAATTATTTTATTAGCTCTTCAAATATGAATTGAGAAACAGTTGGAGAAATAGAGGGAAACAAGATTTATTTGATCAACTATCATAAGACAGATATCCATTTCATGTTAGTTTTAAAGTTAATTGATTTTGTTATAAACCTGTCATTTGATATTGTACAAGAGGAAGTAACCACTGTGATCCTGTGAGATTTTTAATGGAAACTTTATAAAAAGACACATCAGAAGCTATACTTACAGTGCGAGTAAGGTATGGAGCAGTGGTTCTCACCCCTTGCTGCTCATTAGAATCACCATATGGAAAGGGTGGAAGGCGCTTGATAAAAGTACTGATACCTAAACTCCACCCTGAGGGCTTCTGATTAAAGTGATGTAAGGTAGGGCTTGGACAGTGGTAGGTCTAAAAGCTCCTCCAGGTAATTAAACTTTAAGCCAACATTGAGAACCACTGGTATAGAAACTCAGTAAAACCAGCATCTGTGATCCTACTGTAATTACTGATACCTTTAAACATCCAGTGTGCCTTTCCTGATCCCATTCCATTCACTCTCTCATATCACTTTACAATTAACCACTGTTCTAAGTTCTGTATTTATTATGCCTTTTTGTGTCTTTATGGTTTTATTATATATATCTATACATTCTTAACAACATATTATTTCACTTTGTTTTTGAACTTTAAGTGCAGAATTACGCTGTATGTACCCTTTTTCCCTGTTTTCACTAAACCGTATATTTGGGATTGTCATGTACTTTCTTCATGTCACTGCTATATAGTAAGGTATTATATTAGTATAACATACTTTGTCTTTTCTGCTCTTGGTGGGCATTTTGTTTCTGCTTTTTGCTAATATAAACAATTCTGCTAAGAACATTCTTGTACATGTCTTCTAGGGCAAATGTGGAAGAATTTCTCTATAGTATATGCTTAGGAGAAACATGACTAGAGTATAGGGCATGCACATCTTCAGCTTTACTCTGTAATGCCAAATTTTTCCCAAAGTAGTTGGATCAGTTTGCACTTCCACCTGCAATGGACAAGAAATAGTCTCATTGCTCATTATCCTTGCCAAGGCTTGTTATAATCAGACTTAAATTTTTTGTTTTTTTGGCCAATTTAATGGGTGTAACAAGGTGTCTTTTATTATGCATTTCCTATTTATTTTTTGAGCATCTTTTAAAATATTTAACCATTGTGTTTCTTTTGTGAAATAACTGATCATGTTTTTTGCTCATTTTTCTTGTTGGGTTGCTGTCTTGTTTTAATGGAGTTCAGTTTTTTGTTGGTCATATATATTGATTTTTCAGTGTGTGAATTGTCTTTTCATTTCTTTATGTTCTCTTTTGATGATTAGTTGCATTTAAAAAATTTTATATGATTAAACATATCTTCTTGTTTATAGTTTGTTTTGTTTGTACCAAATTATTATCAGACGTATACTTAAAGAATTCATTCTTTTTATCCCTAAGATCATAAAGCTGTTGTTCTATATTTTCTTTTAAAAGTTTAATAGTCTGGTTTCTCAATATAAGTTAATCTCACTGGAATTAGTTTTTGAGTATGATGTGAAGTAGGGTTTCATTTTAATTTCTTTCTATATAGATAACCAGTTATCCAGCCCAATTAATTAAAAGTCTACTCTTTACTGTCAGCTCCATCATATATTCTAGTTTCCATATACAGGTGGATCTGTTTCTGTTTTCTCTGCTATGTTCCATATTCTATTTGTATATTCCTATACTGGTACCTATTCTAGTACCACAGCATCTTTTTATCATTTAGCAATTGTCATTTAGCTGTTAGTAACAGAAAACATAAATGACTATACTTTAAATGAAATAGAATATTATTTTTTGAGAGAAGAACAGAAGTGGGTAGCCCAGGTATGATGGCTCCATAGTTTCATATGGGATCTTGACTCCTTCACTTTTTCTGCTGCTTCATCTTTAGTTCATGGCTTCCATCTTGAAGGTCATATCAAGGTACAAAATGTTTAGTAGAGTCACAGTTATAATATCTGTATTCTTAAGCATAAAACAGGAAGAGAAAGGGAATAACAAAAAATGCAACAGTTCTTTGTGCAGCCTTCTTGGATATTCCATGTAACAACTTCTGCTTACTTCACACTGACCATCCTTAGCTGCAAGGGAAGCTGGGAAATGTGGTCTTTTAGCTAGGCATATATCAATCTAGAATAAAATGTTTGTTTTCCATTATTAAGGAAGAAGGAGAAAATAGATTTGAGTGCTCATAATTACTGTAGCTTTGTATTAAATCTTGATATGTGGTTGAACATATATCCTCTCCTTTTTGGCTATTTTTGGCCTTTTGCAGTCTTAGAAAAATGTTAGAATCAGTTTTTCAAGTTAAACACACATACACAATTGGGGTTTTTTTGTTTTGTTTTTGTTTTGAGGAAGATTAGCCCTGAGCTAACTGCTGCCAGTCCTCCTCTTTTTGCTGAGGAAGACTGGCCCTGAGCTAACATCCGTGCCCATCTTCCTCTTCTTTCTATGTGGGATGCCTACCACAGCATGGCTTGCCAAGCGGTGCCATGTCTGCACCTGGGATCTGAACCAGCGAACCATGGGCCGCCAAAGCGGAACGTGTACACTTAACCGCTGCGCCACAGTGCCAGCCCCCACATTTGGGGTTTTTGTTTGGATTTCACTTAATGGTGAGAGTTTATTGGTGCTAAACTCCGTTATGTTCCTCTGAAAGTGTCTTTATTTTACCCTTTTCCTTAAAGACCAATTTTGTTTATTACATAATTTTAGATTGGCAGCTATTTTTCTCCACTGTTTTCAGTTTATTATGCCACTGTCTTTTGGCTTCCATCATGATTGGCCTAGACCTGTGGTTCTCAAAATATCCCCAGACCAGAAGCATCAACATTACTGAAGAGCTTATTAGAAATAAATTTTCAGACCCTACCCGAGACATACTGAGCCAGAAACTCTGGCAGTGGGTCCTAGCAATCTGTGTTCCAGCAAGCCTTCCAGGTTATTCTCTAATCACTGTACTAGACTAGTCTCCAGAGCCTAGAGAGAGGTCTCTTCCCCAAGCGTGTGGCTGCCTGCAGAGTCAACAGAATTAGTATCTTGTTGCCAAGAAAGATGTGGGAGTAGTCAGCCATTGGATAGGCATCTACAGTGTCATCCACAAGTTTAATGGAGATAAAAATTTTATTAGTTACAAAAGACAGAAGAGAATTCACATTCATTTTTAAGTGTTATATACTTTATATACCATATTTCAGTTATTTTTAACTGAGGTAGATGGCATTGCCCCCATTTTAGAAATAAGAAAACTTGAACTAAGGTTCAGATAACTTACTTAACTTAGCCAAGGTTATATACTTCAGAGTCTGAATTTGAACCCATGGAGTGTGGATACAAATTCCATGTACTTTCCACTAAGCAAACAGCATTTTACAGTATTATCACATGGTAAGTATATGTTTAAAAACATTTTTTAGTATCATACTCAAATACTTAATCTTATTAACCTTTTCTCTTTATACAGTTTTGTTCAGTGTTAAAAATATTCCTGGGGCCGGCCCGGTGGCCGAGTAGGGTTAACTTCGTGTGCTCCACTTCCGTGGTCCAGGGTTTCGCTGGTTCCAATCCTGGCGTGGACATGGCACCACTCATCAGGCCGTGCTGAGATGGTGTCCTGCATGCCACAACTAGAAGGATGCACAACTACAACTATGTACCAGGGGGCTTTGTGGAGAAAAAGGAAAAAAAAAATCTTAAAAAATATTCCTAAGCGTCTCATATACACAAATTTTAGACATTTTCTATTTTCTTCTTATATTATAGGCTAACTGTGATCTCAGACGGCAAATAGATGAACAACAAAAATTACTTGAAAAATACAAAGAACGATTAAATAAGTGCATATCAATGAGCAAGAAACTGCTTATTGAAAAGGTAAGTTAAAAGTTCAGTACATTTTTCCTTTCCTTTCACTAGCCCCTTATCACTTGTACGCTTTCAAAATTTAAATGAATAAAATGAAATGATGATTTTTCCTTCTTTTTTCAGAGTACACAAGAGAAACTGTCAAGCCGAGAGAAGAGTATGCAAGACAGATTACGCCTTGGGCACTTCACAACAGTTAGACATGGTGCTTCATTTACTGAACAATGGACAGATGGTTTTGCATTTCAGAATCTTGTGAAGTTAGTCATTCTTATATTTTAAAAAATTTAGTATTCCTTTGGGTTTTCATTACCTTCAAAGATTATAGCTTTGGAATTCTGTTCTGTATCTACACCTTACTAGTCTTTGAAATCATAGAATTTAGTATATTTGAAAGGAAAATAAAACAGGGGTGTTACTTAGCTTTAGCAGACTTCTTGATTAGTTAGCATTCATCTACACAGTATGATGTATTATTGTAGATATGACTTTCCAAAATATAAACTGACCTTCTAGCTTTTATAGATGATTTGGGAAGAAAATTGGTGAAAATTTAATTTTCATTGGCAGATTTATATCTATATCTATATCTATCTTGGAATTTTTCTACTTAGTTTTTTTCCCATTCCCCAATCCTTACTTCCATGTTAATATTCACTGTGCTGCTCTCTGTCTGTATAAAAGATACAGGAACTTTTTCCTCTTTTGCCTCAGATACAATAACTCGTAAATTAGTTGAACTGAACAGTTCTAGCGTTTTTAGTGTTTCTGAGGTAAACTTTAAAGGAAAGAAATCATTGTTACTGTATTTTCTTGAATTCAGATGGTGATAGGTAAAGATGGGTTGATTGTTTATGTGTTAAGGAGCCAGGGCCTCTGCTGCTCCTTTTTTGCTGGGAAATTTGTAAAATCCTGAAAAACAGGAGTAGTGCCAGCATCTAATCTACATCAGCTTTCCAAGAGTCAATCTAGTTATATGGAAAATGGAGGCAAAGCTTTCTTTCACGCAGTATCGCAGAAACATTGCTGTTTCAAACACTGGTTCCCAGCATTTACCACAGAATGGTCCTCTCTCTATCTTAGTTGATTTATTCAATTTTTGTTCAACACAACTGTGCTGGTGTTAGGTATACCATAATGAAGGACAGTGTCCTTGTGATGCTAGGGAGTTTGGGTTTTAATTCTGTGGATAATAGGGAGGTAGTGTGTAAGGTCAGAAATGAGTTTTAGAAGGTTAACTCTCGTGGTAATATGGGAATAATCTTGAAAAGAAAATAAATTCTTGGCCGTTCAGATGGAGGAGTGTCCAAGTGAAAGGTATTAGCTTGAGCTAAAATCTTGACAGTACAAGTGTAGAGTAGGAGATACATTTGAGATAGAAACCATAATTTTTGAATGTTTTATGAGCAATAACCTCTGCTACTAAACCCAGACCTACAGTTGTCCTGGTAATGAATAAAAGAGAAGTTACACAATATATGCCTTAATATAAACTAAAAATATAAATATAAAATATAAACTCTGCCAGTTGTTAAAATTTCTCCACTGAGCAATCAAAAAAGAGTGAAATTAGAGCTTCCGGGTTGGTGCACATGTGGTTAGTGGGGAGAGTGGCACACTTGGAGAGGGCGTGGAGGCTCTGCTCCCTTTCCCTGTGCCTTGCTCTATGCATCTCTTCCATCTGGCTGTTCCTGAGTTAAATCCTTTTATAATAAACCAGTGATCTGGTTTAAAAGAATTACGTGCATTTATCACTAATAAGCATTTATTGAGAGCTTACTGTGTGTTATGTATATATGTTATATCAAGTTGTTTATCAGTGTGTATCAGTGATAGAACCCAAAGTAGTTGGGGGATGAGAAGAGAAATAAATAAAAATTAGTAATATTAAATTAATAATCTCTAAATTGTGTGGTCATTCCTGAATAATCAGCTGTTAGCTATATATCCATTCCAGTAATTCTTTACTTTCTAGTAGGATTTTAATCGTTAGAGTTACTGCTGTTTATTTTCATTTATAATATCTTGTCTGTGCTCTAAACTAGCTTTAAAAATTAACATTTTTAATAAGTTGAAATTATTCCTACTTCAAATGAAACTGGATTAAAGTCTTGTTCTAGCTTTGCTATTCTTAACATTTTCTCTACCCTTTTACTCTCTATCAGGGTGGTTCTTGATTCTTTCATTCCTGCCGTATTCTACTATGACCTGGCCAGGACCATAGGGAAAGGAAATGTGTGTAAGGCCAATTCTGTGTCAGCAGAGTAGAAGTTCTGTAGTTCTGATTTGAATGGGGGTGGGGAAGCAAGGAATTGAAACATTAAGCTGTTCTAAATCTGAGTATCATAACAAGGGAGAGTTTTAAATTTTTTCTTAGCGTGGCGAGGTGACCTAAAAAGGAACATAGCTACTATTAGAACAAGCTTACTTACCTACTTAATACTGTAGTCAAATTGCTAAGATCTCCAACCTATGTTTGTATAACAGACATTATATCTATTTAGTTTTTAGAATTGGTAAGCTTTAGATTCCTGAATGGGAAGCAGTAATATTTTTACTTTTATTAATTGACCATTTTTCAAAGTCATGCTGTGCTGTTTGTTTAAATTGTCAAAATTCCTTCCTTCTTCCTCAGTTTCTTATATTAATGTCAATTTTTGTTTCATTTCAAAATATTGCTTTCTCATTTCCAAAATTTCTTTTTAACAGAGATAAATTTAGAAAATAGCACTTTATTAAATTTGTATTTGTCTTTCTTAAGTTTTTCTGCAAACATTAAGTGATGAGATGCAAGTAGAAAATCTACCCCATTCTTAACTCTTAGTTTTTGTTTTATTTATTTATTTATTTATTTTTTGAGGAAGATTAACCCTGAGCTAACTGCTGCCAATCCTCTTTTCGCTGAGGAAGACTGGCCCTGAGCTAACATCCGTGGCCATCTTCCTCTACTTTATATGTGGGATGCCTACTGCAGCATGGCGTGACAAGTGGTGCCGTGTCCGCACCCGGGATTCAAACTGGTGAACCCAAGGCCGCCAAAGTGGAATGTGTGCACTTAACTGCTGTAGCACCAGGCCGGCCCCATTAGTTTTTATTTTTAATAGCTCATTTATTTCATTCAACAAATATTTATTGAATACTTAGTATGTGCCTATCGCTGTACTGGGTACTAGGGATACAATAGGACATAAAATATTTGTGGTGTCTGTTCTCATGGAGTGATGTACTCTAACCAGACACATTGTGATCGAGTATCTACAGGAATGTGTGTGTCAGAAAGAAGGAGGTGGGGAGCTACAAGTTACCAGGAGATGATGTATGGCAACACGTCTTTCCCTAGTCCAGAGGGTTTGGAGAAGACCTCATTTAAAAATAAATGTTTCAAATGAGACCTGGACAGTGAGCATGAGTTGGTTCACAAGGGTGGGACCATAAGGTTACAAATTTATATTATATGGTTTTTCATGTCTATTGATGTATTTTCATGTTTTAACTGTGAAAAGTAATGGAAGGTTAATAATAGAAGGTTAATATGTTTCTTTACATTTATTTTTATACAGGCAGCAAGAATGGGTGAATCAGCAAAGGGAAGATATTGAAAGGCAGAGGAAACTTCTAGCCAAACGCAAACCTCCCACAGCTAATAATTCTCAGGCACCTTCTACCAATTCTGAACCAAAACAAAGGAAAAACAAAGCAGTCAATGGAGCAGAAAATGATCCCTTTGTTAGACCAAATTTACCACAACTGTAAGCCTCCATTTTCAATTTTCCATTTTAAAAATTGTTGCCAGTGAGCATGAATGTTAGTAATGGATGTTATTTATAATTAAACTAATATTTAAATAGTAAAAATAGTTACAGCCAGGAAAGGAGGCAGTATTGAAAATTTACTTCTAAATTAACTCAGATATCTGAATTTTATCTTTGTAAGTGGAGATTTATTAATCCTCTTTTAAAATGAAGACTCAGGTAGCTAAGACGAGACTGGAATCCACTCTTTCTTCCATGTCTGAATGGTAGTCAGTGATCAGTTTTGATTATTCCAATTCAGTGTTTCCATTAATGTTCTTTTTTTCTGAGAGAATGTTAACTGAAGTAATGTAACTGACATATATTTCCTCAGCCTGTGAAAGCAATACATTGTTAGAGCATAGGTATTATTTTTCCCCTTTCTGCTTTTATTTTCTAAATTTTCTGCATTAATGATGAATTACTCTTTATAATTCAAATGACCAAGACATTTAAAAATAAATAGTTACATGCTTATCCCAGAAAATTTGGAAAATCTGGAAGAACATCATAAAATGTTATAGACCAAAACAATAAAACAAAAAAACTCTCCCTCAATTATAAATTCCTGTAGTCTCCATATTCTATCATCTTCATAACTAGGTTACTTAGAAGACTTGGTGCTTGCAGTTTCTTCTGTCTCACCTTCCATTCTCTCCTTTCTTAACTGAAATTCTATTTTTAAAGATTAACTATCTCCTCGATGCTCACTGCCATAGATGTTTGAGTCTTTGTCTTGGCAGCACTGAATATTGACGTTATTTTTTCCTCAAAAAACTCTGTCTTGTCTTAGTTTTTGAAATACTTTGTTCTCCTAATTTTCATTTTAACTTACCTGTCTACATCTTCCTAGTCTCGTCCATGGACATCATTTACTCCACCAATTTGTAAAATGTAGGTGTTTTTTTAAGGATCTGTCCTAGGCTGTCTTCTTACTCTGCATGTTTTCCTTGAATATTAGATGCTCTCAGGGTTTCAGTTACCACGTATATCCTGCTGACATCCTAACTTCTATCTCTAGCTGACTTTTCTCTCTTGAGTATCAAGTATTTATATCTTAATCTTGAATGCCATTTCCTTGCTTAGTTGATATTGGTACTTAAATGCCTCATAGGAACCTCTCATTCAGCCTGTTCCAAACTGTATTTACTAAAAACACAAAACAAAAACTGTATTTACTATTATCTTTCCCGTTTCAGTCTCTGTCTCTACACACGCAAATACATACACCCACCCCTCTGTTTGCTCTTATGTTTTAGTTCAAGATTCCATTTATTTTTCTTAATCTATTTTTATTGTTTTCCATTAATAAATAGGTGGTGATAATCTTATCTTTCAAAATCCACCTCAAAATCTGCTTCCTTCTTCAAGTGTTTCCTAATTTGTGGTGGCTGTTTTAAATGGAATTAAAGCATTTGGCTATCGATACTGATAAAAACAACTTAGCAAATGATTTGCTTTTTGTAAATTAGTAAATTTGTTGCTTAAAAAAAGGGTGGACAGGAGGTAAGTGGTTATATAGAAGAAAGTGTGTGTTAGCTTTAATTCCACCCCTGTAGACACCCAATCCTTCTAGATCTCAAGTGTGTCCACTTATGTAAGTCCCCACTGATACCATTCTAACTCAAATTACTGCCATCTCTTACTTGGGTTATTTTTAACCTCCCCACCCCCAACTTTGGTCTGGTCCTCCCATCCATTTTCATGTTGCAGTCAGTTATTTTTTACAGAATAGAAATATGATCCTTTTATTCTCTTCCTTAAAATCCTAACATAGCCTTCCAGTGCTTGAATGATATAATCCAGAAGCCCTAAGATAGCTTATACAGCACTTTTGATCTGGCACCTTCTGACCTCTCAAGCCTCATCTTTTGGCCTTGACCACTGCCTTCACCTCACCACCAACTTTCAAACTCCAACCTATTGTCTTAATTTCTGTTCATCTTTTAAATCCCATACTAGATATTTTCTCCTCTTGAAAGTTTTTCCTAGACCCCTGAAGGATGTGAGTTAATCATCACTTTGAGGTCTTGTCATAGTGCTCTCTGTCTCTGCAGCCACAGCATCACCATTCACTCAATTAATGACACTAGAAACATCTTAGATGTTTCCCTTTCCCTTGTTCTCTGTGTCTGTTTCCATAACATTTTTTTATCTGTCCATCTTCGTTACCACTTACTATAGGACCTCATCTCTTTTTTTAAACCTAGATTCCTGTTTCTTACATGTCTCATCATGTCAGTTTCGTGTTTAACCTCCTTCATTGGCCTTCAAGATAAAATTCACTCTCATGAAGACCCTATATGTCTTCTTATTTTTCTCTTTAGCTTCATTTCCCAACATCTGCCCTGTGTTTCCTAGGTTAAACTCTTTCAGTTCTGTAAATGGACTGTGCTTTCAGGTTTCAAAATGTGCCTTTGTACATTGTGTTCCTTGCCCTTCTTCACCTGCCTCATTTCTTATTCATCCTTTAACGCTTGGCTTGAATACCAGTTTCAACAGGAAGCCCTCTCTAACCTTTTTTCTTCCCAATGTCTCCCCCATTTCCCCTTGTGTTAGGTGCCCATAGCTTTTTATACGTGCCTGTCTATGTTGTAGCATTTAGCTCACTATTTTATCTCTGTATTCTCATTATCTAGCACAGTTCCTGGCATGTGGAAAGTGGTCAGTAAATACTAAATTACAATACATAAGCATTTGATTGAATGTCATTTTCTCCTTTTCGATAGACCATTTTTCTAGTTTATCACAGGTGTTTTGCTTCCTGCCTGTCTTCCAAGTTGCTGACAGCCCTTACTGTAGTTTAGTAATCATAGACTTGTCTCATTTCCATCCCATTTTATTGCATATGTTGACTTAGAACCTGAAGTTATACTGCACTTGTACTTGAAGTAGCAAATGAAGTGATACTACATAGCAATTTGATTGCATCCTTATACAAATGCAGACTTAAATAGGGAAAAAAGCCACAGAAGCACTTTGATTTATATATATTATATTTTGATTTTAACAGCTGTACTCTGCAACTGTCTTCTAAAGACTTCTTTTGAATCATTGTGTAGTAGAAACTAGGCTTTGCCTTGTGTGCAAAACATCTAGTATAATCAGAATAGAGACCATGAATCTTTAAGTATTTTTTTCTATCAAAGAAATTAACATAGAAAATGAAGTTACTACTATGTAGTGGTTAGAACTTTAAGCTCTGTAGTCAAACAGATGTGGAATCCAACCTTGCCTCTTTCAGGTGTGGTCTTTGTAGGCTGTTTTACTTCCTTGAGCCTCCATTTCCACACTTGGGAAAGTACCTACATCATAGTGTTGAAAGGATAGGGCAATGTGTGTGAAGTACTTGCATGGTTCCTGGCTCTTAACTAGTTTTTAACTACCAGCAAGAGTCAAGTTTTTTAGGTAGTAGTTTCTAATTTTAGTCTCAAAGACTTTTATTATTGAGAGTAGATAGTTTGCATAGCTAATATTATTTATAGATAATGTCTAAATGATCTTTGCATTAATTGTACATTATTAATACATTTTAATCAAGATTTTGACTTCATGTTAATTATATTGTAAATTAAGTTATGATTTTATCTGTATATTTCATGTTTCACAGAGGATGACTGCAAAGTAAACAGTAATATTTTACCTTACATTTTATATTAATGAAACTTTAGAGGTCACTTTTTTCTCATTAAAGCTTTAATTTTAATTCAAGATTATATTTTATAGCATAAATTTATTATTTAGATTACTTGTCTTTTGTAAATAACTTAATTGACGTTTTTGTAATTAAGAAAATTTATTTTTAGAGCAGTTTTAGTTCACAGCAAAATTGAGCAGAAAGTACAGAGAGTTCCCACATAGTCCCTGTCCCCACACAGGCAGAACCTTCCCCACTATCAGAATCCTGCACAGAGCAGTACCTTTGTTACAATTGATGAACCTACATTGACACATCATTATCACCCAAAGTTTATAGTGTACATTGTTTCACTTTTGGTATTTTACATTCTATGGGTTTTGACAAATGTATTAATTGATTTTTTAAAAAATCCAGTGTGGAAAATCTTTCATTGGAGCATTTAATCTATTTTTATTTCATGTATTTACTTATTTATTGGGGTTTAAATCTGGTCTTTCTTTGTGCTTTCTATTTATCCTGCCTAATCTCTGTCCTTTTTTCTTTTTTTGTTTTATTGGATTGCTCAGTTTTTGTTTGATTCTTTTTCTCTGTTTAGAGGCATGTTTGTGTTTATATACACACACACACATCTACCTAAAGACATTATTGTATAGTCAGTGTTCATCTAAACTTTACCTATATATTTATCTTTTTTTTTGCTCTTGATTTATTCCTATATCTCTGATTTTCATATCTCATAAGATCTTTCTGCTAAGAAGACCCTTTAGAAATTTTTTTTAAATGTAGATCTGTTGATAGTGACATCTTTCAGTTTTTGTCGTTCTGAAAATAACTGTATTTTGCTGTTATTATTGAAATTTTTTTTTTACTGGTTATAGAATTTTAGGTTGGTAGTTATTTTAAGACATTATTTTATTGTCTTCTGACTTAAATTGTTACTATTGACAAGTCAGCTGATAGTCTGTGGAATGATCTTGAATGGAGCAGAAGCAATATTTGAAGATTAGATAACCCAAAATACTTTAAAACAGATGAACAAGAGCAATCTACAGATTCATGAAGGCCAGAGAATTCTAAGTAGGATGAATAGAAAGAAAGACACATATCATAATGAAATTTTAAAAAATCAAGGCAAAGAGAAAAAATTCTCAAAAGCAGCCAAAGGAAAAAAAGGTATATTGGAAATAAAAGTTAAGAAAAAATATTCCAGGCAAATACCAAGCAAAAGGAAGCTGCATTATATCAGGCCCAGTCAAATTTTAAGACAAAAAAATTATAAGATAGAAAGTGGTTATATGTCATACCTGTAAAGGGTTCAAATCACCGGGAACATATAATAATTCTAAATTTGTATGCACATAATAACATGGCCTCAAGATAAATAAAAAGTTGACAGTACTTTAAGGAGATATAGACAGATCCACAAATCATGACTGGAGATTTCAGCACACACATTTCTTAGTAGTAGAACATGTAGATAAAACAATACAAAACAGAACACACAGTATCGGTATAGAAAATTTGAGTGAGATTGACAAACTTGACTTGATGAACATATGTAGAACACCCCCTAACATCTGCAGAATGTATATACTTTTTAAGTGTGGACTTTTGTAAAAATTTACCCTATTAGGTCATAAAGTAAGTCTCAACAGATTTCAAAGGATTGGGAGAGTTTGATAAGACTGGCATTGTTTCTTCCATAAATGTTTGGTAGAACTCATGGGTGAAACTTTTAAAGGATTGCAATCATACAGAATATGTTCTCTGACCACAGTGGAATTAAACTAGAAATCAGTAACAACAAAGCTAGTGAAAAAGTCTCGATGGAAATGAGAAAATATTTTTAGATGAATGATAGTGAAAGTGCTGCATAGCAAAATTTGTGAGATAAATCTGAAATAGTATAGAGGGAAATTTATAGACACATATATATTCTATATATATGTGTGTGTGTGTGTATATATATATATATATATATATATATATATATATGAAAAGAAGAAAAACTAAAACTTTATAACCTAAGCATCTATCTCAGTAAGTTAGGAGATGAGCAGTGGAATTAACCAAAGAAGGAAGAAGGGAAAGATAATAATGATACAGGAAACAAACATACAGTACAGAGAATCAACAAATCCAAATGAAAGATATGTGTGGGGTTTTTTTTGGCACGGGGGAGGGGGAAATTAATAAAATTGAAAAAAAGAGAAGACAACCATTATCAGGAATGAAAAAAGGAATATTACTATAGAATCTGTAGATATTTAGAGGAAAACAAAATATTACAAATAGCTTAAATTTGAAATTTTTGTGAAATGAATGTTTCTAGAAAAATATAACAACAAAATGGACACCAGAAGAAACAAAATCCAAATAGTTCTATGACTATTAAAGAAATTAAAGCTGTATTTACAGTCTTTGAAAGGTTTAATATAGACCTACTAAAGAGGTTTAGTTAGAAGCTTTAGCATGCACCTAAATGAATGATATGAGTATATTTGCATATAATAGAACAATAATTCAGTCTATAATATCAAATATGATTCTTATAGGGAGGGATTGGACTTTATCTTTGCACTGTCTGTGAATAAAAGATTTGCTAAGTAACTTAACCAGCTAACTTACTTAAGAAGGTGGATGTTTTTGACCATCTTAAAAAAAATCATAAAAATAATTGATGTGGCAATTAAAAGCCATTAAAATTAACATTATCCCAGCTTAGCTCTTTTCATTCTATGTAATAAAATGCTATTTCTGTAAAGAAGACTGTCCCAAATTCATTTTATCTAAATATATTTTACATTTTATCCAAAAACATTTTTCACTAATGGAAATAGACAACAGAGATATCTTAAAAAGCTGTATGTCAGGTACTTTCTGATAGGGAAATGCAGAGAAACGTAAGAAATGTATCTTTTGCTGTTTTGGGGTTTGGATTCTATTTGGTGAGATGAGACCCCCTGGTATAGGAATTCTTAAACTGAATTATGTGAACCCGCAAATTATGTATATGTGAAATTTTTCTGCAGTGTTTATAAATTCCTTTAGATTATTTTTAGATATCCATGATCATAAAATGGTAAAAATCTCTGCCTTAGAAAGTCACTAGCCTAATATTTAGTACTATCTGTAAAATTTGCTTATTAATGCTTCAAAACCAAGCAGAGAGAAATTAGTAAATATATATATTTTACTATTTATTTGAAACTTAACAGTAGTTGTAGTAGTAGTAACCAAATACAGTAAGTAAATAGCAAAGTTCTGCTGCTGCTGCAAGTTACTATTAATCCTTAGTAGGAATTGTATGTGTTTAATATCAGGATATAATGCCTTGAGGTCAGAGTTGTTGAAATCAGTGAGGTCTCTCTGTACTAAGTCAGTTGGAGAGGAGTATTTGTGTGTGTTCGCTGTAGCTGTAGGGATGTGGGTAACACATTTGAACCACAACACACGCATATCAACAGCTGGAAGTAGATGCTATTAAATAGGAAATATGCATTACATTATGCTATAAGATTAACCAAACAATGTTCAACAAAGTAAATCATCAAGGAGCTAATTGACATTAATTTATTATTAACTCACAAGAATAGTAGCTGTTGAAAACTAATACCAGCTCAAGATAAGACACCCTTCCCTCCAAACTGCAGAAGTTCCCAGCCATCTGCATGTGTTCGAGCTTTGCAGTTTTCTGTGATGGCCAAACTTCTCAGTAGAGTACAGTCTCAAAAATTTTAGCACACTCAAGTCACACTCATTTTAGTTTATGAATGTTAAATTTTATTTATGCTTTGTAACTCAGTAAAAACTAAAATATAGACTTGTATTTTATTCCTAAATAGAAACAAAGTATTTACATATTTAAAAAAAATTAATTCTGAGCCCATCCTGAGGTCTACCAGTGGGTTTAAAACATACTTTAAGAACAGGAAATTACTGGGGCCATCCTGGTGGTGTTGTGGTTCATGTGTTCCACTTTGGCAGCCCAGGGTTTGCAGGTTTGGATCCTGGGCATGGACCTAGCACCACTCATCCAGCTGTGCTGTGGCAGCATCTCACATAAAGTAGAGGAAGAATGGCACAGATGTTAGGTCAGCGACAATCTTCCACGAGCAAAAAGAGGAAGATTGACAACAGTTGTTAGCTCAGGGCCAATCTTCCTCACCAAAAAAGAAAGAAAGGAAGAAAAAGAATAGGAAATTATTATGATATTTTTGTACAGGTAATTAAATTTCCATCAGTGGCATATATGCCTATCCAGAAGCTATTTGCTAAAATTCCTACAGCTTGTCTTTACTGGGTTAGTTGAGATATTATCAATTTAGTTTCCAAACCTCATTTTCTTTTAATGTCACCTTTCACTCTTCCCCCTCTTTCACTCTGCATTCACACTGCAGCATTTAATTCTCTAAATTTACTTCAAGCAAGTGCTGTAACTATCTGCTATTGCTATATTCAGTATAATAAAATCCAGTGGTTGTGTTAACCTAAGACTAGGTAGAAAGATTAATTTTAAATGTTTATTGTTTCACTCTTAAGATCTTTCTAGTTGAATACTAACTGAATATCTTGGAGGTTTTTGTTTGTTTCCTTTGAATACCCTTTCTTTAGAATTATTTAATTAGCATCTCGCTAAAGGAAAATAGCATTTATACTAAATGTTGCTGAGGGACCTGAACCAAACATAAATAATCATACCTGGGTTAGGAACTTAACCAGATACCCCCAGAACACATAAGTAAACAGACAAACAGGAGCTTCTTTCAGTATTAGGGTATTAAATGGAAGTTGTTTTGTTTTAGAGTGTTTTTTTTCCTTCTTTCTCTTTAGCAGAAAACAGAATCATTTTTTCTTAGGAAGTGTTATAATGTGTATGTGTCTTGGTATGGTTTTACATATATTAAACTAGTTATTTTTCAAAGTTATGAAATTAATAATAAAATAACCAGAAAGTACTTTCAAGATTTAAAGTCTTATGTTTATTTATATTTACTTAGAATTGGTGCTTTGACTAGTTTTAGCATTCCTTTAACACATGGAAGCAGAGAAAGGGAAAATGTCTTAGTTTTTTTCTTTCTTTTTGTTTTAAAACCAGTGCCCAAACTGGACTGACTCCCTGGGTAGTGATCTCCCGGTACTCAGAGTAAAATCCGATTCTTTCCTTGGTCTGCAAGACTCTACATAAGCTAGCCCCTGCTTGCCTCTCCTACTGCTCACAGCCTCTTTGACCGTGTTCTGATGCTTGCATTTTTCCCTCCTCTTCCCTGCCAGCCTGTTTCTATCTTAGCATCTTTGTACTTGCTGTAACCTATGTCCAGAACAGACTTCCCCAGGTCCTCCTGTGTTGTCTTTTTGATGTTTAGATCAAGACCACCTACATAACACCCAGTGTAATACAGTCAGTCACTGTCATACCACTCTTTTTTGTTTTCTTACTGGTATTTGGGATTATTTCTTTATTAAATTCTTTCTTTTCTACCTCCTTACCCCCACTGTAGAGTGTAACTTCAAACTGGAATGTAAGGAGAAACTGTCTCTTTCATTGTATCCTTAAGATCTAAATTCCAGAACATCAGTTGATGATGGCACTCATTAAATAGTTGTTGAATTTATGAATTAGTTAATTGTTCCATCTATAAGTATTAATCATATTTTGAAGAATATCTTAAAGGACTCTTGGCGTATATATTTTGGGCTGAAAGTTGTCAGCATTTTAGTATTTCCATTTGATTAGTTTATCTTATTTTGCTGGTTATTAATAAGAAATAATAAGTGTTAATCTTAATATCTAGAATTACAATTTCGTTTTTGACAGGTTGACTTTGGCAGAATATCATGAACAGGAAGAAATTTTCAAACTTAGACTAGGACATCTCAAAAAGGTACGTGAAGTATATGCTGGATTTTTAGTTTGTTAGCAGAGGTTGTGGAGGGTTGTTATAAGTCTCTTATTGAAGAAGTCAAAACTTCAGAGAGAAAGATCCCAAATTAAAAGTTTTAGACAAAAAAGGAGGGGCATCAAGGTTGCATTTTTATGTGGAGTATATTAAAATAACGTTCCTTTACCTTGTGGCAACTTACAAACTTTGAGATGCTGATAATACCACGTCCCTGTAGTGGAGGAGTGACTCCTGGCCAGACCTCCAGGGTCTTAAGATTACTCTGTTTAAATACTATCTTTTTGTAAAAAATGCTTTATTTTTAAAATGAAATGTAAAACACCATATTGTTTGCATCCATTTTATAATAAATTGAAATAATTATAAATTAATAACAAACTTGTTCCTTTGGCTTAACTTTAAAGCTGTTGAATACTTGATTAAATGTGTCAATTAAAATGAGTACATTGGCAAATTTAGAAGAGCCTAATCAGTCACAGTATAAAGTGATATAATTTAGAAATATGCTGCTATGTGTTATTATAGTGAATTTTTATAATGTATAGCTTTGTAACTTGTTTGTGAACTCAAATTATAATCAGTTTATTTTTTTTACAGTTCATATTTTTAGTTCAAACGATTTCAGAGAAATAGTAATAATAGAGTAAATTTTCCCCCTCAAAATGAAGTTATTAACAGATGTAAAGTTCTTTTTCTTTGACCCAGTTTTTTCTTCTGCTTTCTGCTTGTCACATTACTTAAAATTTTTTAATAGGCTGAATAGTAGCTAAAATAGAGTTAGTGAACTAATTGTAGATAGTAACTGTGAAGTTGTCTCCCTGGGGTAGGGTGAGGTAGGACAGAGAAGCTCATTCTGGTAGCAGATATGATCACACTGTATATAATATTTTGTTTATGGAATGCTATCAACATGCTTCAGACCCCTGCCATTTAATTACAGGGAACAGAAAAAAATTATAAATATTTTATATATATACAGTATATGTAATTTGCATTAGTGTTCTTTATAATACCATATTTGGCTATGTCCCTGCTTAGAACATTTTCCAGCTAAACTACTTGAACAGTAAATTCTAAAATGATTTATTCTGATTTTTAAGTTCTTCTGTTCTATTGTAATTATTGACTTTTCTCCTGCTCTTTGAGATATAGTAGACAACTTCAGTCTATTCTCTGTAACAGATGGAGATGTTAATGAGGTAATAGAAGGGAAGAGGGGATTTTGTAGTAGAGAATGAATACAAGTATGTGTGCCCATCTAAGCTGTTTTGATAATGATTTCGTAGAGATTTATGTTTGATGTCCCATATAAAGATTTATCAATTTTCTAACCAGTCTTTCATGATAATAGGACATTAAGTATCTACTTAGTTATAATAAGTGTATATTTAGAGCTTTAACTGGAAGGTTATTTTCACATATAATAGTAAATTTTAAATTACTCTTTCTAATGATGAGATTTTACGTGTGTCTTATTTTATGAAAACCTGTTATATAAAATCTGAAATAATAAAGCATTTAAATTAGAAATTGGCTATTTGTATTATGAAAAATACTTCACTTTTTACAAGACTTTAGAAGAGGGTTTGTTTTTGGCTGGTTGGTGGTTGGTTGATTTTACAGCTTTCCTGGTACTTTGAAAATATTTGATTGCTCTGAAACACTTCTGTTTCCTAAAGTGAGGAGTATACCTAAATGTCTAAATATTATATAAACAGTTGTAAGCTGTTCTAGAATACTACACCTTCTCTTCTAACCTCCATGTTATCCTCTTTCCCAGTGTTTGATTTCTCCATTTTTTGTATTTACTCATTCTTTCTAATAATTGTCCCCTCAATAATCTTTTTCTTATTTTGTTGTTTTTCAGCTTTTAGCAAATTTACTGAGCAGTTTTAGATTTCTAACTTTATCTTCTTCTTAACCAATTTATAACATTACTTTTCTTTGACCTCCATCATGGAATATTTTGGGAGAGTGGATGAACTAATAATGCTGAAACATACTCTCATGTCTTGAAATCTCACATTTTCTTCTGAGAGACTATTTTGGGTGAGAAGAATGAATGCATTATAAAAAAAATTTGCTAGTGCATACAGAGAACAAAATTGAGTAAGTAGTGTCACCTTAGAGCACAAATAAATAGCAGTTGTCTGCTTACCACTGGGTATTAATTTTGGGGTTGTACAATTAAAACATAATCATTAAGTTACATGTTTTAAAAATAGGTTATTTGGCATTCTAAAGCACAGTTGGAAAATAGGTCATTAAAAATAGGTCATTCTGTGTTCTGAAAATGAGGTAGAGTGCACATTTTAACACATAGAGAACAAGCTTGAGTTAAGAGAAAAGATGTTATCACCTCTGTCTTATTGATTCCCTCTGCTCCTGGGTTTATTAAGCTGACATGAACTGTCCCCCAACTTGTTACTATATAGCTTCTACCATAGGCTGCATCTGATTGGTGAATATTTGATGTCCGTGTAACCCGCACAGGAATCAACCTGTGGTGTGTCAGCTTGGAGTTTAGATTTGGCACCCAGCATACTCTTGCATTAGCAAGGGTGACTCTCGCTCTCATTCTCCCTTTCATAAAAACTCTTAAAATTAAGCAGAATTATTAGATTAAATTTGTTGGCACTGAAGGAGAAAACTTCCTTCATTGAGGATGCCTATGCCATTTGGACATATGAGACTAGAAGGCCTATTTACATTTTCTTGAAATGATTTATTTATGATGTGCATTGTATTGCATAAAGGTAATCATAATAACTGAATAAACTTAAATGTGAAAAAGTATATTTACCTTTGAATAAATTATAAAGTTCAGTTTATATTCTTTGCTATACTGTAATGTTAGAAATATAATAAATCCAAAGCTGTTAGTGTGATAGAGTAACAGAGTTAAGCAGAAACTTCTAAAAGTCCATGGCTAAAATAGTTAGATATTTCTGGTTACCACCAAATAGTAAATGTAAACTTACTTAAGGACTCATTGATTGTCTTCTGAAATTAGGAAAATCACTGCAGTATCATCTTTTAAAAAATATATATATATATCAAGAATTATTTAGTATTTGTTGTTTTAGTTAGTTTATAAAACCATTGCTCACTCATTCACTAAGTGATTTATTTCCACACTGCCTGATACAGGCATGATTCAAATTCCCATTTCAGGAGAATTACATAATATTACATTTTATGGACTTTGAAGTTTTAACCATTCTGGAGTGAACATCACTGTTAACTTTTTGAATGCCAAGATTTTCTTCTCTATGTGCTTTGTCTAAATTAACACAGCTAGTACCCAGCAAAGCCAAAACTTGAACCTTTTCTCACTCCTGTTTCAGTGGCAATACCCATATGCTTTATTTCTACAGTTCTTTTGTTGTAGATGGATAGAAAGTTGATTCCTTGTATTTAGAAGAATTAACTCACTTGTAGTTTTCTTTGCATCTCTCGGAGTAGTGAGGCTGTTTGCTTTTCATTTTTTCAGAAATGTGCTACTTCATTTACATTACAGACAGAGGAGAGCAGTTAAGTTTTTCTCACTCTCTTTCTCTCGCAAATTGTTTTCCTTGGGTATTCCGTAGTGACTCGTGTATCAGCTAAAATATTTATTATTAGCTAGTATATTGCTCTTTAAATTTATTTTTAAAGCTGAACAGAGAAAGCACATTTTTTAATAAAAAGTGTAAATACTCTCTAAAATAATTTTACCTTTTATATAGCTTAAGGATTTAACAGAGTAGAACAGAAAAGAACTATAAGAAAGTATATGGAGACCATACAAATTATTCATGAAACTCTTTTTTAAAAATAACTTTTTTGCTACTGGTAATTATGTACAAACTTCCCCAATTATCACTTATTGAAAGCTTGTCATTGCAATGGGAGTAACTTCTGTCTTTAAAAAGTTCTTCCTTTGAGGCAGAGCTACTAATTATCCCATTTTATGTACCTGTGTCACGTGTGGAGTTACAAAAACTACAAACCATATACCAGTTAGCTTTTATAGTTGATCCTGTTTTGATACCACTCTTTGGTAAATTCTAGTTAGGGGAAAGCAATTTATCTTCGTGATTTAAGGAGTTCTGCTAGGTTGTTAGTTGTATAGTTCAGCTCATTATTCTAGAATTGAAGAAAACTACATAAATGTGCTTTCCATGGATTGCTACTAAATTAACACCAATAACTTAAAAAAAAAAATCCCTGAAAAACCATCTTCCTTATAATAGAGTCTCTCTATAGTCATAATATTATTTAAAAGATAGAGGTTACCAATCATAATACCCCAAAATAATGAGGAAATAAGAATTTTGAAAATTTTCAGGACCAATAACTATGTCTTGCCACTGCTGTTGCTCAAGTTTGTGATGTGAACAGCATGTGGATATGTGTTGCTCTTTATTTTGTGGTCTTTAAGTTTTGTTGTCTTCTAGATTTTAAATATTTGATTAGTTGGGGAGAATGCATATAGGAGATTTGACATCTCAGTATAAATAGTATATTAGGGATTGGCTTTAATGTATGTGTCGAAGTGGGTGAGTGTGTGTGTGTGAGAGAGAGAGAGAGATTTATAAGCCTTCAATATAAGTGCCAGAAGTTTTTTGGAAAAACATAACCAACTTGTAATTGAAACAGGATTAGTCAAGAATCATCAGCACCAGCACAAATGTATCTTTGCAGACCGAAGGAATCAGCTAAACAATTTGCAGTCATCTCAATCTCTACTAAAACAAAAATCGCATCCAACATGCCACCTGACACCATTTCTTTCTCTCTTTCTCCTTTGCTCCTTGCGATGTGGCATTCATCTCTCCTTGTGCCTCCGTTCTGAAGAGATAACAGTATAGCAACAACTCTGCCACTGAAATCCTGTTCTCTGACCGATATTGGCACCTGCAAAGAGAAACAACCAGTAACAGGCAGCAGCAACATCAGTATTAATCTTCCATGATGAAATCTTTACAGGTCAAGAACAAGCACACAGCTCTTTTCTCACTCCTTCACAGTGGACCATGCAACTAGTTGAAATGGAAGACAATGGATTGTCTACAAGCCTTTTGAACAGTGGAGAATACAGGGCATTGGTTTTAGGTGAATTGACCCCTAAATATTCTTCAAGTTTGATATCTCCTTTGGTCTTTCTTTCTAGAATACCATTGTCATCTGATTTATCAAATCCTTTAGTATGACCACAAAGAATAAGTTTGCATATGTGACATTTCTTGTCACTTTAGGTTTGAATAAAAATATGAAAATAATGAACAATATAATGCTAGAGGGCTTAATCTCTAAATTTGTGTGTTCACCTTTATATTTACGGCCATGACTAGAAGAAATCTTTTGGGAATTCTTCTCTCATTAAAAGCCAACCACACTGTACATTATGTTTCTCTAGAACATAATGCAAGATGCTGCTTGTGTAGGCAGTAGTTTTCAGTGGAAGTCTAGTGAAAATGCAGTGTACTACAAAGTGTCACGATTAAGCCCATGAAGAATGTTATGAGGTTCCTGACTTCTTGGCATGTGTGAGCAAGAAATGTGCCAAGAAGAGTGTTGGAATTCTAAAGTTGACATTTTGTCCTTACTGCTGCTTCTCATTTAAAAATGAATAGTATTCTGTAAAAGATGACTGTGCTGAGAGAACATGGAACTGGCTATAGATAGGACAGCTCCCAGTGTTTATATTCTACCTCCTACTCTCATTATGGACCTACAAACATATTCCTGGTTATGTGTTTCCCCATTTATAATCATACATCTTGACTTGGTAGGAGATAATATTCAGTTACCAAAATGAAAATTTAGAGATAAAAATGTATTTTACTCCTGTGGTGTTTAATATTAATCCAGTTGTGTAGGCAACAGAATTTTAAAAATTTTGGAATGATCTTAGAAGTCATGTTAGCCGTCGATTAGAGCAGGGTTTAATGAATTCAGGTTTGTAACTTCAGTCTACAGATCACTGTTCCACACACACAAAAAAGAGAGAGAGAGAGAGAGAAACCAATTGGTTGGCCACTGGCCGTTCCCAGTCAGAACTCCAGACCATTTATATGCATATGCATAAAGAGAGTCTAGAAGATAAATCTTTTCATACTTAAAAAAAATCTGTGGAATCCACCAAAATCCTGAAAGAGGTTAGAAAGAAGCAGAAGGCTGGGAGAAGGGCTCCAAAGTACTGTGGTAATGCATTTGATGTGCTGGGGCTTGGTGTCAGCACCTTGACTGGCGTTTAACATCAAGGAATTTCACCTCCCTAATACAGCAGCTGTAATTGCTTTTTCAAGAAGTGTACTAAATAGTTAAATTTTACCAATCACTTGAATTGTTAATTATTTGCTGCTGGGAAGGTAGGGTTTTCTTACGTTTATATAGAATAGGGGAACTGACAGAACCAAAACCTGCCCATTTTGACAGTTATTCCCAATTAGGGGTTTTAATGCATGTATTTATGCATTTGAAAAGAGAATAAAACACCACCTCCACCCCCACCCCCCAAAAAAGAAGGAAATGAAGTGCAGAGAGAGAACAACATTCAGGTTCTAGAATAATTATCTAAGCCCGTTAAACACACCTGAGGTAGGTAAGTAGGCTCCCATCAGTGCTAGCCAGCTCAGTGACTGGGGATGGGAGTGGAGGGAACATTTATATAGTTAGGAAAGAAACAACCGCCCACCTCCAAATTTCATAATTTTAGTCTCTTCCCCTCCTCTTACTCCACTCCTCAATCTGTGCAATCATACTCTAGCAAAAATGGGATTATGGGCAGTAGCTTCAAAACTCATCTCTAAATTCAGACCTGCTTTGTCTAGGTGGTCTTTTTGTTTGTTTGTTGATTGGTTCATATTTCCAATGGTTCATTTCTCTCTTATCTGTATTTAAGATATGTGAAGGCATATAATAGAAATAATCTGGGGATGTAGAATAAGGATAAATTTGAAGTAAATTGATAATAATTTTTTCCTTAATTCTTTTTCTCTGTACTGCCCTTTTTTTCCATTAGCTTTTAATAGGGCCTTTTGTTAATTTTGCCTTTCACTTTCCTGGTGATAAACTTTTTAAATGGCATTAGAAATAGTTTATGAAATTACAATTTAAATTGAGGACCTGGAGATACTAACTTTTGAGGGATTAATATTGTTCATATTACTAAAATGAATTTGGTGTTAAACTTTTTGAAACCTTATTCTGAGCTAGTTTTCCTAGACCAAGAAATGTTGTTATGGTGCTGCTGAATAGACTGTTCAAAGTGATAGGCTTTTCTCTGCTTCCACCATCTTCATAATATACCACACAGAATTTCTTTTCTTTTACCAACCCCATTGATTATCGATCGAGCTGAGAATGATGTATCAAAATACTTTCTATCTTATCTTGGCTTTATTAGAAAGGCAGCTCTTCGAAATTGAGTTGTTTTGTGGGGATGACATGTAACATACATTCAAGATTTGCTAAAGAAGTTTAAGCTAGTATGTTTAATTTTTTCAGGAAATCTATCAGTTTTACATGAGAAAATGCTTTTTATAACTTCAAGCTTTACAGGTTTGGTTCCTACACACCCCACCTTTCTTTGAACAATTGCCCTTTTAAAAATTGTCATTATAGGAAATGCTCAAAAATATCCCTTATCTGCCTACCGTTTTTGACCTGGTGTTTTTATGGAGATTCTACATTACTGTGACTGACTTTTGGCTTAAAATGTTGAGCCAAGGGGATATTAAGTTGCCAGAAGAGACTTTGATTACAAATAGAAAGCATTAAGTTGCTGTGGAATTTACCTTTCATAGAAATTTTTAGAAGTTAAAAATTGTGGAAGCTGGTGTTTTGAAGGTTACTTAAACAATGAGACAATATTGAGGTCTTTTGTGGTATACATGCATGACTTTTTTTTATGTAAGTAAAATATTAGAGTTTCTTTTAAAATAGTCTTTAAATCGCTGTAGTGTGTACTGTTCATTTGCCCATTGCTGTATCTTTTTGTTTAAACAGAAAAGAGCCATGTCCTTTTATTGTCTGATCACTAAGCCTACCTCTCTTTTTCATACAACCTATTCTCACTCATGTCCTTTCGACACTGTAATAGCCTACAGAGACTGGTTCTTTTCCAGAGATGCTGTTTGTTTCCTCGTTTCTTCTAGACCTTCTCTGCTTTAACTGCTCAGCTAGTGGATGACTTGAGGATTGAAACTTGGTATTCTTACTAAGCACGATCTAGCTGGTTCCATTGTCTCTCTTTTATTTTAGTAATCTGGTCTAGCTTTGCCATGCATTTGAGGATTCCATTCTATAATGAATTCAGGTCAGTTCTAAGCCCAAGTCATCCTTGCTTCTCCTGAGCCCTCTGAAAACAAGTGATTCTGAGGATGGCCCAGAGGTTAATGTCAGTCTTAAGCAAGGAGAGTGAGCCTACAGGGTAGATCTCTGGAAATGATCTGCAGTAAAGATAGATTAGTTGCTGAGACTACTGTATTCTAGACTATCGTACCCTGGAGCCAGATCAGAACTGGGCCTTGCTCCTTTCTGTAAGGAGAGGGTACTAGGCGGTATTGCCCTGGTGTTTGCCTCAAGTATGTGCGTTAAACTGCTCGGGCTGCCATCACAAAATACCATAGACTGGGTGGCTAAAACAACAGAAATTTGTTTTCTCACAGTTCTGAAGTCTGGAAGTCCAAGATCAAGGCCTGGCAGGGTTCATTTCTGGTGAGGCTCTTCTACTGGCTTGTAGACCGCTGCCTTCTCAAGTCCTCAGCTGGCCGTTTCTCTGAGCTCTCACAAAGAAGGGACAGGGTGGTAGAGAGAGTTCTCTCTCTCTTCCTCCTTATAAAGCCACTAATCCCATCATGAGGGTCCCACCCTCTGGAGCTCATCTAACTCTAATTACCTCTCAAAGGCCCCATTTCCAAATACCATCCCTTTGGGGTTTAGGGTTTACACATACGAATTTTGGAGAAATACAAACCTTCAGTCCATAGTACCATGTATACTTTTTCTCAGTGGAATTTGAGAAAAATTACTTAGACTTCCAGAATTATCTTTCCCCCAGAAGTGTGTCTCTTTGTTTTAAGGTCTAAGATATTGTGGAAGAAATGTTAAATTATAATATGGAAAATGTAAATATATTTCACTGACTGTAGAGGATTTGCGTCTACTGTGTGTAAGACATGGATGTAGTTCCTTCCCTTGACATTTCCTCTTAAATACCTAGGATCCAGCTTTCTTTCCCCTAGTACTTCTGACATTTTGGGTTTTCCGGTAAACTTTACAATTCAAACTGAATGAATCTTGCCTGTGCTTTTTTGTATCATGAGATTTTATGGGACATATTTGTCATGTTTTATAGAGGGGGGAAAAGCTTGCTTAACTGACACATACATTTTACTATCTTTTATAAGTATTTTGTGATATTGGTTACTGCCATTGTATAGACATCTGAAGATTACCAAAAATTATAAAACAAATGTAATTGTATGTATCAACAATCTAGTTGAATCTCATATTTATGACTCTAGTAAAATTTAAGTTTTATAAATTAACTTTTGAAATAGTATCCCCATACCACAATTTCAAATGAACATTAAAGCAAGTATTTCACCTGATATTCCAATATGTATTTCACAGTTTTATCGGATTATTTAAAATCCACCAGCCTACCAAGTGTTTAGTAGCTTCCTACATGTGTGAGAACCAAATTAATGGCAAATTTTAAGGCAGCAAACGTTAGTAACGTGAAGAGAAAAAGTTACCGCTTTCTGTGTTCTGTGGTATAAATGAATTTGAATTTCTTCATACTCATAGGTATACCTATATGGGCAGTTTCTTATTCTGCTTTCTATCTCTAACTTAGGACAACTAAATGTGGTTTGGGTTTATTGTTCAAAAGCTTTTTAATCTATTTCCTTTCCTTATAATGAATCTTTATTTAATCCCCTAGGCTACTACCTCCCTTGTTTTTTTTTTCATTACAATTAGAAATATTTGTGACCGAAGCTATATGAAGTGAGGAATTTCAGATAAAGTAAGACAATCTATTTAGTGTATCTATTTTAGAAACATCTCCCCGAAATTCTAGAAAGCTTTATCTTCATTTAACTTTACTTTGAAAGTTTCTATTTATCATCTACATTAAATCTCTTTGCATCAAGTAGTGGTTGAGTTTCATTTTAAAATAATTAAAATAATCTTAAGGATCAGGTGGAATACAAACAACATACTTAGATTTAGTTTTTTAATCGGTGAACGTTCATTTTTCTGTATAATACTTAGAATATTCCTTTCAGTTTAAGCCTTAGATAAAGGTGTAATAGACCATACCTCTGTTAACTGCTTTGGAATGAAATAATATTTATATTTTCAAAGTGAATTTTGGAATTATTAATTTTTTGAGATAAAGGATTTTTTAGAATATCAGAAGATAAATCGTGAAAAGAGAAGGAGCTAATGAAATCCAGAAATATTTAAGTGCAATATTCAGAAATAACCTCTATTCTATGTGATATAGATTTATAATGGTAGTCGGTTCACATTGAGGCCAAGGCAATCTGTATTTGTTCATTTACTCAACAAATATCTATCCAAAAATATTATAAAATTGGGCATTTCTAGAACTCTCCATTGAAATTTGGTATATTCTTCTTCGTCTTTTAAGTAGATAACTCAAATTTATAGTGACAAATCAAAGAGATGTACATGTGTAATGGGTGATTATGTTTGGTTGTTTGGTTGTCTAGTTTTTAAAAATGTTCTAAAAATTGTACATTTTGAAACATGAAAAATATTTATCAACATTTTTATGTTAAATTTTAAAGTAAATTTCCTTAGGATTTGCCTAGATCTGCTCTAATAACTAAGGATCTGGACAGCTACCCATAAAAATTTTGTTTTAGAGTCTTTTTAAGGTTCTAGGGGTATTTATTTAAAGTGAGTGGTCAGGTTGTGTGTGCGTTTGTGTATTCTAGATATTGTAGGGTCTAGGAATAATCAGTGGTTTTGTCTTCTTCCTTTCTTCCTCTTTTACTATTGTAAAATATTTCATTTCATTTGTTTTGTACTAGTAAATTATTCCCTCTTAAATTAAAATTTAGATGTACCAGAAATAAAACTTTCAGCTCATTTTGTGTTATAACTCAGTTTTAGACTACCTTGCAGTCATTTTCGGTTTAGACATTATAAAAATAGATTTCTTGTAGTACAAAATAAAACTCAGCATCTCATTAGATACAGATTTTTATGTGTAGGATAGTTTCTTGAAATAGGCTTTGCCTTGTCTCTTTCCATCTTTCAGGCATTGAAAAGAGCAATTTGGTCTTTTAACTCAGTGGTACTTTATAATACACTGTTCTTGCTGTCACTGTAAAAAAATTGATGCATGGATAAAAATATCTTTTTTATATCGCAAATAAATTGAGCTTGTTATAGTCCCCTCTCTTCATTTTCAGGAAGAGGCAGAAATCCAGGCAGAACTTGAACGTTTGGAAAGAGTTAGAAATCTTCACATTCGAGAGCTCAAAAGAATTAATAATGAAGATAATTCGCAGTAAGTCATTATTTGTATTTCACAGTTTTACATGATAAAAGTTTTTTCTCCCCTGTGGAGAGCATAAACATGATATTTCCTTCTTGGGGGCATACTCATCACACTTAGAAAAAGATCCAGAGTCTGTCCCATGGCTCAAAAGGCCTCGTATGATCTGGTCTCTGGCCATCTCACCCATCTCTCATCTTCCCCTCACTTATATGTCGTAGACTTACTGGCCCCCTCAAACACGTGTAGCATGTTCTCATCTCAAGGCTTTTGTGCTTGCCATTTCCTTTGCCTAAAATGTTCCTCCTCCACATGTCTGAGTGGCTTACTCCTCGTTTCATTCCAAATGGTCATTTGAGAGGATGTCCCTAGGCCACCCTATCTAAAATATGAGTCCTTGCCTCACTTCATTCCCTCTCTCAGTATGCTTACAATCATAGCATTTATCACTATTTGGAATTATAAATTTATTTTTCAGTTATTTATTATCTGTCTCTTCCCACTTGAATGTAAGCTCCATGAGAGCAAGGACTTAGTTTTGTTCTTGCTGTATTGCCAGAGCCTAGGCTAGTGCCTAGCATGTGGTAGGTATGCAATAAATGTACGTTGACTGAGTGCCACACTTAATATTGCAGTAGTGAAGGAGAAATTATTTCAACTAAAGGGATTTCAGTGAGCCATGTATCCAGCATTATGCAAAAATTGGAGAAGAAATAGAAAAGAAGTTATAGTCTATGTCCTTAATCCCTGGTTATCAAAAGGAGTGCCATAGATATTAAATGCTAAAGGAATTCAGAGAAGAGAAAATACCTGTGGACTGGTGGGAGCTTTATGAGAAATTAAGATAGAAATTAAGCAAGGCACTACTTGGATTTAATCAATGTGGAGGAGAGGGAGGTTTCTTTTTACACTTTAAGATTTGTAATTTAAAGCTTCATGATCTGAGTGTCAGAATTAGTGGTGACCAATTTCTGCTGTGAATGTAAATAATCTTGCTTAAAGGAAGGCATCTTCATGATCATTTGAGTATGAGTAATTCATAAACAGATCATTCCAATGTATAAGGTGAATGAAATAATATAGTTATGGAATAACCTAAATTGTACCAGATGAAAATTCTAACAAAGCGGATAGGACAAAGCTAATTTACAATTGGCTGTTCTGAAAATTGTGTTCAAGTTTGTTTTGTGGATATGTCTTAGTCTACTTGATGAAAATTAAGTGAATTGTTAGAGTTTTACATTTATCTTTAAAACTAAGCAGAATTCTCTATTATTTACAAGTTCTTCAAGAAAAAATTATCAAAGCAATAGTAAATTGATTTTAAATAAAATAATAAAATAGTGCATCTGGAATTACAAAGCTATGATTGACTTTTTTTTTTTTTAATTCCAAGAGTGCCACATTTTTCTTCTAAGTCCTCACGTATATTTGCTGTTTACTTTGGGCAGGTTACTTAACCCTTCTGTGCAGTAGCGCCCTCATCTGTAAAACAGAGGTAGTGTCAGGGTCTACTTCATAGAGTTGGTTGAGAACTAAATGAGTTAATACATGTGAGTGCTCAATATATAGCAGGCACAATAAACGTTAAATAGTAGTAGTATCATCTGTGAGTGATTCTTTATTAAGTTTTTTAAAAAGCTTTCCTTTTTTAATTGAACATTAAAATTTTATTTATAGACATCCAAAGATAGTAAAATTTATTCATGGATGAAGGCCAATTTATAAATATAATTATTTTTAATCATATGTCAATACTATAAAGTCTTGATTGACCATAAACTTCAATATAAAAGTGTATTTTTCCAAGGGAAGTAATTCCTGCTGAGTAGACACAGGATTTCATAAAGCTCTTGGCAATACAGTGGTTGGTAGGTCTTTATCAGAGGCTGTAACTGGTCACTGAACCTGAATATTCAGCTATAAATGTTAAGCTTTGTGAACACCAAAGCATTAAGATGAGTGATAGTCATTCAGGTAGAGAAAGAAAAGAAGTATGCAGCAGAATTCAAAGTTAGGAGTAGAGTGAGAAAGAAATAGCTAGGAGTAGAATAAGAGAATGGGACTTTATTGTGGAAGGAACGTTTTTGTGTGTGTTTTCATATGCCTGAGTGTTTTTCCCCCACCCTGAAGGTTCAAGGATCACCCAACGTTAAATGAAAGATATTTATTACTTCATCTGCTTGGTAGAGGTGGCTTTAGTGAAGTGTATAAGGTAATGTAAATTTTTTTCTGTTCTTCACACTAATATAGCAAAGATATAGGAGTATGTGGTTAAGAAATACTTGTCTCTTATTTGTTGCTTTTAGAATTTTTTTGACTAATTTTATGTTTGACTCTTACTACAAAAAAAGAGTCTGGTGACTTATGTTGTCTTATCTCAAGAGTGTAAAGACTATACTTGCACCTGCACAGTCCCTCTGATATTTGGCACCTAGTTACCAACAGCCATTAGGATTAAGATAGGGAGATGGCCATTTAAAACAGTACATTTATGGAAAGATTGTATCCTTTAATTTAAACATGTGTCAGAAGTCTTACGTGTCCTGAATTTACCCAAATTTCTACTTATTTTAAGGCCAGTGTTTCTCAAATGCGTCCTATAAATGTCAAAATTTTTACTCATCATGTTCAATGTTTTATACCTTACTTTTTTTTGCTCTACCTTGTATCTTTCTGCCCAGCCTTTAAATATTGTAGTTCCTAAGGTCTCTTATTCTCTATTCTGTATTCTCCTTTTCCAGTATATCCCCTCCCGTTCTCTGAGTTACGGTCTATTTGATTTCACCCCCAGATATGTATCTCCAGCCACACTTCCCTTCTGAGCTCCTGAGGTGAATGACCGTATTCACCTTATGTGAGTAGACCTTCTTCAGCACTGCAAAGTCAGCGTCTGAAATGGAAGTTATCTTCCCCTTCTCCGAAATCCCTTCTTCTAACACTGCTCCCTACTTCAAAACAAAGCATTTCTATTCACCTGCCCAGTCCCACAAGTGGAAAGCATAAAAGCCATCCTTCACTCCACATTTCCTTTAAGTCACTTCCCCCAACATATAACCAGTTGCTGATGCCTGCTGTGATTAATTAATGTCATTAGGCTCTCCTAAATCCCACAATGACTCTCTCTCTCTTAGTTCAAGGCCTCATTGTCTCTTGTTTGTGTTGCTTCCTGAGCCTCCTAGCTGATCACTTTCCTTTGGGCATTGAGTTTCTCCAGTTCATTTGTGTATGCTGCCGCTAGAGTGGCCTTTTTATAAAATGCAGTCTGATCATCTCACTCCCTTGCTTATAAGCTCTAGTGGCATCCCATTTGCTCTTAGTTAGGATGAAGTCATATTGAAGGTCTTACTCTCACCTTAACCTTAATTCCTGTAGAAGGCTTCCCTATTGGTCCGCCCTTTTATAGGCTCCCTGTGACATTTTGTGCTTCATTATGTGTTGGTGTAGTTAGTGGTTAAGAGTGTGGGTTCTGAAGCCAGATAGGCTGGGTTTGAATCTTGACTAATTCTGACTGCTTCTTACTAACTGTATAAACTTGGGATTATTACTCAACATCCTCACTGTCTTCATCTGGGAATAAAAACATACCTACCTCATAGGACTGTTGTAATGATTAAGTGAGCTATCACCGGTAAATCACATAGAACAGTGGTGCTTAAGTAAATGTAAGTTCATCAGATGATTATTTGAAGTCCTCACTGTTCACTTAGACAAGCACCTGTACCTTCTTGGTTTTCTGAAGACAGCCTGGATTCTAGTTCTGACTCTGGAAAAAGTTATGGGATTTGGATTCAGAGGACTTTATTTCTGATCTTGGTTCAACCATGAACTATTTTTTGTTTTTGTTTTAACTTGGACAAGCATTAAGCATCATGGGCCTCTCCTTCCTCACCCATCAGGAGTGATCTGTGAGCTCTCTTCCAGTTCCTATTTCTCTGATTCTAATGGTAGTTCGTCCTCAAGCATTTAATGCTTGAAGTAGGCTTACCCAGGGCACAAGGTAGAAAAGACAATGATAATAGCTCACTCTGGATCTAAAAATCACCAGAAGTACAGTTAGCTTACACTAGCTCAGCCTAAAAGGTGCCCAGCTTCTGAGCCTACTAATGGCTTTCATGACAACCTTCTGCCATGACCCAATAGTATTTCCACTGTTTTTAGCCCCATAAATAGAGCTAAAAGGGGCTTTTCTTTTTGAAGCAAGGGCTTATGTAGAAATTAGAAAATGCAGATTGGGGTCTAACGACTTGAGCCATCAGTACTGACCTAAATACTAACAGCAGTTCCCTCCAGCCCCTTCAAAGTCCTTTCAAGTTTGTCAAGTCCACTGGGAAACACACAAAGCAACATGTTGTAAAAATATAGACTTTTATCTGTACCAAGGTGGAAAATAGTGAATCAGTTGCTCAGTGATTACCGTATTAGCCTTATGGGAAGGTATACTTTACTCACCTAATCTTGGGAGAAAGATGTGTCTTATCTAATTATTATAATCAATATGCACTGATAATAACTTTTTATTAGCAGTATACTTACAATTTTATTTTCTTCTACTATCCTTTATTACAACTGCCTTTGAATTTTATCCTGAACTTCTTTTATTTTTGTTCTTTTCTATTTCTTTAAATTTAACTTTTAATAATAATTTAATTAGCTAATGTTTATTGGATAGTTAGTATGTATCATGTATTATTCTAAACACTTTATATGTTTCACCTCATTTAATTCTTTGAACAACCCAAACTTTATGAATGAGACTGAGAGAGAGTATTAGCACAAAGTCATGCAGCTAAGTTCATTTAATTCTAAAGTGAATATCCTTAATTACTGCATCCTATGTTATTTCTGATCTCACGCATTTATAATTTTGTGACAAACAGTTTGCCCCTACTACTTATTTTTAGGTTAAATTGATGGGAGAGTGGGGCCTGGGGACTTTCTTTCTAATAAATATGTAAGCTTTTAATTTTAAGTGTTTTGTTAAAGGGGCACCTTTCTATGTAAATTACAGTGGAACCTAAATTTTTAAATCTCTCTTTAATGATATGCAGTGTTTTTTTCTTAAAAAAATTATGTCATCTGAAGCCTTAAAATAATACTGATCAGTCTTTATTTTTTTATTTAGAAAATAGGCTGGTGATTTGAACAAATCAGTATAAAACCTTTTGTTGAGACAATTAGGGAAAATTGAAGATAAGTTAGGTATTAGATGAGATTAAGGTGTGATGTAATTAGGTGCAAATGATATATGGTTAATGCTTACTTTTGTTTGAACAGTTTCATAATCAAAGTTGATATTTTTTTTTTTACAGTTGGGAAATGGTTAGGAACTTGCTAATTTTCAAAGAAGTGAAAAAAGTGGAGAGTTGCTAGGTAAAGGTAGAGAAAAAAGTTGCTTTATCCAATCCACAAAAAAGCATTACAGCCATCTGTTTTCCTGGCTGCTTACTGCTACTGCCAAGTACAGAGGACCAGGTCCATATTAAAACCAAGTAATAGTTTTATTGTTTTATCTTGATTCAGTATATTGACATTTATGAAATTTGAATGTGAAAATTCACATTAAGGTTCTCTTTGATTTAGCACCATGGAATTTGTATTTTGTTTCTGATAATAAATGTGTCATTGAACTATATATAATCTTAACAGAGATAGATGCTCACCAAAAATTGTACTGTATATTCTAATTCTATAATATTGCAAAAATTATCACCAAAATTTTTTTTAAAAATCGCTTCAGCTATTCACTTGGTCTTTGGTCCTAACTTTTCTATGCCTTGATTCATAGGCTTTTGACCTTTATGAACAAAGATATGCTGCTGTGAAGATCCATCAGCTTAATAAAAGCTGGAGGGATGAGAAGAAGGAAAACTACCACAAGTAAACATTAATACTTTATAGTTTTTATCAATTGAAAATATATGTGATGGTCATGGAAAATTAATATACTGTCTCTTCCCGTAGACATGCCTGCAGAGAGTACAGAATACACAAAGAACTGGATCACCCCAGAATAGTTAAACTCTATGATTATTTCTCCTTGGATACAGATACGTAAGTGAATATAGGGATTTAGTTTTTAAGAAAAAATACAGTTGCTTTTGTTTTCCCTATTCTGTAATGATATTAGTACTTGTCATTTCTCATTGTGATTCTGAATTATTGGATAATATTTTGTCTAATGTTTTTCTCTTCTCCACTGCAGGTTTTGTACAGTGTTAGAATACTGTGAAGGCAATGACTTGGATTTCTATCTGAAGCAACATAAATTAATGTCAGAGAAAGAAGCTAGGTCTATTGTAATGCAAATTGTAAATGCACTAAGATATCTCAATGAAATCAAACCACCTATTATACATTATGATCTTAAGCCAGGTAATTAATAAAATGTGTCCAAATAATTTTTTAAGCACTAAAGAATATAGTTTTTAAAAGTCATATTTACTATCTGAAAACATGCTTTTCAGTTTAGTTTTTGAAAGTCAGTGGAAAACTAGAATTTAAAGTCTTTTTATTATATGACCACACTTTAAAATTACATTTTAAGTGTATACTTTAATTATATTTAAGATTTTAAAATATGTATTTTAAATATATATAATTCCCAAAAGTCAGCTTAAGTGGTAAAGATAATGTTTTTCATTTCTGTATCATTAAAGGAACTGTATGTTTTGTTCTTAGGAAACATCCTTCTGGTAGATGGAACAGCATGTGGAGAAATCAAAATCACTGATTTCGGTCTGTCCAAGATTATGGATGATGATAGCTATGGTGTAGATGGAATGGATCTAACTTCCCAAGGGGCAGGCACTTACTGGTAAATGTATTATTAAAAATATCAAAATGTCTAAATTAATGCCCAGTCTTTTTATGAGAGTTTAATTTTCATTTTTATTACCTTTGAGATTACTGTGGTGAGAGTTGTGATATGAAGTCTCTGAGTCAAGAGGGAGACTAAGTCAGTCCTCTTTTCTCATCTCCTCTTAACTGTAAACATCAGCAAACTGGAGGGAGAATGACTTGGCCTTAGTAAGTGACTTCAGTACCTACCAGCCAGAAACTCCTGACATGGAGAATTAATGGATTTTCTTCTATAATGTTAGTGACGTTTATCATGAATAAAAATACTTATATAAATACAATATCTTAGCTATTACAAGCAATAGCCATAATCATCAAGCCCTCTTTGTAGACGTTTCTGCTTACAGTTTTTGTTGGAGATGAATGTTTTGTTGATCAAGGATGGAAGAGAAATTTGGCATATTCTTGGTCTTCAGACTTGACTCTCAAAAATTCCTTTTAATGACTTCGGACATGTAAATACAAATTTAGACAGAACCATAGATTCACAGATATAAGTCTAAATGAATGTCATTCCCTCCAGAGTACCTAGGTGCTGATAAAAATTATTTCAGTGTGAATTTTCAAATTTACTGTTAAATTTACCAAAGTGAAGTAGCATAGACTATAAAATTACAAAACAAACGCAGTTTTCAGAATAAATTAGTTTACGAAAAGGGGTAAAATTTTAATTGTAAGAGAGATAACTGTACTCAGCTTCAGTGAACAATATAATGGCTAGAAACATAAATGTGACATGAGGGTTTCTGGAACAGTCTGCACACAGTTAGCCTGAGCACATAATAACCGGTTCCATAAGATGTCGCAGGTCTGTATGGACTTTACCTTTCATGAATAGGGATTAGTCACGTTCATGTATTCTTTTAAAACCATTTTAAAGTTTCAAATTCTGCTTATGGCATTTTCTAGGAATGCGAATAAGATAATATGTCATGGATTTTTTTTTTTTCACATTTAAAGAAAATTATCATTCAAACTAGTAAACCCCAAAAGTATCCTCAATCAGTAGTCTTGAGACTTTTTCCTTTTAGCAACAAGGCTCCTTTTTTCACAAGAAAATCTTAGAATCCTAAAAAATAAAACCAACAAAAACAAAGCTTCTTGGTAGAACCCGGGGTCCTCTGGAACAGTATGGAAAACTCCCCCTGTGTCGTTTCCCTCTCACTCTGGCTTCGCTAGTGTAGGGCAGGGCAAGGAAGTTTCCCTCTGACAGCTGGGCATGAGACAGGAAACCTTATATTTAGAGGGCTGTATAGGAAGGAGGATATAGTTGTGGCATTTCCATGTAGGAACCTGGGCTGTATTTCCCGTAGAAACAGCATTCCAAAACATGGTTAGTTTTCTACAGTCATATTAGTTTTTTAGTTATGTATTTGGTAAACTGAGATGTCCTGTTCAAACTTTTAGAATACATGTATATAGTGCTTTTACAAATTACCATTCATCCCCAGAAACTTAAACTTTTGTCTTTATCAGTTAGAAGAAAATCAGTTTTGTCCCTCCCTCCCCTAAGGTCTTAAATGCACTCATCCATTAAATCCTGGCGCTCATTTTTCCTGGAAAGCTTTGTCTCTATCCCTACAATTCCTCCCCTTCTTACTCCTTTTTGCCTCCAGAGATGGCATAGCAGTGTTTAAGAGCCATTCTTGTTTCAGTCACACACACGTAGACCTACGCAAAATATCCACTTTTATTCGTAAAACAAATCTGGCTTTTTACTTGATTTGAGGGGTAGGAAAGGATTTACATCACAAGTAAGTTATTGGTCATCTTTGGTGGTTCTACTTCAAGAAATTTAATCTGTTTTTTAAGAGATCTGTCAACATCCTGCTGAAATTTAAATGATTTTAGCATAGTGAGTATAAAACTATAAAAAGAGAGTAGATTTGCATTTATCTATAATATTCCTTTTCAGGGTTTTTAACTTATCTAAATTTTTGATGTTTGAGATATTTGTATCCCTATAGATCTTTTTACTTATAACCTAAGGTGACATTTATTTTTACCTTTCCTTTATCTAAAATTATGAACTTATAAATAGTACTTACAAATGAGAAAATAGTATTTTTGAATACTCAGTGTATTTCAGACGCTGCTAGTGTTCGAAACTGCATAATGAAAGGAGCTCCTTGAGCTGCTCACAGTCTAGTGTGAGTTGAGAGTGATGCCATCATATGTGAGGAAGAAGGAAAGCTCTGCCTGGAGGGTAGCAGAGAGGGCTTATGGAGGTCGGTGGGGGGGTTCTTGAAGAAGAAAAGGTGCTCACCACGTGAAGTGGAGTGGTTAGGGATTGTCATATTCAAAAGCATGGGGAAAAAAAGTTGTGTGGGGAACCAAGTGAATTGTTTTTGCCTAGCCAGTTAGAGGGGGTGAGTGCAGATTTTGGAAATTTAAGTTGCTGCTAGATTAGGATGGGTCTTGTGTTACAAACGAGATGTGAGGTCTCACCTGGGCGGTGAGTCATGCTGAGATTCCTTAAACAAAAAAAACCACCTGATCAGATATGTGTTTTAGGAAGAGAACTGCCTACAGTTTGAATGCTGGTAAAGGCAGATGGGAGAAGATTTCTTCTACTATTATTAGAGACTTATTCAAATTAGAACATCATAATTTCTAATGATAATTTTTCTTTCTGTAGATAATATATATTTTATATATAAATATATTGCATACTGTATCACAACGTTTTACGCTTTGGCTCTAGAGTGAAATGATACATGGATGTAAATGCTTCAAAAGTTTGGTGATTTTCATTGATAAAATTTCTAAACTTTGTATATGGATAAAATGAGCATTCCAAGATTTTACATTTAGAAAATTTTAAATTATAGATTGCTAATAGTATCTTTGCCTTTTTTCTCCAAAAAAAAAAAAAAAAAAAAAAAACTATAGGTATTTACCTCCTGAATGTTTTGTAGTTGGAAAAGAACCACCAAAGATTTCCAACAAGGTTGATGTGTGGTCAGTCGGAGTCATCTTCTTTCAGTGTCTTTACGGTAGAAAGGTAAGTTAATGTAGACCAGATTCAGCTGTAGAGAGATAAGTTGAATTTTCCCCTCTTAAATGCAAAGTCTCATTAACTTGAAGTCAATTTAAATTCTTCCAAGGAAAGCTAGGCTTCTTCTCTATTTCTTCCTAAAATTTCTATGCATCAGAATTATTTTAATGTCACAACAGTTTACTTGGCCTGCTTTTTGCCTTTTTTTCCTTGAGAAGTAACTATCTGTCAACAGTGTTAACATTTCCTCCTGTTAAACTGGAGTCAGAACACTTTCCATTATCTTCTCTTCTCCCCACTTCCTCACATCCTCTACCCCATGCACACACAGTTTGGCCTAGGCCTAGTTTCCCTCTGTGCTTCCTCAGGGAAATTCCATCAAACTTAATCTCAATTCTTCCCAAACCCCTCTTTATATTAAAGTGGGAACTACAGGTTCCCATAGATGATATCTAATCCCTTCCTCAGTATGGAAAGAGAGGTTAAGGGACTTGTCTGGGAATTCACTGCAAGTTAGGACCAAAACCAGAGCTATTTCATTTATTTTATTCTTTGGGCTTTTTACAGATATTTCCACTACTTCTTTATCTCTTCTCTAATCAAACTTTATTTTTTAAACATTCAGAGTAAAGTTTTAAATTTCTTTTTGTTTGTATTTTATCTTTATTACTTATATTGTAGCAGCATTATTTTCTATGGTGTATTTGCAGTGTTTCAGCCATGTTGAGGATTGATTAGATGGGCTTTTGCAGCCTGCTATCAGTTATAACCTTGTTTCTATGAGATTGTATCCCAGCTTCCAAATAACTGACAGGATTTTTTAGAACACGAATCATTTGTATTTTGGGAATTTATTGACGACAATATCTCTGTTTAAATATTTTGTGAGATAAATTTCTCAACATTTTATTATTGTTGTTGTTTTTTAAGCCATTTGGTCACAATCAATCTCAACAAGACATTCTTCAAGAAAATACAATATTGAAAGCCACAGAAGTCCAGTTCCCTGTAAAACCGGTTGTAAGCAGTGAGGCAAAGGTATTAAGTTTATGTAAATGTTTTTGAAGTAAATGTTATTTCATAAATTGTGCTTAAAACAAAATAAGTACTTAGTAAGTAAAGTAAAAGGGATTGCTACCACAGGAAAGTCTGTCCAGTAGGGGCTGGTGATTTGCTCTGTGAGAAAGAGTTGCTTAGGCCCTTGGTTGTGATAGTTTTCATCTTTTAAGGACCCAAATATGGTCCCTGGTTCTTTGTTTGTACCAACTTGCTTTGAAAATTAGGGAAAATCATAAGATCTGGGCCTGTTGTTACCTTTATGTTTTACATATCAGCTTATGTTAATACTGAGATATTTAAGTGTGTAAGAAATAATAAAAGTAGTAATAACTGCCATTTATTTAATGCTTATTATGTGCTAGACATTGTGTTCATACTTTTTATATATCTTTTTAAACTTTTTAAATATAGGTATTTTTGTTATTCCCATTTTATAAAGTAGGAAACCAGGCAAGCCATAGCAAAAGTACCTTGTCCAGAATCAGACCAGCTAATAAAATGGCAGAGCTGTGGCTCAACATATCCGCTTCTCCTAGACTCCAGAATGCACACCTTTGTCCATTATGCTGTGCTGCACTAGCTCTTGAGAAAGCCTGACCTCATCGTCTGCTCTGCTATGTGTAGCAGTCTGTGAATCTATAACAGACAGCTTCCTGTAGTTCTAATTTATAAATGCCTGTGTAATAACATGAAATAGCAAAACTTTTATGGTATTTAATATCTTCCCTTCATCCTGTTGGCCTTTCACATTTGTATTTTTACTCTTGTTTTTTTATACTCATCACAAAGCTCATTTTTCTGTGACTCCCCCATTGAAGTCTTCTCTTTTTTTAAACCCTGTGAAATTCGTAAAAAGCACATGAAGTTCCCATTTTCTCTGGTATGAATAGGCCATAAGAATAATTCATAAACAGGCATTATATAGTTTCTATACTCTCAGAGTATAGATACGCACTGCTGGATCTTGCCCCTGATCGAGGTCATAGTGGCCTTTGAATTGAAAATGTACTGCTTTTTGTTAATCTCAGTATTTATTGGAAATGTCCTCTATTTCATTTTCTGTAACATCTTTATTGGTTTTTTGCAAGTTGTTTGAATGATTTTTAGAAGATTTTGACAATTAAAAAGATAACATATCCTTTCTTTAAAGCACAATTATTTTCAAGAGGTAAATATGACTCCTTTAAAAAGATTTTGATAGTAACTAGCGTCTGAATTTTGTCTTCCCTTTCTATCTACAGCATCAGTGAGAACAGAAACTAAATTTAGTCAATGCAAGATCCTTTTTTTTTCTTAATACTGACAAAAATGACCAGGAATTAGTGTAGTGTGCCAAAAAGAAGTCCCATTTAGGCATCTCTGGTTCTAGCCTAGGCTCTTTATAGGTGCCACAATCACTGTTTTGGAATCTGGGGAAGGTCACATTGTTGGTTTTTTTAACCTCTTGTCCTCCTTCACCAAGTACCTCCGTTGACCTTGTGTGGGCATCTTAAGTACATTACTCCTCACAGAATTTTTAACCTTGCTGTTGGTACTTTTCATCCTCTCACACTCTGTCTTCAACATATCAGTCACTCTTGAATTTCTTTCCTCCATCTTAATCATTTTCAGAGTGGTCTCTGAAACTTTTTTTATTTATTAAAGACTTAAAAAGATAAAACCTATGTGATCAGAAAGAATGTGAGTAAGCTAACCATGGTATGATAATGGGAAGAGCTAGTTTGTTTTTAGAGAAAAAAATTACTTTTAATAAATATCAGAGCAAAGAAAATGCAAGAGTTACTTCTTAATATGGTTAAACTTTGACTTAAAGTTATATATCTTAGTTTTCCTACAGATACTTTAATTCGTGAATTTATGTGGCAATTAAGAATTTCAAGATAAGGTTATTTCTAGTGTGAGCAATAAGAAAGGGAAAGAGTTATCCCTTAAGAATGTTTTATCTTTTGCAAAAAATGTATGAATCTCTCACATATAATATTAGATGAAAGAAACCAGGCAAAGGAGAAAATAATCTATCATTCCATTTATATAAAGAAATAATAAAAACTCAACTATGGCATTAGAAGTCAGGATAGAGGTTACCCAGGTAGTCTGGGGGCAGAGCCAGTGCCTGGACGGCGGCATGAAGAGACTTAGCAGGTTCTGGTAAAGTTCTTTTTCTTGAATTAAATAGATATATTCACTTTGTGTTGTACACTTATGATTTGTGACCTTTTTAAAAAATATAAAAAATCTTTATTGAAGTATAACGTAAGAAGCTATTCTCAAGGATAGAATATATAAAGCCAGTTTGAGAAGGAAAAAAGATAGTGATCTACGGACAGCTAATCTTCAACAAAGGTGCCAAGAAGATACAGTAGAAAAGATAGTCTCTTCCATAAATGGTGTTGGGAAAACTGGACAGCCACATGCAAAAGAATGAAGGTAGACCACTATCTCACGCCTTACACAAAAATAAACTCAAAATGGATCAAAGACTTGAAGATATGTCCTGAAACTATAAAACTCCTGGAAGATAACATCAGTAGTACACTCTTTGACGTCAAACTAAAAAGGATCTTTTCGAATACCATGTCTTCTCAGACAAGGGAAACAAAAGAAAAACAAATGGGAGTTCGTCAGACTAAAGAGCTTCTGCAAGGCAAAAGAAACTAGAATCAAAACAAAGAGACAACCCACCAATTGGGAGAAATTGTTTGCAAATCATATATCTGACAAGGGGCTAATCTCCATAATATATAAGGAACTCACACAACTGAACAATAAAAAACAAACAACCCAATCAAAAAATGGGCAGAGGATATGAACAGAGATTTTTCAAAACAAGATGTACAGATGGTCAACAAACACATGAAAAGATGTTCAATGTCACTAATCATCAGGGAAATGCAAATCGAAACCACACTAAGATAATCACCTTCAGCCTGTTAAAATGGCTATAATCACTAAGACTAAAAATAACAAATGTTGGAGAGGGTGTGGAGAAAAGGGAACCATCATACACTGCTGGTGGGAATGCAAACTGGTGCAGCCACTATGGAAAACAGTATGGAGACTCCTCAAAAAAGGAAAAATGGAAATACTATATGACCCAGCTATCCCACTACTGGGTATCTACCCAAACAACTTGAAATCAACAATCCCAAATAACATATGTCCCCCCATGTTCATTGCAGCACTATTCACAATAGCTAAGACACGGAAACAATCCAAGTGCCCATTGACTGATGACTGGATAAAGACGATGTGGTACATATATACAGTGGAATACTACTCAGCCATAAAATGACAAATTCATCCCATTTGCAATAACATTGAAGGACCTGGTGAGAATTATGCTAAGCAAAATAAGCCAGTCTGAGAAAGACAGACACCAGATGATTTCACTCATATGTGGAATATAAACAAATACGTGGACAAAGAAAACAGTTCACTGGTTACCAGGGGAAGAGTGGTGGGGGGTTGGCACAAGGGGTGAAGGGGGAACCTATGTGGTAACAGACAAGAAATAATGAACAACTGAAATCTCACATTGATGTAAACTATTTATGAACTCAATAAAAAAAACAGTGATTATTATATTCCATTATTCCATTATTTAGGTTTTTCAAACGTGTCCTGATACACACTGTTAACCTAGGAAATGAAAATACCAATAGAAGTGTCACTTCAGTATTCCTTTCATCTAAAGAAAGTCTTTATGCTCAACAGGAAAAAATATTATGGCCAAAAATGGCATAATTACCTCTGGCCAAACTATACTGATAATAAAATGGAAGGAGAGTGAGAGGATTGTTTTAGCAGAAGAAAAATTCTAGAAGAAAAAAAGTCTCCAGAATTTTCTAAGAAATGCAGCTTTCCACATTCAGCATGGTACTGGAAATCCTAGCCAGAGCAATTAGGCAAGAAAAGGAAATAAAAGGAATCCAAATCAGAAAGGAGGAATTAAAACTGTCACTATTTGCAGATAACATGCTATTATATGTAGAAAACCCTAAAGACTCTACAAAAAAACTGTTAGAACTAATGAACGAATTCAGTACAGTTGCAGGATACAAAATCAATATACAAAAATCTGTTGTATTTCTCTACATTAATAAACTTATGAGAGAAAATAAAATAACCCATTTACAGTTTCATCAAAAAGAATAAAATACCTACAAATAAATTTAACCAAGGAGATGAAAGACCTGTATACTGAAAACTATAAGACATTGATAAAAGACACAAACGGAGGGGCCAGCACAATGGCTTAGTGGTTAAGTTCAGCGTGGTTTGCTTCGGTGGCCCTGGTTGAGATCCTGGGCGTGGACCTACACCACTGATCAGCCATGCTGTGGCACATATAAAATATATAAAATAGAGGAAGATTGGCACAGATGTTAGCCCAGGGCTAGTCTTCTCAGCAAAAAAAAAAAAAAAAGGACTCAAATGGAAAGATATTCTATGCTCATGGATTGGTAAAATTAATATTGTTAAAAAGTCCATACTACCCAAAGCAATCCACAGATTCAATGCAATCCTATCAAAATTCCAATGGCTTTTTCCACAGAAATAGGACAAACAATCCTAAAATTTCTGTGGAACCACAGAAGACCATGAATAGCCAAAGCAATCTTGAGAAAGAAAAACAAAGGTGGAGGCATTATGCTTCTTGATTTCAAACTATATTTCATAGCTGTAGTAATCAAAACAGTATGGTATTGGCATAAAAACAGACATATAGATCTATGGAAGAGAATAGAGAGCACAGAAATAAATCCACACAGGTATGAGTGATTAATTTACAACAAAGGGCGCATGAATATACAATGGAGAAAGGCAGTCTCTTTAATAAATGGTGCTGGGAAAACTGGACAGCCACATGCAAAAGAATGAAACTGGACCACTATCTTAGACCATACACAAAAATTAACTCAAAATGGATGAAAGTCTTGAACATAATACCTAAAACCATAAACCTTCTAGAAGAAATGTAGACAGTTAAGCTCTTGACGTCAGTCTTGGAGAGGATTATTTGGATTTGACACTAATAGCAAAGGCAACAAAAGCAAAAATAAGTGGGATTGCATCAAATGAAAAAGCTGCTTGCACAGCAAAGGAAACCATCAAAATGAAAAGGCATCCTACTGAATGGGAGAGAATATTTGCAAACCATATATCTGATGAGGGCTTAATATCCAAAATATATAAAGAACTCATACAACTCAACAACAACAAAAAGTCCAATTTAAAAATAGGCAGAAAATTTAATAGACATTTTTCCGAGGAAGACATTCACATGGCTAACAGGTGCATGAAAAGATGCTCAACATCACTGGTAAATCAGGAAAATGCAAATCAAAACCACAATGAATTATCACCTCATATCTGTTAGAATGGCTGTCATCAGAAAGACAAGAAATGTTGGAGAGGATGTGGAGAAAAGGGAACACTTGGGCACTGTTGGTAGGAATGTAATTTGGAAAACAATAAGATTCCTCAAAAAAGTAAAACTAGAAATATCATATGATCTAGCAATTCTGCTGCTGGGTATTTATCTGAAGAAAAGGAAAACACTAACTCAAAAAGAAACATGCACCCCATGTTAATTGTAGCATTATTTACAACTGCCAAGGCATGGAAGCAACCTAAGTGTCCATCAATGGATAAGTGGATAAAGAAACTGTGGTGTATATATATACAATGGAATATTAGCCATTAAAAAGAAGGAAATCTTGCCATTTGCAACAGCATGGATGGAGCTTAAGGGCGTTATGCTAAGTGAATTAAGTCAGAAATAGACATACCGTATGATCTTATATGTCAGATCTTTAAAAAAATAAAAAAGAGCTCATGGATATAGAGAACACATTGGTGGTTGCCAGAGGTGGGGGGGAGTGGGGTTGGTTTGGATGAAGGGGGTCAAAGGATACAAATTTCCAATTACAGAATGTCCTGGGGATATAATGTACAGTATGATGACTATAGTTAATAATACCATATTGTATATTTAAAAGTTGCTGAGAGAAAAGATCTTAAAAGTTCTCATCACAAGAAAAAAATTTGTGCTAATTTGTAATATTAACTAGATTTATTGTGATGATAATTTCACAGTATATACAAATGTTGAATCATGTTGTACACCTGAAACGAATACAATGTTATATGTCAATTATACTGCAAAAAAAAAAAAAAATACCATATGATCCAGCAATTCCACTTCTAGGTAAATACCCCAAAAAACATGAAAGCAGGGACTCACACAGATCATTCATAACAGCATTATTCACAATAGCTAAAAGGTAGAAAAAACTAAAAAATGTCAATCAACAGATAAATGGATAAACAAAATGTGGCATATACATGCAGTGGAATACTATTCAGCCTTAAAAGTGAACAAAATTCTCATGCATGCTACAACGGATGACTTTTATGCCGAATGAAATAAGCAACACACAAGGACAAATAAATATTGTATGTTTCCACTATAAGGTATCTAGAATAGTCAGATGGTAAAGAGCATAGAATAGTGGTTGCCAATGCTTGGGGGAAGGAGGATTGGGGAGTTATTGTTTAATGGGTACAGAATTTCAGTTTTGAATGATGAAAAAGTTCTGAAGATGGATAATGGTGATGTTGCACAACACTGTGAATGTACTTAATGTCACGGAATTGTACACTCCAAAAGGATTAAAATGCTACTTTTTATATTATTTATATTTTATTGCACTTAAAGAAAGAATGCAGCTTTCCAGCAGTAAGTTTAAATGGTAGCAAAAATAATTTAGACTATATATGCAAAAGAATGAAAGTTAACCATTATATTAGACCATACACAAAAATTAACTCAAAGTGGATTAAAGACTTGAATGTGGGACCTGAATCCATAAAACTCCTGGAAGAAAACATAGGCAGCACACTCTTTGATGTCAATCTTAGCAGTATCTTATTGAATACCGTGTCTCCTCAGGCAAGGGAAGCAAAAGAAAAAATAAACAAATGGGACTACATCAAACTAAAAAGCTTCTCCATGGCAAAGCAAACCATCAACAAAATGAAAAGACAACCTACCAATTGGGAGAAAATATTTGCAAGTCATATATCCGATAAGGGGTTAATATCCAAAATATGTAAAGGACTCATACAACTCAACAATAAAAAAAGCCGATTAAAAACTGGGCAGAGGATGTAAACAGACATTTTTCCAAAGAAAATACACAGATGGCCAACAGGCACATGAAGAGATACTCAACATCACTAATTATTAGAGAAATGCAAATCAAAACCAGAGTGAGATACCATATCATGCCTGTCAGAATGGCTGTTATTAAAAAGACAAGAAATAACAAGTGTTGGTAAGGATGTGGAGAAAAAGGAACCCTCATACACTGCTGTGGGAATGTAAACTGGTGAAGCCACTATGGAAAACAGTATGGAGATTTCTCAAAAAATTAAGAATAGAAAACACCATAAGATCTAGGTATTCCACTTCTGGATATGTATCCAAAGAACATGGAAACATGAATTTGAAAAGATACATGCACCCTCATGTTCACTGCAGCGTTATTCACAATAGCCAAGACTTGTAAACAACCTAAGTGCCCATCAGTGGATGAATGGATAAGGAAGTATATAATGGACTACTACTCAGCCATAAAAAAGACGTATCATGCCATTTGTGACAACGTGGGTGGACCTTGAGGGTATTGTGCAAAGCAAAGTAAGTCAGATGGAGAAAGACAATTATTGTATGACTTCACTCATGTGGAAGATAAACACATTAATATGGAGAACAGATTGGTGGGAACCAGAAGGCAAGGGGGCAGGGGGAAGGGCAAAGGGGCAAAGGGGCACATGTGTATGGTGATGGATGCCAACTAGACTTTTGCTGGTGAACGTAATGCAATCTACAGAAGTTGAAAAATGATGTACACCTGAAATTTATATAATGTTATAAACCTGTATGACCTCAAATAAATAAATAAATATAAAAGATGATGTGGTGTGTATATATATGATGAAATACTATTCAGCCATAAAAAGATGAAATCTTGCCATTTGTGACAACATGGATGGATCTTGAGGGTATTATGCTGAGAGAAATAAGTTAAACAGAGAAAGCCAAATACAGTATGATTTCACTCACATGGAGAAGATAAAAAAACAACAAACAAATGCTTAGACACAGAGAATAGATTGGGTTACCAGAGGGGGTGGGCGAAAAGGGTACAAGGGCACATTTGTACAGTGATGGGAAAAAAAAAAGTTAGACTACAAAGTGAACCACTAGGGGCTATGAGTTAAAAGTTGAATTTGGAATGAGAATTTTATTGCTGCAGAAAAACATTTTTTAAGGCTTGAACCTCAAATAAAATGAAATCTATTTATTGTCTTAACTTTGTCCATCCTTCTAAAGGGTTCAGTTGATTGATATTTAAAAGGGGGCCTTAGATGACTTTTTTTTTTTTTTAAAGGCCTTTATAAGACGCTGTTTGGCATACCGAAAAGAAGATCGATTTGATGTGCACCAACTGGCAAATGACCCATACCTTCTCCCGCACATGAGAAGATCAAATTCTTCAGGAAACTTACACATGGCTGGGCTGACAGCATCCCCTACACCCCCTTCTTCAAGCATAATTACTTACTGACTTCCCTCCAAAACTGGCATGATATCTTTGAATTGCTTCCAGATGCACACTTGAGTTTGAGAGCATTTGAGTGTTTTTGTTGTTTTCTTTTTTACACAGGACATGGTTGAGAACTGTGATGAAGTTCTTCATAGCGTCATTTGTATGAGACTGGATCATGGACAATGAATAAATGTACACTTCTGACTATAACCTTGAGCAGTGAAGGATGACGGCCTGTTGCACAGAAACAGGAGTACCATGTTAAGATAGAAGAAAAATGGTTTTTTGTTTGTTTGGGGGAACACTGTAAATAACGTTTATAATACTTAAATACATTTGGTTGTTACTAGAGAGTTCTAATATGAAGGGTAGTTTTTCATTATTTAAAAACACATGAAAAAAATATGAGACATATTTCTCACACACGAACTATAGTGCCTGGATACATTCTTCAGCATTCGGCAGTTACCTGCTGAAACCAAAGTAAGAACTGAATGACAGTGACAGTTGTGTTTTATAGTAATAGAATGTGAGAGTTAGACTCTGGACAAAGTTAGACTTTGTCATTTGCTTGTTCTGGCTTTTACCAAGTTGTACCTCGAAATCATGTCCGTTTTTTTCACTGGTTATGTTAAAGGGAGAGCTCAGATACTTTACACCCTTGACAAAATGAGCTGCTTGTTTTGAAATCAGTTGAATTCACTAAATTGTAATATCTCCAGTGTTTTCAACATGTTACAATTAACAGATATTTTTCTTTTATTACCAGGCCTTGTTCATTAAAACAAGTGACAGTATGTAACCAAATGCAGACCAGTTCTATGCAGGATAATGATAAATTCCCTTCTAGCTCTATTGTAAATTGTTGTACAGATGTCGTATTTCAATTACCAAGTTTCAGCAGCTTATTCTTGTACAAATGTTTAAAAATAGGGCTTTTCTAATTGGATATTGTATTTTTTTTAAGTCTTCTTGAAGGCGCTTTAATTGCTGCTAAATGATGTTGCTTCTTTGCTAAAAAATCGAATGACCTCCTTAAAGGTGCAAGTCGACTGTACATCATAGAGTGATATTAAAAGCGGACATTCATTAACAATCAAGGCATGTAAAACTGATCCATGTTGGACTTGTAGAGTTCTCTAAATCAGTTTCTTGGGTTCTAGGGCTGTGGAGCACATAGATACTAGATTTATAAACTGTTCATGGTTATTCTGCATTTCTAGAAGGTTCTTATCAGCAAGATGGGATGATGGTCCCATAAACAAGTTTCTTGTGGTTTGTACAGATTTGTTAAAATGTGAACATTTTCTAATTGCCTTGTATGGTAGAAACCATTATTTTTCAGGATGCTGTATTTCACTCCTGTAAGATTATTTCTTTATTGTCACGTTCATAATGCTGATACTTACATGTAAGTTGTCCATGTTGCCGAAAAGGAGGCTATAACTTACAACAGATTCTCCTTAATATTGTACAGTTAAACTGTGGCTCTTATTTCTGATGTTGCAAGCCATTTTGTTTTTTCGTTGTACATAGACACATTGTCTCTTTAAGATGCTGCTGAAATTGTAGAGAATGTAGCCAAAACAGTAATAAACAATGACAGTTAAAATTTAAAGACTATGAAAATTACATTCGAAGGGAGCTTTCAAGATTTAGGGTATTGACTGATTTGGCTCCTTAAGAATCAGCTGAATAAATCCTTTAAGTATACTTCAAGAGAAGTATAAAGTGTTTCAAGCTGTTAAAGTAAACCTAATAACCATTATCAAGGCTAATCCTAGGTAAGTAACACTTAGCACTATCAGGAATGGCGTAAGGGCTATACCTGCTCCTCTGTAGATTAAGATAGAAATCCTATAAAAAAAATATTGACACAGTAATGAAATGTTAGCATTGATTGAGTGCTTTAGGTGCTGCCCGAAAATTTTTCAGTTTTGTTGTTTTGGGTTTTTATCTTTCCAAATCATAAAGTGCTATGTTCATATAGTAACTATTATTTGAAGTCCTGAATTAAAAGAAAATGCCCAGTTTTGCTTAAAATTTTGGTGAGATATTAAGTGGACTGTACATCTCACATGAAGTTGAATTAGTATAGACCTAGCCTAGATCACTGCTTTACCATATTAATTTCAAATGAATGAAAATGACTGCTGCTGTCAAAATGTAGGAAAGGAGGAAAACAAGCCATAAAACTGCTTCCCTGACCTGGGTTTGGTAATCATTTAGAATCAAAGATGTATTGGAGATGAATTAACTCATAGACTGTCTCTTCATCTTAAAGTTTTCCAAACAAAAGCTATAGGTTTAGGGTACTATGTCAGTTACCCAGCAAGTACAAGATGGCCAGCTGAGCCAAATTGAATAATTTACTGTTATCTTCACGTGGGAAATCGGTGTCTTTCACTAAATAATTTCAGTTGTTCTGGCAATCTTTGGCTCTAATATCCTTTGAAGCTTAAATTGTTTTCTGGTCTCTTGAATTTTGTCTTCAGAATTAAAGCATGTCTTGTATCCCTAAGACAGTAGCCAAGGTCTTCTCCCTTTGAGAGTCAGCACTGATGCAAGGTAAAATGTACAGTTTTTGCATATAATTTTAAAGTTTCTTCGATGTGAATTAGCTATAGTGTGTGCATGTTGAGAGGAAGTAAGGGTAGAAATCACCCTAATCATCTGTAAGTCGGGGAGTTGGGTAGATACTTGGTTGTTTTTCAAAAATAAAGTCTCGGTCTATTTTTTTCCTTACTGGCTGCCATCCCCTTCTCCTAAAAAACAGAACTCTTTCCGTTTAAAGGGACATAAAATGTGAACGAATACTTTTACAGATACCTCATTACATGAAGCCAAAGTGGTGGAGAGCTTCAGTGGAACATTTTAAGAGTATATTGTTTGTTTTGCTGTTCATCGTTACTTATTAAATGCAATAATGTTGATTATCATCAGATGTTATTAGCTATGTTTTAGTGGCAGTGCAGACTCTGCTGTCCTTTTAGATTGTTAGTTTACTCTAGAATTTAATTACATTGCTGTTGGATTTGTGTGTGAAAAAAGACAGTCTTATTTATACCTTTAAAATCACATTGGCAGATCTTTCTCTAATCCCACTTTAAATTTTGACGTGTTAGGTGATAATTTTCCTCCCAAATGTACTAAACTTTAATGTTCTGTAGGCTTAATCTAATTCAAAAAGTGCGTTTAGGGGCCAGCCCTGTGGCTGAGGGGTTAAGTTCACGTGCTCTGTTTCAGCGGCCCAGGGTTTCGCTGGTTTGGATCCTGGGTGTGAACATGGCACCGCTCATCAGGCCATGCTGAGGTGGCATCCCACATGCCACATCTAGAAGGACCCACAACTAAAATATACAACTATGTACTGGGGGGATTTGGGGAGAAAAAGCAGGGGGTGGGGAGTGCATTTAGCATCTAGTTTATAAGTCATACTATTAGAATTCTCATTCCTGAATTTCAGGAATTCTGCAACAGTTTTAGAATTTATATAATTTATCTGTTGATTTTTGAGGATTTTTCCCCTGGGAATTCTTTAATTTTTGAATGGGAAAGATTTGACTAAATGTGTATAAACCAACTTCAAAAATTTGCACAGAGCCAGAGGAGAACTTAGAAGAGTTATTTTTAGGTAGGACCAAAATGTGTGATTTTCACCTGGAAATTGTCACTCATTTAAAATACTAGGGATATAGATTACCTACATACATACACATGACTTTTTGTTTTTTAAAGTATAGTTGACATACAATATTATATTAGTTTCAGGTGTACAATATAGTGATTTGACACATGCATTGTGAGGTGATCACAATAAGTCTAGTAATCATCTGTCACCATACGAAGTTATTACAATATTATTGACTATATTCTCACATATGACTGCTATAAGAAAGCCAATGCAATATACCAGTTAAGAACTCAGATTTTGGAACCAGATTCTTTGAATTCAAATGTCGACTGCCATTTACTACCTGTGTCTCAGGTTCCTCATCTGAAAATAAGGATAATAGTAGCTACCATACAGAGTGGTTGTGAGGAGTAAATGAGTTCACATATATAATGCACTTAGAACCGTGCTCAGTACACTGTAATACCATGTATAATAAGCTGCTATTACCATCATTCTTTCTTAAGACTCAAAGAGTATTCTCTTGCTTTTTACATATACAATGCAGTCTGCGGTGCTTCCTGTGATAATTTAAATTCTTTCAAGAAATAGTTTTACAATGCTTGACTCAAGCTTCAAACAGTGATGATTAGATTACCTGAAAGTGGGAGAAAGAGTAGCAATTTAAAACAAAAAATAGCAACTCTTTGTGTAAAATTGTAATTGCCAAAAGGATCATACCCTAACCATTTATGCTATTTTATCAGAGGCAGTTCTACCATACTTTCCAGGCTTTTCCTTGCTAGTGACAACCATCTGAGGTAGAATAGGCATTTTTATCCCAGTTTTAGAGGAGGAAACAAACTTGGAGAAAAGAAAAAGCTCGGTTAGGCCACATAACTAGTAAGGAGTGGTACCAGAACTGAAGCACAGCTTTTGGAGTCCTAGAGCAAGATTTCTTACCATGTTAACATCTTGCCTCTTTATTATAAAACTTTAGTTTGTTAAATCTTCATGATTCTTCAAAGATGACACAAAACTGAATAGATACAAACAGATAATTCTCACCATAAAAGAGCAAATCTAGGGGCCAGCCCAGTGGCGTGGTGGTTAACTTCACACGCTCTGCTTTGGTGGCCCAGGGTTCACAGGTTTGGATCCCAGACACAGACCTAGCCCCACTTGTCAGGACACACTGTGGCAGCATCCTACATAAAATAGAGGAAGACTGGCACATATGTTAGCTCAGGGCCCATCTTCCTCACCAAAAAAGGGGGAAAAGCCAAATCTAATGAATTCTTCAACTGTTAGATCAGGAATGCCATCTGAATTGTGCCTTGATGGCTGTTGAGTCATTTGAGAAAGGGGCTTTTGTCCCAGGCTCATTCCAGGTAAGGTGCAGAGTGAGTCACAAACCTTTTCCTGCTTTCACATTTGTTTTCTGTTGCATTTTGAAGTCAAAGATCAGATCCGGTTCTGCCTAACTTAAAGAGATAAATTCATCTTTCTCATCCTTGGCCCACTTTCATGAGCACAGAAGGTAGGTAGATCCTATCTGCTTTCCTTGCAGTGGTACCAGTTGGTCTCTAATAATAACTTTGTAAAACTGACTGTATTAAGTTAACTTTCTCCAAAGGAGGTCCTGGAAACTTGAGAGAAACTTCACTAGTTGTTCATATATGGCCCCTGAACTTTGTTTCTAAAAGTCTTCTCAGTCTGGTGAAATCAGCCATGGGCGGTACTCCAGTGCAGAGATCACAAATGAGTATCCTGACTTCAAGAAATGACTCTTTCTTTGGTTTAAAAAATCTGAATGTAATTAAGATGAAATTTTTCTTTAAATATGTGATCCATTTTCTTCTGAAGAAACGTATGCTGTTCCCATAACCATATAGTTGAGCTAAACAGATGTGCATGACCAACATCCCACTGTTCTTAGTTTGGAGTAAGTGCCATTGACGTGATCAGAGAGATACTGAGGCTTTATTTCTAGAATACAACAGATGTCAAACAAACACTAAAATTACCTGATCCAAAGAACGAGTATGGCTAATTTGTTCTTAATACTAGTCATTTTGGGTGTTTCAAGTTATCTCATGTCATTCATATTGCATCCTAGAGTCTCTCTCTGTGTCTGCTAATGACCAAATTCATAACTTCCTGTTAAGTAGTGAAAAATGAGAAAAGCATGGGTTTTGATGTCAGACCTGGCTTTGCATTCCAGCTTTGTTACTTAATAATTGTGTGACCTTAGAGAAGTCACTAACTTCTCTAGGCTTACCTTTCATAAATGTAAACTCTTTATACTAATAGCACCTGCCTTGCAGGCACCTAGCACCTGGAGTGGGTTCAGAAGTTTCTCCAACTGATAGGCACAGGCTCTGACCAATCAAAACAAATGTTGGCCATAGTGCAGAAGAGAGGATCAAGAGGCTCCGATCTCAGAGTCACTGTGGGACGCCCTGAGGAAAGGATGGCAGCAGTTGGGATGAGGAGCTCAGGAGACTCCAGGCAGCAGCCACTCACCAACCAGTGTGGAAGTTTTTGTATTTTAACTCGTATCTGTGCATATCTACCTAGTATGAGCTCTGCTTGTCACCAGTGATGTATGGTAGGCTCTGTAAATGACTCCCTTCTCCAGGAGAGGCAGCTATTTTGGAAGTTTGCACATCCAAGGCACCTGATTTTTGTGAGTTGGAGACCTAATTGGTTCAGAGTTCTGTTCCTTTTTCTTCACTTTAGGGATGCTCTTTGGATCCCAAGATTGTGTTTGTTCAAACCACATAAATAGTAAATAATGCATGATGGTCACTGGACTAATGCAACAAAATTTATTAGGTTTTTTTTTGACAATTTTAACTTCATCAGTAGGAATATTTTAAAATTTTATTCCTGTGAGCTTCCTTTCCAAAGATGAAGGATATATACATACATAGTTATTAGTAAAAAGCTTTATAAGAAATTGAGCTTGCCTAATGTAACCACAAAGCAAAAACCTATAGTAGATACACAAAAGAGAGAAAAGAATCTAAGCATACCGCTACAAAAAAATCACAAAGGAAGAGAGCAAGAAAAGAAGAAACAGAGGAAGTACAAAAAACCCAGAAAACAACAAAATGACAATAAGTACATACCTGTCAATAATTAAATGTAAGTGGATTAAATTATCTGCTCAAAACACATAGAGTAGCTGAATTAATACAAAAAACAAGACCCATTTATATGCTGCTGACAAGACACTTCCGATGTAAGGACACACACAGCCTGGAGGTGAAGGCCTAGAAAAAGATATTCCATGCAAATGGAAACCAAAAGAAAGCTCAGTCAGCTATACTTATACAAAATAGACTTTAAAACAAAGACTGTAATAAGAGACAAGGGCATTACGTAATGATAAAAGGGTCAATCCAATAAGAGGATATAACATTTGTAAATATTTATGCAACCAAAATAGGAGCACCTAAATATATAAAGCAAATATTAACAGACCTAAAGGGAGAAATAGCAACACAATAATACTAGAGGACTATAATACCCCACTTTCATCAATGGATAGGTCATCCAGACAGAAAGTCAATAAGGAAACATTGGCCTTAAATGACACATTAGACCACATGGACTTAACAGATATATACAGAGCATTCCATCCAATGCAACAAGCACACATTCTTCTCAAGTGCACATGCAGCATTTTCCAGGACAGATCATTATGTTAGGCCACAAAACAAGTAGTAAATTCAAGAAGATTGAATCATGTCAAGCATCTTTTCTGACCATAATGTTATGAAACTAGAAATCAATTACAAAAAGAAAACTGAAAAGTTCACAAAAATGTGGCTAAACAACATGCTACTGAACAACCAATGGGTCAAAGAAGAAATCAAGAGAGAAATCAAAAAATACCTTGAGACAAATGAAAATGGAAATATAACATACCAAAACTTATGGAATGCAGAAAAAGCAATTTTAAGAGGGTAGTTTATAGTGATAAATACATAAAGAAACAAGAAAAAAATCCCAAATAAGCAACCTAACTTTAACACCTCAAGGACTATAAAAAGAAGAATAAACAAAGTCCAAAGTTAGTTAAAGGAAGGAAATAACAAAGGTCACAGCAAAAGTAAATATAAAAGGACAATAGAAAAGATCAATGAAACTAAGAGCAGATTTTTTTGAAAGATAAAATTGACAAACCTTTGGCTGGATACTAAGAAAAAAGAGAAGACTCAAAATCAGAGATGAAAGAGGAGACATGACAACTGATACCATAGATAATGCAAAGGATTATAAAATTATTATGAAGGATTACATGGTAACAAATTTGACAACCTAGAAGAAATGGATAAATTCCTAGAAACATACAACCTACCAAGACTGAATCATGAAGAAGTAGAAAATCTGAACAGACCAATTACTAGTAAGGAGATTGAATCAGTAATTAAAAACCTCCCAACAAAAGTCCAGGACCACACAGGGGCTGGCCCCGTGGCTGAGTGGTTGGGTTCACGTGCTCTGCTGCAGGCGGCCCAGTGTTTCGTCAGTTCGAATCCTGGGTGCGGACATGGCACTGCTCATCAGGCCACGCTGGGGTGGCGTCCCACATGCCACAACTGGAAGGACCCACAGCTGAGAATATACAGCTATGTACCAGGGGCTTTGGGGAGAAAAAGGAAAAAAAAATAAAATCTTTAAAAAAAAAATTGTCAACCAAGTGCAGGTACTTCTACACTGATGTTTCTAAACTCACATTAAAAAAAAAAAGTCCAGGACCACACAACTTCACTGGTAAATTAACCAAACATTTAAAGAATAATTAATATCAATCCTTCTCAAACTCTTGCAAAAAATAGAAGAGAAGGGAACACTTAAGAACTCATTTTATGAGGCTAACATTACCCTGTTACCAAAACCAGACAAGGACAATACAAGAAAAGATAATTACAGGCCAAGGTCTCTGATGAACATAGATGCAAAAGTCCTCAACAAAATATAAGCAAACTTAATTCAATAATACATTGAAAGGATCATACACCATGGTCAAATGGGATTTATTCCAGGGATGCAAGGATAGTTCAACACCTACAAATCAATGTGATACACCACATTAATAAAATGGATAAAAATCATATGAACATCTCGATAGATAAATAAAAAGCATTTAACAAAATACAACATCCATTTATGATTTAAAAAGAAAACTCAACAATGTGGTGCAGAGAAACATACTTCAATAATAAAGGCCATATAGACAAACCCACAACTAACATCATACTCAACCAGGAAAACCTGAAAGCTTTCCTGCCAATATCAGGAAAGAAAAGATTGCCCACTCTTGCCATAGTATTTAACATAGTATTCTACATAGGATTAGAAGTACTAACCAGAATGGACCTTGAGGGAATTATGTTAAGTGAAATAAGCCAGTTAGAGAAGGATAATCTCTGTATGACTCCACTCATATGAGGAATTTAAAAATGTGGACAAAGAGAACAGATTAGTGGCTACCAGGGGAAAGGTGGGGTGGGGAGTGGGCACAAAGGGTGAAGTGGTGCACCTACAACACGAATGACAAACATTAATGTACAACTGAAATCACACAAGATTGTAACCTATCATTAACTCAATAAAAAAAGAAAAAGGAAGTACTAGCCAGAACAACTAGGCAAGAAAAAGAAATAAAAGGTATCTAAATTGGGGGAAGTAAAACTGTCACTATTAGCAGATGACATGATATTATGTACATAAAACCCTAAAGACTCCACCAAAAAACAGAACTAACCAACAAATTCAGTAAAGTTGCAGGATTTAAAATCAATACTCAAAAATCTGTTGCATATTTCTATTCAGTAATTATAAACTATCAGAAAGACAAGAAAACAGTCCCATTTATATAAGTGCATCAAAAAGAGAAAAATACATAGGAATAAATTTAACCAAGGGGGTGAAAGACCTCTACACTGAAAACTATAAGACATTGATAAGGAAACTGAAGAAGACACAAATAATGGAAAGATATTCTGTGCTTACAGATTAGAAGAATAAATATAACTAAAATATCTATACTACCCAAAGTAATCTACAGATTCAATGCAATCCCTATCAAAATTCTAATGGCATTTTTTTCCACAGAAATAGAATAATACTAAAATCTGTATGAACCATGAAAGACTCCGAATTTTCAAAGCAATATTAAAAAGAAGAGCAAAGGTGATGGCATCACACTCCTTGATTGCAAACTATATTACAAACTATAGTAATCAAAACAGTATTGGCATAAGAACAGACACATAGAGCAATGCAATAGACTAGAGAGTGCAGAAATAAACCCACACATATATGGTAAAATAATTTGTGACAAAGGAGGCAAGAATATCAATGGGAAAAGGACAGTCTCTTCAATAAATGTGGACAGCCACAGGCAAAAGAATGAAACTGGACCACTATCTTACACCATACACAAAAATTAACTCAAATGGATGAAGTCTTGAACATAAGATCTGAAACCATAAAAGCCCTAGAAGAAACATAGGTTACCTCTTGACATCAGTCTTGGTGAGGGTTTTTTGGATTTGACACCAAAAGCAAAGGCAACAAAAGCACAAAAACAAGTGGGACTACATCAAATGAAAAGCTTCTGCATGGCAAAGGAACCCATCAACAAGATGAAAAGGCAACCTACCAAATGGGAGAAAATATTTGCAATCATATATCTGATAAGGGGTTAATATCCAAAATATATAAATAACTCATAAAAGTAGCAAAAAAAAATCTGATTAAAAAATGGGTGGAGGATCTCAGGTCTATTTGGAAAAATAGACATTTTCCCAAAGAAGATATACAGATGGCCAACAGGTACATGAAAAGGGGTCAACATTACTAATCATCAGGGAAATGCAAATCAAACCCACAATTAGATATCACCTCACACCTGTTGGAATGACTATTATCAAAAAGACAAGAAATAACAAGTGTTGGTGATGATGTGGAGAAAAGGGAACACTTGTGCACTGTTGGTAGAAATGTAAATTGATGCAGCCACTTTGGAAAACAATATAGAGGTTCCTCAAAAACTTAAAAATAGAACTACCATATGATCCAGCAATCCCATTTCTCTGAAGAAAAGGAAAAGACTAACTTGAAAAGAAACATGCACCGCCATGTTCATTGCAGCATTATTTACAACAGTCAAGACGTGGAAGCAACCTAAGTGTCCATCAATGGATGAATGGATAAAGAAAATGTGGTGTATATATACAATAGAATATTCAACCATAAAAAAGAAGGAAATCTTGCCATTTGTGACAACATGGATGGACCTTGAGGGCATTCTGCTAAGTGAAATAAGTCAGAGAAAGACAAAAACCACTTGATCTCACTTATATGTGAAATTTAAACAAACAAACAAAAAAATAAACAAGCCCAAAGGTACAGAATATGTTGGTGGTTGCTGGGGGGTGGGGGAAAGGGTTGTGGATGGAGGGGGTGAGTGAAGGTGGTCAAAGGTACCAACTTCCAGTTATAAAATAAATGTCACAGGGATGTAATATACAGCATGGTGACTATAGTTAATATTGTATATTTGAAAGTTGCTAAGAGCGTAGATCTTAAAAATTCTTAACAAAAAAATTTTGTAACTACCTATGGTGACATGTTAATTAGACATTTGTGATCACTTTGCAATATATACAGATATGGAATCATTATGTTGTACACCTGTAACTAATATGCTATATATCAATTATGTCACAATAAAAAATATTACTTCACCTCAATTTCCTCATCTGCAAATAAAGGCAAAAGTGTCAAATATATGTTATGTTATTTTCTTGAAGGGAAAAAAAGTTGTTGGGAAAATCAGACAAGTCAACGTATCTAAGTGGTTTTAGTTATGAATAAATGCAACTAAATCAAAGAAGGATTATCAAAATGGGAAAAGGCATCATTTAAAAGCTACAGGCTGCTAAATGACAGTTCAATCCTTTACAGTGCTTTTTGAGCACTTAGAAAATAATGCAGTCAGGTATGCTGTAAAACTAGGTTCTTATCCAGCTTAGCCTAAAAATCCCTCAAAGGTCCTTTCATTCACCCAAGAAGAATTTATGGAGCATATATTCTATGCCAGACTCTTTTTCCAGGGACTGAGGATACAGAAGGAAGAAGGAAAGCATCCTTGTGGAACATACAGTCCAACAGAGGAAACAGACATCAATTATAGAATCACACCAATAAATGTGAAATTACATAGTGGTCAGACAACGTGATAAGTGTCACAAAAAAATAAAAAGAGGTACATAGAACAAGTCAAAGGTCTATGCTACTCCAGCATAAAATAAGATCATTTCACTATAAAAACTCCTCACTCTGGGGCCCTGCCCCATGGTTGAGTGGTTAAAGTTCTGCGGGCTCTGCTTCGGCAGCCTGGGTTCACAGGTTTGATCCCAGGCACGGACCTGCTCCACTCACCAGCCACACTGTGGAGGTGTCCCACATACAGAAGAAAAAAAAAAAACAGAGGGGGGTTGGCATGGATGGTAGCTCAGGGCTAATCTTAATGAGGAAAAAAACCCCCAAAACTCCTCACTTTGGAGATGAAATAATATGACATAGTCATATCCCCAAAATTATATTTTCTAGGCTGCAAACTGAGACTACTGGCAATAATAGCTGACAACACTCCAGGTAGTTAGAGAATTCTAATCTGAAGAAGCTCGTAGGTATATTTTAATCCCGTCTATCCTGCTTGAGTCTTCGAAAAAGAAACTTTTGGACAAATTTTAGCCCTAAAAAATAGGAAATCACTTAAGCTAAAAATCTTTCCTTGGTAATTCTCTAACAAGGTTCTCAATTTGTGTCGTTTTTACTACATGTATGAACCTTCTTAAATCCCTGGATGATATTATTGATATTACCATAGTATTTTAATCCTTTTGCCAATATTTTATCAAATGCAGTGCTCTCCAGACACCATTCTGTTCCCCTAAGATAAAGCAAAGAGCTGCTAGTTTCTGATATGCTCAAATATTTCAAACATTTTATATTTTCAGTGTTGAGAACTTTTATTAATTCTCCCAATCTGTTATAAGTAAAAGAATAAGTCTCTGAATAGCATCTTTTGAAAGTGAGAATCCTGTCAAATACTTTTTAGATTCCTGCCCATAACTTACCAACTGTTTACTCTTGAGCCAGAGAACTAAAACAAAAGGCAAAAATTTAAAAACCTCAAAACCTCGTTGTTTTTAACACTCTCCCCCGCCCCGCCCCCCGCCTCCGTTAGATGGGGAAGGAGAGAATCGAAGCCTTTGACCCGAGAGTTGGAGGCAGCGCAGCAGGTGTGAGCAGCTCTTGCCCTGTAGTCACTAGACTGCACGCACAGCAACCTCCATCATGCAGCTCTCGCCTCCTGGGGAGAAGGAAAGTGGTTTCTCCCTCCTCCTCCCCTGCCCCATCCTGTACTCACCATCCCCCCCACACCCCCCCGCGAAGGCAAGCCCCTCCCCCGTCAAACCCCTGTTGAGGGTCCCTGGCCTAGAGAGGGACATGGTGGGGTCGGGGCTAGGATCTGTGCACCAGGCACTCTGCTGTAACCTAGCATTCACCACATGGATGGTTCACTCTCATCTGGGTCCCATTGTTAGAGTCCAGGCTAGATGGGGACAGATCCTGATGGTCACTCATTCAGCAGATGTTAAGTGCCTGCTGTGAGCCAAGGATGTGCTAGATGCTACAGAGACAGTTAAACCAGCCGTCGTCCTTGCCACCAAGGTGGGAAGACAGATGGTTTGACCCTAGGGGCAGCCTCCACTCCTCACATGTCACATTTGTAGCACTTTCCCACCTGAGTCATCCTGTCTGCAGGAGCAGAGAGACGCCGTGCCCAGAGAGAGCTGCAGCCCAGGTGCATGGCTCCCTCCAATACAAGCTCCCTGAGGAGCCTGCCATTAAATGGCCACCGTTTGACTAGGCTGCCTCAAGTTGTGTTCCTATCACAACTAAGAGTCCTGATGTCTGCACTGTCTTATTGTTGAAAAAAAAGGAAAATCAGTGGCATTTTAAATTCTGATAAAAATGAGGGTACTGTTAGCTCTGGTTTGCATTAAAAGTACCCCCTATGAACGTTCACAGGACAAGGCACTTACCTCCTCTACCTCAGCCCTCCCGTGGCCTCAGTAATCTGTGTGTCTCCCATGATGTGAGCTGCTCCACCCGCCCCATCCCCACATGAACAGCCACGTCCCTATTTCCATCCGGGTACTAGACCCAGCTCTACCACCTCCTAGCCCTGAGCCTGAGGGGGAGTCATTTAACCTCTCTGGATTTTACTTTCTGTATTTACAAAACGAGGGATTGAGGGAGGAGATCTCCAAGGTCCCCCCAGCTGCTTTTCCTGAGCCATAGGCACTGGTGTTCTTCTTAAAGCAACCAAGACTAAGAAGCACTGGGCTGCTCTTCTGAGCCACGTGGAAAGGGCTGCCTTGGCTGGAGAAGAGGAAGAGGTCTCACCTCATCTTGCTTTGGGCTGTTCCCAGACCTCTGAAAGACCAGGAGAAATGGAAGACTCTCTCCAGCCACATCTAGAGCAGGGCATTGACGGTGTGGAATGAGGTGGCTTGGAGGCAGGAGACCTGGGGCATCAGTTCCCTGGGCTTCAGTTTCTTTGGGGATAAGATGAGATTCTAAAGTTTTCCCCACTCCATTCAGCTCTGGGGAGTCCGTGGCCGCCTTCCTCCAGGATGCCACGCCTTTCTCTCCTGCTCAGAGGAGAACTGCCAGTGGCTCCACCTTGACCTGGTTTTTAAGTCTATGTTTCATGATATTTCATTTTCAAAAGGCTATCTGCTTGCTAAAAGGGAAGATTTTAAAACCACTGATCTTTGGAAAGGGCAAGCTCTTTACTCCCCTGCCCCAAACAAAACACCTTTTATCAACTCCCCACTGTGGCACAGTCTAAGCTCCTTGGCGTGGCATCAAGGGCCTTTCATGATCTGGCCCTGCGCCCCCTCCAGCTGCAACTGCTAACCCTCCATACTTTACCCTTCACATTCCAGCCACCCAGAACAATTTGTAGTTCCAGCACACACCATGTGCTACATACTTTCCTGTCATTGCAGATGCTGTTTCCTCTGCCTACCATGTATTCCACGTTGACCGCCTGAGAGCGCCTCTATCCATCCTTCAAAGCCCTGACATCACCTCCCCAGGAAAGCTTTCCCTGACCTCCTCAGATGGAAGTTATCCTGCTTCTGTGGTATTCTTTCCCTTACACTCATCATCCTGGACACTAAATTGCTGCTATAAAGCAGTGTGGTAGAATGTCTTTGGATTCAGAAACAACGGGTTCCAGCTGTGCCACTTGGGTGCCTTTGGGCCTGTCTGTGAAGCAGGAACCTTTGCTTGTGGAGCTGTGGGGAACATTAGAGAGGCTGGAAGAACCCAGCACAGGGCCTGGGCCCGAGTCCGGTGTGCCTACGGAGGGGCTGCTGGGCAGACGGAGGTGTGATGACCACAGCCAGGCTCTAACCCTAGGGGGAGGCCTGGGGTTGGGGAGCAAGAGGGAGGGGAAGTCGGGAGTGTGGGGGCTGGGAATGCTGGGAAGCAGGACCCCTGCACCTCCCTCACCAGGTACTCAGACTCCTGTTTCTTGGAGTGTCTGAGGGGTTGACAAGACACCTAAAGGGCTTTTCATCTTTATCTTAATCCTCAGGTTGATATAGTTACTTTAAAACTGTATTGAAAAGGGACTCCTTTGGGGGAACGCACAGAGGCTATAAACGTCTGTGGTGGAAGGAAAGCAGGGGACTAAGTCCCACAGCCCTTTTCCAAAGAACAAAAAGCGCCCCAACCCTTGGGGCCACTCCCGCGACGCCCCAGCCCCGCCCAGGTGCCCTGCGAGGCCGGCCCGGAGACCCCGCGGCCTCCGGTGGGGTGCAGCTTTCCCAGACTGGCGGCGCCACCTGGTGGCCGCGGTGCGCACTGCGGGCCCTGCTCGGGAGCCCGCCCCGGCCCGGCTTCCTCGCCACTTGGGCCCGGGGGGTGAGGGGGGAACAGGAGGCCCTGGGGTAAAGTCAGTGTTCGGCACTGCGGCCGCCCGCTGCGTGGGGACAAAACTGAGGCTTGGGACCAGACAGACATACCTGGGGTCAGCTCCTACCCCAAAGCTTTCCCGCTGTGCGAACTGGAGGTTTCTTATCTTGAAGTGGAGATATCGTTACCACCTGCTGGGATGCCCTGGAGTTATAATAGGAAAACTTGCCCAGCTCGGTGCCTGGCACCTGCTGTCAATTCAATCCTTCTCTTTAAATTGATTCATTTTTCTCGTTAAAGTTTATTTGTAAAAGACCCTACTTTAGCCTCATCCGAAGCAACTCATTCATATACAGGTGTTAAAATAAGAAAAAAAATTTTCCTCCATGTACCACACTTGGCCACACCAGTCCACGGGACCAAGTCCAGAACCCGTGCCTGCCCAAGGGCCCCTTCTCTTTATGTCTCTTCTGCCTTCTTCCATGTTCCAACCATAGTCTACCTTCACCCGTCCCCTCCTGAAACGCGGCAACACGAGGTGCCAAACACCCAAGTGAGTTGCGTTTTTTTCTCAGCTTATGCTATTTGCCTAGTAGAGATCTGAATTTGGAAAAATGAATTTCATTGTTTCTGAAGTTTTGTGCTGTTATTATTTCTAGTCATTCCAGAAAAAAAAATAACTTGGTGGGGACCAGGGTGGGTAAATGCCTTGTTCATTAAAATTGGAATAAGCTCTGAGCCCCTGGACTCCTGCAGCAGGAGCCTGTTTCTTCTTGCTTTTATTCAGCTCCCTAACGAGACAGATGGAGTTTGCTCTCGCATTTATGTTCCCCACCCCTGCCCCAAAGTGCACAGGGTGTTCAGCGGCTGATGGCAAATGAAACCCTGTGAGCACTGTGTGTACTTCATGTGCCTGACGGCTAACATTATTTCTGGAGAACTAAATGCCAAAACAATGCCTAGAGACTCTTGCCATCACATCTCTAGGCCACTCTGCTCACAGGAGCTGTCTGAACCACACCGGGACATTTCCAGCCAAACTGATTTACCATCACAACATAACACTGCAGACCAGTCACAGTGCAGGACTATTAAGGCAAAGGTCACTGATGGTGCTAATCTGGGGCCAGTGGTAGGGGTTTCTTAGTAGAGAGCTCCCTGTGTGTATGCCCAGCCTTTCAAAGGCTGCTGAACATTGCCAGCAGCCCCCTCCAGGGTAGGCTCTCCCGTTCTATGTGTCTCCCATTTCTCCCCTACGTGGAAATAACTCCATTGTTTTCATTGATTAAAAAGTAATTCAAATGTGTTTTTAAAAAATTCTAGCAATACTCAAGTGTCTAAGGGAAGAAACGAGAAGTTCCCATAACCATACCCCCAGCCACCCTAATTCAAGTGCTTCTCGAAGACGCTTCCCCCCACCCTCAGGCATTTTTTAGTTCCAGTCTCAAACCAGGCCGGCCTGGCCAGAGCTGGGCAAAGGTAAACGGCTTGCCTCTCATCAGGATGCGAGGCTGCAGGGCAGAGGGCAAGAAAGCCATTCGGGAATTCAGGACCTCTTACTACCTACTCTTTGGTCCCTAAAAAAGAGAACTGATAATAAATTCCAGTAGAGTTGTTTGTCAAGTAAATAATAGGTTTGGGGTCCCAGAATTGGCTTCAGGAAGCGTATGATGAAACCCAAATCCCTGTCATTGTTCTAGTCATTGTCCAGAGACCTACTTCTCCTGGGTTTATGGTTTAAGTGACTACTTCAAATTTTGCCAACCTCGGTGCCCATTCCACCATGACTCATGGATCCCAAATAATCAAGTCCATGAAGGATTTTGTTTTCTGATCCTGAATCCTCTGGGCTTTGGACCCTCCAACTTTTTGAAGTCCTGGTTTCCCACCCTTCTCTACTAGGATAACATTCAAGACATTGCACATTCAGACATCTGAGGGCCAGGAAGGTGGCAGAAACCAGTGGGCCAGATGGGGACTGTGGCAAACAGGAGGGTGTAGGCTCAAGAGGGTGCTTGTTTCCTTGTGGGACTGAGGATCCAGTGTTGCCAGATCTTGGAACTTCTTAAGAGAAACCAGCAATCTGGATTTATGTGGAACTTTCTGATTTTGCCACCTCTCATTCACTGGACAGATTGTCCTGCAAAGGGCTCTGCACAGCACTGGCTCAGCTCCTGGCTTCATTCTTCATGGCACGAGCACTGAGCATTTGATAAATGTTGGCTACTGTTATTATCCCAGGGCCCCATGGCCTTCGTGAAGCAGGGGCCTATTTCCATCTATTGCCAGGAAATATGGTGCAAACTCACACTCTAACATTGACTGTCCCTGGGGCCCACCTCCACCAGCAGACAGAGAGTGTTTTCTCATGTTTTGTTTGAACTGGTGAAGAGTGGCCAGAGGGCGCCCGTGTTCACGTTAACTCCCTGGAGAGGCAGCTTTTTCTGCACTTCTCAGTCCTCAGCTGCTCTTTAACAGATGTAAACTCTGTCCCTGGCTCCCCGCAGCTGATGGATGCCTTTGCCACTGGCAGCATCCTTGTGAACAGTACTCTCTCCCTCTCCAGGTCCCAGGGTGATGCCAGCCTGGGAGCAGTTCCCACCTCCCCTTCCACTGGCCTGTGGTTCTGGCATTCAAATAACTGGCTGTGGCGTTAATTCTCCATTTTTCTATTTAATCAAATTGGCTCATATGCAAGAAGCCTATAAAGGAATGTGTTGGCTAGCAATACCGGAAATTGTTCTTCCTAGATCTAATGCAAAAAGCATTAGTGATAAAAAGATCCCTTCTCTAATGTGTGCAATTTGCTAAGTGCTGAAAGTGTCTTGGTAGACAATGACCTTTCTGCTGCCTTATTACCTCCCCAAGTTATGGACCAGTCTGACTCAATTATTACCTAGGAGGAGGTACAGAGCCTGCTGCTGCTTGTGGCCTGGGAGGGGACAGCTTCAATGAGGGAGAGAAATGTCAGTGTTCAGCGGTTCCATCTCCTGGCAAGCTTTTCAAAACTCCAAGGGTCCAGGAATCCATGTTCTAATTGAGCTGATTCTAATTTGCAGCGAGGATTGAAACCTTGCTGGGTGGTCAGATAATTAAAAGGGAGGCCTTCACCTTCAAAGGTCAAGGCAGAGCCATCCTTGAACATTAGTTGGCGTCTCACAAATGAGGAAGGTCTTTTTCAATTTTTTTTTCAATTTTCAGGAAATGAGCTAAACTGGGCTCTTCTAAGGTAAGTGCATTTAGTAATGGACTAAGCACAAAATAGGAACAGAAATCAAAGGGGAAAGGCAAAGCCACCATCATAGACTCAGTCTTAGCTACCAAACTGGCTGGGTGAGAGCAGCAACCTCCCTTGAGTCTATTTCTGCTGCTGGCCCTGACGGGACTGCTGTTGCCCCTCCAGCCTCCACACTGCTAGACAGGCTTTCTCCAATGCAGACGGGGACCCCCTCAGGGACTTCTGTTTTTAAGACAAAGCCCCAGCTCCCCAGCCAGGCACTCAGGGCCCTCCAGGATCCAGCCCCTGTGCACTCACTCCTCACCCTTCCTCAAACACTTAAGACTTTTCCTAACCTTGAATGGTCCCTGCCCCTTCCTTTTGCCTGAGTAATTCTTCATGTCAAATGTCATCTCTTAGGAACTTCCCTGCCCTTCTCCCCAGTGCCCTGACCACAGCGCCCCTTTAGGCTCCATCAAATCTTGGGTAAACGGCGCTACCTGTGGGTCACAGAGAGGGCTCAGCTCAGCTCCATGTGGTGGAGCAGGGCTGTCCCTGGGCCTCACTACTCTTCTTCCTCCTCAGTAATGCTGGGGACACGGCAGGCTGAAGACTTCATTACTCAGCCTCCCTTTTCAGCTACAAGTGGCCACATTACTCCACACTGGCCAGAAGGATGTAAGTCAAAGCGCTACGTGACAATTCTGTGAACTGTCCCCAAAGGGGGGCATGCCTTTCTCTCCTTCTGGCTAGAACGAGGATGGCATGAAGGGGCTCCAGCTGCCATCTGGGTCCATGTGATGACCTTGGAAATGGAAAGCACATCCAGTAGAACTACAAGATGGGAGCTGAGGTCTCTGACATCACAATGGGCCAGTCCTCCCTCAGCCAGACCACCTCTGACTATTTGAACATGGAAGAGAAATAAACTTTCTTGTTTAGGCCACTATTATTTTGAGAATTTCTGTGATAACTGAGCCTATTGGCGTCCTCCTCCATCATTGCCTCGTGACTCTCGTGTGAGCCTCCTGTGTGAACGTGGGCACAAAGTGAGTGATACAGGGGTTCCAAGGTAATTCTGACTGTATGTGATCCTTGCCTCACGGGTTGGCCACGGAGCACAGCTCCATGGTTAGAGTACTTACCCTGCAGTGCCCTGAGGACTGACCCCACAGTGAGTGGCCTCCTGGTAGGAACACCATCTTTCAGATCCGTGTTTCTGACTCCTGTTACAGGATCTACTACTACACCAAAACTAGTTTTTCTGAAGAAAATAGAGAATACCTAAAATAAGTGTTTTCCACCTCCAGAAGATCCAGTGAACCCATCTAGGCCAAGTCTGTGCTCACCTTCCAAGTGAGTGCTGAGACTCCCCCTGCCCTCCCAGAGCTTAGTGTTTTACATGCGCTTATGGACCTGTTTCTGGGGAGATGGTCCAGGGCTGTCATCATTCTCAAATGAGAACTGTGATGTCACAAGAGTTAAGAATCACTGCAGTAGAAGAACTGCTGTTGTTTCAAAAAAATCGTTTTTAAAGCTTAAAAATTACTTTCTTGCTTTCCACTAAGGTACCACCTTAACATTTTTAAAAATATGAGCATCTTTTAGAAAGTAGTAACAACTTGCTCAACTTTTCCTGTCCTGCAAAGTAAAAAATTATAACATTTAAACATGCTTGTGAATATTTTCCCTACTTGTTAAAGCTCCTTTTCATAAAATAGGATTGTTAACTGAGAGAAATATTCTAGAAATATATTTATAATGTAAACAGAAGAAGCTGTGATTAGAACTGGAGGCTTCTTTTACCATTTAGCTTTACATATAAACCTGGCTCCACGAATGGATGTATCCTAAAATTAGCTGGTGCCGGGCCTCCCATTGGAGGTGCTGATCACTCCAGTTTCCAGCTGAGTGGTGCTGCTCCCTTAACAACATTCATTCTAGTACCAGGCCAATAACTGATGAACCTCTTTCATCTTATTTGAAAAACAGAGATACAATATGCATTTAATTTCATTCAATAAATCAATTCCACTTAACTTACCATCTCTTAGAAAACTTAGGAGAAAGCAAACATAAGACATGAAAAATTACATTAAAGATGTGTGACATACTGGAGAGTAACAAGTGCACACACGGCAGTTAGAAGTTGTCATTTAAATGTATCACAAGCAGAAAAGTAAAATGACTGTAATTTATTGCTTTATCTATGCTTCCCCAGTATAACTATGATATTCTAAGTAGCCACAAAGTGCCACCTTCTGGTTTAAAACTGTGCAACATCTCTTTTATTTCTTTTTAAATGCCATTTTATGGTGGACATATAAAGCAACAGCAGCAGTTACAAAATGTTGTCTGAGTAATTTTGAGAGCTCAAAACAAAGATCTGTGTATAGGCTGAATAAAAAGGTGTTCAATTAATAGTGCACATTGTGTAACTTGAACAAACATCTTTAGTTGGAATTTCTGTGTAAACCTCAATAGAGATGTGACTCACGGAGACCAAAAGTAAAATACCTTTTCTCTTCACGGTTTAGTGAGTTGGTCTGCATTCTTGCAAACGATTTACAAAATACAAGAAATGTTGCATGTAAGTACTAGGCATAAGATACTCTGCTTTCTTATAGAAGGAGCAGCAGGAAGACAGGGAGCCTAGTGAACACCCTGTCACCACCTTTCCCAAAGATGTACACCCTCAAGAATGGCAGTGGAAACCTGGCAGCAAGCCACCCTCAGAATTCTTTTTGGTTGTTTTAAAATACAAGCACTTTCTGACATTTCCCTCCCCGGCTGGTGAGCCCCATCCCCACTTGGCAGGATACAAGCCCACCTCCTCTTGCTTAGTTTTCCCCTTAGAATTATTTACAGGATGCCTACAGATACGGTACAAACTAGTATGAAATTAATGATAGTTTGCATTTCCAGACACGCTCCCGTGGTTAAATAAGCACACCACGCCAATTCCGAAGACCAGTTCAAAGTTAAGGTGACTCAGAGGCATTTGCATCCGTAACCGCAGAAACAGGCTTCTCATTGGCTGGGGCGGATTCGCCGACTCTGTCCTCAACAGTGGTGGAGGCCTTGGGAATGGGAGGCGTCACATCCACAGTGAGTGCGGAGGCAGTGTCTGCCCTTGCAGTGGTCGTGACAGGGTTGGAGGGTGGGCTGCTGGTGGGTGGGAGGGATGACAGCAGCTCCCCTGAGCCTGCTGCAGAAGAGACCTCTGGAACCAAAGGGAATGACGGGAGGAACTCAGATGGCATGGGGAGAGGTGCAGTGCCGGATATGTTTCGGGGAGGCAAGGAAGAAAGAGGTGGCAAACCTAGGACAAAAATGGCATAGATCATACACTGGCCCAGCACTAAAAGAGCAGTAGTCATCATCATACAACTATTTTTATCTGCATTTCATTGAGAAAACTGAAGCCGAGGAGAGAGCATAAATCACAACCTCTGCTTATCCTCAGTTGGAGGCCAGGACAGTTAAATATTCACTGCAATACCAGTTGGCCAGGAGGAAAGGTTCCTGGCTTCCAGGCTCCCTATGACAGCCTGGCTCAGGGAAGAAAGGATTCCCCCAGTCAGGAGGGACAGGAGCCCACCTAGCAAATGATGCAGCTACGCTGAGTGTTGGGCAGATGAACTCCCCCTGCCAACCCAGGCAAGCTGTCAGCTGAGTTAGAGCTGCCCCGTGGACAAAGAGGAAGAGGGGACACAGGGGTCAGCCCTTCTGTGAAGGTCATGGAGGGAGAGGCTCATCATGCAGCCCCCTGGATTAACCTCCCCATAAGTACCCAGCCTCTGTTCAAGCCTTGTGATTGGTAACTATTCATATTATACCTGTAGGGTTTATTGTGATGATTCTGAAATGCAGAATGAAGGGAAAAAGTATGACTTCTTTAAGAAACAAAGGAAAGGTAGGTTGTACAAAAGGTTCAGGGTAAGCACTGGGCTGGTGAAACCCTCAATGTTCTTAGAATCTGTCCATCAATTTGGGGAAAGGGCAGAGGAAGAAGCCAAGAATACAGGACACAAAAGAAAAGACAAGGGGAATGCTAAGACAGCAACCATTAGTTAGTGTGTACTACTACTCTTCCTTTGTTTTTTAAACCATTGTGCTGAAAAGCAAACAGGTTAATGACGAGTGGTAACGAATATACACAGATGGTGAGTGTGCAACAAGTGAGGTTGTGATCTAGACACACACGTGACAATGCACACCCTAGTGGAATAAGATCACTTATTGACACTACCGATGGGCCAGATGACTGAGACTGGCAATTAAAACTCAGTCCTGACGTGCAGCCATCTCAGAGTTAAAGGGAAGCTGGGCAATCATTACCTAGGGGGCAGACTGTGGGACACTCTGCTGCTTTCCTTCCATCAGTGCACTGAATCAGAGTGGAAACACTCTGAATATCTGCTAACTGGACTATTTGCAGCTAAAATCGTTTACAGTTTTTACTATGAAAACATTTGTTAATAATGGGGAATATTAATCAAATAACAAGCCCAGCCAGCTGAGCAGGGGCAAGAATTCTAAGCCTAAGCTTCTGGGCCTGTGCTGCGCAAACAGGCACCACTGGTGGCAGCCACCCAAAACATGAGGAGACTCAGGGGAGTTCATTAACCTCCACTGGGCCAACTGCACACCTCCCATTCAATTCAGCTACAGAAACGCCATGCCACACGTCTTTATTTCCACAATGGGCCTCTACAGTGCTTGAGCTGTCAGGGTGCAGGGAGAGGAGAAAGGGGGAGGGGAGGCGGCGAGGTAGAGGAGAAGCACAGAGACAGTCTGCTTCCTCTTCCTTTTTAAGCTTTTTAAATAAAAAAGATTAATACTTATTTCAAGCAGCTGAAATTTGTTAAACTGACCTGCCCTTTCCAAAAAAACTAAAATAGAGGACTGGCTTTCCTGGATAAAGCTTTTTATTAGACGGAGTCCTAAGAAGGCAAGATGGGCAACATACCGGGGCTCACAAGTTCTGGTAAACCGACACCTGGCATGACGTGTGGTGCGGGGAGGTTGAGATTGGGGAGGCCGGGTAGGTTAGGTAGTCCTGCTGGTAAAGGCATCAGACCTGAAGAGAAGGCAGAGAACAAACAGTAAACCACTTTGCCTGGGGAAAACATTCAACCCTTGTGTACTGAAAAAAATACTACGTGCTTCAAAGTGAGAAAACCAGAAGCCCATTTATTGTGTGGCAGTTCTGTATCGTAACAACAAAATCTCACTTAAGCAAAATGTCTCTCTATAGACCTAAGCAATTAGAGGGCTAAGCGGGTAAGGGTTAAGACAAATAGGAATACTTCTAAAACCTGAGAACAAGAATGACGACGGCCTGAGTGTCCTGGAGAAAGAGCTGACTTATCTCACCAAGTATGGCAGTAATGGAACTGAATTTTTCTTAGATGGTTGGGGTTTACAGTCTGTTTTTTTTCTTCTGAAATAATTTCAGACTTACAGTTGCAAAAGTAGTTTATATAAAGAATCCCCATATATACCTTTCACTCAAATTCCCCAAATGTTAACATTTTACCACACTTGCTTTATCATCCTGGTGTGTACACATTTTGTTAATGGCTCAGTAAGTCTGTGCAATGACATCTCTAGCCATACAATTAAAGGCTCTCATAATGCAAGTGTATTTGATCACTGAAACAATATTTGATCATTATTGGTTGGATAAAGGAACTTGGTCTTCACTGGGAACAGTAAGAGAAATAAACAAAAATCGAACAACGTTAGAGCTACTAAAGACCCAAATAAGGAGCACTCACTTCCCACACACAATGTCTATTCACATAAACTCTATGAGAAAGCCTTAACTAAGAAAGTGCTGGAGAACGGAACTTTTACATATTCCTTATTCCTGCCTCATGCTGCATTGTGGGGGTTGGTGGGGTGGGTAGGGGGGTGATAGGTGACTGCGGGTAAGGAGTCCAAGGCTCAGCAGCTAACTAGCTGGTGACTAACAACTCATTGCCACTTGCTCTCATTTGTCACAAAGTTATAGCAGAGACAAAATGAGATCAAAAGACATAAGAAGTCACCACATGGGGTAAGATTTTCTTCATTGTTTTTCAAGATGCTACTATTATTACACACATCTCTAGTCTCCTTCTGCTCACCTGGTAATGTAGTAGCTGGGTTCAGTGGTGGCATAGAAATGAGGGACTGGTTTACTTGTGGTGGCAATAACGGTACTGTTGGTACACCTAAAATAAAAGCACAATCTTTTTAAAATTTCTAACAAACTCAGTTGACAAAGAATGAACAAACGATATTAGGACAGTCTTCAGTCCCCTTTCCTGCCCCCTCCGTCAGGTCTTCATTCAGTGGGACTTCATTCAGTCCGTTTCTGGCTGCATCACTCTCAGTCACGGCTGATCTACCTACTCTGCCCATGGCCCTTAACAAAGACAATCAGCAGAGCCTGGGCCAAGAGGGCAGGAGGCTCTGCAAACCCACCCCAGCTAAGCTTACTAGACAAGAGCTTTACACCTGACCTAAGCAGGGCTAGATTAGAAAACTGTTTTAGAAATTCAGAAATGGATGCAAGGATTCTAGTCAATGTCTATTGCACTCCTGAACTAAGAGGCGACATAAACCTGTGGCCTGCTGCGGAGGGCCATGTGCCCTATGAAACAGCGAATGCTGGTCTGTGAAACAGAGTGCAGGAGATGGGCTGAAAGAGACAAAAGAGCACGTGGACCTCCACAGATGGAGGGAACGACCTGGCTTCCTGAATCTCCATTTCCTTTTGACCTTAGGTTCTATGACACTGCTTTGAAGTCTAGTACAGGCCCATTTTTCTGATGTTAGCTTGAGGAGGTTATGTTCTTCATACACGAGTAACTCTTAGGATACCACCTAATAAAGTTCTATCTATTAATGTTTACCACCTACTCAGGAGGGAGGTCTTGCTAATGTCCAAACAACAGTAATATTTGAACATGGATTCCAGATTTTGTCCTGTAAAGATCTGCTTCAGTAGAATAGCAAGAATGAATTGTGCCTAAAAGTTGGAAGCGACCATTTTCAGATAGTTTTTTACTTACTCACATATTTACTTCTCTACAGAAATTGGAAGCATGCAAAACTAGAAGAGGTGTCTTTGTGTTCATCAGATTCTCAAAGGGGTTGGATAGTTGGTTGGTATGTGCATTCATTCAAACTTTTGGGGGGCACCTACTATACGTTAGACATTGTTCCAGGCACTGAGGCACTTTACAATACAAAGAAAATAGAAATCACTATCTTTAGGAAATTACATTGTAATGAGGGGCAGGAAATGGAAGGGAGACAGATATCAAACAAGTAAAATACACAGCATGTAAAACAGTGTAAGTTCTCTGCAGAAAAATCAAGCAAAGAAGGGGGACAGGAAGTGTGAAGGAGTGTACCAAAAAGGTCACGCTGATTAACGTGATTTCAAAATGAAATATTCATTTTCTAAAAATTTCATAACCCCCAAATTTTCAAATTCACAGAAAAGTTTTCTTAAAAACCATACGCTTCTATGTTTCTACAGTTACTGTTTGGTCTACTTTGCAGCAATATTATTAAAAGCAAAGACGGATGGACTATAATAAGTTTTTGGGTGGTGAACATGATGTAATCTACACAGAATTCAAAATATATTACAATGTATATCTGAAAGCTATATAATGTTATAATCCAATGTTACTGCAATAAAAAATAAAGCACGTTAAATGATAAAAAAATAAAATAAAATAAAAATTACTTTAAAAATTAAAAAAAAAAAACAATCCCCATTGTCTGGTAATCTCACCAACACTTTGACTAATAAAGCATTTTGTTCTTTTCCAAATTAAAAAAAAAAAAAAACAAGCAAAGATGGAAAAATAAATGCCTAACTAAAAGTGGTTTCTCACAGGTCATGATGCTAGAAGATTTGAGTGTTTTTAAATAGATTTACTCAAAGTGAAAATGTTGATTTCTTTCAGTCTCTTTTGAGCAATTACTGCTTTATTTACATTTCTGTCTTTTAATATTCAAGAAGCCATTTCTCTACGGTGTAATAAGGCCAGGGATCTCAGAGCATGTGCTTATAAGACAATACAAGCATAACTGTAATGTAATGAAGGAAGAATTAAAATGTCAAAAAGAAACTGGGAGCTGAAGAGAGATGTCAGCTACCTCCTAAAATCAGAAGAGTTCCTGTACGGCATGGGCATACTCTTACTCTAAAACATGTACGAGTTATTCAGACATGGAACAGGCTACTTCCTCAGGAATGCCAAAACCCACCTTTACTAAGTCTATTCAGGAATAACCTGGAGGACCACCTGATGGGATGTAAGAAAAAAATCTTAATGTCATAAAAAGGACTCAAACACCACTTGAATGACTATGACTTGATACTGATAACATTAATATTTAATTTCATCTAGGAAATGTTCTAAAACTGGACTGAGGTGATGACACCTCCATAAATTTACTAAAAAATCATTGAACTGTATACTTACAGTGAGTTAATTTTATGGTATGCAAATTATACCTCAATAAAGCTGGGAAAAAAACTAGCAAAGAGTAGGAGGTGTGGAGGCACATCAGCATAATGATAACTGGCGAAGCAGAGTGGTGGGGGGTCATTACACCATTCCGTCTACTTTTGAGTATGTATGAAATTTTTAATTATAAAACAAAATTTTAAAATTTCATCTAGAAAAACACATCTTTGGGAAATAAAACAAAGACTCTGACAGGAGCTTGGATTTGAACCTAAGGGTCCAACTTCAGAGATCACACTGCTGACTTCACTGCATCTTGGCAGGCTGCTACAAGTCCATTCCAGACCAAACTGGACTACAAGCAAATTCTGAATACAAATATTAAAAAGACCTCAAGAATAAATGGCAAATAAAACTAAACCATGAAAGTACTTCATTCACTTTCTCAACATTTATTGAGTACATAATACACTCTTGGTATTATGAAGAAAGAAAACCAGAAAACAGGAGATTTAAAAAAAGCAGAGGGAAAAATAAACTCTACCAACATAACAAGAACTATATCATGTGATCCAGCAATTCCACTTCTAGATATATAATCAAGAAAAATGAAAACATATGTCCACACAAAAACATACACAAATGTTCATAGCAGCATTATTCATAATAGTCAAAAAGTAGAAACAATCCAATGTCCCTCAAATGATGAACGGATAAACAAAATGTGGTGTGTCCAGACAACGGAACATTATCTAGCCATAAAAAGGAATGGAGCATTAATATATGCTATGACATCAATGAACCTTGAAAACATTATTTTAAGTGCAAGAAGCCAGTCACAAAAGACCATATACATTATGTGAAATGTCTAGATTAGGCAAACATCCACAGAAAGAAAAAGTAGATTAGTAATTCCCTCGGCCTGGGGGAGTTGGAGAAAAACAGGGAGCGCCTGATAATGCATACAGGGTTTCTTTTGGGGTAATGAAATGTTCTAAAATTGATTGAGGGGATGGTTGCACAACTCTGCAAATATACTAAAAAAAACACTGAATTGTCTACTTTAAATGGGTGAATTGGACAGTATGTGAACTATATCTTGACAAAGCTGTTGCAAAAAAACTAAAACAAAAAAGGACTGTATTTGGTAGAACAAGGAAGAAAGAAAAGGAGGGAGAAAGGTACATGTTCTCTGAGCAAGACTGAGACCCTAGGAAAGAAACAGGATCCTTCTCACTTCTGCATCCCCAGTGTCTGCTACCTAGGGGATATGCAAATATTTGAGTAAACAGAGCAACTAAACAGAATTTAAAGGTAGAGTCATGACTCTACAACTTGTACAATCTAAGAGAAGCCCAGAGTCTAAAATACACCGAAAACAGTTTAAATGCTGGCCCTATGTATGTGCATGGTGATTTAGCACTAGCTTTTACAGACAAGGCCTGTCTGTCAATGCAGAGCACATTTACAACTTTCAAAGTTCACCGGAATTAATTTTTAAAATTCTATAGCTTGAAACAGAAAAGAATATCATGTAAAACAAAGTAGACTGAAAACAGAGTATCTTTTTCTGCATACCTGTACTGAGAACATTACTGACAGCTGGTGGAGTTGAGTTAATAGAAAGTCCAGACAGACCTTGTTCAATTTCTGTAGTTCCTGGTGGTGACAAAGATGGGGGATTAACTGAGGATAGCTGGACCTTCCAAAAAATGAAAGAAAGAAAAAAAGAAAATTACTTAAGTTTACTTAAAAGAAAATATAAATATTGGCTCTCATCTGTCCTACAGATACCTTTTTTGATCATATACTAGCTGTCAGAAGTTTTCACCTGGAACTTCTGCCTTCAGACACTCCTTCTTTCCTTAACACACGCCATGGACCAAGCACTGTAAACATCTCCCCATCCTGTCATTTCTAGTCTCTCGACACATGGCATCTACCTCCTATTACACACACTGTTCTAGCTACTTCTACACTAGGAGGAGATTCTACTCTCTCCTCCCTAGCTACCTCAAAATCATTTTACTCAACATTTAAAACACCACTGCTTTCCTCTTCTCTGAATTCTCAGCCAGTTTTTGTTTTTAACTTTCATTGCTCATGGAAGAAATCAGCTGGAAATCTTAATACCATGACAGATTCCTTAGAAGTTTCTCAAGACATCTAAACTCATGAGTCTATCTTATCTTTTCTCATCAATGAATGAATGTGGCTGCCAGATCTCCACTTTCGGGAGGTGAGGTGGGGAATGCGTGTAGATGGACTTTACAGATGGGTGGTTTCACCTCTGAAACTCCAACTTCTGCTGGCTCCAGCGCCCTTTGGCACATTCCAACACAATTTGTGTTCTGGCCCATTTCCCTGGGTGCTGTTTCACCCTCTGGTCTTCTCAGAGTGCCCATAGAGGCTCATCTGAGACAGAAAGCACTGATTAGGGGCAGTAGATGTGATAGGAGGAGTCTGAACTGACAACTACACTGGCTCTGGCCAGAAGCCAATCGTGGGGGTGGGGAGTGAGGAGAGGTTAGACTTCTTACTAGCCCCGCCTCACTTCTTCTAGAACTGGGGATGGCCAAAGTGTGTACCACAAAATGACAGTGACAGCAGACCTTTCTTTACAACATAGCATTTTCTTTTTGGGTTTTTAGTTTTTATTTGGTTGTCAGACAAGAGTTAACTGTCTCATGAGGCCTGCACAGGAAATGTTTTAAAAACCTATAAGCCTGCACGAATATCTCTTATTCCTTAAAAAGCTTCACTTTGATCCTGTAACAGTCCCCAAACACCTAGCTCTCTTTGCTTTCCCAGTGAAGCCTCTTGAAATAGTAAGCACCAGCTACCATCACCTTATCATTCACTGTTCTCCTTCAATCCCCTGTAATTTATTATCTGCACCCTGCTAAGTCTTTGAAATTGCTCTAGGCCAGGACATGTTTTTTTCACTCCCTCTGTCACTTGATTTCTCTGCAGTACCTCACATAACTGACAATGCCCTTTTTCTTGAAGCTTTTTCTCCCTTTGGACCTCTCCCGAGCTCCCTTTGCTGGATCCCCTTTCTCTGCCCATCCATTTAAATACTAGGAATTTTCAAGATTCTGACCTCCCTCAGTCCTCTGACCCCCCCAGGCCCAATCCTTCGAAAATTTTTATCAATGTTCATTGGGTTAAATTACCTCTCTTTGCTGATGATTCCCAAATCTGTATCTCTAGCCTTGGTCCTCTTTCCTGAAATCCAGACCCAGAGGATATCCATCTGGATATGTACAGGAACTTCAAATCCCACATGATCAATTTTCACTCATCATCTGCCCTATCTCAATTGGTGCCACCACCACACACATCAGCGCTTCACTGGTTTTCGTGGAAACTGATATAATCAGGTAGTAAAGTTATCTCACCTCCGTAAACCCATCTTTAAGAGGTGTAATAGATGGACCACTCATTTGTCCCGGAAGAGAAATTTTCTTTCCTTCTTCAAATGGGCGTGTAGGTATTCGATGCAAATAACCATATCCAATGCCACATCCTAGGCTATGAAAACATTTTTTTCTTAAAGTTATTGTTATCAATCACAGCTTGCATTTCTTTGAAGTTTTGAAACACAAATACAAACACACTTCCATTCTTTTAAATAATGTCATCTTATCAGAGGTCTCCTCTGACCACCCTTTATGAAACAGCACCCATCCCTCCCAGCATGGACACTACCCTTACTCTCCTTTATTTTTCTTCAAGCATTTATCACCATCTAACAGACTGTGTATTTATTTATTTTCTGTCTCCTCCAATAAAATGTTAAGGTCCTTGAAGGCAGAGATCTTATTTTGTTTATAGCCATAACAGTTCCTGGCACATGGCAGACACAATAACTATTTGCTGAATGAATGACACACAGCCTTTCCACTGAAGAGCTTCAAGCACTTTTACATGATGATGTCATTTACATATCCCATAGTTACCATTCAGAACCTGACACAAATCATTTGTCACGTATGTTTAATCCAGATTCCTTCTAGTTCATCCTCCCACTGCCACTCGAGGCACTTTTCTAGTAAGATACGATTGCATTGCTTCTTTCCATAGTCGTGTGGCCTCCCAATATGCCTTCCTCCTCCTTTCCTTTAGAGAATTACTTCACTGCCGTAGTTTGCAGCACTGGTGGGACCATCAATCAGGGGGCCTGTCCTGCCCAAACCGAGGAGTGTCTCATGACCAAAGTCAGGCCAACCCACCTCTCTTGCCCACGGGCGAAAATCTTGGGAGTGACAGAAAAACCTAAAACGGCTTTATCCCTTCAGTAGACTACTGATGAAACTGCCAGTTAGTCCGTCCTCTCTAAATCCCTAGAGGTGTTCTGAGTCCTGTCCTTTCCAAGCCTGATTCTTTAGCTGTTTCTTTGATTATATGAGTGACTCCATATCAGTAAATTCATGTCTGCTTATGACAGTGATAGTCAGATTCTACTGTTTGGAACCTAAGAGTCCCCACTGATATAATATCACAGTCCCACTGTCTGAAGTATATCCAAATTCCTGACCATGGTATTTAAGGTCCTTCACAATCAGGTTCCAACTTACATTCCCAATATGATTGCTTTTATTTCCCAAACTACTTTCTGAATAGGCCATGCACAGATATCTCTGTGCCTCTCCCCTGCCACAGCATCTATTATTTCCATGGGTACCACTACCACTGAAAGCTGGGAGAGCAGGAAGTGGCCAATTTCAGCTCTTCCTCATCCAGATTTGATTCCACAATGATCCTTCATACTACAAAATTATTCACTCCTTTTTTTTTCACTTTTCCTCCCTTCTACCATCAAAACTGCAATTCTCACTGAACTGGATCTCAGACAGACTTAGAGGAAATAAGGAAGATTAAATAATTTAGACTAATCAATGATAGCCTTTCAGAGGTAGCTGCATTTTAATACAAGGTGCTTGTTAATCAAAATAACAAAGTAGTGGTAGAGAAAGCACTTGAGGCAACAGCGAGATCCTCTGCAAACTTAAAGATAGCCCCAGAATGAAACTAACAGAAATATGATGTAATGAAATGAAATGTAGTCAGCCTCTGAGGAAGGAAAGAAAACCAGAGGCACACATATGCCAAATGAAGGCGGACTCAGGAATGTGATCTGTATGGGCTTGTCTAAAGTGAGAGCTGAACAACGGTACTAAGCCATGTCAAAGGAAAAATGTCTTCCAAAGAAAAGGAATAACTGCCACTGAGAATAGAAAAGAAGGGCTCCAAGAAAAAGAATACAGCGGTATTTAGTCAATGTAACTAAAAATGAAAGAACTAGTGATTTTTTTTGCTGTTGGACTTCACCATCCACAGAATCTCTTCCTTGCATTTTGATTTCATGTCACTAAGCACTTCCTGTGGTACTAATCTGACCTGAGTATTCATCTAACTGGAGAGGGGGTAATTTTCCACTGTAAACTGAAAATTTACCAAACTAATGAATACAGCAGCTTCTTTGCAAATTTAATTTATATGAGGCAGTACTTTCAAAATAAATCAATTTTGAAAGCTGTGAGAAGATCATATTTCTAGGTGTCTACAAACCTGTACAATAAACAATGATAACTTGATCACTGTTTCCCAGATAGGCCAGATCCTTAAGATGATGCTTCTATCACATTTTCTCAAATTGCAACAAGTTGGCACTTGGGTGGCAAAATACATTCAGCTGTAGAATTTTAGGTAGCGTGGGTAAAGATATTGGGAGGAAATACAGGCTTTCTCTGCCTACATCGACTAAGTTATCCTTTTCCCAGCAAGTGCTGGACCATTTACAAAACGTTTGGAAAAGTTTCCAAACCCTAGGCTTTCCTATAATTATGGTTGATGCTTGATAATTCATCAAATTAAAAAAGGCTGTTAAGAGTTTCAAAATAATGAAAAATTTGTACAATTTAAACAACAGCTGAAAGATCTAAAGAAACAATGTAAGTCAGCTTCTTTGGTCTGGCTTTTTGAAATTAGGGAACTGACTTGATGACCAGTCCTGGAAAACTGATTTTATTAAATTTGCTTATCTGCTTGGCTTGATCCTCTTTCTAAATTGTTTTTTATTGTTGTTGTAATTCTGTGTTTTGTCTAACTTTTGGTTCAAATCAGCCTGTCCATTTTGGAAAGCCAACAGTTTCTACAAAATACTAACAAAATTCCCCAGCAGCTGGAGAAAGTTACAATGTGTTGTCTCACTGCTAAGGAGGGGAATTGGGAAAACAAAACTAAAAACCATTTTATTAAAATAACAACAACAACAGAAAGGCTGTTAGCTATTAGATTAGCAAAGGAAAAGGACTATAGTATATACCATCCTCCCTAAATATATGTTTTAAAAAATGAATTAGGGGCCGGCCCCATGGCTGAGTGGTTAAGTTTGCACGCTCTGCTTCAGCGGCCCAGGGTTTCACTGGTTCGGATCCTGGGCGTGGACCCGGCACCACTCATTAGGCCATGTTGAGGTGGCGTTCTGCATGCCACAGCCGGAAGGACCCAGAACTAAAATATACAACTATATACTGGGTGGATTTGGGGAGATAAAGCAGGAAAAAAAAAAAACAAAAAAAGAAGAGTGGTAACAGTTGTTAGCTCAGGTGCCAATCTTTAAAAAAAAAAAAGAATTATTAGATTCAATATTCTAGGTCAGCTCTTTCCTTTTCTTAAGAGAAATCTTATGAGAAGCCAATAACTCGTTTCAAAATAAAAACAATCAATGTTTACAACACATCTGACTGGTAAGTTTAAGCAGTCACAACTTAGTCTAAAAAAATGACCTTACCTGCCTTCTCCACCCCATGCGGAATTTGGAGTAATAATCACTTCTCGACAGTTATCAGTGTCTGTATTATACACATAAAGTTTCAATGGTTTTGCTTCATGTGTTTCAATTAGGCTGAATAGATCTTCAGACTGCAAAAGAATTACAGGAGAAAAATGTTTTTATGTTACTGACCTTTAAAACAGTGGGTCTCAAATCTGGCTAATATCAGAATCACCTGAACTTAAAAAAAAATAGATTCTGGGCCCTATCTCTAAACATAAAAAAATCATTTCTTAAAACCACTACTCCAAGCAAGGTTTAATTCAATATATTACCTATCTACTATGTGCAAGATCTTATGTCCAGTTCTCTAAGACCTACTCAACAATTTTCGTAAAACTTTTCTACACTCAAATGCTACATATTCTACTTTTACTCTCCATTATTAAGACCTGGTTATCTGGGCACTTTATTTTTTCTCTCATTTTTGATTTAGCAATATATACTTCCAGTGGCTAAGAGATAAGGAAAAGGATCTGACTAACAGAGGAGAGCCAATTTTGTCACCTTAAAAAGGAGAACAGAAAATGAAATGAATAACCAAAATGAGGATCTGATTTAGTCTTGAGGTATATAAGAGATTTCTGTACGCCATATTCAAAATCTGTACAATTGCCACACCGTATGTGTTTTTCCTCAAAGCTTTAGCAACTAATAAGACACCTCCCAGATGTTCTATTTAATACCCTGAGGTACAAGCTATCTTGATCAGCAAAGAGCTACATTTCAACTCTAAATGCAAAGTATGCAAATATACTTCTGACCTTAAACATTAATGAGAAAATGTTACATAATTTTCATTATAAATAAACACACTAATTACCTCATTCATGACTGTATCTGCTCCAATAATATAATCACTGTGAGGTCTAAGGCCTGCCAGTGCCGCAGGAGAATTTGATTCCACTTCCTAGGATGACACAAAAACATACCCTGAAATTAATGTATATAAAATAATCTTCCAAATTTTATAGTTCATAGTCCTCAATTACAGTGATTTTAAAAACCCTATATTTCTAACTGTCTTGTTAGAGATAATGTGAGACACTGGAAACTATATAAGTGTAGTTAATATATATACATAGAGTTTATATAAATATATATTTAAATCTCCCAAGCATAAAAATCACATAATCTTTGTTAAATATTTAAAACATTCCTGTAGCTATCTGCTTTAAGATTTCTTCTTCTAATGGATAAATCATTAGAAAAATAGTTCTGAGGCACCTATATTTGCTTCTCTTCAGGTTTCTTTTTGTTTTTTAGTTAATCGGTATTTTAAAAGCAATGAATTCTGATTTTCAGACACTAAAAATAGCCTAATAATAATAATACCCCTATAATCTCACCAAACTGGAGACAACCATGTTAAAACCCCTTTCTCCATTGCTTCTTAAACTGCAAGTAATAGCTCACTGTTGATACCTACCAACACATGCCAAACGTTTTCATTTGCCCCATCAAAGCTGCAGAAACGAATGCTCACTCCCAACAAGCCCTGGCCACCCCACATGTTACTTGGTGTGACTGAGGTCTCTCGCAGCTCCAGTGTTTTACTACTGTAGATAAGCATTTTTACAGGCTTTTCAACATTTGCTTTCAGTAGATCCTTAAGAGTGTCATTGTCTTTATTCTGTGAACACATAGAAATTATCTTTCTTAATAAATAAAATTTAATGTTAACTATCTTACCTTAAGCATCCTACGGCCCTATTGGTGTAATATTAATAATCAACACAAAATAAAACATTCAACAGGTAAAGGTTACATTAATGTTCATATGTTCCTCTAAGTAAAAGAATGTCAATAAATTAAGAATAACTCTTATGTTAGCAACAACTTCTGACTTTTTTTCTAATAGCTGAGTATGGATTATGGAATTTTCAACTCAACATTATCTGAAGTGATCTAGGGCTTCAGTGATAAAAAACCAAAACACTCTATTAGAAGTCACATTATTAAGAGTTGGTATGACTTTGATTTTAAAATCTAAAAGATTTGCTGGGGTTGAAGTTTAATTTTGGACTTTACTCTTAAATATACACTTTACTTATTTATCAAGAAGTGGCATTAAAAGACAATGGAAGCAATATTTTAAATATTTCATTACACAAATGAATAAAGGCCATTATGTAGGAGATGTTAAGTAATGAACAAAAACTTAAGACTGTGAAAAAATAAACCAAGCAAGCAGCTACTGTCATAAGAACTTCCTTTGCTGAAATTATATAATTTCCTTGTTATAGGCCTTTACTATGGATAAACTGAAAGCAACTTGTAAAAAGTGGTTTTAATTCTGCACTTTGGGAACATATCTCTTTGGTTCTAATAACATCATTCATATAACATAGAACTAGGCCCCAAGAAAACTGACAAAATTATTTGATAATGAGTCTTTACTAATTCATTTGTCAATAACCTACAAAAGTCTGACATCTTTGAAAAAGCAAACCTTTTCATCTTAACTATTTCTTTCTGCTAAAAAAAATTAAATAACATATAAACTGAAAGTCTCCAGTGATTTGATTCTCTTAAAATAATCAATGGAGTATGAGGTATAGTATTCTATATTTGACATTTTCATGTGTTTACTAACACATTATTATTTTTACAAACTGGTATCATACTTTATATGTCTGTAACTAAAGAATAAACATCCATCCCAGAGAATCTGAAAAATTTCATTTCAAAAGACTACAAAATATCATAGGAAAAACTACAAAAAGCTGAACTTACTAATCTCGAACCATTAATAGAAACAATAAAATCAAAGAACGGCTCCAGTCCAGCTCTATGTCCTGGGGAATTTTCTTGTACCTGTAAAAATAAAAACAGCAAAAGTGAAAAATGCAAAACTTAATTTAAAATTAGAAGCTAAATTTTAATACCTATTTCTTTTCAGTAAAAATAGATTAATTTTACCGATAAGGAAATAGCGGTACACACTAGTTCTCTCATTTCTCTTCATCTCTCCCAGATAATGCCCTTGCAGCTCCCTAAATTCTACCCATTCTTCAAATTCATCTCATAAATGAGGCTTTCCTCTATGGTTCTATTTCATACCACTTTCTACGTTTTTTTGGGTTTTTTTTTAAGATTGGCACCTGAGCTATCATCTGTTGCCAATCTTCTTTTTTTTTCCTTCTTCTCCTCCTCCCCAGAGCCCCCCAGTACGTAGTTGTATATTCTAGCTGGAGGTACTTCTGGTTGTGCTATGTGGGACGCTGCCTCAGCGTGGCCTGATGGGTAGTGCCATGTCCGCGCCCAGGATCTGAACCAGCAAAACCCTGGGCTAATGAAGCACAGCACGCGAACGTAACCACTCAGCAACAGTGCTGGCCTCCACTTTCTACTTTTAAATCCTCCCAGCATTTAGCACATGACGTAGCAGTTAATCATTATAATTAAGTGACAAATCTAAATTAATTTAGCAAGCATTTATTCCATGATTACTACTGGCAAGGCACCATTCAGTTATAAAGCTAATATAGGAAGACAGCCATGGAAGTCAAGACATTTATAATCTGCTGAGGAACAGGCGAAAAGAAGAAGGGGAGACAGAGGACACACAGCCCTTTAATCAGTGTAATACAAGACCAAACAGGTTAAGGGCTATAACAGAGGTACAAAGTGCTAAAGAGAAGACTAATCCTGATTGAAGAAACTTAACAGAAAAAAACAAATTTGAGTTGTACCTTAAAAGGGGGGTACCTTTCAAAGGTAAAGATGGATAAAGGGATAGATAAGAAAGGACACCTGAAAGTTGAAGAAATAATGAGTAAAAATCCAGAAGCAGGAGTCTGAAAAATGAGGATCATAATACAGTATAGAGAGACAACAGGGTGTGTGGGATAGAAATACAGAATTACAGATTTTGAAAATGAGAAGTCCTCTAAGCCAAGGGATCTTACACTGAGGTCTGTGGATGGCTTCAGGGAACCCTGCAGCTCCTGAAATTCTATGCAATATTTTGTACAAATCAGCAGTTTTCAGGGTATAAAGATCCCTGTTTTTCTCAGATTCTCAAAGAGTTTCTCCACAATTCAAATAAAGTGCTAAAACCAAGGATTTTGTGCAGTTCTTTTATTTTATTTTATGACTTGCCTATGGTCCCATAGCTCGGTAGTGGTAGAGGGGAAACTCAAAAGTCCATCTTTCAACTATTAGTCTAGGAAGAAGGCTGGAAAGAAACGTTGGAGCCAGACTTATAGAGGACTTTAAATGGAAGATTAAGATTACTCAGCTTCTCAACAACTCAAATGTTTAGCATCCCAAATTTGAAATGGATTGAAATAAAGTATTAAATTTGCAGTAATAAAAATATTAGTAGCTAGTAACAGTAGTAATATGACAAAAAAGTAAAAAGTTAATATAATCTACTTTGCATTTCCTCTTCCAAAATATTTTCATACTGTATTAAGGAATTTTTATTCTGCTTGATGTTATTAGATACTGCCAAAACTATGCTATGAAAATGAAGTTTGCCTTGATATTTGTAGGCTGATTTTCTGTAAGTCCAAAAAGTTCTAAAAGTCAATTCTGAGCTTAGGCAAATAACAGATACACAAATTCATCAATAACCAAAGCTGCAGCTATTTACACAGTAACAAATCATTCTAATGCTTTCAAACTGGAACCCAGATTGTTCCTAGAATATGTGCCTCTAATACCAGACTTCTTGGATTAATGACACTTACTCTTAGATTAATGATATGTTTACTTCTTGGACTAATGTTACTTTTTATTTATTTAAAGGCAAATTATACTATCATTGCCCCTGAAGAAGTAAAACTAGATTTTCTTCATTTGTCACAGTAAGGAACAGTTAGTCGTCCATTATAAAGATGGTTCAATATTTAACTTAGTAAAACTGTTTGATCTTGCAAATTTTCCTGCAAACTTGGGATGAAATCATTTTTGAAAATTAAACAAGTTAAATACCAAAGGGATTTATTATTTAAAGGTGTTGACTCTAATAAAAATAATCAGTACATACCTGTTTAGTTTCTACATACTAAGTTTTCTTAAATGGGGGATATTTTGTGTTCTATGTATTATCAAGCAAAACGTCTAGAACTCAAAATGGCAGGCAGATTTCTCCTCAAATGGCAACTCTGAAAGGAAAATGGTAGTTGCCTGGACCTAATAGGAGAAGAAAAGTGAGATCGGCTAGTTGGGGGAAAAGTCATGGGAAAAAAGTCATGTTCTACTAAGGTGTGAAATGCCTGTCATCTTGTGCCCATCAATTAGGTGTGAAATGCCTCAGGTGTGAAAACGGGCTAATTACCATAGATCCTAGAAGTCCCCTCAGAGTGGAGTTTCTCATTTAATAGGGTCCACATCTAATCACCTAATTCTCTGAATCTGAGTGTTTCCAAATGACCATTTTCTCTAGAAACCAATTAGTCCATTGATCAATTTCAGATTTCTCCACTGAGGCTGTCAAAAGTTTACTTTTTAGCTAAAAAGGACTAAAGACAGGACGTTTTTAAATTTTATTTTATTGAGGTCATAGCAGTTTATAACATTATGAAATTTCAGTTGTACATTATTATTTGTCAGTCACTATATGTACGTGCCCCTTTACTACTTATGTCCACCCCCCCAACCCCCTTCCTCTCTGGTAACCACTAATCTGTTCTCTTTGTCCATGTATTTATCTTCCACGAGTGAAATCATACAGTGTTTGTCTTTCTCTGTAAAGACAGTACTTTTGTAATGTCATCAACAACTTAGAAAGTTGATCCCACACACTGATTCTTATCATGTCGCCTTCAAGTATAAAGTTTTACCACTATTTGTTTGAAATGGAAAGTTTCCAATACCATTAGAAGTACTTTTGCCCATAACTCAAGAAACATTCAATAGCTAAACTTGAATTCTAAAATAAATAAATAAACTTAAATAATCCTCTAACTCGGTTTTTCCATTTTCATTTGCTACAAATATCAATCTCCTTTCTGTTTCTAATGGACCTTGAAATTAATTTTTGTCCTAATACATCATTAGTACCAGCACAATTCTGGCAATCAAGTATCTTAATTGCTGCTAGGAAGCCAGCAGAGGGAGCCCAAGAAAACAGCTCTCCAACTCTAATACACTTAACAGAAATTTCCTACATCTCATAGCATGGAAAGTAAGATCTACAACACAGCAAATTAAATATCCACACGGGTAAGTTTCTCTGGCAATATTATCCACTGACAAGAATCTCTTAGGCACCTAATCTCTCAAGCATCAGATTACCACTTCAATACTTTCTGTCCCTGTAAGATCTCTCCTTTGTTGACTCACCGTCTGCTTCTTTCAAACCATCTTTATTAAAAAAAAAAAAACACACACACACACGACTCCATAGGCCATTTAACATTTATTATTGGGCCATCTATCATAGCAATTTAAGATGAATAGGTTAAATCTGAAAGTTTAATAATTAAGATTTTACAAATAGATTTTGAAAAAACATATAGTGAAACGATACTCGAGTTTTAGAGCCAGACTGACTTGCTGTTTAGCTGTGGCTTTGCCTACTTATTAGCTTTGTGAGCTTGGGAAAGTTTATTTACCTTTCTGGGCCTCAGTTTTCTCATCTGCAAGTAAGGGATAATGTCATCTATTTTACAAGAATATTGCAGAGAGTCAATAAGTTTAAGTTTCTGAAATGCCTAGCTAAGTCTGATATATAATAGGAGTCTTACAAATCTGAAGCTCATCTTCCTAACTCAGCAATCACCACCTGAAGGCAAATCTTTATAATCAACTAATTCCTGAACACCAGACATTGTTTTTCTAACCATGTACTAACTATCCCTCATCCCTTTCAAACAAAGAAAAGAAAAAAAGAAGTAAAGTGTCAGCTAGGAAGAGGAGAGAGATAATTTTTTAAAATGTTCTCTCTCAAAAATCAATTTCAAAGGGATGGTAGATATAAAGGTCAAAGGTAACACAATAAAGCTTTTAGAGAAAAACACAGGAGACTATCTTTGAGATCATCAAAGATCTTAAGTATCTTTGAGATGAAAAGACTTCTTAAACTGGACACAAAAGCATTAATCATAAACTAAAAAAGTGATACACTAAACCACACTAAACTAAGAACTTCTGCTCATCAAAGACACAAGAGAGTGAAAACTACACACCCAACAAGGAACTTATTCAGAACAAATTTAGAACCACTGCAAAGCATTAAGACAGGCAGACAGAAAAACCAAATGAGATATCACTTCACATCCACAAGAATGGCTAAAATAAAAAAGATAGGAATAAGGGTTGACAGGGATGTGGAGAAACTGGAACCCTCACACACTGATGGTGGCAACGTAAAATGGTGCAGCTGCTGTGGAAAACAGTTTGGCAGATCCTCAAAGTGTTAAACACAAAGAGTTATAACTGTACATATGTATATATATGACCCAGCAATTCCACTCTTAGGTACATAACCAAGAGAAACGAAGTATGCCCATGTAAAAATACGTACACAAATTTCATAAATGCATTATTCATAATAACCAGAAAGTGGAAACAACCCAAATGTCCCTCAACTGATGAATAAAGAAAGAAAATGTGGTACACCCACAGAATATACTACTTAGCAATAAAAAAGAATGAAGTATTGATACATGCTACAACATGAATGAACCTTGAAAAAATTATGTTAAGTAAAAGAAGCCAGTCAGAAAGACCACATACTGTATGATTCCATTTATATGTAATGTCCAGAATAGGCAAATCTAGAGAAACAGAAAGTAGATTAGTGGTTGCCAGGGGCTGGGGGTAGGAGGTATGGGGAGTAGCTGCTAACAGGTATGAAGCTTCTTTCTGGGGTGATAAAGAGCTTCTGGAATTAGACTGTGGTGATGGTTACACAACTCTGTGAATACACTAAAAACCACTGAACTGTATACTTTAAAAGTATACAGTATAAAGTATACTTTAAAAGGCTGAATTTAATGGTATGTAAATTATAACTCAATAAAGCTGCTAAAAAGAAAAGATAGACGACCTAATAGAAAAATAGGGAAAAAACTTTAGCAGATACTAAACAAAAGAGGATATCAAAGTGGCCAATAAATACAACAATGTACTCAACTTCAATAGTTATCAAGAAAATGCAAATTAAAACCACAATGCAATACCACTACACACCTACCAGAATGGCCAAACTAAAAAAGATGGAAAACACAAAGTGTTAGTAAGGATATGGAACGATCAGAAATCTCAATTACTGCTGGTAGGAATGTAAATTAATAAACTATTTGGCAATATCTATTAATATTGAAATACATACACCTTTGACTCAATATTCTACTCTTTATTATACATCTGATGGAAATGAGCATACATATGTCCTCCAAAAGATATATACAGCATAATGTCCACAGCATTATTCGTAACAGCCCCAAAGTGAAAACTACACAAACGCCCACCAACAGAATAGATAAATAAATTTTGTTGTCTTCTCTCAGTGGTATAACATATATTAATGAAATGAAAAATCTGTAACAATACACAACAGGGATAAATCTTATAAGCAGTATGTGAGCAAAAGAAGCCAGATGCAAATGAGTACATATCATGATTCCACTTATATAAAGTATAAGAACAGGCCAAACTAACCTATGCTGTTAGAAATCTGGATAGTATTCACCCTGAGGGGTGGGGGGTAGTTGGGATGTGACTGGAAAGGAATGAGATTCTGGTTACAAGACTGTGTTGTTTGCGAAAATTCATCAAGCTGTCCACTTACGTGCACTTTTTTTAATATAAAAAGTTTTAAGATATGCTCCCCCTTTATCCAAAAAGTAGAAACAAAATTACTATAATCTAAGAACATACCCAACACCTCACCGATAAGGAACACAGTTTCAGAACTGTGGTCTCATGACCACTCAAACTCTATTTACATAATTTGGCTACCCAATTTACAAGGCACCAATAGGCAGAATAATAGCTGAAAGAAGCGAAAGAGGAAAGAGACACTACTACCACTTAATTATAGCAAAAAATGATAGCTGGTAAAAAGTGAGAAGAAATAAAAATTACAAAAATCAAAAACCAAAAGAAAAAGAAAACCACCAGTCTGAGTCACTTAATCAAATTCTACCTACTGAGTACTTACTGTGCACTTACATGAAGGGTATACCTGTGATGGTGTCTTGTTGTAGAGAATACAAAGATAAAAAAGTCTTTGCCATTAAGTTGTTTAGATAGACCTTTTTGTGATGGTGAAAATGTTCTGTATGTGAGCTGTCCAATATGGTAGCCACTAGCTGCATGTGACTATGAAGCATTTGAAACGAGGCCTGTGCGACAGAGGAACTAATTTTTAATTTCATTTACTAATTTACACCTACGTTTAAATAGCCATGTGTGGCTAGAGGCTATTGTATTGGACAGCACAGGTCTAGGCAATAACTGTATAATCTGTATTCCAATGTGGCACACTGATGGTCATCATAATAAATAAGACACAAAGCGGTCAAATTATATTTAGCACTTATCTATGATGCTGAGAAGCAGGCAGTACATTTTAAAAACGGATTTTCTTATAACCTAGTTTTGATACTTAAAGCAGAAAATATTCAGTTCTAAGGAAAAGTCCAACTCTATACAAAACCATTCCCTGAGAGTTCTAATAAGCCTGTTGAAGTTGTTCTTTTTCCAACTCTTCTCAGGCCACATGGTTTACTTGGAACAATTAAGAAACCTAACAAAGCAGCTGAAAATACTAAAAAGCAATTTTGCTTATAAAATGATAATTAGAAATGTAACCAAAACATGGACAGGTAGAAGAAATTATGAGCACAGTTACTGGCACTTATAAAAGTTTAAATGTTACATTTTGAAGTTATGTTACCAAAATAAAAATCACAACACTAAAGGAATACTGCTCTCATAAGCACTCTAGAAAAAAACAGCTACAGTAAGAAAGACGAAATTTGATAGAGATTTTTTACTCCTCAAGAAGCAAAATTTGAGAAGCTTGTGATGGAAACTGCACAGTGAAGGGGCATCCATCCTCATTACGTTAAAAAAAAATTAGCACCAATGATTAGAAGTTGAATACATAAATAATCTCTAAAGTGGTGTCATTCAACTACTCTGGGGAATTTCAGTGGGTTGAAATCAATTTCGTGGATCACGATAGAGCAGACAAATGGCAAAATAGAAAAATATTAGAACAGACAAATATCAAAAGTTCATGATTTAATAAGGGTATTTTCCAGGAAATGTAGTAACATGTACTAGCTGCAATGCAAAATATATTTCTTACTTTGAGCTGAAAAAAAAAGTTTGAAAAACTGCCCTATAAGATACCATTAACTGTTTTGTCTAATCAACTTTCAGGTAATAAAAGCAATTAAAGTTTTGACTTTTCCTCACCTTCTGATCCTGATTATGAAGTTTTACCAGCTTTAGAATGAATTTCTCTCTGTGTACAGATCTAATTGTTCTATGTTGGTTGCTTTCCAGTGAAGCACCCAGCTCTTCTTCCGGGATTAAAAGTACAACAGTACTTTATACCAGGTTTGGGTTATTTGGCATGAACCTTTCTCTCTCTTTTAAATCTTGGCTTGGGAGAGAGAGGGACAGCAGAGTAGAAGGGAGGAAGAGTTTGAGTAGAGTGGGGGGAAGGCATTCTCCCAATTGCATTGGTCTATTTACTTATATACATACAGCTGAGGAATACAGGGCTGCTACCTTAAAGAAAGAAAGGCAACCACAAGGCTACTTTCAGAACACAGGATATCATCAGACTGGCTATTCTATAAGGTGATACACAAAGATACACTTAACCAAGTTTCTGGCTGGTAGGTGAATTATCTCCCTTAAGTTTTCTAACCATGGAGATGTTTCCATAAAATTGGCTCAGTGGAATGTGTAACTGTCTCCTTTTTATTACTGGACCACAAATTCTTTCTCCACACACAGAAGGCAGATAAGCCCCTTTGACTGACTTTCTGTCTACACCATCATCTCCTCTAGCTCTCAATTTAAGGTTAATACTCTCACCTTTGTACTGTTTTTAAAAACAGTAGAGATATTAAATAAGACTAAAAAATAAATTCAATCCAAGTAACATCTAAATGATGACTCATTTCAACTATACACATAAAGCCTCGTGTTATATGTGTGTGCTCAGGGGATCAAAATGATGAGAAAATATTTGGGAATGCGATGTAATAAAAATAAACCCTAAATCCTTCATAGTTATAAAAAGGTGCTTTTGGAATGGAGGGAGCTCTTCTACATCTGAAAAGGGCCAGTCTTCCTATTTGGGACTTGACACAAACGTGTGGTAAATAATTCTGCAGTGGACTAGAAGAGTTCAAGCCTCACCTGCTAAAACATTCTGCTCACATGTTCTACCCAAACAACTCAAACAGCATGTTCTCCTGACACTGACCCTATGATGTTACTTGTAACATATAAAGCAATTTGAAATACAATTCTAATGGTAACTAAAAGGAAATCAAAACCCATCAATACATAGTAGCTTCCTAGAAAAGATCTGTACACTAGGAAAATGATGTTGAAACAAACTGAAGTCAGCTTCAAAAGAAGCAAAAACTGTGACAACCTGTCATCTCATACCAACTTAGGTATTTGCTTTTTAAGGGAAAGAAAACTTGCTATGTGACCCTAAGGAACAATCTCTCTGCGCTCCCTTTCTTTAGCTGTAAGGTGAGGAGGCTGACTAGACAGTCTAAGATTGAATAACTCACCATGAAATAAGTCTAACTGTCACTAAGCTATCTACAGATTCTCCAGTGTAGATGAAACCCAGCAAGATCATTTTAATTACATAGACTCTTTTAGTCATTTTAATTAACACATTTAATAACACAGTGGCAAAGCAATGAAATAGACACTGGTTCTCACTACCTTTTAAAAAACACATGTAAAATTTCCTTAAAAATGAGGAATGTTAAAAATTAACAGGCACATTTATAAAATTAATGGTCAGATTTGATCCAAAACTCATTTTAAACAGCAGTAAAGCACAAAGTTAGATAGATGGACAAAAAGAAGCTGCTGAATGATTGATTAAATGGAAATACTACTTAAAATGTTTACAACAAGAATGTTTTAACTGACATTGCCACTAGAATAGTGGTTCTCAATGGGTGATACAATAATGCAAATGCTTATAACAAAGGCATCAGCTATCATTTATTGAGTCTTTATCATATTCCAGACCTTATGTCAAGTGCATTACATGGAATATCTCATCCAACCCTCAGGGTAACCAATGAAGGACAGCACTGTTTTAATAAAGAAATTTAACATGCTCAATTTTTTGTTTCAAAATATTTTCATATGCAATACCTAATGTAGTTTTTAGTAAAAAAGGTGGAGGAGGCACTACTCTTACCCTCACTTTTCAGATAAAAAGAATGAAGCTCAAAGAAGTTGAAGGGTTTGCCCAAGAAAATATAACGAAGTGATGGAGCTGACACCAGAATCCAGTGATTCCCAAGGGTGGTCTCTGGCGGCCTACTATGTCTCTCAATGTATTCATGCCCACAAGATGACAAGGTTCCTTACTGCTGATAATATGCTTGAATGATCTCTCACTGGTGCTTAAAACAGAAACAAACCCCAGCATCATTCTCTTCAGGCCACAGTAAATTTATTTGCAATGCCAAGAGGGATGTGTACAGTGTCTCAAAGTAACTAGTTTGGTTCTGCACATGTTGTTCGAAAACAAGTCCTCCCAAGGCAATCTACAGTCAGATTCCAAAGCACTTATCAAACCTTCATGGACAAATATTTTCTAGTTCAGATAGTTAACCAATATTTTATTAGTGAATGAATCAAAATAACATAATCGTTTCAGTAGAATATTACTGCCAGGACAATGAATGTACTGATGTTAGTGGTTATTCTAAGTTCAATTCTTAGGAAAATTTGGGGGGAATTATTAAACAGCCCTGTCAGTATCCTACCCAGAAGGCACTAGAGCGAGTGCTGTGCATTCTACTATTTACTGACCAGAGACAGAAACCTAAGTACCCACCAACAGCAGGTCTCCCCAAATGAGGATCCTGAGGATGACAGTCCATATACTAAAACACATTTCATGACAAAAAATATGAATGTGGATATAAACAACATGACACTAATTTGTTCAAGGCCTAATGATATCTGGAAAAGTTTATATCTAATGATACTTACAATTCCTAAAAATGTCCCTAAGGTTCACATGCATTGTATTCCATGGCATTAATAAACTGAAATATTCTGATTTCTATACTTGAAAGCAATTTCAAAGAATGCTTATTCTTTAAAAATTAAACAACTTTGCAGCCTTTTATTAGAAGAGATCAATTTTGGGAGCAGGTCAGAGTCTTTAGGTGGTGTTTATAAAGCTTTTTTCAATTGTAACTTTATATTTGGAAAATCACATCAAATAATTAAACTGTTTTCTTTTTACACACTGTTTGCAGAATGAATGAGAAGAGAAGGGGGCAGTAGTGAGATATTTATGTTTTTCAGATGGGGCACGAGTTTAAAAAATTTGCTAAACACCACGTTAGTAGAATAAAGAAAAAATTATGACTATCAAATATTGGGAATTCACTTTCTCAAAATAAGTACTGAGGTCAGATCCCACAGGATTTCATGTAGATTAGCGAGGCACCATTAAAAAAGAGCAAATTCACATAACAGTAGACACGGTCTAGGTAAGTGGAAATAATTCCACTTACTATCACTTTCTCCTCCAAGGAGAGTACCTAATGCTGCCCCATCTGCCGCAAATGCTCAGGATATAAAGTCCTGTTATTACACCAGAGATACACTTCATCACTTTCTCTCGATGGCCCTTCCTGGAAAACATCCATCACCTCAAAAATCTCTTTCAGAGGAAATTGTAAGGAATAGTGCAGCATGATGTCTTCTATGTCCCCATATTAGTGTGAACACTGGTTCCAGAACGTCCTCAGATATCTCCCGTCTCAAAGAGTATCAAGTGTAGAACGGAATTAATTTGAACATTTTAATTTAGAAACAGCTCTTATAATGGGCATCCATGAGTCAACTCCAAAAATATAATTTTGTAAATGGCCTTGATGGATTCACTTTTCAGAATCCAAAGTGAAAAAGAAAATCTAGGCAAGAATTCTGTATTCAAGTTATTTCAACTGTAGTAACTTACTTTTAACTAGACTGAGAAGCCTTGGCTAACATTTTTCCTGCCTAATGTTAGGATTAGAGGATGGGAATAAAAGTGGTACTCATGGTGAACATACAATCAGCCCCACTGCATAAGGGAATCTGAAATATGATGTTATTTTTAAAAGAAGGCTTCCAGGGCCGGCTCAGTGGCGCAGTGGTTAAGTGCACAGGTTCCACTTCTCAGCGGCCCGGGGTTCACCAGTTCAGGCCCCGGGTGCAGACATGGCATCACTTGGCAAAAGCCATGCTGTGGTAGGTGTCCCACGTATAAAGTAGAGGAAGATGGGCATGGATGTTAGCTCAGGGCCAGTCTTCCTCAGCGAAAAGGGGAGGATTGGCAGTAGTTAGCTCAGGGTTAATCTTCCTCAAAAAAAAAAATAAATAAAAATAAAAGAAGGCTTCTGAACAAATTTTAAAATCTTCCACTAGGAGTCCACTTTTTAAAAATAACTTTTTATAACTAATTTTTTTGTGAATATACAAATAGTTCATGATGACTGCATAAATTTTAGAAAATATATGAAAGTTTGTGGAGGTGCATACCTATGCCCAGAGAGTGTTGTGAAACACAATTTTCACTGAATGCACAGCATTCCAATCTGTGATTAGGCTCTCATTTATTTAACAATTCCTCAGCTGTTGGATATTTAAGTTGTAAAGCCAACATCTCATGGTAACTTTTGACCATACTATATTAGAATATGTCATACCATTCAAAATCTTTGTGACACATGACTAAGGGGCAATGTTAGGCACAGAAAAAAAAAAGACTAGGAAAAATATTTCAACAATATTTACCTTTAGATGGTAGGAGTACAGGTAATTTAGGTTCTTTGTTATACTTTTTGAACTTATCCAATCACTAAGAAACAGGTGCTGATAATCAGAAAACAATGCAGTAATTTGCTAAAATGAAGATCAACGTTTATATCAACAGACAACAATAAAATTCAATAATTTGGGAAAATGTATATTTTACGGGAAAACAAAAGGTAGGATTTAAGGTTGTAGACATGTACTTGTAACAGCAATAGACTAGAAAAACTCAATGTCCAACACCAGGAGGTGCTGCATAACCAAACTATGGTACAACAGACTACAATGGAGCTAAGTAAAAGCAAGAGGCAGAGCTCAGCATGCTGCTAGGGAAAGAATGCCAAGACAGTTAACAAATGAGAAGATGAAGGTGTGTAACAGTATGTATCATATGATCCCAACAGTTACAAAAAGAAAGAAAAAGAAAGAGTGAAGGGGGGGATTCTTTAATATGCATAAAACATTTTTGAAAGGATACATAAGAAACTATCTACAGTGCTTACTTCTAGGGTGGGTATGGGGAGTTGGGTACTCAATACGATCACAAGATGAAAATGTGCATTAATACATCAAAAGGAAAGTACACCGTTCATAGCAGAAAATCTGCAACCATTTCAATGCTGTCCCCTAAAGATTTTTTACAGCAGAATCTAATAGTGGATATAGAAAAATAATGGGAAAATGCAAAGTTCAATTTATCTGAATGGTAGCGACTTTGAAATAACAATAATAAAACAGCAGTAGATACGGGTGTCATTATAACTGACATTTCAAAACCCAGGCATGGAAGTTTTTATTACTAACAAGGAAATGGCCAGGGAATTGATTATTAAAGAAAACTTCAAATTAAATCATTCTAGAACTTGCTAAACATGGGTGATTTTATTCCAAGGTTATCCTGCCATATTTACTTTGGTTTTCAAGTTCATTAACCCAGCAGAGGAATATACTGCTGTACACTTAGGCAATAACAAATGAAAGGGAAGATACTTTTACATGTTCAGATTTAACATAGTACTTTCCCCCCTAAAAATAAAAATAAGGAAACCAATTACGGAATCAGGGGCAGAGTAGGTTAGGAACTCAGAAACATTTAAAAGATTCTTCTAAACTAAATGATAATTACTATTTTAAAGCTCCCTCTAATAAAACTCAAATGAAGTAAGAATTACTTCATCTTGTGCAACATTTATGCTTCAGATGCAGATTGAAACTAAGCTTGTCCCTAGTGCTTCTAAAAATCAGATTTATAGATTAATAACATATCTGCACTACTGAATGTGTATGAGCAGTGATTTACTGAGGTGTACCTATGTAAAGAAAGCACACTTCAACTTGTTTTACGTTGAACATAGTCATTAACAGAAGTCATTGAATTGGAATCTTTATGATGTGTACAGCTCTCTAACAGACTTTTTAATCTCAAACTGTGTTTTACTCATTGCATGTATTATAAAATATAGCAAATCCCCAAGGATTCATGGCTACAATCAGCCACTGTGAGAATCAGCTGGTAATTCTGGATAACACAGCACAGAGCAGAGAACTCAAAATCAAACCTGGTAACAGAAAAGTACTGCCACCAACTTTCATTTTGAATCTGGGATCTGACACTTTTTCCATTCCCCCACCAGTGTGGCACTTGAGGGTTGGCTTAGCTGAAGGAAATAGGAAGGTAATATGGTTTACTTATACATTCTCTTTATCTTCTGGGAAAATTACCCTTTCCTACCAAGAGTTTGTCTTCAAGAGGGATTTTCAGTAGAGTGGAGAGGCAACTAGGCATGACAACCCTGAAGATCAGAAAGGTGATGGATCACAGCCCTAACACGCAGATATCTGGGTAATTTAGTTTAAGAATGTTTGTCTCACCTGAAACATGGGACCTAAGGCAGAAAATGAGTGTAGCATCAGGGAGTGCATTTTCTCACTTTCAGTGAAAACGCTCTTGCCTGTGAGGAGCTAATATTTAGTGACACTTCATTACGTACTGAAATGGTGCTACAGATTGAGGCCACTTTTGTGACAGTCCATCATGTTACCACTCATGCAGGTGTCACAGCACACAACCATCAATGCTACTTTTAAAGACTCCCAGTTCCACGAGGAAAGGATCACCCGCTTTGTACAATCCAGGTTGTTCACAAACAAGGGCTTAGCTAACACCTTTTGAGATACAACGTTTTTGAGAATCCTGGTGACTCAGGTTGGTTTCCTTTGTTTACCTAGATTATTTTTTTTAAACATTCCTCTCCATTACCTCTTTTACCACTGTGGATTTAAACCTTAATCTCCACCACACCCTAAGCAGTTCTACAAACAAGAGAATGGAAGTCCCCCCGCCAGGAGATGTGGAAGAGGAAGGTTGGAAAGGTCAGGAATGACATAGGAGAGGAAAAAGTCCTGTCGAAATCAAATAAATTTAAGTCCATCAAACCTACTTCTAGGTCATTTGGTATTCTGTTTGCCTAACTGGTCCTTCTGGACACCTAGACAATACCAAGGTGAATTAACACCTGCCGTCACATGCCCCTCCTGCAGTCTGCGGGTTCCAGGCTTCCTTTTCTCGGAAAACTCAAATGCTACCTTCACCATCACCTATTTGCAGACTTTGCTCCCAGGCCTTTCCTAACTTTGGAAACTAAGAATTAAGAGGGAGGGGGCTGAGAAGGCCGTAAGGAGGAAGAGCCAAGGGGGTCCCCCTTTCGCCTGGGCCGTCCCCCGGCCAAGTCCCCGCCGACAGCCCGGGCTCCAGCCCGTCCTCCCAGGGCGGCGGACCCTGGGCCCGGCGCGCTCCGGGGAGGCGAGATGCGAGCGACCGCCCAAACCGGCCTCGACCAAGGCAGCGCCCGCGGCCGCCGATCCTCCGCGGGGTCGGGCCTGGCTGTCCCGGGAAAAGGCCCGTCGGGGCCTCTACCTCCGCACGGCCAGGCCCCGCCTCCAGCCCGCCGTTCCCGGGCCGCCGTCGGAGCCCTTACCCGCAGGACGTGGTAGCCTTCCGTGCCCCCGCCTGGGATCTCGACGCTCTGCGAGGAGCCCATGGCGGCGGGCGATCAGTGAGGCCGGGCCTGGCTCCGCGCTGCTCTCCGCCCCCCACACACCTCCCGCTCCGTTCCTCCGCGTAGCACTTGGGACGTGGCACTCGCTGCCGCCGGAGAGCCGGGCCGCACTGCCCTCTGGGAGGTCGTCGCCGCGGCAGCCAAGGCGGCTGGGACGCCGCAGACAGCGCCACCTGCCGCGAGCCACGGGGAGGGGCCGGAGCGCGCGGGTTAGGAGGTAAGGTCAGAGGAGAAATACGGGGGCGGAGCCTACTCGTGCTCGCGAGACAGTAGAAATACGGTTCATCCGGCCTCGGCACCTCACTACGGGTTCCTGGGTGGGACAAAATGCATCTAGACCTGTTCCCCCGGCCCGAAAGAACGGTTGCTTGGTTGTAGCTCCCCCTGGTGGCCAGAGGCAGGGAGAAGGGCTGCTGCTAAAAAGAGGGAAGATGCAGACACACTCAACTTCCCAGTCTAGGCTTACAGGTCTTGTCCCAGGCTGTACAGAGGAAGGTGATAGTGGCTTTTCGTGGGCTGAATACCGCATCCGCTCAGCTGTCCCAAAAAGTCATAGAGGACCCACCAAGTTCTGTTTTTGTTTGTTGCCTTCCCTAATTGTGAGAACAAGATCGGAGGATCAATCTGAGCGATGCCAGACTGAGAAGCACATTTGGATGTCCTCGGTGTTCCTGCTGCTGGGTGCCTGATCCCTCTTCCTTTATTTTTTTTTTTTTATTTTTTTTAAAGATTTTATTTTTTTCCTTTTTCTCCCCAAAGCCCCCCAGTACATAGTTGTGTATTCTTCGGTGTGGGTTCTTCTAGTTGTGGCATGTGGGACGCTGCCTCAGCGTGGTCTGATGAGCAGTGCCATGTCCGCGCCCAGGACTCGAACCAACGAAACACTGGGCCGCCTGCAGCGGAGCGCGCGAACTTAACCACTCGGCCACGGGGCCAGCCCCTGATCCCGCTTCCTTTAGGTGGCCAAGTTGTATTCATGCTTTTCGTACTCCATTGCCTCTTTTGCTCCTTCCCGCGAAAACCCACAGATACGGCCGCTGCTCAGGGATCAACGTGACCATCTCTAATGGTAGATCAATCAGATATCAGAATATGTGTATTCTGATGTGAAGCAATGTGAAATAAATATTGTCACCCATGAAGTATTCTAGCCCGAAACGTTTAATTTGCTTCTATCACATTTTTAGTTAGATTTTACAGTTTACAGGAATACAGAGGATAGAGGAACAAGTAAAATGACATCACAAGGAAGCAACTAGGCAAATACAGGAGGCAACTGTTCTTCAGAACTGCTGGCCAGTTCTTTTCATCGTCAGAATAATAAGAAAGGGACTATACTGGATTAAACGAGATATGAAAGACATAACCAAGAGATGCAACAAAAGGTGTTGAATTGGGGCCTGGTTTGGAGAAATTAGCTGTAAAGGACATTTGTGGCTCTACTGGGAAAATTTGAATACGTACTGAGTATTAGAAGAAAAGCACTTATTGGCTTGGAAAAGTGGCAATTATTGACTAAAAAAACAGATTACAAGACAGAATATATCTGTAAACAATATGAAAGTATTTTTGTAGACAAGATACATATTAATACTTATACACATGTGTGAAGATGTGGGAAGACATGAACCAAGAGGTACAGTGCTGATCTCTGGGTGATGAGAGAGATGTTTTATTTTTTGTTTTTGCTGGTTCTATATTCTATAATGCTCATGGAATGTTTCTATAACAATAAAACAGTATTTAAAATTTCAAAATAAAAAATCGTTTCTCTTTGCTGTCAACAAACCAATACTAGGTTTTTAGGAGGTTTACACATAAATGAAATCTCCAGTTATTATGCTCCTCAAGGACAGACTGCAGTGGGGTCAGCTCTGTGTTCCCAATGCTTAGCAGAGTGTCTAAGAGCTAATTCAACAAATTAATAAATTTAGCACAAAGGAATAAATAAAAAACTAGGGGCCGGCCCGGTGGCGCAGTGGTTAAGTTCCCACGTTCTGCTTCTCAGCGGCCCGGGGTTTGCCGGTTCGGATCCTGGATGTGGACATGGCACCGCTTGGCACACCATGCTGTGGTAGGCGTCCCACATATAAAGTAGAGGAAGATGGGCATGGATGTTAGCTCAGGGCCAGTCTTCCTCAGCAAAAAGAGGAGGATTGGCAGATGTTAGCTCAGGGCTAATCTTCCTCAAAAAAAAAATAACAACAACTACATTTGATGATAATGTTCTTCTTCAGCTTGGCAATTATAATCTTCATGGTGGTGTCATAAGCTGTTGCTATGTCAGTGATCAAAATTTTTCTTTCCCAGATGCCTGACAGTAGCCACGGTTTGCAGAACCCAGGCTGCAGGCATTTGGGAGTTCATGAGTAACTCCAGCCCTTCCTTAGAGCTGTATTGTGTTTCACCCCCACAAATGACTACCTACTCTTCCCCATGCAGGCCATTTACTTTCTTACCTTCTTGATTTTATTCATGCTAATCCATATGTCTGGGATGTTCTTTCCTACATTTTCTACTTAGAGAAGTTCTAACCATCCCTTAAGGCCCATCTTGAATGTTACTTATTTATCCCTAAATTCAGAATGAGTTTCTCCTCACTCTGAGCTACTGAAATAGTTCCTTCATTTTTGGTAACATCATCATCATCATCACAGGCCTGTCCATCATTCAGGGTGAGGCTCATGTTTTTTTCGTCTTCAGATCCTCAGTTTCTGGTTGAGCTTTGGGAACGTGGTAGCAGTGTTTGTTGATTTGAATTGAATGTGTGTAAGGAATAGCTGCAAAGCCTTTTCTTTTTCGGATCAGTTAATAAATTACTTCTGCTGCTCCTGTTTGTGCCTCATCAAAACCTGTGTTATTTCTTTAGTGGCAATTGGTAGAGGGTAAAGTACAAGGATCACCTGAAATAATGTCACTACCCTTGCTCCAGTTTTCCTCTTTTAGTTAGGGAACAAGCTCAGAGGACAGAGAATAAAATCCCAAAGATGTTGCCAAAGCTGATACAAATAAATACAACATGATGTAGGGGAACACATGGGGGATTACTGTCCAAGTCAGTTTCAATGGAAGTAGGAATCTGCTGCAGGCAAGTTGGCATTCTGAAACATCACAGGCAGCAGAGAAGCAAAGCCCAGCAAAAGAAAATATCTACAGACTGAAAAATCAAACCAGAAGAAATCTATTTTTCTGGAAGAAGCATCTGAGATGCCATTTTGTGTGTCTCTTCTTGGTTTCATTAATTCCGAGTTCCCATAAATAAGAAGTTTGTGATGGGGGCGTCATTGTGTCATACTGGCTAGTGTAGCCTAATATTTTTGCCTCCAGATTGCCCTGGGAAAGTTTGGCTCCTCAAGCATTTGGATGACAACCACTCTGCACAGTCAGACAGCAGGGCTCCTTCATCCAGGACTCCCTCCCGACTGAGTTTGTTTTGGTAAGGGAGCAAATCTCAGAAGGGGTCACGTTATGGGCCACGAAGCCCCAGCCATAGTTGACTGAAGTAGAGTCCTGACCTACTGGCAACCAACACCTACACTAACCAGTAACCTATGAAGTGGCCTGTTAAGAAAAGCTCTGCCCTCACCCCTCAAAAAAACTACAGATGGTGACTAGAAAGGTGAATCATATTTTCTCTTTGGGAACTTGGAACTGGGAAATACAAGAAAAGACTCAGTCAGTGTATATTTATTTGCATTTTAGAATGTAAGCTCCATGAATTTCTTGCCTGTGTGACTACTACTGTATACTTAGTACTAACAAGGGGCTGGCATAAAATAGTTGCTCAATACACTTATGTGGTGACAGTCAAGAAATAATGTACAGCTGAAATCTCACATTGATGTAAACTATTATGAAATCAATTAAAAAAATAATTACTCAATAAATGGTTGTTGAATGAATGAATGATGAATGGTCATGTTAATGGCAGAGTGCTAAGCAGTGGTTCTCAAGCTTGGATATGTATCAGAATGATCAGGGAACTTTGTGAAATTACAGAAAGCCAAGTGCTAGTTTACTTCAATGAGCCTGGATCCCAATAGTCTTTATTAATTTCCAGGTGATTCTAATACACACAAAATTTGAGAACTACCCCACTAGAGCAATGCTCGATAAACCCCTGCTGTTTTGTGGGCAATGAGATAACAAATGAGAATCTCTAGAGCTGAGAACGATGCTCCTAGGCATCAATCACAGCGACAAGGCCCAATTTGCCTTGTCAACTGATGTTCTTGTGTTTCTTTGATGTTCTCAACAATTTTATCATCAAATTTTTCTTTTTATTTAGTTTTTTTAAACAAACTTTTTATTTTGGAATAATTTTGGATTTATAGGAAACTTGCAGATAAAGAGTTCCCGTATGCCCTTCACCTAGTTTCTCTTATTGTTAACGTCTCACATAACCATGGTACCTTTATCAAAACCAAGAAACCAACATTTGTACATTAGTGTTAACGAAACTCTAAACTTAATTCAAATTTCATAAGTTTTTCCACTAATGTTCTGTTTCTGTTCCAGCATCCAATCTAGGATCCTATACTGCAGTTAGTTGTTCTATCTCCTTAGTCTTCTCTGGTTTGTAACAGTATCTCAGACTTTCCTGTTTTCATGACCTTGATGGTTTCAAAGAGCTCTGATGAGGTGTTTTGCAAAATATACCTGCATTTGGGTGTGTCTAGTGTTTTTCTCATGATTAGACTGTGCTTTGGGTTTGGGGGAAGAAGACTACAGAGGTGAAGTGCCTTTTTCATTACGTCATATCAGAAGTGCATGCTAGTAACATGACTCATTACTGGTGATGTTAATTTCGATCACTTTGTGAAGGCGCTGTCTGCCTTAATAGTAAAGTTACTATTTTTCCCTTTTTCCTGGAAGTAAGTCACTTAGTCTAGCTCACCCTCATGCTCCACCTCCTGGAGGGGAGCATCCATAGAAATAATTTAGAATTCTTCTGTAAGAAATTTTACCTCTTCTCTCCTTTTTATTTGTTCCATCATTTTATTTATATCAGTACGGGCTCATGTATATTTATTTTGTACTTTGATTGTAATCCAATACTATGTTATTTGATGGTGGTGGGAATGCAAAATGGCATATTTTGTTGTTTAAATTGTTCCAGCTTTGCCCATTGGGACCACTTTCAGGTTGGCTTCTGCGTCCCTTTCCCAGGCTCCCAAGTTCTTTTGTGTGGTAAAATACACACAACATAAAATTTACCATCTTAACTATTTCTAAGTATATAGTTCAGTGGTATTAAGCACATTTACAGTGTTATGCAACCATTCTTTGTTATTTGAACATTTCCCTACTTTCCGGCACTATAAAATGCTCCAGGCTCATCTTGTATTTTTCCTGTTCCAGCCCTGCAATCAGCCATTCCTCCCAGGAGCCCTGATTCCTTTAGTCAGAGAATGGTATTTAAAAACCAAGATCTGGGTACTGGGTGCTCATTGCTGCGGAAGTGTTACTGCTTTTAGGCCTTCTCATCAGAGCTAGGAAACATGTGAATATATATATATATGTGTGTATATATATATACACACATATCTAGAATTATTTCTATGTCTATTTGTATGTACACTAAATATGAGTTCATACTGTCTTCAACTCTAACTGAGAACCACAGGATTCATTCTAGCATTTTCCCTTTGCTTATTTGTAACTTCTTTCTCTGACAGTGAGAAACCTAGCTCCCATTATCTACCATTTATTTACTTATTTTTTTCAACCTTAGTATACGTATAAAGTAGTTTCAGAATTGTTAACGCATACTCCTATGAGAAGCTAGTCCTGGTGGCCTAGTGGCTAAGATTTGGTGCTCTCAGCACTGCAGCCCAGGTTCATTTCCTGGTCAGGGAACCGCATCACTTGTCTGTAGGTTGTCATACTGTGGCAGCTGTGTGTTGCTGTGATGGCGAAAGTTATGCCACCTGTATTTCAAATACCAACAGGGTCACCCACGTTTCAGTGGAGCTCCCAGACTAAGATAGACTAGGAAGAAGGATCTGGCCACCCACTTTCAAAAAAAAAAATTGGTCATGAAAACCCTGTGAATAGCAGTGGAGCATTGTCAGATATGGCACTGGAAGGATGGTGAGAGAATGGAAGAAAAAGACGAGGCAGGGTTTGGCTCTGCAGTACACAGGGTCACTAGTAGTCGGAATTGACTTGACGGCACTAACAACAAACTCCTGTGAGAAACAAATTTACCAACTGGAGTATTGTATTTATCTACAGTTTTTTATCTTTCGCTTTAGGTTTTCCAGTCAAAACATCATTTTCCAAAGTTACGCAGGTTGGTTCCTTTTTCCCTCTACGCTCTTCAGTACAGTGAAGAGATACGGCAATATTTACCTGTGCAGTACAGTTAGATTCATTAGTTCTAGTCTGTATTCCATCCTGGGATCCCTGACATCCTGGTTGATTTTCTTTTGATTTGCACACATTATAATTCATTCTTTGTGATGTACGGTTCTATGGGTTTTACAAATGCATGTATCCACTACCCTACTACCATCCACAACATTTCAATCATCCTAAAAATTCCCTTGTGTGTCCCCTTTGTGATAAACTCCCTCCCTTATTTTAACTCCTGATAACCACTCATCTGTTTTCCATGCTTATAATTTTGCTTATCCTAGAATGTCATATGAATAAAATTACACAATCTGTAGACTTTGGGGTCTGGTTTCTTTCACTTAGTACAATGCATTTAAGATTCATGCATCTTGTGTGACTCAGGAGCTCACCCTTTTTGTTACTGAATAGTATTCCATTGTATAGATGTACTATGGTTTGTTTTTCCATTTACTTGTTAAAAGACATCTTGGTTGCTTTCAGTTTTTGGCGAGTATCAATAAAGCTGCTATAAACACTCGCATATAGGATTTATGTGAACTAAATTTTTAATTCACTTGGTAAATAGCTAGGAGTGGATTTACTGGGTTTTATGGTAAATTTATATTTAACTTTAGAAGAAACTGCCAAACTGTCTTCCAAGGTGGTTATACTATTTTGCATTCCCGCCAGCAATGAATGTGCATTCCTACTACTCTGCATTCTTATCAGCCTCGTTATTGTCAGTTTTTGGATTTTAATCATTCTATTAGGTATGTTGTGGTATCAGATTGTGGCTATAATTTGCATTTACCTAATGACAAATGCTATTGCACATATTTTTATATACTTATGTGCCATCCATATATTTTGCTAGGCAAAGTGTCCATTCAGATATTTTGACCATTTTTAAATTGCATTATTTTCATATTGTTGAATTTTAAGTGTTCTTTATATGTTCTGGATATGAATCCTTACCAAATATGTGACTTACACCCAGGTTTTTCCTTCTCTTAACAATGTCAGTCACAGAGCAAACATTTTTAATTTTCAAAAAGTCCAATTTATCAATTTTTTTCATGTATTGTGCTTTTGGTATTGTATCTAAAAACTTATTGTTAAACCCAAGGTCACACAGATTTTCTGTTTTCTTCTAGAAGTTTTATAGTTTTACAATTTACATTTAGGTACGTGTCCATTTTGAGTTAATTTTTGTATAAGGTGTGAGGTGTGTGATGAGGCTCATTTCTTTTGCATATCGACATCTGATTGTCCCAGCCCATGTTTTGAAAAGACCATCCTTTCTCCGTCGAATTGTCTTTGCACTTTTGTCAAAGGGAATCTCTAGAGCTGGTGCAATCTTCCCAGCAAACAAGCTCAATAATAAGGCCCAAAATGTACTAATGCTCTTGCATTTCTTTGACATTTCCATCGCCTTTACAACTACATGTATTTTTAACTAAAACCTCTATTACTTGAGGTAGACTGCCTGTCTGGTTTTTTGCAGGTAGAAGAACCTACTGAAACAGCTTTCCCAGATCTACTTCTTTCAGCTGTCTCCTAGCAGCTGAATCCTTCTAGCAACTTTGTAGGTGTCTAATTTTATGGAATGAGTGCTTAGGTTAATTATTACCTGTGGGCCCTTTGAAGATGAAAGTGCTGGTGGGACTGGTGATTAGTGCAGTCAGAACAATGTTGACCTCCTGATACCCATCTTACTTGCTTGATGGGTTTTTTCCCCTTGATATTGTGGAGAGATGGAAACTCATGAGCTGTACCAAATTACTTCCTCAGAAAGGGGAAGAGGTTGGTAGAGTTTCTATATGGTCCTGGGTGACAGAGAAGAACCTATCTTGCCAGCCTAGGCAGTGTATTTCTCCTTGCCCCTGCTCTGTATCATGGACAATATAAATCATTTCGTTAAAGCACAATATGTACAGAGATGTTAAGGGTGATTGTTGAAAGTCTCTTGTCTAAAGGTCACAACATGCCAAGGGGCTCTCAGGGACTTACAAAGGGTTTAGTAACACATTAGTCCTCATTCCCCCTAGAAATTACCCCAAGGGGATAGCTGTTTCATGTTAAGATAAATTCTTTTCCCCTGACACTTAGATATGGGTGGGACAGTCATCTTAGTCAAATTGCTCGCCAGCTGTGAACCTGTGAAATCAAACCTGCTTACAAAATACAACGGCAGGACAGGCATCCTTATCACCAGAGCCAGGGAATTCATGGAAGGAGTCTGCATAAACAAACCTTGTTACTTTTACTAATTTACTACCTCAAGCCTAAACTCTGCTCAAATTCCTCACTAATTACATACACCAAAGCTAAGTGTTTTTGTCCTGTCAACTCCTCACAAACTTATTCTTTCTTTATATAAAAGATATAAAAGCAGCCTGCTTTACCCATCTCGGGGAACATCATTTTTTTCTACGATTTCCGGTCCATAGGTATTAAATTGATTTTTCTCCTATTGAAAAAATACAATGGTGGGACAGGCATAGGATAGACATTTCCATTCCAAAAGGGAGAAATAGGAAAGAGGAAAGGAGCAGCAGGTCCAGAACAAGTCTAAAACCCTAAGACCCATGGTGGGGCTCAGAGGTCCTACCTTCCTGACATACTGGGGCAGGTCTTGGGTACCCCAGACTCCAGGCTGCTCTGCCCCCACAGCTTGGCAGGATGCAGGCCTCTCTGCAGATCCCCTGGATAGACAGGGAGGGGGGTGGCCCCATGGCTCCACCCATGGGCATTGCCCTAGTAGGGGCACTCTGCAATGACCCCAACCCCATGGCAGCCCTCTGCCTGGGTGTCCTTTGAAATCCACGGAAAGGCAGCCACACCCTCATGGCTTGTGCCCTCTGAGCCTCACTCAGAGGCTGCCAAGACTTACCACCTGTGCCCTCCCAAGCTGCACCTGTCGGCAGCAGAGGAGACCAGCACTGGAATCCAGAATTCAGGCAAGTTTTTTGCCACTTTATAACAAGGATCGCCTTTCCTCCAGTTTCCAATAACATGTTCCTCATGTTTATCTGAGACCTCATCAGAATGGCCTTTACTGTCCACATTTTTACCAAGATTCTGTTCACAACCACTTAGGTATCCTCTAAGATGAGGCTTTCTCTAGAGCTGTCCTCCTTCTGAGCCTCCAGGAGAATCTTCTTTAACAGTCCATTCACAGTAACATAGGCTTTTGCTAGCATGCATCTCAAAACTCTTTCAGTCTCTGCCCATTACCCAGACCCAAAGCTGCTTCCACATTTTTAAGAATTTGTTACAGTAGCACCCCGACTTCTTTGTATCAATTTTCTGTCTTAGACCATTTGGGCTGCTATAACAAAATACCACAGACTGGGTAGCTTATAAACAATGGAAATTTATTTCTCACAGTTTTTGAGGCTGGAAGTCCAAGATCAGGGTGCCAGCGTGGTCACGTTCCCTGGTGAGGGCATTCTTCCTGGTTTATAGCTGGCACCTTCTCACTGTATCCTCACATGATGGAATGGGCAAAGGAGCTCTCTGAAGCCTCTTTTTATAAGGCACTAATCCCATTCATAAGAGCTCCACCCTCATGATTTAAGCACCTCCCAAAGGCCCCACCCACCTCCTAATACCATCATTTTTGGGCCTTAGGATTTCAACATATGAATTTTGGGGAGACATAAACATTCAGACTATAATAACACTGTTAACAAATTATATTCACTTGGAGGACACACAGTTCAGGCATATCTAGGATTATGCAAAGTTCTCAGTTTGATAACTGCGACTTAAGTCCTTTCTTAAGAAAGCATATTGAAATGTAAGTAGATGAGAGTAATATTATTACAAGAATTCTTTGAACTTGCTTTAGTGCATATAAAATGTCATTTGCAAATGCTGGTACTTTAGGTGTAGTAACATATTACTTGATGTAACCAGGGGTCAAAAACTCATTTGTCCATGGAGGGAATGAATTGGGCTGGAAATGAGAGAAGTGGGAGTGCTGAGGGCCATGGGGAACTGGAGATCTCAAGCCCCTTCTAAAGAGACTAGCTACTGCTCATCTTCACCTAATTAAGGACTTTCAAGAATGTGGGTCCAGTGTTGCCAAATTGGATTCCTCAAGAGAAGCTAGAAACTTAGGGTTATTTTATGGAATCAACTGATTTTTTAATGTTCATGATAAATTCACTTAAAAAAAAAAAACAACACAAAAAACACTGTGGGCCAATACAATGCAGACCAAACATATAAGTGTGGGCTGGATAGAAATATCCACAGGCACTCAGTCTGTGATCTCTGATTTAGACAATATACTAGACCGCTGTGCCAAGAATGGTCAGTACTCCCTAACATATAAAATAACAATGTCTTAGACATGTTAGAGCACATTAGTATTTATGATGCAATGTCATATATCTTGTTTGATCCTTACCGCAGTTCTTAAGGTAGGCAGGGCAAGGATTTTTATTTCCATTTTATACGTGGAGGAAGAGAGAGGTTCAGTGACTTGCCTACACTGGAGCACCTGGTAAGTGGCAGAACCAGATGTGGTACCCAAGTCTTTTGATCATTGTCTAGAACTCCTTCCACTACACTAATAATTAGAGGAATAACAGTAGCTCTCATTTATTGGATAACAGCCGCATCTTCCTAACTCCCTTGACAGTTTATATGCACTATCTCTAATCATCAAAACAAGTTTGTTAGTGCAAGGTAGGTATCATTAACTTCATTTTTGTAGAAGCTGAGATGAAGAGAAGTTAAGTGATTTGTCCAAGATTCCACAGCTAGTAAATGGCAAAATCGGAGTTCAAATCCAGGCCTGCGGATTCCAAAGTTCCTACCCTTTGGCTAAACCATCCCGCCTCTCCCTGGAATGCAAGTGGAATTGAAGAGTTGTACCTGCGTTTACCCCCTCACCTCTCCTGCCCAGCTGGAGGAGGGATAACCCAGCCCAGGGCCACGCAGGAGAACTCTAGAGACAGCCTGGAGGGTTTGTCTTGTTTTCACAGTCCTGTGTGGAACAGGGTAGGGAAGTTAAACTGGGGACCTCACTATGAGCATCTTAGAATCTCTGAGCTGGCGGGAGGAGCCTCTGTGACTGTAGAATACATTTTAGAAAAGTTCAGAGACTGCGTCTAGGTTTCAGTCAGAAAACGTTAATGGTAATATTGCTGCACTGGTGTTTTTAAGATATTGTGAGGCAAAAAAACCACAACCTCCAATCTGATCGAGCCTCTGGAAACTAAGTACACATTTTCAGTAAATACAGCACACCGAGGAACGTGTTAAACAAACCAACTCCAGGCTGTGGGATACTACAGGACAAACAGCCTGGTTTCTTCAGCAAATTAAATGCAAGGGAAAAAAAACAAAAAGAGGGGCGATCTATAGATTAAAAGAAAAAGACCACTAAAGAGGTACATAAACAAAATACAATGTACAACTCTTGTTTGAATCTTGATTTGAACAAACTAACTGTAAAGACATTTATAAGGCAATCAGGGAAATTTGAACACTGACTAGATATTTGATGATATTAAGGAATTACTGTAAATTTTTCAGGTGTGTTAATAGTTATTTTCTAGAGATACACACACAAAAATTGTGAGGGCTTGGTCTTGCCTTGTGTCATTTGTGATATTTTAAGATCTCGTTACTTTAAAAAAATAACTTACTTATTAATTTTTGAATAGGTAATACACGTTTGTAACAAGATTCAACATATATAAACGAATGAACAGTGAAAAACAAGTGTCCCTCTCGCCACCGTGGTGGAGCCACTCAGTTCCCTTCCCCGAAGGCAACCAATGTGTAGCCTGTTGGAATCATTCAATGTAATTTATTTTGATGTGAGTAGTAAGTATAGATCCAACCTAATTTTTCCCCCAAATAGTTACCCAGTTGTTCTAAAACTAATTAGTGAATTATCCAACTTTTCCTAGAAGAAATATCATCTAAAATACCATCTTTACCAAATACTAAATTCCTATATATTTGATTCTATTTATGGTCTTTCTATTTTGCCCATTGTCTATTCATGAGCTAGTGTCACATTTCATAAATTACTATAGTTTACAATATATTTTAATAGCTAGTAGAACTAGCCACGTTTCATTATTCTTTCTTTTTAGAATTTTCCTTCTGTTCTTGCTTTCTTGTTTTTCTGTGTGAACCAGATCAAGGGTTGGCAAACTTTTTCTGTAAAAGGCCAGATAGCAAATATTTTAGGCTTTGTAATTACTCAGCTCTGCCATTGTATAGTGAAAGCAGCAATTAACAATAAATAAATGAGAGTGGCTAGTGCCAATAAAACTTTATTTATAAAAACAGGATGCACTGGACTTGGCCCATAGGCCATAGTTTGGTGACCTCTGAAGTAGACAAATCAATTTGCTTAGTTAAAAAAGTGGTTTTAGGGTTTTTATTGGAATCTTGTTAATTTTATAGACAATTAAAGAGAATTGACACCTGTATGATGTTGACTCTTTCTATCTTAGAATGAGAAATGACTTTCCATTTGGCTAATACTCATTTGGCAGCCCTCAGTAGTATTAAAATTTTTTTTCCTATATATTCAAATATATGTTCAGAGTCAATATTTTAGTTCTCAATATTAGAGACACTAAATGTCTATATATTTCGATATTCCTTGGCCATTTTCTATATCTGTAATTTTTTCTCTAATCCTCTTTATCTCTGTTCACCTGTATCATTTTTCTTGCTTTTCTTAATCTTTTCCTCCATGTCTCTTACTGTGTTTTCAGTAAAGTCTGTTCTCCTTTGTGTTGCCTTCAGTGTGAGCTGTATTGGAATGCTTTCAGTTGCAAGTAAGATAAGCCAACTAAAAGTGGCTTATAAGTTGAGGAAATTTTATTATTTCATGTAACAAAAAGTTTAGAGACAGAGAAATTCCAGAGTTGGTTAACTCATGGTCTCAATGATATCAGGGCACAGGGAGGGTGAGCTTCCCTCTGCTTCTCTTAACATTTCACACATGAAAACAAGATGGCTGTAGCAGCTCCACATATTACATTGCCATATGACAGCATATGAGAAGAGAATTCATCTTTGGCCTTGTATCTTTTTTAAGACCACAGAACACTTTCTTAGAGCCCTCCAGAACAGTTCTTATGTTTTATCAGCCAAGGTTGTATCATATGCTGATGCCTAAACCAGACTCTGACAAAGGGAATAGCAGCCTTGACTTAGACCAATTGACGCTTACCCTTGGGAGTAGGGAGGGGCCCATGAAGCATGTACTATAAAGCTTTAGTAACCAAGTCATGCTGATATTGGCTACAGTATAGACACACAGGTCAATGGTACAGAATAGATAGACCCACATATAAGGTTAATTGATTTTTGACAAAGGTACTCAGGCAATTCAACGAAGAAAGGATAGTCTTTTCACCAAATGGTGCTGGAACAATTGGACATCCACATGAAAAAAAGGAAAGAATCTCAACCCACACCTCACATCATATACAAAAATTAACTCAAAATAAATAATATACCTAAATGCAAAACTTAAAATTTTTAAACTCCTAAAAGAAAACAAAGGCAAAAATTTCTTATATAGGACACAAAAAATATAAACCATAAAAGTTGGTACATAACACTTCCTCAAAGTTTAAAATTTTGGCTCTTCAAAAGACACTTATTAAGGAAAAGAAAAGACAAGCCACATACTAGAAGAAAATATTTGCAAAATATATATCTAATAAACATACACACAATATATAAAGGACTCTCATAACTCAGTAATAAGAAAACAACCCAACTTTTGAAATAGACAAAAACCTTGAATAGATATTTCACACATACACACACACACAAAGATGTACAGATGACAAATAAGGACATGAAAAGATGCTTAACATCATTAGCTTTAGGGAAATGAAAACTAAAACCACAATGAGATACCACTATACATTCAACAGAGGAGCTAAAATAAAGAGAGTTGACAATACTAAGCTCTAGCAAGGATGCAGAGCAATTGGAACGCTCAAATATTGCTGGTGGAAATGCAGAGTGGCCCAGCCACACTGGAGAACAGTTTGGCAATTTCTTATGAAGTTAAACAAACACGATATCATTCAGTGATCTCCTTCCTAGATATTTACAGAAGGTAAATGTCTAAACAAAATGTCTATACAAAAACCTAAACACAAATGTTTACAACATCTTCATTTATAATCTAAAGACTGGAAACAACTTATTGTCCATCAACTGGTAAATGAATAAACACATTGTGGTACATCCAAACAACAGAATATTACTCACGAATAAAAAAGGAACAAACTACTGATCTGACCTGGATGAATCTCAAAAACGTTATGTTAACTGAAAAAAGCCAGACAAAAAAGGCTATGTGCTATAGATTCTATTTATATTCAGAATGAATAAGGCAAAATTATAGGGACAGAAAACAGATTAGTCCCTGCCAGGGCATGGGGGTGAGGGAAAGGAACTGATTACAATTCCTAATTAAAGTGTCAGCTTGGCTACAGGATACTTATCTCCATCTCATATGAATCTAACTGCATGGGAATATATTTTATAACATATCAGTTAGACATCTTGAGTGAGACATTATTTTATTAGAAAATTAGAATTCTTCCATGAAATATATGATTTTAAAAGAAAAAAAGTATTGAGAGGCCAGTATAGATGTTTGTGAAAAGATAGAAAGTGGATAAGAAAAATCAAGACACTCTTCATAGAGGAAGTAACTATAGTTGTGATTCAAAGCAAACCAAATGTATTGCTACATATAATTTCAAATGGATCTCGGTAAGGAGTTGGGTTATGCTAAACAAAAGGCCTCAATAGCTTCCCCAATCAGGACGGGTTGAGGTGTGCAGGTTGGAGGAGGGGCTTCAGAGAGGTGAATTGCTCTGTGTAATGAAGGTGAGGGACTACGATACTGGGGAAGGGTAGGAAAGGGTGGGGACCAGGAGGAGAGAAGACAGCCATACCAGCATGGTGGGACATTTGCATGGTGGAGGGAGGAAGAGTCAAGAGACCCCAGGGAAGAGCACCCCAAAAGGGTCTCCCTCTGACTCTGAGTGCCACTTTCTGCAACCATCAAGCCGGCTCTCAGGGCTGGAGTTTTCTAAGCAGGGACAGGAGAGTCCATGCCCCCAGGGAGCCTATCTCCAGGCAGCCCCCTCCAGCAAGAGGCAAGGATGCCACGTTCCTTAGGCCACCTCATCATTGCCCTAGACTCTGCCTTGGGGGAAGTGTCTCTGTTAGTCAGCCAGAAAGTACTTCTCCAGATCTACTTTGGAGGAAAATTTCTTTTAATGAGAAAATTCGGTTCAGGTAGAGAAAATTGATGAGCTCTCATGCTAGTATATTCCTTCAAGAGGATGCTCTCTGTCTCCATTAGAACTGAGGGCATGTATTCTTTCCAAATATATTTGATTCTTCTAATAGAAGAGTGCTGTCTTCTGTCTGTGCCATGTTTGGGGTATAGGGTTAGGCTATCTGAGGAGTTTGGGCTTAGAGAAAGGAATGGGTTGGCTTAAGCTTTGTTGCCCGCTTTGCCTTCTAAAAGGTGACAAGGGGCATGGAGGGAAGCTAACCATGGTATTGCACACCACCGCCATCCTGAGGACCTTCATTTGCACCTGCTCAGATGTCCTATTTTGAAAATAATTTGTGTTTTTACAATACACTCATTTACAAAAACAATACCAAAACAAAACAAAGAAAAACCAAAACAAAACTCTACTATAAAAGCATTCAAGGGTTTGTCAAAATGAGAGAAACCAATAAAGACTCCACTTTAATATCTGGCTCACCCACTCTAGCATCTGCTCCCTCACTATTTTGAACTCTACGTAGCCAAAGGGTAAGAGACAAGCAGCATACTTGTCACAGAGTTGGAACTGGGAAGTTTGAGGTAGCTAGATCTAACTTCAAAGAGGTTGGGAGAAACCTGTGACCCTGAATCTGTTAGTGGGAAAAAACTGCCAGTTGCCCTCAAGATCACTTACCTTCCTGATGGAGGCTGGAGAGGTGGGCCCTGTTCCCCACCTCTACACTTTACCTTAATGTAGCAGGTCATCACCTTCTCCTTTCTCCACCTTGCACATTCTCTAGAGCAGTAGGGGAGACAGTGAGTCCAGCTCTGCGTGTGTAGGCTGGGACCAGGCAGAGGCTGCTATGGGCCTTGGTCACCTCCCGGCCCCAAACAGAAAGTGTCTTATGCTTAATGGCCCTGTTCATGGTTAACCAATTTTCCCTTCCTATCAATCCCAGAGAAGATGCAGCTAGCTCTGAGTGGAATGTGTACATGAAAATGTGTGTAGTAATCTTGCCTTGCTGACCATTGGACTCTGTGTCTTGGGGATGATAAAGTAGAACCCTTTCTCTCCTCTTCTACCCCCAACAGGGGAAGACCAGAGGGAAGGGAGAGCAGAGGAAATCTTCAGCAAGCCTAAGGGAATGAGGAGAATGCTATTTATAAGGAATCTCTACTTATCTTTAATTAGCACTCATGTCACTCTCTGATCACTGGAGTTGGAACTGGATTCAAAGTTAAGACACGAAAACTGACTTCTGGCTGGGCCAGCTCTCACATCCTCTCCTCCTTCTCCTTCCTGACCTCAGGACAGTTCAGCTCTAAAGGGAGTCAGGTACAGAACATTTTCTTAAAGTCAGTGGTACTTTGCCTTCTAGAAAGAGTTGCTAGTGTCCAGTGGACCCAAGTGGGCAGACACTGGGTGAAGGTGCATGTATAGGGGTACTGCCATGGTGGACCTAGGCTGGCCAGGGCAGGGCCAAAGAATAGGGGATGAGCTGCTTAAGGATTTGTTGTGTCTTTGTTGTTAATCTGTCTGGGAACTGAACTTGGAACTCCACAGTGAGTTCTCCCCACTAGGTGTGTATCTTGGAGAAGGGAAGCCCTTCACCAAGGAGTCTCTTCATGGTGCTTGGCTTGATGACATCACCACAGGGCAAAGGGATCACTTGACCACGCATGGTGGAAATATTCATGATGAGGTCACACAGCTGCTGAGGGAAAGTGAGGGAAAGGCTGGGGATAGAATGAGTGGGAAAGGAAGAAAAAGAATGATTGAATGAAGGGAAAGAAAGATCTAGCTGGTGAGAAAGAATGAAAATGCCCTCACCATCTCTAATCATGAACTCTCCCTCCACACACACAGAGACTTGATGGAGGCCCTCCCTCCTTGAGGTTGATTGGGACACTGTAGGGCACACTGGTGCCATCTGAGAAGTGCTTGGGGTTTGTCTTTGAGCATGAAGAGAATGTCTACAGGAATGTCAAGCTGGCCATCAACCTCTTGGTGTGGGTGACTTTAGTGCCTTCCTTCCAGCTATGCCACTGAAGGAGAACAGAATTTGCCACCCCAAAATATCTCTCTTTGGCATAAGGATTATCTTGAGCTGGTTATTTTTAAGAACTATCAAACACATAAAAATTTCTGAAAACCTAGTAGAAGTTACCCTTTTTAAGAGACAATCAGAAAATTTGTGAGGGTGTCTCCCTCTCTGTACCAAAAGAGGATGACTAAGTCTCTAGAAACCTTTAATAACAGAGAAGACAGTGATTTTAAATCTGCATAACAATCAAAGCTGTGCTTTGCCTGATAACTTCCCATAACTGACTCCCCGATCACCCAACATCTTTTTTTGTCTTTAACTGGAGATGGTATTTAAGGTGATGGCTTGGGCCATTTCGGGGAGTTATTCAGTTTTTCTGAGCATCTCCCATGTATACAGGAAGTATACATATTATTAAACTTCTTTTTGTTTTCCTCCTGTTAATCTGTCTTTTATTACAGGATGGTCTCAGCAAACAGCCTAGAAGGGTAGAGGAAAAATCACTTTTTCTCCCCAACACTATGATGGTGCCAAAGTAATTCGATGGAAAAATAATTTTTTTTCTACACATAATGCTTACTCACTGCACTTGGTAGGTAGTGTGGGCCTGGTATCCATTGATTCATGGTTCTCAGGACGGCAGAGGGAATAAGTCAAAATCTGACTCACAACTAGAATATAGAACTATGTACTGGGGGGCTTTGGGGAGAAGCAGAAGAAGAAGAAAAGAACATTGGCAACAGATGTCAGCTCAGGTGCCAATTCTTAAAAAAAAAAAATCTGAAAGCAATGTGCACGTCTTCCTCCACACGACAACCACAGGCTGTTTCACCGTCGACTTAGATCTTAAGCCCAGTGGGTCCAGTGAGTATGTAAAGCTGGAGAGTATTGGCTTGAATGCTTATTTGTCCTCCTCAGGTTTCCATAGGAAGGTAATTTCCACATGCTTTCAGGATGGAAAAGTTAGGAAGGATCCTTTGAGCTTCTCCGTCCAGAGACAGGAGTGATATCATTGGAGGAGCATCTGGGGAAGGAACTGAGCATGCTCAGCTCAGGCCCTTCTGCCTAACTCCTGCGTCCTATCCTTCTTTTGGTTCTGCAGAGATTGAAACGGATGTGTTTACTGCCTCTAAAACCCAAAGGTGGTGCTGAATTTGATCGCTGCTCTTTTATTAAGACCAACTATCCCGCACTTCAACCCATAAATGCCAGAATTTAGTGATGATGGAGACGACTCACATATACCATCTTTGCTTGAGCTCTTTTAGTCTTATACCTCTATGCCTTTGCTCTCGCTGTCCCTGCTGAGAAAACCCCTCTTGCTGATTCTATCTTCGGTGAACTACTGCTCATCTTTCCAACTGAGCTCAAGCATCACTACAGGAAGCCTTCCTTGACTACCTCTCATTTGATTAAACATTCTGTTTACTAGATATTTAGGTGATAAAAGTGATACACTCTTATTTTTAAAGGACACAAAGATGTATAATTGAAACAATAAAAAGTTCACTAACTTTCATTCTCTAATTCTCCTCCTCTGAGATGCCCAATGTTAAGAGTTTGGTATGTATAGTTGCACTTCTTTCCCTAGCCAGATACAAACTGATACACACCTATGTACACACTTTGGTCGTTCCTTTCCTGTCACACACACACAAAAGGGTCACATTACACACAGGACTCCACAATTTGCTTTCCTTCCCTCTTTCATTTAATAAGATCTCATGGGCATCCTTCTATTTTAATTGTAATGTCATAGGTCACAATTTGATACTTGAACAATGCCTAATGTTATTGCTTTTTTTTTTTTTAAGAAAAACTCGCTACATTATCTAAGACTTCCAAGACAAGATGATTACTAGTGGTGTCTTACTCCTGCTTTAAATGGAAATGTATTTAACAATTTATTATTTAATATGATGTTTATTTTTAATTTTTGCTAACTAATCTTTATCAAGCTAAGATGGAATCCTGCTAATTCTACTTTACTTCAAGTTTTTATTAGGAAAAGTTGAATTTTTCAAATGATTTTTTGACATATTTCTACTTAATTGATGATTTTTCTCATTTAACTTATGTTTATAGGTTTTTAAAAATGTTGAATCATTTTGCATTCTTGAAATAAGCCTTTTTGGTCATTGTATTATTGCTTTACCATACTGCTGGGTTCCATTTGTAATACAGTATTTTACTTATTTAGAAATTGAAAATATATATCTATAGCTGAAATTGCTCTGTAGTTTCTTTTTTCTGTCAAGCTCTATGTCTCTATAGCACCCTAGTCATAACTCTATCATACTACTTATTACCCTGATGAGAATAATATATCTAATTGTCTATGAATCAGCAACTGAAGAGCAGGAACCAGGTCATATTCGATTATCTGTCCTTTGTATTGAACATAATGCCTAGGACAAGGTAGAAGCTCAATGAATCTGTGCTGAATGAAGGAATGAACAGCTTTTAGAAACATTTTCCTGTAATCTAATTTTCCCTACTGTTGGTAGTTTGCCATATATTATATCTTTGTACCTCTTTTGTTCCAATGCCAGTAATGTCCATGCTTCTGTCTTCACTAGTTCCCTTGCAGAAATACCCTTGTTGACTACAATATTGCAGTTAAAATGAAGAAACTAGGGCCACATGTGTCAACATGGATAGATCTCAAAAGTATAAAGTTAAACAAAAAAGCCAGGATATGTATAGCATATGCTATCTATCTAGAGTTTTAAAAATGCAAACAACACTGTGCACATGGGCTAGTAATGTGTTGTTGGCTCTCACCCGATTCCAGCCTTTCTGTGCTCTCTTCTGTATTGCAAGGGGCTGGAAACCTATAAACTACGTGTCACAGGCTCCCTTGTCCCCTGATTTCTGGTTAGGTTTTGCCAGTGCCTTGCACTGACAAAGAGGTTAGAAAACAGAAGAAAGGTAGATGCTATTTTCCTTTCTCTTCCTGGCAGTGCTTCCAGAAATGATGGCAGCAGCAATAGTAGGAGTTATTGCTGAAATGAGCATTTCAGTAGGATCAGTGGCTATTCTGGCAGCAATAGTTCCAACTGATAGCAACCTAATAGGGAAGAAGCCAAGTGTGCAGGTACTCTGATATTCTCCTCTTCTCCTCAGCCTCTTGCCAGCACTTCCCACTGGCCAAGACCAATCGGAAGTCAGAGATCAAGGGAGCCCAGTGTGGCAGTCTGTACTGCTCAGTTGTCTGAGCACAAAGAAAAGTGGAGAGTTAATCTGGAGGGGAAAATGGATGAAACTGAACATAGCCCCCTTATTCTGTTTGCGTCTTCAGCCCTTTGTAACCAATTCTCAGTATTAAATCTCCCTTTATATGAAATACATAAAGTGGTTTCTATTTTCGTGACTGGACAGTCTCTGACTCAGTATAGTTTATGGATACAAACATATGTAGCAAAGAACAATAACTTGCATGGGAATAAAAACTCCATCCTCAAGATAATGGTAACCTCTGGATGGAAGAGGATAGAATGGAATTGGGGTAAGTACACAGGCAGAATCCTGTGTATCTGAAATATTTAATTTCTTCCTTCCTTCCTTCCTTCCTTTCTCTCTCTCTCTTTCTTTCTTTCTTTTTTTCTTTGAGGAAAATTAGCCCTGAGCTAACATCCACCACCAATCCTCCTCTTCTTGCTGAGGAAGGCTGGCCCTGAGCTAACATCTGTGCCCATCTTCCTCTATTTTATATATGGGATGCCTGCCATAGCATGGCTTGATAAGCAGTGCAGGGGTCCATGCCCGGGATCCAAACTGACAAACCCTGGACAACCGAAGCGGAGGGTACAAACTTAACCTCTATGTCACTGGGCAGCTCCCTGAAATATTTAATTTCTTAAGCTGGAAGGTAAATATATGGATATTTCTAATGTTATTCTCTATGTTTGTTATATTATTCTCTATTTTTTCAAATGCCAGAACTATTTAACTATCCTCATAATTACATATGTGTGTCTATATATATATATGAATAAGTCAATAAATGAACAAATACATGAGATCTGACTCTGAATTCTGACTCTGTCATTTAATAATTATTTGAACTGAGATGAATTAAGCTGCTTAAGTTCTCTTAGTCTTTGCATCCTCATCCATAAGGATAATAGTATCTACCTTTCAGGACTATTGTGTTGATTGAGATAATATATGCAAAGGTCCCAGCACAGAGCCTAGCACATGGCAAGCCCTCAAAAAATCATAGTTTCCTTTTTCTTGAACTTCCAGGAAGAATAAGGGCTTGATTTTGATAAATTTTTAATTTCAACAATTGTGCTGTGTCTCAAGGAGGTGCTTTCATTCCTTTCTTTTTTAAAGCCTTTAATGTTCCCTCTCTGATTACAAGAATGGTAGTTGTTCAGTGTAGAAAATTTGAAAAACACAGAAATACATAGGCAGGAAAATTAAAATGTACTATAATTCTACCCCTCATAACTGCTATAAATTTGTATAAATATTAAAAATTATGATAACGCTATATAGTCCCATGACATGATTCTTTAACTTCACAACATAAGGTAAGCATTTTCCTGTGTCAAATATTCTATGACATCACTTCTGCTGGCTGTATAATATTCAAGTGGTTGAGATATTTAGGTTTCTCTAATATTTCACTACTATAATTAATGCTGCATCGCACTTCCTTGTTGATAAATCTTTGCCTGCATTTCTTATTATTTTCTTGGACAAAATACTTGTGGAAATCTTAGTCAAATTATATGTGCATTTGATGACATTTTATGCCTATGGCTATCTTTCAAGAAAGATTGTACAAAAAGAAAGAAAGAGGTATTGTGCCTCTAGCAGTGTTAGAGAGTAGTACTTTTCCACACCAGGAATTCCTTTTAAAAGAACTGGATCAGACATGGACTTACTAGTGGAATCTACAATAGATTCTAACTGGTTTTATTGTTTTACTTTATTTTATTGAGGTAATTGGTTTATAACATTATATAAATTTCAGGTGTACGTCATTATATTTCGATTTCTGTGTAGATTATATCATGCTCACCAACCAAAGACTGATTACCATCCATCACCAAACACAAGTGTCTAATCACCCCTTTCGACCTCCTACCGCCCCCCCCACCTCCATCTGGTAACCACCAATCCAGTCTCTGTCTCTGTTTGTTTGGTGTTTGTTTTTATCTTCTATTTATGAGTGAGAGCATATGGTTTTTGACTTTCTCCCTCTGACTTATTTCTGGTTTGATGTTTAAAGAATACCAGCAAAGTGCTGCATCTTCGAGGAGCAGAGGACTTCCATGGGCCGTTGAAACCTAATTTTAACAGGTTGCCATGCAGAGAGATTCCAGTCAACATCTATCTGGAACCAACTAAACATAGATAACAGCTGGAGGTGATTTGGGAACCAACTGATCTTCCCGTTTTCTAAAGCCAGACCCGATAGTAATGCAGTTGGAAAATGAGCCAAGTGCTCTGCTCCTGGCCAAGCCCTGAGACTTGGATTTCTTGTGTCTTTAACATTCAGCTGTTACATTTTCCCTGCCTCCAGTTTGAAGGGTCTTAGACCCACTCTGAACTGTTTAATGAGAAAGAGAAAGATAGCAAAAAGCATCAGCTAATAAGAGCTTCCATTCTTTCTTAATTAATTTCTGCAACTCTAAACCTCTGGCATCTGCCAGTTTCACTCTGTATTGGAGCCAATGAATTTCAAAAATAATTAAAGTTAATGAGCTGCTCTTTGTGATAGGACCCTGAAAACTTAACAGCCATAATTAGTAGGAAGTACAAAGTGGGCAAAGTGTCACTTGCTGATGAACACAATTTCCTCATCTTGTTGATGCAAGAATCCTGCCCATATGTGAAAGTGATGCTCTGCTGAGCCAAAGAAGATGTATGAATGGGTTTACAAATTGAAAGCAAATTGAAGGACAAGTATCAATCTTGAAAACAATTTCCCTAGGCTAAAATCAGACCATTCCCCCAAAGTTCCAAAATTATTCTGTCAAAATATTGGTAAGAATTCATGGTAAAGTCTCTGGCAACCTTAGAGGGTCAGTCATCACAGCCAAAATAGAGCATCAAACTTTCCATCCATTAGTAACAAAAATAGACATGGAAATTGTGGGCTCAGAGGAGTCAAATACTAAATTCGTGGCAGCTCTTTTAGAGTTTAGTTTGGGCAGGATTTTTCAGTGTGAATTTCTTGAAAGCAAATGCAAGTAAAGAGTCTGGAAATGGTGGAAATGGCTCAGTGGCTGGAAGAAAGTGACGGATCTGAGCAGGTGGAAACTCATCTAAATGTGGGGTTTCCTCAAGGGATCCTGCACATATCTGCATTCTACTAAGATGATTTTCGGTGATAAATGGTCAAACGTTTTTTCATCTTAATGGTTATGGATTTATTATAATTCCTATTTAGAACATTTGAGTAGCACATCAAAATCTTCACTTTACATTTATAGGAATAATATACTTTTTCTTTCAAAATAAATGCATGTAAGTTTGAAAAATGAGATGAGTTTAAAAATTAAATATAAATGTAGGAAGAATTTGGTTTTGCCAAAAATCGAAAATTTGTAATGTTGGAGAAAATTTCAAGGTAACTATTCTAGGATCTTCTAATTATTTCTCGAGCTTTAAAATGTACTATATTTCGTCAAATCTAAGGTTTTAATTGTAAAATGAACTATTATTTTATCTACCATGAAGAAACAAGAAAATGTAGAAACAACTAAACTATGGCCCATGCTTTCTTAGCACTTAAAATTTTCTTTTATGTTTAATGAAAGCTCTCTTTTAGACTTACTAGGCATAATTTTTTATCATATATTGCAGTGCTGTTTCTGTGCCTTCCTGTATGTACAGTAACTTTTCATTTCAACCTAAATCATAGTGTAATCTTTTTGAGGACATTTTAACGACGATAAAATCTCAAGTCCTGTGGTACCAACAATGCACGTAACTCATATGAAGTGACAGCTGAGCGGCTACAACCACTTCTGCACACACAGGCTGTGGCAAAGCTTTCTTGCTGCATCTGACTTCAAAGGAATAAAAAGGTGAAAAAAATGTGCATCTTAGACTCAGTGACATACAATAACACCTTCTTCAAGGTTCTTTTTAAAGGTCACTTGGAATTGTTTCCTTTCTTGTGTCCTGGGCTTTTTCCAGGAACAGAGATCATCGACAAAGGTGAGGTAATTTAGAAGGCCTTCAAGGAAATAATGAGTTGATATCAGAGCACTGTGACACTTCATATCACCCCGTGATGTATGGAGTCCTGACTCAGTCATAGCCAGGCTGGTGCTACTGGGCAATTTCATGCAGCATCTCATTGCTCAGTTGTGATATTTGTGCAAAACCCCAACCAACTCCAGAGTAGAGTTTATGCAGGATTTACCTCTGTGGCTTCATCACCCTCCATGCCTTGCACAAAACAGGTAATAGATGAACGATAGTTGACAGGACAGTTAGTTGTAGATACTTTACAATCTCACTCCTCAGTGAAATAATGATCTTTCAGTAGTGATATCCTCTAATAAATATTCACTAGGAGCGAGCATTGTGAGGACTTACTATGGGCTCAAGCACTGTTCTAACTGCTTTACATTTGTTAACTAATTTACTACTTAACAACCCCAAGGTAGATACTGTTATTATCCTGATTTTACCTGTGAGGAAACAGAGCAGTCCATTATCTTGCCCAGGATCACACAGCTGTGAAATGTCAGAGCCAGATTTGAACCCAGGCAATTTGGATTATCATTCATGCACTTAACCATTATTCTTTATTGCCTCTACCATATAATGATGATCTATAACAAAAGAATAAAAATGCATGTGATTGTCTAAATCTACAGCTACTTAGTAAATATATAAAGTAAACCATGCTCTTTGGATCCTCAATAAACATTTGTGTACTGATTGTTCAAAGAATGAAGCAGAAAGCAGTACTCCATGGTGAGTTAAAGTTAACAATAACAAAGCCCATGCTGTCAGCGAACGCGTTGGAGAAAGATGGAAGACTGGCCATAAGACTTTGACCATGAAGTTGAGGCAAAATGTCAAACCAAGGCAAAAGGTTGCAGGCTCTTCAAAACTCACCTATTGTAGATCCACTACTTAGCATTCAGGTGTCCTTGCATGTGCCAGCCAAGGGTTAAGTCCAGGCCTTATTTTGACCACACAGCCCTGAGACAATATTTGAGATTTAGTGAGCTGCAGCAATGAATTACCTTGACCTGAAATGGAGTATTATGAAGTCTCAAGTCATTGTCTGGATTCCTGCAGGCTGTGGTGAATACCGCGTTAGGGAAGTTAATTAAACTGAGAAATTGAATTTTTCTTTTTTAAAGAAATGGCCATTGGGTGTTAATCAGCTGTAAAGAAGAAAGCAGAAAGTCAAGGGAATCCATAAAAGCTTTGCCCTGTAAGCACAGTTACCTCACCTCTGATCTCCATAACTGAGAAAGAATTTGGCTCCTGAAATATTCTCTGTGAAGTTAGCCGCCTGAATCACTGCCACCAGCAAATGAGTTTTCTCTACTAAGAACGAATTCTCCTGAACTGCTGAAACAAAAGTCTGTGTTCCCAAGCGGCTATTATTTATTTGGAAGATTGCTAGAGATACTGCAAAATCTGTTCCCTACCCCCATCCCCTTGCCTGGAAGCTGCAAGCTGTGGTATTTAGCCTCTGGTCATAGGGAAGAAAACTCACAGAAAGGAAAAACCACGGAAAAAGTGATATGCCAGGGTGAAATGTGAAAACTGCCTCACAAATATGGAGACACACATAAAATGAGCAAGGAATAAAGAAGGAGGGGCTTATTTCCTGCACTGCCTCGGACCTTTCAGATACTCCACATGACTGAATTACTGATTTTTGATTGCACCAGATATTTGGCGGCAGGCAAGGAAGAGAGGCTGAACTCTACTGAGTTTGAACTCTGACTCAGCTGTAGCAAATTACTGAACAGCTGCCACAGGTCATATTCAGAAGTTTCCATTTCTCCCATGTCAACAGCCTGGAGATTTTCACATTAAAATGTTAATATATATCACTGTGAAAACAGCTAAATGTTGCAGTAGCACTGCTGGTGCTGCTTCTGCCACTACTCAGTACAAACTCTTGCTAAGTTTCCCTTTTGTGAAAACATATTCCCACCTGGTGAGTTGGCTGGGAATATCACAGGGTTGTATCACTTCCTCCAAGGAAACCATTTAAGGCATTGCTGCAAATCCTCATGTCACCTCCACGTCCTGTCTAATCACATGGTTCTATAAAAATAACATATTTGGAGAAATATCCCATTTCATCCATTCCGATCCTACCCCATTTAGTGTTCTGAACATGCATTCTATTTCAAATGAAATGCCCCTAGTCTGATGAATGCCGAAAATGGAATCCTTTTGAAGAAACAAAAACCAAATAGTTATACAAGTGACAATATTACTCTAGTGTATTTATATCTTTTGGCAAGTGCAGTCCCTGGCTCATAGTAAATACTCAATATTTATCAAACAACTAAAGCATAAATGTGTGGTGGATATCAGTAACGCAGCTAGACATTTTGGAGACACTCCCAACCTCACTGTCTTCTAGTCACTTTTTCTAATTGATGGCTCCTGACTGCTCCGGATCTCCCTGTGTCCTGACTCTGCTATGACGGCCAAGGCTCAGGTCATGACCTGGAAAGCTCTTTCAGTTCCTTCCACATCCTTAGGGGCACAGGTTCGGCCTCCCTCTCCTGTCTGTGTTCTGGAGTGGGTTACCCAGGGGCTAGGGATGCAGGATGGGGATGTGGGGAGCACAGGGGCTTATTTGCTAGCTCCAGGTACCCCTAGAATTCTTCCTTGGGGACTCTCTGACTCTTCACCCTTTCACCTGTCATGTCCCACCCACCTGTCAAGTTTAAGGTGGCAGCAGCTACATCTATACAAGAGAGTCCAGAGACAGTGCCAACAGAAAAATGGACATAGGACATGGACAGTTTTCTAGGGAAAATACGCAAATCTCCAAGAAAAATAAGCAAAAAGAACAAATCCCATTGGTTGTCAAAAATGAAAAATCAAAAGCAATAGGATATGCCTATGAGAAAGACAAAAAGTGAAAGGAATGAGGGAAAGGATATGGAAAAGGCATTCTCACTGCTTGGGGAATGTAAATTCATACGATTTACTGGAAGACAATTTGGAATATGTACAAAATCCTTAAAGAAGGATACTGTTGAATTCACGAATTTCACTTCTAGGAATTTTTTCTAAGGTAAAGAAATTAGACAAGATACATATATATATACATGGATGTACAATACAGCAAGATTTACTACAAAAAATGGGAATTTGGCTAAATAAATTTTGCTGTGTTCTTACAATGGAGTATTATGTGAGCATGAACATGATGATGTATATATATATTTGACATAGAAAAACATTTTGAATATTGTGTTCAGTGAAAAAACCAGATCACAGAGCAGTTGATTGGATATGATCATATTTTTGCAAAATATTTCTGGAATGTTTATGCTTAGATAAAAGTGTGGAAGGATATATACAAAATATTAACAGTGGTGAGAGTATGGAAGATTTACATTTTAATCTTTCTGCTAATATGTATTTGTACTTTCTGGCAAAGTATGTGTGCTATTTGAGTAATAAAAAAAATGCTCATGTGCAGTGAAAAAAATATAGGTAAGTTCTCATTTTTCTATTCCTAATAAGAAAACCCACAAAATTATAGTATTTTAAAGCTGGAAGCTTTCTTAAAGAATACTTTAATGCCTTATTTTAAAAATAAGGGGACTAAGGCTCTGGGAAGTTAACTGACTTGCCTGAAGGTGTCACCCTGGGGCCAGGTCAGAGTGAGGGGCTGAAAAGAAAAAACCTGCACAGTTTTTCCCTCCTGAGTAGGGAAAAACCCAGTTCTCCCCTACTCCTGTGTCCTTTACTCTCACACGGAACACCCACTTCTAGTCACCAAATGTGTGGAGGTCTTTCCTCACAGCAAGCAATTCTCTGTGACACCAGCTGGTATCCTACAATTTAACTCAGTTCTGACACTACGTACCCAGAGATGGAGTCAGAATCCACAGGTTAAGGGCTCCGTCCCACAAGACTGCTCCCATCCCACTTCAAAATTCAATCGCAAGCAGTAGGCCCCCAGGTTACCCACAACTGCTATCCGATTTGGCTGCAAATTGGAGGTTCCCATGACCTCCTCCTCAGTTTTGATTACTTTGCTAGAAGGGCTCACAAAACTCAGGGAAACACTTATTTACATTTACCAGTTTATTGAAGGATGTGATAAAGGATACACATGAACAGCCAGATGAAGAGATACACAGGGCGAGGTCTGGGAGGGTCCGGAGAGCAGGAGCTTCTGTCCCTGTGGAGTTGGGATGCATCACCCTCCCGATGTGGATGTGTTTGCCAACCTGGAAGCTCTCCAAACCCTATACATTTAGGATTTTATGGAGGCTTCTTCACGTAGGCATGATCAATCATTAACTCCATTTTTAACCCTTCTCCCTTCTCAAGAGAACCGAGAGTAGGGCTGAAAATTCCAAGCTTCTAGTCATGGCTTGGTCTTTCCAGTGACCAGCCCTCATCCAGGAGCCATCCAGGAGCCTACCTAGAGTCACCTCAATAGAACAAGACACTCCTATTACCCAGAAAATTACAGGAATTTCATGAGCTCTGTGTTAGGAACTGGGGGCAGAGACCAGTATATATATTTCTCATCATAAGTCCCAATATCACAGGGGCAGAGTCCAAATCTGAACCCAGAACAGCATCTCATTGCTCTTTCTAAAGTGACATGGCACCTGAGAAAGGGGCTCAAGCACAGACGTGTTGCTAGGAGGGCTGTGTGGCCTATGCAGCCCTGTCTGTGGGCACAGGTATTCTCTGGCTCTCAGATCTTGATAATGGCCCAGACCATGGTCTGTGGAACAGCTGAGGGAAAACTCTCAGAGCCTGAAAAATGCTCTACCAGCCTGCCTGACAAGCTGTATTTTCCCATTTGGCAGGTGAAATCCTCTCTAGAAAAATGCTATAGTATAAAGAACTCCCTTCTCTGAGATGTCAATGACATCTTTCATGAGGAAGTCTCTAAGGTGATAAACTAGATGCCAAGAATAATTAAGAAAGCCCTACAGCCAAGTGCAGACTAAATGGATGAGCCTCCATTCAGTGCAGGTTCGGCCCAATGAATAGATCAGCTGAGATCAATAAAAGAAAAAATAGAGATTCTTGCTCATGTGTGCTGCCCTTGCCGTGAGGTTAGTTCTCGAGGTGACATCAAGGGCCTCACTAATTCAACTCTGGCATCTGGGTGACACTCTGGATTGATTCCTGCATCTTTACATCTCTATAAGGGGCAATTAGCCTATATGCAGAGGAATCTTAGACAGGGCACCTTCCCCCAATGTCTCCACCCAGCCTCCACCTCCTGATGACACCCAGCCTCCCTTAGGCTTCCTCCAGGGACTTGGACCAAAATCCAATAAGATTTCAAATCATTTTCTTCTGGTCAGGCAAAGGGCCATCTTAACATCTTGGTGCTCGTTAGCAGAATATTTTCAGTTCAATAACAATACCATCTTCAGTTATGGAGTTGATGTGGCAGCTATATATTTTTCCTCAGCTGTCTTTTGTACTTTTTCCATGAATGGATCTTTTCTCCTGGCTTTCCAGGGGGCTCTGGGCTAGGAGGAGGACTCAAGTATGTCCTGGAAACTTACCCAAACGGTGAACCCTCCTTGCAATATTTGGGTTAGGTTGGGCTGTATATAACAGAAGAACATACAATATCTGGCTTAAATTGAGAACAGTTTCTTCTCAGTGGTGCTCCATCCCGGCTGCACCCGAGTATCAACTGAGGGGCTTAAAACTATTGATGCTTGAGTCTCAGTCTCAGAGATTCTGATTGCAGGAGCCTAAGGAATTAGATTTAAAAAAGAAAATAACCCTCTTTTCAATGGCCTTTAACCTTGGTGGCACGTTAGAATCACCTGGGGGTGATTAAAAAAGCAATGCCTTGCCCGGGCTCCACCTCGAGATGATGATTCAATTGGCCTGTGGAAGGGACCAAGCACTGGTAGTTTTAAAGCTGTCTCAGGTGATTCTAATATGCAGCCAGGGTTGAAAGCCACTGACCTAGATGCTCTAAATTAGCTTAAGTGACCTGACCTGGATGAGTTCCACAGTATTGAAAGCACTTGCAAATGAAATTGTTGAACCCCTTTGATCTTCTTAAGGAACTGTGAAGATTGTGTTGGAGGAATATTAGGGGTGGCTTTGGGAAGACATGAGGTGAGCAAATATGATCCCAATTTTCAAGAAGTCAAAAAGAAAAAAAACAGAAGGCGCTCTAATCTGTAGTTCTGGCAACTTGGCCTTAAGCCCAGGTAATATTTCTTCTTACTCAGAGTTGGAGAATGAGTGAGGCCCTTGGGGAGGAGAGGAGCTGTGTGATCTGGACAGGGTGGGGTGGAATGAGAGGAAGGGGAGAAGAACTCCCTTCTGTGGCATAGAAGAGGGGGGCAGGAGAGCGAAGAGCTTCTAGCATACGTGGAAAGGACATTGGGAACTCCATACTGAGTGTGGTGAAAATGAGATCTTTCTAACGCTCTGGGATTAGTGTAAGTCCTGCTGTTCCAAAAAGGGATAGAAAGCAAGGTATGCTGAATCCATGGGAGGACAGAGAAGCCAGCAGATTGCCCTGTGAGAGCTGGTGCCTGTGAGTCTCCGTCACTGGTCAGCCAGCTCATCCATTGTCCTTTAACCGGTTGGCCTCTGACGGCCTAACCACCTGGATTTGGGGGTCCTTTTTATTAGGTGAGCATCTACCTGTCCTAAAGATTTCTTTAAAGAGTTAAAAACACCCTGAAAATGGCATTTGGCTTGCTGAAAGTGAGGAAATAGAATCTGGGTCCCCTGGCCCAGTGTTTTTTATATGTTGGGCCATTAGTTAGGACTCCCTGGTCATAGCTAATGGGACGCATTTCATTTACAATATTTATTCCACAAATATTATTCAGAGTCTTCTGTGCTTGGCCCTGAACTTACAGTGGAAAGACAACTATCAACAAGAAAACCCCAAACCAAATAAATACATAATTCTAAGTTGTAGTCAAATCGACGAAGACTAAGAACAGGATATTGTGTGAGAATAGTGGGAATGGGGTGGAAGGACAGCATTAGATTGGGCGCTTGGGTGAGGTCCCTTTGAAGCAGAGGCATTTAAGCTGAGACCTAAAAGATGAGAAGGTATTATTTGGGGAAGAGGATTTCAGGCAATGGGAATACTATGGGGGAGGGTCGTAAGGAGGCAAATATATGGTTACAACATAATGAACAAGGACAGCAGGGGCCAAAAATGAGGACTGAAAGGGAGCCCAGATTGTGGGGGCCTTGAAGGCTGCTGTGTAACAAATTACACCAAAACTTACAGGCTTAAAACAATAAACGCTTATTATCCTCATGGTTTCTATGGGTCAAGAATTTGGGAGCAGCTTACCTGGATGGTTCTGGCTAGGCATCTTAGGAGGTTTTAGTCAAAAGGTTGGCCAGGAAGATGTGGAAGCAACCCAAGTGCCCATCAATGGATGATTGGATAAAGAAGATGTGATATATATACACAACGGAATACTAGGCAGCCATAAAAAAAGACAAAATTGTCCCATCCGCAACTACATGGATGAACCTTGAGGGCATCACATTAAGCGAAATAAGCCAGACAGAGAAAGACAAACACCGTAAGATTTCACTTGTATGTGGAATATAAACAAACTTACAGACAAAGAGAATAAATTAGTGGTTACCAGGGGAAGAGGGGTGGAGGGTGGGCACAAGGGGTGAAGGGGCATACTTACATAGTGTATGACAAACAATAATGCACAATTGAAATCTCACTATATTATAAGCTATTATGACAGCAATAAAAATTAAAAAAAAAAAATGTCAGCCAGGGCCTGCCTGGGGCTGGAAGATCCACTTCTGAAGTGGCTCACTTACACAGCTGGCAAGAAGAGCTTGTTGATGGTGGCAGTCCTCAGATCCTTTCAGCTTGGGCCTCTCCAAAGGCTGCTTCAGTGTCCTTAAGACAGAGCTGCTGGAGTCCCTCAGAGCGGGCAGTGTAAGAGCGCAAGATGGGGTGGCAATGCCTTTTATGACTTGGTTTCGGAAGTCACACACTGTCAATTCCACGCCATTCTCTTTCTTAGAATTGAGTCACTAAGCCGGGCCCACATTTCAGGGAAGGGAAGTTAGCCTTCACCATGTGAAGAGAGGAGTGTCAAAGAATTGGTGGATATATTTTATTTAATTAATTAATTTTTTAATTATTTTTTTATTGTGGTAACAGTTTCATAACATTATATAAATTTCAGGTGTGCATTGTTATATATTTCAGTCTCTGTGTAGATGACATCATGTTCACCACCCAAAGACCAATTACCATCCATCACCACACACAAGTGCCTAATCACCCCTTTCGCCCTCCTCCCTCCCCACCTCCCCTCTGGTAACCACCAATCCAATCTCTGTTTCTCTGTGTTTGTTTGTCGTTGTTTTTGTCTTCTACTTACGAGTGAGATCATATGGTATTTGACTTTCTCCCTCTGACTTCTTTCACTTAGCATAATGCCCTCAAGGTCCATCCATGTTGTCACAAATGGCTGGATGTCATCGTTTCTTATGGCTGAGTAGTGTTCCATTGTGCATATATACCATATCTTCTTTATCCATTCGTCCCTTAATGGGCACTTTGGTTGGTTCCAAGTCTTGGCTATTGTGAATAATGCTGCAATGGACATAGGGGTGCATTTATCTTTATGCATTCTTTGAATAAATACTCAGCTGTGGAATAGCTGGATTGTATGGTAGTTCTATTTCTAATTTTTTGAGGAATCTCCATACTATTTTCCATAGGGGCTGCACCAGTTTGCACTCCCACCAGCAGTGTATGAGGGTTCCCTTCTCCCTACATCCTCTCCAACACTTGTTTCCTGTTTTGCTAATTATACCCCTTCTGACTGGAGTGATGTGATAATCTCATTGCAGTTTTGATTTGCATTTCCCTGGTAGTTAGTGATGTTGAACACCTTTTCACATGCCTGTTGACCATCTGTATACGTTCTTTGAAGAAATGTCTGATCAGATCTTTTGCCCATTTTTTAACTGGGTTGTTAGTTTTTTGTTGTTGAGATGTTTGAGTTCTTTATATATTTTGGATATTAATGCTTTATCAGATATATGGTTTGCAAATATCTTCTCCCAGTTGTTTTGTTGTTTTTTCATTTTGTTGATGGTTTCCTTTGCTGTGCAGAAGCTTTTTAGTTTGATCTAGTCCCATTTGATTATTTTTTCTATTGTTTCCCTTGCCCCATCAGATGTGGTACATGAAAATATGCTACTAAGACTAATGTCAAAGAGCGTATTGCCTATGTTTTCTTCTAGAAGTTTAATGGTTCCAGGTCTTACATTCAAGTCTTCAACCCATTTTGAGTTAATTTTTGTATATGGTGTAAGATAGTGGTATAGTTTCATTCTTTTGCCTGTGGCTATCCAGTCTTCCCAACACCATTTATTGAAGAGACTTCCCTTTCTCCATTGTATGTCGAAAATTAGCTGTCCATAGATGTGTAGGTTTATTTCTGGGCTCTCGACTCTCTTCCATTGAACTGTGTGTCTGTTTTTGTGCCAGTACAATGCTGTTTGGGTTACTATAGCTTTTAGTATATTTTGAAATCAGGGAGTGTGATACAGCTTTGTTCTTTTCTCCAGGATTACTTTGGCTATTTGGGGTCTTTTGTTGTTCCATATAAATTTTAGGATTCTTTGTTCTATTTCTGTGAAAAATGCTGCTGAAACTTTGATAGGGATTGCATTGAATCTGTAGATTGCTTTAGGAAGTATGAACATTTTATCTATGTTAATCCTTCCAATCCAAGAGCACGGAATATCTTTCCATTTCTTTGAGTCTTCTTCAATTTCTTTGAACAATGTTTTACAGTTTTCAATGTACAGATCTTTCACTTCTTTGGTTAAGTTTATTCCTAGATATTTTATTCTTTTTGTTGTAATTGTAAATGGGATTGTATTCTTAATTTCTCTTTTTGCTGCTTCGTTGTTAGTGTATAGAAATGCAGCTGATTTTTGAATGTTGATTTTGTATCCTGCAACTTGACCGTATTCATTTATTATTTTTAAAAGTTTTCTAGTGGATTCTTTAGAGTTTTCTTATATAAAATCATGTCATCTGCAAATAGTGATGGTTTCACTTCTTCCTTTCCAATTTGGATCCCTTTCATTTCTTTTTCTTGCCTGATTGCTCTAGCTAAGACTTCTAATATGATGTTAAATAAGAGTGGATATACTTTAAAAGCATTACATAGGTCATGGCAAGAGGCCAGTTGAAGCAGAACTGAGTGCTTTGTTATAAGGCTGTATGGAGCTCATGGATCCCTAGGACAGGAAGATATGAAGCTGCGCCTCAGCCAGGGCTAGGCCCAGGGGCTAGAATGCTGTCAGAACACTTTATCTTTATATCTAGTCCTCTCCTGTTGACTTCATTCCCCTTTCTCTTCAGATTGGCTTTCTTGCTTTCCCTGTCCACATGGTAGCACGTAATGTCCACATGGTAGCACATAATATCCACCGCCACCCCCACCCCCTGCTCCTGAGACTGTAAAACATTCATAGACCAACTAAGTTCAAGTCTCAATTCCAAGTTCCTGGGCCAGAGAATTGGATTGGCCCAACTTTGGTTGGATGTTCCCCTCAGGTCCAATCAACTGTGGCCAAGGCAGAGGGGACTTGTAGTATAAACATGGCTGCCAGTGGCCCAACTCTGTGGAAGGGGGTGAGAAGGGATGTTTCCTGAGAGAGAGACAGCTAGGTAGCACCCCAAACATGTCTACTTCAGCCTTTCTACCTGTCCTGTCAGTCTGTCATTTCATCCCACACAGCCAGTAGATTTTGTACAGGTGGTATTTCCATCAATCAGAGTCTTCTAGAAGTGGTTGAGACTTTGATCACAGGAATTTAAAAAGTGTAGCAGTCTTGCTTGTTAAAATGGCCTCAAGAAAGGACTCATGGAGCATTTTATGGGGCACTTTCAGAGACTTAAATAAAATTGTTTAGTCATAAAACAGTTGGAATTAATCAGTTTAACAAAAATATAAGAGGGCCATTTCAATGAGCTGGCTAGTGTAAGTCTTATTAAAATTAGAAATAGGAGCCCATACCTGTAGCGAGACAGAGCGTGAACAAACATCTTAATAGACTTATTAAAGTGTTTCCCAGGGCAATTCACCAGTGAAAGGCAGGAGCTTTTACTTTGGAAAAGCTGCCACAGAGAAAGAGGGCATCAAAAACTAAGTCTTGATGCTGTCCTTGTGGCTGTTTTCAGGCAGGGACTTCCATTCTTCCAGCAGGAAAGTCAGGTTGGTGGGCAGTTTCATTGGCTGTACCCACAGTTGCAGGAAGGTAAATTGACAAGGCACAGCCTGTGACATCAGATTTCAGAAGCCACTTGGCCCTCACTCCAGCTGTGGTACCCTAAGATGGGGAGAAAAATCTTTTATTCACTCCCTAGAGGTGATTTTACAGAATAATTTTCAATGGGAAAGGAACTGGCACAAGATGAATCATAAAAGCAAGCTTTGCTCAGACATGCTCTGAACATCTAAAGGTGAGAGGAGGAGGAAGGGGGCCAGGAGGTTACTGGGACTGAGAGCAAACTTTGAATCCCTAACACTTCAGCCTGGGGTCCGTTCTGAATGAGGAGTGTTTCCCTGCATTAAAAATGTCTGGGGAAAGTCTACTATGGCTTAGTTTAAAAGGGAAAAAAGTAGAGGAGAAATATTATTTTCAAGTACTTAAATGTAAGAAATCTTTTAATGGGCTTCCTCTAGAGAAAATAAAGATTTTCTAAGAAGTGGGCCACAGTTGTATGTTCTGGTCCAGGGTCAGGTTACTGAGAGGAAGTGGTGGTGGATCTGGGCACCATGTTCAAGGAGCTTTGAAGGGAGGTTGGAGCTAGGTTTGTTTTGGGTAAAGCAAATGGAGCTGACTTAGTTTGAGTCATCTTTGTGGTCTATTGAACTTTCACATAATAAACAAAACCTTGAAATCTTCCCTTTAATTTCACTTATTGTTCTTCGAATGCCATTCATGAGGTAAGGCAATCCATCTAATTGAGTGTACTTGTATAGGCAGGTGTTTCCATTAGAGAAATAAAAATCAACGGAAGATTGTGCTAATTTTCACAGCTAACAATATTGGCCTACATTATTGGACCATTATTATAGTTAGTTTGCTTTCTGTTTATCTGTTGGTGACTTTTTTTTTTGATGATAGCATTAAGTGTAATTATCAAGTAATCTTAGGGCATAAAAGGGAGCTTCATTCAACTCCTCAGTAATAACAGTCATTATTGTACTCTCTAAAAACAATCGGCTAGTTACTTGCAGCTTCCAAAGAGCTCCCCAATCCGGAAAACTGCAAATTACACAGTAATGATTATTGAGGTTCTGTGGTGACTCCAGTCATAATTTCAATGTAATTGGTAGAGCACGAATAACTATGAATTATGTCATATATACAACCTATTTACAGGGAACTCACATAGTTATTTGTAGTATGTAGTAACTTAAATTGAATGTTAATTTTAATAGAAATCACTTTTATACCTCATTTTCATTTGAATGGATACCATCTGTTTCAAGGTGCTAGCAGGGAGCAAAGTAACAATGAACTTTGAAAATACAATTATTTGTTGTTTTCCACCTTTTCAAATCTAATGCCGAAAGCCCATGAGGGAAACAAAGACTTTGATAAGGTATTGCTTTCCAGGGCAGGGGATTATCAAAGACATTAATAGACATTAACTAAGAATATTAGGATTTTTTCGCTAAGCATATTAAGCTAAGAAAGCTCCTGGATTCCAGTTTAAGTTTTCAGAGTTTTGGTCATTGTCTAAGTTTAGGGTCATCCAGTAGCAAACTTTCAGACTAGGATTTGATGACAAGGCGTTTACTTGGGAGGTGACCCCAGGAAACACCAGTAGGGGAGTGGGGATGTGAGGTCAGGAGGGGAAGGAAGTGAATAAAGCGTGCATTCCCACTGTGGGCAATTGGTGGTTGGTGACATTGGGGAATCTGGAGACAATTAGGAACGAACCTCAGAGTTGTCCCAACCAGGGAGCGAGGAAGTTGGGGTATTTACCCACCAACACCTCATCTGAAAATGGCTAGGGGATGCTTTGCAGGCATTGACTCTCCAGGCCTGCTATGAGAGTGAGCAGAGCAGGACAAGCAGGCCAAGACTTCTCCCTCAGACAGAGAATCACATTCTCTAAAGCACCACTAACCTGAGTGTTGTTCGTATGTGGCAGAATTTTCACTGAAGGTTTGAGGTAATAGAGGGCATTTGTATCTAAATGAACATACTCATTCCAAATGAACAGAACATTTAAACCGAATATTAAACATTGCTGTTCTTAAAGGTCCTTGCTATCCCTCCCCAGAGAAATTCTCACCAGCTGTCTTTCTTCTCACCATTTGTTATGGGTTGAATTGTGTTCCCTCAAAAACAGTATGTTGGAGTCCCAATCCCCAGGACCTCAGAATGTATCCTTATCTGGAGATAATGTCTTCACAAAGGAAATCAAGTTAAAATGAGGTCACTACGATGGGCCCTAATCCAATATGACTTGGGGGCTTATAAGAAGGGGACATTTGGACACAGAGACAGACATACATAGAGGTAAGATGACAAGAAGACAGGCAGAAGACGGCCATCTACAAGCCAAGGAGATAGGCCTGGAGGAGATTCTTCCCTCAGAGCCCTCAGGAAGAACCAGCCCTGCCAACACCTTGATCTTGGACTCCTAGCCTCTAGGATGATGAGACAATAAATTTCTGTTGTTTAAGCCACTCGGTTTGTGGTACTTTGTTATGGCAGTCCTAGGAAACCAGCACACCATTGTACCCAGATCCCTCCTCCACCAAGACTTTTCTCTCCTGTAGTCCCACAATCTTGCCCTTTTGTACAACAGAGGAAGATTCAAATTTTCTGTGATTTTCTCATGAAAAGCAACTGAATTCTCTTTAACTCACTCTTTCCCATCTAGGTTTATCTGCAAGGAGCCTAGCTGTTCATAACCAATCCTGTCCATTAGGCTGTTTTTCTAAAACAGAAGAGCAGTTCTCTCCCTTCCAGTCAACTTTGTGGCTTACTAGAATAAACATCACATTTCCTGGCCCCCTTGCACCTAGATTTGGCCATATGACTACGTTCTGGCCAGAGGAATATAAACAGATGTATCTCATGGTGGCTTCCAGGAAACTTTCAAGGAAAATGACAGGACGTATGAGCCCTTTACCCTCTTCTTTGTCCTATCTTCCTTCTTGCTGGTTAGATTATGGACATGGCTGGACGTGGAATCATCATTGGGGACCAGGAGAAAACCATCCCTTGGAAATGGAGGCCATGACTTCCAAAACAAGATAGAAGGAGCCTGAATCTCTGAGACCTTTATGGAGCAGAGCCACAAAACTAGCCCTGGGCTGCTCACTTTTGGACTTCTACGTATAAGAAACAAACTTCTTTTAAAAGCTGCTGTTTCCTCCCCACCCGACCCCCTTTCACAACTCACCACAATCCTAACTGATATATTCCTTTAGCTACAGTCCCACCACAAATTGAAAAATTCCTTTAGTGTTTGCTAGTTGAAATTTCCAAGAGGAAGATAGATCTGTCTCGCCCCATCTTTTAATACCTGCAGCAGAGATGGCTGGCTTCCACTAGAGATTTTGTTTTCTTTCTTTTGTGTGGAATTGTGGTTGGAAAGTAGCTTCACAGTCTGGGACTACAATTTCTAGTCTTCCTTGCATATAGGTGAAACTGTGTGTGTCACTTATGAACCAAAGCTCCCAAGAAGCCCTGTTTTCACTTCTCCGTCCTTTCTTTCCCTGTTAGCCAGTTGGAAGAGATCTCTGAGGCCATAGGGGATGGTAGAGTAATTATATGGAAGGAGACTGGGATCCTGAGTTACCACGTAGAAAGCTGCCTGCCAATTATCACACTGAATTGTAATGTGAAAGAGAAATAAGCATTCTTTGCATTAAGCACCTGAAATTTAGAGGTTTATCTGTTACAGCAGTTAGTGTTGCCCTAATACAATGCAAATCTGTATATCAGGGTCCCCCTTCCCGATTATGGATGGGCTTCCTGTGGTTGACTGTAACTGCTCAACAATATCTGGTTCCCCTCTCTGAGGAAGGACTACAGTTCCCCACCCCCTTGATTCCAGCCTTGGCCATGTGACTTGCTTTGGACAATGAAATGTGAGTAGAAGTGATATACTTAATTTCCAGATAGAAGCCTTTAGGGGCCAAAGCATGATTCATCATCAGAAAGGAAGAAGTTAGCAGCTGGCCTGCAACCTATTCGACTTCTCCCAGGGATACAAATGGGTGGTAGGCAGGATTAAAAGAAAGGAATTATTCCTGGTAAATGTGCTGAGTACACCTCCTGATGACAGCTAGTGGAGAGGCTTTGCCTATGGAATGCTTTTATCAGGAGGTACTTGATATGTCTAGATTGTTTATGGTAAACAAATCTGGAATTTATGCATTTATGGGGCATGGCCCCCTGGAAAACTGTCAATCAGCCATGTAATAATTAGAGTATAAACTGAAGATATTTCATAACTGAAAAGGCTCCCTTTCTCCAAGTGAAGCCCTTCTTAAAACCCACCATTTTAAATGTGAACCAGAATGTGTCCTAATGCAGAAAGAAAGGGAGAACTGCGTTGACATTCCCAAATGTCTCCATGTTCACTGGTACCTTGAGATTGCCTGTATCCTCTGAATTATTAATACATTTTGGTATTGGGTAAGATCTACGATCCCTGTGAGTTTGATCTAACAATCCAACCCTTTCTATTACTTCAGTCATTTTCTTTTTCCTTCTGCTGTAGTGACCAGCAATGCTCCAGTAGGTGGCTGCCCCTTCAACCTGTCCTGGATTGAGGACAATTTGGAGAGGAACCCCCAGCTGACATGTTATGGAGATGGAGTAGGATCAGGAAATAAACCCATGTTCTTTTTTTCCCATCCATGTTCTTTTAATCCGCTAATATTGTGAGTGTTATTTGTTAAGGAAGCATAATCTAACCTATCCTGACTGTCCTGGTGGGGTCAAGCACCTGCTCCTGGCCAAGTGCGGAGTTAGAATAACAGGCTTAGACCCACACCTTCATCAAGATGTTCTAGGCAACACAGTCCTTTACAAGGGGATATGGGCAGGTAGGTAGAGAGATCATGTTTACTGCCTTACTGCCGCTTTCTTTCTGACCACTGGCATGCTCCATAGTCCTTAGCAATAAGACAGAGCTGCTGTACTATTTAGGATTCTTTTGATTGTAAGTGTCATAAACTCAATTCAAATGGAACTGGACCATTATCTTACATCATACACAAAAATTAACTAGAGGGGCTGGCCTGGTGGTGCAGCAGTTAAGTGTGCATGTTCCGCTTTGGTGGCCTGGGGTTCGCTGGTTCGGATCCTGGGTGTGAACATGGCACTGCTTGGCAGGCCATGCTGTGGTAGGCGTCCCACCTATAAGGTAGAGGAAGATGGTTACAGACGTTAGCTCAGGGCCAGTCTTCCTTGCAAAAAGAGAAGGATTGGCAGCAGTTAGCTCAGGGCTAAGCTTCCTCAAAAAAAAAAAAAACTCAAAATGGATTAAAGACTTGAATGTAAGACCTGAAACCATAAAACTCCTAGAAGAAAATATAGGCGGTAAGTTACTTGACATTGGTCTTGGTGAGGATTTTTTGGATCTGACACAAAAAGCAAAGGCAACAAAAGCAAAAATAAATAAGTGGGACTACATCAAACCAAAAATCTTCTTCACAGCAAAGGAAACCAAACCATCAAGAAAATGAAAAAACAACCTACTAAATGGGAGAAAATATTTGCAAATCATATATCTCATAAGGGGTTAATATCCAAAATATATAAAGAATTTACACAACACCAAAAAAATTCTGATTAAAAAATGGGCAGAATATCTAAATAGATATTTTTTCAAAGAAGACATACAGATGGCCAACAGGTACATGAAATGATGCTCAGCATCACTAATCATCAGGGAAATGCAAATCAAAACCACAATGAGATACCACCTCACACCTGTTAGAATGGCTATTATCAAAAAGACAAGAAATAACAAGTGTTGGTGAGGATGTGGAGAAAAGGGAACACGTGCACTATTGGTGAGACTGTAAACTGGTAAAACCACTATGGAAACCAGTATGGAGATTCCTCAAAAAATTGAAAATATAACTACCATATGATCTAGCAATTCCACTTCTGGGTATTTATCTGAAGAAAAGGAAAACACTAACTTGAAACATGCACCCCCTGTTCATTGCAGCGTTATTTACAACAGCCAAGACAGGGAAGCCACCTAAGTGTTGCTCAATGATGAATGGATAAAGACTGTGTGGTACATGTTGTGTGTATATACACACACACACACACACACACACACACACACACACACATATGCAGTGGAATATTATTCAGCCACAAAAAAGGAAATCTTGCCATTTGCAACAACTTGGAAGGACTTTGAGAGCATTATGCCAAGTGAAATAAGTCAGACAGAGAAAGACAAATACCATATGATCTCACTTATATGTGGAATCTAAAAACAAACACAAAATCAAAAAAACCCAAGGTCATAGATACAAAGAACAGATTGGTGGTTGCCAGAGTTGGGGGATGGGAGGTAGGCAAAATAGATAAAGGGGGTCAAAAGGAACAAACTTCCAGTTATAACGCAAATGAGTCCTGGGGATGTAATGTACAGCATGGTGACTATAGTTAATAATACTGTATTGCACATTTGAAAGTTGCTAAGAAAGTAGATCTTAAAAGTTCTCATTGTAGGGGCTGGCCCCGTGGCCGAGTGGTTAAGTTCGCGCGCTCCGCTGCAGGTGGCCCAGTGTTTCGTTGGTTCGAATCCTGGGCGCGGACATGGCACTGCTCATCAGACCACGCTGAGGCAGCGTCCCACATGCCACAACTAGAAGAACCCACAACAAAGAATACACAACTATGTACCGGGGGGCGTTGGGGAGAAAAAGGAAAAAATAAAATCTTTAAAAAAAAAAAAAAAAAAAGTTCTCATTGTAAGAAAAAGAATTTGTAACTGCATCAGGTGACAGATGTTAACTAGATTTATTGTGGTGATCATTTTGCAGTATATACAAATATTGAATCATGTTGTACGCCTGAAACTCTTATAATGTTATATGTCAATTACACCTCAATTAAAAAAAAAAACCCTAAATTCAGACTGGCTGAAATAATTCCTTTTACCTAGACTCCCACGGACCCGAGAAGTCTTTTCCAGGCCCAGAATGCACATGTGTTGGTATAAAATACAGAATGGGTCAGAGGACAGATGGTCCCTGCCTAGAATGAATCTCATCACTGTATTTCTGCTGGCTGGTGCCACTGTCTTGAATAATAATGACCTTCTAATTGGCAGACCTCTATCTTGAGGACCAATGAATTCCAGCCTGCCTCACCAGGCACCCTACTTCCAGACCCTACGCTTGTTGCTGACCAAAGATAGCTCATCAGCCGCTGCCAGTCTTATGCCTCTCTGGCTCCAGACTCCTGTCTTGAGTCTGGCAGCCGCCAAGTCTCCTTTGTCTACCCCAGCTCTCGGGGCTCCCTGGCTATGCAGGGCCACTTTCCACCAGCTCGGATCAGCTGCTGCCTCTACGCCAATGTGATGGGCAGCCTTTGAAGGGCTAAAACACCATTTACATCCCTGTGATGGTCAGGTGAAGTGAGGTAAATACGAAACGTCAAACCTGGGCTGGCCAGTTGCTGCCTGAGTGTAAGCCAGTTGTTTGCCCACTAGGTGGTGTCTGTTGAGCCTGAGGAGGGAATGAGAGGCTTCCTGTTAAAAAGGCACAAAGGAAGTGTTCTTTTGCTTTGCTTTTCCATTTCTATTCCCCCAAACACCATCACCACCCCCACTACGGCCAACCCCCAAAATAACATTAAAACAAGGCAGCTTTCTATTTCTCCCTCCCGAGAGGATTCTAGCTTCTCCCAGACTCCCCTGACCAGAGTAAGGCAAGAAGGCTGTTCTTTTATCTTAAGTCTGAAAGGATTGCCCAACCAGTTTCATTTGCTTTTAGGTTGTAATTGGAGCCACTAAGCAGCAGTAACCCTCACCTCATTCCATTCCTTCCTTTCAGCTGATCGTCTCCAAGTCCCACAACTGTAAGCCACAGGTGTCATTTTCTTCCTTCCCCTCCCCACCCCCCTCTTCTTCTCTTCTCTCCGGGTGATTTTTCCCTTCTAGGAAAGGGTAGGACAACTTGCCTATGATCAAGAGAAAATAAGATCCTTGGTGCTTATTCTGTCATTACTGTAAATTCATTGTAAACATTTTTGAACAATCCTAACTCAGTGGGGTAAAACATGAACCTATTTTATCTGTCTTCCAGTGTCTGGTCCCAATTGTTGAACCACTCTTTCTCACCATGTGGGGCACCCCTTAGCAACAGCTTAGCTTCCATAACTTCCTTTCACTTTTGATTACTAAAAGATGGTGTAGGGGAGGAAGACAAATCTACCCTCTGGGTCCTTCTGGCTGGGCTATGAATTAAATTCACATGAGACAAAATAACAGAAGAAAGTCAAACAGAGCTTTACAACATGTATACATGGGAGAGACTCAGGAAAACTGAGCAGCTCACCAAAATGGCGGAGGCTCTCATCTTAAATACCATCTTCAGCTAAAGGCAAAGGAGGATGTTGGGGGTGGGGAGAGTTGGTTATGGGAGATTACCAGAAAAGCACAGTAAACAAGAGTAAGGTTATTATGTAGATTTAAGTCCTTGCCTTGTGCATTGATAAGAGTTTCTAGAGATAAGGCCATCCCCCTTCTTCCTGGCACAGAGAGGGAGGTACTTTTACAGATGGAGATTTCCCTTACAAATGTAAATGTCTTTTATAAAAGGTAACTTCTACTTTTCAGAGCTTCTCCCATGTCTGCAGTTTTTAAAAGTGACCAGCCCAAAATAATCCTCATGCCAAAGAGACACATTTTGGGGTGGCCAATTCTGATCTCCCACAATGGTCAAGCTTTTCAAAGCTGTCCACTTCCCCATTGACAAATAAAAATGGCAAGCAATAGGATATCTTGGAGTATATGAGGAAGCCATTTGGTATAAACCTAATTCGGCCTGACTTTGTTTTTTCCAAAAGGGCCTGACTGTGGCTGTTGAGCATGCATTGTATATCTGCTTAGACATTTCCTATGGCCAGAACAAAGGCCCTTGAGATAAAGGTGCAACTTCCCCCCACATTGGCATTTCCTTAGGGATAAGCATCTTTCCTTAGGCTAGGAACTGATTGCTGCACTCACCTTTGACCACCCAGCTCACCTGTGACCACTCAGCTGGAGACAACAGACTGCCACCCTGCTGTGTTCACTGAGACAGAAGACCTACCTGCTGTTTCTATCAATCGCTGTGCCGACAGAGCAGTCTCGCAACTATTGTAAAAGGGACATTTCAATCCTATGTGAAACAGCCTGTTTGGGGGTATATAACCACTCTGTGCACCCCACTTCTTTGGTGCCCTTTCTTCCTTCGGGAAGAAAGGCCCTGGGTTATAATCCTCAGATTTAAGCTCAGAATAAACTCACCCAAATTTTCATTTATAGATTGATTATGGATTATTTTCATCGACACCACCTTTCTTTTTTTTTCCTCACCATCTCTTTGATCAGGTGTTTATTCAAAATCAGCTGTCCAAAACCCCACTTCCCCATCTTGCCAGGCTTGTGACTTAAGGGACTGGAGTGGGAGGGGCAGGGCCATGAACTGCTTGTTCCTCTTCCTTCTGTCCTCACCTCAGAGTGGAGGGTCTTGTGTCTCCTCTGGAATGCCTCCTCCCCTTCAGCCTCCAGGCTCCAGCTGCTCCAGAGTGTTGGGCCCCAGCTCACAACCCTCACAAATCCCTTCTGTCCTCTCTGGGAAGGTGGTGGGGTTGGAGGCCTGGTCTGAGGCTACGGGTGGTGTTAGAAGGGCCAGTTCTACCACCTTCCAGTAACCTGCGAGCAAGGTGAGCAACCCACTGGTTGTCAGTTCTCTTTAACATGTGAGGTACTTACTGCATTTTTGTCTCCATAATTGGATCCTAAGTACTGTTGACACAAATAATCCATAACTGATCTATAAATCAAAATTGGGGTGAGTTTATTCTGAGCCAGATCTGAAGACTAGCCTGGGGCCTCCCTTCCCCCAGGAAGGAAGGGCACCAAAGCAGTGAAGTGTACAGAGTGGTTATACACCATCAAAAAGCATGTGTTACATATGATCAGAAGGCCCATTTTACAACAGTCATGAGATTGCCTAGTGGGCTCAGTGATTCACACAGCAGGTAGCTGGTCTGTTGCCTCAAGCCGGGTGGTCACAGGGTAGGTGCAGCAATCAATTCCTAGCCTAGGAAGAGATGCCTATCCTTAAGGAAATGCCAATGTGGGGGAAGTTGCATCTTTATCTTAAGAGCATTTGTTCTTGCCTTTGGGACACAGCAGATGCTTAAAGCAGATATACAATGCATGCTCAGGGGCCATGTAAGGACTTTTTGGAAAAACAAGGTCAGGTTGAATTAGGTTTATACCAAATGGCTTCCTCATATACTCCAATATATCCTATTGCTTGCCATTTATTTATCATTACCAATTTTGGGGCAAAGAGAAAACCCCATTCAGTAACCTGTTACAGGGTACAAAACCATCCCTCATACCCTCTTCCATTTCCCCCCACACACATTTGCTTTGAGGACCAGGAGCACAGGCAGACCCTGAAACAGCTCACTAAGCCACATCCTCCTGCCATTTGGTCTGCCTGTTGTTCCTCTATTCATGCCTGCTGGAGTGACCCGGGTAATGGCATGATGGCAAGTTGTCCTGGCACTGGAGCAGAAGCATCTGCAGCCCTGGTAGCAGGATAGCTTTGTCCTTTTCACCCTTTCCCTTCCCTTGAGGCCTTGAAATGTACTTATGGGTGGTGAAAAATACTTTCAACAGTTAACCACTTTGAAGCCATCACTTTTGGAGTCCCTGTTCTAGCCAAACTTAATCCATAACTTGAGGTCCACCTTGCCAGAGAACCATTGGACTCCACTCCCAAACACTCCCATGTGGATTCCACTCTGTTATGTGGCTACAAAGCCGTACTAGCATGTGCTCTAAATTTCTCACAGTTTGTAGTGAAATGATTTTTCTTCTTACCACCTCCTCTTCACAGATTTCTGGTACGAGTTGATGGGGCTGAGGGCAGGCCGTTCCAAGGTGTGCCACTCTGGTATGCAGCCTATTTCGAGCTGAAGACAATGAAGCCTCAAAAGACTCAGAAAGAGCATCTGACCTTCCCCCAAACTGCCTAAAGAAATTTAAAATAAAGGTTGTCTCCAGGACAGGCCATCACCATAGATAACTATCCAGTACACTTGGGGGGATCCTTGCTAAGTCCACTCTTATCAAAGTCCTGCTTATCAAACTTTTGCATTCCATCTCTATGAAGATTGTCTTTCTCCCCTTTGAAGTCCCAGATCATTATGTCCTCCTTGTCTGTAGCTGAGGGTACTTAAACAGGTGGACTCAGCCAGATGGCCGAGTTACTCAGTTTACCCTGGGTTTCTCCCATGTATACATGCTATTAAATTTTGTTTGATTTTCTCTTGCTAACCCGCCTCTTTGATTACTTGACCAGCCATAAGAACCTTAAGGAAAAGCGGTGGGAGGAATTCTCCCACTTCCCCGACACAGTTCTTAAGAATAACCCAAGGTCTCCCTCTCGAAAAACTAATCTCAATAAGACATTCCTTGCTGAACTTAACAGATTCCTGTTCACACCAACTCATTGTCCTTAAACCATCAACTGTCTGTTTTCCTCAGATGATGTTTCTGTCAGGAGGTAGCTTGGCCCCTAGCATATTCTCTCAAAGGAAAATTAGAATGATATGATCGGAAGGAGAGAGAATTGATGCTGGACAGGCATAAAACACTGATGTCCATTATGGAGATGGAGGGAATGAGGAGGAGGAGTTTTGAAGTGGTTTTATTGGAATATTAAAGCAACTTGGTATTATAAATAATCCATTCTTCAGCCCCAAATATAGCGAGATCCCCCTTTTTAAATTATTTTACATCATTGGGTCAGATTAAAGAATTTTAAGATTCTTTCAGGTAAATTTGATGCATGTATCTGGTTTCTTTTATCTGTAAGAGATAACAGAATCCCCATAATGTCTGGGTGCAGGGCCCTTGATGTGACTGGAACATTTCCTGTTAACAATCTGCCTTATCTAATAGTTACCATTTCCAGCTTCAAGGCAGCAAGTCACCTGGATCACTGTGCTTTCAAAGCAGCCTCACAAATGAGGCTCAGAAAGCAGACAAAGTTAGAGAACCCATCCTCAGAAAGGGACTGTTAATAGGTTTCGCTAAAGAAAAGTTCAAACGCATGTAGATCAAGGAAAAAGAAAATGACCCAAACGGAAGGTCTAAGATGTAAGAAGGAATCATGCACAAATGGAATGGTAAATACATGGGTACATCTAAGCAAAAGTCAATTGAATAAAACTATTAATAATGTACAAATTGTAGGGTTAAAAATGAGAGACCTAAAATACTGGGTAACACTGGCATATATATTGAGAGAAGGACAATCAGAGTAAAAGTATTCTAAGGTTCTTATATGATTCATGAGGAGAGTAAAATGATTAACTTTTGAAATGGCAAAGTATTTATGCTAATATATCTAGGGTAAGCAATGAAAAACAGACATAGGGAGTATAACTTATGAGCAGTTATATTCCTATAAGTTAACACTGAAGAACAACAGAAACAAAAACAAACCTCAATTAATCCAAACCTTTTACAAGAAAGGAGAAAAAAAGAACAGAAAAGGTGGATCAAATAGCACAAAATAAGATGGTAGAATTAAATCCAAATATATCAGTAATCACAATAAATGAAATCCTTCAGTTAAAAGACAAAGATGGTCAGATGAAAGATGATAAAATACAGCTATTTATATAAGACACACTTAAAACATAAAGATACAGAAATATAATTCAAAGAGGAGAAAATATACATTGGGCAGAGACTAATGAAATGTGGTGTAGCTATATTAATATCAAACAAAATAGACAAGAAGGCAAAAATAAGGGGTCACTGCATCATGATAGAAGTTTTAAATCTCCAGAAAAATATGACAATTAGAAAAAAAGAAAAGCTCAAGATTAATGATCTAAGCATAGAACTTGAGAAGTTAGAAAAAGGAACATCAGATAAAACTAAAAAAACAAAAGTAGAAAAAAATAAATATAGAAGCAGAAATTAACGAGGCAAAAAACAAACATACAGTTGAGAATATTGGCCAAGACAAACATTTTCTGAAAAGCTTAATGAAACTGACAAACTGCTGAGATTAATCAATAAAAAAAGAAAGAAGATGCAAATTATTACTAATAGAGAAAAATAAAGAATATAGCTATAGATGCAACAGATTTAAAAAATTAAGGGGATATTATGGACAACCTGATGCCAATAAATCTGAAAACTTTAAAATATGTATAAATTCCTGGAAAAATACAATTTGCAAAAACTGACTCAAGAAGACATGGAAACTTAAACAGTTCATGAGTAGTACACATTAATGAAACACTATTTATTATAGAAACTCTTAGCAAACTAGGAATAAAAAGAAATTTCTTTAACCCAATAGAAGGCATCTAAAGAAAAGCCTAAAGGAAACATAAAACTAAACGGTGACTGGTGAAAGCCCCCACTCGAATGCCGGGAATAAGGCAAGGGTGCCTGCTCCAAACGCTTCGTTTCTGCATGGTACTGGCTGTCCTGGTCAGTGCACTATAGCAAGGAAAAGGGGGAAAAATGTATCAGGATCAGAAAGGAGTAAATCAACTGTCAATATTCACAAATGGTGTATTTCTATGTTTGGAAATCACTAAAGAACCAACATTATTTGAGTTTTAGCAAGTTTTCTGGATACAAAATCATTACCCAAAAGGCAATTACATTTCTATACATCAGCAATGAGTTAGAAAACACAACTTTAAAATGATGCCATTTAAAATAACAACAATATAAAGCACCTAGGAATAAATCTATCAAAAGCTGTGCATGTCCGTTACAGAACTTGATTGAAAGATATTAAAGATGACTAGTTAAATGGGGATATATACTATGCTTATGGTTATTATATTCACTATTGAAAATATGTTACTGTTCTTCAAACTGATCTACAGACTCAATGAAATTCCAATAAAAATTCCAACAGGATTTTTTTGTGGAACTTGATGAATTGATTCTAAAATTTATATGGAAGAGTAAAGGGCTAATTATAGCCCTTTCACTCTTGAAGAAGAACCAAATGCAAAAATCAATTCAAGGTGGATTAAAGACTTAAATATGAAAGGCATAAAACCATAAAACTTAGAAGCCAATATATATATGAGAATATCTTTATGACTTTGGGATAGGGAAGAATTTCTTAAAGAACATACACAAAAAAATCAGAAACTATAAAGAAAAATATGGATAAATTCTACTACATTAAATTTAAGAACTTATGTTTTTCAAAAAAACCATTAGTTGAATGAAAAGGCAAGGCCCAAATTAAGAGAAGATATTTGCTGAACACATAATCAAAAAGAATTAGCACTTGGAATATATAAAGAACTCCTGAAAATCATGAGAAAAAGACAAACAACTAAATTAAAAATCAGACAATGGGCATGATTTAGGCATTTCATAAAGAGAACACAAATGGTTCATAAAAATGTGAAAAGATGCTCAACCTCATTTGAGTCAGGGACAGACAAATTAAAACCACAATGAGATACTATTTCACATCCACCAGACTGGGAAAAATTTTAGGGCAAGTGATGGTGAGGTTATGGAAAATGTGCAACTTGGTTTGACCACTTTGGTTTACTTAATAAAGCTCAACAAGTACTCTGTGACCCAGCAATTTCACTTCTAAGCATAAACCTTAGAAAAATTTTTGCATACGTGCACCAGGAAACAAGTGCAAGAATGCTCATAGCAACATTGTCCCTAAAGGCAAAAAACTGGAAAAAAAAATTCTTATATCTACTCCCGATAGAATGGATAAATGAATCGAAGTATATTCAAACAATGAAACTGCATTACAGCCATAAAAATGAATGAATTACAGCTAGAAGCATCATCACAGGTGAATCTCAAAGACACAGGCTGCCACATAAGGCTGAGCTTGCAGGCTGTGCGAGTGGGTTCAGTAAGCACTAGAATCTATTACACGCTCCACGTGCCAAGCTGTACACACTGGCACAGGCATGACTTCCCTGAAGGAAAGGGCGCCCTCTTAATTTTTTTAACTGCACACAGGTTTCCTGTGGGTTAGCTCTGGCCCTACAAAATCATAATGTTGAATAGAAAGACAAGTCATGGAAGTATATATATTCTGTATTATTCCATTTATGTAAAGTGCAAAACCAGGTAAAACTAAACAATGATGATTCATATGTATGTGGTAGAACTATATAGAAAAGCAAGAGAGTGATTAACACAAAATTCAAAACACTGGTCATTTCTTGGGGAAGGGGGAGCATCTAATTACGAAAGAGTTCGGTAATGAGGTTTGAGAGGTCTAAGGTATTGATAATGTTCTATTTCTTTGGTTGAGTAGTGGGTACTCAAGTACTATGTTCGTCATTCTTTATCCTATACATGTATGTTTAAAAAGCCCTCCTTATATAATCTACATAATTTATTTTAAATAAAAGAGATTACACCCAGGAGTACTGCCTGGAGGAGAGGGGACCCCAGTGTAAGGTCTGGGCAGGGTAGATTGCCAGGGGCCCAGGGGTGACGGTCTGAGTCCTAAGTGGTCACAGGAGGAGAGTCCTTGACTGCCTCATGTGCGATGAGATGGGAGGACTCCAATGGAATCCTTCAAAAGTGCTTCATGAAAGAGCAAATTAAAACCACAGCAAGATACCACTATTAGAATAAAAACATATGTCTGTACAAAAATTTGTACACAAACGTTCATTGTACTAGTATTTACAATAGACAAAAAGTGAAACAACTCCAATGTCCATTAACTGATGAATGGGTAATAAAATGTGGTATATCCATACAATGGAATATTATTCAGCAATAAAGGGAATGAAATACTGATAAATGCTATAGCATGAATGAACCTTGAAAACATGCTAAGTCACTTGTGGTTACAAAAGACCACATATGGTGTGATTCCATTTATATGAAATGTGTAGAATAGGCAAATCTACAGACAGGAAGTAGATTAGTCTTTTTCAGGGGCTGGAGTGGATATGCGTGTGGGAATGAGGAATGATTGCTAATGGGTACGAGGTTTCTTTTTGGGGCAATGAAAATGTTGTAAAATTGACTGTGGTGATGAATATAAAGCTGTGTGAACATACTACAGGATGGGGAATTGTACACTTTAAATGGGTGAATTTTATGGTATGTGAATTATATCTCAATAAAACTGTAACCACGACAACAAAAAGAATGGCTTATATTTTTAAAAAATGACTATACCAAGTGTCAGCAAGAATACAGAGCAACTGGAAAATTTGTACATTGCTAGTGAGAATGCAAAATGGCACACAGCCACTTTCGAAAACAGTTGAGAAATTTCTTAAACATACTCCTACTATATGATCTAGCAATCCTATACCTAGCTATTTACCTAAGTTAAATGAAAACCTACGTTCACACACAAGTGTGCACACAAATGTTTATGGTGGTTTTATATTAATTGCTCCCGTCTGCAAACAACACAGATTTCCCTCTAGGATGGAATGGATAAACAAACTCGTATGTCCATACAAATGGAATGCTATGTAGTACTAAACGGAAGGAGCAAGTGATACAGACATCATCACAGATGAATTTCAAATGCACTGTGTTAGGTGAAAGACGCCAGACTCAAAAGGTTACATATTATATGATTCTGTTTACATGATGAGAAAGGCAAAACTTCAGGGACAGAAAACACATCAGAAGTTTCCAGGCATTGGGGGAGGTGCTGCGTACAAAGGGATATGTGGGAATTTATCGGGGCGATGGACCTGTTCTAGATCTTGATTGTGGTGGTGGCTGCATGACCGAACGGGTTTGTCAAAACTCACAAAACACTGTACACAGCACACTATAAAGAGTGAATTTTACTGTATCTTAATTTTACCTTAATAAAAAAAAATCCCCATTTCCCCCAAACAATTGTCCCATGAAAAAAACATCTCATGGGTCATGGGGCCCCGACGCCAGATGACAATTTAACAGCTAACTAAAATTGTGTGTTTGTTACTTTAACCCCTTCTCCCTTTAGGCCTGACCCTGGATGAGGAAATACCGCAGCTGAGGAGTACAAATGAGTTGAAAGAGTGAAAAAAGAAACTGATTTTGCCTCACCACCAGCCTTGCTCCCCCTGCCATCATAGGATTATCGCCTGAAACGGTATCAGATGGAGGGAGGGGAGCAACTCTAAATTGTTTAACAATTTGAGGTCTTGCTTATTACATTGAGCTAGACATTCAGTTGCTAAAATAAGACTGTTCGTGTGACTGAGAGGCCAGAAAAGCTATGGGATTGGCCTAAATTCAAATAGGGGCATGGAAACAGTCAGCTCACAGAGAGGATTGGAAGGAACAGTGGGAGAAAGAATAAAGCGACTTTATGATCATCTCCTTATGGAGTCCAGTTTGTTTAATACAGTAGTTACACATGCAATCAGTATGCTAATTACAACCCTTACCTAATCTCTACATGGGCTAAATAGGGAACTCCTTTTTGCTAAACGAGATAGCATTGCTACAGTTTAATAGAATATCGTAGAAAATGGGACCTATTTCCTGATGATCCAGCACCAAAACATATTTCCTGAGAAAGTGAATTGGGTTCACAAGCAGCAGAAAGGCGCGATTCTGTGATCTTAAGGTATTCAGATCCCACAGACACCAAATGATGTAAGATCTCTCCTCGAAGCAAAATTTGTCTGCCACTCACACCACTGTAACCCTGGTACCTAGAACAGTGCCTGCTGCAGAGGAAGGAAACATTTGTTGAATGACTGAATGAATGGAACACCATGATGCAAATAGGAAAATGAGAAACAGTGATGGCTTTTCTTTCTCCAGGTTTGAACTGCAAATTTTATTTAATTGCAATTAAATGATTTTATAGATAAGGGGTTCAGGAACCTATGACAGTGGGCTGAGTCCCAGCTTAATAAGGATACTGAGCATCATTTAAAGTTGGCTAGTAGAAACTGAATGGGTGATCCAAGTCATTGTAAATTGGAACCCTCTCTTCCTGCATAAAACACAAACTGCAAGGAAAATTTTCTTCGAATTCTCCATGGAGAATATTTTTATTTATTTATATTCTTCTTGCATACTCTAAAATGCACAGTGTGAATTTCCTTTCTTCAAAAAACAGTTGTGAGCCTGGTCAATTTTTCTGAGATCTTCGGAAGGTCTTCGGAAACGTTGCCTTAGGTTTGAGCTAAGCGAGTCACAGGGATTGGTCATGAACTACTACAAAATTACAGGAAATCTAGTTATTATCCAACAGTTACTAGAAAAGCATAAGAGAACATCAGACATACAGCCAGAGAGGGTAATAGAAGAGCAGATGCTATTTAGGTAATGGGATTTCCATACATACAACTCTATGTACAGTATCAGAATTCTCTTACAGACAGTAAATTTATGCTTAAATCATTATTTTAAGGGCACTCTAATATAAATACAAGTCTCACTAATTTTAATCTTTTCTCTTTGGCTCACAAATGCACGAAAATACCATAAACAGTTTTCAGAACTTACTGCATTAATATATAAATAAGATACATTACAAATGGGAAGAAAATACAAGATGCCTCTTTAACATGGTAAATCTCTGAATATAAATAAGCAAATATTTCATTTACCTACAATTAAACAGTCATTGAAGTCATACATGTGTTCTTCCCCTCCCCCCCAAGGTCAGACAACAGAAATGGACACAATCTACACAAATTAATCTCTAAAAATACAGCAATAATACACCTGTAACAATGACTCTGCTACTAGTTTCCCCTAACAGGATACAAATAGGGAGGGCAGGACTCTTGTCATCTAGTGGTGCTTTTTCTCATCCATCATCACTTCAGGTGGAAGAAACACTGACGACAAGGTCACCTCCTGCCAACAGCATTTCCCTTGGTCCCGACAACCTGATATTTTGAAAAACATCTTTCCTGGGTTGTTGGGCAAGCTGGTTTGCAGCATGTTTGGTCCCTCAGTAACTGCTGAAGGTGTTAAAGTTAATTCTCTTGGAGTAGGAGACATGCTGTGATCTATTACTAAGCCACACTCACTATACGTACATATGTGTATATGGAGAGAGGTATATATAACTGTACATATATACTGTGTTCCTAATGTGCAACTTTTTAAAAAGAACGTTATTTCCTGCTAACTATAACAAGCTTAAGTAAGGGTTTAACAGTATTCTTCAAGATATTATATTTTCCCTCAATGAAATGGCCTGTGTGTTTCAGTAACTTACGGAGGTTGTTCTAGAGTGTCAGAGGGGAAAGGGAATTCGCATAAACTCATGTTCTACAGAGGACAATTACAGATCCTGGCCCAGTCTTTCTATCTCCTCAATGAGGAAGTCGATATCAGACTGGGTAGCAGCTGGGTTTGAGATGACCATCCGGAAGAAGTTGGCCTTGTCCCCCTGAGGCTGGTAGCCAACCATGGTCGTGCCAGACTCCATCATCAGGGCTTTAATTTTGGGAGCCACCTTGTGATAGGAAACACAAAACAAGACTGAAGACTGATATTAACACCCCTCTCTTTTTAACAAGGCAAGCCATTTCTTGGTTGGAGAAAAGAGCAATTTGCTTTTTACTATTTATATTTACACTGACACAAACGCAAAGAAATAGTTTATGTCTAGGTTTCTTCAGTGACTAATATCTAACGACTATTAAAGACTACTCAATCATATGTTCCCTCAGAAAGTAGTGTGCGACTGAATTTTGAAAGTCAGTCATGGAACAATGGTAATAAAATAAAAAACAAAACCAAAAAACTCTCATGGGCAACAACACAAATGAGGGCTTCGGTATAATGTGGAGCCCAGGATACTGCCTGGCACATAGACTGTGCTCCACAAATTTTTGTTGAATGGTTAGATGAATGAAATATTATATAAATTAAATATAATACCAACAACTATAAATAATATGTAAACTAGATATAGAAATCAACAACTAGGATGAATCAGCATTAGAGTAGACCTGAACTTAGTAAAAGATATTTTAACACAGTTTAATATGGAATGTTCCTAGAAACATGCATATTACTCAGTTGCCCTGCATACAGCTGCTTTAATGAAGAAAACAAACCCAAGACAGGGGTACATCTTTTAGAGGCTCCCATTGTATCTGAACTACCGCAAGGGGGACAATCCAGACCCAAGAAGACTACAACAAGATGGCTCCCTACCACCCCAAGTCTTTATTTTTTATTTCTCCCCTGTTAGAAAAACACATTGGAGTGAGGACATTCTGACCAGCAAGAGAAAGTGCAGAGGGTTAGACGAGACAAGGAGAGATTCCATACCCTGTGGAGTTTTTCCCGTCGCTCAGGGCTATCCGGAACGCCCCTGAGGCTTTGTGGAATATACCAGAAACAGACGTTTGTATGCTCAGGCTGCAGAGATTTTCACAAACAAGCAAACATACAAACAAAATGGAAAATTATGAGAACTTGAGAGAAAGCTTCTTCCAAACCCCTATGCACCCTTGGTGGAAGTCTCTCAGACACACACACACACAAAGCTTCACGTCCATCTTGAAGGCAATGATACTTCTATACTAGCGAGAACAAGGCCCAGTTTATCCAATCATGTCTGGCAAGAGAGCTGTTTCCCATAACCAATTTTCTAGATGACCAAAGTTACCACCTTCAAATATTTAAATGTTAAAAAATAATTTTATTTGGGTAGTTTTAGAAAAAAGGGTATTATCCATCTTGCCATTTTGCAGTGCCTCATAAATAGAACATGCTTGAAACATAGTTTATTTTATTGATACCGAATATTTTATTGAGTTTATTATATTGATGCTGAATCTTTTCTTGATGGCTCAGGATTACCATAATGAACATTAATACTGGTTCTAAACCATAAGACAGGGCTTACTGAAATGCCCAGAACTGGTTAGTGCCCTGCTCTAAAGACTCCTATGATTCTGAGTTCTTCTGTATTCTTGCTGGAGTTATTCAGCTTCCTTCCTAGTCGCTGTTTGCCATCACTGTGCCTGCCTCTAACTGGCTTGAGATATCACATTTGTTTTTAATCTCCCAGTAGGATGTTTAAAATAGTATAAATGATCAGAGTGAGGTCCTGTGGGTAAAATGCATGAATACTGTATGATTGATTTGAACTGCTCAGTGCTCTTGCTCATTTGCTAACTCTCCAGTGTGTTCTTAATAGTTTAGGTTGCCTGATAAATGTACTAAGTTGAATGTAGGTGGTGTTATATTATACGAGGTTGTGAGTGGATTTTCTTTTATTCAACACTGGCTCCTATTTCAACTTTCTTTATCCAAAGGCAAGCTCCATTAGGGCATAGACAGTATCTGTTTGGGTCATTACTGTATAAACTAGCTCTTGGCATGGGGCAAGGCACACAGCAGACATTCAGTCAATAGTGGTATGACAAGTACTTCACTGTGCGCAATGTGGATATGAACTAAGGGCAGAGACATTTTTATCTTGCTCTCCTCCTAATGAATCTATGTGAAATAGAACTTCATTTTAGAGCCAGTCTTGGGACACAAGGATGCACTCATTCTAGAAGCTTCTTGGAACTGAGAAACTCTTTATCATGGAGGTTCAACACAATAATAAGAGACACATTCTTATGATAAAGAATGATAAAGGCTTCCGACCTGCCAAAGAAAGACCTCTTGTCTGCAAAATGCTGGCCATGTGCTACACCATTTTAGAGGAGGAAAAGTCATCCCCATGCTACGGGGAGAAAAGTTCATGGACCCAGAGGGAATTCAATGAAGAGAGCATAAGAATGAAAACTCAGAAACAGCTCCTGGCAAACGTGAGAAAATTTGGCTTCAAGAGCTTCCCTTAATAGATTTTCCAGAAATTCTGTACATATAGTCTGTGATGACAACTCACCTCACCATCAAAAACCATCTCAAATTCTTCTCTGTTTTTAATCTTAGCATAGAGGTATTCAGCCAGTTCCAAGCATTTGTTGATCTGATTTTCAAATCCCACTGTCCCCTGTTTTAAAAAAAGAAGTCATGTTTGTTGGTGAGAGGTTGCATTTCCCTGAGACGGGCATTTGAAAAGGCTATGCTGTCCTTGTCTATCGGAGATATACATGGGTATTCTTGGAGATGGTTAGGAAGAACCATCTAATTGAATGTGTACAGCTTCTTCTACCTGCAATAAAAGCAAGTGTGCCAACTCTCTTTTGAAGGCACTCTAGTCTCTGGGCAGTTATTCTCAATAGGACTTTTAGCTTCCTGCTGGTTATTCATGGCCTGGACCTGAAGCCTATTTCTGGTTTGCTTTAGGACAGTGCTACTCAAAGTATTATTTATGGACCGAGGCTACTCTACAGACTGTAACTAGCTCATGACCGGATGAGTACAGAAATTGAGAGGAATCAATCAGAAACGTTTATATCAACTGACAGAGTAACTTTATGTCTACTGAATCTAATTTAAAAAATTGGTGTTTGTACTTTGTATGGTTTTTAATTTCATTTGTTTAGCAATTCATCTTTATTGTCTTGGTGTATAATAGGTTAAAAAACCCTGACTGGTTCTTCCCCACAGGTAGTCTGAGAAACACTACTTCAGAACCCACCTTCATAAGCGGTGAGTCCTGGCCAAACATGTCCCCCACACTCCCAGGCAGGCTATCTTCCACACAACTGTGTATCATCCCTTTTTGGTGACAGGCAGGCAGGAAGATGGGGAAGTCACTGGTCTCGGTACATGCCCTGAGATTGCAATAGCTCCAACTATTGACAAACTGGTTGAGCATGAGTTTCAAAAGCCAGCATGGCTGATTAATAACAGCAGCGTGGGGGTGGTTGAGTGGGTCGGTGTTAACAAGGAGAGCAGATGCACAAGGCTGGCTTGTGGATGGCGAATGGGCCTGGGCAAAGTCCAACACTGGCAAAGCAGCAGGCACTGCTAAGCACACACCCTGGCCAGTCCACTTTCTGCTTGGGAATGAAGCTCGCACCAGGATCCCACCTCAGCAACGAATTCACTATGAGCCAAACTTCCGGCAGATGGTTCAAGACGTTATGGTTAGGCAAAACCAAGACTCAAATTGCTGAGACAGACCACGTGGCTTTTACGTTTCTAAATGATAGGGCTTATTCTCTTGTTGCAATTACAGCTACTTATATGCTTAAAATACGTCCAATTACTTTGGGGTAGAGATCAAATTCAGACTATTTCTATATTAAGATAAAATGATTTAATGAGAAAAAAACCTAATAATCCATCAAATTCTTCCTACAGAAGAAATATTTGACTAGATATTTCTCTGGAAAGCCTTGTCATTTTGGTATTAGGTAGGCCCAATCTTAAACACGGAAATTATTAAAATTAACTTACAGTAGTGATATTATAAAGCTATGAAATCAAAACCACCTTTACTTGATTGCATAAAAATACTTTTGAAACAAGTAGGCAAATGGTAATCCTCTTCCTCACCCATATTTTTGGTGAAATTCCAATAGTTTGCTTTTTTTCTAGACACAGAAATGCAACCTGAAAGACTGATAGATGCAGACACATCGTGCTTCAGTCGAGCAGCAGGATTTCTCAGAATAAAGTATACATTTTCCAGAATAGTGTATAAAGTACAAATAATGGCAAAGCCATTATTTTAAATAGAACTTAAAACTTTCACGTATATCCCATGATTCGTGGCTTTATAAAGGAATTCAGGGTTCTGCACAGAATAATGCAGTAATTTTATCTTTATCTCTTTCTCTACATCTGCACTAAATAATTTCAGCATCCCTAAGGATTGCTGTGGAAGTCCTTATCTTGGCATAATTTTTAGTTCTTATAAGAGAAAGTTATAAAAAAATTTCATGCTAATTCAAATGGAAGAGATTGAACGGAGGGAAGGAGAACTTGATATAAGGAACAAAGTGATTTCATTTGCAAACAAAGAAAATACAGTTAACTCAATTCTCTAGATATTGATTACAGATAGCGAATTGTCTGTGATATATCTTTGCCTCTCTTTTGCTAGGCAGCCTGTGCAAATTACATTTCTGCTCTATTTCCTGAATTCTCTCCTTCATACCTTTGCTTTCCACATCAGCCAGAACTTGAAAATGTCCACATGGCGGCCACACTGAATTGCCTTGTCCCCAGTGTCGTAGGAGACATCATACTGCTTGTCTGGCTGGAAGAGGTATCCTGCACACATCTGGTTGCATCCTTGGAGTATACCCTATCATGAAAATCAAGACAATTGTGCATCCGTATCCACAGGTCGGACATGTGGATGGCTTTGAAACAGGGCTGGCTGGACTCGGGGCACGTGCAACCTTTCTTCTAACGTCTTTAGGAAGCCTTGCACTTGCTCTGATGTCCTTCTCTAAAACCATCCCTGGAAAAACCTTTGTCCCTTTCCCTCTGTCACCTTGATTAGAAAACGATCTTTTGTCTCAGATGCCTACAACAAGGGCCCCACTGTCCCCCTCGGGACATTTGGGAATGTGTTTGGGTATCTCAGGTTGTTTCAAAGACTGAGAAGTGCTATGGCATTTCCCCAGTGGGCAGGGGTTGTGGATACAAACTTTTCAGTGGGTGGGACAGTCTCATGCTGTCAAGAATTTTCCTCACCTAAACCTCCCCCTAAAAAGCCTTCCAGTCTTTTCCAGGGTCTCCTATGAAATAAACAGTCACTCTACTTAGAAGTGGAGTAAGGAGAGGAGTAAAGAAGTGTCTCCTACAGGCTGGAGACAGACTTTTTGGGAATGCCTCAGTGTGCAAAACTTTTACTGGAGCACAGTGCTTTCGAGGGCAGGGTCCTATTATTGGACGCTTAAAGGAGGAGATAAACCACTAATTCACTTACAGAAGCTTTTTGGTCAACATTCCTCGTTGTCCTAAGTTGACATTTGTAGTTGATGTTCCGCCTAGTTTATTTCAGCTCTTGGGACCAAAAATCATGCTAAGAACTTGAAGTATGTTCCAGTGACCACTTTGTGTCCTCACTGACGTGAGAATTGGTAGCTCACCCAATGGCTCTCACTTTTGTTTGTACTAACATGAAGGAATGGGAAATGAAGTAATGTCCTTATCATTTCTGTCACTGAGAGGACCTGGGCACTGAACAAGGAGGAAGGGCAGTAGAGAGCAGAGGCCAAGAGGAGGCACTGGGCTAGCTGAAGGCTAACAGATAAGGCCAAGAAAGAACAGCAGTGGCAGGCTCAGTGGGCTGTCAATCTTGTGAGTTCGTCCACAAGTACTGTAAAAGACCCCACGCTTTGCTCTCCTCATGCCTTCTAAAGGATGTGCAGGCCGCCAGCTCATCTTTGGAGGGAGTACAGACCTTTTCCTTGACGAGGATGGCAGAGCACTGCAACAGCACGCCCATCATCTTGTGAGGGTTCCAGGTGACTGAGTCGGCCCTGAAAGAAGCACGTGATAGTCTGAGGAGAAGGTACACGAGTCAGCAAGAGACAACTGTCCTCTTGAGGAAAACACCCATCACAACTCAAGTCAGTACACATTTTTGATGCTTAGTCCCCTAAATTGGCTAATTAAGTAGTAAACAAATATTTTGCAGGCAGTCTTAGGGTACTAAGTTGCAGACAGACTCTTCGAACTAACTGCTACTGATAATAGATAATATTTATGAAGAACTTATTATGTGTCCTATTGTTCTGAGAGATTTATAGGCAGTACGTCAGAATGGTGTCATGGTTAAGAACTCAGGCTTTGAAGCCAGACTGGCCAAGTCTGAATCCTAGCTCTGACATTTGCTAGCTTGGGCAAGTTACATAACTCCCCTGTGCCTCAGTTTTCCATCTGTAAAATGGGGAGAATAATGTCTACTCACAGAATTGAATAAAGGATAAAAGGAATTAATAAATACAGAATGCTAATAACTGTGCCTGGAATACTTAATTCTCACAACAATCGTATGATGTAGGGACTATTATCACCTCTATTTTAGATGGAGAAACTGAGGCACAAAAGAGTTAAATACAGCACCCAAAGTCACACAGCTGGAAGTGTTGGAGCCAAGATTCAAGTTCAGGGGAACTAACTGCAAAGCCAGTGCTCAGAACCCCTCCACCAGCCTGCCTCCCTCTAGGCAACAGACTTCGGCTTCTTTCTATCTTCCTGTTCTTATGTATAAAATGGGCTGGTGATGCTGACCTACCTACTTATGAGGTAGTGTGAAGAGTGACACCTAAACGCAAGGATCAGTTGGACACTTCTAGACTTTGACTACTTAGCAGCATTGTTTACATGCTAAATGAACATGATGTTGCCAGTTTTTAGGCTGCAATGATAGCTTAACGAGATGGTCTCATAGCAACCACATCACTCTGTCAGACACAATTAAATGGTTAAGGAACATACTAGCTAGGATGTTACGGAAACAACTAAGTGTAATATATGATGATTAAGACTGGGGTAAGTTGCTTCAGTAGTTTACAGACTCCTTCCCAATGGCCTGGCCCACAGCTGGACTCTGCGCTTTAATACCTATGAAGGATGTTTTCCCCAGACATAGCAATTGGTTCAGAATTATGCTGCCTCTGCTCTCCCTGGAGCTAAATCCTTGCTGTGAATTTTTAACCTCTTCATCTTGCGTAGGTCCTATAGAGGGAAAATAATTTAGTGACTATAGGGTGTGCTCTGTGTTTCAACGAGAAGAGAGAAAGGCCTGAAGTGCATTTCCCCTAAGTGCCTAATAGAGAAAAGCTTTGTGAAAGAGACCTGTGAAAAGTTATAAGAAAAGTCGAACAAATGCTTATCCCATTAAAAAGCATCAGCGTCAAGACATATTTAAAAGGTAGTGGATTTAACCAATTTTCTCATAGCTTTCATCACTGGGTCTTTAAAAAGTTATATTTAGATATCATAAACTATCTTAAAGAAAATGGTTTTCTAAACGTCGTAAAGGTCTGAAGTAAATGATTCTTTGCTGCTACAAATGGAAAATAATGAAACATACTATGGATTCAATTTCATTCAAAAGACATATGTACTTTAATATGTTAGAAAAGAAAAAGGCTAGTGCAAAATGTTTCACATTTTCCTAGACTTAAAGATGGAAAATGAAAATTGCCTGAGAAATTTGTTTGCAGTTGCACTGGCTCATCTAAACTTAGTATGTTATCCTCCAAGTTATAAAGTCATATAACTGCTTCAAAGAGTCAGTCCTACTCACTTTGACACTGGCCTTTCAACACTGACCCTGAAAGGAAGAAGCACAGCAGATGGAACAAAAACTCAAGCCAGAGTCCTTGATGTGAGAAGCCACTGGTGTGCTTCCCGTCCACCTCTCCAACCTCAGTCTGCTCTTACCACTCACTTTGCTCCAGCCACACCGGCGCTTTGATGGTCCTCTAACTTGTCAAGAACAGTCCTGCCTCAGGGCCTTTGCACTTGCCCTTCCCACCACCTGGAATACTCTTCCTTATATCCTTGCTTCCTGTCTCCCTTTATTCCAGTATCTGCTGAAATGTCACCTTCTCAGAAAAGCCTCTGACCACCCTGTCTCAAATAGCATGCCTTGTCACTCACTGTTATCTAACCCGGTCTTATTTTTCTCTACTGTGACCAGATTAAATATCTCTTTATTTATGGACATCTAGCCCACTGGCATGTAAGCTTCAGGAGGGTAAATCTCTTGGTTGATTCATGTACTGGATACACACTTTTTAGAAAAGTGCCCTAGATGGCTGGACTGAAGGCAGGTAACTGAGTACTCACATCCATGCCTGCCTGGATCATGGTAGGTGCTCAGTAAATATTTGCTGAGTGAATAAACAAATCAATGTGAGTTCCTTTTGGACCAATATTTGGGAGTCAGGTCAAAATCCTATTTGGCTTAGAACACCCACTGAACTTGAACGATGAATAAGAAAATAAGTAAGTTAGGTGAGCTGAGGGTCTGCCCCCTTTCCCAGCAGTGAGCCGAATGAGAAAGCAGAGTGAAATGAATCACTGCCCCTTCCTACACCACTGGCAAACCCTCCTTTTGCCTCCAGATCCCTGCACTGCTTAGTCTCTCTCCTCTCCCACCTGGGCACCTAGCGATAACACCTATTGTCGCGCTCATCACATTGTGTGCAACTGTTCACTTGTCTTTCTAAATTGTGAACTCATTGAGGTGAGGCCTCATTTGACTGGGAAACCATTCAGTTTTGATTTCCCAGTGCCTAGTATACAATAAGTGCTCAATAAATGCCTATTGAACTAAAATGGGCTTAATCAGATTGAAATAAGATATGTGGAATCCAGGCAGGGACATCACAGACCCCGCAGTGCAGCATGTTTGATGGCCTGAATGGAAGGAGGCCCGGAGCTCAGCCCTTACCTTTCTATGCCACTGAGCTTATGGCGGTGCTTCCTGGACATGAGTAGCCCACCGCCCCAGGCAGCCTGTGGGGCAGAGAAAGGAGAGGGAGGGGGAGCGACGACGTTTAAGAATCCGAAACCAGTCACTGCACACCTCTAGTAAAACATGAGAGAGAGCGTAAACAGTGAAAAACATAAGCCTCTCCGACAAAAGGAACCCACACTGATTGTTCAACCAGTGGCAGTTGTAAATAGTCACCATTTGTCATTTCCTCTTCAAAAGTTCCTCCAGGTTAGTGTTACAGTAGCTGTGTGAGTGATACAGGTAAATCAGGTTTGAGCCTACGGTGCTAAGACCCACGGCCCAAAGCACTCTGGAAAGCCAGACACACTCCCTGAGCTCCCCCAGGAGGCTCTGGAAGTGACATGAAGGACCGGAGCCTGCCATCTGACTCTCCCCAGGGTAGATTTCTAAGGGCTCCTGAAAAACTCAGAAAGCAGCAGCTGGGCTTGGAGGTCCCACAGCAGCTCCTGCAACAGCATGACATTTTTCTGGGTACCCTGATGCATGTCAACTGAATAGCTTGGGATGCCATGGGACACGAGAACAGCCTTTGTTAGTCATTTGTTCAACAGCAGGGCAGGTTACCCCATTTTCCCCTTGTGAGAAGTTATATCCATAAGAGAACAGAGAGAGACAAAGGAAAAACACACCACATATGTGAAACCCAGCCACACATGTGAAAATGTACCTTTTGTGTTCCTGGGAAAATTTGGCACTAAATCTTAGTTGATAACACCTTCCACATACCACCTTATTTTTCCTACATGTACCGGATACATTTTTTTTTTCTTCTCCAGAAAAGTGTCACAGATGGCTGGACTGAAGGCAGATACCTGAGTGTTCAGATTCATGGCCACTTTCTCTATGTTCGTTGTATCTTATATTTTTTTTACCTCTGAAATCAGTTATATTTAACTCTGTAGCCATTTGTCCAGACAAAAGTTTCCTGGAAAGGTGATGGGGACCATATTCTAGCAGGAACCACAGTAGACAGCAATTGGCCAGTAAGAAATTGGATGAGTCCCAGAGGACGTACAGGCCCGAGGTGTGGCCCCGTCACGAATGGCCAGCTGGGGGCCAGAGAAGAGTGGGACTAATGTGGTGTGGAGGGAGAGCCGGTTGGGGCATTGGGAGAAGCTGGAGGCAAATCATAAAGCAGAGGTGCTTCCACCCCGCCGAGTGGACTGGTTCGCGCTGTGAGTTATAGCACTTACATCGACGTGCAGCCAGAGGTTATATTTCTCACATATATCTGCAATCTCCTGTATCGGATCAAAAGCCCCATAAACAGTTGTGCCAGCAGTTGCATTGACATAAAGAGGAACGTATCCCTAGAAGGGAAGAGAGACAGGCTGATTAGCCTTATTAGCCTTCCTCCTTTCCACTTGAAGTAGAAGAATTGTAGTAGCATTTATTTCTAACAGACATCAGCTAAGTTGGTGTGGCATCAGATACTCTGAGGACATTCTTCGTTGGTTCATTCACTCATTCATTCATTTACTTAACAACTATGTTTTGAGTGACGTTTAGGTGCCAGGCCTTATAGATGCTGGAATACAGCAGTGAGCAGAACTGGCGAAGATTTACATTCTCGTGGGGAGTGACAGACAATAAACAAAATTAAATAAGCCAAATATACAGTATGTTTGACAGTGGTAAGTTCTACGGCAAATAATAAAGCAGGAAAGAGTAATAAGAAGTGTTTGGAGCGATGGGCAGGTAGCTCTGAATGTCATCTAGGTATTGTACATTTGAGAAGCTGGGTTTTTCTAAGTGTATTGATGTAATATTTATACTGAAGCATTGTTTGGTTATTTAAAACATGTCTATATACTGTGAAAGCTGAAACATTCACTAGTAGTGGACGTGGTAAAATTTTGATGTGAACAAGAAGTAAATGAGGAAGGGGAGTGATAGGGCTAAGACAGGCTCGGGGAAATCTATGAGTCCCAGGGGTTTTTTTGATACTCAGCTCCACCTACGCTCCTTGCTCAGTCCTGGTGACATTTCCATCCATCTCCTCTACTGAGACCCCAGCAAACAACAACCGTCAGAGGAGGAGGTACAAGAATGTAACCAAAACAGTGAGTTGGTAAATGGCCTGACAGCTACCTGGCAGTGTCTTGTGGATAAATCTGTTCTATGAGATTTTTTTGTTTTAATAGAATTTATTGGGGCTGGATTCACCAAGCATCATGGGCCATCTGCCAGGGCATGGAAGCACTTTGCTAAACAGAATCCTAAGCTAAAATGATATTTGTTAAAATAAGATCATACCTAACAAGTAGCAAGTGAAAACAATTAGATTGTATCTTCATCATGCTCAGTAGTGGATTTATTGAAGTACATCAAACTAATCATTTGGCACAATGAAGATAGGACAAGTGGTTTAATAACCGAATTTTTCATTTTTGAAAAAAAAAGTTGACATTGTATAGATACAGCTTTAAAGCCAAACCATCTCACAAGTTGGAAGCAAGCAAACACCTGAGAATAGAATTTTAGAAACACAATAAAATTATCTCTTATATTATCAAAGACTTTTATTGTCTAGGGCAGAAAGAAGTTATTTCTAAAAATTTGTATTCACTAGAGTCTAGATGCACCATAGAGTACATACCTTTTGCTTGGCTTCAAGAATTTTTGCCTGTAAATCAGCTGGAATTATTTTCCCCCTGTAATTATTATAAAAGGAGAGAAATTAAAATGAAGAACCAATGAAATTGCACATAAAAAAAACTTTAGCAGCAGCAAAAAAGTAATTTAATAGGATATTCTCAACAGACCATTAGCAGCTTGGCACACTGTACTGAGTCAGTCCTTAAGCACAATAAAACAAATTTAACAGATGAACACATTTAATACATCAAGAACCTAATATTCACTCTCTCCTGCCTACCTTTCATTGCACTTTATCAAAATCACATTGTCGGTTCCAAAGCCAAGTGCAGCCCCAGCTTTCTTTATGGAATAGTGACTCTGCAACAAACAGAGGCTTGAGGTTAGAAGTTAGATGGTCTCTTGGAAAACACAATCCATGAACAGGAGCACCCAACTCACATGTTCTGAGGTGAAGAGGACCAGTTTGGGCACCGCCGCCATGCCCTTTGTCTTAACTTCCGGGAAGTACTTGTATCGAGCAGCCATGATGCTGTACATGTTGGATATAGCTCCCCCTATCAGCAAGCAGACACATTGGGAAGTGTTGAGGCTCCCTCATTATTGTTTCTAACAACAAAATATGACCTGGTGTCTCAAGAAACAAGGGAGGTCAGAGAGGGGAAGGACACTATCCTGAAAGGGTTTGCTGGCTTCCCTATTGCCAGGGCTTCCCTCTGGACCCTTTGCCCTGGGAATACAAATAATCATACTCATTACCAAAACCATCTAGGCAATTTGGCTGATTCACCTACTCCAGCGTCCATCCCACCTGAAGCCTACACAGAAATCTAAGAGGTGGCAGCAGCAGTGGCTGCAAAGAGATGGGTGAATTACAACCTTCCTGCTTCCACTTTCTGTTCAGTCTATTTACTGAACAAAGATGAATCTGTTCTCTGAGTCAGAAAGACAGAGAAAGAGAGAGAGTAATGGAGCCTACAGAAGGAAACTGTGACATTGCCTGGATACTCTCCTCAAAGAACAGCCCAACTGAGCTGACTCATTTAAGAGACCTCAAAGTTTATTAAAATAAATCCAAACTCATGCTTACTCAAATAAAGATGCAAGGAGAACTGAGGTAATTAGTTATTTCTGGCCCATACAAACTAATCACTTTTGCATCAATCACTTGGCAATTAAACAGGCAAATTCATGGTTAGCTTGTATTGCCTGGACAATTGCAATTCTTATTTCTTCTCTTCCCCTTGTACACGATCACACTGTCTCTGATGCCATCCCAAACTCCTTCCTACTTCCAAGAATATCTGTCTTTGTTTTAAAGATTCTTATTGTATCTACATCGAACTAGAGATTCAAAGTAGATATACTATTCTGATCAAATCGCTCAGTCAATTGATAATCTTGATTCACTGATCCCCAGTTTAATCAAACTACTGTTAACAGGTCAGAGTTGTTTAGCACGACTTAGGTCAAGCCTTTGTTAGTTTGTACAGATTTAGGCACAGCCTTTGTTGGTTGGGACACAGAGAATCTGGCACTCTTGCTAGCCTTCACCCTGACAAAGACAGGAAGGCAGAAGTATTGAGAAATATATTTTAAGGTCATTATTCTTCATGTTTAGTGTTCTCAGGAGTCCCAAGAATCCATACTACAAACCTTGAGGAGAGTCAGGGAAAGAGAACAGAAACCTACCAGGAGAAAATATCCCATCACCATCTTTACTTGACCATCCAACTATCTCTCTCATCTTCTTAAGTGTTATTTGCTCCATGAGAACAAACACTGGTGCAATTTCATATGTAAACCTGAAAACGTGGTGAGAAAAAGAATGAAAATAAAGAAATCAAACCACTTATTTGGGGAACACACATGATTGGTTGAGTATTTGTATTTGGGTTCTAAAAAAAATTGTTCAAAACCACTAAAACAATTCATTTCCTGGAAATGCATTAAGTTACCAATCACAAAATGTCAGAAACCAGCCTGGGTTACCGAGAGAGGTGGTGGAAGTCCCTGCCTGGTGATTCTCCACCAAAAAAATAGATTCTTATCTGAATGGAATGTCATAGGTGTCGTCCACCCAGAGAAACAGAGGGAAAGAAAATGATTTTTATGGGTCCCTTTCACCTCTAAGACTGTAGGACAATTCCAATATTAATTGAAAAAATATATTCTAAGTTCTACATAAAATTGGTTTGCAGCATTTTAAAAAAACCTGTTTTATACAATCTATAAAATCCAGAGCCAAAGTCTATCTTTTAAAAACACTGTAAACATCCGAAAGCTAACTGTGAAGGTAATTGGAAATATTGACCCAGGTTTTAAAGATCTCAATATAATTATCTACATGGTTTTTCTACTGATAATCCCCAAAGACAGCTATGTTTCTGTAATTCTCTGAAGTCAATATCTGTCAAGAATAATTATAAGTGATGATTTTCTAATTACAATTATAAATATCAAGACAATGGTCAACTGGCATACACAGCCAACGGTGGGCATCAGATATCCTGGTAGGTTAGCTTTTTCTTCTAACGAACTGATTTAAAGGTAGCAAGCCATGTTCTTCTCAAAGCAATTCAAAACAGAAGCACAGTCTGGTAGACTAGTCATTGAAACAAGATCGTAGTACCAAGGATAGGGCTTAAGAGAAATCAAAGAAGGTCCATCCATAGAAAATTAAGCCAGAAAACAAAAAGCTATTTACTGACTCTGAGGCTCTTTGCCTTTCTTCTTTTCGCTCGGTCTTCTTAAGCATTAGAGTCTGTGGGCTTGGTTCAGACCATGCTTGCTGAAGAGAGATTCCTAGATTGACTCACCTGAGTGATATGGGGAGACTTTATCATTGATTAGGGTGTTTGGGCTGAATGCCAGTGCTGAGGACAAATGGCAATTCTTGCTGCCTTGATAATTTGAAAATCTATTTGCAAGGATGAGATAACAATTGTTGTACATAAGACACAGGTGAAGCTACTAAGTTTTAATCATGGAGAAAAAAAGCAATCAAATTAATCACATAGGGGTAAAAGAGGACAAAGAGATCCTGGAGGATCCTCAGGATATATCTGTTGGTAGAAGAGTTTTGTTTCCAAAAAGAATATGTTCATTTTCCTTGGACCCTTGAAATTTAGGAGAAAGACCCTTGGAAATCATGTGTTCAGTTACCATCACCTCTGGAGGTCACAATCATGCTTTGGTTCTGCTCTGAGCCCCATCACCGTAGCAACCAACACTCCCTCATGTCTGATGGCCTGATAAAGGAAGAAGAAGAGAAGGATTCCTGGTTTAGCCTGTGCTTCTGAGTGTACCAAGAGGCAAACTCATGATGTGCTTCTAACCATTCTTGAACAAACGTGTTATCAAAAGTGTCACTGATTTTTGGAAATGTTGGAATGCCAAAAATGTTTGTGTGGTGAAGAGGAACTGGTGGCAGTGTGTGTGCTGGAATTGCACAACACCCAATGAGAAGGCTCTCTGGGTTAAGGCAAGGAACAAATGGAATCATACACCGTAATATCAAAACCTTATCAAGGATTGGATGGAAGCTGAGTTGGAGTCAAGTCAGTGTTAGATGCCAGGCAGGAACCACATGGGGAAGGGTGAAGGGATGGAACTGAAAGGCCAGGGGCTTGGTCCACATCATGATTTGAATCAATTTGGGCCCCAGGTTTGCATGAATTATTGATCCTGTCTAAGGACCAGAATATGAGCATTACTCTCAGGATTAGGAGGAAGAGTCTCGAGAGTTTGATCACGAGACTATCTGATCTCATCTATTTCAATTTCCTTATTTGTACCAGGCACCCAATTCCTAAACCTTTCTTTCAGTTCTGTTCAACAAATACTTACTGAGTGACTATTCCCTGTCAAATGGCATCTTACGTACTGAGGAGACAAAGATGTTATAAGACACCATTCTCAACCTTGAGGCGGAAGCTTACTAGGATGAATTCAGCATCTTATTCTTGACCTTGGTGCATTCTGTTTGACAGACTCTGCCTGGGTTTGAAAGACTAGTTATCTCACAGCTAATACCAAGCTTATCCCAATTCATGGTCTTAGTCCTGACAACCTCTCCTGGAAGCTGGCAGATTGGTCCATAACTGTTGATCCTCAGCCAGGTCTGACAAATGGGCTAACATGGTGTTCCCTGTTCATGACGCTTCTCTGACCCTGCCTTCCCATCCTAGAATATGTTTACAACTGAGAGTCTGCCTGCACCCAAAGTCTTATAGAAGGCCTTGAAGTTCACTCTAGAGCAGTGGTTCTTAACTTAACTGGGGTCAGAGACGCCTGTGGGAATCTTAGGAAAGCTATAGTCCCTCTCTCCAGGAAGAAAATGAGGATATGCACATCATTTTGTATACAATTGTAGGAGATTCTCCTATTGCAACCTGAACTCTAAGTTAGGTACCCTTTCCCTAAATGACAGAAGAAAGCAGATAAAGTCAAGCGATCAAAGGCCAAATATGGATTCAGAAGAAGCTGGTTAAATACTAAAGCCAGAGCAGAAGATGATGTTTCAAAATCAGAGAACAAGAAATGAAACCTGCAAAAAGCTCTGAGGTGAAGCATAAGAACCAAGAACATGGGATTAGAAGTAAGGGTATAAAATAGCAGGATGGTGACACTCATGGAATGACACTAGGAGAGTTCTGAGCCTCTCTTTATGCTGAGTAGGGTAGTGAGTCAGCCCTTTTTTAGTGGTTCAACTCACCTTCCCAGTGGGATTCACTCTGAACTAAGGCAAATTAATTAAGAAGCTGTGTTTCTCTTACAGCGGAGTCTGCTGGTTGCTAACCAATATCATTTTTCCCTTGCTTCATTCAATTTTATTTAGAGTTGCAATTTACCCAGATCAAAGACTGCATTTTCCAGCTTCCCTCCCCAGGTGTGGCCATGGGACTAAGTTCTCACTAAAGGATGCTATGGAAAACGTTGTGTGGAGCTACTGAGATGGTTTCTTTAGAAGGAAAGAGTGTATTCCCCTTTTGCCCACCCACCCTTCCTCCCCTCCCTTCCTTTCTTCCTTCCTTACTCCCTTTCTCTACCAATTCCTCCTCCCTCCCTCCTTCCTGAGTTCTAGAACACATAAGTGATGGTTGGAGCTCCAGCAGCTAGCCTGCACCATGAGGTGACTCTGAGGATGAAAGCCGTGTGCCACAATATGGATCAGAAAGGCACAAGGAACCTAGATCCTTGGTGACTGCCAAACTGGGAACTTCTTTAATGAGAGAAAGAAATAATTTTCGATGTTGACACTCCTTTTAGATTTCCCTGCCTTACAGATGTGGCAGGTGGTCCATCTTTGCCTTAAAAGGAACTTAGTGAACCCCTCTGGTATCCAGAGATGAGGAGAGACAGAAAAAAGAGCTGGGGGCCAAAGGGATGGGTATGAATGGCGACAGTGACCTGTTGTGTGAGGGGGGGGGCTGTCTTTCCTAGGTGTGTGCATGGCACCTTGCATATATTGGGCAGTTAAGACTGGTGCCTTTTCTAGTCTTCAGAATCACTCTATAGGATGGATATTATTACTCCCCCATTTTCCTGAAGAAGAAACTGAGGTTCAGAGAAATTCCATGCTTTGTTCTAAGATCTCACAGTTAGTATGTTTCAGAGTCAGAATTCCAAGTCATTTACATCACAGCTGCTTTTCTATGACAAATGAGACCTGTTCACTGCAGGTTCCTCTCTAACAACCTGCCTAGTAGTATAAAATGACTGATAGCTCCCATATAAAATTCCTCCTGTGTAATTTCTATGAAAATAAAGCACTAGATACTTGAAATCATAACCTCAGAACAAAGGGCTGTGATAGATCTTGCCATTAAGATTATGTATTATCACTAGGAGCTTGAGGGCAGGCTATTGTTTACAGTTGGGCACTGCTCAACTTGCACAGTTGTACTTGGTGGCCCTGTTTTGGAAAAAAAAGAGCTGTACGTGCTGTGGACAACCACACATTTGTAAAGTTTTCTTTGGATCTTCACTGGGTCCTTGCTTGGACGAGCACATCTCGAAGCTATATGCACAGGCAGGTATAAAAGCATGAACATAAGTGTTCTTTCTATTCTAACGGATACTCACACTTTGCCACTTGAATTAGGATATTGGATAGTTCTTTTAAAAAGACTACACTGAGGCATGTAGTTACTATTCTCTATTACCAGTGCTACCCAAACTCAATGATGGTACAGTTCAAAAAAATGAGTATATCACTAATTAGATCCACTTTGCCAGAGAAAGATCCTTTTGCCCCTCTTTCGCAGACTTATTTTGAACACTGTTCCCAGTTCGAGAAGGAACTGTCACAAGGGAGCAAATTTCTGCATAAACTCCTGACAGTGCTGCCACATTTCATGATCTTCCAGGGGAACCGGCTTAGAACAATTTCTAGATAATAGTTATTACTTCTTCAGACAATGCCTTGTCTCTAGCACTGACAGGAACTATTTCACTATTTTAAATAACCTTCTCTATCGATCTGTTGGAATCGGATCATATTTTATAAATATCCACTATTCAGTACAGCTGCAATTACTATGTGCCATTTAGTTGGACTGGCCTTGACCTCAGATGGCTGGGACATATTTTAGTGTTTCATGGCTGAGCTGAGGTAAGAGAAGAATGAAGGACTTTGATTTTATGAACATATACAAAAAAAAAAAAGAGAATTTGTGAGATTTCTCTGGTTGAAAAAAGACTTTTAAGAGAATATCAGGTCATAAATGATTCAAAGGGGTGAGTTCCTTTTATTCATCTGGAGATTGGGCTATATATATTAGGAAATCGCAGCTGAGAGGCCTACAGAATACACACTTAAAGACAATGGGTGAATTCAGTGCCTATATTAATAGGGGTACTTGGGCCTTAATGGATATGTGCCTTTTACTCTATTTTTCTCATTTATTTTCCAAATAGTTAAGCTTTTAAAATAGCTGTACACTCTAATTAAAATAGTTCCTTGGGGTGAGATGCTTCAACTCAGCATTAGTGTCTTTTTTGAAGTTATAATGAGTATGTTATGATGTCTGTGCTTGCTATTTTTATCTCATAAATCATACTACAGTAAAGATTGCAAAGCAGAGCTTTTTGGTTGAGGAAGCCATACAGGCAATTGTATCTTTGACCCCAATTCCTCTTGGCCCTTTGCACACTTGGTGCTCCAACACGGACATGCCGTGAAGTTAACCATGACTTGCAAGCAGGGAGCATGAAAACCATTTTTGTTTTCAATCAATTGAATCCTTTATGCCTTTTAGCACTAAAGGCTTCACTTGTCACATTCGCTTTTAAAAATTTGTCATTGTTGTTTTAAATTAGCAAACAAAGCAGGAATCTTTAATTAATAGAAACTTTTCCAAATGTAGTTAAGTATTGAGAGTCACAGCACTAAATAGCTTTGGAACATCCATGAGCCAAAATATAATTTTAAAGTGTCCTTTCAGGTTTTGTGGCTGGTAGTAGTTTGTTTAAGAAAAACAGAATACCTTGAACTTCAGTGACTTACATTCTATCTTGATGTCAAATGGAATTTCTCATTTTAAACAATACCACCCTTTCCCCTAAACTCATTTTTCAAATCTACTTTACCATGAACTTAAAAAGTGAATGGTTATTTTCTAAATATTTCCACAGTGACTAAAATCCATAGAATTCTTATGTAGCCATTTGAAAATTATTGTAGAAACTTGTTTCATTATTTTCCTCTGGATGCTTTAATAGAACATGGTGCCATCATCTGGGTGTAAAACATTATCATAGTGTTGAGAGGAAAAGACAGGACTCAGTAGGCTATGACGACCCTCCATCAACTTGTGACCTGTCTTTGTCTTCAAAGAGGGCATGGCTATGCAGAAGAAACTGTGGGGTGATTGCAAGAAGACTACCCAGCTAGTACTTGCACCCACCAGGACCTTAGAGTCAGTTTCATATAAATTTACAAAAACTTAGAAACAAATGAAGTCTTTACCTATTCAAACAAGGACAGCAAAAAATGTCAAATTCAGAAAAACAATCAGTTATTTTGAAAGGAATATATACTGTATCACTGCCAGCTGAATTCTGTTTCAGAATTTTTAGCTAAGCAATAGGCTGATCAGATTGGCTTGTGGCTTTATAGAAGTTTTAACTATGAAGGAAATATGACTTAAATGATAAGGACCAACACTCTTAGATGTGAAAATGGACCAAGATCATAGTCCGAAACATGACCTCTTCAGATACATCATTAAGAGATATGGAGTCTTTTAACATGGAATTTCACACTAAATTTTGAAAGCTAGAGTTGTTATTTTTCATGACTATGATCTTATTAAATTGCATTATTCAATTAAAAATAGTTTATCGAGTATTTACTATTAAATCAGAACTGTGATAAACCCAAAAGATATTAAGAGAAAAGATGACTGGGGCAAGTGTAATAAAATGATTATAAAACCATCAGAATTGGACTTTTAAAGCAACAAGGCATAATCATACATCATGGCTGCTTATATGAAAATAATATGTGAAACTCACATATTGGTATTGGCAGTTGATGTCAGCCATTCGCCGGCTAAACCAATGATATCCAATCCAGTGGAGAGCTGATTGAAAAATCGAGGATGACCTAGAGAGACAAGTAACAGGCAAGCATTAAGGCAAAACCAGATTTTTCAAGCTATCTTCAAAGTAAAAGACTGGCCACATTGATGGGGCCTCTATCCCAATGATCTGTCTCATAGGGCTGCCCACGAATATCAGAGAAGGAATGGTAGGTTGGCCCATCCTATTCCAAACTTAATGATGTCCCCCAGTCTTATATGTTTCTAAAGCATAAGGCTTTTTTTTTTTCCCAAAAATTCTTTTTTTTCTGAGGAAGAGTCACCCTGAGCTAATATCTATTGCCGATCTTCCTCTTTTTGCTGAAGAAGATTCGCCCTGTGCTAACATCTGTTGCCAATTTTCCTCTTTTTGTATGTGAGCCGCTGCGACAGCATGGCCACTGACAGATGACTGATGTAGGTCCACGCCTGGAACCGAACCCAGGCTGCCAAAGCAGAGCATGCCGAACTTAACCACTAGGCCACCAGGACTGGCCCCATAATGCTTTTACATTGAAAAAAGAAAATCCAATATCATGAAACTAATAATTTTTCCAGTATCTTATTTGTTGATTTCCAGAAGAACTCCTCTGCTGCATTTATTTTTTTAATTACAAATCAGGAGGCGGTGGTCCTGATTTTCCCCATAAATGTTTCAGCTTTTAATTTAACATCCCAAGGATTTAATCCGCAAAGCAAGGTTTACTGACAGATTACTGACAGAGGAGAGGCTGTGGGCCTCAGAGAGGGTTCGTGGCTCTGTGGACTACACCAAGCCTGGGGAAAGTGTCAGCTCTAATGCTGATGCTGAGGGCGTGCCATCACTCTCTGGGTCTCTGTGTCAGTCAAATATGATGTCAAGCATTGGTGGTGTTTTGCCCATATATAGTCAGGTGATTGTTAAACTAAATTTATTGCTGAGATGACCTGGCATCTCCTCTGTGAAACAGGGGCAGACACAGCCTCATTCACTAGTTGAGTTGTTGATAAAATAATTGTTATTACCATATAACTCTAAAGCCATTTGCAACACAAAGTGTGCTTTAACAGGCTTTGTTCTCAGCAAATTCAGGATTGTTGCCAAGTTTTGGCCAACTTGGCGTTCACAGGAAAACTCAACCCCACATCAGCAAGCTTGGCTCAGCTGTCATGGAGGCATCAATGCAATAGATTATCTAGGGTTGTGAGACACAGAACTGGTGTTAGAAAGATATGCTGACTGCTGTGTTTCCAGTGGAAATTGCTTTTGCCTCTGAAATAACTGTTAGAGAGCTAGTGTTTGAACGTTCCTGGTCTAAGCACCCTCTCTGAGAATGTCTCTTCTTCCCCAGATGTGAGGGGGACTCATTCAGGACATCCGGACTGTGACTTCCTAGATCAGAATAAAACAATCCTTGCATCTCAAGAGTCATCAAAAAATACTACTAATCTTCAGGAAAAAAATGAAAGAAGTATAAACAGTAAGCTTAGTGTATGCATGGGACCATATTCCAGAAATTTATGTAGACTACTCTAAATAGATTAAGTTAGCCCATTTTACTCTACTTTGCTCAGTGCCAATATAATCTATGAGATCTCCTGCAACATAACTGATTTTGTTGAAATCCATTAAAAAATATATGCAATACCCATTTGAAAACTTTTAACAACAAACATTACATTTTAAGACAGGACTGAATCATAAATAAATCTGATCACACCATTTGACAATGAATCAAAACTATGTAGCATAGCAGAGACAACAGATAGACAGACAGACTGACACAAATGCCCTCAAATAAAAGGGAAACAGTATCTCTTTGGCCATTAAAATATAAAGGACATGAGTTGTCCAAAACCTTACTTTTATCTTACGGCTACAGCCTTATGCCCTCCCCCCCAAATCTTATGCTGTGCCAGAATTTCTATCAAGTAACAAGACAACCTACTTTAAATTCAATTTCAACTCTCTATATGCAACGAAAATAACAGATGATAGAAGTGGTACTGAGCAGCACATGGCCTAAAGTCAGGCATGGGGAGACTGACACAGTTATTTTTCAAAGTAAAGTTTTTCAACAAATAAACTTCAAGGAAAAACAAGAGAGATGGAGGGGGAAATCTATTGATTAAGGGACATACCAAGCAATTGCAATGTGAAGGACTTATTTGGATTCTGACTTGAATTATAACAAAATAAAACAAAACATTTATGACATTCATGAGACCATTGGAAATTTGAACACTGACTGAATATCTGATACTAAAGAACTGTAAATTTTGGATTTTTTGGATGTAACAATGATATTGTGGTTATTTATATTTTAAAGAGTTCTTGAGGATAAAGAATATTTATAGATGAAATAATATGTGGGGGATTTGCTTCCATCTAATATAGAAGATGAAGAGGGTGGGGGTACAGGTGAAACAAAACTGGCAGGAGTCGATAACAGCTGAAGCTGGGTGTTGGGTATATAGGGTTCATTATACTATTCTACCTTTGTTTTAAGTTTAAAATTTTCCATTAAAAAAAGAAAAACCAAGAAAGTTGGCACATCTACTGTGGCTGAAGGCTGACTAGTATCTGTCTCAGTTCTTGGAGAATCTATACATACTGGTTCCTTTTTCAGAAGTCTTTTGTTAATTTGTAGATAAATTTCCAAATGCCATCATCATCCCTTCACAAGCTGTACCCAGATCAGTATGTTTTCACAATTAAAACTCAATTCATTATTTTGGCTGAGCATTAATATCCTTTTTCTAAAAACAATCTTCCACTGTGTGCAGCTACCTGCAAGGTTTACCCTATTGCTCTGGAGTCTACATCTAAATTACAGACCAGGAACCAGGAGCTGTGCCTTCACCTGGCAGCAACAGTACACTTTGCCAGGGTCCACACCCTGAGACGCAGCAGAAGGAAGATTATGAACTCCATAAATGCAAATATCTGCTCCCAGAAGCTGCTCTGAAGAACAAGGATGGATGGCTGCAGGCTATGTGTCTAAGTGGATTCATACACTGGACCAATAAGAGTCCATGCTTCTCTGATCATGTGATGCTTCAGTTGTAGGCAATATGAGTAACTATTATAACAAATCTATGTATTTTTCTAGGCTTAAATGATAAAAATATGTGGTCTCATTTCTCTGAGAAAGTGTGTGTAGAGTGACCTGACAAAATAAAAAACACTGGACCATAGCAAGTCAAGCTAAAACACACATGGAGAATTCTGACTCTTTTTTATCCAGCCAAATAACACTAATTGATCTCCATCAGGAATAGGTTAGCCGTCAGACCAAGATGTGATGTAACTAAATTGATGAGTGTGCTTTTCTCTAAAAATCAGTCTGCAATATAATTGTCTTGTCCGTTCTGCAGTTATTTAAGGAAGCTACACTTATTCCACTGGTGTTGGCAGACCTCAAAAGCTGTTTGGGATTCCTTATTTAAAAATGCCTCTTGGGCCACCCTCATTATTTCATTACAACACTTGTTTTTGATATCCAGTAGCCTTATTCAGCTCTATTACCACCAACCTCCCCAGACTTATCGTCAAATGACTAGGAAGAGTGAGAGCGATAATAAAGCAGAGGGAGAGAGAAAGAACAAGGGGCAACCAGTTGTGGTCTCAGGGGTTTCCCTGTAGTGGCAACTATGCCATGAAATGCCAATTACTGTAGATCTGTCTGCTCAAGAGCTCAAGAAAGCCAGGTTGCATGGGGGAAAACGAGTAGGGAGAAGAAACCACTGCTTCACTCCTAGGCTAGAAACAGCCAGCCATAGATCCAAAAAGTCCTAGACCTTGAGGCAACTGGAAAGTAACCACTTTGGTCAGGATTGCTGATTAGAGAGGGTTCCTGTAACATGAGTAGGAGGCAGGAGGGCATCCTCAAGGGCTCCCTTTTGGAGATGGGAGTTGGTGACTCAGGGTGTCTAAACTCCAGAGGTCGGAGTAGAATGTGAAGGACGTGTACTTGTGTAATTTTCAGTGTAGCCAATAGAAGGTGTCGAGGGTTGAACTGTGTCCCTCAAAAAGATATGTTCAAGTGTTAACCCCTGCTTCCTGTGAGTGACTATATTTGGAAATAGGGTCTATGCAGATGTAATCAAGTTAAGACAAGGCCATATCGGATTAGGATGGGCCCTAATCCAGACTGGTGTCTTTATAAGAAGAGAGGAACTTGGACACATACACAGGAAGAATGCCATGTGAAAGTGAAGGCAGAGATTGAGGGTTGCATCTAGCCAGGGAATGCCAAGCAATACCCTCGACCACCAAAAGTTGGAAGAGAGAATGATGGATCCTCTCCGAGAGTCTTTGGAGACAACATGGCCCTGAAGGCACCTTGATTTGGAACTTCCAGCTTCCAGAATTGTGAGAATAAATTTCTGTTGTTTCAACTCACCCAGTTTGTGGTAATTAGTTATGGCAGGCCCAGGAAACTAATACAGGAAGGGAGGGAAAGGGGCACAATTCTCTCCAGTTTCAGGGACAGGCAAGAGTAGGATTTATCAGAATGACATAGGCATGAAAATGGAAGCGAGAAAAGAAGTAGGGGATGGGTCGCTCTGCTCTTTAGGTTGTGAATAGCCTAAAACCAAGAATGAAAACTCTTTACACAAAACTTGAAATAGGACCATTTATCTATATCTTTTAAATCTGCTTTTACAACAATAAATGATGACGGGCTTTCGCCACGGTTGGAGTCTTCCACCAAATGTCGCTGCCCAAGGTCGCTCTATGGTCACTGAGCACTTTGCTGCCTTCCCTCACCAGGGTTTGTGTTTCTCCTTCCACATGAGTTTGATATCCTCCCAACTGGCAAGGGTGCGATGGAGGGCAAGGTTCCCACTCCACGTCCACCTGGCTCTCACCCTTACCTGTACGGACCCCGTACTTCAGGGTGTCTCTGCAGTCCACCAGGATCTGCTCCAAGGACTCGGGGTGGTCAGAGAGCTCCAAGTTGAAGCCCTCCATGCCTTCCAGCAGCTGGTGTGGGTGATGGAAGTCCAGCACCTTGGTGGAGCGATCGAATGTCTTGCGGACATAGTTGAGGAGTATGTCCACCACCTCCAGTAGGAACTGCACAGTTTGCTCCTCCCCGTTCTTAGCTGGAAGCAGATCTGAGGGGGGAAAGCCAATGAGTGGTTGTCACCTGACTCATGTCTGGATTTCTTCAGCCCAGAAATCCTTAATATCAGCCGTGATATCTTTACAGGCCTAATTTCATTCCAGGATATGTATCTGCATTGAGAATCTGATGTACGTTCTCCCCAGAAAAAGGCACATATGCCTTTACACAGAAGTTTTGCATATACTCTCTGGGGGTTCAAAGACTGTCTGATAGTTAGGTTGCTCATAAATGGAATGGTGTGCTTTGAGAAGCCATGAGCAGCCTGCAGCTGCAGGTGTCCTTTTGCAGGCTGGCTGGGCACCCATCAGTTATGCCGGATGGAGAGGATCTCTGCCTTGCTCCCCTGGTGCCAGGTGTGTCCCTGTACATCCAGTGCAGACACTAGGCTTTTGGTTTGGTGTTATTATGTACTTGATCTGTTGAGGGCAGAGAGCAAGGCCTCTGTGGGTAGAGGCTCAGGTCTCCCCTGAAGAAGGTGGCCCTCTGTACTGTCCTTAGACAGGAAACTAGAACTGGAACATGGGGCTCAGGAAGGTGGGAGAGGGAATTCCCACCTCTCTCTTGACCTCACCCTTTTGGGCCTGGACTTTGGGATGCCTGGAGGTGACACTGGGTTACTGCCTCTGCTAGGCAGAGTCAGGCTGGGGGGTTAGCCAGGGAGGAAAGCTGTAGGGGGCCGCAACTGAGGTTGTCAGCCACAACTCAAGAGTAGATTGGCTGAACGTGATATTCTGTGTCTATTCCCTGGATGATCTCTGAGGTTTAGTGAAGTCTTGTTGACTGTTCTGGTCTGGCCTCTATGGCCTGTGGGGAGTGAATGGAAGGGGTTGGTGGTGGCTTTGCCTTGGAGCTGCTCGGGAGAGACTGGGAAAGCACCTCATGAGACCAGAGCTATGGGGGCAGCAGTAATTAATGAAAGATCTCCAAAAGGAAAGTGAGTTTCAGGACAGCACTTGGTCATAGGCCCAGCCACACAGCTTCCCAGAGAGTGATTTTGTTGTTGTTATTGTTGTCAACCTTGGAGGATAAATGCTACTAAAGAAATCACTGGATTTTCATACACGTGAGATTCCTTTGGAATCTGAGACTCTGTGAACCCATATTTGGCCCTGCAAGTGTCTTTAGAGTTGACTGTTTAACTGCCCTCATCTGGTTTCCAAAATGATGGAGACCTGAGCGGTAGGGAAGGAGGGATTCAAATGTTAGAAAAGCAGTTTCAAGACGGTTCAGAGAGAGTAATGACATTTTTTGGTAAAAGAAGTAAAATTTCAGGAAAAAGTCAAGCGACTCAAGGAACCTACTGGATAGCAGTAGGGCTGGGGGGGGGGGTGAGGTGGGGGCGGTGAGGTGGGGGGGGTGAGGTGGGAGGGTTTACCTCGAGCAAACAGGTTGGAGAAGTCGGTCTCCGTACGCCGGAAGCGGCCATCTCTGTCACTGTTTTCACAAGAAAGCAGGTTCTTGGAGGACTGCCTCTCCTTGAAGGCGCTCACAAGCCGGCTCTTCTCTTCCAGGCTGTTGGTCCTTTGCAAGAAGCCTGTAGCACAAGAAGCTGGGTCAGAGGGAGTGCACTGAACTCCCAGCCTCAGAGGGTCAGCTGGGCCAGGTCGACTCTTCAAGCAGGGGTCTCCATTTTCCTGAGAAGAAGCTGAGTGTCTGTGTTTTATATATAAGGGCTCTGGCACTGCTCACCTTTAGGCGAGGAGGGGGCAGTGCCAAGTGTCATCAGTGGCACAGACTCAGTCAGGCAAGAGAAAAACAGTGAGCAAAGCCCATTCTCCTCTCTGAACGTGACAGTGAACTCAGAATTAAGTCAATTGGACAGCTTCCACTCCAGTAACCAGCCCCAGGATGGAGTTTTGAGGGAAGAGACACTATTGAAGAGGATGCTGCCAGAACTGGGTTTATGGGCTGTGCAACCAGAGCGAGGAGGGGGTGAGGGCCAGAGGGGGGAGGGAGAGAGGACCAGAGGGAGGAGGGAGTGAGGACCAGCAGAAGGAAGAGGGAGTGAAGACCAGTCCTGGGCATTAGGGAAGATGCTTTCCTTGGGTACCCGGTAATGCTTACAGGGTTGAATGCAAGTGTAATTCTTCTGACCGGAACCTGAAGTGCAGTTTTCCCTGTACCACTCGCTCTCCTTGAATAAAGGTATTGGGTAAAGAGAGAAGAAAGCTTAAAATCTTATGTGTGTGACATTCAGTTCTATAAATACTTATTGAGCACCTATTATGGAAAAGCACTTTGCTATGCATTTAGGACGGGGGACAGATAGAGATAAATGAGACAGTGAGACAGATCCCCAACCCTCCAGGAGGTTACAGTTTGGCAGGTGGTGACCAGTGCTGTAACAAAGCTGGAAAGTCACCCAAGAACTCCACAGAGATGACCTCCGAGCCCAAGGTGGGATTCAAAGTGTCTCACCTCAGCCCCTCAGAAGGAGTGGAAATCTCTCCCGCCTGAGGTGAGCAGTGCAAACACCACCAGCAGCAAACAGAAGCAGGCTGAGCCAAAAGGGCTGGAGACACTGCCACCTTGGAGCAGGCTCCCTCCCTCAGTACCTCCACTCATCCCCTCAGGGCTCTGGAGCCTGCAGACCTGCTCCTTCCCCCAGCATCTCCTCTAATTCAGCCTCAATTTTAGCCTGAAATGCAACATACTGAAAAGAGGAAGAAAGTTCTAAGCTTCTTGGTGCCCCAAAAGCTGGCTTTGAAGATACCAAGATCCTTGGAGGCTCATGCCTGTCACAGACAGGCTTGGAGGAAAGTCACAGGAGGTTCAAGGAGAGGCAGTTAATCTGGGGAATTCAGCTTTACTTCCCTAGGACTGCGATGCAGTGGTGAGAGGTGGAGGAAGCAGGGATGCAGGGGGAAGGCTGCGTGATTAGAATCCTCCCACACGCGGGAGCAGGGTCTATTTTGGGAGGGGAGAATAGGAAGGCAGAGACACCAGGCCTTATCTTTCCTGGCACCTTGTAAACATCCCTAAAGCCCTACAGGACATCAGAAGAGGGGAGTACACTATAAGAGAGCTCCGTGCTTGGGTACAAAGACTGGGGTGCAGGGGGATGTCCTTTCCTCACCTCTTCTCCTCACCTCTGAATTCCTCCTCCAAATCCTCAAAGTCCAAACCAGGAGGCAGCACTCATTTGCCAGAGGAATGCAGGATCACCTGGCTCCTGAATTCTAAGACTGCCCCCACCCCCACCCCACACCCCATTTCTGGAACAGCGAGCTGTGGAATTTGCCAGACTGAAAAAAACAAATCCACGTGGCCTAACGGAGGTGAGGTCCTGCCTAGTGACCTCCTCTTTAGGCCTCTGGGCTCTGTTGGCTCTGACTCACTCCCTGCAAAAGCCTTAAGTCTCTCAACCTTGAATCCCCTTAGCAACTACTGCAGGACGGGGCCTCCATTTAGGCTTTGGAGATGATCTCCAAAGAAGGGCCTGACACAGGCGGTCCAGAGATGTCCTGACAGGGCTGAGAGATGACGATTATGACACAAGTTTAAATCTACATCCCATTCCTGGACCACCCTTCCTGGAGCGCCCCAGGACTCTGTGTTTTCTATAAATCCTGTAAATTATCTTATGAATAGCACACTTACATTGCATTATAATTTGTGTTGAAAACCATTAAATTGCTAATATAAATGTTTAGTGTATATTGTTATTGGAATAACAATTCTTTACAAAGTATTTGTTTTCTAAAATACTGGGAGCTTCAAAAAGGGAAATGACCCAGGCCTCCCTGGGCTCTGAGAGGTTCTGGAAAGAACCATATCCTTCTCTCAGGAGAGGAGGTGTGGATGACATTGAGGTGAGTGCTTTGACAACTTCCCTGGTTAGCAAGGGGTCCTGGAGCAGGGGTCCCTGAGACTGGAGCAGACTGTACTCCCTCTTGCTCTACACACCAGCTGTGAGGACCCAGTTTAAGCCTGTGAGTAACTGGTAACCAAGCTCAAAATTAAGAGGTAAAGAGGCAAGAGGAGAGTCAAAGGGGCTGCCGCTGGCTTTGGTCAGGTTGTGGCACTCTGGCCAGCTTCAAGGTGAGAACAGGAAGTGAGCCCTGTCACGGCTCCACCTCGGGGCAGAGGGGAGATCCTGGTGCTGGTTCCCTACCCCTACCCCTAAACTCAAAGGCCTAGGGGGCCCAGTGAGTGAGGGGAGGTGTGAGGAACTAGAGAGCACCTGGCTAGAGCTAGTTTCCAAGTTGTTTCCAAGTGGGGCTGCGAGCTATGCATAGCATAAGGGCGCATGGCCAAGGGGTTAAGTGGGGCCTGAAGCCCAATGCCCCTGCTCTCACTCGCCAAGCTCTAGCACAGAACTGCATCTACCTAGAGAAAGAGGCTCTTTTTCTGATTTTTACAGGCTAACGGTACCTGCCAGATTCCTACCCCCACCCTGCTTTTTACTTCAAGAGAGGCCAGAAATATAGAATATTTGAAGTCTATGTTTAAAAGTTGGCAACTGATGCAAAATTAAATGCACACAAACAAAAACGTACACACACACTGCATGGGTTAAATGAGATCAGAAGCTGTAACTGGCAGCCAGTTTGGGACTTTCTGCATAGACAAGTGATGGAGAACCAAGGATCCACTAAGAAGTCAGCAGAGGTGAGCCAGAACTTAGGGCTTCCTGCGTTTCCTTCTATTTAGGTCATGCCACCGTGCCTGTATCCACCCCACTCTTGGCAAGACCCTGAGTTTCTTCTAGCTGATTACTCTCCCAGGGGATTCTGCCTCCAGAGCTAAGGGTACCACTCTTGAGACCCTGGGCCTTCCTTGCAGCTTCATTCTCTGGCTTCCAGGGAAGAGTGGTAAGGGGGGGGGGGGAGCAGAGGGGGTGGGGGTTGAATCTTGGCAAGGCACTGAAGAGCTTATGAACGGAAATGGGAAGAGGACCATTTGTTCCTCTGTCTTAAGGGGAAAAGTCAAACCAACCTGATGTTATCAGGTCAAGAGGGCTCTGTCCAGGCCCATGAAGGTCTGGGATGAAGGTAGTCAGGGTGTCTGTGTGAGGAGGAGGAGAGGGGGCATGGATCCCGGTCAAAACCAGACTGCAACCCGCGTCCAGTAGATGAAAATGGAAAGCCAGAGTTGTCCCAAAGTATGGAAAATAAATCCTCCTGATGTTTTGTTTCCCTTCAGAATTAAATCTAACGTGAAGCCTCTTACCCTGTGGCCTCCAAAGCATGTATTTTAGGAGAAAGCAATTTCCCCTCAACAGACTACTAGCCCTCTACTCCTGTCACACCAGTTGCAACTTCCCTGAAATTAGTGTTCTAAAGGGAGGAGAGGGGTAGAAACAGAGAAGAAAGTGTTCGAGTGCCCCAGAGCTCTCCCTCAGGGGAAGGTGACGCAAACCCTATTCCTGGACCCACAGAAGTTCAACTCTTTCTGCCCCTTTACCCTTTCGGGACACTTCGGGTGTGTCCCCCGAAGAAAAGTTTAAGTTTAGACCTTTTCTTTCCCCGGACTCCGAAGGCCTGCAGTCGGCCCAGCAGAAGGCACCACCTGGGGCCGGGGCAAGGAGGCCGGGATGGGGGTGGCTGAAGGCTGCCCCCCAGGCAGGCCCAGGACCGCAGAGAAGGCAGCCTACACCCCAAGCCTCCCTCCACCCGGTCCTGGACCGCGGCGGGCGCCCAGGGCTCACTCAGTTCTGCTTGCCCAGCTGCAAGACAATGACAGCTGCAGAAGCTGAGCGCCGGCCGCCGGCCGCCGGCCGCCGAAAGGACCTGGCGAGAAACGGGCCATTAAGCCGGGAATGGCGGCGAGGGGAGACGGCTATTTATAGAACAAAGCTCGGCTGCAGGCAGCTGCCCCGCGCAGGGACGCGGCCCCGACCTCGCCCTGCTGGGCCTCGCATGCTGGGGAGAGGGCCAAACCCCGGGGCGCCCGCGGCCGGGCCGGGCTTGCCCTGGGAACCGGCTAGCTCTAGGAGTTGAGCAGCCCTTCCTCACCGTCCTCGCCGCTTCCGGGATCGAGCGGACGGAAGCACAGAAGCGCAGGCAGGGCGCCGCGCGGCAAAGCAGGGACGGGAAGGTGATTCCCAGAAGCTGCTAAATAACCCCTCTCCGCTCTGGCCCCGAACGGCCGCCGCCCTCGGGGCCCCGGGACGCAGCAGGCCGGGAGAGCAGCCTCTCGCCGACCCGCTGTCGGGCGCTCCCGGGGAGACGGCGGGCGGGAGGGCTCCGCGCGCGATCCACCGCTATCTCCCGCGCGCAGCAGCTGACGGATGGCTCTTTAATAAGCCCCTCGTTAATCTTCCCCCGCCTCTCCACCTCCTGCCCGGGCACGTCCGTATTTTCTGGCCCGATAAGGCTGGAGATTTTAGACGGTGAAATGTAGCAGGGAAAGCAAGTCCTCATTGTTCAGCCGGAGCCACTCAGCTGTGTCCCTTCGAACAAATCTCCTTTTTTCCGTAAAAAAAAAAAAATTACATCCCCTGGGCGTTTTCATTTCAGACCGTCACCGGAAAGCAGTTCTCTCCAGCTCCCAGGTCTATTTACCTTCCTCTCTGGCAAATCGTGCCGGACACCCCCTTTTCTCCTCTTGCAGCCCCACGACTCCGCTGCCCCCTTTCCCTTCCCTCCTCTCCTTCGCCGGCAAGCTCGGCCAACCCTCAGAGCTGTGTCGCCCGCACCTCCCCCTGGCAGGCCACTAAGGGCTGCAGGCAATGCCTTGTCTTGGCTTCCGAGGCACCTCCAAATGAAATCTGAATGCGTTATGACATCTCGGGCAAAATCTCAAGCCAGGAGGCAACTTGCAACGCGCGATGGTGGAGAAGGAAGGGGGACGACGTGTCAACCACCGCCTTAGGCAGATACCGCGCCTTAGGCCTGCTCTCCAGGAAAGCCAGACCAGTTCACCTTTTCTACTCGATCTTCGGGCAGCGCGGGCAGAGCCCACCGGTCCAGGAGGCCCTGGCGCCAAGAGCGGGGCTGCCGCGCGGGGGCGCAGTGGTCGTGCTCTCGCGCCCAGACAGAGGGAGCCCTGCGGTCTCAGGTAGTCTGGGACTCAAGAGGAAAAGGTCCCTCCGGGCGAAGTCAGGGGAGAGCAGGGGAGGGTCAAGGCCTATAGAGGAGCGTCTCTGCCGGGCGGGAGTGCTGTAGGCACATTAGAAAACCAGACTCAAGAGCCAAGATTCCCTTTCGCGTGCGTCCCACTCTCCCAAATCCGCAAAGCCCGCGCGCCGCGAAGCCCTAATGAACCCCAGCGGGCCATTTCACTTACCGCAGATCTTGAGCCCCAGTTTTCTGGTGCATCCATGGGCCACGCCGCACCAGGTGTCATACGCTAGAAAACAAGAGAGACGCGATCAGCGAGGCTTGGACCGCGAGACCTGGTCGAGGGCAAAGGTTTTCTGGGGAGGTTGGGGGGGGGGGGGGTGCACAGGTCTTCGCCACTGCTCCTCATTAAAAGCTTTCCTAAAAAGAGCGAGGAGCCACATCTGTGGGCCAGTGGGCACACTCATGCCCTCCGAGGCCCCATCACACTCCCTTCCTGCTCCCACCTTCAGGTGGAGAATAGTGTCTCCGAGAGGCCAGTACCCAGCGCCCAGCCCGGCCTCCAACGAACACCCGCGAAAAAGCCGAGGAGGCGGGGTGGGATTCAGGCAGGGCTGACCCAACGCGCAGAGGGCCAGGCCCCGCCGCACGAGTTGCCCAGCACCCACCCTCCAGGCCCTGTCCTTTGGTCTACGCCCCGCAGACTCGAAGGGCGACCACAGTAGCCCGGAAAGGGAACACAAAGGCATCTGGGACCCAAACGTCTCATAATTTCTTGGCGGGTCTCCAGCCGAGTGGCAGCTTAAAATAAACTGGCATGAAATGGGGTCGCGGAAGAGTTCAGGAATTAATTGGGTGAAAAATAGTATTTGACTAGATGATGGGGCTCGCATGGCTGCTCTCCAGTCGGACAGGGGCGGGGGTGTCGCGGGGGAGTCGGGAAGACAATGGTGCGCCTCCGGTTCTCATTCCCGGACCCTTCTTCCCAACCTGCCCCTTGTTAACCCTTCCCTGGGACCTCTCGGGTCTGGAGCAGGCGAAGGCGAAGAGAATCAGGCACCTTTCTTCTGGGTCCAAACCGCGGGCCCAGGTGCTGCCGTACTTTCCTTCTGGGTCCATCCCGCCCTTGGGGTTGAACTTCCAGCAAGGTACACAAGCGTGCCTGCGGAGCCCGTGCGCGAGCCCGCACTCGGTGTGGTGAGCCCAGTGTGACATTTCCTTCGGATCCCTCAAAGCAAAGCGCCTCCAATCACTCCCATCCCCCACCCGACCCTGGCCGGTGCCTCCCAGCCCGGCGCGAGTGTTGGCTGCGATAAGGAGAGTGACATCCATTAAACCCGAGGCACCGCAGATCCCCAGCGGGTAGAAGAAATAGCCCCACGTCAGTGACACAGTATGTCACAGATGGAGTTCCTGTGACAGACAGGAAATCGGTGCGAAAGCAAAACCCTAATAATAATACCTGGCGGGTAAAGAGCTATTTCCACCCCATAAAGTGCTTTCCTTTTAAACACCATCTCAGCTAATCCTCATAACAGCTCCATGAAACAAGAGGAGTGTTAATCTAAGACTCACTTTACAAATAAAAACATTGGGGGCTCAGAGAGGTTAAGCGAGTTTTCCAAGGTCACTCAGCTGGGGCGTTGGGAGTTCAGACCCATTGCACTGTCTTTCAGAGTTGGGGATTACACTGAAAGAAAGGGAAAGAGAGACGGAGAGAAGTGAGAGAGCTCTAATGTACTGAGGGTCGGGAAGACAAGTGGTGGAGGGCAAGGAGGAGGGGATCGCTGGAGAAAGAGGCCGAGTAAGGCTGTGCGCATTGAGCAAGGCCACTTCCCGGGTGACCACGGAGGGGCAGAGAAGCGGAGCCAGCTGGGCGGGCGAGGGTGTGTCTGCAAGGGAGAGCGAGAGCGGGGAGAGAGCCCGGCGTGCGCGGGCAGCCTGGGATGCTCATGCCACAGCTGAGTTGTTGGGGGCCAGCAGCAGCGTTCTCGGAGCAGGTGCCGCATGCTCTTCCCGCGCCGGCTCCTTGTCTACCTTCCCTCCGCCTCGGCGGCCCCCGGGCGCGCCAGGCCATGTGCGAACTCTGGCCAGCGCCTCTAAGGGGTCTCGGACCCGGGGTCGGCAGTTAGCGCCCCATCGCCGGCTGCGGCCGGGAAGTAAGAGCCGGAGTCGGCGGTGGGGGTGCAGGAGTCAAGGGTGAGTGAACCCAGCCGCCGCCCAGCCCCGCCAGGCAGCAGAAAAGGGGCGGGAAATGTGGAGACGACTGGGAAAGAAATCCGCCAAGGCCGGAGCAAGAGACAAAGGCGCGCAGGCCTCGCGTTCCTCCCGGCCTGTTCCAGCCAGCTCGGCCGCCCGTACCGGCTCACGTGCCACCAGGGCTGGCGGCTCTCCCGAAGCCCTCTTTGTTGTGTGGGTAATTGTAGCTCGCCTGCGGGGTGGGGAGAGGGAGCTGTAAAGGGAAGTGGAACGAAGCCTAGGGACTTAAGACAAGACCTCCGGCCTGGGAGCCAGTGACAGCACCTATGGGTTGGAGAAGGGGCTTACCCATAACATCCCTCATCTTCCTTGATGGGAACAATTGACGTTTTCTCAAGCTTACAGAAAGTGCCATAAAACCGCAACAGTAAGCGCCCTCCTTCTGCCATCCTTAAGCCCCTCTTATATAGAAATTCTGGGGCCGTTACTATCTGGAGCTGATGGTTTGGGGGGGGGGGCATTTCAATCCAAATTGGACAAAGAAAAACCAAACAACTCTCTCATCCCTACGCCTCTACACATAGGTGGGAAGTCAATCTGAATTAAAGACAGATTCTGGAAATGAGTTATAGAGCACACTGAGCTAGGGGTGGGGAAGCATAAATCCCTTCCACCCCTTTTATCTGGTTCCCCTTTTCTTCCTCTCTCTCCAGGATGTGTCAATTGCTGACGGGTCTCCTACCCGGGAGAGAGAAGAGAGGTGCTCTCTCCTCCCGCCCTGGCAAACCTTCTTGCCGTCTCCTGGTTCCCCACCTCTCCCTGCTCAGGATACTGCCCGCTCCTTTATTTTCTTTCTTCCTTTCTTTCTTTTTTCTTGCCTCTGAAATTTAATGAATTGTCTGAAATGTCGAGGCTCAGTCTCAAACGGTTTAATGCACCTTTCTCGCCCCTGGCTTCTGCCTCACTCGTCAATAGCTCGACGCAAATTTGGAGCAATTAGGGACCCCGAGTTTTCTAAAAGCTGCAATTAACGTCGAAATTTCCGCTGATTATAGACTTCTAGTACAGCGCAGGGGGAAAGGAGGAGGGGGTCAGATCTCGGCTCAACGAAAGCCAGAGACAGAACTCTCCATTCCCGCTGGGACTCCTGGCTCCTTACACCGCCCCTGCCCTGACTCCCGTCGTCCCACCAAGCAAAGAAACCACGCACAACACGACAAAAACAACACTCTCGCCGCCCGTCCATCCCCCTCAGCTAAGCCCCTAAAGATCGCCGCTTCTCCGACTGTGCATGGTTTCCGTTCTCCAGCGCCTCGGAATAGCCTAGCGTCCCTGGCAGTCGAACGACCTCTGGCCAGTACCCGGGTCAGGGCCTCATTTCTTTCCAGCCTTCATCATCTCCGCGCTCCCCCTTCCCTTTCTGTCAGCGCAGCCTCCCCACGTCCCAGCGCCCCCATCTTATCCGCAGTTCATTTGATAGGAAACTGGGGCAGGACCTACTTGTGGGGCGTAGGTTAGTAGTATTAGGGTCTGCTCCCGCGTTCGAGGCGGTTGCGGACGAAGAAGGGGTCGAAGACGCCATCAGCTCGTCGTCCCGGGGACTCTGCTGTCCGGGGTCCTCGTCTGGTCGGGCGCAGGAACCGGCTGCAAAGAGACGCGACAGCTGTGCGAGGAGGACTTCCGGGGTCTTGCGCGCAGGAGGTGACTGAGAGGCAGGGAGCGCGGACGCTCCCCCTGAAGTCCGGACTCGGGAGAGAGAGGCCGGTGGAAGGGCAGCTAGCAGGCTGGGTCCGGGTGCGCCTGGGGGAGGGGGAGACGTGCGCGCGAGCTCGGGGACTCCGGCGCTGGCAACGTAGCCCCGGGCGGCTCTCCAGTCTGGCGGCACAGCGGGGTGACCCGGAGTAGGGGGGCCCAAGGCCAGTGCAGGACGCGAGGGCGCGGGGGATTCGGCTAGGAGGGCAACGGAGGCTGAGCGTGCGATTTTCCAGCGGAGCCGCGACAAGCCCCATTGGGCTCTCAGCAGCCGGCGGGCGGGCAGGCGGGGGGAGGGCGCACGGGGCGGGCACGTCTGGTTGGGTGTCTGGTTCCCGTTGTTGTGTCTGGCTAATTCCCTGGAAAGAAGGAGGCTAACTGCTCCGAGGCCCGGGGACTTAGATGAGACAAGGTGAGAGGAAACAAGGGTCTATATCTTTACGTTCTCTCTCAGACTTGGCCGGGGAAGAACTATAGGCACCTTGCACTACCGGACAGCTAGGAAGCAGCGGGCTGGAACCCCGCTCGTCTCCCTCTTGTCCCACCCCGCTTGGAGCCATCTCGAAGCCCAGGACGAGGCTCGGTCCGGGTTTCTGTATTTCCCTTCGACCCAACTCTCCGAGGACCCCAGATTTCTCGCCGTACAGACCCGGAGAACGTGAAGGAGGCAAGAAAGGGGAACGTCACCGGTGAAACGAACTTGCGCTCAGTGCGCCAGAGTCGGTGGACAAGGATCCGTGCGCGGCGCCTCTGCTCGGCGCTGGCGCGGTGGCATCCAAAGGCCCCGGGACAGAGAGCGCGCGGGCGAATCTGGGTAGATCTAACACCCAGCAGAGCAGCGCCCGCCGGCCACCGCCTCCACACCTTCCATAGGACCCCGCACCTCGCCCCGCGCGCCCACTCGCACAGCAACGCAGGCAGCAGGTAGAGCGCGGCTTCTGGGGAAGTAACAGGTTACCGCTCCGAGTCGCACCTTCGGCTGCTGCTGCCTAAGGACCCTTCGGTGAGATGGGCGCTCGCAGCAGGGAAGCTCAGGGGAAAATCGCTCTCCTTCCACTTCAGGGCGAGCTTCAGCCTGTGTGCATCCCCGGGGCGTGAACCCCGTTGGTGCGGACAGGGAGGGAGAGTGCGAGGGCAGGGGTCCCTGCGCCGCGCACCAAGAGAGAGCCAGGACTGGGGCGGGAGGGATGCGCTCTGCTCAGGAAGGTAGATGGCGGTGGCTGGAGGTAGGGGTTGGCCGAGAAACCGCGGGTGAAGAGGACCCAGCTGAACCGCCGAGGCTGGGCACTGGGAAGTCCCGGCGGCCGCGCGCTTACCCACCTCGGCTTGGTGGCAGCAAGCCTGGCGCTCCCGACGCTCCTCTGCGCAGCGCCCAGCGGTGTACTCGGCTCGTCCCGGCCCTGCCACAGGCGTGATCTGTCCGGCGTCACCTCCAGCTGCTGCCTCGCTCCCACTAGCACCGTCCCGCACGCGAGCGCCGGGAGGAGAAGACAGAGATCCGGAGAGGTGGCAGCTCGGCTTCGGGGGAGGCGGGGGCGGAGTGGGGAGGCGGGGACCGGCTCGGCGGGGGAATCACGAGGCCGCTGCTCGCGGGGGCAGCTCGTCGGTAGAGCGGCGGGGCTCCTTTGCAGGTGCCTGACCGCCTCTGGAGCTTTATAGGGCGGTTATAAATCCAGATCACGGTTTTGCGCCCGGAAAAACAAAAAAGGCCCTATGAGTAATCCAGAACGTACTCAGCACACTCTATTTTTTGAAATAGGCACAGTGTCGGGTAAGACGAGGGAAAAGATAATTCCTATGAAGGCTTATGCCTCGCTGAGCGCTTCTTCCTCCTTCCCCTCCCCCTCCTATGTCTTCGAAAAGACAAGAGCAGTGGCTTTGCCTTTCTTTCTTTCCCCGCGACTCCCCAAGAACTGCGACCCCGCGACGCTTCCTTGAGCGAATGCTCGCTCTGGATCCTGTCCTCTCTGGCTCTCTGCTGAGCCAGGATTGTTGCAAAAGCAGAGGCACAAAGGGGAGGGGGCGGCACTCAGACCCTGGAGGAATCTCCATCTGCTTTTCACTATGGTTTCCTCATCCACCTGGGGAGGTGGGGTCAAATTACCTCACCTGAGCGCAGCTACCCAGTGCCACCGGCAGGGAAAAGGGTCCCGTTTCCCACGCACTATGCTCTCCCTGCTACCTTTGGTCCCCTTGATGGTGGGGAAAGAAGTCCTCCTGATTGATCACATCTGAAGGTTAATAACACGCACGAGCGCCTCTCCACACACACAGGGAACTCGAGCACAGAGGTGGCCCCGGGCAGGGGCTCGGGGCGGGGCGGGGGTAGGGACGGATAGGCCTTCCCTGCCCAGACCCCCTCCCCTCACTCCCCCTTCAATTTCATGCTTTAAGGATTCTCCTTTCTCAGTATTTAAGCATATTTAATGAATTGCCGCGCTCGGAAAAGCCCCTCACGATAAACAGGCGTTCCCGAAAAATTTTCCAGCAGAGGGCGCCAGGCGCCCAGAGACCGAGAGGCCCGCTCCTAGCTGGGTCTTTCCTCCCGCGCCCGAGCCCACACCTGGAAGGGCCGGCCAGGCTCTGTCACTCTCCTGCCTCTACAAGACATCCCCCCAGCCAGCCACTCTCGTCGCCCATTTATGTTCTCCTCTTTCCTCTACCTCAGTTTCTTTTTCTTTAGAGCAAAACAAAGGTGATCTTTGTGTGTGTCTGGGTGACACCATGTAACCAGTGATTCCTTTACTCATTTTCACAGTGATTTTTTTCCTCTTGTGGTGCTGCAGGCGTGGGTTATTGATGGACACGTCTGCGGCCTTGCTGGTCCACCCGAGGCCGGTCCCTTCTCTCTGAATGTCTTATCACCTTTCACCATGACACAGTGGGAATGCCAAAAATCTTACAAATCACCGAAAATTTCATAAGGGAGATCGAAGATTCTGCCCTGAGAAGATACAGTCCGATCAGTAAGAGGGATCTCGCTATGACGTTTGAAATAAATGCGTTGCCCTTGATACTAAAGAAAATACTGTCGCCCTCTCTCCACCTTACAACAAAAGCTCCGGCCCTTCTTAAGGACACAAAGGCATCCTGAACGGCGAGCGTGCAGTAACCACAACTCTGGGGCTCGAGCTCCGGGCTGGGCATGGTGTGCGTGCTTGCTCCGCTCAGCTTCTCCGCTATGCTTCAAATGAGCGGTTTATTAGGAGGTCAGGCTCGGAATTCCACCCACGCCCCCTCCTCGAGCTTCCCTGAAAGAGACGGTTGCACCAATCAGGGAGGCTGGTGCCAGGGACGCGGGACGGGATTCGGGACGCGCGCGGGGCAAGGTGACAGGCGAGAGGCGGCAACAAATCCCGGCGCCCCTCGGGGTCAGCTGTCCCAGGAAGACGCCCGCTCGCTCTCTGTCTCGTCAACCTTCTCCCAAGATTCGAGATTCTGTGGAAAGGAAGATTTTTACCTTCACCTGTGGCATCAGACTGAGAAGTTTCCAACCACGCCCTCTTGTGACCCTCGTGTCCAAAAAGCTCAGCCCTAATGTTTTAGCCAAGAAAATAACCTCGTTGGAAAAAGAAATCTCCTACAAGACTAGGCATCGCAAATTAAAGCTAAGTCCGTCCAGCTGTGAGGACGTACCTCACTTTCTGCTTTATGGAGGGGAAGGGGAGGAATAAAGGCTCCTGCTCGTCTTTAATTTAAAATTGTTTAATCAAATATTAGTAATTAATTAAACGAATATTTATGAATCACCTACTATGTACCAAGCACTGTTCTTACAACCGTCCCAGCAACTTATATTATCCCTGCACTCAAGGAGTTGACATTCCAGTTAAGCGAGGAGAGCTACAGACTTGGGGAATTCATGGCTTTGATTTATTTTCAGATTATCTCCCATTCCAATCCAGACTCGGGCTCAGCGGAGATAATAAGGAACTGAGGGCCTAGAATCCCACACAGTTCCGGCACATCTAGTTCGGAGCAGGGCCCAGCTCTTTCAGCACCAAGGACAGCGCCCACCATTCGGTCCCTTGAGCCTCGCTTAGGTCGGCTTCAGACGTCAGCCCTTAGCCAGTCGCCCCCGCCCGCCTCCCTCCTGGTAGTAACGGCTGTGTTTGTTTTCCCTTGTTGAGAGTATTTCGCCCCCATTTCTCCTCGGTAAGAATTTTCTCGGAGAGTGGTTGTGGTTGTCTTTTGGCTCTACAGAACACTTGGAATCTATATTTTTGTTTGTGTTTTTCACTCTTCTTTTCATCTTTTATTACTCTTGGGGGAAGATGCTTTGAATAACGGGGGGTGGAAATAAGATATCCTCCCTGGGGCCTCGAACCGGTGGTGAGGGGTGGCCCGGAAGGGAGTGGTATCCGCCCAGCTGTTTCGTTTGCATTTGATCTAAGGTTTAGTGCTTTGAAGAGACGAGAACACGACGCCCAGAGGCAGAAGGAGTGGGCGAGCGCGACCCCTCTGGACTCTCTTTCCAGGGGTTCGCGAGCCTGCAGCCCCGGCTACTCGATCCTGCCCGCCAAGGACAACCTTCCTTTAGGTCAACGATGGCTGGGACTTGGGAACACGACCCTCCACCTACAACGTCCTTTCCCCGGGAGGTTTAAAGATATTCCAACCGGATCTGGAGGCGAGCCTTTCGGCGAAGGAAAAAAGGGAGTAGGTAGGAGGAGAGTAAGGCGCAGAAGGGTCACCCAAACAGGCTGCTGGGATTTTTATGCGTAAAAATATGGTCCAAGTCAAGGTGAGTAAATAAGAAACGTCAATCTATTTTGTTTTGACGCATTTAGCATTTTTAGCCTCCAGGAAAAGTAATTTAGAGCCACAGTGTTGGTTCATTTCAGCTGGCTCTTTAAAGTCTATTTTAAGTATCTAATTTATGACCAAAAAAGAGAGAGAAAAAAATGGCACTGCTCACCGTTTAAACGTCTGTCTCCAGAGACGAGGGCTGTGGGAAGCGTTGTTAACCTTACGCTCGGTTTTTCTTAAGTCGGAGCTAGTGTCTGTTCGGTGTGTTTGCGTACTTTAAAGATAGTTCCCCAAATAATTCTGGACTTTCTTTGGAGACAATAGCTAGATCGACAGCTCTACCCCAACAGACCACACCACACTCGCTCCTGGGAGACAGGAAAGGGTTAAAATGGTGGCGAGGGAGGCAGAATTCCAGCCAGAACGCTGGCGAGGACTCCGGAAATTACAACGTTTTCTTCTTAAAAAAAGAGAGCCGAGTCCCTCAGATAATCGTCAAATAGTCCCTTTCCCCTTGATATTGAGAAAATGAAAATATTCTAATATTAAATAAATTAATCAAGGCGGACAGAGTGGTTTGTATTTGGGCAAGTCTTGTGCAGATCTTAAGACGCCCAGTTCTTGCTATTCCAAACACGGTGACAGAGGGACGACCACCAGATGGCGATAGATTACAATTTCTGAAAAGAAAGGAGGGGCCCCTTCGCACTCATACCGTGCCATATTTCACAAAGCAGGGCCTTTTTTTCATGCTGAAAGATGCTGCCAGAAGTGGCCTGAAATACCCAGAGTCTCTGTCCCTTTGGTGAAAGAGAAGAGGATGCGGAGTATCCGTTTCTTTCCCACACAGCTGCTCCTCAAAGGGAGCCTTAGGATGGGAACTCTTTGATATCAGGCAGTGTTTCACCGCAAAACTGGAGACCAAGGAAATAACAGATCTGAATTGTAATTCTGACAGTTTTTAAGATGTATCTGTTTTAAATTCTTCTCTCCACAAAAACTAAGTCTAAATCAGTCCTTTCCAAAAAGAGTGGGATGAAAGAAAGATGATTTCCTGCATGAGAGGCTTTGAGTGAAAGAGTATGGAATGGAAGACTAGGTATAGTAATATTTTTGTCCAATTTTTTCAGCGTAAAAGCTCTTGAACTATTTAAAATAACAGGTAGTTAGCCCTTGTTTTCAGACTTAGGTGCCTGGGACTTCTGTTTGAGAGAAGGTTCTTAGTTGTGGAGAATCTGGTAACTTAAACCTCTATTTCAAATCCGATTCCTTCCCTGATCCTCCTCAGGGGAGAAAACTGGAAACCTAAGAGGGATTCATCATTGCTGCTCTAGCTCAGTCCCCTTCATGTCAAGAATTACATGTAAGAGCTCATGGAATTTATTCACACCTGAGGTTCTCACTTGTATCATCTGCAAATCAGTGCCGTGGTATTTCCCAAAGCAGTTAGTCACCTGGACCCCGTTCTTTCTCTCTTACCTTCAGTTGCAAGGCTGGAGTCCTGTCTTCTTTGCCTTTGGGTGAGTCAGGAATCCTTTAGATCTGCACAATCTGAAATCTCAAGCAGTCCCTAAATATGCAGATTAAATGATAATACCTTCTCACTGGGGCTATAGGCACACTGTCTCAACTTCTTAGCCAGGGACAAGTACGGACAAGCTTCGGAGCATGGGGAGACTTGAACTGGCAAAACTTTTCTCTTCCCTAGCTCAGGACTGTTCATTCCACTCCACCCCACCCCACCCTCCTCTGATTCCTAGAGAAAATTTTCTGATGGAATATTTAGACTTACTTGAAAAGGGTGAAAGGAAGCCTGTTTTGTGATGAAGTTCTTACTCTGTTCTTACTCCAGTGACACTCGCCTCCTGTTTCTTGAACATTCTAGGCTTGCTCCCACCTCAGAGACTTTGCAATTACTGTTCCTCTGCTTAAAAAGCTCTTCCCCCAGGTATCTGTAGGATTTGTTACTTCTTGTTCTGGCATTTGTTCAAATGTTCAAATGTTATTTTCTCAGTGAAACTTTCCTTTATCCTTCTATTTAAAATTGCACTTCTCTCCCTGCCATGGCACTCCCCATCCTTTCCCTGTTTTTTTTCCTATAACACTTTTTACCACTTGACATACTATATATTTTACTTATTTATTGCTTTTTTCTTCCCACTAAAATGTAAGCTCCACGAGGGCAGGTATCTTTTTAAAAAAAAACAAAAAACAAAAAAACACCAAGTTATTCCCAGAACAGAATGGTTCCCAGAACACTATAACCACTCAATGCATATTTTGCTGGTTTTTATTTTGTGCAGCTGAATAGACAATGTATTCCTAAAATCTTCAGGTGGTCATCTGGAAGGCAGCTGGCAACTGCAGAATGAGTGTGGGCAGTCATTTTGCATCAGTTTCTTTCTTCTCTACATCTGGATTCAGATGAGTTGAGAAAACATAAAGAAGAAATAAGTCCCAAAAAGAGCCACCTAGGAGAACTCAACTAGCCTATGAAGGAGTAGCCAGTTACACTAGTATTCAAATCATTGCTCTAATAGGTTATAAAAGATCTCACTTTAGGAAGTTTTAGTTTGAGACAAGTTTCAGACTCTTTCAACTCCATTTAGTACATACGGTTTTTAATATTTTTCCTCATAGTTTCCTTCATTGGTGGATTGCAAACTAAGAGAAGATAGCTTTAGGATGATGATGTTATCTGCTGATTCAAGTGTTCTGTGCCATCTTTGCTTGAGTTCTGATGCCAACAGGAAGAAGCTGGATTTGGTACCCATTATGATAAGGAGGAGATTTTCCTCCTAATACACCGTCTAGTGGTAGACAGGGAACTGTGAAATTTACCATCTTTGCAGGATGCTCACCTTCAAATAATCATTTTTATGAAAACACATTTAGAATAATTTTTATTAGAGATGAATGTACTTAGGGACCTGATGGCATGAAACACCAAAAGCCTTGTTCCAGAGTAGAAGAGGAGGCAAGCCAAAGTATTAAAAAAGAGGGAAAAGAGCTCATGAAAGTTAATCAACTATTAAAAAAATATTTTTACAGTTATGCAACAATAGGAACTACATAAATTTTAAGAAAACAGGGACTTTTGAGGGGTTATTGGTGGTGGATTGCAATTATCCCTACTTAAATTTTCCAATTAGGCATAAGGGTAGGCAAGTTTGTGAGTGGACTAACTGGTTAATCTTCCATGAAGATCAGCAAGTTTCTGTCTCAGATGACATTTCCTTTCTGAACATAATGACCTATTTATTTATTAGTATTCATCCTCATTAGAAGCTTCCAGCACACCAAAAAGGGAACTAAGGCCTGCTAAAATGCCTCACATACCACAGGCACTCCACAAATACTGTGTTTTGTTTCTTCCATTCTAAGTGTTAACTTTCCTGTACCTCAGGTCACTTTTACCTTAACTCTCAAAGTTTGCTTCTTTAAAAAATACATAACCTTTCCTTTAAAGTAATATATCATTGTTAAAGAAAGTATATGACTTTATAATAAAGAAAAATGAAATAACCTCATCATCCAAACACAACCATGGTTAACCTTTTTATTAAGTGTGAGGTATATATGGCTTATAGTCTTAGAGGACATTATTGGTATCATCATGCTTGCTATGCTGTGGCAGATACATTGGGTAGGACTTTCTCAGCTGCAAGTAATAGGAAATCTGAAACAGGCTTAAATAGTAAGAAAATTTGTTGTATTACATAGGATATTCAGAGATAGGATAGGTACTAAACCAGAGTTGGTTGAGTCAGTAAAAAACGTCAACAAAGACCAGACTCTTATTTTCTCTCTGCTCTGCTGTCTTTAGCACTGGCTTCAGCATACGGCCTCCTCATGGTTCTAAGATGGCTGTGAGTAGCCATGAGGGCTACACACTTTCTCATCCACATCTAACTCCTGCTCATGTTTTATTGGCTGAGATTGGCTGATTCTGTCTATGTCTGGTAATAACTAGTAGCAAAGGGATATTGGTCAGAGGGTACGAAGTTTCAAATATGCAAGGTGAATAAGTTCTGGAAATCAGCATGGTGATAGTTAATACTACTTACTATATACTTGAAATTTGTTAAGAGGATACATCTTAAATTAAGTCTCAACACATGCACACACACACACACACACACACACACACACACACATTGGTAACTATGTAGAGGTGATGGATATGTTAATCAACTTGATTGTGGTGACCATTTCACAATGTATATCAAATCATCAAGCTACATGTCTTAAATATATATAAAAATATGATTTTTATATGCCAATGATATCTCAATAGAGCTGTTAAAAAAAAAAAAAACCACCACCTAGAGGCCAGCCGGGTGGAGTAGTGGTTAAATTTGTGGGCTACACTTCGGCAGCCCAGGATTCACAGATTCAGATCCTGGGCATGGATCTAAACACCATTCATCAAGCCATGCTGTGGTAGCGTTCCCACAGACAAAATAGAGGAAGACTGGTATAGATGTTAGCTCAGCGACAATCTTCCTCAAGCAAAAAGAGGAAGATTGGCAAGAGATGTTAGCTCAAGGCCAATCTTCCTCACCAAACAAAACCCCAAAAAACACCTATTAGCAAGGAGGATGGGAGTACCAAGATTAGCTTACACTTATCATCTAGGTCACAATGGATGTAGGAAAATCAATCACAATGTCTGCTATAGGCTGTCTCCTGGTTCAAAGGTACATTTTGAATAAGGCTATGCAAGCCAACTTCATCTCCCAGTGTGTCACTTCACAAGCCTCTCCAAGCTCTGTACACTTCCCTCACCCCATTACAACTCATATCCCATGGCAGCTGGGGAGTTTATTAGGAAGGCCAATCAGGGAGACCTTTGCCCTCCTTAGTCTGGCCTTGGTGGCCTCATCTTACCTGCCTCTTGTGAACTCTCAATACCTCATGATACAGGACACTTGCCCAGAAATGCTAAACATTTCCAAGAGATCTAGGCTTTCCTTCACATCTGGCATCATGAGTTCTGTTCATGTGCCCCCCCTTGTCCAACATCAATATTTCAGCCAAAAAACAAAGTTACATAGATCTTACATGTCAACCAGGGTAAAGTTAAAGGGAAAAAACACACCTCAATTAGAGAGAATGCAGGTTATCACACTGTTTAATATATAAGGAAATGTGGGATAACTGAAGACTATACTTTAAGGACTAATACTGGAGAACAAAGGAGAGGCAACACTGACTCCATACTTGGACTCCTGGGGTAGCAGTCCAAATGGAACCAACTACCACACACTAAGGTTATGTTATATACATTTTGTAAGGTTATTAGATAGACTTTACTTCACAAATTATCCCCCTTTCTTCAATCTGTTTCTCTCTACTGTTCTCTTAGAGGAGAAAGGACGTGGTGAAAGGCAGAGCATTAGAATAAAATGACCTAGATTTGGGATACTGCACACTCTTTCTTTCCAACCTGGGCCCAGTAGAATGGCTGTTGCAAGGGGTGGCAAGAAGAAGGGCCATTCTGCCTTCAATGAGCTAGTGACCACAGAACACACCATCAACATTCACAAGCCATCCATGGAGTGGGCTTCAAGAAGTGTGCCCCTCGGGTGCTCACAGAGATTTAGAAATTTGCTATAAAGGAGATGGGAACTCTGGATGTGCGCATTGACACCAGGCTCAACAAAGCTGCCTGGGCCAAAGGAATGAGGAATGTCTCATACAGTATCCGTGTATGCTTATCAAGAAAACGTACTGAGGATGAAGACTCACCGACAAGCATTGGTTACTTATGTACCTGTCACCATAAAAAATCTACAGTCAGTGTGGATGAGAACTGACCATAGATTATCAAGTAAAGTTATAAAACCACCAAAAAAAAAAAAGACCTAGATTTGAATCTGCCAATTCCCAGGTATGGGATCTTTAGAAAGTTACTCAATCTCTCTAGGCCTCAGTTTCTTCATTTGTAAACAGGGATAATAATGTCTACCCCATTATGTTATGAAAACGAAAAACATTAACATATGGAATGCTTAGTGCAGTGCCTAACACAAAATACACTATCAGCACATCTAATTATCATCCTTCCTACTAAATATGCTCATCTTAAAAAATTTTAAAATAATACTCCTTTTGCCTTGTGTCTTTCAACAATACTTCATCTTTTTTCTTTACTTCATACTCAAACTCCTTGTTCTCCTTTTCCTTACCTCCAGTGCATTCAAACTCACTGGAATATGGCTCTCCCCTACTACACTCAACAGATTCTCCTCTCCCTAATGCCACCAACTGCCTCTTTGTTGCTATCCAATCACTCTTTTAAGTTCTTATCTTCTTGTCCTCTCTATAACTTATGATAAAGCAGATTTTTCCAGACCTACCTACCAACTGTTTTCTGAGTTTCTGCAATGTATTCAATATCGGGACACTTTTGGCAGCAGGTAAAAGAAATCTCAATCCAAACCAGTTTGCACAATAAGAAAGTTTCTCTCACAATAACACTAAGCTCAAACAGAGGGCTGGCTGGCTTCCAGAGCAGTTGATTCCATGGCTGAATATCACCAAGAACCTAGGCTCTTTTTGCTCTACCATCCACAGCATCAGCTTCATCCTAAGATTAGTTCCTCTCATGATCATAAAATGGCTGCCAGCAGTAAGCAGAGCAGCATGCTTCCTGGTTCTTAACCAGAGGAATGGAGGAACCTCTCCTCCCAATCATGAAATAAAATCCTTGGTCTGATTGGGCCAATGTAGGTCACATGTCCTCATTTGGAAAAATAACAATCACCAGAGAAATGCCATGTACTGATTGGCTGTGGGTGTCTTTCCTGAGTCCCATGGCTATGCGTGGGGAGTGAATATTTGATCAGAATCAGGGCTCTCTTAGCAAAGAACCAGGGAGGGATAAACGCTGAGTAGGCAACCAACGGTATCCACTGTATTTGCTTTCCTGATTTTCCTCTTGGCTGTTCTTCTCAGTCTTGTTTGTGCCTTTTTCTTTCTTGGACTACCACTTAAATGTTCTTAAATGTATTATTTAAGATAATTCTATGTTCAATCCTCTTCTGTTCAGACTACACTTTTTCTGTGGGCCATCACTGCTTATCTTTGATTATCTCTAATCAAAGAGATATCTCTGTTATGTGTTATCTAATTGAGTCTAAACTGATAACTCCTAATTAAGGTATGTATCTCCAGCCAAAGTGTCTCTTCATATCCATGAAGCTCCATACCATGAGTTCCAAAAACATTAACACTTACCTAATCCTTCCTGTGGTAGGCAGAATGCGTCCCCCTACTCCCAAAGATGTCTATGTCTTAATCCCCAGAACCCATAAATATATTAGGTTACATTGCAAAGGGTAATTAAGGTTGCAGATGGAATTAAGGTTGTTAATGAGCTGAGTTTAAGATAGGGAAAATGATACTGGATTATCCAGATGGGCCCAAAGTCAATTACAAGTGCCTTGAAAGGTGGAAGAGGGAGGCAGGGTGTTGAGAGTTTAGCTAAACTATTCCATAATGTTGCTGCCTTGGCATCCATTTTGTGTGGCTAAGCAGCCTACAGGGGCCTTGAACTGACACTAGCCTCTCCCTCAAGTGAATGCCCTAGACAAAAGCCCATGCACCAGAGATAAGAGCCCACAGAGTCCCAAGTAAGTTCCTGATGTGACTTCCCTAATGCCCCTGATGATAAATAGTCCCTCTTGCTTCCCAGTTCCTTCCCCTTGTGTGCTCCTGGGATAAGACCCCCATGGAATTTACCAAACTCTGCTCTTTTTGGTTTGACTAATCTGGCCTCAGCCTGGGAACCCCAAAGCAATCACTCATGGACTCGAACAAAGACATGTATCCCAGGTCCTGCCACACACTCTGCCTGCACCTTGACCTCCCCATGTGGGCCCTCCAAGGCGGGCATTGTACCTCCTCCAGGACCTGTGAGTAATAAACTTCTCCATTTTACTTTCCTTGGTGGTCTTTGTTGAACCATGGCTCACCATCTGACCATCCAAAGTTCCACTTAAGTGTTAATTTAACAAAAATCACAAACAGGGGAGAGAGAACTTGAGAGATGGCAATGTGAGGAGGTCTGAGTCAGACATTGCTGGTTTTTAAGATGGAGGAATGGAGCCACCAGCCAACAAATGCAGGCGGGCTCTAGAAGCTGGAAAAGGCAAGGAAACAGACTCTCTCCGAGAGCCTCCAGAAAGGATGCAGCCTCGCTGACACCTTGATTTGGGCCGAGTGAGACTCATTTTGGATTTCTGACCTCCAGAACTGTAAGATAGTAAATGTGTGTTGTTTTAAGCCACTAAGTTTGTTCTAACTTGTAACAGCAGTCATAGAAAACTAATATTTCCCATGCTCAACTTGTATAAGTGAACTGCCATCTTCTCCAGCAAATCCGCTTTTCTTTCTGTGTTCCTTTTTTGGAGGAGGGCACCACCAAACACTCAGTTATCTAATTGGAAGTCATCCTTGACCTCTACCTCTCCCCGACATTTAACTCATCACCAATTCCTGTCCGTTCTTTCTACCTCTCAAATAGCTCCTCCCTTCCATTATGTCTCCCTGCTATTACCTCTTTTCAGGCTACAATTCTGAACTGCTAGAATTAACTATGTAACAGTGGAGTTTTGTATTCCACTCTAGTCTGTCCTCTACACTTTCAGATATATATTTTTTAAATTGAGATCCATAGGAAGAAATACGTTTCACATCAAGATCTAGGACACATACACACTCTTGAACCAAAAGTTCCACAAAACCATAATTCCAATACTCATTTGCAATTTGCTATTTTCTATTCTATGTATTTAATTTTAAAAAACCCCAGCTATTAGTGACTCACTACAATGATTTCATAACTGACCAAAGGATCATGACCTGTAGTTTGAGACATTTTTCTACCTGGCTACTAGAATGCTCTTTCTGAAATACAATCATTATTTTCCTTAAAATCCTCCAATGGCTTCCCACTACTTTAAGGACCAAGTTCCAACGTTAACGTGGCTTATGAGATCCTCCATTACCGAGCCCTTTTATCATGGTAGCTTCATCCATCTCGTCTCTAACTGGTTCATTTTCATTTTGAATCCAACCTTACCTACTTACTTGCTGGACTTAGAATGTATTTACTGATAGAACGTTCTTCGGCACATCCTCTTCTTGTAGCTATTTCTTATTCGTTCTACCTTCTCAACTTAGACTTCCCTTCCCTCTCAAGGCTTTCCCTGGATGCCTGGCCTGGGTGAGGTGCCCCTGCTGTGTGCTCCCGTAGCACCCTGGACTTCCTCAATGGTGGTGTTTATTAGCCTGTATTTCAACTGCAACAGTGCTGTTTAAGAATAGGGACTGGGTTTTGTTCCCCATAGTATACCTAGTAGGCCTTCAGGAAATATTTCAGTATTTATTGAATAAATAAATGAAACTATTTCAGTGCGTTCCCATCTTAAATCCATTGAGTAAACATTCTCACACATTCCCATGTTGTTGGATATTTGGGTTCTTTCACACAAGTGTAACGTGTTATAAAGTTTTGAAGAAGGCACACGTCTGGAACTGAACACTTTACATAGACACAACTTGCTTGCTGATTCATCACACGGTTTCTAGAGTTTAGCTACGTGTGAAGCAATGGAATGTTGAGTTCAAGATTCACTAGATCTCATACTGGGACATAACCTAGCATCTCTAAGTCTAAATTTCCTCATCTAAATTCTAATACTCCAGTTAACTTCAACCCTTGGATATCCCTAAGCATCCCAAATTCCATTCACGTAACTGACAGGGATAAGCATGCTCTTGGCACTAGTGTGAGAAGCCAGTGGGTTAAGTGATATAAAAATACTTTGCAGATTATTTCTTAGCTATTACTACTACAGACACACATGCCTATGTTAGCTTATGCCAACACTCTAAGTGTCATTGACTAAGGAGTGCAATTAGTATGAAGAATATAGATAGAAGGGGACTGATCATCCTGCATGAGCAAACCCTGCAAATTCTTAGATTTAGGTACAACATAGCCTATGAGACCATGGCTATTTATTCAGAGAGCTTTGTCCTCAGAACTTTCCTGTTCCTTTAAAAGAGAACAAAAATCTTACCAGTGTAACTTATTTAGTCTGCAATATCAGTTTTAGGTTATTTTATGGACTTCTTATGGGAAGGGGAGCTCCATAATCAGGTAAGTGTCATCAGATTGAAACATGGTGGTTTTCCTGTGGTGGGGAGGAATAACAAACCCTCAAATGAAAAGAACAAGCCATTCCTGAGGTCTGAGTCAGCCAGCCCTCCCATGCCATCTGACTATTTATGTAACTAGAGGATTTCAGTCACTCCTATGAAATGGTGCAGAATTTCTTCCTCTGAACATTAGCAGGCTACAAAATGCCCAAAGAACAAACTATGTTGCAAGCATTTTTGGGTATGACATGATACTGCACTCATATAAGAATAAAAATTAAAAATCCCTATCCCTGGGTCCGGCCCCGTGGCTGGATGGTTGAGTTCGCACGCTCTCCTTCGGCAGTCCAGGGTTTTGCCAGTTCGGGTCCTGGGTGCGGACATGGCGCCACTCATTGGGCCATGCTGGGGCAGTGTCCCACATAAAATAGAGGAAGATTGGCACAGATGTTAGGTCAGCAACAATCTTCCTCAAGTAAAAAGAGGAAGATGGGCTCAGATGTTAGTTCAGGGCCAATCTTCCTCTCACACACACACAAAAGTAAATAAATTAAAAAACATGGGGCTGGCCTGGTGGCTCAGCAGTTAAGTTCGCACGTTCCACTTCTCGACGGCCCGGGGTTCACTGGTTTGTATCCCAGGTGCAGACATGGCACTGCTTGGCAAAAGCCGTGCTGTGGTAGGCGTCCCATGTATAAAGTAGAGGAAGATGGGCATGGATGTTAGCTCAGGGCCAGTCTTCCTCAGCAAAAAGAGGAGGATTGGCAGTAGTTAGCTCAGGGCTAATCTTCCTCAAAACAAAAACAAAAACAAAAAAAGAACATAAACATTTTCATTAACTTTCACTACATTCACTCATTCACTAGTATATATATCCTGTTACTTGTGAGGCACTTGTCCATTTCTAGGGACAGAATGGTGAAAAAGATAAAGTCCTGGGGTCAGCCGGGTAGTGTAGTGGTTAAGTTTGTGCACTCCACTTCAGCAGCCTGGGGTTCGCCAGTTCAGATCCCAGGCATGGACCTACTCACTGCTTATCAAGCCATGCTGTGGGAGGCGTCTTGGTAGAGGAAGATGGACGCAGATGTTAGCTTAGGGACAATTTTCCTCAGCAAAAAGAGGAGGATTGGCAGCAGATGTTAGTTCAGGCTAATCTTCCTCCCAAAAAAAAAGATAAAGTCCTGCTTCATGGAGGTTACATTTTCTGACAGAAAGGGAGAAGATGAAAAGAACACATAAATAAGAATTTCGGGTACTGATACACGCTATAAAGAACACAAAACCGATGACGTTAAAGTGCCTGAAGCGGTAGTCAAGGGAGGGTCTAAGAGTATGGATTCTGGAGCCATAATATCCACTAACAAATCCAGGCTCTACCAATCAATAGGTATATGATGCTGGGCAAACTACTCACCTTCTCTGTGCCTCAGTCTTCTCATCTGTCAAATGGGAATACTACTGGTACTTAGCCCATGGGTCTGTTGGATTAAGTAAATTAATGTGTGTAGAACAGTACCTGCCACACAGTTAGTACTATGTAAGTGTTTTTAATTACTATTTTCCTCTCTGAGTAACTCATATTGAACTAAGACCTAAATATTAAGAAGGAACTCAAACGAATACAGATAAATTAAAAGAACTCTGTACCAAATAAAGAACAATTAGACTAAAATGCAGCTCCCTTCTTTATGTTTCCATCATATACAGAAATGAAAATACATGAAGATTAAACCACAGTGGCCGCTTTCGTCACTCGTCTTCACACTCGTCGGAGCTTTCTTCACTCAGATCCTCACTGCTCTCCCCTTCACTCTCACCGCTACTGTCTTCTTCACTATCTTCATCATCTTCCTCAAGAGTCTGAGTTTTCTCTACCACAGAAAGGAAGAGAATTGTTTAAAATGTTTCTTAATATTTCCTCTCTTTGAAAAATCATAGTTCTCCTTGTTTCTCCCTCCACCAAGAAATAGACATTTTTGGAACGTGAGAACTGAGCTGAACTTTGCTAACTGTAAGTAGAGTCAAAATAGTAATACAAAGAAGAATATATTCTTACGGGCAGAAAGATGTTTGGGGATTTAAAATAAATTTAAGACACAGGTCTATAACCATTGTGAACATAATTCTTACTTAAATAGAATAAGAGTGAGTAAGACTTAGGGTAATTTAGAGAATACTGGCTTTCTTTGGAGTTGTGGGATAATCCCTTTAATACATGGGGCAATTAGCATATTGTCTTCCCTGTGAAGACTCTGTCGGTGCCTGATTGCCTGCTGCCCAGGGAGCCTGCTCTGCTTGGGCAGTTCCACTCCACAGAGGAAAGGGAGTCATCTGGACCGTCCAGAGGACAAGCTGGTTTTATTAAACCATCCAAGACAACCATTCGGACTTTTCTTTTCTTTTTTTTAAAATTATTTTATTGAGGTCACATTGGCTTATAACATTGTGTAAATTTCAGGTGTACATTATATTTCAGTTTCTGTATAGACTGCATTGTATTTACCATCGATAAGTCTAGTTTTTATCTGTCATTATATGGATATACCCATTTACTCCTTTTGCCCTCCCTCCACCCCGGTCCCCTCTAGCAGCCACCAATCTGTTATCCTTATCTATGTTTATTTATGCCTTTTCTTAACCACTTCCGGAGGATGTACTTCACCAATCTGCTGGGATAACGAGTTTTTAAATAGTGACTGCTCATAGCTCTATGAGAAAGAAGGAACTTCAATTTTTAGATTTACCCATCAGCAACATTTCTTCAATAAGTGAGAAAAACTCCTTGGCCTCAGGATTTTCTGGCTCATAGATTAGAACTGAAAATGGACAACAGGATGTGTGTTATTAATGTTCAAAGTGTTTTAGTAAACAGGCTCTTCAGAATGAGATTGAAACTGTCAATCAGAGTAAGTGAAAATGCAGAAAGCGATAAACACCAACAATTATACCACTGGTGTATCTAAGTGTAAATACAGAAGAGGCTCTACTTATCTCAGGTGCTTTGTAAAAGAGATAATCCTCTTTCTATTTTCTACTTCCTGTCCAAAGAATGCAATCTCCATCACTATGAGGCTGCCTTAAGAGGCCTGTAGCCAAAGTGTTTCTTGATTATAATTATTCCCCAAACAAGGTACAAATCTTGAAAATACAGAGACTTCAGTAATGAGAAGACTGTGTGCCTAGAGGTCTACTAACCCCTCATCTCATCTCACCCACCCAATGTCTACATGGCATCTTTTACTAAAGGCCTCATCCGAACGCAAAGGAACGGAGCTGTTTTGTTTTTGTTTTTGTTTCATGCAAGCTCTTCTATAGTAGAGATGTCATTTTTAAAAACTCATCCTTGAAATAGAGAAAACTGATGCTTCCTCTTTCTCATCATCAGGAAACTTTTACCTTAGTTCACATCCAGTCATCACCTGCTTAACAGTGTCCTGCCGTCTTCAGCAGACCCACTATTTTTAGCACTATTTATTCCTTTTTGCTCACCCTTTATGTGAATATGTCATCTTTCCTTTGGGCCATACCAATAGATTTTTTTTTTTAGGCTTGTTGGGATGTTACCATTGTTCTAGAGGCCAGAAAGATTTACACCTTTTGCTTCAGAGTTTTTTAAACTATTTTATTTATTCTTTCAGATCTCACTCTACAGATTTCTCTCTGTCTTCTTCCTACCTGCCTTGAGGAGTATTCATAATCCTGCACCATCCATTTAAGATTGTGATGCCTGTGCAATATCCTGATGGCCCCTAGGGGGCACTGAAACATCAAGTGTGCTATTCACCTGGCTAAGCATGAGAGAGAGAACTTGTGGATGGTTCAACTCGGCCCTGTTGGTTCACAGGACCTCACCCCATATGTCTTTCATCCTGACACACCAAACCAGTGTCTTTATTTCCTAATCTACTAATATAACAATTTACCATCAATCTGGGTTAGCATGACTGCACCTGGCTCAAAAGCTGCTTTCAAGGATCTTATAGGTATTTATACAGCTTTTAAGGTTTCTAATAAAAATAACTTTCTATACATTTTAACTTGGACTAAAATATGCTTATCATTAGCAATCTAAATCTTTCTTTGAGGCTAAGTGTCTTTCTAGAGCAGGGTTTTTCCAATTGCTCCTTGAGATACTAGTTTCTTAAGACGTTAATACACATTTGGGAAACTAGGTTAAATTAAGTTAATTAGGTAAAGCTTACAGTAAGGAGCAATTGCAGGACTTTTTACAGAACCATTAATATGCTCACAATTATTATGAATCTTATAGAGAAGAGAAAGTGGTTTTCCCAATTTATTATTTCCATGGAACCTTTTTTGGTGGAAAACATATTAAGAAATCTTGAACTACTACTCCGTGGAACACAGTTTAGAAAATTTCATGTTGGAATTAGGATTATCCCATGAGATTGGAGTATGGGAACAGCTACTCTCACGGTTTAACAAAAACTGCTGGCAATTGTCAATTTTCAGAGTCGGGGTACGGTATCTGTTTTGAGACTTAGGCCAGCAATATCCATTCTAGGTGATGAATAAAAAATTCTTACTCTTTGACAGGCTAGTAGGGTTTTCAAAAAGGTAAGAGAAGCTTTTAGCACATGCAGTTGGTATCCTCGGGGTTGTTTCCCAACCTGGGCCCATACGCAGGGCCCAGTGTGGCCCCTGAGAAAAGCTGGTCAGATGTAAATCCTGGTTCTGCCACTGTCTAGCTGGGTCATCTGGGGAAAGTATTTACTGTCTCTGCACCTCAGTTCCCTTTACTGTAATAACACTATCGACCACATCAGGGTGTTCTGATGAATCAATGAGATAATGTAAGTAAAGTAGTTAGTCTAGTTCTCGGTGCACGGTGAGTGCTGAATAAATGTTCATTAATATCTGTTTTCCTGGAATGGTTCTGGGCCTAGAGACAGGCTTCTTCCTTCCTAAGCATTCAGTGGTTGCTCTCTTCTGGCTGAAGGGCTGAGGTGGGGAACAGAGGGGTTCTGCTGCTGGTGGGGCTCTAAGTCTCTCAGACTGGGGGCTGTTCTAGGGTAGACACAACACTGGTCTTGTGCACTGTTGCACCTCTAGGAGAGTGCCTGGCACAGAGCTGGAGCCCCAGCATAACATCTGGTACATAGCTGGTGCTCAGTATGAATTTGTTGGAAGGAAGGAAGGGACTGAGTTTTCAGACAGATATAACCACATTAAGATAGACCAGTTCGAACTTTTTCATCCCCCTTGACCTGGCACTTAATGTGTGTTTACTGGTTTGAGTTAGGTCAATAAGTATACTGCACGGCTAACAGCCAAAAGTGACTAAGAGATGTGGTGATATCAGTACATATACTGCGTAAGCTTCAGCCAGAGGCTTTCCAAAATGATTGATGAATGGGGAATTTATATATAAGTTTTCCCACAATTAGGCTCCACAAGAAACTCAGAGAATAGGGAGCTAGAGCTACAGAATCACTTCTACCCTGGCCCCACAGAGAGAAAGGTGGAGTGGGAGAAGGAGGCTTGGGTTCCAGCTCTGGTTGTGTCACTATCTCCCTGGGTGGGGCTGAGCAAGCTGCTTAACCTCTCGGCTTCAGTTTCATTATTTACAAAAATAGAGAACTGGACATGGTTCTCTCTAAGGATTTCTTCTGATTGGAAATTCTATGTTTGTGTGCCACCAAAAATAATTTCGATCAAAATATTTTATTTGATGGCTTTAAAGGTGAAAAGTGCTTGAAAGGATTAAACAAGGCAAAGTATTTACCTTGGATATAAAATAGGTAGTTTTAAAGCATTCAAGGAACCCATTTTAAAAACCAGCCAATGATTTAAGAACTACTGTATCCACGGTAGAGACTCTGTACGCGGCAAGGAGCAGACCCTCACAGTCCCCACAGCATTTACGCCAAGGACTGCTAACTTAAGTCTAACACTAGTTAGTATTTTGAGTCCTATTATCAATAAAGTTTCATTGTAAAGTTGCCATTTTCTCTTTTAAAATAACTATGAGTAACGTCTTAGAGAAAAACACAGGCAAAACAGTTGAAAAGACTGTGGATTTCAACAGAGAGCTGGAATCTTTCAAAATCATTAAATGGACTTTCTGAAATTGGAAAATACAATCTTTGAAATTAAGAACTCACTGGATAGTTTTATCTACAAATTGTACACAACAGAAGATAAGTTAACTCAAAAACAGGTTGATAGAAAATATCCAAACAGGAGAGAAATAAAAAGAAATGGAAAAAACAGAGATGAGTATAAGATACATGTGGGACACCATGAAAATAAGTCTAATTTATGTCTAATTGGAGACCCAGGAAGAGAAGAGAGAATAGGGCAGAAGTGATATTTGAAAGGAAATGGTTAAGAAGTTTTCAAAGTTGATGAAAACATCAACTCACAGATTTAAGAAACTCAGCAAACCTGCCAAACCTCCCTTTGTATAAATACAAAGAAAATCACAACTAGTTTGAACATCAAGTCAAACCACTAATAACCAAAGATAAGAAGAAAATCAAAGCAGATCATATTATTCCTCTGCTCAAAAGTGTCCAGTGGCTTCCCAGCTCACTCAGAGAAAAAGCCAAGGGCCTTAAATTGTGAAAAGGTGCCCTGCCACCTGCACAAGCCCCAGCCCGTAACCTCTCTGATCTCATCTACACACTTCCCCTTGCTCATTCTGCTCCAGTTACACTGTCCTCCTTGCTGCTCCTCGTCAGGCGCACTCACGTCTCAGCACATTTGCTGTTAGTCCTGCCTGGAACACACTTCTTCAGATATCCACATGACTGATTTCCTCAACTCCTTCAAGTCTATCAGTGAAGCCTTCCTGCACCATCCTATCGAAAACTACTTTGCCTCCTCCCAGGACTTTCTAGTCCTTCCTCCCTACTTTATTCTTCGCCACAGCACTTATTTATGACACCATAGTTACATATGAGTTTATCATCTGTCTGACACTAGATACAAATATGGAGTTGTTATCTGTCTTGTTGACTGCTGTATTTCCAATGCCTAGAACAGTGCCTGGCACATGTAGGCACTTAACTATTTGGGGAATAACTGCATATCAAGTAAGGTTTGCTGCGCTACCTGACACTTCTTTGGAAGTAAAGGCATAAAGTTACTAATCCATTATTATGAAGGTAAGGATTTTGCCTTATTTTCCAGTGGTGGTGATTAGTCTCTGTTAGTTTATCCCACTCAAAGTCATTCCAGAAGTCTAAATTAGTCCTTATACCAATCAACCTGATTTACTATCAAGGAATCATTGAGATACTATCAGGGCATTCACTAGACTTGCGATAATCAAACCATCTTACATATTATGGAATGTATGTAGAATTAAAGAGAAGATTGGAAAACGGAAAAGTAGTTTGTACTTACTCATCTGACATAATTTTTTTGCCAAATGGTAGTCTTGGCTCATTTCTGCTCTCAGGAACTGGAAAACATTAAGAAATTCTTCAGATAAGTAGTTTCAGAGGGAATTTAAATGTCAATTATAAACTCCCTAGAAAATATTTCGTTCATGATCAACTATTTTGCTTTTAACATTTACATGTTTTTCCAGGAGTGAGTGTGTAATCAATCAATTAATTAAGAATATTTAAGGATTTCTCATGGCAAGGCAACACAGAATAAGTATGATACGTCTGCTTTGCTGCAGCCACACTATATATGTAGTACTGAACAATTTGAGAATACATAGCTTGGTTCAACTGGTAGAGACAGTGAAGACACTAATCACCTTAATGCCCCTTTGGTTCAGATACACCTTTTATTTGTGACCTTAGGCCATAAGTACATGACAATACTTAGCAGGAAAATGTAGACTTACAATTATGTGTATTCAATATTTTCCAGTATTGTTCTTATGCCAGCCAGTCTTGCTTTTACTATTTTTATTAAATTTTTCTTGTTACAAAGTAATACACATTTTTCTATGTAGGAAATTTAAAAGCTCAATAAACCCATTCTGTCCCTAATTAAAAACCATCTATATTTCTACTATCCAGAAATGTTTATTTTTAACATCTTCAAGTATGTTTAGTGTTTTTTTCCCCCATAAATGAACACATTTACCAAAACTAGGATTATTCAGTAACTTTTAGAAAATAAACCACACATCATGATGATTTTCTCCCCATGGAGTTAAACATTCTTATATATTTTTTACTTGGGCTATAATTTAATAACTAACCTTCTATTATTAAATTTAGACTGTTTCCACTAAAATAACCCTACACTTGGATGATTGTTTTTGCTTGTGTGTGACATATTCTGAGCCATATGCAGGTAGACCAGGTTTACTCTGCAAGAGATGGGGCATTGAGTGATATATAAAAGACACTTCTCACACGTTTCCAGATCTTTCATAAATACTCAGGTGCCATTTTAAGAAGCAATTCTCTACCAGTTTTCTCTGTTTCTCCCATGAGCACTGGGATTACATATGTTTTTCTAATATAAATAGAACTCTTCTGGAGATTTTTCTATAAACCATTAATTCATCACAATTCTCATTTATTCACATATTAAAATGCTTGTTCACTCATGAAATAGAATTCTCTTATATTTTAAAAATCTCTTCTTGTTTAAGGTTAAGACATGTTCATTTTCATCCCTTTTTGGGTTTTTCTTCCATTTTAATTTTGATATGTAGTGGTTTATCTATGTCATTCTCCAAATATCCAGCACTTGATATATTAATTTGGTTTTTAGTTTGAATTATTAGTTTCTTTCTTTTTCTTATTTTCCTTATGTTTATTTTGTTCTTTTTCTACCTTCTTGTATTAATATGTAGTTCATTTATTGTCATTCTTCCTGGAATCATCATCATCATCATCATCATCATCATCATCATCAAAGCATTTGAAACTTTATGATCTTTTCAAAAGTTTTAGTATTTACTGTTGTGGCTATCCTTGTTTTCTAAATAGTTTGTAAGTTTAGTTATGAGTTTTTCTTTTTTGGTGAGGAAGATTGGCTCTGAGCTAACACCTGTGCCAATCGTCCTCTATTTTGTATGTGGGATGCCACCACAGCACGGTTTGACAAGTAGTGTGTCGGTCCATGCCTGGGATCCGAACTGGCAAACCCAAGGCCGCTGAAGCAGAGTGCATGAACTTAACCACTACGCCACTGGGCTGGCCCTAGGATTTTTATTTTTAATTCAGACGTCATTTAGAAGAATATCTTTCAGTTTTAAGTATTTTAAATTTGTTATGATAGTTATTTTTGTTATCAATGCCTAGTTTAATTGATCACAGTCAGAGAATGTGGCCAGTATAATACGCAGTTATAGTCTATATTTTAAAAATCTTCATGGAAAATTTAAATATACACAGAATTAGAGAAAATAGTAAAAGAAATAACACGTCCCCAATTCTCACCTTCAAAAATTAACACTTTGCCAATCTGGTTTTATCAATATCACCACACACTCTTTTCCTCCCTCTGCCTAGATTATTTTAAAGGAGTTTATAGATATCATCTCAGTTCACTTTAAAAACCCAATCACAGTATTGCTATCACATCTAGCAAAATTAACAAGAATTTCTTACTGTCAACTAATATCTAGTCTATTTAATAAAGCATTATATTAATACTAGTCTCAGAAAATGAAAAGGAGCATGGAATCAATTTCAAAGGCTCCTTTGCATTGACCTATTTTGTTGTTGTTTTAATGTAAAATATATTTTCCTTTAACAGTTCAAAAAGCAGTGAAATTAAGAAATTCACGCAATGAACATTTCTCTTTTGTGATAATTACTTAAGACTGCCAAATTAAGCTGAAGACAGGTTTAAAAAAAGATCCTATATTAAATTATTTGTGACATTCAAAAAGAGAAATGCTTAACAACTAAACTCGAAACATGAATTTAGATGGAATGAGCAGAAAAAAATACAGTTATAAAAGCCATTTTAAAGACAGATTTGGAAATCTCAATTTGAATATAATGTATTTTATTACAAAATTATTAATTTTCTTAGATGTGACAAGGATATGATGTTACATTGAAGAATGAACTTATTCTCAGGAGACCCATGCTCGAGTATTTAGGGGTGAAGTTTTATGACGTCTGCAACTTACTTTCAAATGTTTCTGCCAAAAATATATATCTAGGTTTTATCTATAGCTTATCTATCAAAAGAGAGAGAGAAAGCAAATGTAACACAATGTTAAAAAGTGGTGAATCTAGGTAAAGTATATACATGTGTTCATTGTTATACTCTTTCAACTTTTTTATAGGTTTGAAATGTTCAAAATAAAAAGTTGGGAAAATTAAAAAGGGATGCATTCTGAAAACAAAAGATCTTATGCATAGGCACAGTACAAGACAGGAAAATAAGCAATCTCACACTGTCTGAATACTTATATGAAAAGGAATTAATGGATTACCTTTATAATTAAATGTCAAAAACAAAGAGAGAAGAAATAAAATGAGCAACTCCAGACAGTTTGGTTATGGCAAACAGGGTCTCCGAAGGCTTCACAATTCATGAACGATTTAGATGTCCAGTCAAAAGGACGTTTGTCAAGTGAAATCTTTCCAACACTTCACATCAATTTTTCCCCCCTTATTAAAAGCACCTTATAATATTAAGGAAGTTTCAAATTTTCCTAAATATGTTTTATTATAGGAGGAAAACCTAATAAATATGTCTGATTTCCTTATATGATTCCATGGCTGGCATATGGGTTAAATTATCTAAGGAGGCAAGCACATTAGCATTTTCCTTGTGCTAAAATTTGAATTGAGGCTTCTAGCTATGATGGAGTTAACAGAGATCAAATTTACTCTGCTCTCCTTAAAAAAACAGAAAACACAAATAACAAACAGACAAAATAAGTGAAACAACAGTTTTCAGACACTGGACAACAGACATTACAGGACAGTGATCTCTGAGAAAAGGGAACCAAGATGGGTCCTATAATTGCCTCAGTTTACTGCTTTTAGGCTGTTTCCAGGTGCTACCATGGGTAGGGAGAATCCAAGCGAGATGAGTGATCTCTCTGAGTTGAAATAACACAGTTTGGTGTTCAGAGAGGCCAATGGGGCTATAATTTTCAAAAGAGGAGTGAGCTTCACAAAGAGAGAGAGCTCCTGCAATCTGCAGGGCTGTCTCCTTGAGTCTTTGGCTGGTACTTATCTGCATATATAGAACGAAGAAACTATCTGAGGATAGAGAAAGAATCACTGGAATGAGCAGGTGGAACAATCACTGGACCTCACACAGGGCTGAGATGAGCTCACATTCTCTCCAGCCAGAGTGGAAGATCCTGATCCTGCTAATACATGGAGCATTGGGAAGAGTCCTCACAAGGTATTGCCTTAGCAGTGTCCCTATTCTATAAAGGTTGCCCTGGACTCTCCCAACAAAGCCTAAAAGCAAGACTCAAAAAGAGAAAATTGCTTCCAAGTTACTCAACTGTGTCCCAGATCAAAGTCCCAAAACATTTTTTTTTTTTTAAAAACAAAAGTTTGCACCCAAGAACATAAAATTTACGATGTCTAGGATTCAGTAAAAAATTACCAGGCAGGCAAAGATGCAGGAAAATATGACCCATAAGCAGGAAAACAACTTAATCAATAAAAACTGACCTAGAATTGACAAAGATGATAGCATAGCAGACAAGCTATTATAAACACATGCCATATTCTCAAAAGTAGAGAAAAATATGAACACGATGTGGAGAGAAAGGATAGATACAAAAATATTTAAATAAAACTTCTAGAGATGATAAATAGAATATTGCAAATGAGTTTACACAGAGAGAGAGAGAGAGAAAAAGAGAGGGAGGGGGAGGGAGGGAAGATGGGATTAACAGCAGATTGTAACAGCAAAGAAAAGACCATGAACTTGATGACACAGCAACAGAAATTTCTAAAGTGAAATATATAGAGAAAAAAAAAAAAAGAACATCAGTGATCTTTGGGACAATATTGGGTGATCTAACATACATGTTAATTGTAGCCTAGATGAAGAGAGAGAGGACAGAGATCAGAAAAAAATATTTGAAGACTTAAAAATTGAACATTTTTCCAAACCTAGTGCAAACTATAAACTCATAGATCCAAGAATCTCAATGAACAGAAGAAATATGAAGAAAACCACATCGTGGCACATCATAACCAAATTGCCAAAAATAGTAATACAGATGCAAAATGTTTAAAAGACAGACAAAAAGACATATAAATGACGTCTAAAGATAAGACGAATAAAGATAAGATGATGAATAAATATAAGATGATGAATAAAGATAAGAATAACAGCAGACATCTTGTCTAAAACTAAGCAAACTATTAGATAATGGAGCAATCTTTCAAAGCACAGAAAAAACCTGGTAACCTAGAATTCTTCAGGTAACGTACCCTTTAAAACTGAAGGTGAAATTAACACTTTTTCAGACAGAAAAAAGCTGAGAGAATTCAATGCCAGCAGAACTGCATTATAAGAAATACTAAAGGAAGTTTTTCAGGTAAAAGGAAATACTATCAGGTAGAAATTTGGATCTACATGAAGCTCTCAAGAACAGAAGAAACGTGTACCAAAAAAGATATTTTCCAATTTAAAAAAATCTCTTTAAAAGAGAATTGGCCATTTAAAACAAAAATAATAATGTATCCTGGGGCTTATACGCAGAAGTAAAATCTATGACAACAATAATACAAAGGAAGAGAAGGGAGAAATGAAAATGTACTGTTATGAAGTTCTTACAATATACATGAAGACAAAAAGTTGTGCAATATTAATTAAAGGTAGACTGTGATACCAAAACAAGTGAGGTAAAATTGCCTTGTTATTCATAGAATTATCAGTAAATGTTTATGTGCAATTTTTGCATGTGACATTTCAGGCTTCAACACCTTTGCACTGCTATTTCCTATGCCAGGAATGCCTTCTCCATTTGTTTACCAGATTTTTTAAATCTTCAAGGCTATATACTATTTAGTTATTTTAGTATTTTTAAGTTTCTTAAATTATCCAAGTAAAACTTACTTCTGCCATTAACTCTAATGGGGCATGAGTATCCTTATTAGAGGTACTGTCTTCGTCATTATCTTCATCATTGGTATCATCTTCACCATCGTCATCTGTTGATTCGGACAACTTATCATCAATATCTTGAAGGCAATATTCACTAATTTTCTCCTGCTCTGCAATGACTGCATCTTTGCCAACCCCACCTAAAACAGAATATACATAATTTAATCAATAAATATTGAAAAATTCAAATATTTAAAATGGTTATTCCTAAATTATAATGTAGTAAGTGTACATGTTTACTACATGGCTTCCTGTTCTGGAGTTTATTTATTTTTCATGACTAAACAGCACTGCAATAAATTTAACCCAATTTCCATTTCCAAAAAAGGTAATAAAACTGCCAAGTGAAAGACGAAAAAACCCAAACCAATTAATATTGAGCTGATGTCAGTGTTAATTGTTTAGTGCATGAAATTTTAATAAACGGAAAAAAGTTTTGTTTGTAGAATATAATAATTTCAAGAAAAAAGAAATTAATGCTATTCTATCTCCAGAAATATATTTCCTAGATTGTTCTAATGAGAAGGTAAATACTAAATAAAGAGCTTGGAGAGGAAAAGTAAGACTGCAGAGGCTGAGAAGCAAATAAGTTGTCTTAGGCAGATCGTGTCAATCCTTGGATATCTGAGAATAAAGTTCTCTGTCTCTCAACACACACAGACATAGATTTAGGAAGAGATACATGTGAAGTATTCTATCAATGACCAGAGGTTACATAACATTCTCAACGATTCTTCTTAATGTCAAGCCACAGTACCTACAACTAAACACAGATGACTGAAAAATAAAAAATAAGCATTACTAACTACTCGTTCAGTGCGCAGCACTATGCTGAGCCCCAGGAACACAAACATGAACAGTCCTTGACCTCAGGGTGCTCGCTCACACTCCAATGGGGAGTCAGAAACATAAGGGATAATGATAAAACAGTATGAAAGTACAGTGATAAAGATGAGTACAAGGTAAATGGGAGCACAGAGGAGGGCCCCAACTTGGTCTGGAGAGCGTTCAGGAATTGCCAATCTGAGTGGATCAGTTTTTCCAAGGGGAGGGGACAGCATGAGCCAATGCAGAAATAAGAATGTGTGTGGAGCTACAAGCACTTTGATGCTGCTTAAGGGCAAAGGTTGAGGCTGAAATGGTGACAGACACGGCTGGAGGGGCAGGCAGGCACTAGCGGGATAATGGAGGGTCTTGCTGGCCAGCAGCCTTGGAGTTAGGACTTTATCCTAAGAAAGAAGGGACTACTAATGAAAGATTTTAAGGAGGGAAATAAGTATGATCAATTCTGCATTTCTGAAGGAATACTTGGATAGCAGGGTGGAAAGTGTATTTGAATGGAGACTAAAAAAAAAAAAGAGCAAGGAGAGAGGTTAGAGGTCTCTTTAAAAAGTCCAAGTGAGAGATATGATGAATGATAGGGCACTGGTAAAACAGGAATGGAGACGAGGGGACAGAGAAATACTTAAGAGATAAAATCTCCACGGCACAGTCTATTGGGACACTTTCCAAACTTCAGTAATTCCTATTCTGCCTTCACCTATTTTGCCATATATGAGTATCATCTACACTATTAATAGTTTTCTTTGAACCTACTTATAAATTGTCAGATCATAAATATTATCATCTACGAAACCGATGGATATAGTAATAAAAGTAACATAATAATCATAACTAACATTATATGCCATTACTCTTCTGAACACTACATATGTTAACTCACTTAATTCTCTCAACATCCCTATGAGGTGTGTACTATTTTTACCCCATTCATAGTCGAAACTGAGGGACCGAGAGATTAAATAACCTGCCCAACTTCACACTACTAATTAAGTGGTAAATCTGGGAGTCAGTTTGGCTCCTGAGTCCATATTCTTAACTATGTCTTATTTTTTTCTAACACACATTAAAATATACTATTAAAATAATTTTTTTAAAAACAGTTTACTATTTGTTTCCTAAAATTATCTCTTTGGGAAACACTACTGTGTGACAGAGCGGCTCCTTTGGCCCTACAGACGTCTTTCACAGTTTCAAACTGAACTTGTGCCACACCACCCCTTTCTTGTAAGATTTTGAGTGTCTGGGAAGTCTTGTGAGATGCTTTCTTTGATGGGAGTGCGGCCATGAGCTACTCTAAATAACAGAAACACTTGTGTTAGAAGAAAGCGAGGAAATCCTATACTCAAGAGGAGACAATGTTAAGAAAACACAGGCCACAAAAAAGGAAAAATTGGTAAAACTCCTGACTTTAAAGCAAACTCCTGACTAAACAAAAAGTGCTACCCTGAAAAGGATACCAAGTCCTTCCAAGAGGATGGCGGGGCTATTCAGGCCATCTACCTGCTTCTGTTTCATTTACTGTCTCCATCGGCTCACAACCAGCCTGATCTTCCAGTATGCACCGCCTGTTCACTGACTTATCACACTGATGTCATCAGGGAAGGTCACAATAGGGAATTAAGGACTTTATGTGATGTCACAGGAATGGTCTCATGTCAATCCACAAACACTTACTGAGCATCATGAGAGAGGTTTCCTGATCCCGAGATCTAAGGTGGTCTTCTTCCAGGTGCCATTTATTTACTTCATAGCACCCAAAACAACCTGTCATTGTCTTATTTGTGTTTTTTTTTTTTTCATTATTTTTAACAGCTGGCTATCTCCCACTAGAATGTGAACTTCATAAGGGCAAGGATCTTGCCTATTTGCCAAGTGTTGTATCCACAGCTTCTAAGCCAGTGCCTGGCATTCAATAAACCATTGTTGAATGAATGGAACTTGTTAATGCTTTCATAGGTATTTTAATTCACTCTAAAATTTAATACTCTATCATTATCATTTTATGTAATGTATACCCATGAATTCCTTGCCTGACTGCATATCAGAATTATCCAGTACATGAATTTGAAAAATTACTGGTTCCCATGACCCACCCCAGACCTACAGAGTTGTCAATATCCCAGAGTCATGGATAAGGAAGGCTAGATTAGAAGCTACAGTTACTCAAAACAAATATTATTACCTTTGCTTTCTTTTAAGAAGGAAGATGACCATAGCTTAGACTGTAGATTTGTTTCTATGTCTTTATTCTCAATACTCTTTGAAGATACTCTATTTTCAGTATTCTTTAAAGAGACTTTATTTTCAATATTTTTTGAAGAGACTTCCTTCCTAAACATTGAAGTAGAAAATGAAAACATACTTCCTTAGGTCACAATGCTGTTTAAGGCTTTATATGGATTTACACACACACACATTTAATATAGATACACAATATACCAACAATAAACTAAATAGCTAAACAGCAGTATCTTCTTTGTGGAAAAGCATTAAAAATAATTTTTACTGGGGCCGGCCCGGTGATGCAGCAGTTAAGGGCACACGTTCTGCTTCAGCGGCCCAGGGGTTTGCCGGTTTGGATCCCAGGTGCGGACATGGCACCGCTTGGCACGCCATGCTGTGGTAGATGTCCCACATATAAAGTAGAGGAAATGGGCACGGATGTTAGCTCAGGGCCAGTCTTCCTCAGAAAAAAGAGGAGGGTTGGCAGATGTTAGCTCAGGGCTAATCTTCCTCAAAAAAAAAAAAATTTTTACTGACGAAAATTCTATTTCTATTTGGCATTTATTGTTGTGTAATGATTCTAACAACCTTTTCAGAGTTGTTTAACACAGAACATGTAAGCATCAGTTACATGAATGTCCTTGGCACATCATTGTGATAGAAGGAATAAAACTATTTAAGGAATACTAGCTTTGAGGGTTTTTTTCTTTAAGTTTGTAAATCAATTCTAACCATTGCTAAATGCTACACTTATGGAGAGAGTCCAACACTAACATTAACCCTTGGTCATAATACAAAAAGCGTGCTTTTTCTTTAAGTAGCTGAAATAGAAACAGCTTAATTTTCTCTTTTAGCCTTTAAGCGTGAAACTGCATGTTAATAAATAAGGCATTGAGACAGGATTCTTGCATGGTGCACTCTGTTTACAAAGACAGGCACACACGCTGGTAGAAAAGTAACCCCAAGTCTGTTTTTCATGGTCTTAAGATTCTTTTAATATGTCTCCTTTACCAAGTTTAAAAAATTCAACTTCTAGTTTTCATGGAAAGATATAAAGTATTATTTTCCCCCCCGAAGTTATGGTGGATCTCTTTTCTCCCCACTGAAATGTGAATCCAGAACATTAGTTAAGTTAGTGGTCTTGTACTGTGATTTAGCGAATAGGCTGAACATGTCACAGTCTTAACACTAAGACTTAATACTAATACTTAATACTAAGAGTGGAATCTTCACTTCCCCTGTATATGCTGCTAAGCAAAATCCCTCTCTGGTAATGAAAAATGCACAGCAAAGATAATTTACATTTGTTCTGCCTCTGCCCTCCTCGATTTTCTAATTGTGAAATAAAGCATCCACGAAGAAACTCTACATATGAAAAGTTGAGAAGTCACTTAAATATTCAATTTCTAGCATGGTGAGATTCCTGTTATGCCAAAGGTCACCACAAGTGATTATTAGAAATTATATGCTCTAATATCTAATCTAGACAAAAGGGCTTTACTGTCTTTTTTCCCCCCACGAATTACAGCATTTTGTTGAATCTAAGATATCATCTACTTACTATAAGACATAGCACGATTTAAGAAAGAAAAAGCACTGCCAAGTTAAAGTGTGAGATGCCATCAATTGTAAGAGATGTTAAAATATGAAGAAAATATGTGTGCTTTAGAATCTATGAAACATAGTCCCCATATATTCACTAAGCCATATGTCTAAGGAGGGGAATTTATCTAGTATAATTCTGGGTATTTGAATAATTGGAAATACTTTAAAAATCCTAATGACACAACACACAGGAAGCCACATACTCAACAGCCTGAAGATAAATGGGATATTACTATTTGGAAGCAGTGAACATGCCATAAAATAAGTATGAGAACTGAACATCATTTTAATAGGAAAATATGAATTCCTCTTCTGCTCACTCTCTGTAGTCGTTCTCAACCACACTTTCAAAGAATCAAAGGCCCAAAGTCCAACCTCCTCTTCAATTACAATCTATTGCCTCTCATTTGAAAAAGTAATGCTATTTATGGTAATAACGCCTCTAACCATTTAAGAAAAACAGATAACTAGTATACGCAAAAAAGATCTGTTTTAATTTAAATACAATTTAAATTGTAACTATCACTTCCTCAAGTTACAATTGAGGAAAGAATTCAAATTTTTACTTTATGTAATATCCTTTGTAAATGGAAGGTATTTAATTTACTATTTCCTAAGGTTAGAGGGTTAGTCCAGTTAGATATCCCACGGGAACATACTTATGCTAGGGGATAGATAACCTAGGTGTTAGGGCTGTTCCTCAGTATGTTAAGAACATTAGGCGTATTTATGAAATGTCCCCAAATTTGTATTGGAATTAATAATTTTTTCAGGAAGTTTATATTTTAAACTTTGTTTTAAAATGATTTATATTTGCCAAACATGGGCCTAAAAACAAAATTAATTAAAACTTACTTTTCTGAGAATGTCTTAGCTACATTCAGAGAGACTTGTGCTGGTGAGGTATAAAGTTTGCTTGCTAATCTTGGTCTGCGTTCAAAGAGGCATTTACTTAAAGCAGGAAAACGGAAATAAAAAATAACCAGTTATTTTAGAAACGATAATACATATGATTATGAAATAAGCTATAGATAAAATTTTTTCAACCGTGCTTCAGCATTTTACAACCGGCGGATGTGCTTCAGCCATTTCCCCCTCACATCTTTAAGTATGCTCGAAAGCTTGACCAAAAAACCAACAGATCCAAAGTCCAATACCTAAAAAACTTTGCCCAGCATTAAAGATATATTTTACTTTTACTGCTGAAAATAGTTAATTAAGTGCAATTTGCTGGGTAGACAAAATCTTTCACACATGGATCCACGGGGAAAAAAGGAAATGATACACGCGGGCTCTGTGTGCACAGAAGTTTGAAACTCTTGGTTTATAAAGTCCACATACTTCTTGAGTCTCTGCCTAGAAAGAAGAATCAATTGAAAGATTAAAGCAGAGAACTGGTGCAGAAAGAAAACTTCTAGTTTTCCCTAACCCAACTTGGATAGGACCTTTTGGCAAATTCCACTTGCCAGTCAGACTATGGAGCCAGTAGGAGGGTGGAGATTAGAATGGAAGCTACAATGGCAAAATTTATCAACTGTGCAGGTCAGTTACACTGCTCCACAAGCAAAGGGCCCCCAGGATTTTCTGTTTTCTTACTTGATCATTTTTTTCCAAGACTGGCCCTGTTTACCTCCAACTCTGGGTAAGGTACCTGGGGTGACAAAGCCACTCACCCGTGAAGCTTACTGGCTACCCTAGTCATTCCTCCTTCTCGCCTATTCCAAACCACCACCAACTCAAACTCTTCTCTGCAAGTGAATCGAAGGGAACATGATCATTTAGCCCTTGCAAAAAGCAGTTTCGTAAGCAGAAACAATTATTAATGAGATCAAGAGAACACGTGATCACTTTGCTTTTCTATTTTTGCCTAGGCTGCCTTTGATTCACCCCTGGATTTAACTACCTCAGGATGTAGATTACCCCTTGCTCCAGTTTCAACACTGTTACCACAGTCTATGAACAGTGGGACTCATAGACACAATAGTAATTATCTTCATTAATGGCCTATTAACTTCCCTTATTATTACTGAAAGTTATATCATATTTCCCTCAAAGACTACCAAAATTTTCTTAGACCTTTCTATTTAAATATGTTTTCAACCATGTAATAGGATATATATATTTACATATAGATTAACAAATTCAACAGGATATTTATTTTTTCTGATTTCTATAACATTTAATCTGAAATAAACATAGATTCTCTGTCATTGATCTGGTATACATTACTTTTTCTTTAATATAAAATATGTATTTAACATATAATTTACAAGGTGGATTCTAATTTTAATTTTTAGCTTTGATAGTAGGAAAATGAAAATATGTTATATAACTTGGAATTTTTCCCAGCCAATAATATTCAGAATAAACCAAAATAAGATCAATGTGAATAGAATCCCACTAGAATGGTGCCCACCAATCTGTCAACAATTGATCTCTATGAATGTGTTTTATGATCAACTTCAAAGCATAGTTTTTCATTACAGAATAATGGAAACAATAGACTATTTTTTTCAGGGGGCAGGAGATGATCATAACAGGAAGGGCTTTGATGAAGTATCAGAATCAATGCCTTGAACAAAGCGAGTACTTAAGATTTAGCTACTAAATTGAAACTGGACTGATTCTTTTTAACACCAATCTCTTCAACTAGTTGGGTGATTATTTTCCGTATTTATGAACAATTCATCTCATAGTAAATAAAGAATCTGTTTAATTTTAAAGTATATATTCATTAAAGAGATATTCTGAAAGAAATGAGCAAGTATCAAAGGGAAAAAGAAATGAGCAATGAAAATTATCTAAGTAAAATATAGACTAAGTGGTTAAGCATTTAAAAAGTAGAAGGGAATATTATCTATACCTCTACATTTTTATCAAAATTCATTTTTCAATTTAAATGTCCTTTTATCTAGGAACAATTGCTTTGACTGAAGCAAAAGCTAAAGTGCTAATCCATGCATTTCTGGCCTTTCAAAATTAATTGGGTGACAAATGATAGCATTATCTAGTTCTAATTGCTTAAAAGCCATGTGATAGATCAGCCGTGCAACCAGAGACATCATACTTTGACATTGTTTCACTTGGTTCAATCATCACTTTTTCTGAAAGAGAAGAAAAAAAACCTCAGTATTTTATCAGTAGTGATGTTCCTAATAGAAATTCTTGATTGGCAAATATTTAGGCACTTTTTGAATGACAGACAATATAATAAAGGATTTAATTGCTAAGTCTTTTGACCACATTCAACCATTCCAGTAGACTATCTTCCTAATACTTAGGACAAAATGTCAGTCAAACATATTCTTTTTAAGTAATAAATCATTTACCCTTTGGATCCAACACAAGCAACCTGCCATTCTGTCTATATTTTGGTGCCTAAAATAGAAGCAGAAATAAAAACTAGCATTATCATTATTTTAGTTTGAGGTATTTGAAATAATTTATTTATAGCCTTTATATAAACATTTCTATTATCTAGGCTAAAAGGTAATTTTATACTAAAGCCAATTATTCAAAAACTATATAAATTGATGATAAAATAGAACTAAAACATTTTTAAAAATAGTTTAGGTAGTCTTACCTTTATAGCATCTGTCTTGTCTAGATAATTCCTGCAAAAAACCAACATATTTACTTCATGTCTTTAAACATTTGTATACATTTAGAACATAAATAAAACAGAATGCAGAACTCAGTCTGTCTGTAGGGTATTGTGGAAGTATTTTGTTTTTGCATTTAGTAGCATTATTTCCATCCTAACTGAAAAACCTCATTCTTCTGGACTATGAAATTGGGTTAAAAAAGAGTCTAGAGAAATTAACTCTTCCCTTTCTCTGCACTTCATCCCGGAGTTCATGTAAAAAGAGCTATAGGAATAATGCTGCATGTTAGAAAGTGGTGTCTTAAATAAGCCTCTAATTCTGTTATCTTTTTGGTTGCACATAACCTGGACTCCACACGTAGATGCAAATACAATCGACAGCAGGTTAAGGACTCCCCTTTCCCGCCGAGCTGACCCGAGAAATCACAGATTCAGCTCGGCTCATGTCTACAGTACCATCTTTCTTCCCTGCTTTAACAAGATGATATGCAAACCAAACTATCTGCCACATTCCAGTTCATCCGTGTTATGAAAAATACCTTTATAGAGTGCATATAAGCCAGAACAAGAAATTTTTCCATATTTCAAGACATAGTATTTTTAATAAAATATTATTTCAATAAATACATTTAGAAATTAACATTTGATTTTATCCAAAAATATCTTTTAAAATATAATTCTTACCTTATAAGTTTCTTATTAACACTTTTTTCTGTGTTTATTAACACTTACAGATTATAATGTTTTCTCTGTGAATGCTTACCTTTCTTAAGTCACTCTATATAGACTGATTCTCCTATAAGTTGGCCCTTCATAGTTTTCGATAAATATCATTCTCATTATAAAGGGAAAAATCAACTCAAGGTTTTTTTATGCGAGAGGCTACACGTACGTTTTTCATAAGTAACAATTCATTTGCCCTCTCCTCCCCCAACACTTGTCCCCACATCCCAAGCCAGACTTTTAAAACTAGTAGCAGTCATACATACCTAGGAATTTCTGGAATACAAAATTCAAGGCCAAAACTGTGGACAATAAAAGGGAAGCTTCGTTATTTTGTGTTCAATTTTTCTCTTTTTAAATCTGTCTCCCTCACACTGATTTGCACTCCCAAATAAAGCAGCAGCATACAAACTTTTGCCTCAGGCTTTCTTTCTGGGGAACCCTGACCAAACCAGACATTATATATGTTATTAATCTGATTATCCCTCTGAGCAGTTCACAGAAAGCTAAAGTCCATCAGAAAAGCAAGGCATCTTTTTGGGAAAAACAGTTGTAGAAGACCAAACTCTAGGAGAAACGAAAGATTTTTTACTCCTAATTCTCTAGGGCTGTAGTGCTCAGAAGCTCAACCAATGCAATAATGAACCAAATAAGGCCTGAAAGAAATCTAAGATGACCTCTCCTAGGAGCTGCTTTCACTCCACAAATTTCCACAATCCTGTGGGTATCCACATGTCTGGGTAGACATCCCCTGTATATTTAGAGCTCTCCTCTCCTTTCTAGCTCTAGGATCTTTACGGATTGCTACATTTCACCCATTATCTGGATGAAACATCAATGCATATAATTCTCTCATTTTCACTTGGTTAAAGGAAAACCTAGGGTGGGCAGATCCTAGTCCTTGATGGAACTCTGGCTCTTCTAGGATTGGCTTTATTATTACCTAGAAGTGTCTATTTAATCTTCTTTCACAAAACTGAATTCCCTGGGGCAGTACAGAGTAATACTCAAGAGTCGGAGGGGCTCTTGAGTGAAAGAGACTGGATTCACATCCCAGTTCTGCCACTTCCCATGTGAGCTTGGCCAAGCTACCTAACTTCTTTAGGCCTCAGTTCCTCCATCTGTAAAATAAGGATCACAATGGTACCAACTTCACTGGATCATTATAAAGGATGATCTCAGTAACGTGTTTAGCACAGCACCTGGCATATAGGTGGGACACTGTAGGAACAACTTGATGTTTTCTCTAAAGGAAAAATTGGGAAGATGTCCTATGGGGCTGATTAAGATTGCTTAGGGAAACAAAAAGGAGGCTTTACTGTGACTGAGACAAGCAGACTAGCTCTGAAGACTTTTAATTAATTAATCAATTAAAAAACCACATAAGCCCCAAAGTAATGATACTTGCTTAGAAAGATCACTGACTCCAGGGAAAAAGCAGAGTAACAGAACACAGGTAAAGTTAAAGCAGTGCCCAATAAGCTGGGAAGAATGAGGTACATTGTATAGGTAATACATATTTTTCAAATAACTATCAATGTGCAAAAATTATCTCTGAAAGGAAGTGCTTTCAGAAAAGAAACTGATAATATTGGTTGACTCTGGGGAAGAAGAAGGAATGGCTGCAGAACTAGGGTGGGAGGGAGTTTTTAACTTTCTGTCCATTTACACCTCTTGAACTTTGAACAATATAAATATATTACTATTTAAAAATAAACAAATACAATTTAAAATTTGCAAAACGATTTGTATCTCTACATTTATCCATCTCTTACAGGCATGAGAGCAGTATGGTGGCCTTGTGCTACTTCAGTTCTCTTCTCCACCCAGTGGCACCTGTTCAAATTGGGGTCATGGTGTCCAAAAGAACGGCATACAGGCGCACACCTTGTACATTTATTACCATTGATGATGGTTAACATTATCACCACAACATTCATTTAATCACCCCTGCACATCTCCACCAAGTGTACCCCCTGGCTTTTGGAACATGAGCAGACTCTCCTAATGTCTTTCAACAGTTCCAATGGTAATGGGAACAACACAGTTACGACAGTTTCTAATTTTCACGTAATATTCAATGTCTACTTAAAACAAACATGTGATAAGCACCTACTATATATTGATATGTCTGTAATAAGCTCTGGGGATACAAGAGAAGCTCAGAATTTTATAGGGGAAACAAGTACTAACTCCCTATATATATGGGACAGACTAAGCTTCAAAGTACTGTACTAAATGCTTCCCTCTAAGGGGCTCCAATGTAATTTTCCATACTGCCCAAACAGGATCAATCGAATCCCTTCCTTTGAGTTCATGAACTGGAGATACCCAAGAGTCAGTAGGCAGTGAAGGCAGAATTGAAAAGACAGAGGAAGAGCGAGTCCAGCGAATGGAGCTGTCCCTGAATAACCTTCCAGTTCCAAAATCCCATTCTGAGGCCTATTCTCTGGGTTTGCTATATTCCCCCAGGTATTATAATTTCTACAAGTGTTCTTAGAATAAGGTGTTGTCTGTCTTCCTCCTTATGTAGACAAGAGATCCAGCCCACCTGAACACAAGAGTAGCACTGTCCTAAGACAGACCAATTATAGTAATTCATAAGATAACACAGTGACTGGACCAAAGGCTGAGCCAATGATCCAAGCTAAGCTCATCACAACCTTTCTCTGAGACTTTTCCAAGTGGAATTGTCACAAAGGTAGGAGAATATGAGTGTAAAGCTCCCAGCAGCCATGGTTTTAGCCTTCAGGAAAAAAATGGCCTGAGAACGAAGTAGAATACACAAAAGAATTAGGGATGAGAGATGAAGAGATGAGGGAGTGGTGAGGCTGGAAGGGGGCAGGGGAGGAGAGGGAGAGAGACAGACAGACAGACACAGACATACCCCTGATGATATGAGTCCCTGTTTCCTGTTCAACCTCTGCCTTTCCCTGGGCCAATTTTTCTTTTCGCCAAAAGAAGCTGGAGTTGTTTTTGTCATTTGAAACCAAAAGAGAACTTGACTAATAGGCTCCTATGCCTTGAAACCAAAAGAAGCTAACACATCTGATAACACGTAACAAGAGCTACAATACTAGAATTAACACAGCCCATGGGAGCACAGTGAGACGTGATTAATTCTACCTGCTATAGGAAGCAAGACTGAGTCAGGCTCACAATGAAGGTGGCATTATTTAGCCAAGCAGTCAGTCAAATAGAAGGGGAAGAGTATTCTAGTGGTGTGTCCGAGAATGGCAATAGATGAGTCTGATATGTATGTGGGAGCAAATTTTAAAAGTAATTAATTGCTGTATGCTAAGAATTTGGGGCTCTAACCAGTGGGCAATGGATAGAAAACCAAAGACTTTGAAGAACAACCATATATAATCAGCTCTATCTTAGAAAAGAAATTCTGTGGAGGGTAAACCTGAGAGAGAATGGGAGGTGGGAAGACCAGTTAAGAGGCTACTGAAATAGTCCAGAGCAGGGGTTAGCAAACTCCAACCTATGGGCCAAATATGACTTGCTGCCTACTTTTCTAAATGAAATTTTATTGGAACAAAGACATGCTCATTTGTTCGTATGTTGGCAATGGTAGCTTTCAAGCTACAATGACAGAGTTGAATAGTTTCGACAAAGACCATATGGCCTACAAAGTCTACAATACTTATTATCTGGACTTCTACAGAAAAAAGTTTGCTAAACCCTAGTCCAGCGGAAAACTGATGATGTACAAAGCCAGGAAGGTACACTTGGAACAAAAAGAGAGGTGAAACTGAGAGTCACTGGACACACAAGTGAAAAAGAAAAGAATTTGATGGTTCTAGCTTGGATGACTAGGATGAGGATACAAGGGGAAGAGCACATAGTGAGGGATGATGAGTTTGTTTTTGGAAATTCTGAGCTAGAGATGCCTGTAGGTCATGTGAAATCAAGTGTTATTCTATTCTATTGAAAACAGAGTTAGAACTCAAGAGAAAAGACATATGGGACAGCTATGAAAAAGTGGGAATGGATGGTATGGCCCATGCAGAATAAGACAAGGCCAAGGATAGAATCCTGGGAAACACCAACATTTAAGAAGCAGATGGAAGAAAAAAAGATCAGTCAACGAAATACACATAAGTAATATGCAGACAGACAACTAGAGTGGCGGAATGACTATACCACCAGCACAGAAAGTTTTTGGAAAGCAGAAGTTTCTGGAGAGCAGTTCTTACTCATGAGTGTGGGTCTCCCACCACTTTAAAGGTACTCAGATATTGATTGAATGAATAAAACCAGTGGAATTATATAAAGTAACTTAATTGCCTTAGAATGCTCTTATAATTAAAAAGAAAGGCCCACATAATTGGAAGGGATGATTCCTAGAAAGAGTAGGGGAAACGCAGATATAGATTTATTTTTATTAAGAAAAATATACTGAAAGACTTACATAGAAAGATGGGTAGTATTAATCAGAAGATCAATGTATCTGGCTAAATAAGTATATAAAATGTGCACAAGAAAATGATTTGTAAAGGCATAATTATGTGATTATATAAGTTTGAAAATATTCTTATGTAAATTAAACTGTACTTTGGGAGTCAGGGCACATCGGGGTGGAGGTCATCACAGGCTCATTTCTAAAAGAAAGGGCTTGGTTCTTGGCTTCTTAGCTATATTAGTCTGGACTCTTGGTTGCAGAAACAACGCTCAAGTTAGCTTAGGCAAAAAAAGAGAAGTGTTGGCTCACAGAGTCCAAGAGTTGAAAACCCAAGCTGTGTGGAAGTCAGGACACAGAGGATACAGCTGTGTTCAAGGAGGTGCGTGGGGTACCCCGTCCCTTGTTCATCTCAGCTGCTTCTGCATGTGGGCCTCACTCTTCTCTCTCACTGAAGAGAGATTTTCTACACATGGTGCAAAACATGGCTCCCAGTAATTCTTGAGTTTTATGTGATATAGTTCTAGGCTTTAAGGAAAAACTGACTTTCTCAATAGCCAAAAATCTAAGTTAATGGCCCAATTAGTTCAGCTAGTTGGGCTACAAAGAATAGACAAACTCATGCCACCCTAAAAAATATCTCTAGTGCCTAGTGCATAAATATTTGTTGAATGAATGGAATGGGAAGGAAAGAAACAAGAAAGCAAAGGAAAAGAATGTATTAAACTAGAGCTTCACTGTCCAATATGGTAGGCACCAGCCACAGGTGGCTATTGAGCACTTGAAATGTTATTAGTTCAATTTGAGATACGCACACCAGATTATAAAGACTTACTACCAAAAAAAGAACATAAAACATCTCATATCTCCACTCCTTTAGGTAAGTGTTCACTAACCAGCAGCCAATAGGGCCAAATAGGTTTTATTTGGATTCTATAGGCTTCAAAAAAACCTTTTATAAAATGAGTTACCAACATTTAAATTCAGATTTCACAAAATTCTCCTTTTTGGTTTCTCTTGTAATAGTGGAAGACATATTTTTTTCTTCATCCCACTTGTGCAATTGTTTTCTGCTTTTGTACTACTTGTTTCTATAAGCCACCCTGTGTTCTAATAGGCAAGGAATGAATAAATAAACAGACAGCTACATGCTCAGGCCCTGCAACTGTGGTGGGGAGAGAGCGCTGACGGAGCACCACCCTCCATCCTAGAGGAGCTTAGTGGAGAAACATAATAGGATGCGGGGGCAATATTTCACTGCATAGCCTCAAATGTGTATAAAAATGGTTTCAATGATCATCTATCACTTACATTTATATTTAAAAATGACTACCTATAAATTTTATATATTTCCTTTACAGCATAACATAGCGCTAGGAGCCCAGACTCTGGAGTCAGAATGCCTATGTTCAAATCCCAGCAAACTGTGTGACCCTAAGTAACTCCTTAACCCTTCCATGACTCGCTTTCATCAACGGTAAAATGAGGATAAAAATACTACCCACCTCATGGAGTTATTGTGAGGGTTAATAAAGATAGCTAATAATAAATAATAGTAGCACCCATCTCCTATTACAATTATAATTACAACTCCTCCTCCTCCTATTACTATTGTTATTACTAACTACAGCCTAGCAAGGATGGTGTGAAGGTGAACTCTGACTAAGGAAGCCAGTTTTAAGTGCACAATTGAGACTGCCTGGGGCAAAGAAGGGGGTGAAAAGACTGTAGATTTAGCTCAAACGATGGGGGTAGGAAACGGGCGTTCTGAAGTGGTGCAGTGGAATTGAAATTCAACTGTGGTAAACTCTTAAGAGCAGTGCTGCCATTTTCCTGAGATTAAAAAAACAAAACAACTTCAATTAGCAAAAAACCCAAAAAATTTAACAAGATGGATTTGGGGATCCTTGCATTTGGTTTTTAGTCCAATGAAACAAAAGACATTTTTCTTTTTCAGATTTATTTTTAAAAAGCAACTTCCGGGGTCTTTTGGGGTAACAACGGATATATCTAACTCACCCATGTCGTCAGGGAAGGCAAACGATACATTTATAATAATGACATGTTAGTTTAAATGCTACTGGGGCGCAGTGTGGAGTAGTCAAAAGACCGCAATATCTTGGTTTTGGAAACCTCAAGTCAATCTCGTCAACTCATGGAAGGCTGAAGACTGGACCTTAGAAGAGATCCGTTGTCCAAGCCCCTCATTTTACAGAAGATGCAAACAAGGCGAGGGAGGTGACATAATTTGCCCAAATTCCACCAAAATTTTTTATGGCCGAGCAAGTTATGTCTAGCGAGTGATGTCTGAACTACAGCCAGTGAGTGCTCGCTTCTATTAGCCATTAAGCTGTTTCCAAAGAAACGTAAAAGTAAAAAAAGAAAAAAAAGTAAGGGAAAAAGAAGTTTTAAGGGGGGGGGGGCGAGGACCGAGGGAGGCAGTCAGAAACTCTGAGATGGAACGTGTCTATTTTCATTGGGTTGGTTTTCTGGCTGGGGAGGGGGCGTGCGAATCCGCAGGCAGAGAACGGTGGTGTGGACGCGCCTGTCAGAACTACCCGGTTATCACTCGCACCCACGTAGAAATACACCCCTTCCTCAGTGCCCGACTACAGCCAGAGGAGGAAGCCCAGTGCGAGGCGCACGTCCAGCCTCGCGGATCCTACCTTCTCGCGCGCCGCCTCGGCAGCCGGGGGGCCGCAGAGCCCGAACCTGGAGGGGGCAGAGAAGTTCGCGGGTTCAGGCGCCGGGCCTAGCGGGGGTCCAACGAGAGGGCTGGGTCGGGCTGCACACGGGGATGGGGGAGAGGGCGACCCGCACGCCTCTTACCCGCTTGTGGTCCTCTCACGCCGGCCATCGAAAGGGCAGACACCCCAAGCCAGCTCTGCTGGCAGCTTGCGCTGGGTTCGGAGCGAGGAGCCGGAGCCGCCGCGTCGCCATGGAGACGAGACCAAGCGCGGCTGGATCCCCGGGAACAGCCGAGGGGAGCGGCGGAAGGGCGGGGGCGGGGGCGGGGGCGGGGGCGGGGGCGGGGGCGCGGGCGAGGGCGGGGAGAGCTCAGGGACGCGCGGAGCGGCGAGGAGGGGGCGGGACGCGCCCTGGGAGCAGCGGAGGGCGCCAGACGGCGGGGGCGGGACGGGGGCAGCCGGGGGCGGGCCTGAGAGGCGGAGCCGAAGGGGCGGGACGAGCACGGGATGGGGCTGAGGGGACGGGGCGGGACGAGCCTGAGACAGGCCTGAGGGGCAGGGCGGGGGCGGGACGGAGGCCGAGCAAACTCGGGGAGTCACGGAAGGGGCGGGGCGAGAGGCTGGGGACCGGGCCAGCCCCGCGGTTCTGGGGATCCCTCCGCGCCGCGAATTGGGTCCACACACCCTCGGACTCACTTGCGCACGCGTACTGGTTACTTTGAGGACGGCAGAAGGGAGGGGTCTTGGGATTTGGTTGTCCATGCCTGATCCTGTTCTTAGCGGGCAGAGGGAAAATGGGGGGCCTGGTTAATGTTTAAGCTTGTAGAATAAAAGGAGAAGTCTTGAATTGGGAAAGAGGGTAGTCCCTAGAAGTGGATGAACAAGTGTCCCCTGCAGGACTTGGTCGCCCAACCTGAGGTCGCCCCCAAAAGATTATGGTTTTCCTGGGGGGTGGCTGGACGCCGGTTTCCCCAGAAACCAGGTTGGAGTGATTAGAACCAGGGATTCTCCTCTCCCACCAGCGGGGGCGAAGTACCGAATGAAATTGACATTGGCCAACGGGAGCTTTTACTGCTTAAATAACTGCTTTGGTCACAGAAGGGGGTGGGGGAGCGTTTCTATTAGAAAATTCTAATCGTTCCTCAAGCTTGGCGTCTAGGAAGGAATTGGTGGTTTTTCTCCACTTTGGATGTAGGGAAATCACTAGGATTGATTTGTTGCTAGGCATCGTGTTTTGAAGGAAGCCCGTTAGTTGAAATCATATCTGGATTCGAATTTCAGTAAGTTGCCACGTGATGTGAGGTATAATCGGTATTTAATCTCTGGGGTTAGGTGCCTTCTGGGAATAGGTACCTTGATAGATGGTTGTGAGCTTCAAATGATATAAAATGTATAAAGCTCTGACATGTAGAAGATACTTAATAAATAGCAATTTTTAAATTATTGTTATAAAAATAGAACCAAGTGGACCATTTCAGGAACCAAGAGTATACAGAGATCGTTATTTTTAACTTCTCTTAATCATCTGTCCACATTCACTCTAAATCTCCTTGGAACGCTGGATGGTAGGAAAGAGGTAAGAGGAAAAAAGCCGGAATGGAAGTTTTTTGAAGAACTCAATGAAGTCATTGACAAATACACCCTAATTTGATAAGGACACAGCAAACGGCTACCTCCTCTATTATGGGAACACCCTTAGATATGATGAAGACTTTTCGTTTAAACAAGGCAAAGGGAAATTCATTATATTTCTTGACTAATACCTTTGAAAACGTTCGTTTTGATGAATTTGCTTAGTACTGATAAATGGGTAATGTCTGACTGGCTATTCCTATGGTCCTACTCCAAGGAAAGTAAGAACACCTCAACTCTAACTGAATAAGCTTCCTCTCGTAACGCCTCTACCCGCCCCAAATAAGATCAAGACCATTTGTAGAATGCAGTGTTTTCAATATTTATTTTTGGTTCCTAAAAGACAGGGCAAAAATGATTTAATGATGTTGGAGAATAAAAATATTTCTCCGCATGGAGGAGTGGTTAGATCTGGCTTCCACCTTGGGCCTCAAGGTCTTCAAGTAGTGGAGATAATATACACTACTTGCCCCGTGGCTTAAAACATGAAATGAGAGAAAATAAGCCCCTGACGCAGAGCCTGGCACATGATGATTGATCAATAAGTCCTAGCTATTGTTATTACTTCTACTATAATATTATGTATATGAATAAAAGTGCCTACTTCCAGGGTAGCTGTAAGGATTAAAGATCATTTAGGTAAAGTGCCTGGCCCAGTGCGTATTTGAATCCGTGATGGTTATTTCTCTCTGATGAAAAAACATTACATTTCATCTTTGTATAACTTGAGAAATAATTCACCTACCTCTATAACTTTTGTACACAAGTTTTTGTTGGTGTAATACTCAAAAGTAGAGAACAGTTTAGCTCTGGCTCCTGCATTCAGGCCACTGAATAAATTACCAAAAGTATCTAGTGAAGGTTTGTTATAACAAAGTGAAGGGGAAAAGCCACTCTTATATGTACAAATATTGAATCTCTGCACAACTACCTTTTATTAAGTTTCATGGTTTTTAATGGATAAGTTTTTTTTTTTTTTGAGGAAGATTAGCCCTGAGCTAACATCTGCTGCCAATCCCCCTCTTTTTGCTGAGGAAGACAGGCCTTGAGCTAACATTTGTGCCCATCTTCCTCTATTTTATGTGAGACTCCTGCCACAGCATGGCTTGATGAGCAGTGCATAGGTCCACACTGGATATCCAAACCGGTGAACCCCGGGGCCACCGAAGCGGAGCATGTGAACTTAGCTACTGCACCACTGGGCCAGCCCCATCAATGGATAAATTTTTATTACAGATCTGCATGTTAGCAGAACATCATAAAAAATCATAAATAACATTTAATGTTTTTCTGATTGTAAAAATAATTCATGCTCATGATAGACAATTTGCAACGTACAGAGAAAATAGAAAGAAAAATATTAAAACCACCTCAGTCAATAATTTTATTTTTCCTTTTAGCCTTTTTGTAAGCATATACATATTTATAAAATTTGTTTTAATGTACACATTATTAGCATCCATTTTGCTTAACATTCTCTCCAATGTCTTAACATTTTCCCAATGTCTTTAAAAAGTCTTCAAAACAGTTTTAATAATTATATGTAATCAAAATTATATATAATTTTGTATAATATGTATGTCACAATTTACCCATAATCATTCAACTAGTCCCCAATTTGGAAATTTCTAAATTTTCTGTTGTGATTAATTCTTTCAAGAATATTTATTGAGCGCTTACTACAAAGTAGGTGCTACGCTAGGCCTAAGACTTAAGTGGTGAACAGTAACTATAAATAAAAGGTTTCGGTGAAAATCTTTGTACAAAAATCTTTGATGGCCTCCTTCATTCTTAGACTGAATTCCTAGAACTGTGAAAACATAACTTCAAAAAGCATTTTTCCTGCTTCAAAGGCAAACTTAGGAAATAAAATTCTGAACTGTAAAATATTAACTTTTTGGAAGATTCCCAGCAATAGAATTAATATTTATTTTGTGCAAAGTGTGAACTTACCCAGAAGACGTCAGTGACTGTGAAACATCAAGGGTTTTTGAAGTATATTGACTTTGGCTTTTACTTCTAATTCTTTCCAGGATTTGCAGGTTTTCTCAAAAGTGTGAGATTGTTTGAAGTCTATGCAAATTGCCCTACTTCCTCCTCTCAGGGTTAAAATGTTAACTGTTTTATTTCCAGCTTTCCTCTTGTAAACATATGGCTTTTCTACATTCCTTTCATTTACCTTCCTGTGTGAAACATTTTGTGTTTTCACACTTTTTAACCTGAAGGCAGCTTTTCCTCTTTTAAACCCAAGTTATAGTACACACATTCCTGTAAGGCACTGGGCTTAACATACCCTGTAGTTAAGTTTGGTCAAGAAACTTAATGTAAATTAACCAATGTATTTAGGGAATTTCATAATAGAGATTATTTATTAAAAGTAATAACCATTGCCCCCAACACACGTACACACATCCTACTATTCTTTGACAATTAAATGTTCATATATAAGGTTGAACCAAATGAAATTGCCATTTTTGGATTAAAAAACAGTCAAATAATGACAAATTCATGTGGTTCTGTCTATGTAAATATTTTATTAACTAATTTATAATTTTTTCAACTTTCTCCAAATATTAAACATCCTAATTATCTTACTAAGGATATCCTTTATTACTGCACAAGATGATATTTGCTTTGACTTTCATCAATGCTGGAATCTAGTCAGGAGAGCGCCATAACATGTTTGTTTATTATTTCAGAGACAGTAGAGGGAGCCTGGAGCCAAAACATTGTTATTTTAGGCCTCATGTAAATGATGCTTGTATCCAATTCTTGATATGTGGATGAATTCAAGTATTAGTATATATGTGAAATAGCAACTTTCTTCAAAATGTTGGTTGTACTTAAATAGTCACTTTAAAAAGATGGGAAAGGGACAGTTGCCTGCCAGTTCAGGCTAGACCCCATCAGGGTTAACACTGAGACCAACCTGAATCCCCCTGTTCTCTGCTTTTCTCTGAGTAGTGCTGGAGACAGCACACTACCACACTGACATATTTGTGCTCCACAGTTTTCCCCTTTCAACCAATAATGTAGATCACTCATTTCCATGGGTCTTACCTTATGATTCTTTAATTCATCAGAACTTCAAAAGTATGTTATCATCTCCAATTGTGTCAATTTAAAGTGGATTGTAGATTAGTTGATTGCTTCCTCCAGATATGTGATGGGGTTCAGGGCAGGCCGCCCCAAGATGCGCCACTCTGGCATGCGGATTATTGTGAGTTGAAGACAATAAAGGCTCAGAAGATTCAGGAAGAGCATCTGACCTCCCCGACCCAAAATGCCTAAAAGAATGTAACATAGAAGGCCTGTTCCAGGAAGCAGCTCATACTGTATGATAGCTATAGTATGATGTAAAATAGGTATGATAAAAGTGCACCAACAAACTCATTTTTTTGGCCAAGCCACATCTGTTTAACAAATATTTGCATTCCATTCTGTGTAAATTGTCATCCCTTCTGAAATCCCAAATCACTACCCCCGACATCGTCCTTGTCTGTAGCTAAAGATATTTAAACAGGCAGCCTCAGCCAGACGTCTGAGTTACTCAGTTTCTCCCGGGCGTCTCCCATGTATACATGCTATTAAACTTTGATTTTCCCCTGCTAACCTACCTCTTTAATTATTTGACCAGCCATGAGAACCTTAAGGAAAAGTGGGGGGCGGGGGGGGATTCTCCCACTTCCCCAACATGTATAACGAGGCACTTTGATCCTGTCTTCAGCTCGCACCCTTCTAGGAAGGTTAATAAATTACCAATCCCTTCACGAGGGGAGAATTTTCGTTAGCTGTAATGAAAGATGTTGTCTCTTGCTGACCTCTCCTCAGCCATCTTTATCCTCAGTCCAATCTTTTGTTAATTCCCCTCTGGCCCTAGGGTTATAAAGGGTTCCCCGAGGTAATTGGTGGTGTCACTACTATTCTTCACTGTAGATTGTCTAGGGAGGGCTCCTAGTCCCCCAGGTAACTCGAATCCCTAAATCTAGAGATAAGATAGAGAAGAAACTCTCCATTGTAAAACCTAACAGAATCCACAGAACATAGGTAGAATTAATTTGCTACAACAGGGTTTCTTAAGCTGGTGTTAAGGGAGAATTCTTCTGGTTTGTTAATAACATGCAGAGAAAAAAGCATTCCACTGGCGATATTAGTTTGTTTGTTAAACTGTTAAACAGGGTTTTTTGTTGTTGTTTAATGTAGGAAGTCTCAGAGCTTTAATATGCTGATGCACTTTGTCAGTCTCTCAGAGGGAGATTTTTAATGTATAGACTTTCTCAAATTTATTTGACCAGAGAATTACACTTCTTTTCTTAGCGCCCGTTTGGGAATGCTTAGAATACTAGATACTTCCTCTGTGATTTGAAGATAGCTCCAAGTGAGAAAAATGCCCTGGCCCCCAACTGAATCGGGAATCAGCTAACCTAAATCTGTAACAGAAAAAGCAAACAAATCTGGGAATTTTAACGAACTATATACTGAGATGAAGAGTAATACTGCAAAAACAAAATACAAATAGAAGGGTTTTTCATGAAAGCTGCAAAAGCAAATGTTGGAAAAAATGTCCTTTTAAGAGTGTAACACTCCTTTTTTTCTTTAACTACCTTTTTCCCCTCAATTAATAAACAAGCTTAAGTCAAATAACCTTAAAACAAAACAAAACTAATCAAAAAAGAAAACACTTGGCACTGAAGGTGCCCTCCTCTCTTCTCTCTGTGTGGATTCTCTGTACACATCAGCCTCCATATTCTAATTTTCAGTCCTTGCTCAACACTCGGTTGCCGGCTGCCTGCACCATGCTGCTGAAACTACTTTGGCAAATGGTGTTGGATTCAACGGAAGAACCTTCTGGTTCTCCCGTTACTAGAGCTCTCTGCTGCATTTGACATACTTACTTCTCACCTCTTTTTGAGACTCTATTCTTTTAGCTTTGACACACCTCTTTCTCCCAGTTCTAATTCACGGGCTTTGTGGTGTTTTCTGCTGTGCCCACCCTCTAAAACCCTGGTGTGCCCCAAGATCCTTTCCCCATCCGACTTTACTTGGTCTCCCTGGTGATCTCATCCACACTAATGGCTTTATTACCGCTATGCTGACTGACGCTTAACTTTCCGCTGAGCTTCAGGCTCATATAATCTAACTACGTGCTGGACAGATGTACTTAGATATCCCATAGGCATCTCAAACTCTACCTGTCTAAAACTGAACTTATCAATTTTCCCTCTGCTCCTGAATGTTACTGACCATACTTTCATGTCATTAAATCCAATAAGAATCTTTCATCTCATCTTATTTGACCTGTCAGCCACATTTGACACTGTTGGTGTTCCGTCATTTATTTTTTCTGCTTTATCTCCCCAACCCCCCCCCCCCCACACACACACACAGTTGTATATCTTAGTTGCAGGTCCTTCTAGTTGTGGATGTTCCCTCGTTCTTGAAACACTCTGATTTCTGCGGGTCAGTTCCTTGTTGCTGTGACACTATATATTTCTGATTTTCTTCCTCTCTTTCTGGTTACCACTTTTTTTTTTTTTTTGCCAGCTTTGTTTTCTCTACCTGATATTTAAATATTGGGGTTTCTCAAGACTCTTTCCTGCATTCCTGCATCACTGGTCTACTGCTGCATAACAAACCACTTTAAAACTTGCTGGCTTAAAAATAGCAAATATTTTATTTGTTCATGATCCTGTGGGTTAGCAAGTTGGCTTTGGCTTGGCTGAGGGGTTCTGCTGCTCTTGCCTATGGTCACTCTTGCAGCTATAGTCATCTGATGGTAAACTGAGGGCTGGATGATCTAAAATGACTTTACTCACAGGTATCACAGTATAGTATTGGGTGTTGGCTGAGCCCCCCTCTCATTGTCACTTAGCCTCAAGAAAGCTAATCTGGACTTCTTAACATGGCAGTCTTAAGGGCAACAGCAGAAACTGCAAGCCTTCTGGATATGTAGGCTCAGATTCCCACAGCATTACTTTCACCATATTCTATTTGTTGAGGAAGTCACAAAGCTGATCCAGACTCAAGAGGTGGACAAATAAACTTCACCTCTTAATGGGAGGAAAAAAAACTCATTGTAAAGAGTCATGCAAACCAGGATGAAAGGAATATGTGACCATTTTTTACAATATACTATAACTCACTTCACTTCTTACTATGTATTCATTTCCTAACAGATTTCCTTCATTCATTTGGCTCGTTGTCCATCAATACACCATCAATAACTCCCTAATATATATGCCTTCAACTTCACCACTAAACTCATATAGCATGTGCCTCCTTGACCTCTTCACTTGAATATACACTCATGAATCGCTTAACTACAAGGATATGTTCCGAGTGTACTTACACAAACCTAGATGGTATAGCCTACTACACACCTAGGCTATATGGTACTACTCTTATGTGACCACCTTTGTATATGCAGTCTATCATTGACTGAAACATCATTATGTGGCACATGACCATATCAATGATACTTCAAGCTCAATAGCTATAAAATTACATTAATGATTTTCCACTGGAAATGTCCTCTTTCAGTGTCCCTATCTTAGTGAATATAACCATTAGCAAGAAGCCTGAACAAATATCTCTTTTTTATTGCTCACTTCCATTCTATAACCCAGTCCTGTCAATTTTACATCTTAAATAACTCTCCACAATGTGTACTTTTCTCCATTTCCACTTCTACCACTTAGACCAAGCTACCAGCACCCTTTACTTGGATTAATACAACTGTTTCCACGGTATTTGAAAAAATACTGCTAAGACCAATGTTGAAGAGCATACTGCCTATGTTTTCTTCTAGAAGTTTAATGGTTCCAGGTCTTACATTCAAGTCTTTAATCTATTTTGAATTGATTTTTGTGCATGGTGTAAGAAAATGGTCTACTTTCATTCTTTTGCATGTGGCTGTCCAGTTTTCCCAAAACCATTTACTGAAGAGACTCCCCTTTCTCCATTGTATATTTTTGGCTCCATTGTCAAAAATTAGCTGTCCATAGATGTGTGGGTTTATTTCTGGGCTCTAAATTCTGTTCCATTGATCTGTGTGTCTGTTTTTGTGCCAGTACCGTGCTGTTTTGGTTACTATAGCTTTGTAACTTTATAGTATAGTTTGAAATCAGGGAGTGTGATACCTCCAGCTTTGTTCTTTTTCCTCAGGTTTCCTTTGGCTCTTCGAGGTCTTTTGTTGTTCCATATAAATTTTAGGATTCTTTTTTCTATTTCTGTGAAAAATGTTGTAACTTTGATAGGGATTGCATTGAATCTATAGATTACTTTAGGGAGTACAGACATTTTAACTATGTTAATTTTCCCAATCCAAGAGCATGGAATATCTTTCCATTTCCTTGTGTCTTCTTCGATTTCTTTTAACAATGTTTTATAGTTTTCAGTGTACAAATCTTTCACTTCTTTGGTTAAGTTTATTCCTAGGTATTTTATTCTTTTTGTTGCAATTGTAAATGGGATTGTACTCTTAATTTCTCTGTCTGCTACTACATTTTTAGAGTATAGAAATGCAACTGATTTTTGTATGTTGAGTTTGTAGCCTGCAATTTGACTGTATTCATTTATTATTTCTAAAAGTTTTTTAGTGGATTCTTTAGGGTTTTCTATAGATAAAATCATGTCATCCACAAATAGTGACAGTTTCACTTCTTCTTTTCCAATTTAGATCCGTTTTATTTCTTTTTGTTGCCTGATTGCTCTGGCTAGGACTTTCAGTATTATGTTAAATAAGAGTGGTGAAAGTGGACATCCTTGTCTGGTTCTTGTTCTTAGAGGGATAGCTTTCAGTTTTTCTCCATTGAGAATGATATTAGCTGTGGGTTTGTCATATATGGCCTTTATAATGTTGAGGTATTCTCCTTTTATACCCTTTTTATTTAGAGTTTTTATCATAAATGGATGCTGTATCTTGTCAAATGCTTTCTCTGCATCTGTTGAGAGGATCATGTGATTTTTATTCTTCGTTTGTTAATGTGGTGTATCATGTTGATGGATTTGCAGATGTTGAACCATCCCTGCACCCCTGGAATAAATCCCACTTGATCATGGTGTATGATCTTTCTAATGTATTGTTGTATTCAATTTGGTAGTATTTTTTTTGTGGTTTTTTGTGTGATGTTCATCAGTGATATTGGCCTGTAATTTTCTTTTTTTGTGTTGCCCTTGTCTGGTTTTGGTATCGGGATAATGTTGGATTTGTAGAATGAGTTAGGAAGCTTCCCCTCCTCTTCAATTTTTTGGAAGAGTTTCAGAAGGATAGGTGTTAAGTCTTCTTTGAATGTTTGGTAGAATTCGCTGGGGAAGCCGTCTGGCCCAAGACTTTTATTTTTTGATTAGTATTTCGCTCTCCTTACTGGTGATAGGTCTATTCAAATTCTCTACTGCTTCTTGATTCAGTTTTGGAAGGGTGTATGATTCTAAGAACTTATCCATTTCTTCTAGATTATCCAATTTTTTGGCATATAGCTTTTCACAGTATTCTCTTATGATCTTTTGTATTTCTGAGGTGTCTGTTGTAGTTTCTCCTCTTTCATTTCTGATTTTACTTACTTGAGCCTTTTCTGTTTCTTTCTTGGTGAATCTAGCCAAAGTTTTGTTGATTTTGTGTATCTTTTCAGAGAACCAGCTCTTGGTTTCATCGTTTTTTTCTATTTTTTTGAGTCTCTATTTTGTTTATTTCTGCTCTGATTTTTATTATTTCCTTCCTTCTGATGATTTTGGGCTTTGTTTGTTCTTCTTTTTCCAGTTCCTTTAGGTGCACAGTTAGGCTGTTTATTTGGGATTTTTATTGTTTGTTAAGGTAGGCCTGTATTGCTATAAACTTCCCTTTTAGAACTGCTTTTGCTATATCCCATAGATTTTGGCATATTGTATTTTCATTTTTATTTGTCTCCAGGTATTTTTTGATTTCTCCTTTGATTTCTTTCTTAACCCAGTCATTGTTCAGTAGTATTTTGTTTAACCTCCACATATTTATGGCTTTTCTGATTTTCTTCCTGTAGTTGATTTCTATTTTCATAACTTTGTGGTCAGAAAAGATGCTTGGTATTATTTCGATCTTCTTAAATTTATTGAGACTTGTTTTGTGGCCTAATATGTGATCAATCCTGGAGAATGCTCCATGTGCATTTGAAAAGAATGTGTATTCTGTGGGTTTTGGATGGAATGTTCTAGATATATCTACTAAGTGCATCTGGTCTAATGTGTCATTTAAGGCCAATGTTTCCTTATTCATCTTCTGTTTGGTTGACCCATCTATTGGTGTAAGTGGAGCATTAAAGTCCCCTGCTATTATTGTGTTACTGTCTATTTCTCCTTTTATGTATGTCAATAATTGCTTTATATATTTAGACGCTCCTATGTTGGGTACATAGATATTTACAAGTGTTACATCCTCTTGTTGGATTGTTCCCTTTATCATTCTGTAGTGCCCTTCTTTGTCTCTTGTTACAGTTTTTGTTTTAAAGTCTGTTTTGTCTGATATAAGTACTGCTACCCCAGCTTTCTTTTCATTGACATTTTCATGGAGTATCTTTTTCCATCCTTTCTCTTTCAGTTTGTGAGTGTCTTTAGGTCTGAAGTGTGTCTCTTGTATGGTCTTGTTTTTTTTTTTTTGTCCAATCAGCTACCTTATGCCCTTTGATTGGAGCACTTAGCCTGTTGACATTTAAAGTAGCTATTGATAAATATGTATTTATTTCCATTTTGTTGCTTTTTTCTGGGTGTTTTAAGTTCTTCCCTGTTCCTTTCTTCTTCTTTTGCTCTCTTCCCTTGTGATTTGATGGCTTTCTTTAGTAATATGTTTCATTTCTTTTCTCTAACTTATTTACTTATCATAGGTTTCTGGTTTGTGATGACCATGAGGTTCATATATAGTATTCTACACATATAGCAAACTGTATTGAGTTGATAGTCTCTTTAGTTTGATCTCTGTCTAAATGCTCTACTCTTTTACTCCCCTCCTCCCACATTTTATGTTTCTGAAATCATATCTAATCTCTTATTTTGTGTGTCTATCCATTATCCTCTTATCATTGAAGCAGGTAATTTTAGTACTTTTGTCTTTTAACCTTCACATTATCTTCATAGGTGGTTGATCTAACTTTCTGTATTTTTGCCTTTACCAGTGATTTTATTGCCTGTTTTTTTTTTTTTTTTGATAATTTTCTTATTCCTATTTGTGGTCTTCTCTTCCCCACTTAAATAAGTCCCTTCAGCATTTCTTGTAGAACTGGTTTCTTGGTGATAAACTCCTTTAGTTTTTGCTTGTCTCTCTTTATCTCTCTTTCCATTCTGAATGTTAACCTTGGAGATAGAGTATTCTTGGCTGTAGGATTTTTCCTTTCAGCACTTTAAATATGATGTGCCACTCTCTTCTAGCCTGTAGGGTTTCTACTGAGAACTCTGCTGATAGCCTTATGGGCTTTTCTTTGTCACTTGTTGCCTTTCTCTTGCAGCTTTTAGCATTCTCTCTTTATCTTTAATTTTGTACATTTTAATTATAATATGTCTTGGTGTGGGCCTCTTTGGGTTTGTCTTGTTTGGTGCGCTCTGTGCTTTCTGCACTTGGATGTCTGTTTCCTTCCTTAGGTTAGGAAAGTTTTCAGCTATTATTTCTTCAAACAGATTCTCTGCCCTGTTGTCTCTCTCTTCTCCTTCTGGGACACCTATAATATGAATGTTAATGAGCTTGATATTGTCCCAGAGGTCCCTTAGACTGTTCTTGTTCTTTTTAGTTCTTTTTTATTTTTATCTGTTCAGCTTGGGTGATTTCCTCTAGTCTTTCATCCTGCTCGCTGATCCATTCTTCTGTATCATCTACTCTGCTATTGAGTTCCTCTAGTGAGTTTTACATTTCCAGTATTGTATCCTTCCTTTTTGATTGTTTCTTTTTTATATTTTCCAATTCTTTGTTGACATTCTCACTGTGTTCATCAAGTCTTCTCTCAAGGTCAGTGAGCATCCTTATGAGTTTTTGTTTGAACTCTTTGCCGGGTAGATTGCTTATTTCTGTTTCATTTAGTTTTTTTTCCTGGGGTTTTGTTCTTTTCCCTTGCTTGGAGCATATTCCTTTGCCTTCTCATTATGCCTCTTTCTCTGTGCTTATATCTATGTGTTAGGTGAGTCAGCTACACCTCCTGATCTTGGAGAAGTGGGCTTATGTAAGAAACTCCTTTTGAGGCCCAGTAGTGTGCTTCCCTCTTGTCACCAGTCCAAATGTTCCAGGAGTGACCCCTGTGTGAGCTATGTGTGTCCTGCTGCAGCAGGGTTGCCCTTATTGCAGGTACCCAGGGAGTCTAGGCTTTCCCTCCCTGGCCAGCTATTTGTAAATCAAGTTTGGGGAGCTCCAGCACCATTGGCTGCAGGATCTAATAGCAAACTCCTGTTGCAGTTTTCCTGTTGAGTAGGCACCCAGTGTGGCTGGTTGCTAGGCTCAGGGGCTTACAACTGCTGTCGGCCTCAGGCCTTCAAAGCTGTTGTCAGCTCTCTTAGCATTGCTTCTGAGTGTGGCTTGCCCAAGGCACAGGAGCACCCAATTGTTCCAGGCTTTGGAAAATGGGGCTGATCCCCTTTGTGGCTGTTTGTGAAGCACAGGTCTTCTGCCACTGATAAGCCCCACCCCCCATAAGTCCACATACACTGTCAACACAGTCCTGGGCCATGCATACTTCCCCACCCCCTGGAGTATACCCAGTCACCCACTGCAGAGGCCCCCACACTCTCCACCAATGCCCCCTACAGTTCACCTGCTCCTCACATAGGCCCTGCCATACAGAGGTGGACACACTCACCTGCCTGTAGAGGATTGAGGCACCCAGCTATGCAGGCCAACAAGTAGCCTGAGGGCTTGCTGTTGGGTGGGGCCAGTTCCTAGGATGGGCTGCCTGCACTGGCTGAACCTGATTAAATCTGCACTCTAGTGGGTGTGGCAGAATCCCTGGGCTAACAGGCTGAGGGAAGAACTCCAATGGTGTCTGCCAGCATCTGTGTCAGCACACCTGTGCTAGGTCACAAAGATGGCTGCCGCCAGTGTCTCAGTCTCCAGAGAGGTCTCACCTCTCACTGAGATGCACCCAGAGACTACCAGGTGAATCTCTTTTCACCAAAGAACTGTGCACCTTTCTTTCTGTTGATTTTAGGTTGCTCTCTGAGAAGGGTGGGTGAATTTGTATGTGGGCCCTTTAAGAGCTGGGTTTTTTTGGCTTACATCTGATAGCTTTTCTGGGGGTATTCCCTGTTGCAGTTTGTAGCCAGTGAAGGCAGAAATTATGACTCATCTCAGCTGTGCTGAGTCTGAAGGATGCTAATAGCAGTAGCATGCCCTGGCTCAGGTCCCTGCTCCTCCAGGGGAGGCTGTGTACCTTAGAGTGGCTCCCATCAGCTGTCTGTTCAATTCCTCCGCTCACAAAGGTGGCTTTTTCTCTCCAGAAGGAATTTCTGCCTCTTCCACCTCAGTCATGACTGTCCCTTGTTGTGGGGGCTCTTTTTATCCAGTTTTCAGTTCTCTCTCTGGGGTAATTTATCCAAGAATAGTTGTAATCTGGTTGTGTTCATGGGAGGAGGTGAGTTCAGAGTCTGCCTAAGCTGCCATCTTGACGAGATCTTGAAATTAGTTTTTTAAATCTTTACATTTCAGTTTAAAGCTTTACATTTCAGTTTCACTGAATAAATAGAAAAAAGTGATTATGATAGCTATGAAATTAATGGAGTTATTTCTAATTTTTATTTGAAATCCTTATTAGATTATTCTGAAAAGCAGAATGCTAGATATCAATATATGCACATAAATGTAAATGCTATTATTCAAATAATAACAGGACTAGTTAATAATGGCAATTAGAAGTAATTAATAGTAGGACTAATTAAATAAATAATATGTGTAAGAAAAATCTAAGAATATTTTAATAATTTTATCTAGTCCTTAGATATGGCAATTTATTTTATCTCTTTTTAAACTCTATATTGTATATTTAAATTTTGTAGGTTGTGTTATTTTATATTTTTAAAATATGTAAACATAAGATATTTTAAAAGGAGAACATAAATACCATAGTGCTAATTAAGCAGATATTATCTATATTTAATAAAAAATAACTACATGTTTCCTTCTGTCTTATGATGTTATTTTTAATATTTCTGTTTCCTTTTTCAATAATATTTCTCTGAACTGCCTTCAGCCTTTAAGACATCCTTCTTTTCTTTTATGTAGTGGTAAGACTGAATATAGTCAAATGTAAATTCATTTTGACCTACAGCTCTGCTATTTTCAAGTCCACATTGCAGAATTTTATAGACTGAATAGGATTTGTCAAGATTTACATAAGTACTCTCTGCTGAAAATGCAGAGAGATGAGCAAAGTCTAGTTATTATTTGAACAAGATATTAGCAATTTTTTGTTTGTGTTTTCTACAGTTTTATTAAAATATTCACAGAAATCAAGAAAAGATTTTCAAAAATGAAACTTCATTTTCCAAATTAAAACACCTAAGAGTGAGTGAAAATTTTTTATTGCCACAATTTGACACATTACTTAATATATTAGAGTAAGTGTGACCACAGGTAAGATCTGATGGAATGAGCTCTACACTGTAAGAGGCTGTAGTGGGTTGAATAGTGTCCCCCCATATTCACGTCCACTTGGAACGTGTGGATGTGACCTTATTTGGGAAAAGGGTCTTTGTAGATGTAATCAAGTTAAGATGAGCTCATGTTGCATGACTGGCATCCTTATAAGAAAAGGGAAGTGTGGACACAGACACACACATAGAGAGGGAAGATGGCTATGGGACGATGGAGGCAGAAATTGGAGTGATGAAGCTACAAGCCAAGGAATGCCAAGGATTGCCAGAGCCACCAGGAACTAGGAGAGAGGCATGAAACAGCTTCTTCCCTAGACCCTCAGAGGAAGCATGGCCCTGCTGGCAGCTTGATTTCAGACTTCTAATCTCCAGGACTTGGAATAAATTTTTTTGTTTTAAGCCACCTGGTTTGTGGTACTTTGTTATGGCAGCCCTAGAAACCTAATACAGAGGCCAACATATCTGTTCTCAAATTTCCTCACAGGACAGTTTAGTGCCAACCTGTGAATCAGTAAATGTAACCTTACTCAGTTCCATAAAGCCACAACAAAGAATGATAAAATAATGTGCATTCATTTGTGTGGTAGGCCCAAATGAATTCTGTGGTCACTATTGTCAACTGAACATTGGTGTCTTTGGGAGACAAAAAAACTTTTGATTACTTTAGAAGTGTTTCCCTGCCTAATCCTAGACTCATGAGACTCAGTCTCCATATGTGTTTTCACAATCTCCTCTGCCATGCCCGGTCCAAAATTATTTCCTGCATATTGTACAGCATGCTCTATTTGGGCTATTTTCCTCCCTAATCCAGTTGTATGTGTCCTCCCTTCTATCATTAAGACAACACAGTCATTTAGCCCCTTTTTTAGTGATGATGGGGTCATGCTTGTGATATTGCAACCATTCCCATTTTCATGATCTCAACTTTCAGAAAACATCATCACACTATTTGCAACATTAAAAATTAACCTAGCACTCTCTCTATAATAGGAGGCTGACTCCATTTTTGATGTGTGACTACCAACAGCTTGAGCCTCATCCCTTCCTTCTCCCCCTCTGCCCTATATCCGGGCAAGCTGTAAGAAAGCCTGGGTGCTTTCTCCTTTGGTGCCAGCGAGAGAGTCAAACAACACAAGCCCCTACCCACACTAGGAACTCTCACCCCTGCCCCCTTCCCCTTGCCACAATAAAAGCTCCAAATCGGTCTCCTTCCCCAGCTGCTGGAGAGGTCTGTCCTGTTCTTCCTAGAGACCTCAATCATGTAAATAACAAAACTTTCTATGACCTCTTAGTGGGTGCTTGGTGTCATCTGTCTCAACATCTGAACCAAACTTTGGGAGAGATTCCATCCTGATTTTTCAGAGTGGCCACAATAATCTTAATACAAAGCACAAGTGTTGATCCATAGGCCAAGTCAAACACGGACTGTTAGTGCCATGATCACACGCAGTTAAGTTGCAGACTTGACTCACATCACTTGAAGTGGTGGTCCATTACGGTAAACCACGAATCATGGCTGCCTCCGTCAGTGGTCAGGGAAAACCAGTGACAGTGACTCCTAAGGGCAGACAGTCTGCTGGATCCATTCGACACTCAAAATTGCACTGCTTTCAGTCCTGCTTTTTTTGGCCTCTGTATGGGTTTTATACTCCCCCCACACAAAAATTCTGCATCCATCACTAAAACCCAGAACTTTTCACATTCTTGGGAGTGGTTTCTCAGGACATGGAAATTTCAGTGCTAAAATGCAGACAGTGCTGATGAGAGACCTTAAACAAGAACTGCTCAGCTGAACCCTATCTAATTTCTGACTAATAGAAACCATGAGTGATGATAACTAATTACTGTTGTTTTCAGCCACTAAGTTTTGGGGTGATTTGTTATGCAGTAATAGATAACTAAAACAGCAACTCAAACCAGCTAAAGTTGGGTCCATCATCTTTTCCCTTAAAACCTGCTCTTCTCACAGGCTTTCCCATCTCTTTATGTAACAGCTCCATTCTTCCAGTTGCTCAGGTCAAAAATCTTATAGTTATTCTTGACTTTATTTTTTTCTCTCACAACCAACCGTTCACCAATCTTGTTGGTTCTCCCTTTGAAATATGTCCAGATTCTGACCACTTCTCTTGTCCTTCACTGATACCTCCCTACTCCAAGCGCCATCATCTGTAGCTTAGATTATTTCAATCATCTTCTAACTAGTTTTCCTCCTTCCTCCTTTGTCCCCCGTCAGTCTCTTCTCAACACAATATCCAGAGTGATCCTGGTAAAATGTACATTAGATCTTGTCGCTCCACTGCTCAAAACCCTCTCGAGGTTTCCCATCTCTCCTATAGTAAAAGCCAGAATCCTTACTATGACTTACATGGCCCTACATGATCTGCTCTACATTAATTCCCTTTCTTTACTCCCCTCCATATCCCCCGCTTGGTCAGTCTCATTCAGCCTACAAGCTTTCTTGCTCTTCTTGAACACAATAGCGATATTCCTGTCTTAGGGACATTGTACTTGCTGTTCCCTTTGCCTAGAATGCTGTTCCCTTTGCCCAGAAGGCTGTTCCCTTTGCCCAGAAGCCTGTTTGGCTTGCTCCCTCACTTCCTTAAGGTTATCTTCCCAGTGAAGCCTTCCCTGCCTAGCCTACCTAAAATTTCAACCCCTCAGCCTGACTATTCTCCTTTCTTGATTTATTTTCTTCTTAATACTTTTCACTATCCATCATACTATACATTTTACATATTTATCTTGTTTATTGCTTGTCTACCTGCTGAAATGAAAGCTCCGTGAGGACAAGGATTTCTGTTTTGTCCGTTGTGTTATCCCTAGAGCCTAGAGAACAGTACCTGAAACACAGCAAACTCTCAATTCACATTTATTGTTCACTGGATAGTCATCACAGTACTGTACATGCACCGCATATTCATTTGCAAGTTTAGAATCAGCAGTTAGGGAAATAACAGAAGATAATGACGATGCCAGAGCAGAATGTAAATGCTATCAGCCTTAAGGATGTGAAAGTATGGTGCAGAGGTTTGGAGGTGAAAGGGGAGGAGAGGTGAAAAGAAGGGAAGGAATACTGGTAACTTCATCCTGCAAAATATCAGAGACAAGAGATACTCTCTCTGGTGGTTGGAAAAAGAAGTAAAGTTGTAAGCACAGACTTGAAAGTTATAAGTATAAGTATAACTAACAGAAATAAGAACAGTGAGTTAACTACAGGAACATGGGAGGAGCATGAGAGTGATGATGTTAAGTTGCTGCTGTAAGTCAATACTGTGGTGCCCCCTTATCCGTGGGGGATACATTCTAAGATCCCCAGAGGAAGCCTGAAACCCCAGGTAGTACTGAACCCTAGATATACTATGTTTTTTCCTGTACACGCATAGTTGAGGTGTGACAGCAAAACTAGCACAAATTTCTTTTCCCTTCTTCACAATCTCACAGATAGCAGAGTCGCTCTTACCATAGATCTCAGCAACCTCAGCATAGGATTGTTTTTCTTTCCTTATTAAGTGGAGAACTTTCACCTTTTCCCTTAAAGGAAGCACTTTCTGCCTTCTCTTTGGCATATCCATATTGCCAGCATCACTACTCTTGCGCTTCGGGGCCGTTGTTAAGTAAAATAAGAGTTACTTGAACACAAGCACTGTGATACTGAGACAGTGACAGTCGATCTGACAGCGGAGAAGGCTATTAAGTGACTAATGGGCAGGTAGCATATACAGCGTGGATACGCTGGACAAAGGTATGATTCATGTCCTGGACAGGACAGAGCGGGATGGTGCGAAACTTCATCAGGCTACTCAGAATGGCTGGTAACTTAAAACTTATGCATTGTTTATTTCTGGAATTTTCCATTTAATATTTTTGGACCACACTTGACTTTAGGTAATTGAAACTGCAGAAAACGAAACCATGGACAAGGGGGGACTACTGTAGATAATATTGGCAATATCTGTCAGCCTGATTTCCCTAGAAAACAGAGCCTGAAGCAAAGCTTAAGGGCTAATGCTTTATCAGGAGGTAAAATCCCAGCTCAGCAAGAGTTAGGGAAAAGGGAAGAGCGGCAGGAGAGGACCAGTAGCAAATACAAAGTGCCGTGAATAAACATAGCTGCTTCCTCAGCAGGTGACCGCTCAGTCATAGAGGACCTCTGTGGACAGGCTGTAGGAAAATATTGTGCCTGGAACAATCTATCAGAGAGAGAAAGGCAGAGAAAATGTATGTGCAATCTCCCTTTGCCTTCCATTCTCCATTGGTCAAAATCTGCCACCTGGAGATTTAACTCTCCAACACATGCAGGTTGTGTCACCTGGCCCCTTTGGAAGCCACTGGGGAACCCAGATCTATGAATGTGGCCTGATGGCCTCCTGCAATGAAACCAGAGGCTCAGACTTGGTTGATCACCATTGGGATGGCCTGGGCAGGGCAAGCTAATGGACTGGGAGAAAGGTGAGCCTGAAGACATCTAAGGAAGCACATAGGATGTGTCAAGTACAATGTCCATACTTGATAAATAAGATATAATCAAATTTTTTTTGGAAGTAAGAAGGAAAATATCAGAAGAATAAAATCAGAAAAGAGTTACAGTGGTTACCTCTGGGAGTGGGAACGAGGTTGGAGAGCAGAATGTTGCTGCTGCTTCTTATCTTCTTCTTCTGAGCTCTTCTGTACAATTTTTTTAAATGTATGAATTATATTGATAAAAATTATTTTTTAAAACTGCACAAAGTAGGTTTTATCACTTTTTTCCCCCAAATTCTTCAATGATGTCTCACTGCTTTTAGGATAATTAAAACATGTGGAATAACACTATTTCCAACGGGAATATTAGCTCTCAGATACTGCAAGTTAATATTGTCGCTGTGTCTATAGTCTGAATTTGTTCTGTTACAAAGGTACTATTCAAATGCCAGTGATTTCCTACTAACCTGCCACAGGTACATTATTTAAGGGAAAAAAGAGCACTTTCTCATTTTGATTTCTGGAGGTTTCAGTTCTGAACTAAAGTCCCTAAATATCAGGCCCCCGGCCCCTCCTGACTCACTGCAAGGTACTCCCTCTCCCTTTCTGCTCAAGCTGCGCTGCCTACATTCCTGTTTCTTGGACACCCCTCTCTTCCGCATCATGGCTTTTGCACCAGCATGCTCCTTCTACTGCTCTTGACTCTGCTTCCTACCCCATCCCCCAACGCACCAAATCCAGTATCCACTATGCTGGAGGTATCAACATATCACCTACATGACATTTGCCTTTTTTGTGTAATGTCTACCTTATTATTTTATTTACTACCTTTCTTTTAAATTGACAGCTTTGTTAAACATAGCAACATTTATTCTACACGGAAACTTATCTGCTAACAAAAACAGAAAACCAATATCACTTATCATGAATTGCACAAAACTATAAAATAAATACATAATAAAGACGGTAATAATACACCTCTGTACCACCAGTGGTTTGTGTTTATGCTTTGTAACACCCTAGTTTAGTTACTTGACTTTCTTTTCATCTTTGAGTTATTAGCTTAAATGGTGCTTTTTTTGGGGAAATCTTCTCTAATTCCCCAGACAGGCCCAAGCTCCTGTGTTACACACTTGGGGCTCCTGGACCATTGCTGTGTAACACTTATGAGATTAGAGCACTTGTAGTTATATATTTGTGGGATTATTTTAAAATGTCTGCCTCCCGTGAAAAGATGTTCATCATCACTGATCACCAGGGAAATGCAAATCAAAACTACACTAAGATATCACCTTACACCCATTAGAATGACAAAAATAACTAAAACTAATAGTAACGAATGTTGGAGAGGTTGTAGAGAAAAAGGAGCCCTCATACACTGCTGGTGGGAATGCAAACTGGTGCAGCCACTATGGAAAACAGTGTGGAGATTCCTCAAAAAATTAAAAATAGAACTACCATACGATCCAGCTATTCCACTACTGGAATTCCACTATCTATCCAAAGAGCTTGAAGTCAGCAATCCCAAAAGTCCCATGTACCCCAATGTTCATTGCAGCATTATTTATAATAGCCAAGACGTGGAAGCAACCTAAGTGCCCATCAACTGATGATTGGATAAAGAAGATGTGGTATATATATACAATGGAATACTACTTAGCTGTAACAAAGAACAAAATCGTCCCATTTGCAACAACATGGATGGACCTTGAGGGAATTATGTTAAGTGAAATAAGCCAGATAGAGAAGGACAATCTCTATATGACTCCACTCATATGAGGAATTTAAAAATGTAGACAAAGAGAACAGATTAGTGGCTACCAGGGGAAAGGTGGGGTGGGGGGTGGGCACAAAGGGTGAAGGGGTGCACCTACAACATGACTGACAAACAATAATGTACAACTGAAATTTCACAAGATTGTAAACTGTCATTAACTCAATAAAAATTAAAAAAAAAAAAGTCTGCCTCCCCAACTGGGTTTAAGCTTCATGAGAACAGTACCTTTGTTAATTTTGCTCACCTCACATCTCCTGAGCTGATCACAGTGCGTGACCCATTTGTTAATGCTTAAAAAATACTTATGGAATGAATAAGTGAATTATCTCCTGAGATCAACCAGCTTCCTTGTTTTGTTTCCATGCCCACCAATCCATCTTCTAACTACAACTGAGTGTCCTCAAATTTTTTTTTGAAAGAAAGCAGGGGAAAAATGAGTAATGTAGGAATGAATGAGGAGATGGATGTCAGGAAGAGAGTGGTCTGGAGTGGCAAATCATAGTTACTCAAAATGACTGCCACAGTATCTCCCATCCCATGTGTACCTGTGCAGAGGGACTTTACCACTCTCCCATTAAGAGGTGAGTCAAATTGAATCTAGGTTAGCCTTAGTGACTCACTTAAACTAACAAATGTGACTTCCAAGGCTAGGTCAGAAAAGGCTGTGCAGCTTGCGCCTTTTTCTCTTAGAACACTCACTGTCTGGCGGCACCTCTCAGGACACCCCCCACAGGGCCCAGTGACCATACTGGGAGGAGCTCAAGCCAACGGTATGAAGAGCCCAACTCCAGCTGAGCCGTCTTCCAGAGTCACCACAGCCAAGGTATCAGACATGTGAGCGAGGCAGCCTTCAGGTGAGTCCTGCCCCCAGCCATTCAAGTTTTCCCAGCTGAGGCCTCAGACATTGTGGAGCACAGACAAGCCATCCTTGTTTGCCCTTTCTTATACCACTAAGTTTTATGGTAGTTTTTCTGCGGCAATAGATAACAGGAAAAGAATTTGGAATCTGGAAGTGGGATTCTTCCATAACAAAAACCAGAAACCTAAGCCATTGGCTTTTGACTGGGCAGCAGGAAGAGGATTGTGGAAATCAAGGAAAACCAATTAAATGAGAACAAACAAAGGCTATTTATTCAGAACTTGCTACAGCAAGGGAGTTAGCCACCATCAGTTCTGTTTTGCCAGAAACTCAAAGGCTGACACAGAAATGGGACAGTTTTATAGCAGAAAAAGGGAAGGCTTCAGGTGTGCCCAGGTTGGAAGCTGTTGGCAAGGGGATGCTGTAGGGCTCACTAGAAGCAGGAAATCCTATGTGATTGGTTAGGGTGCATATTTGGCTTTCTCTGGTTGGTCCTAAGGTGAAAGCAGGGACAAAAATTAGGGAAGCTGTCAGTTATTAATCAAGTGTTGGTCATTTGGGGCTGATTGTTACAGGGGCTATGTTTGGTTTCTTGGTTTGTTGCCAGAGATAGCAATCTGACTTCCTGCAAGTCTGACTTATGGCAGGCTGGCTGCCTGGGCTGCTTTCCTACGCTGGTTGCTGCAGATGCTGGGTCAGAGTTCTACTTTTATATGTTGTCTGGCCATTATTGGTTTGTGTATTCAGTCTCTCAAGCTCAAATGTCTTTGAGAAGTTTGTTAGTGAAATATGGATGGACATTGAGAAGACTGTCAGTGGAGACTGGAAGGACAGGAGGAAATTATTATTGGTGGGTGGTAAAAATGTGACCTTGCTAAACTGCAGCAGCAAGTTTAGCAATACTGTCACCTGCAATAACTTGAAAAAGAAAATACACCTAGTGAGCTAGTGGAGATTTCCCAGCAGAAAGCTGAAAGTGCCAACTGGTTTCCTTTAGCTACTGATGATAAAATATGTTTGGAGAAAGAGAAAATGTTCAATTTTTCAACAAAATTATATAGAGGGCTTAAGTCAGTCTTTCCAGTTAGCAAACCACTCTCAAAGTAAGAAAGGTCTTCAGTGCAAAGGTCAAATCCAAGGTGCTATGAGGAAGACACAGTCTTAGAGTAAAGATGAAGCCAACAATGGGACTTTACAAACTTTTTTAAAATCTCAGAAAGAGTTAAGATGGTGCCTCATGAACCTTTTCATATGGATAATAGGGCACTTTAAGGATCTTAGCATACCACTTGTCTTTTTGGTTCATAGATCTTTAATTGCAAGGAAGTGTACTAACAGGGCTGTACCTGAGAAAGGCACCTGAGAAGCCTCATCAGCCCCAGAACCTAACTAAGTAGCACGATCTTGGACTTTGAATTGATGCTGACTTTAAGGATCTTGAGGATGAGACTTTGGGGATCTTGAGGGAAGAGTGAGGATGCTTTTCATGCGGGAGCAATGTGAACTGTTGTTGCCAGAGTGTGGACTGTGGCAAATTGTACTTTTTCAAAGATGGCAGCAACGATGGCTGTTTTGCAATGTGAACTTGCTAATCTCCCAACAAGATCTAGAGTCTTCTTCCCCTTCCTTTGAATCTAGGCTAGCCTTAGTAATGAAATACGGCAGAAGTGTCACTAAGCGACTTCCATGGCTTGGTCTGAAAAGGCCATGTAGCTTCTGCCTGTTTTGGAATGTTCTCTATCTGGATGCTCAATCTCAAGACATTCCCTCTGGGAATCCAAGTGCCATGTTTTGTGAAGCGCAAGTCACATGGGGAGGCCATGAATAGGCGCTTTGGGTGACAGACTCTACTGAATTCAGACTTCAAGTCATTCTAGCTCAGGCACCAGACATGTCAGTGAGGCAGTCTCCAGATGATTCCAGCTCCTAGGCATCTGTGTCACCCCCAACTGAATCATTCCCCACTGAGACCCCAGACACTGTGGGACACAAGCCACCCCCGCTGTGTCCTGTGTGAGTTCCTGTCCCACAGAATATGAGAGCATAATACAATGGTTGTTATTTTATGGCATTAAGTGTTGAAGCGATTCTATTTAGCAATAGATAAACCAGAGTGCCTGGCTATATACACAGTTGTTCATAAGAATAACGCCATTTTCATGCAGGAAGGGGGCTCAAGAGATCATCCAGTCCTACTCCCTCAGCTCTCAGATAAAGAAACTGACCCTCATATGGTTATGTGACTTGCCTAAAGTCTTGCCTTTAGTTGATAGCAGACCAAGAATCTGGACTCCTTTTCCATGACAGTACAGAGGTGTCCATAAGGCAGTGCAATCTTCTATGAACTGGAACAGCATCAGCTACTCTGCCAGAGACGGGATCTTCACTAAATTTCCAGCTCTCTGGAGGGATAAGGCCTTGACTTTGGGCAAATTTTTAAGCTGAAGGTCCCCTTGGGGCCTGTCTAAAGAGTTAGCCCTCTGCATGGGTCATATTACTGGGCTGACCAACTTGTTTCTTCCTTTCTCAATCTTCCCTGGTCTCTCTCCCTGTCCTCCCTGTGGTTTCTTCCACTCCACTATTTTCTTCCATTTTCCTTTTTTAACAGTCTGTATTGAAACCTTGAATATCAACCAATGGCCATGAGAGGCATAGATTATGCTTGTGGTTCATGGGGTAGAGATAACAGAAGTGAAAGAGATCATCCAGCTGGCTGGTGGTTATCAAAGGAGCTCAGGATATGGAACAGACTACCCCGTCTACAAGTAGCCTCCTAAGGCAGCTCATTAGTCAGCAGGGTTCTAAGGAATTACATTTGGAAACCCCTTAATGTCCCTCCCATTTATAGATGGGGAAACTCTCAGAGAAGTGCAGTGCTTTCCCTATAATCATACGCGGTCTTTGTGCCTCTGTGTGGATCTCAGAACTGAAATCCCCCAAAATCAAAATGGGCAGCTGTATTTTTCCCCTTAAAAATCTTATCTGTATAGCTTAATATTAAAATCACTAGTATTCAAAGAGTACATTTTTCAAATCACATTTTAGACTGTATAGATAGTGGCATTAAATAGTAGGGTTGAGAGCACACTTAAATGGTGCCCTAGACGTGTTTAATGGAGCATATGTATCTTCTCAAGGGTGGTGCTTTAGAATGAGTATAAAGGGAGGAAAATCTAAATGAGGACACACTCTACAGAGAAAAAGAAATAGGCCTTATGAAGAAACAGTACAGAAACTCAGATTTTTAAAGCCTGGTGGGAAGGTACTTTGGGGTTAAGTAACCTCAAATGTAGTAGTTGGCAATTAGTCCCACTGCACTGAGGAGCAGGATGTAAAATGGAACCATTAAGTTTAAACCTAGTAATGCTGTTGATTTTGGTTCTATGTTTCTGATTTTGTCTGTGTTTTCTAGAAAGCTTTCACATTTCTAGGAAAGAGATGAGCAATTTAACCAAACACACAGGTGGAGAGACTGGAGCGCAAAAAGGTGAAATTCAAGGTCAAGGATTTGTCCATTTAAATCACTGTTCTCCTTTTGGATTATGAATCCTTTCAGAATCCTTTCAGAATTTATGAATCCTTTCAGAACTAAATTTTGGATCTACTCTTCAGAAAAATGAGTACATTAAGAAATTTGCATACAATGCCCATTCATGGACTGTATGTCCATAAATCTCTGGGCTAAATATATTAGGATAAATACAGAGAATAGAATACCATAAAGCAGTTATAATGACGAACTTCATCTTCACTGTTTTGAAATGAAAAAATGAACATTACTGAAAGGGTTCAAGAAGTAGACCATAGAATAATTGCATATAAGTAGTATAATACTATTTACACAAAAGCAAATATTTGTATTGTGCACATAGCAATAGTAATTGACTTTTTATTGAGTCCATGTTCTAAGTTATTTAACCTTATTATCTAATTTAATTCCCACAATAATTCTATATACTAGGTACTATTATTATACTCATTTTGCAAGTGAGAAAACTGAGTCTTCAGAATTTAATAGTTTGCCTGAAATCACATAGCTATGGGTGATAGACACAGTTTACAAACCCAGGATGAGACACACACACACTCAAACTGGAAGCCACGTGAGGTTAGGAACCATATCCAGCATATTCAGCTTTTAGGACAGGGCCAGGCACAGTGCAGATCAGTAAAGATGTGTTGATTGAAGGAATGAACTAAAATGTTAACAGTAGTTATTTATGGGAGGTGAGGATAAAGTAGCCCTTATATTTTCTACTTTACCTGTTTTTTATTTATTTGGATTTTTATAATTAGTATGTTAGCAGAACACTGTTAGTGTTCAACAAATATCCATGTGCTTCTCTCTATTTCCCATCTCCTATGCATATGGGTGTGTCATGAGACTGATTCTCCCCAAAGGAATGTGGGTGGAAATAATGTGTCTTCTTCAGTCTGAGGCAGTTAAGAGACAAGGATTCTTGGGGGCCATCTTTGAGGCTGGTTACCATGGAGACCATGAGATGTCCCACAGTGTGGCTGAGACTCAATTTGCCTGTGTGATCTTGAAGAGTAAATGAATATAAATTTCAGGTTGTTGTTTTATTTCCTAATTCCTTGAAATTATCTTGATGGTTTATTTGTTTATATTGTTTTTACTGCCCTACTAGAATGTGAGCCTCCTGAGAGCAAAGAGCTTGTCTGTCCTGTTCACTGCTATATCCCTGGGGCCTAAAACAGTGACTACCACATAAGAAGAGCCCCATAAATAGGGAAATAAATGAATAACTGAGTGAATGAAGACCTCTGGGTACTTTAGCTGGGCAAAGCTGGAAAGCAGTGATGGAATTTTCCATAGCAGCATCCTAGAAGGGTACTTTTTTGAGGGTGGGAACTCATTTTGAAAACTCCAGCAGACACAGCCTAGGAGGAGCTGGAAAGGTGACACCATGTGATATCTTATAAAGGGATGCAATTCACAGCTGCCACAGGAAGACTCAGTAGGAACACTGCTAATACCTGCCTCTGGAAGCACTGTGTGATCTATCAGTTAGGATATTGGTTTAGTTACTGTAACAGACACCAAATAACAATGGCGTAAACAAGATGGCTTATTTCTCTCTTATAGAAAAGTCCAGCTGGTAGGCAGCCAAGGAAAGTTGGGCTGCTCTACTTCAAGTGATGGTCTTGGGACCCTGATTGCTTCTGTTTTGTTTTTCTGCCATCTTCTAGGGTGTTGTCCTCATTCACATGGTTGAACTGGATGCCCATCACCATGTTGGCACTCCAGCCTCAGAAAGGAGGTGGAGAGAAAGGGGAGGGCATGCAACTTTCTTTTAAGGATGTTACCCAGAATTGGCACATATCATTAGGCTCACATCCCATTGGTGGGACCTTAGTCTTATAGCCACACCTGACTACAAGGAAGGCTGGGATATGTAGGCTCAAATGGACAGCCATATGCCTCCCTGAAACCTGGAGATTACTGTTACTAAAAGGAAGAAAGGAAAGATGGATACTGGTGGACATTTGGAAATCTCTTATGAGTGAGGAAGCATTATGGCTGATGCTGAGAAACAATTTGTCCAAACCTTTGGGTCCATATATGTGACTCCATTATTATTATTGACAAGTTGTATATCAGGGTGTGATAGGCAGCCTCTAAAATGGCTCCCAATGAGTCCCACCTCCTGGTATTAAAATCCTGTGTAATTCTCTTCTCTTGAGTAACTTTTGTCAAGTGAAGAGAACGTTGATAGGCTGTCACTTTCATGGGTAGATTAAAAAAGATGTACCTCCACCTTGCCAGCAGACTCTATTGCCTTCCTGGCTCATACGTTTTGATGAAGCAAGCAGCCCTGTTGGAGAGGCCCATGTATCAAGAAACTGAAGGCATCTCCAGGCAACAGCTAGCAAAGACCCAAGGCCCTCAGTCCAACAGCCCAGAGAGAATTGAATCCCGCCAACAACTGCTGAAGTTTGGAAGCAGATCCTTCATCAGTCAAACCTTCAGATGAGACGCCAGCCCTGGCTGACACTTTGCATGCAGCCTTATGAAAGACTCTGAAGCAGAGGCTGAAACTAAGCTCTGCCTAGACTCCTGGTGCACAGAATCTGTGAGATAATAAATGTGTGTTGTTTTAAGCCTCTGGGTTTGTAGCAATTTGTTATGTAACAAAATATAACTAATACATAGGAGTCCTTGCCAAAATGTCAAGTGCTCTGGATCTAGCCTTTTTAGGAGCTACCTAGCTGTCCTGTCTGAGGTATGGTCATTCCATATCCCCAGATCCATCAATCCTCCACATGATACACACCTACCACTACCACCCCCTTCCCAATCTGAGAGACTCTCCTTCTCTCCTCAGCTCTGGCTTCTTCCACTTCCTGCTCTTGTGGTTTTTGCTTTTATTTTTCTGCCTTTGAACAGTGGCTTAACAATAATCTCCTAAATAAATTTAGATTTTGATAATGATAGCCAGGAAGGGTGTGGTAGGGGAGGTCTTTAAAAGCTGGAGTAATGAGACTCGGGGAATGCAAGAGAATAACTGTTAAGACGCTGGAAAGTTGAGATTGCCTCAGGGAAGCCAGCAGACCCAGGAAACTGGGAGAAGTAGAGGGAGCCAGTAAGCAGCTTCCTAGGACCACCACCCAACCCCCACCCAAACAGGTAAAGGCAGAAAGAGTCCCTGGTCATTATCCCTGAGACATTTATAGATGTTGACGGAAAGGGATGATACTAGTTAAACCCATGGCATCCTGATTATACTGACCATACTTATCATATTACATCATATTCAACAACAAAAATATTTATTGAGTGTATACTCCACGCCAGGCACTATATTAGGCTCTGGTAAGCAGTAGTGAATTTAGCCACTGCTCTCCTGGTGCCTCTAGACACTGCCTGTCGACTTTCTGTGTCCCCTACTAGACGGTAGGCTCCATGAGGGAAAGGATCTTGTATGAATTTTTCCTGATGGATACTGATAGTCTTTGCCATCTGTAAACATTTAATAAATATTTGTGGGATAAATGAACCTGAAAGTGACTGAGATGACAAAGAGGTAAGACATCAGAGAAGAGGCTCAGAATTATAACACTGATTTCACTCGAATGCAAGCTCTATGAGGGCTAGAATTGTGTTCACTAGACATCCTCCACATCCAAAACTGTGCCTGGCACACAGGAGGTGCTCCATACATTTTTGTTGTGGAAGAAATAACTTTCAAAGAGTGTCTGCATTTCTAAAAGTGATCTGAGATGTTTATATTACTTTTTCCTTTAAGAGCCCCATGCTGTTATTTAAAACAAAAACCCCTGAAAACATTTAATTTATTCACTAGATATTCTCCCATGGACCTTACGGTAGAAAAGTACTCCGATCTTGTACATAAGGCAACCTTGTTGTAAGTTGTCATAGGCCACGAGCCCAATGGGATTACAGAGATGGGAGGTATCGCGGGGAGCTGTGGGCTGCTGACTCCAAGGCTTGGAGCATTTCTCGTCCTTTGGTGGCTCGGTTGCCTCATCTGTACAATGCAAGGCTTTGAACTGGTGAACTCTGAGATCATTTCAGTTATAAAACTTAGTAACTCTTTGATTCTGAAATGTCACAGAAACATATGAGCCAGAATGAGAGATCTCGAACACACCTGTTTAATTCAATTTTTCTGATGTCAGTCCAGAATTTAACCAGTGTTACTTGAGAATTTAGCAAACCCAAGTGACCATTTAGTGTCTTTATTCTTACATTTTGACAAGGAAAGGATCATGACTTCCACAGCATTTGGCACAGACCTGGGTAAATAAGATAAGCTTCCAAGTCACCCCTCCTCTTTAAGATCTAGGAATGTATTATGTCTCAGGCTCAGCACAGGAGCTATCAACTTTAAAAAAAAAAAGAAGATTAGATATGGATATATTATCTGAGTACTTGCCATTGTCAAAATGCTCAGAACCTTCCCCATCCACTAAATTTTTTCTTGTAAGAAAGTGTTTCTCTAATGGTGGTCTTCCAACCACCTGTCTTAGAGTCACTGGGGTGATGGTTATATGAAGCTTCCTGGGCCTCACCCCTAGACCTAATGAATCAGCAGGTCTAGGAATGGAGCCCTGGAGTTTGCATTTAATAAGCATCCCAGGTAATTTTCATGCACATGAGAAGTTGAGAGCCAGTCCTTTGGTGACTTGGGGCCAAAGTTTCTCTCTTTTTTTTTTTCTCCCAGTAATTTTATTGAGATCATAATGGTTTATAACATTGTATAATTTCAGGTGTACATTATTGTTTATCACTTTCTGAATAGACTTCATCGTGCCTACCACCAGTAGTCTAATTTTTGTCCATCACCATACATACGTGCCCCTTTACCTGTTTTGCCCAGCCTCCAACCCCCTTCCCCTCTGGTAACCACTATTCTGTTCTCATTATCCATGTGTTTGTTATCTTCCACATATGAGTAAAATCATGCAGTATTTGTCTTTCCCTGTCTGGCTTCTTTCACTTGATGCCACTTCCCTGAGTCTTCTCCCACTCTTCATGATCCTCAACCATCTCTCCCTTTTCTAGGCTGCTGGTTCTATTGTGTCTTAGTCTTTATTGCATCATGGATAATGATTGCTTCATTGACCAAGCATGCCCCCAGTTTTCTCCTCTGTTAAATGAGAGGGTTGGACGGTGTGATTTTTAAGGTCTCCTCTAACTCCAATGTGTTAAATTCTATTTCTATAAATTCTGGTTGGGGAGATTTATCTGGTCATAGGAAGCCTCCTTGGTCTTTCAGGGTTCTGGGGAACTCCTTGGGAACATGCCACAGTCAGCGTCAACCTAGCTCCATGTTGCCACTCACTAAGGGTCTTCCCAAAGTATCCCAAGTGATGATGGATAGTTTAGTCTTAGAGGCAGAAGAAGAGGCCCATTCATTGGAAAAAATTATGGAGCTATTCTCACTTATGTTACAAGCTTCCCTGGTACTGGAAATTCTCAGAAGCTTTCTATAATTCCAAACATCAGAAATAAACTGTTTTTCAAAGAAGCTTTGCAAAACTGTATTCCAGTTTGAGAAAAGCCCTAAGTCGAACCTTGAGCAAGAAAGATTTGGTGGAGGAAAAGAGGGGTGGGCTGAAGAGGACGGCACTGAAACTAGAGGAAGCGCAGACTCTGGGTTTAGATAAATATCTACAACCTCCTATGTTTTGGCCTCTACGGAGAAGCCCTAGTGCTCTGCACTTCCCTGTCCATAGTGTTAAAAAGGTATTTTAGCAAAACAAAGGCTTGAAGCAACTGTGCTTGTGTTTTGGAAGTGCCATCATTGCATTTCTGTGGCATGGAGCAGACACACAGTTTTCACTCTTAGTGGTGGAGTTGATACATTCCCTAGGATAATTAGTTATTAACCATCTGATGACACTAAAAACCCAAACTGCTCAGTTAACTGAGTATTCCTTTTAAGAAAGCAGATGTCGCTAAAAGTCACTGTTCCATTTTATGGGGAAAATTCCACTAACATAAAATACGTGATTATGATTCAAAAACATAAATCTTCTATTTGTATTAAGTACTGTAAAAGGACAATTGCCTACATAATAGTATAACATGCATGTAAGAATCTCTCTTTAATTAAGACTATTGCTGTCTTCTCAGGGGGAGTTGTTAGATTCTCATTGGGTTTCCCAGTTGGGTGAGGGATTTCCGCCAAGTGGCCTATCAGCCTCCATTTCTCCAGAGTGACTTGTGAGAAATGTTTTAGGCTAGACGTTGCTTATTTTTTCCATGGGTTGATCTTACACATTATTAAATACGCAACTTTGTAAACCAGTGGGTCTCAAACTTTAGTGTGCATCAGAACCACTGGAGGCCTTATTAAAACACAGATTACTGGGCCGCATTCTCAGAGTTTCTCATTTAGTAACTTGGAATTGAACCCAAGGATTTGCATTTTTAACAAGTTTCCAAGTGATGCTAATGCTGCTGGTGTGGGGACCACACTGTCTTGAATTCTTAGCTCCACGTAAAATCCTAGCTGGATTCTGAATGCTGCAGATGCCATTTGTGGATTGTTTTTGAAAGCAGAATAGCCATTCGTGGCAAAAAATAGTTTATCACCATTTTACCTGAAGTCATTTCTCTTTCTTTTGTGTTTTAATAAGAATTTCATTGGTTGCTTTTCCGTTAGGCCTTGTATTACCTTCATTTGTGCGTATATCTTATTTCCTTTACGACCACGAGTTCTTTGAAGGATTGTGCTCATCTTTGAATGCTCACTGAATTTAGTTACGTGTACATGTTTTGAATTTGTTTTGTACCCAGTTTTCTACATCTAATAATTATAAATAACAAATGCTGAATTAGGTATGCAGCTCACATAGTCTTAAGTGTACATATCAACTTGACTGCCTTTGAGGGTGTGGGGAAAGACTGGTTTCCTTAAACTCAACTTGGCCAAAGATTGTAAATCTAAATAATTCTATCTACTTAATTATTGAAAAGTTACCTACAGTTTTCAATCCTGTAATTTTACTACGAAATTTCCATACATAGCAATGGGACTTGGGGATGTACAGAATAGTAGAGGACTTACAAAGACTGACACACCTAGAAGTGTTATCTTCAGAAGCCAATATTAAGATCATGTGACTAAATTCTGATATTACTTGCGTAGAGGCTGACTGATTTATCCAAAATTACCTTTGCTCCCCTTTACTATCGAACAAACTATATTTTCAAAAACTGTATTTCTGAAATCAGATGCCAGGAATATTCATATTACTGTTGCATTTTTAGTAGCCCTGATAAAATGTATTTGAATCTTTTGATCTTTAGATTTTAGATTTGAAGCATTTCAGCTCTGGAAGAGTCCTTAAAGATCACTCTGTCCAAAAGTCCCCAGTGAAGACCCACATCTCCCCTCCACCCTCCTCATACTCACCTTTGCTTTAAAACAAAGACAAACTGCTCAAACCTTTCCCTTCAGCTTCTACCCAATGGTCCCATTTCAACCCCTTGAGGAACATCCTATTTTCCCCATGGTCATATTATTCCCTATGATCTGTTTCCCTTTCCCCTACTTCTGGATCTCCCTGCTACAGAAGCAAGGGGCACCCACAGCCCCATAGCTTCCAGCTACCAGCTGCTCAGGGCACATCAGCTTGCCTGCTGTTGACAAGCCTGAGTCATGACTGATGAAGAGACTGCTTTCTCCTTAGAAAGCAACTTAGCAACCTTCTACTCCAAATCCAGGCTTAGTGCAAAATTTGTTACCTCAACGACTTTCTTGGCAGTTGTCTGTGGTACTATGAAGAGATGACATGGACCTCATCAAGGATGAAACAGAGGAGAATAAAGGCTATGAGAGAAAAAAGTCTCCATCAAATATAATAACCTCAGTAAGAAATATAAATAGCTAAATGCTTGTAGTCTTAGTTCACGTCCCCTTCATGAAAACTTTAGCTCAATAAATAAAGGGTGATGTTTACAGATTTAGGTAATCTACATCTTTTGTATGCTTCTTACTAATTAAAGTCTATCCAAACTGGGATCACCTCAAACCATAATCCTCTATCATATTTTACAATTTTACTTTCAATTGCGGTGCAAATATTTTTCCCACTGATGTTCACAAATCCACAGTAAATATCAGCATACTCTACACAAACAAAACATGACTTGAATCTATAAATAGAACTATAAATTTAATTCAATTGCTTGTAAAATTTAGACCAAGAAATATAAATGTCCATTAAAAATACAACAGATTTAAAATAACTACAGTTTAGAATACTGTCAGGTTCTGAATTATAGGAAGTAAAATTAAAAAATGGGGATAAATACTTCAAGAACAGGGAGAGACACAAAATGAGTTTCCACGTTAGAGATGAACATGGATATATGGAAGACAGGTGACATTCACAAATAAAGACATATGGAATGGAAAATGAGGACAGTATACAGAATATAAGAATAAAACTTGCAAAGAGAAATAAGAGAAATAAGCTTTCTCATGGCACCTTATATATATTTTTAGGAAATTGCCACCAAATACTTTTCAAATGAGGACACATTTTCCAACCATAAGCATAAATGAGGATTTAGCTTTGACATTTGCCTTGTGAATCGGATGAAATTAAGCTGAGGGCAGATGTTTTCCATCCGTATGTTAGATTACACTAGACATAAAATCATTGGGAAGCACTCACGACTGAATGGTTTAGCTTTCTATTAAAAAATCAGATGATATCTAGACACTGCCTTAGACTTTAGAAAATTTTAGAACTTTAGAAATTTTTGATGTTAGAATTTTGACAAGTAATAAAAAAATTAGATGAGCAGTTTTGCTATAACACAAACTTCCATTTTGTGATAGGTAGACTGAATCTTCATAAGTCCGAAAGAACCTTTTGAAAAGTGTAAGCTGCAGATTTTCCATATATGAAACTAGGAACTTGATTTATTTCCCCTGAACTGAATTTTGGTATTAGGTAGACAATCAAAATATATTAGTTAACACAGTTTATTATGTGTTGTGCTGAAATTACTGCAGTTCACATGCACGGACTGAATGATGTCAAATACCCCATTGGAGATTACGCTTCAGCGTAATCACTAAAGATATGGAGAGAAAGTACATAAGGTCTAGAAAGGGAAGTCATCAAAATGTATATGCTATCAATCATCATGTGCAAATCTTCAATTGGTTGTAAGTTGTAACAGTAAAACAACTGTGAAACTATCAAAAAAGGTTGTGATGGTCCATAGTCGTTTGATTACATCTTTGATTGGACAATGTCACTTATTTGTTATAGTAAGGAACATTAGGTGAGTTATTTTCAATGTCCATAAATTAATTTAAACATTACAGATTCTTTAAAAACAATCAAGGGAGGAGCAATTGATACAAATGTTTTTACTCAAAAATGTGTTGAGTCTGAACGTCACCAGAGAAAAATTTGCTGTTCACATATACTGAATACCACATCAATCAGGTCACCATTATAGTGGCCCAATAATGAAACATGTCCTTCTGGTGTATTGATCTAAATCTCGTTCTCATTACCAACATACATTTTTCTACATAGATGTTTTTCCTAGTTTATCAAACTATGTTGGCACATATCATTTCAAAGCTGTCCTCAGTGTCATACTCTTTTAAAGTTTCCCTCTATCATGCACACCAGAGGAAGGTAATGATATTTAACAGAACATTAATATGACTTGTTTTGAGTGGCCCTCAATTTGGGATGTTAGCAAACCGTAATTACATTTACTATAAAACAAAGCTTAAGGGTTGAATCTAATTTCACCACAGAGTATTTCCCAGTGAGATGTTGTTAATTTACTTCAACTTGTCAATATGTAATGTGATGAGCCAATGCAAGTAACAGTGGTTTGCAATTTTAGAGCCCTAAACAACTTACTAAGGGTGTACATGAATTTGAAGTCACAGCTACGGCTATCATAACATTCTGTGAAACTCTCACAGCAGAACCAAAATAAATGGGAAACACTGAAGATAGAGTTTTAAACTGATTACTTAAAATACCCCAGTACCAGAATAGAAACAGTGCAAACTCAGGTGAAAAACTGCCTTTTCTACAAATATCATTCTTTCAAACAGGTTTCCGAAAGAAGCATGCTTATCAAGATTAATTTTTAAACTGGTATGTCTCGTTTGACTGACTTAAGGCAAAATAATTTAAAACAATATATGTAATATAGTTAAATAAGGTTTAAACTCTAACTGAAACTAGAAAAGACTAACACAGAGGTGAGTAATACAGTCATATTTTCTTTATCATAATTTACTTTTGTTTATTTCAAGAGCTACTACAAACTAGTGGTCAGCTAGATGCAAATTTGCACAATTTTCCCTTGAGAAAAGCAGAAAACTATGGAATGTTGTTAATAAGTTCAGAAACATACAATTCAAAATTACCTAAATTACTGATAACCTGATTTATCCATGTCTCTAAATTCTTGGTCAAAATGGTTCATTTATCAATTGAGTGTTAAATTTAAAATAATCACTTCACACCAATTTTAGAATTTTCTAAAATATGACATTTTATATTTGCAAACTACTAAAACAGTTGCTTAAAAAATGTAAAATGTCTATTGAAATTTGAGGCAATCATTAACGTATTTTCTTCAATTAATTTTTAAAACTTAATTGAATTGGGGACTGGGGTCTTTAAGTAAAGACTTGTATACAGTTGGTGGACTAAACTTTCTTTTCGATGTTGAGAAATCTCCAAATAAGAAGTAAATTTTAGTTTACATTTAATAGCAATTTGCTTCTGAACTTTTAATTTGAATTTCATTAAATTTTCTGCTAAATATGCTTAATTACACATCATTTATGCATATTATTTTTGCATATTAATGTATTTTAAAATAAGTGTTAAAGTCCTAAATAGTACTCTGGTTGCAGTTTTATGAAAGAAAGCATGCAGCAGCGGTTCAAATTTTAACAGCTTATAAAATCTATTACATTTCTGGACTGTCAAACTTGTATTGCTCAGCATTTGTTAGCTTATTTTTCAGTATAAACATGGAATACTTTCCTATACTTGGATAATAATATCATATTATTGTAGCTTCCTGGCTTCCACTTGGATAATGGCATAAACATTTTTTTCTAAAGTAATTGGAACAGATTTGCAGTGGTACAAAAAAAGACTTTCAGCTGTACCAAGTTAGTTTAGAGACAGTATTTTTATCGTACTTGTTAAATTTGCAGGTTCAGTTAAGTGAAAACGTAAGAGAGCTATTTTGTCAAATGACTTTGTTCTGCTTTTTATATACCGTACTTTTAGATAAATTCCATATATTTTATCTAGTTTTTCTCAACCACAAAGTTACAGCTATAAGGAAACTATCTTCCACACCTCATCTGTTTAGATACTAAGTTTCATACATTTTACCTATTTTTTCTCTTAACAACCACAAAGTTAAGGTGATAAGGAAACTTTATCTTCAACACTCCATCTGTTTGGACACTAAATGCTCATAGATATCAATAACAGTAGACTCACTTCAAAATTGCCATCTTTCTTTCTCTGCCAAGCGCATTCTCTTTTGCGTGAGAGAATCACTTAAATTTTCTGAGTCCAAAGCCCTTGGTCTTCTCACTCTCTAACAAGGATTCCTCTTTCCATATCATCTGCCAAAAACCTTTTCTGGCTCTGAAGCCCGTCCCAGGGCTTGGTTCAGAGGTGAGAGTTTCCATAACTCTCCAGAGAAACGATTCTCAAGAATCTTGACTTAGATTAAGATTACACATTTAGATGGAGATTAATGTTACTGTGTAGCAACTTTCTTATTACCATTGCTTGCAAAACTGCCACACCCTTGAAAATTTAGCTAATCAAAACTACCCTTTCCAGGTAAAGAACTCTGAAAACTCATATTCTAATTTCTCATTAAATAGTTCCAAAATCTCTAATGAGAGTAACTGGTTCTAAGGCATATTTCCACAATGATTCTAATATTCATTTACTACTTTGTCCCAAGTTACAAAGTAAAAACGCTATTTCTTAGAAGTATAAAAGTAATTTTTTATCTGAGTTATGTTGATGTTTGTGTTTTACTTAATACAGTGTCTCAAGCACAACTCTCCTAGCTTTTAAGAACTTACCCTTCAGTTTGAATTCAAACAAAAGGCACGGCAACAACAATTTGTAAACTGTGAAATCCTATCAATTTACATACCCTTCTACTACCACGAAAAGATTATTCAGTTCCATTGAAATTTGGCATTAATGATGCTAGCTTATTAACAAAATTTAGAACATTTTCCATTCTTTGCTAATTCTAAATCAGGTTAGTTTGAGTTTCAGGTTTAAAAACTCGAATATTAGAAACCATCAAGGAACCAGTTGAGGAGACACTTGAAAAAACACTTGTAAACTTTAAAACTTCAAATTTTAGAGAGGCAAGAAACCTAGATATGAGTATTCCTCACTCTCCTGTGAGAAAATCTTACTCTACTTCAATGATTAAAAAGATAAAATCTCAAGATACAAAATGGAAGTAAACTTCCAGGCCTAGCCAGAAATCCATCCCTAAGTGGCTATTGTGAAGCAAGACCGTTAAGATTTCCACAGCAAAATGATTAAAAAAGCAAGCAAGACAACGCCGCATAATCGCGACGGGCTGAAATACAGGGGGGACGTTTCTTCACCAGGCAAAGAGCAGCTTGAACAAGGGCCTCCCCTTTCTCTGCAACTCTCCAAAATCTCATCTCTGAACGGATCCTTGAGTCTCTAGCACCCCTCCAGACACCAGCACAGCCGGCTGCCAGGAGGAAGCGCAGCTCGAGCGTGACCTCTGTGCTGAGAGCACCAACAAATGGAAAGCCACAGGGAATTCACAGAACTGTACTGTACATGCAGCAGGAAGCCGGACAGTCTCTGGTCAAGCCTAAGGCCGCAGGAGAAACGAACGAGTGATCGGAAAATCTTGCCCTATCCTCTTTACCACAAAACTGACCCTGCCCTGCTGCCTTTATCACGCACCCAACACACTTGCCCAGAACCTTCCAAACCAAAGAAGCCTCCGACACAGGCAGCACAGGAACCTTCAAATTCCCAGTGAAACCTGACCGCTTTGTAAAGTCTCCCGGAGGAAGAAAACATCAAATGAGACCGGCTCAGCGGGGTCCTCCCGAGGTGACCCCGGAGTTAACGTATTTATTTTCACGCTGCAACTGCTGATTGCTTTACAGAGACATTTCATGCTGTAGCTCTGCATGGAGCTGAGGACAGAAGTTAACATTTTTATTAATGTTATAATTATTATAATTATTCTTTAACAAAGCTATTAAATAACCTGTACAAAGCCCGGCCCGGTCCTAGCAAAAAACCCCAGCACTATTTCAAATCTGCCAAGGGCCGTCCGCTTTGATTCAGCAGCGTTTCCTATATACAAGGTCAGCCCAGGGTGGTCCCCGAAAACTGTAGGTCTCCCCGACGAAGGGAATGGTCCAGAGCTTGAAACTTCCCTTGCGTGACTGACGCAGAGCTCCCAGCCCGGCCTCCCCTGCCCCTCCCGGGCACAGGGCCCCTGTCCGCGGGCCGGGCCAGGGAAGCCGGGAGCCTAGCGTCACTTTGGGAATCGGGCAGCAGGAAGAGGCAAGTGCCTCTGTTGGGTCTCCCCTCGGCCACCTGCCCACAGGCCCCCGGAGCCTCCCCGAAGAGGTGCTGAGAAGGGAGTCCGAGGCGGGAGAGGCCTCAAGCGGCCCCCGGGGAGGCTCACAGGTCCCGCGGGTCCTCCCGCTTGACCCCGGCCTCCGCAACTTTGAGCTTCTTATTCTGGTGCGTCTTGACGTGCTTGGCGAGGTGGTCGCTGCGCATGAAGCGCTTGCCGCACTCGGGACACGCGAAGCGCTTCTCGCCCGTGTGAGTCCGCAGGTGCCGCTGCAGCTCGTCCGAGCGCGTGAAGCTCTTGCCGCAGAAGAGCCAGTTGCACACGAAGGGCCGCTCGCCCGTGTGCCAGCGCAGGTGCGCCTTCAGGTGCGACGTCTTGCCGTACACCTTGCCGCAGCCCGGCACGTGGCACACGTGCTGCTTCTTCTTGCCCGGCTCTGCCTCCGGGGCGCTGCCCGCCGCCTGGCAGTTGGGGCAGCGGCAGCGGCGGCACCTCCTGGCCGTGGCCGCCAGGGGGGCCTTGGTCTGCAGCAGCGCGGCGATCTGGCTCTGGTACTGCGCGAAGTCCGACGGGCCCAGCACCAGGCCACGCTGCAGGGCGGCGGCGGCGGCGGCAGCAGCGGCCGCTGAGGCCGGGAAGCGCGGCGCGTGGGGGCCCCCGGCACAGGCGCCGGATAAGCTGCTCCCCGGAACCCCAGACGGCCCCGGACCCGTGCCGGCCTGCGGGATACTCCACCACGGGAGGTCGTCGGGGGCTGAGTTGGGGGACAGCTGGCGGCACGTGGGCGGCGGGGGCGGGGGCGGGGGTGGCGGGGGCAGCAAGTTGGAGTAGCCGGGCGGCAGCGCCGCCTGTGCCGCGTAGGGCACGTATGCAGGCGCGCAGCTGGCGGGCAGCGCCGCCATGCTCGAGGGCAGCATCTTGACGGGTGAGAACTCGTAGGGGTACGAGGGGTCGGCGGGGGGCGTGAGCGGCAGTTCGTGCGCCGCCCCGAAGGACGGCTGCAGGTGCGTTTTCTGCGGCGTCAGCCCCAGGCTGGGGTGCGGGGGCGGCAGCGCGCCGGGCGAGTGCGCAGGCATGTCGGCGGTCCACGGGTGAAAGAGCCTGGAGGGCGAGCCCAGCGCGGGGTCGTAGGGCACCTGCAGGAAGTCCGGGGGCGCCGTGGCGCCCGGCTGGCCGATACGGCTACAGGTGGCGGCCAGCAGCGCCAGGGGCGAGTGCTTGCCCAGGTCCGGGGAGGCGCTGGGGGTGCGGTCCTGCATGGGCGGCAGCAGGGGAGGGCGGAGAAGAGACAAAAGGTTAGCGCTCCAAGCGCGGTTTCCGGGCTGGCCCGCCACCCCCAGGCCAGCTGTTATACCGCCGCCCCTCCCCCGTGCCGGCTGTCCCCCCCTGCCACCGCACCACTCGCACCCACCCACCGGCCCAGGGAAACTTTTGGTGCCTGTACTACCTGAACGCGGAGCGCGCGAGCGCTTCCTGTTAAACTACTTGGTGCAAAGAGACGCCAGCCAGCCTCAGAGGAAGCCGGCACAAAGTGGGAGGAGAGAGGGATCCGACGGGCCGCTCCCGGCTCCGCGATCAAAAAGGGTCTGGAAACACCCACAGCCAGGCTGCCCATCTGCCCTCCCTCGCATCTTTTAAGCTCTCGTTTCCGCGCTCCTCTCGCGCTCCTCCCCCGCCCACCCCGGGCTGAAATCAGCGGGATGGCCCAGCAGGGTGAGCTCGGGCCCTATTCTCAGCCAGACGCACAACTCCGAACCACCCCCGGACCCGCGCGTCCCTCTCCCAAAGGCCACACTCTTGACACCAAGGCTAGGTGTGAAGTTGGCGTAGGCACTCCGAGGTCTGACTCCAGCGGCATCCACTAGGCGGGGTTCCCTTTGAGATTCAGGGTGCACAGAGTACCAGAAGAGGTCTGGACGCTACCCTTCCCACCTTTCCCTCGCCCCTCCGAGCCCAGCCCCGACCTGGAGGAAGGCCTGCAGCGAGTCGTTCCGGAGGACGGCCACGGCGGCCATGGCTACAGCTTGCGGGACGTTGGCTGCGGAGCAGGGCGCCGCCGAGGCATGGAGACTCGAGGGCGAGGACGAGCGGCCGCCCAGCGTTCCTCCCAGCGCCGGCTCTGCGGGCCGGGGCCCTCCCCGCTCGTCGCCCCGCGCGCGGTCTGAGCGCTTCAGGATCACCTCCAAGAATTTGATAAGGACTTTGCTGGGCTGCCAGCCAGTCAGAGGGAAGATTTATGGCTTTGAAGTTTGCCGCTACCCAATCATCAAAGAATAGCGGCTCTTTCAGAAGCGAAAGCAAATCCTTTGAATCCACAAAGCTCCTATGGTGTGTTTGTTGGTCTGGATAAAAGAACTGATTATTAAGGGGGATGGGAAGGGAGGAGATAAAGGCGGGACAATTAATGAAGTAATCACTATGTGGGAAATGTATATACACAAATAATTGGATTTTCCTGATCAAAGGGGGCCTTGCCGCCTGGAGACCCGCGCTTGGGTTGCTTGAGACACTCGATCCCCCTCCCCCCCAACCCACACACACTCCCTTGCAATTAAAGATTTGCACCGAGGCAGTGCACGAAGTGACAAAGTGTCTTTGTTATCTCCAGAGAAATCTGCCTCTGGCTTCCAGGCGCGGAACTCTGAGACAGAGATGAGGGTAATTCTCCCCTCCCCCCGCACTTACACACCCTGCACCCGAGCAGCACGCGCACCAGCCCGCGCACCCCGCGGACCCGAGGGAATTCCCGGGGCGGGGCGTGGGACACACCGCGCCCCGCCGGCAGCGTGCCCACCCGCCTGGCGCGGTGGAGCGGCGGGCAGGGCTGTGACCCGGGGCGGGGCCGGGCGGCCGCCCAGGGCGGCGGTGGGTGGCGCACACGCTCCGGGGCTGCCCGACTGATAAGCGACGGGGGCCCTCTTGTGACGTTCCTGCTGGCGACCTGGAAGTTTTCTCGCGCCACAACTTTTGCTAATAGTGAGCCCAGGAAAAACACCAGTGCCACGCTTACCCCCAATGCTAAGCTTGGCAAGAAACCCAGGCAACCCATAATATACACCAGAGGGAAGATTTTTTGCCGTCTCGCTCTTCTCGCTCCAGGCGGGCAGCCCTGCGCTCCGGTGGAGGGCCGGGACGGCGGCTGAGCGCGATCGGGCCCCGCCGAAGGCCGCCAGCGATGCGAGCACCGTGTCCCCTAAGCCCCGCCAAGCGAGCGCGCGCTCCTGCAAGCCGCGCAGACCTACCAGGGAACTAGCTGCTCGAGAAAAGAAAGGCGCGGTCGAGGAAGCCTTTTGTTGAACCAACCACGAATAATGTGAGACCCTCTGACCGGAAAGAAAAGTCAAAAACTGTTCTTCCCATCACCTTTAGAAAGAAAAGAAAGTTCTTCAGGCGCAGGGCGTGCTTCGCCCGGGTCAGGGAAACGCGCAGCAGAGTGTGTTCCCCCAAACCCTCGGTGGCCCGCCGCGGCTGGCCGACGAGGGACCTTGGGCCACCTGCCTGCATCCTGTCGGGGTGGTGAGGACCCCGGGATTTCCTCCCCGGGAGCGCGGAGGGGAAGCAGGAAGAGGCAGGCGGGGCGCCGCGGGTCCTCCCGGCGCTGGAGGGATTAGGGGGACTGGAACCGTCAGAGGCCGCCGACCGGCGGCCCGGCTCAGGTGACCGCGCAACCGAATGGACGGCCTGGGTTCGGCCGCCCCGGCCCCGCAGCCGGCCTCCGGTGGACACCGGCTCCTCTCGCCGAGGCCGCGGACCGTGCAGGGGATCCATTCCGAGCCATCTCGCGCCCGACCTTCCCGCTCATGGTCCTCCAAGGGACCGCACTGCGGCCAGGAGTAACAAGAGAGGATGGACGGGGGGCCAACTCGCCTTTCGGCGCCAGCCATCAGCCCAACTCCAACAGACTTCTGATTCGGAGTCTGGGCTGTATATTGGTGCCTTCTGCATTCCCATTAGGGGTCAGGACACTCCGCCACCAGGCCCTCATTTCCCCATGTCCAGGGTCCGCCAACGAAATAAAAGCATCTTGCTGAAAACGACCGGGCCGCAAGGAGCCCAGATACTATGAGCACTTCGCACGCCCCTCTTCTCTCCAGCAAGGTGCACCCCGAGAACCACGAGCAGTGACCGCACAGCTTGGCCACCGCGGTCTGGCTCCTGAAGATGAGGTCCGGATGCTCTGGGACCGGGCAAGGGAGGGGACTCAGTGTTTTGCTCCGAGGCCCGGCAGACCTACTCCTTTCCACCGGGTCGAGGCCCCGCGCAGCCTGGGACCCGAAGGAACCCTTTCCCGGTTGCAAGTCAGAGGCAGGGAGTCCGGTGGCGCATACCCGCACAGGCACACGTCGGCACTGTCGAAGCGGGTCTAGCGTGTCTCCTCTCACTCTCCTTTGAGCTCTTCGAACCCGCCAGTCCCCAGGAGGCGGGCCGGGCTGGGCCAAGCGGGCTGGAAGGCATTCTCATTTGCCGAATCAGTTTGCTGTTTTAACAAAAAGGCAAGGAAAGCCAACGTATCTACATAGTTGTTACAGGAGAGAACTTTTTCTCCAAGATGCCCACATTATCCAATTAAACCACAAGCAGGGCGAGAGTAGTGGCTTGGTGGTTAAAAGCTCGGACTGAAAAATCTGAAGCCAGATTTCTGGTTACCACTTTCTAGTTGGTGACCTTGGCGAGCAAGTTACTCAACCTCTGTGCCTCAGTTTCCCAACTTGTAAAATGGCGGCTTTAGTATTGCTCACCTTGTAGAATGCTTGTAGGCTTAAAAGAGGAAATGCATGCAAAGTCTTTAGGACAGTGCGGGGCCCACAGCAGGCCCTGTCTTGAGTGTTCCAAGTCCTTGCTCTCGGCCTCACCTCTATTTGTGAAGCCCCGCCAGGATTCCCGCCCTCCCAGGCGAGAGCTGAAGTTTGGAGAGAGACTTTTACCAACTGCTGTGTAGCCTCCCTCCCTTTGCACTCGGGGCTCCCAAAAAACTTATTCTTAATGAAGTGATGTTCGGAGCGTCCATTAAAAATGCAATGCCGGGAGATCAAAGTACAATATTTATTTTAGAAATTTGTTGCAATCACCAAGAGATACAGGTATCAAGGCCAAATGTCAGTTCCGTTACACAAAGCCCCGCGCCCGGGAAGAGCGTGTGGCTGTTCTGCCATAATGTAAAGAGACATCAAAGACCAAGCGCGCTGCAAAAGTGTGCAGCCAAGAGGGAGGGAGGGAGCCCAGGAGGGCCGGGCGAGCCCCAGACAGCGCAGGGGCTGCGGGGGCTGCGGGGGCGGGGGTCAGTTCAAAGAGGTATCCGCTGGGGCGCGAGTTCAGAGGAGGGAAGATTTAATGGGCTTTCTTTTGTTGGTGGGCGTGTTTGTGCACGGAGGACCCAGGAACTCCTCTGTGGTCCTCCAGCCCGAGGGCGGAGGTGGGGGGAGATCGGCGAATAGGGAGCAAACTTTAGCCGCGGCGGGGGGCGGGGAGGTTGAATACCAGCCTCCGGCAGCGGCTGGCGCGGCGGGGCCGCTCTCCAAACAGCAGGGTTCCAAGGCCGGCAAGTTTGCGTCGCCGTTTCTTCGCTGGCGGGCGGAGAGCGCTAAGCCGGTGCCACCTGCGAGAAGAGGCGAGCGGGTGGACCCACAGAGGCCCTCGCGCGGTGGGCGGACCTTCGCTGCGCACTTGGGGATCCACTCCAGAAAGAGTGCTGAGAACTCTGGGGTGGCTGCTTCGTGCCCGAGTCTGGTACCTCACTTCCTGCATTTTCTTGCAGCAACCTGCGACTAACGCCTCTGGAATCAATCCGACCAGTCATCCATCTCCAATTGATTTTTTTAAAAAAAACCTATACATTATTTAGGTCATTACTACAAATTCTTAGTTCTCTTTACAGCAGGGTGTTGCTTATCCGCCCAGATCTCGCCCCTTCTGTGAAAGGTTCAACCTTCCAGTTGCCCGCATCTGCCTGGTTAACACAGTACCAGTCGTTGCTTTATTAAGGTGCTGGGAGAGGAAGGAACTGCCCTGGTGCTAGTGGGGCACCGAGTCGCAGGAGGAAGCCTGTGCATTTCTTCAGTCATCTCCAACCAAGTATTCTTAGAGCGGTCGCTTGGCAGTCTTTTGAAGTCGAGCTAGAGCAGAAAGCTGCATTGTTCTCGGCTCCCAACATGGACAGGATCAAACTTTGCCTCTTCAATTTGAAAGATTTTTTTTTAAATGGTGGTGACGGGGAGGAGTTGCAATCTAATACTCTCAAAGCTGGCTTTGAGGATTTGGAGTGGTCTCCCAGTTTAAGCAGCAGATGCCCTAACGCTTGTGTCTGAAACAGGGGCTCCATCATTGATACAGCTGACCAAGGGCGTTTCAGTCTCAAGAAATAATAATACTGGGAATCTTTGGAAAACGCTAGCCTGGAAAGTTTCCTCAACTGGAAACCCTGAGTTAACTTGAAGCTTAAACTTCAGAATTAGGTCAGTTTACGATGGATGGAGGAGTGGAATTCTAGATCTAGAGGGTCCTTTATCCCATTGGATTCGATTCCTCCATATGATGGCAAGAGGGAACAGCATTTGCATGATACGCGTCATGCCTGCACAGTGCTGGGAACTTCCGCAGCTGTTCAATAAACGCTCATTGGTGTTGGGTGGTAGAGTGGAATTGTGTCTACCAGTGTCATCTGCATAGTGATTGTTTGGTGTTACAGAACACACAAACGCAGTAGGGATTCAGAGGAGAGCGTTGGTGAGGGCTGGAGTGGTTCAGAGAGGCTTATCCAGGAGCAGGGGTTTGGAGGAGACTTTAAGGCCTATAGGATTTTAATGGGATGCAAAGAAAGGAACACAATGGAGGAGGAAAGGACAGCAAGGAGAGAACTCCCCTTTCACTGAGAAGCTGAATGACCATGGAAGATGAAGTTTTGCGTCTTTGATTTGCTGGTGGAGACAGGGTAAGGCCAGATTAGAGAAGTCAAGGAGAGGAGTTTGGCCCCGACGCTGTATATATAGGAGTTTATTGTAGGCTCCTGAGCAGGTGAATTACATGAATTCAATTCCATTTCTTAAATTTCCTTCCCTGGGAGGGTTGCCTTGCTGAGAGCTTGGAAGGATAGACGTAGATGAAATTATCTAGGTGTAAGATGCTGAAGGCCTCCACTGGGAACTGGTAGTGGTAGTGAAAGAGATACAGACAGTTTAAAGGGAAAAAGGAAAACTTGATGACAGGTTGGAATAAGAGATAAAATGAAGGGAAAAATGAAGAAGATCCTTCTTTTGACAAGTGGTGCTGGGACAACTGGATATCTACATGTAAAAGAATGATGTTGGACATCTTCCTGACACCAGATGTAAAAACTAACTCTAAATGGATCATAGACCTAAATGTAAGAGTTGAACTATAAAACTCATAGAAGAAAACACAGGAGTAAGGCTTCAGGACCTTGGGGTAGGCTGAGCCTTCTTAGATACACCAACAGCACAAGTGACAAAAGATAAAATAGACTTTCATGAAAATTTAAAACTTTGTGCTTCAAAGGATATCGTCAAGAAAGTGAAAAGACAACCCACAGAATGGGAGAAAAATATTTGTGAATTATGTCTCTAATAGAGACTTGTGTCTATAATGTATAAAGAGCTCTTGTAACTCAACAATAAAAAGACAACTAACCCAATTAAAAATTAGGAAAAAGATTTGAATAGACATGTCTCCAAAATAGATATACAAAAGGCAAATAAGCACATGAAAAGATGCTCCACATATTAGCCACCACTGAAACACAAATCAAAACCAAGTGAGAAAACCAATTAAGAAATGGAATTGAATTCATGTAATTCACCTGCTCAGGAGCCTACAATAAACTCCTATATATATAGCGTCGGGGCCAAACTCCTCTCCTTGACTTCTCTAATCTGGCCTTACCCTGTCTCCACCAGCAAATCAAAGACGCAAAACTTCATCTTCCATGGTCATTCAGCTTCTCAGTGAAAGGGGAGTTCTCTCCTTGCTGTCCTTTCCTCCTCCATTGTGTTCCTTTCTTTGCATCCCATTAAAATCCTATAGGCCTTAAAGTCTCCTCCAAACCCCTGCTCCTGGATAAGCCTCTCTGAACCACTCCAGCCCATCCACTACTAGGATGGCTGTGGCGAGAAAGATAATAGCAAGTGTTGGCAGCGATGTGGTGAAACTGGAACACTCGCACACTGCTGGCAGGAATGTCAAATGGTACAGCCACTTTGAAAAACAATTTGAGTTCCGCAAGTGTTAAACATGGAGCGAAAATTCTACTCCTAAGTCTGTATCAGAGATAATTGAAAATCTAACGTCCACACAAAAGCTCGTACATGAATATCATAGCAGCATTATTCTCAATGGCCAAAAGGTAGAAACCACCCAAGTGTCCATGAACTGATGAACAGATAAATAAAATGTGTTACATTTTTACAATGGAATATTATTCAGCTGTAAAAAGGAATGAAATACTGATACACGTTACGACATGGATGAATTTTGAAAACATCATGCCAAGTGAAAGAAACCAGTCACAAAAGATCACGTATAGTATGTTTCCGTTTGCATGAAAGGTCTGGAATAGACAAATTCACAGACAGAAGGTAGAATAGTGGTGGCCAGGGGCTGGAGGGAGGGGAGAATAGGGAATGATTGCTTTTTTCCTTTGGTGGGGGTAAAATATTCTAAAATTGATTGTGGTGATGGTTGCACAACTCTGTGACTATGCTAAAAACCATTGCACTTTAGATGGGTGAATTGTATGGTGCATGATTATGTCTCAATAAAGCTGTTAAAAAAAAACCTAAAAGGATCCCAAGGTTTCAGCCTGTGAAGCAACAAGAATGGTTCAGTTGCTGACAAAAGTGGGAGAATAAGGATGGGAGACAGTTTGGAGTTAAGTAGAAGTAGTGAATTCATTTTGGGGCTGTTGAGTCTGAGATCTGGGCTGGATGTTCACGGGGAAAAGCTTGCAGAAAGCTGGAAGTGCGGCGAGTGGCAGCACAGCGATAGGGCGGCGAGGGGTCAGGACTCGGGAACGTTTGGTGAGTGGTGATGGCTGAATAAGTGAGCTCCTTGGGCTGAGGGGAGATCGAGCAGGTAGAGAAAAGCTACAGCAGAATTTTGAGGGAAACCACAATTAAAAGATGAACAGGGGCCGGCCGGTGGCGCAGAGGTTAAGTGTGAACGTTCCACTTCACGGACACTGTTCGCCGGTTTGCATCCCAGGTGCGGGCATGGCACCACTTGGCACGCCACGCTGTGGTAGGAGTCCCACATATAAAGTAGAGGAAGATGGGCACGGATGTTAGCTCAGGGCCAGTCTTCCTCAGCAAAAAGAGGAGGATTGGCAGCAGTTAGCTCAGGGCTAATCTTCCTGAAAAAAAAAAAAAGATGAACACAGGGAGAAGAACCATCAAAGCAGCCAAAGGAAAAAGAGAGAGGCAAGAGGAAGCAACCCGGTGGAGGTGGGAGAATGAGCAAGACCCCAGGGCTGTCCAAGGGCATTGGGGGCAGTGGTGACCGGGTAGAGGAAAGGGGAATAAGAAACATGGTCTGTTTGCTTCGAGAGGAAGCTTTGAGGACCCACTTTCAGAACTGAGGTGGGGACAGGAAGTGGATTATGAGTTTCAGAAGCAGCTAGCTCAGATAGCAAGGTCAGGGCAAAAGTGTTGAGTCTGTGTTTTAGGATGTGGTAAAAAGGAAATGCTAGAAAGAGGGGGCAGTTGGAGGTGGGGAGCCTAGAAAGTGGGGCTTTGCAGCAGAGGTGGGAGGGCTTCCTCCAACGAGGAGAGGAATCTCTTCCCCCGCAGAGAGAAGCAACCAAGTTAACCGCAGGAGAGAACTTCCACCCGGCAATGGGCAATGCCGAGGACACTCAGGAGGGAAGCTGCTTCTTTATTTACTTGAAAATAGAAGATAAAGTCACTGCTGAGGGGGAAGCGGGGGGCCCACATTAAAAGTGCAGTGGGAAGTTGGTGGCAGATCAGGATGCTCACACCTGATTGTGCCAGGCCTTCTCCCTGGGTCACATTCAAGCCTCCCACACTCAAGCCCCGCCTCCTCGTCCACTCTGCCGGCGCTTGGATTTCCTCAGACAAGCATGAGGCTCCTCTCCTTCCCTTCTTATCTTGTAAGGAGGGGGCAGTGCTAATGTCCTGCTGGGGGACTGTCATGCGGGGCAGGGGCAGGAGCCTTGGGGGGCCATCTGCCGCCCATGGGAGGGGGGTCCCCAAACAAACATGCTTTTTTGGGGCATATAAAATTTTCAATAGCACTGCCATGGATATGCGTGCCCTTTAGGCACAGACAAGGCCCCCTTACAAAAGACGTATCTTAGGAAAAGACAGTAGCAAACTTCCTTCATTAAGCATATTCTTTCCTGTTTAGTTTAGTTATTAATATTCATGTTTTAAAATAACCCCATGTGCCATGTTTTGATTTGTGATGAGAACCACTTGATGTCAGAAGAAACAAAGGCACAGAAAAGTCTAAGGACTGAAGGCCACGGCAGGAGCCTGCAGAAGCCGTGGCACCATTCTGTGGTTTCATCTTCCGTCTTTGCTGCTGGACGCGAAGGACTAAACCTTTACTGAGCGCGGAGGACGCACGCCCAGGGGGGCGCAGGCGCGGTGGAGGAGCCCAGCGATGAGGCAGACGCGCTCTGCCCTTGGAGAATTTAGAATCCAGTTCTGAGAAAAAGAGAGGTCATAAAGGAGCCGCAGTTGGGTCACAGGACCAAGGGGAGGATTTTGAGGGCTGATAAAGGAAGGAAGGCCCAAAAGAGTGAGGTGGCTTCCTGAGATCGCACATCACAGTGAAAGAGCTGAGTCGTGCATACGTTATTTCTCTAATGTGGATAGGGAACATGAGGGTTGAAAGGAAAGATGCTCCATGTCCTAATACCCATTTGTGGTGGCATTAAAAGAGATGTGGTCTCTTAAAAGAGATGAAAGTAGTAAATCTTTCTTTTAAGCTAAACAATACTTATACAGAATTTACATATAAATTTATACATAAATTTCTGGAAATTTGATCTGGATATAGCATTAAAATAAAAACATGCATTAATATATGGGAAAATTACTTTAGATGCAAGCCTATTAAAGCTTCTGTCTGCATATCAAGAAATGCAAATAAACTCTGGACCCCCTGTTTCCAACCTTCTAAATCCAGCACCCAGGATGGAGGGGGTAGGGTTGGCTAACAGGCTGGAGAAAGGAGTGCTGGTGAGGTCACGGGTTTGCATCCTGGGTCTGCTCTGGTTTGCTGAGAGCAGTCTGCTGGGTGGCCACAGGTGCCCTGTCTGTGCGCACACAGGCACTTTTGCTCACAGTGTGCTTATATGACCGTGTGGCGGGAGGGCCATGATGCTGCTGCCCATGGCAACAGTGTGGGATCTCACCGAATTTCCCACCAACTCTATTTTATAGTTGGGGAGATTGTAGCAGAGGGGTTAAGTTTGCCGAAGATCCCACATCTTGTTGCCGGAATTGACTCCAGGTAACATTACTCCAGAGGGCAACCTTTTAACCCTCACAGCAGAGTGCCTCCCGAGTGAAAGCAAATCTCTGTCTATTATTTAAAAAACAATTAAATGTGCATGTGGGTCTGCAGGGATATTATTAAATAACAAATCGGACATAATTTTTGGCCACATTACAAGTTGTCTGTTATTTGCCTCGTGGTGAAAATGTTAGTCCCATATGAAATCTTTGCTGTCTGGTTTTACCCAAGGAGAAATATGAGCTTTTGCCTCAAGGATTATAGCCCAGATTCCTGACTTTTCTCTCACTTCTAGACTCTTCTTTTCTCCCCCCTTACCCTCAACCCAAGCCAGCAGGGGGCACAAACTATCAGCTATTTACCTTGGAAGTTTTAAGGCTCCAGTTTTGGGGATATAAGTAAATATTAGTCCAATATCTTTAGGGGTCCAGCTAGGGGTAGACTAACACAGATATGAGGTCTCTGCGTGTCCTCAGTTCCGTTTCACAGGTCAGCTCTACTTCCTCTAGTTCTGGCAAGAGTCTCACCCATGGGCCTTTTGGTCTTGAGAAACAGTTCCCTTTCTATTTGGGTTCTAGGATCAGGGGTTAGTTTCAGTAGGAACTGTTGTCTTCACCCTGTACCTTCCCCTGCAGAATCACTCAGACGTAGGTGCTCCCTTTCAGGGAACTAGCACTGATTCCCCTCTCCACTTGCTCTCTTCTCTCTTCGCAGCCTCTTCATGGCTGCTCCCTGAAATCCCTCTCATTTGTTATTTTTCTGAAGGTCTCCTAGGTGGATGCTACAGGATGCTCCAAGACCTCCACCAGGATCACCATTGTCTCTGCTTACTGTATCAGTGAGGGTTAGTAACAGTGAACAGTGTCCATTTTACTTAGTTTAAGCAGAAAGGGACTTATTACAAGGTGTTCAATGTCTTGCAGATCAACTGGAGGGCGGAAGAAACTAAGTCCCAGCTGAGCTTTCGGGAATGACCCCCAAAGCCACACCACAGACCTGGGTTGACAAGGGAACCACCGCTGCTGCCAGAATCAGGAGGCTGTGGAATTAGAAAGCCACCTGCCTACTGGGAAGCCACAGTGACAGCTGCTCAGCTTTAGAATCATGCCACCTCTGTCGTGATCTGTACCTTGCCTCTTGACAACTATGTATATAGGGCTGTGACCTTAGGACCTCTGTTACAACTGTCATAGAAAAAAACAAATGTATCACAACTGCTCTTACGGGTAGGGGCAGCAGAAGCACGGTTCCTGCCTCACAATTGTTTACTTCTGTCTTCCAAATTTGGTATGCTGCATCTGATCGGCACAATCTGAGTCATATATCTGGAACCCTAGCTGAAAGAGAGCCTGGGAAATAGAGTTTTTAGCTTTCTGGTGTAGGAAGAGATTGGAATAGCTACTTTTTTCTTTTTCTTTCTTTTTTTTTTTTTTGGTAATTTAATTATTTTGTTGAGGTCATATTGGCTGGAATAGCTACTAAATGAGCCAAGCCAAATATCTGCTACATTTGCTGATTCTGAAGTTGCTTCACTTTAACTCCTGCTCTCTGTTCCTGGACCCTCACTTCTCCTTCAGGTAATGGCCCAAGGACTGATGTGTTCTGTCTTCTCATTATAAACCCTAATTTCGGTCCAGTCACTCTGGTCCCAGCTACAGTTGGGTTATGCCATTCAATCAGTATTTACTGTGTTCTCACATGCGCACTCCCTTGACCATCTCCTTCACTCATGTCTCCCAAGTCTGTCTCCAGCTTTAACCTTGACCTTTCTCTAAGCTCCAGGCCTGCATTACTATTCTCCTCCTTGATATCTCCTCAAGAATGTCCCACCAGATCTCCAAAATAAATATATCCCCAGGAAACAGCCCCTCATCCCACTTTCCAAAACAACTCATCTTCTAAGATTTCTGATTGGCAATTTTCAAATTGGTTCATGTTCAAATTCATCTGAGTTCCCTCCTTCTTTACTCCCCAATTCCATCACTGCTAGTTCCATTTCCGTGCTGTCAGCCAGTTTTTACTCTTACTTCTCCTTTCTTTTCCCACTTTCGTCTTTCTGGTTGAAGCCTTCATTATCTCTCAACTCCCATTTCATGGTCTTTGTGGCAGACTGTATTTTCCAGAGATGAGCCCAACAATATCTCTCATCCCACAATCTGGCTGGCCTTAGTGACTTGCTTATAACCAAAAGAATGCAGCAGAAGTGACTTCCAAGGCTAGGTCAGTAAAAGCCAAGTGGCCCTACCTGCTTCTCTTGGAATGCTCACTCTCAAGAGTCTTGCCTTTGGACCTCTCCCTCTTGTAACCCGGCTGTGAGAAGCCCAAGCCACATAAGAGGCTACCTAGACGTGCTCTGGCCAACAGTCCCAGTGAAGATAGCCTTTGAGTCATCCCAGCCCAGGAGCCAACATGTGAGTGAAGAAGCCTGTGGGTGACTCCAGCCCCAGCTGTTTGAGTCACTCTAGCTGAGGCGCCAGACATCAGGAAGGAGGGATGAGCCATCCTCTCTGTGCTCTGTACAAATTCTTGACCCAGAAAATCCATGAGCACGATGAAATGGCTGTTGTTTTACTCCGCTCAGTGTAGGGTGGTTTCTTATACAGCAATAGGTAATCAAAACAGCCCTCAAATCCATGTTGCACATTATCTGATGATTACCTTTCTAACACTGGAGCACCTCAAATTTTTAAACTTGCTCAGAAACCTTAAATGCCTACTCACTGAATATGGAATTAACTGTATGCTTCTGGGCTTGCATTCAAGATGGTGCATAGTTTTCAATCTTCCTACCTTATCTTCCATTTCATTCTACCTTTCATTCCAGTCTTACCAGATAGTAAATCTTCACTTGGCCAAGCCTGAAGCTTTCCTACCTCCGTGAACTTTCACAAGCACTGGGCTTTGCTTGGAATTTTCATTTTCTGTATCTATCAAACTGCTACCTCTCCTCGCTAAAGCCCAGCTCAAATCTCACATCTTCTAAGACTCTGCTGTCCAATATGGTAGCCAATGGCCACACGTGACTATTTACATTTAAAGTTAAAATGATTAAATTGAAAATTCAGTTCTTTAATCTTGCCACATTTCAGTGCTCAGGAGCCACGTCCTGCTGGACAGCACCGCTCTAAGAAGCCTTCTTAGCTTTCCCTTTTCCAATTAATCTCTCCCACAGAACCTTAAACTGCAATTTTAGCAATTTTGATCTGGCTGATATTTTGAAGGTCATGTAATCCAATACCGTAAAATGACAGATGCATCTTGGCTTTCCGCTATTCTAGTGCACTGCTCTGTGGGTGGTAGGTGGGCTCAAACATTTATTGAGTTGCAAGGAGGCACAGATGAATCTATCCGTACTAAGGGGTTTGGGTTAAATGACCTCTTAGGGCCTTTTCCAGTAAAATATTCAACAAATAACCAATTGTATGTCTTCAACAATAAATAACCTCCCGGGGGAGCTATTTCTCAAGTCACAAGTGACTTGGGAGGAAAGTCTCCAGAGGGGCATCCAGCCTTTTTTCCTTCTCTCCAGCAGCTCACCGTTCTAGGGATTTAATTATTTTGGAGTGTGCATGTGCGTTTTGTCCCAAAGTATGCCAATTTTTGCCCAGTCCTCATGACATCTTAATCTACATGCCAACTCTACATACCATCGAACCAAGGAGGAGTGTCCTTTGCACTGTCCCTTCACTGACCAAGGAGGACATGGAACAGCCAATTTCCAGACCGGTGAAATTCCATTCAGTTTAAGAAAAGGTTATCATCAGTCCTCAAATTATTAAGTTCACACAAATGAAGCACATAGAACTAAATTCTAAAATCAAAGTTAATCATCTGAATTTTCACTTGTACATAAAGGGCAGTCAGGCACGTGGTGGGGTCATCATGTGGTGGCCAGCCTTCTACAAGCCCCATAAAAGAGATGAGGTCTGATGCTGTTTCTGTGTGGCGCTGCCTGTGCATGTTCACAGTTGATTGTTATCATTTCCCTTCACTCCTAACCACAGAGTGAAACTCTGATTAAACCTGCAACATTTTTGAGGTTAATATTTACTTAACCTAAACATTCTATTTTAAATATAAAACCTGGATTCTGTACCAGAAGCACTTTTTCAGTTACTCAGTACCTTTTCTTCTATCTGACACTAATAAATGGGAAATTTATTTACCTGTTTCTGGAATAGATGCTGAAAATTGGGGCATTGCTGCCTGGTTTTGGATTCACTGACTTTTGAATACCTTTGGGGCACTCTCCTAACTTAGCTGACCCTTTAGAACAATTATTATTTCATCCATAATGGCAATATGTTCTGCTTATTTCATTAGGATGGGTGTGATTTTTTTTTCTCTTTTTGGTGAGGAAGATTGGCCCTCAGCTAACATCTGTAGCCAATCTTCCTCTTTTTGCTTGAGGAAGATTGTTGCTGAGCTAATTATCTTCCTCTATTTTGTATGTGGGATGCCACCACAGCATGGCTTGAGCGGTATGTAGGTCCATGGCCGGGATCTGAACCGCTGAACCCCAGGCCACCGAAGCGGAGACTGAGAACTTAACCACTACGCCACCAGCCAGCTCCAGGATGGATTTTTAAGCTGCAGAAAGCATTAATTTTGCTTGATAGTTTAGAAAGGTGCCCTCAGGTCCCAGCGTCATTATGAAGTGCTTTAGATAGATGCCTGAAACCCCAGCCCTGAGAGGTCCCAGGGTGGGTAGGTCACCCTCCCACTCCCATGGGCCTCCTGAGGCAACGGCATCTTTGTCTGTGTTTACCAGGGAGTGTCTGCCAAGTGGGCAGCGCCCTGGACTCCCAGCCTGGCCCCAGGAGAGGGTTTTATAATTTTCCAGTCATTTGCCTTAACGGAGATGCTATTCTTCAGACTTCAACAACTTAAGAAAACAATGGGTTAAATTTAAGTCTGAAAGGAAGAACTATATGGAATACCCGTGTGTGTTTTGTTCTCCACAAACCTAATTAACATTGACGAAACTACATATTGCTCTGCTCCCTTGGCATAATGTGAAGAGGTAACACCATTTTCTTCGGAAGGCAATATAGGGAGACACGGAGTTCTTTAACTTTCCTATATTGATTACAAAATAGTAAGAAGTCCGGCCCCCTGTCTGTGCAAATGGCATAGCTGTGTGACACTGAGCAAAGCTCTTGACCACTCTGGGCCTCATTTTCTTCACCTGTGTAATACGGGATGCGTTCTTTTTGCTTCTGCTTTTCTTTCTTTCTGGTTTCCAATGCACAGGAATAACCCTTCTTTTTGGATATATTAAATTTGAGAAGCTTTTTAAAAAAAGTTTTAATTGTGACAAAAAACACAACATAAAATTTACCATCTTAATTATTTTAAATGTACAGTTTAGTAGTGGTAAGTATATTCACATTGTTGTGTGCAGCCAATCTCCAGAACTTTTTTATCTTGCAAAACTGAAGCTCTGTGGCCATTGAACAACAATACCCCATCTCCCCAGCCTTTGGCACCCACCACTCCACTTTCTCTTTCTGAGTTTGACTGCTCTAGGTACCTCATTTAAGTGGAATCATACAATATTTGTCTTTCTGTGACTGGCTTGTTTCACTCAGCATAATGTCCTCGAGGTTCATCCGTGTTGTAGCGGGTGTCAAGATTCCCTTCCTTTTAAAGTCTGAAGTGATGACACTTTTCTTTTTCAAAGAAACGTTGTTTCTGAAGGTAGTTAGGATCATAAACTTTCAGAGTAGAGACAGGCCTTGAAATTCAGTCTATTCTTCTACAGATGTGGACGCTGAGGCCCAGAGAAGGTGAGTGACTCACGCAAGGTCACCCAGCAGTTGGTGTGGGAGTCTGGGCCAGAACTCAGGCTCTCCGGACTGACAGCACAAGAACTCTTTCTACCACAGGAGACGAGGGGCTGGATTTCAGGACATTCGAAAAGTAGGCTTACGGGGTTTAAGATAGCATTAGGCAGAAGGGAAAATAGCATCAGCTGTGCTGGGAAACAAAATGTGCACCTGGGAATGTGGGGTGAAGCTGGGAAGAAGTTAGGGTACGAGGAAGGGACAGGAGAGAAGGGGGAGCGGGAAGACTGATATGGGGAGGGGGCAGTGAATGGGGGAAGGGGACTAGTGGGGGCAGAGAGCCAAGAGAGAGAGGAGAGGGAGGGAGAGGAGCCAGCCGGATGGGAGCTCAGTGATGGTGTAAGACCCAGGTCCTAAGAGGGGCGAGTGAATAAAAACTGTACATCCCCTGCCCTGGAGCCACTAAGTCAAGCTGACTTCAGGTCAGCTGAGTTTAGCGAAGAATCACGGAGTCCTCTATTGTCCCCCAGCCCCACCTGTCCTCTTGGAATACCTGAAAATAGGACAAAGGCTTTAAGTCTTTTTTTTTTTTTGAGGAAGATTAGCCCTGAGCTAACTGCTGCCAATCCTCCTCTTTTTGCTGAGAAAGACTGGCCCTGAGCTAACACCCATGCCCATCTTCCTCTACTTTATATGTGGGATGCCTACCACAGCATGGCTTGACAAGCGGTGCCCTGTCCACACCCGGGATCCGAACCAGCGAACCCCAGGCCCCCTGAAGCAGAATCTGCGGACTTTACCGCTGTGCCCCGCCCCCGCCCCCAAAGGCTTTAAATCTTAAATTGCAAACACCTAGTTAGGGTAATGCATTGACGGACCCTCTGCCCATTCACGTATAATCAACCCACCCTTCAACAAACGTAAGTGATTTTATCAGAAACCCTCCTGGGGGCAGGGAGTGAGCAGAACAGGTTGGTTTCAGGAATTGCTAAAAAGGGCGCTATTCCTGCAGGAGAGAGCAGAAGGGGGAAGCCCAGAGCAGGGACGCCACGCGCTCGCCCTGGACTCGCCTCACTTGCCTGCGGTCGCCAGGGCCCTGGGTGTTTGGAGGCAGACCTGCCTTGACTAGGACAATGAATGCGGACCCAGAGGTTCACCTGATTTATGAAGATTTTACTTTTTCCTCTTAGTTAATTCCTTTCACAAGGGAACTTTGTCCCAGATGACTCATCAACATCGGTATCTGGCAACATGTGTTACATAATACGTATGTTTTGTAAATACCCAGAATGTATTTGCACCCCCCTGGGAACTCTAATTTGATGTTCATTTATTTTGGGAGTCTTTGTTTTCCAAGAACTAATTCTTCAAAGACTTGCAGAAGAGAGCCGAAGCCATCTTGAAGGTGGACACAATTTTTTTTCTCTCCCCTGCTCTAACTCCTGGCTGGCTATAAAGCTGCAAGGCTCATTACCATATCAAACAAAGAGAAGGCAGGAAAATACTCCCCTCATCGACATAAAAAGACACATTACTGGAGATTTTCTAAGAACTTGTTTTTATGGCCAAAATTAGCAAATTATTCACAGTAATAGGTGAGTCGGATGACAATAGTGTTTAAGAGAACAAAGCCGCTCGTCAGGACTCCGACCCCAAATCCGCCCTGGGGCGGCTCCCCAGCTGCCAGAACATCTCTGTGCACAGACAGCCAAGAGGCCATAAAAAAGAAAAAGAGGCAGCCAGCAAGTCTGCCACGTACCCAGATGCAGCTACCAGAAAATGCATTCCAGGGCTCACTCCTGCAGCTGCCCAGAAGGCTCTGTGGGTGGCCACAGTGTAACGTGGGGGCACACGTGGTTCCCATCTCAATAGCGGTCCCAGGGAACCTGGGACCTGGGGAGCTTCTGACGCCCAATATCTATTTCCTTTCTTGATTGGAAACTCTTGGAGGTTTTGGAGATGTTCAGCGGAAATCTGAGCTGCCAGCTGCCAAGCATAAGTGCTTGATTTTTTGACCTGCACTTAATCAATACCAATTTAATAACCCCTTTGGAAATGCTAACGTACATGGGGTTGCAAGGTGGTGAAAACACACTTGGCACCTTTCTGCGTGAGATCTGTCCTAGAGACAGTTTATCACATGGTAAACGAGCGTTGGCTCTGGGACTCAGTGACCCTTCCTACGTGGCTGTGGTAAAAAGACTACAACACAGACAAGACCTTGGAACTGGACCTGCTAACTGGGGCCTCCAGAAGGGGAAGAAAGCCTTAACACAACACCTGGAATCCATCTGTGGGCATCTGGGCTCAGACTTGCAGAGGTAACGTCAGCAAGGAGCCTGGCTGAACGAGCAAATTGGGAATTTAATGCTGCTGCTTGCTGATCATTCTCTCTGCTTTAGGACACCCTCCTTCTCCTCATAATTAACGAGGATCTGTCATGTCCTGGCCTCTCAGGGATATGGACATGTCCTCTGCCAGGTGACAGCTGGGGAATCTCCTAACGTCTTACATTCTATTAGGGGCACTTGAAGACAGTATCTCAACTCAAAAGAGTGCCTCCCACCATAGGATTCCAGGCACTGGCTCAGAGGGACTCAACTCTGGCTGCAGGTGAGAATCATTTAGGGAACTTTTCAAACTTACTGATATTCAGACCCCACCCAGACTCATTAAATCAGAATCTGTGAGGCCCAGGCACTGACATTTAAAAAAACTTTTTATTTAGAAATAATTACAGTTTCACAGGAACCTGCAAAAATAGTACAGAGATGCCCCCTGTACCCTTCCCCCAATGCTTACATAAGCATAGTACATACAACCAGAAAAGCGACACTGGTACAATGTGTGTGTATAGTTCTATGTGTGGATTTCCACCACCACAATCAAGATACCGAACTATTTCATCATTGTGAGGCTCCGTCATGCGACCCTTTAGAGTCACACCCAGCCCCCACACCTCACCACTCCCAACCCCTGGCAACCACTAATCTGCTCTTCACCTCTCTAATTTTGTCATTATGAGAATGTTATATAAATGGAGTCATACAGTATGTGGCCTCCTGGGACTGACTTTTCTCACTCAGCATAATGCCCTTGAGATCCATTCAAGTTGCTGCATTTACCAATAGTCTGTTCCTTGTTATTGCTCAATAGTATTCCACTGTGTGGACATAACACAGTTCATCCATTCACTTCTTGAATGACATATAGGTTGTTTCCAGTTTTTGGTTATTACAGATAAGGCTGCTATAAACATTCATGTACAGGTTTGTGTGAGGACATAAGCTTTCATTTTTCTGAGATAATTTTTTAAAAATCCTTCCAGGTCATTCCAATAGGCAACAGGGCTAAGAACTCGTGTACTAGGGGAAGGTGAAAAAATGGCTACCAAGAGTCTCAAACATTTATTAAATACTCTGTGTGACACTGTGCTGTGTGGTAGGGAGTCTAGCAGAGTAAGAGTGGGCATGGGTGCTGGTCAGACTAACCTGGGCTCAAATTCTGGCTCTCCTACTTTATGGCTTGACCTCTCTATGCCTCAGTAGCTCATCTATGAAATGGAACAGTAACACCAGCCTCATAGCTCATTACTGTGAGCGTGCCATGACTATTGCTATGGACTGAGCGTTTGTGTACCCCCAAATCCCTATGTGCAAGCCCTAATGCCCGATGTGATGGTATTTGGAGGTGAGGTCTTTAGGAGATAATTAGGTTTGGATGAGGTTGTGAGGGTGGAGCCCCCATGATGGAATTACTGCTCCTATAAGAAGAGACCAGAGAACTTGCTCTCTCCTTCTCTCGGCCGTGTGAGGGTACAGCCAGACAGCGACCCTCAGCAAACCAGGAAGAGAGGTCTCCAGGAACAGAATCGGCGAGCATCTTGATCTTAGATGTGGCCACTCTCCAGAGCTGTGAGAAATACATTTCTGATGTTTAAGCCTCTCAGTCTATGGTATTCTGTTTTAGCCGCCGGAGCTGACTAAGATAAATGTAATTCAAGTATAATTCGCGTAGAAGCTTAGCACATATTAATAGCTCAATAAATGTTAGTACTTATGTTTGTGCTGGGAACTGAACCTAGGTCACATCAGTTCCTGCTTAGATCTTCTCAGTGGCTATTACAACGTCTCCCCTCAGATCCTACCCACGAGCCTTAGTGATCTTACACAGTGATTTCCTGCTGTGGACCTTTGGCTTGTGCTGAGTGCCGAGGTGACGGCGGGTGGCACTATCTCCTGAGAGCCTTCCACTGGTTTCTGCTCCTCCTCTGAGTTCCACAACATCCTAGCTTACCCATCTCTCTTATGACACTTTCTGCTGGATATTGGAATTGCCTCTCAATGTGGCTGCCTCTATTGTATGTACCCTTTGGGCTCCTTCACGGTTCCTTGGCGTCTCCTGCTCATCATTGAGTCTCCAGTACCCAGCATGGTGCTTGTCAGTAGAGCCTCATAAAACATACGTTGAATGAAAGAACAAATGAGTGACCCAAGGATCCTGTTATTGTGTGTGGCAGGAAAGGACTTAGCCCCAGTTAGTTCCCTGAGAGGGTCCTGATGGTCTCTTCATTCAGGGTGGTCGAGGCTGGGGGAGCCTGGGCAGAAAGCAGAGCCTTGAGTTAGCCACAAACTCACCGTTGGGAGTTTCAAGGTTTTGTGGGTCATACATCATATGATGAGCCCTCGGAGTAAACATGACAGGCTGGGGGGACACAAACAAGGGCACCAACACAAGCATCACGAAAGCTGTCAGAGCGGAAAGAGCCAGGACTTAAAATTAGAAGAGGCAAGTTCAAGCTGTGTGACTTGGAGTAAATCAAGTAACCTCTCAGTGCCTGGGTTTATTTATCTGTAAAATGAGGAAAACAAGTGGTGTTATACCTTAGTCAAGGATTCTGGAGCCAGACTGCCTCGGTGTGAATCCAAGCTCTGCCACTTACTACTTTGTGACCTTGGATGCTTTACTTAACCTCTCTGTGCCTCATTTTCTCATCTGTAATGTGGGGATAATAATAGTGCATACCTTATAGTGTTATGATGATTAAAACAGTTCATAAATGTAAAGAGCTTGGAACAATGCCCAAAATTAATGTTAATCAAAAATTTAAAACTACCTAAATAAATACAAGGAGAATAAAAGCTTGTTGTGAGAATCAAACAAAAGGAAACCAAAGCCATGTCGCCTGTGATTCTGGCAAGGCTTCCTGATAAAGATTTTGCTTGCTATTTTAGCCTATGTTCAAAATTCCACACTCTGATCAGTATCTGGAAAATAGTGAGGCTGTAACAGGGAGCCGCTGGACACCATGCAATCGATCCGCTCAGGAGGGACCAGAAGTTGCTACCATCTGATGTCTGTCTTGTGGCCGCATGAAAGGAGCTGGGGGTATAAGCCTAGTTCCTAGTGGACAGGTGTTTGAAACCCAGAGCCATCCTTACGATTGGCACCCTTGGTGAGGTCTCTGCAGACAGGCAAGGATTAAGTCAAGGGGAGACCAAATTGCTCTTCCACCCGGAGCTGGTGGCCCCAGCAGGGCAGGGCTGAGGCTCAGTGACAGAGACTGGGCAACCAGAGTTAAAACCTTCATTGTTGTCTACGCTCTGCTTTGCAGAGAAATCTCAAGTTCTGGTCCCCAGGGCAGTCAATCCAACAACTTTCATAGATACTGTCATATGCACATTTTACTTCCATCTGGCCACAACTGTTTCAAAGAATTGGATGCATCTCTTTTATTATCAAAAGGATAATATAATTAATGCAAAGTTTTAGGCTCTGAATTATGCTGTCAGAAATGAAATAAAAAAGCAGTGCCCTGAACATTACCTTTTCTTTAGAAGTTTTAATTTCAGTCAAAGAAAAAATGCTGGGAAGGAAAGGAGTTTTGAAGTATCTTATTCTTGTTTTCTATTAAGAGTTCAGCTTTAGAGTATTGATTTTTATTGTATATACAGATTTTCAGAACCCAAGTAGAGTGTATAGCCAAAATTAACAACATAATAAGAAAATATCTTCCTCTGCAATTGGAAAAACATAAGCATGCTTATGCTTATGAGATGATTGCATCTGTGGAACAATCTCTCAGACTACCAAGAAATTATTTGCAAATGTGGCTGATGAAACTGATGTTTCTGGCAACTCTCATCTGGATGTATGACTAACAGGATGCGCAGTATTCTAATTATTCGTGTTTTGCTCGCCCTGAGACAATGTCGTAAGGTCAGAGGATCATGGTGACTGAGGCAGAAACTTTGAAGGAGACAGTATTTGTCAGTTATGAGAAGATGGTGCTCAGGCAGCCTGATGCAAGCAGTCCTGCCTTTTAGGAAAACATCCCCCTGGGCAGGGGGCATTGATGCATCTGGTGCACCAGGCCATCCTAACTCCACACCCTCTCCCTTGTGACAGACTCTCTTTGGAGAGTGTGACTCAGCACAACTCCTGGGCCCCACCCTCAGAGACTCTGCTCAGTAAGCTTGGAATAGAGTAAGTGTGGGGCTCTGCAAGGACTATGCCTGGCCTGCCACAGTCATACTGCGGGTGCTTCTCAGCCAGCACTTTGAGAAATGTGTTCACCGCTCATCTAACTCATTGACTTCATCCTCCCCAGTCATCTTAACTTAATCTTCTTCAAGTTTGCTTATTAGATTTCCTTACTGACAATGAATTGGTATCCTGTTTTATAAATCTGTCTTCTGTAAGATTAGGTAGACAGAGGTTTCAACTTGCTTTAAGGCCTAGGAGTTCAGCAGAGGTGCGTTAGGGTGTATGGGGTTGGAGAGCGAGAACAGGAAGAGCTAGGGCCCTCCCTCTGTGTTTCATAGACTTTGGTGACTTCAAAGGAAAGGCTCTTGAGTTAAAACATTGTGAAAACTGACATACTTATCAGTCTTCCAGAGGCAGACCATCCCTTGATGGATTGACTAAACTGAGTTGAACTTGTGAAGCTGAGGCTGTACCCCTTGACAGGTGGTGACCCGACAAAGGTGCAGGCTCCAATGAAGCTTGGTCTGAATCATCTAACTTTTCTTTCACAATAGTAATCCACTTCCTACTCTCACACAGTCCCTTTTTCCTTATTTGTTGAAAATTCAAATGAAAACATAAAAGTAAACTTAAACCTGATCATCCATAATCTCACCCTCCCAGTACCTCTCTAGTCATCTTTATACCTGTTACCTCTCATGTTCCCATATATTTTATTACATTGTTGAAACTATAATGTACATCATATATATTTATCCTGCCATTCTTGCTTAATATTTTACCATAAACGTTTTCCCACCTTTCGCCATAATTAAGGATTTTAATTTCTAATAGTGGCATAATAGTTCATTATAATGATATGCCATAATTTTTAAATTATCTTAATAAAGAAGTTTATAAGACCTTTCCTCTGGATGACTGATGGAGAGTCCATTCCTAGAACCTTTTAACAGGAAACAGAATGATTTAAAACAAGATTGGACAATGTTAAAAAGATTACACAGAAAAGCATTTTGCATTCGAGAATGAATTAAACTATAATTAGGTTTCTTCAAATATAAATAATACAAATTCCTAGTGAAGTGAAAAGAGCCAGTTACTTTCTTCCCTTAAACATTTCCTTCCTTTAATAACAACTATTAAATGTTCAGCGCAGAAAGACAACCATTGCCAAACTTCTAGTATATTTCTTTCTAATATTTTTCATGGCTACATAGACTTATTTTAAAATTGAAAGTAGTGTTGTTTTATACTTTTTTACAGCCAGGCTTCCTTTTCTATCTTTTTGAGCCATTTTAAAGACCATACTATACTATTTCATTGTATGGCTAGACCATAATATACCTAATTAATGCCCTACTACTGAACATTTAAATTATTTCCAGTTTTGTGTTATTATATACAAGGCTGCAAAAAACACTTTGTACATATCTCAGACTATTCTCTCAGGACACATTCCTGTAGGGGTATAGCTATTCCTATGAGGCGTGAGGAGTAAGCACTGTTTTAAGCCTTTTGATGTAGATATTCAGGTTGCAGGCCAAGAAGCCCATGCTGATTATTACTCCTACTGGCAGAGTTTGAGAGGACACATTTCCCTGTATTCTTACTAACACTGAGCACTTTATTTAAGAAAAAAATTGCCATTCTGAAAGTAAAAATGGTATTTTGTTTGTAATCTGTTTTATTAACAGTGAGTTTGACCACTTCGTATCAATTTGTATTCTTGTATGAATTGCCTGTGCATGCCTCTTCTCTTCGTTTCTTTTTTGGGATGCTTTTCTTTTTCTTAGTAGCTTGTGGGAGCTCATTCTAGTTTTTGAAGGCAAGACTACAATGTCTTGATATCTACTGTACTCAGTGCATCAGAGCAGTCAATACATATTTGTTGAATGAAAAAATAGGAAGGATATTAGCCTTTATATATGCAACAGACATTATTTCTAGCTTATACCTGCAATTTAATATTTTTTTGCAAATTATGCACAACGCAAAACTTACCATTTTAACCATTTTCAAGTGTACAGTTCAGTGTCTTCATATTGTTGTGCAAACATCACCACCATCCATCTCCAGATCTTTTTCATCTTCCCAAACTGAAACCTTTTACCCATTAAACAATGACTTCTCGTTTTCCCAGTGCAATTTAATTTATTTCATGGAGTCTTTGACATGGAGAGCCTTTAAATTTTTATGTAGTTAAATGCATTATTCTTTTTCCTCTAGGTTGCGTTTGAAATTATGTTTAGGAAAGTCCCCCTATCTGAAAAGTACGGAAGCATTCATAAGTATTTTCTCCTAGTTTTTTTATGGGTTCTTTCTTTCTTTTTTTTTTACTTTGAACTCTTTGTTTAATCTATCTAGAATTCTTTTAAAATAAAGCACTAGTTAACGACTGTTGGGAGACAATTCTCCATGTATCTCTTGTGCTGCACATCTCATGAGCAGAGGCACTGACTGCCTTTGTTCTAAACTATCTTTTCAAGGATGTTTGCATAGTGAACAGCCTTGGAAATAGGGACAATGTCCCCTTAGGAGCAGAGGGCAGGTTGGTAGGTTGTCCAATACAATAAAGATAATGCCTCCGTCCAGGGCAGAGGTCAGGTAGGCTTACCGCCAATTACAAAAGAATGAAGTTCCTTAAGTTTAGGGTTCCTCTCCATAGTACACCCCACTGCATGTGCAAGTATCCTCTGGCCCTCTTTGGATCTTGTGGGAATTGGGGCTCAGGGAACTGGTACAAATGCTGATCTTCTGGCTACTGCTATTGCAGTTTGTGTCTGACCCAGGAGTCTTGTGTCTTGTGCTAACATTCCTGAAACTATGCAGGCTAACTTGTGGATTTACAAGTGAGTAAAACTGTTGACACTCTCACAGTTCTTGACAAAGACTGAACTTTATTTTTTCCAAAAATTTAGCAAATCATCTCAGCATGATTAATTGAATTATTTCCCCACTAATTTGAAATTTCACCTTTATCATAAGAAATACTTAGATATACTTGTGCTTATTTTATATTTTTCTTTTCTGTTCCATTTCCTTACTTGTCTATTCTGGTACCAGTAAAATTCTGTGAGGTTTTTTTGGTTTGATTTTTGTAATTTTATAGCATATTTTAATATCTATGGTAAATATTCTCTTTTCTTCTTTATTTCTCCTCCTTCTTGTTTTCCTTTTTTTCCCCCTCCCTGTCACCATCAGCATCTTTTTAGCTCTTCATACCAGATGAATGGTATCTGTTTTGTCCACAATCTATCTATAGTACAGTATCTGTACACAGCAAGTGCTTAATCAATACCTTTTGAATGCTGTTAGTGACATTGAGAACTATTTTGTCAAGTGTTCCATCCCTTATGAATGTTTGTGATGTGAAAATTAAATAGAAACCTCATTTAAAATGTAGCTGGAAGGCCAGAAAACAGAACTGTCACACACGTGCCACTCAGTGCACACTAGAGACCCCGACAGGAAGAGATGTAACTTGCATTTTGACAGGAAGTGATACTACATACTTACTACTCCCACAGAAGGAAGAAATTCCTCCTTGGCCAGCAACAGCTTAGCCAACGGGAGACTGCCGTAGCTCAGCCAATCAAAAGCCACTACACTTTGAACTCCCAGTCTCCTCTAGCGGACTCTTCAGTTTACAACAGCCTCACCCCACTTCATAAAAGAACATTTCTCTCCTTTGTTTCTCCGGACTTGCTGCATGGCTCTCCATAGACTGCATGTCCCAAATTGCAATTCTTTGCTGTTCCTGAATAAACTCATTCTGTTGGTAAAATAACTGGCTGTTTATTTGTTTTAGGTCAACAGTAATAAAGTTAATTATAGCAATTAAACTGGAAATAATAGAATTTTTGCATGCACCTCCAATTTGTTAACTAATTTGTTAAACTATTCATTTAAATGTTAAGAATTTAACTGTTACTCATCATTCAATTTAAGAAGTGAATTTATCCTATTAGAAAATGCCTAATATAAGCATAAAGGGTTCTTGCACCATTTTTTAAAAAATTCCAGCATTTCCTGGATATTTGGAGAATTCCGAAATTAATGACATTTCCTGACAATCCTAAGGAAATTTAGAGGTCAATATTTACTTATTTATTACCTTTTAATGGCCTTCATTATTTCATCATTCCTAGCTTTTCATTAGAATACAACTTTGCTTTTGTCATTGCTAGGAATGTTACAGTTCACTATTTCAGGAGAGACTTTTTAGTAAAAAAAAAAAAGATGTCAAATATAGCATTTATTTATAGGCGAGCATTAGGGAAGCAGCATACGCATGTAGACTTAGTTTACCGGCAGAACTGCTACTTGGGGGTCGCTGAGATTATTCCTGGGGTCTTGGCTTTGGTCTTTCCTCTTCCACGGGCTACTCTGCTGGTCACTGCTTGGGTTGTGGCCACTGCTGGGGATCTGCCTGGCAGCTGTGAAGGTGAGATGGCCAGACATGGTCGAGGCAGCAACTCTGGATATTTATGTCACTGACAGACAGGGACCCTAACTTTGTTAACCTGAAGACATTTAAAACCCAACTAGTCCCAAATCCCATGTTGTTTACTAATCCCATATGACCTTGGAGTTATTTTTCTTTCAGTAGCATAAAAGTATAATACTCTATAGAGAAACAAATGAATTTTCCAGTATAACTAAAATCCAAGAATTTTCTCATTCTTCTCTTGTAGTCATGGTGAACTACATTTCTGCATTCTGGAAAATCTGATGAACTGGTGTCAGTATTTAAACTGATTTCCATACCTGTAAGTGGCTCGTAAGACAGAAATAAAGGTAATGAAATCTTGGAGACAGGCACTGGAATTAGTTGACAGGATCTGTTTTCCAGCCATGAGATCAACCTAGTTTTCAGATACAGTGTTAATACTTCTGTTTCTATAAGGTAAAGCTCCATTTCTTTATTTTTTCCCCACTTGAAACTGTTTAGTCCCAATAATTTAGAAAAGCACTCTATAATGTATAATACATATGATTTCTGGAATGATGACACTAGTGAGGGGCTCATGACACCTGTGTGAAGCCAGTGACTGGAAAACAAAAATGATACCATGAAAAGCCAGGGGCTTTGCTAAGGGTGGCCAGGAAGAACTTGCAATTGCTTCTACCTCTTTTCCTTAATGGCTTTCTACTGAAAGCAGAGGGCAAGTCCCTCCTCCCCACATTTAATTGTCACACTCATCTGCAACATTTAGATATTGTTCTAGTTGGATAGACTAAGCCTCAACATTCTGGGGTGGAAGGCTTTATGTTTATAGCATTTCTCTCATTCTTTCCACAGGGAAGAAGTTACGAGGTTATACAAGCTTTAAGAATGCAGGAGTCTTGCCCATCTCGTTCACCGCAGTATCTCCAGCTCCTGGCACGGAGGCTGGCCCCATAGTAGGTGCTCATTAAAAATGTGCTGACTGAAGGGCGGTCTGATGTCACAGACTGCAGAAAGTTCCCCCAAAGGAAGAACTTAATTTATCTAAGGCATTTCACAAATCGTGGTAATTGGGGAATTAGAAATGGCATTTTATTAATTTTGGTGACTAGCTCAATAACTGAACTAATTTATTCTAGATGACTGAGCTAACTTATTCCAGGTAGAATTATTCATTATTCCTCTCGCCGTCACCTACCCTTTGCTAACTGTTTAGAAGCCACGCATCACTAGCAGTCCGAGAGGAGGCAAGCTGGAAGCTAAGCAAAAGAGATTTACTAAATACAATGAAAGTTGCATATGCTTTAGGCATCTAAAAAGGTGTGTCTAATTTCTCCTAATTTAAAAAGGGGTTATATTTTATTGTTGCAATTTATTTGAGACAAACACACTAGGATCTGTAATAGGTCTGTGGACAGGACAAAGCTTTGTCAAATGGAAGCAGCTCTTGCTCAACCAGGAATCATGGAAATTTGCAAAAAGGGTTGTGTTTACAGCCAATCAGGGGAGAAGCTTTGTAAATAAACTCTCTTTTCCATAATTGAGAGTTGCCATTTAACTGGTTAAAAAAAAAAAAAAGCCAATTTTACAAAATATTTTAGGCATATAAGCAAAATCTCTTAGGTCCTGTCCTGAAAATAACTTGACATGAACATTTTTCCTATTCCCTGAGGTCTGGAGCTGGGTTCTGTAATTTACATGACATGATCAGGAGGATTCTGTGCCATTTTAGACTAATTACATAAGTTGGAGGGAATTTACTCCTTCATTCATTTTGACAAAGTATTTACTGTTTATGAGTACTAATTACTAATAAATGTGTAGTTTGCTTCTTTTTGTGATGCTGTGGATAGCTGCCTCACAGTGTGGTTAATTCGTCAATGAGCATTAAACACGGCGTCTCTTTCTGAAAGACCAAAATTAAAATCCCAGCTAAGGACACAATTCCAGAGAAAGACACTGACACAAAATACATTTTGCCAGTAGTTAGTCATCTAATTTGGCAGAGAGGAATTTGTTTTTGTTGCTGCTCCCTTACAAGATACAATGACGATAATATAGTTGATGAGATTTTTCCCCTTTAACTTTTCCTAATGTTTCCAGGCTTTACTACTTGGCAAAGACAATTCGGGACAGATTTCTTTATTTTCTCCTCTGGCCTAAAACGAAAAACCCCCACTTTCCAAACTGTTACCACCGAAGAGTTTATTAAATGGCTGCAAAAGACAGCTGGTCCCACCATCTGTTAAAATTTTTCAGGGGCCAAATAAAACAGGTTACACCTTTAGCCATGCCAAGTCTTGCAATACCCCCTTCCTCTCACAGCCTGGGGAGGGCTAATCTGAATTTCACGCTCTGATTTTGCTAGTGCTAATGCCTGAGCTGCTTATGTGCGCTTCTCCATGTTGCTTCTATTACCTCTCTTTTTTAGTTACAAAGCTATTTTCACGTTTCAACCAAGCATATTTGCAACTCATTACCTTACACCTCTACAGTCTCTATAGCTACACCGGGTAACTAGAAGGAAATCCACAGATACCTAACTAATTTCTGACTTTTCAAGCAAAAGGGGAGAGCCAAAAGTATGTTTCTGTTGTTTTGCAACCATTTTTCTATAAATGCTAATGGAGGTAATTCAGATTTTGGAACAAAGGCTTAGCTTACCACAGACTGCAGGTGTGAAAGGGCTGAAACAAAAGAGATGCTAACCCTAATGGTATTTCTTGTCATTAACAATTCTTTGATGTTCACACTGGAGCCTCCCTTTTATCTTTAGTTTTTCAGCCATCTTTGTTAACACGCAGCTCAATTGAATCTTTTTTTTCACCTCCCCCTGGCCTTTAAAGACATCTGCAAAATGTTTATGTTAAGTTAGCTTCCACTGCATCTTTTAGTACCAAGGCAAAGTAAAATGAGATAAAGCTTGTGAGGTTATTATTAAAACATCAGTAAGTTTCTATCATTAAGCTGAAGGGGAAGATCAATAAAAAAGGAGCACTTAATGTTACTTTAATAAGGATGAGTTTCCTGTAACAGGACTTGGGATTAACTTTGGTACCACTGAAGTCGGCTTTACAATAAGGATGTTGCTGTGAGGAGAAGAGTTTGACTTGCTTTTACCCAATTAAATACTTCGCAAATACTTTGAATGTACTTGATCTATTATTTCCTGTTTTATTGAAAGCTTTCGTGATACAGCATATTTTAAGAATATTTGACTGTAGCTTTTTCTTCCCTGTAGATCAGTTCCTGGCAGGCTGCCAAAGCCTTTCTAAGACAAGTTGCCTCTGTCTGTCCATCTGTCCATTTAGGATTGGGGAAGGAGGAGGTGAGATGACAGGGAGTAGAGCTGCAGCTTCAAGAAAAGTTTAACTCTCCTTGATGACAGCAAAATGTAGGGGAACAGTCAACACTACATAATACACCGTCCTAAGCTATTTAGCAGCAGGATCTGCAGCTAGACAGTGGGTGCAAAGTAGAATCATATGTTTCACACCAAAATGGTTCAGCTGATCTTACTATTCGTTAATGTATTTTGCATTGTTTTGAATAAAGCAGAAATGCTTATTAATTGCTTCTGAATTTATACACCTTTCAACTGTTGGAGGGGAAGAACTGTTTAGTTAACTGTTTACCCAGTGTTAAATAACAAAAACTCAACGCAGTAGATTTTAAAGATCTGATTGACTTTACTGAACAATTCATGAATTGAGCAGCATCCCATCTAGCAAGTAGAGAGAAGCTCCAACGAGCTGTACAAAATGGAAGGTTTTTAAAGGCAGAGTGGGTGGGACAAGGAAAGAGCAGATTACCTCATCTTTCTTTAGAGGATAGAAACAGACTATGTGGGAGATTACGTCGATGGTGCTGACCAGAAAATTGCAGACTGACTGGTTAAGACCGCATTCCTGGGGAAGTTTGTAATTGCAATTAGGTCACGTATTGAGTGTTGGTTTGCTGACGTGGGGCTTAGCACAAGTGACTTCATTTTGGGCCTGTTGTCTCTTTTTTAACAACAGTATAAGTGGGGATCTTTTCTGGCAAGTATTAATTTGGAGCTAGTTTAATACTAGCTTCACAGTCCTCCCACAATACTATAGTTCACAGCTATAATAAATGTGGGAACTTCCTCTGCCTTTATATATAGTTCAGCCCCAAATGTCAAATGCTAGGGAGCGGATACTAAGAAAAGATAAAATACAAATTAATGTTAACAATGTATCTATTTTATGATTTTCCTCTCATATTATTTAATAATTCTTAGCATTTATATGATGGTTTTCATCTTCAAAGCACTTTACAAATGTTAGCTAATTAACCACGAGGTAATGAGACCTGGATAATAATGCTGTAGTAAATTTTCTCTAGCTCAGATTATAAAGTAAAAATGGAAATGTATGTATTTATACTTTCTTTTTTAAATAGCATTAGGTGGTCTTAGAGATTTTGTGAGTCTGAGACTCATGCAATTTATCTCCTATCGATAACTTCCGTCTCTCTGTAAAATATCCTGGGCAATTCAGATGCTCACGGACCGTAAGGATTTTCCCAACTGGCAGGTGGTTGGCAAACTTTCATCTTAGCCTTGTCTGTTCTTATTCTGTTATTTTCACCTTACTCTTTCTCCTCTTGTCCAATAACAGAGAAAGGTCCAAAAGAAAGGACGCTCACTATTAAGAATTAGGGACACGTGCGCTGTTTTCCCCCAGATTCTTTCATTTGGCTTTCCCCCAGTTTTTCTCAAGTCGTTTTGGTTTGTGAATTCACTCATGCTATTTTACACTGCTTCGTATAATGGTGCTGGTGCAGGTAAATTTCATCACTTTAGAACTGGTGTGTCTGTGCACTAAGGACAGTTGGTCTGACTTTGTGTAAGGCCTAAGTTACATGATCTTTCAAAAGAAAAGCATCCTTTATTCAATATAAAATATTATCATTTGATATAAATGGACTCTAGTAAGGAAAATTAAGTCACTAATAAAAGCACTGTAGTTCATAGCAGACTTACTTTACAAACTAACAAGCACACTGCCTTATGAGAATGAATTACTGCACTCAGGCTCTGCGGGCCGGTCTTATTTTCCTGAACCCTTAATTTGGAAAAGCTACTAATGTTAATCAGACTCTTCTTATCCATGAATAAGATCCTGAAAATTAAGAGAGAAGTTTATTTGAAATACTTAAAGTCCTATAGACTCTAAGTTAGGGCAATTTAATGTAACCAGGACTTATCTGATTCGTTAGGTCTTTCTCCTCTTCCTTCCAGGAGTTACGATATTGGGCTACGTCTACATACCCTAAACACAAGCCTGACAAGTAGAGGTTTCAGTCTGGGTCCTCTGTCCTCCTGAGACTTGGGGAACATGTTGATACTATTTAGAAAAATCCAGAGGATGGCTGGTGTACAATAGGCTACAATGTCCAGATGATGGAGTGAATTTTTTCACTTTTCAGTCTGATATTTTTGACGTCCTGAACACCCAGTTTCACCCTGTCTGCCTTCACAATAATAAATCACCAAAGAGAGGAATCAATTACTAAGATATACTGAACCTGATTCTATAAACGTCTTAGTGATAGGGCCTCTTTACCAAACCAGTGCCTGCTGACAGAGTGTACATAAAATGTACTGTTGTCGTAGGACTAACTTCCCCCAAAGAAATAAATTATATATTTAACTTGCTATGATATAACTCAATCAACTGGAGCTTACAATATGCTGGTCAGGGAGAAGTGTTTCTATTATAAACCATGACCTCATCCCTAGTCTTTTATCCCTAAGGACACCCTTAGCTTGGTGTGTCATGATGGCTCCCGTCTTCAGGTGGGGTGGGGGAGGGGGGTCAGCAAGGAGGAGAAACAAAATCAAAACCAATCCTTAATGTCAGTGACACCTACTCTCCCCTTTCCTGTTTGCAGGGGGAAAGGAGTGAACCCCAGTGAGGAAGGGGAGTGAACCAAGTGCTTTCATAGTATTCCAATGAAATCTCTCAAACTCTTCTTCACTTACTGATTTTGCTTCTGTTGAGATGATCACCACCACATATAACAAGTAACCAACCTGATCCAAAATGCATAGGTTAGTCTGCAGTTAGTTAAAAATGTACTGCCAGAGGGGCTGGCCCTGTGGTGTAGCAGTTAAGTTTTTGCGTTCCACTTCAGTGGCCTGAGGTTCACTGGTTTGGATCCTGGGCATGGACCTATGCACCACTTATCAAGCCATGTTGTGGCAGGTGTCCCATATATAAAGTAGAGGAAGCTCAGCATGGATGTTAGCTCACGGCCAATCTTCCTCAGCAAAAAAAAAAAAAAAAAAAAAAAGAGGCGGATTGGTGGTGAATGTTAGTTCAGGGCTAATCTTCCTCAGGAAAAAAAAGTACTACCAGAAATATACTGTGAGGCTGTACAGAACTTTGGAATCTTGTAGTTATGAGATGAGAATAGTTTCTTACTATATTTAGCTGGCATGTATAAATATTGGGAAAAGGTGTAAATTTGCTAATAATTAAAAGAAAAGTTGTTAAGTCACCCAGGCATATTATACATATGGAAACTAAAGATGTTAGAATACAGGGTCTGCCCCATGGCCAAGTGGTTGAGTTCGTGCACTCTGCTTCGGCAGCCCAGGGTTTCACTGGTTCAGACCCTGGGTGCAGACATGGCACTGCTCATCAGACCATGCTGAGGTGGCATCCCACATGCCACAACTAGAAGCACCCACAACTGAAAGTACACAACTATGTACCGGGGGGCTTTGGGGAGAAAAAGGAAAAAATAAAATCTTTAAAAAAAACCCCAAAAACCCCACATCCAAATCTGGGAGTGAATGTAGGATGCTGGATTTCAGGACATAAAGTTTCAGGATTTCATGGTGGTTCAGGAAAAGTCAAGGAACTAGTGACTGAGGGTCCTTGGACACCCAGGCATAGGCCATGTGGAGAAGCCCAAAGCCCTCAGTCCAGAGATGAGGAAACCACGGTTTTGCAGGGATTCCTGCCCTGCTCTTCCCTCTCCAGCCCCTTCAATCATGTTTCCTCTCCTCTTTTTTGAAGGGTGCTTGGTGAGCTGTTAAACATTCCCTACTATCTTCCTTCTTCCCACAGTTATTGATCAATACACGGTTCACTAGAGAGGATTACTTCACTGGCTCATATTCCATCGTTCCACTTTACTATAGTATTAATCACACAACTTAAAAAAGAAAGGCAACAGAACCATATTACTAGGCTTCTCATCTAACGATGTTTCACCAGGCCAAACCTATTTGGTGTCCCCCCAAAATGGTTGGAAAGTGGTTAAAAAAAGTTTTCCCTCCTTTTCTCTGAGTAACAGTCTAGAGCATAGGTTGGCAAACTTTTTCAGTAAAGGGTTAGATAGTAAATATTTTAGACTTTGTGGGCCATAAGGTTTTTATCATAACTACCTAATGCTACATGTAGATGAATGGGTGTGGCTGTGTACCAATAAAATTTTCTCTATAAAAGGAAGCTGTGGGCCAGATGTGGCCCATACGCTGTCGTGTGTCAACTGTCAGCCTCCTTCCCAGCGCTCTGACCGTGGTCAGGTAATGGAACCTCCCTCAGCTTCCTATTTATGCTTTCTACCTACTTAACATAGCTGGTGTAAAGATTATATAGAAAAATGCTAGTAAAATTTCATTAAATAAATGCATTAAACATTTCTTATTTCAATCATGGCTTTAGATGTCCTCTGATTATATCTATAAGTATCTGCAGAGTCCTTGCAAGGCACTAGTCCTGTGTCAGCATCTTACATATTGGGAGAATTAGTTAGAGAAATATTTTTGCAAAGAAGAACATCTCCTTTCTAAGTAAGTTGTCTGTTCTGTGTGCAAATGAGGCCGGGCCTACATAATATGACATCACTGGGAAGCCTGACAGTTTGGTATAGAAAGCCCAGAATGTAGACTAAACTCACCTAGATTCTTGTCTTTACTCTGTCACTGACTCACTGTGGGACCCCTGGGCAAGCCACTGGACCTTTGTTCTGTGATCTATAAAAAGAGTGGATGGGCCTAGGTATTTTCTAAGTCTTCTTACTGTTCCAAAATAGAACCTTTGTGTGTACAGCACAGTAATATGTCATTTTTATGTCCCTAAGACTAGCCAGTGACATCCAACCATTTAATATTGTCAAGGGAATGTTACTTGGTAGAAATACTTTTTTGTTTTTAACATTGTAGGGTAAGTGGCAGTAAGCTACTGTTGTTTTATTCTTGTTCCTCTCATTTTGTTTTGAACCATATGTGGCCCAGGAAAACCACAAGAGTGTGTGAAAGAAGAAAACATTCTATGAGACTCAAAAGACTAGCATTCTTTCCCGTCATTGATCAAGGGACTGGTTTGCAGAACAGTGAATACCAGAAGTTTACATAAGTGGGAAGCATTACCAAACTAAATAAATAAGCATGGGCTCTCCCCCAACACTCATTTTATTTGCAGGTTGTCACTGGTTCATGTATGAATGTGTAAATGCACAAAATCCTTCTTTACCTTTAATGTAAGTTGAGTGTACCGAAAACCTGATTTGGCTGGGCACTTTAGTAAAAACAGTCAAATTGGTGTTTACAAATGGACACAGTCTGAACTGATGGCCAGGTCAGTCATTCAACCAATTAACCTGATCAATAACCAGTCTGTGACCTTATTGAGAGCTCCTCAATGGATGAAATGATTCAAATAACTGGGTGTGATTGGATATAGTATTATGAGTGAGCCAGGAATACAAATAAGAAAATGTGTAAAAGGAAATATCTCAACATCACTTTAAAATTTCTACCTCACACAAATTTGACTGAGGATAAAGACTAATGTAATTCAATAATTCAAGTCTCTTTCTCTTGAAGGTTAAGCTAACTGTAACCAGGGAAGTGGCAGCAAATACATTATGAAATCCCACAAATCGACATTAGCAGTGTGAAAAACCAACAAACACAGCCCTGGACAAAGCACCTTTCAATGACTGCTTTAATGATTAACAAGTATCTGAAGTCCAGTTACTACACTGATTTTTCACTTTTGAACCTTACCTACTTCATTAACATAAAAAACCTTAATCTCTCCCATCTTCAGTCTAAACCTGATTCCTAATCCTTCTCTTGCCTCTGATTGTTCCCATCCTGAAAATCTGGCCAATCCCACAACCCCCTTGAATTACCTCTCCACCTTTTTCCTTCCTTTGACTATTAAGTTTCTGGAGAAGCAGTCTGCTGCCACAGGAAACTAAAGTGACCGTCCCAGTCATCCATTAGTAAGTCACAGATAAGTTCCAGATCTTAACCCGTTTCTTCTGCACAGGATCATCTTTAATTTATCCTTCTACCCCTTCCTTCTCCAGCCCCTACCATCCAATATGTAAATGATATTTTTGCAGGAGGCTTTAGGTTCACTCTCCTTTCTTTTCTCCTTCCATTACTCTAGCTTAGTCTTCATTACCTCTCGCTGAACTACCACATAAGTCTTCCAACTGATCTCCTCGCCTCTCACTTCTCCCCTTCACATTACTGCCGACAAGCTCTTTCCAAATCCCAGCTTTCATGGCATTCCTCTGAACAAGATCCCCAGTGGTTTCTTTTTGCCCAGTAAATAGAGAACAAACTCCTCAGCACAGCATTCAAAGTCTTCCACAATCAACTTCTCCACTTTTACTGTTTATATTCTTTGCTTCAGTCAAACCAGAACAGGACCTGAATTTTCCTGCTACTTCAGTCTGATTGGGCTCTTCTAGGATACTTTTGGTTATTCTAGTTGCACAAGGGTGCTTGGAATGGATAGCAGAAGATACTTGCTTCCAGTAATAAATGACTCAGTAATTCAAACTGCCCTTTCCATGAGGCCAAATAGTAAGTTAGGACAAAAAATCAAGTGTTTAAAATATACCTGATTGAAGGCATTGGAAAACTAGCAAGAGAGTGAAGAAATACTGAACTAAGGCCTAGGAAAAGACAGAAATTCTAAGAGGACAGCTTAGCATTTGGGGCAACTTTTCTTCTGGGAGACATTTGCCAGTTCCAGAAGAGACAACTAAGAAGCTATTAGGCTGAGCAGTGTGGGGCCAAGGACACAAAAGTGGGAGTCTTGAACACCTACTCCACCAACACACACACACTTTGATTTGGGATCGCAAAGAGCTCCACTCTAGGAGATACTAAACCAGATGTAGATTGCTCTTACAGGGATTGCTGGTCAGTTTCAAACCATCCCAGGCTATGAAGTTGGATTAAAGTGGTCCAAATTTATCCATGCCCCCAGCAAATATTACTGTTTTATGGAGGAAGGGAATATTATCCTGGGCCTCAAATTTTCTTTGCAAATAATTTTGAAAATATAATTTCCAGCATGCAATGAATAATTCCCAATATGAATGAGAACCACCCATAGGAAAACCGCTGGAAACCAAAGAAAGAAGAACTCTACAATTCTAATATTCTAAAATATTATGAAATTAACATATACCACAATTGTGGGAATATAGTCAAGGAGGCATATATAATATAGATAGATAGATAGATAGATAGGATATAGACAGTGGTTTAAGGTCCTTGAATTCTTGAATTGTCTAAGAAGAGGGTAAAAGTACCAAGTAATATTAGCTTTTGATCAGTCAGGGGTTCATATTGTAATTTATTGGGTAGCCACAGAGAATGATGAAAGCATGTATGTACCAAATAATATAGCATTAAAATGTATAAAGAAAAGACATTGACAAAACTAAAAGGAGAAACAGACAAATTCATAATCATAGTGGGAGATTTTAACATCCTTCTCTTAACAACTGATAGAAAAAGCAGGCAAAAAAAATCAGTAAGCAGAGAGAAGGTGACAATTAACAAACTTGACCTATTGTGCATATAGAGAAGACTGCAGAATGCACTTAATTTTTAAGTATATATAGAATATTTACAACAGTTTTATCAAAAAAATCAGATGCTGGGCCAAAAAGTCTGAACAAATGTCAAAGTCTTGAAATTATACTGAATTTGTTCTCTGGCCATAACACAATTAAACTAGAACTCAACAACAAACAGATAAGGGAAAATCCCTGCACACTTAGAAATTAAAAAGTAAACTTCAGAGAATCTCATGAGTCAAAAAAGGAATCATAATGGATATGTGCAAACATTCTGAACTGAATGATAATAAGAATACTTGTATGTTGCTGCTGATTCCGTACTTACAGGGAAAATTATAGCTTAAATGAATATATTAGAAAGAAAGTCTTAAATCCCAAGAAATTAGAAAAAATACAGCAAATTATACCAAAGAAAACACATAATAAGCATAAGAGCAAAAGTCAGTGACATAGGAAGCAAATAGGTAAGGAAAAAGATGAACAAATCAAAAGTTGTTTCCCTTAAAACACTCATAAAATTGACAAACCTCACAAGACTGGTCAAGGAAAAAGAGGGAGAACACAAATTATCACTATCACAAAAATGAAAAAGAAGGGGGAAGGCCTGGTGGCGTAGGGGTTAAGTTCATGTGCTCCGCTTCAGTGGCCTGGGGTTCACCTGTTCTGATCCCAGGCATGGACCTATGCACCACTTATCAAGCCATGCTGTGGCAGGTGTCTTATATATAAAATAGAGGAAGATGGGCACAGATGTTAGCTCAGTGATAATCTTCCTGAAGCAAAAAGCGGAAGATTGGCAATAGATGTTAGCTCAGGGTTAATCTTCCTTAACAAAAAAAGAAAAGAAAAGCAAAAGGGGACCTTACTATAGATTCTGCAAAATTAAAAATATCTTAAGAGATATTTTGAAAAATTCTAACCAAATTGGAAAATGTAGAAAAAATGAACAAATTTCTAGAAAAACAAAACCTACCAAAACTGACACAGGAAGAAATAGAAAACATGAAGACTCATAAGTTAAAAAAAAACTTAATACATAATTAAAGCTTTCTTTGATAATAAAACTGCAGGCACAAATAGCTCCCCTAGTGAATTGAAAAATTTTAAGAAAGAATTAACGTCATTCTTACACAAACTCTTCCAGAGAAAGACAAATCAGATATTATAAGGATTAAAATTTTACATGTTATTTCATCATGAGCATAAATATAAAAAAATCAAATACAGCAATATGTAAAAGGATAACACAACATGATAGAGTTAAAAGGATAACACAACATGATAGAGTTGTATGTATTGCAAGAACGCAAGGTTGGTTTCACATAAGAAAAACAGCATAACTTATTGTAAATGAGCTTAACATTAACAAAATAAAGCAGAAAAATCATAGGTTATTTAAATAGATAAAAACTAAGCATTAGATAAAATCAAACATCCACTTATAAGGGAAAAAACCCTCTTAGGAGTAGAAAGGAATGGTAGATATCTTAATTAGTGGTAAAATACTGAAAGTTCTCCTTTTGAGATTAGGAAAAAGGCAAGAGTCCTAATATTAGCCCTCCTAATCAACTTTGCACTGGAAATCTTAGGTCAGCATGGCAGATTGATTAAAAAAATGACTCCTATTGATTCTCTATGTATCCCTGTATCCATGCCCTTTGTAAAGTAACTGACTTTGCAGTACGTCCCCTCAAGAGATGGATTCTGTTTACTCACCTCTTGAATCTGGGCTGGACTTGTATTTTGCTTTGGTTAAAAGAGTGTGGTGGGATTGACAATGTGCCATTTGTGAGCCTCAAGAGAACTCTCTCTCTTCTCTTTCTTTTTCAGAGACTCTGCCACTGCCATTGGGGATAACAGCAAGTTAGAGGATGAGACCATGTTAAATAGAACTAAGTAGCCCAGCTGTCCCTGCTGTGGCCCTCGATATTTGAGGAACCTAGCCAACTTCAGCAAAGTTGCTTACCTGACCCAAAGCTAATTGCAGAGGCACAAGTGAGCCCTGGCCAGACTAGCACAGATCAGCAGAATAGTCAGCCAATCCACAGACTTGTGAGAAATACGTGGTTGATTTGGGGTGGTTATAATGGAGCAATAGCTAAGTGATATGGGCAGTAAGTCAAGAAAAAACAAAATATAAATGTCTAAAAGGAAGAAAAAATGTATATTTATTTGCAGAGGGTATAATTGGGTATGTAGAAAATCTAAAAATAGCTACAGATATATTATTGGAATTAATGAGTAACTTTAGCAAAGTTGATGGATCTCAAATGCAAATATCAATTGCATTACCACATAATGGCAATGTCTTAGTCTGTTTGGGCTGCTATAACAGAATACCATAGACTGGGTGCCTTAGACAACAGAAATTTCTCTCTCAAAGTACTAGAGCCTGAGAAGTCCAAGATCAAGGTGCTGGTAGATTCTATGTCTCGTGAGATCCTGCTTCCTGGTTTACAGACAGCTGTCTTTTCAGTGAGTCCTCACATGGCAGAGGAGGCAAGCAAGATCTCTGGGGTCTCTTTTACAAGGGCTCTAATACCATTCATGAGGGCTCCACCCTCATGACCTAATCATATCCCAAAGGCCTCACCACCAAATACCACCACATTGGGGATTAGGTCTCAGCATATGAATTTTTGGGGGATGCAAACATTTAGTCTATAGAAGGCAACACATGGTTAGAAAATAAAAATTAAAAAATGAATTTCAAATAACATCAAGTTATATGTGGTACATAAGAATAAAACTAACAAAATATGTGTAAGATTTCTCACACAAAATTATAAATCATTACTGAAAGAAGAAAAGGAATAACTAAATAAAGAGAAGGATACACCATGTTCATGGAGTGAAAAATTCAATAATGTAAACATGACAATTCCTTCCAAATTGACTTATAGACTCAAGATAATTCCAAAGAAATCCCAACAGTTTTTTTCAGAAGTTGATTATTTGATTCTATAATACGTAAAGCACCTAGTGTAGTCACGGGTCTCTTGGAGAAGGAAAACAATGTTGGAAGACTTGCTCTGCCATACACCAAGGCCTGTTACAAAGGTAAAGTATTTGAGACAAGGATAACACATACTTCAATGGAACAGAATAGAGAATCTGGAAACCAACCCATGAACACTTGATTTATGTAAATGGTAGTATTTTCGTGCTATTATTTTTATTATTATCATTATTTATTAGTATTTAGTAGGAAAAGGATAGCCTTTGCATTAAATGGGGCTGAGACAGTTAAATATCCACTATAGAAAAGATGAAAATTGATCCTTACTGCACATAATTCTCAAAATCAGTTCTGGGTGGGTTGGAGATCTAAATGTGAAAGGTGAAAAAATAATGCATCCAGAAGATACTAAAGGCAGCTGTCTTTATGACCTTGGGGCACAAGAGTTCTCATAAAAAAGTACTAATCAGGGGCAAGCCCTGTGGCCAAGTGGTTAAGTTTGCACGCTCCGCTGCAGGTGGCCCAGTGTTTCGTTGGTTTGAATCCTGGGCGCGGACATGGTACTGCTCATCAAGCCACGCTGAGGCGGCGTCCCACATGCCACAACTAAGAATATACAACTATGTCTTGGGGGCTTTGGGGAGAAAAAGGAAAAAAATAAAATCTAAAAAAAAAAAGTACTAATCAAAAAGGAAAAGATTGATAAGTTGTACCATGTTAAAATTACAAACTTTTTTTCATCAAAAGGTGCTTTAAGAGAATGAAAGGGCAAGTCACCTAGTGGAGAAAATATTTGCAACACATGTAACTCACAATCTGTAATAATTTATTCAAATTAAAAGAAAAAAAAAGTTAACCAGTTAAAAATGCTCATGTCACAAAAGAATAAATCTAAAATGGCCACTCAACACATAAAAATGTGATCCATATCATTATTATTGAGCAATATGTGAGCTATAATCACAGTGAGATTCTACTATACACCCATTAGAGTGCCCGTATGAAGAAGACTGATAATAGCAAGAGTTGGTGAGAATGCAGAACAATGGGAGCTCTCTTAGACCATACTGTGACACAATCACTTAGGAAAACAGTTTGGCATTGTCTACTGAAGTGACAATATGTGTACCTTAGGACTCTGAAATTCTAATCCTCTGAATGCAGTTGACAGAAATGCATGCAAATATACACTAAGGCATATACAACAATGTTCACAGTAGCAATTTCCAAAATACCGCCCAACTGGAAAGAATTCATACTTGTCTACTAGAAGTAGAATGGCTAAATCAATTATGGCATATTCATATATAAGCATATCTGCAGAGAGATTGCAGGTTTGGTTCCAGACCACTGCAATAAAGTGAATATTGAATAAAGTGAGTCACACGAATTTTTTGGTTTCCTAGTGCATATAAAAGTTATGTTTACACTATACTGTAGTCTATTAGGTGTGCAATATTATGTCTAAAAAATGTACATACCTTAATTAAAAAATATTGCTAAACATGCTAACCATCATGGGAGCCTTCAATGAGTTGTAATTTTTTTGCCGTGGAGGGTCTTGTGAAAAACACAGTATATGTGAAGTGCAAGAAAGCTAAGAGTAATAAAAGGAGGTATGCCTGTACTGGAATACTACACAGCCATGAAAATGAATGGACTACATTTACATTCCACAACATAGATGAATCTCACAAATATAACATTGACTAAAAGAAACAAGATCCCTGAAATTACACACTACATGGTTCCATTTACATAAAGTTCTCCAAACCTATCTATAAGAGGTGAAATCTAACTATAGTGTTTAGGGATGCATGTAAGTGGTAAAACTATGAAGAAAATCAAGGAAGTGTTTACCATAGAAGTTATGAGGATGCTTATCTTTGGGGAGGAGAGTGGGGATAGTAGTGACTGGGAAAGAACATGAGGAGGCTTCTAGGGTGCTGACAATGTTCTGTTCTTATCTGTAGGGGTGGTTACAAAGATAGTCATTTTCTGATAACTTACTGAGCTGAGTCTACTGATTTGTATCCTTTTCTGTATATGTATTATATTTAAAAGTAAAGAAAGTTAAAAAAAGTGAAAGGAGGCATATCTGCAGATGAATCAAAATGGAAGAAACAGCAGCTCAGAACCTGAATACCAAGAGTTCACAGGGAAGTTTTTAAAAATTGTTCTGTTCCCAGAATCATCTCTATTTTGTCCAGGGTCAGTCACTGTTTGTCTTGGCATTATCTTTCAGCCTGTTGGTTTTCTTCATGTCAGGCATCCTCAGAGAGATACTATCTAAAGTCAATGGCACAAAAATGTGTTTAATTATATAAAGTTTAAAAGGTAATTGATAAAAAGTTAAACATAAAATTGAAAGCATTTGAAGAAGTAAGGGAGAGGGGAGGGGAAATTGACATAATGCACACCTTTCATAGAGGGGCAGAGTAGATACTGTCTAAAATGATAAACCAAGAAGGGAGAAGCAAATTATTCAGAGATGTGAGAGAAACCATTAAAAGAATTAGAATTATAAAAACTGAAAAAAAGGTGGTTTCTGGGGGGAGAGACTAAGGTAGGGACATGGAGAAGAAGATTGCTTTCCACTATAAACACTCTGGACTGTTTGATTTTATTTTGTTTTTACCATACGCATATTACTTTGATAGATTTAATGATACATTTATGAGATTCCAGGTTGCATCATTCTCATTTACTTAAGAATTGTTTTTTAAGTTTGTGGCATTATGACTACCCCAAGAATAATATCCATACTGTCTTACCTACGCTGTAGCTGATAGTGAAAACCATTTGTAAAGTACTGTTAGGAGATACAGCTGTGACAATATTGCAAAGCTTCTGAATCATGAATTTTATAATTACCTTTATTTCCTTTTAAATTTTATTTATGGATACATTTTAATTAGAAACAAGGCAGGTATACAATTACACTACACAAGGACAAGTGGGAAGTTATGAGCATTTCTATTCAACAGTTTGAAAAGCAGCTAATATCAAATGAAAAGTAGATGAATCAATGATAAAAGGGAAATTTCTAAAAACACTTACATTAGTAATAATATTAAAAATCTGTATATTCTAGACATTATTTTTTAAACAATAAAATAAAGTCCATTTGTGCTTCTTCTGCTCTACCTGCACACATCATAAATGTTACCTTTGGGGAGAAGATCTGGGCAACATCAAGACGTTTTAACAATGTAAAGCTTAACTATTGAATAATTGGCTCTATCTATTTCTTGTAAAATTACAATTTTTGAGGTCCTTAAAAACCTCACTTCATTATTCCGGTTTGTAAAATGCTTATTAGAACTCTCCCCTTAAAAACTCTAACAATTTTTTTTCTATTTCCTCAAGCTTATTTTTCTCGAAACCTGGGTACTCCCATGTGTATTATCTGCCAAGTATTTTAAAGTAATAAAAATGTTCAGAACATTTGTTCTAGAGAAAGGGTTGTGTAGGGTTTTGTATATCAGACGGCGATTTCATATATTGTTTTACATATTGTTTTTTTAGCTGTTCAAAAGAAGTTTGTTGTACTGAATTATATCGAGTATTATAAGACATGGTAGAACATCATTCAAACAGGACTAGCCCAACCTTGAGTGAAAAATCAGAGCTTATGGTATAAGAAAAGTGATTAATCATGTAAACATTTCATTGAAAGTAACTTCTATGTCAGCTATGTTTGTGTAACTAAGTGAAGTCTCTCCATTCGCTCAAAAGTAGGCATTTACTGGACGTCCACTCGGTGCCAGGCACGTGTTCTGCTCTGCACACAAGGTAGACAAGACACCATCCTTCCCCGCGGCTATTCACAGCCTGCTAGAGACGGTGACCAGAGAATGGAAAGTTACAATACGATGTGACAGGGACTTTGACAGGTCCAAATTTTCTTTCCCTCTCACTCCTTTCTTTTTACTGCTAAGGTGATGGGGGTGTCTTGGCAAGGTGGCATAAAGAGGCAAAGCCTTTATCAGCATAATAATTAGCAAGAGAGGGTTTCATTTGTCTTGCAGAAAGAATCTGAAAGACTTAGGCCTCTCTGCCTAAACACAAAAAATTATCCTCGTCTATGAGACCTTGGGTACACTCCTCCAGGATGTGGGTACTCAGCAATGGAGCCCTGGCCCTGAGGAGAGGTGGGCAGGATAGAGACAAGCGAAAGGGAAGGGGATGCAGTGGAGAGGCTAGGAGGAAAGGGACTCTTGGATTTTCACAGGGGTAGATTCTGCACGAATTGACTTGGTGGGAAAAATAAAGAAATATTGTCAGCATTTGCGATTGGCTTATGGTGAGATTGTTTGTTATCCTCTTAAATGTTAGGGGCATGAATGACAAGTTATTACCGTAGTGGAAGTGTGCTCAGTGTCCCACAGGGACCCATGGGATGAGAAAAGGAAGAATTGTCCAGCTCAGGCTGCACAGCAGATGTGGGGTGGGGGTGGGGTGATGGAGGCATGAGAAAATGATTAGGAATCTGAACATTGTTCGGCAAGGCGCGGGCACAGACCACGCGTCCAAAGAAGCTAACTCTGCTGCAGTGCTTTCTTTATATGACAATCAGTCAATTACCATGATTGTTCTTACCCTCAACAGACTTGGGGGGCAGGAAGTACAGCTCAGTGGTGAGCAAAAGATGCTCCTTTTGAGGATGAGGAAAAAAAGAAAGAGTGGGCTGAGTTGTCTTCCTCAGGGATCGAGTCCACTGGTGACAGAGATTTGTAATATTCATCTTCCCCATCAAGCACTTTGATTTGGCTGCAACAAAGAAAAGAGTTTTCAGCAGAAAAAGAAAACAAATGCCATAGTCATCATGGGGGAAACTAAAGTTGTGTACTTAGAACAGGATTGGGTCCCAACACTGCAGGGAAGGACAGCTTAGAGTGGCTTAGGGCCTCCCAGCACAGAGGAACTGGGGTCTGACCCCCAAAGCCTTTCACCTCTGGGTCACACACTGATAACGGGCCCAGTTTAGTGGTGTGTGGAAGTTGTGATCATATTGCAAGTTGATTTATGTGAATTAACTTCTCTGGTTCCCTCTAGATGAGAAAGTCTCCATTCTGACCTCCTCCAGTTCTCAAACCAGTACCAATGACCTACCTCATTGCTGTTCTCAATTGAGATGCTAACAATGAAATGAGCCACAAACTTCTTAGTGTCCTTTATCTTAGCATTGGGGGAAATTTTCCTTTGTGTACCTTTAAGGCCCAGGGGTCAGATAATATGGGGAAGTGACCTATTTGCACCGTGTGGAGTGCTCTTGTTTGTGGGAGAGTTTACTTCAACCTACTACATGCCTCCAATTATGAGCAAAGTACAATTCCTCGGGACAATTATGAGAAATAACATTTGCCTTTAGGTGACAATATCAGCCTTTGTGGACAGAATAGATTCAAGCTTTGTACACCTTCTACTGTGAAAAGTGGTTTCCAATGTCAATAATAGCGGCAATAGCCCCATTGCATATTTTCAGAAGCCTCTCTGGAAAGTTTTGCATTTTCTGTGATATCACAAAGGACCCCTTCTGTTTACAGTTGCTTAGAACTAAGAAGATAGATATTTACCCAAGTTTTCTTGGCTTCCTCTTGCTCCCTTGATATTCTAGAGTTCCCTGTGGAGAGGGCCAAGAACACACAGTCAAAGCAAAGCAGCAAGTCGTTAATTTTTAATTCAAAGTGATTTTGTGTTGAATGCAAGCAGATGCTGATAATATCAGAAGTCACAGCATAATTTTTTTGATCAAAGGGCTCAAGTGAGCCTGATGAAGCATGCATCTTGCTCGTCTTTGATAAACCACATCAATTATTCACCGTGAAGGCAGACATCCTGACATGAAAGCAACAGATAAAGAGCCTAAGCACATGTTCAAGACGAGAGTATGAGAGTGGGGGTGGGGCTGGAGGGGCTGGAACAGGTATTAATAACAGAATTATTAACTGGAAACAAAGCCAGTGAAACAGCTTTATGGCCACTTTGAACTCACATTTAACTGGTTATAGTACATGGTGTCCTCAGGGCTACTCAACATTTTGGGCTGCTGACATCTTCTGTGAGGTGTTCGCCGCTTCTGTGCAAGACCATTTTCTGAATCTGCAACAAGATAGCAAAAGTTTACTGTAAATCATCTGAGGTCTTGAGAAAAGTAAGTGAAAAACTGCTCTTCATATAAATGCACTTAGTGGAAATTACGTCCCGTTTTAATGGGCATGTTAGAGCTTTGCAAATATTAGAAATATCATCCTGAAAAACCAAACACATAGGGATTGCTAAGTGTAAACAAGGGCTACTGCCTGTAATTTTGCCTTCATCTTTCTTATCTGAATCAGCAGTCAAGAGTGACAGCAAGCAAACTGGTTTGTCCATGCTGATGAAGTAGAGGTTGGTGGTCAGCCTTTGTAGCGTAGAGACCGCCCTCTTAGTGAGATAACTCAGTTAGGACAATAAAGGCAATCTGGGATAGTTGGCACCACATCCCACAGCGAGAGTTCAAAAACATCTGGAGCACACACACTGTTGGGTAGCTGAGAAGCAAACCTTTTGGTGGGATACATTTTGGAGGGAAAATGGCTTGAGCTAGTATACATTGAAATGCTTTGAACAATGCCATTGATCCATGCAATCTCTGGAGGAAGTGTAAAGGAGAAGGGGAAAGGATGATTGCAGGGTTTCATGGAGCAGCCTCTTCATGTTAGTCCTGATTTCAGAACTCTGGACCAAGAGTACACTGGAGATTAAGAAACCACGTGTCCAACGAAGTCATGATTTATTTCCCTTCCAAGCAGATAATTTTCATGGAATCTGCTGTCCTTTTGGTACTACATCTGAATCATGATTCAGTAATTCTAACTTCTTGCCAACACACACACACACACACACACACACACACACTTATACATATACAAAGCTGCCATAGAACATTGTTCATGAATGTCACTGTTTATGAATGTCATAGTCTAGAGAAGAGATACCACTTTCCTGGACCAAGTATACATCATAAAGTAATTATTTAAAAAAAGAGTTGGAAATTTGTACTTGGAATCAGTTTCACTTCACTAGAGATTCCTACTATTTAAGAAAATTCTGGGGAAATTTTCTAAGTGAAGAATGACTCAGCAAGGACCATTATAAATAGCTAATTATCAGTTTCCTAAGTATGAAGTTTTGCATCTTTACTTTTCTTGAATTGGAACATATTTACATTTAAACAAGACTATTAGAACCATATAGGACTTTAGGAACTGTCCATTCTAAATACTCATTTTTTCAGAAAAGGAGACGTAGGCCCACAAATGTTGAATGACTCACCCCAGATCAAGTGGCAGAGTGGAGGCCCACCCCTAGATCTTTTACCCCCTGTTCTAGCAGTTTTTTCTTTTTAAACTACAGCATGTCTTTCTTAACGAGAAACTTCTTTTAAAGTCAAAGGTCTAAGTAAAAATAAGCTCCATGAAAAAATATTAATTAGCATAGCAAAATGATGCTGCTTGCAGAGGGTTCCAGTAGCCTTAACAGACATCCCTGTCCACATCTTCAGGAACTCGGTGCAGAGCACAGGACTCCAGCCTCTTGTGCTGGCACCATCCTCAGAGCACAAGGAACCCAAAATTGAAATGGGTTCCTTCTGATAGTTCCAACATACCCACCTCCTGTTTACTTTGCGAAGTTCATATTCTGTAATATGTTAGGTTGTGAGGCCCTTTTGTGTTATCTCTTCTGATTTATAGACTAATGAGCAGAAGACTCTAGAGTTAAGGTTGCTGGTGTGAACATGCACTGGAGATCTGACATCTACTCTCCCTTAGACTTTCTACTATTAGAGGAATTCCAACCTTGGCAACTCAAAAGACTGATCATAAATAGTTTTGGGGTTCAGCTGGAATTCAGCCGAGTTCAGCCAGACTTTATGGAGTATTTACAATTGATCAGAAGCTTTTATCTATATTCTCAACTGGGAACGCTTAACATAAGATGTGGTTCCTCAACTTTTGCTCTTGATGAACTTGCTGTTCCGTGGGTGGGTGTTCTTCTCTTGATTCTCAGAAGGATTTAGGTTATTGGATAGAGTTTTCTCAATTTTAAAATTTCTCCCATAAATTAAAAAAAACCCAAACAACTGTTGGTATCTGATGGCATTTATACTATGCTAGAATCCAGAGTAAGGTGATATCTGATTTAGCATCGAATTTTAATTTGCATTATTTTAACTTTAATATTTCCATATTTCATGATGTTTTGCAAAGAGTGCCACAACTTCCAGGTGCTTTGTCATTGGAACAAATCTGAGTATCATTAATATATCATCACTCATAAGCAACTAAATAAATAATTGCGAAATAAATCATTATTGAATAAATGCTGTTGGAACAATTTGATAGCAATATGCAAAAAAATATAACTTACATACAGACCTTATAACATTTATCCTATATGTGACATACTTTGCTAGATATTGTGGGGAACACAAAGAGAAATAAGACAAGGTCCCTGCCTTCAGTCTTGTAGTGGACACTGAGTCTTAAGGCCATAAGCCAGTGCTGCTGGACTCAAATTAGTTTTTAAAAAAATTCTAAATCTTTTACTTTTCTCAATATACTTCTTGATTCTTATAGGCTACAACAAATTCCAGATGAACTATATAGTTAAGCAGTTTAAACAGTCCCATAAAAACCTCAGAAGGAAATGAAAATAGACTATCTTAACTATGGAAGAAGATATTAGTGACAAGGATGGGTTCAATTATATCACAGTAAAATATTCTATACGATGGACAGTAACAAAACTAAGATGCTAACAAAACTAAATGCAACAGAAAGGTTAAAAATAAATTTAAAAAATACACACACAGAAGTCTACTATCCATAATGTGGAAAGGCTGAGGCAAGAGAGAGACGGAAAAATATTCATATATGTTGAAATACAATTATGAAATATTGAAAAATGTTCAGCTACCCTGACAAAGCTTCAATTAAAACAACTACTACTGCCTTTCTATTATTTAGGATAAATCAAAAGGTCAAAAGACAATGTGGGAGTGGCCCCAGGTACACAGATGAGTCCATAGGCTCTACCTCTCCTGAAGCACAACTTGACAATAAATAATAAAAGCTAAGCAACTTGTTCCAAGGAACACGTCTCAATGAAGTAAACCAAAAGAAAAAAAAAGACAATTTGTATGAAGATAGATATGATAACATTTCTGTAGTAGAAAAAAGCTAGAAAGATGATAAATATTTAATAATTGGAGAGATATTAACGCTGAGATATAAATATGATGTCATACCAGGAAGATACCAATAAGGATAAATATAGGTATAGCATTGATGGATGAAAATTCAAAATTCAGAAAAAGCAGCAAAATACAAAACAGCACACAGCACATTGATTAAATCTAAATATGTATGTGATGCGGGCTTGGCAAGCTGTGGAGTGGAAAGAAAGATTTCTTGGACTCTCAAGGTCTGGTAGTAGTGCTCCTTTTATTCAGAGAATAGCATGGGGACAGGGCCCTGGGCAGTGAAGGGCTGCAGGCATGGGGACAGGATCCACGGTCAGTGAAAAGCTGCAGCATGGGGACAGGACCCATGGGCAGCGAAGAGCTACAATGTGTTGAGGGCAGGGCTAAATTTATAAGGCATGGGTATGTGACTTATTTCTACTAGACAAAGGAAAGATGATGTAAAAAGTCATTAAAATGGTATCAGTGTAGGTGGGGTTTGGTTATTGTGTGGTTGTCTAACTTTAGATATGAATTGGGTCATATAGATCAGCATGTAGGCCAGGACGCCTTGGGCTTCTCTCCCTGGAGCAGCCCTGATCCACATCATACGTACAATGAGAAGTTTATCATGATTTTCTCCTAAAAATTTAAAAATAAAAAAATTCAATGAGGCATATAGGACAAAAATTATTTTTTCTTTCAATAGATGAAGAAACCATAGCTAAGACAGGCTAAATCTGTAAGCAGCAGAGTAGAAGCTTGAGCATCTATCTTTTGGCTTTTGAGCCAATCAATTTCCTCATAAGATGCAAAACAGTGGGGTTATCTGGCAATTACCTAGTTCATTTGACTAGTTTATGTAGATAAACTAGGCAATTTAAGTTTGAAGACATACATTAGAATATGAATTATTTACTTTGAAGACAGTGATGTTCATATTCTGAATGTGGCCGATTTCCTCTTCACATAAATGTTTGTAAGCCAAGCCAAAGTCTCCAGTTTGTAATACTCTGGGGGCTCCCTCCCTAGAGTGCTTTTAAAAAGTGTATTATGTCGTGAATACCAGTTTGCCTTTAACATAGGTGTCTTTCCTTTTCAAGAATCCCTGCACCTTTTCTTTTGGCCCCTGCACCTTTTGATTTCATATTTGAGATCTTGAACACATCCTTCTCTTCCAAGTTGTCACAGAGCTTTATAATAAACTGGAGATAAATCTGTCAGAAAACAGAAGAAATGTGGGGGAAGTCTCAGGAACACCAGGAAATGCACACACCTTACTCTCAAAGCCCAAATCACCACATGGTGTGACTACACGACTGGCTAAGCCCTTGGTGAGAGTCAAATAATTGACTTCAGTTGATGGCTTCAATACGTGACTTCAAACAATTGTTTTGGAAATTTAATATTTCAATTCTCTTTATTGAACATGCAGGTATATCCAAACTAGAGTTGCCAGATCAAATACAGGCCACCCAGTTAAATTTGAGTTTCAGATAAGCAACCAATACTTTTTTTTTTTTAAAGATTTTTTTATTTTTTTCCTTTTTCTCCCCAACGCCCCCCGGTACATAGTTGTGTATTCTTCGTTGTGGGTTCTTCTAGTTGTGGCATGTGGGACGCTGCCTCAGCGTGGTCTGATGAGCAGTGCCATGTCCGCGCCCAGGATTCGAACCAACGAAACACTGGGCCGCCTGCAGCGGAGCGCGCGAACTTAACCACTCGGCCACGGGGCCAGCCCCGCAACCAATACTTTTTTAGTTAAGTATATCTTGTGCAATATTCAGGTCATACTTATATTAAAAAGTGATTGGTTGTTTATCTGAAATTCAAATCTAGTCAGGTGTCCTTTTTTTTTTTTGCTAAATCTGGCAATCCTGATTCAAGTGCAATTTTACGTCACAAATGAAGCTTTTTGTTCTCTCCCAGAGTCTCAGAGATGAAGAGGAAAATGACTTCCTCTATTCTATTTGAGTTGCTGAGTTATAGTTATTTTGGCCACAAGTGCTCTTTCCTAATACTGTATCCTAAAACCTAGTGTTTCACTTTTCATCACCCCCTACAGATGTCTCAGTTCTGGTAAATCTAGCAGGATTGCAGTTAAGGAAGGACAACCAGGAGGGAGGGCAGGATGGGGCATACAGCCTAAATATTCCCCAGTCTGGTGGGACGATATGGATTCTAGACCCCTGAGGAATGGATAGGCAGTGAGCAGGGTTCCTGGGAGTGAGCACACTGGGAGAGCCAGAGTCCTTTGCACCTTCCCTGTGGGCCTTGGCAGGCATGGATACTTTCTGAGCAGTATGGCTGCTGATCTGATTTTCATTTTGTGGGTGAAGTATTCCTAGAGTCACTTGCCAAGTAAAACATCCCTTTGAAGCAAAGAGAGTGTTCAGTGTTCTAGATTTACAGATGGCAAATCCCATATCGGGTTACGAGATACAGCCCTGGGGCATTTAAATAGAATTAGAGTTATGCAATTAAGTTACAGAGCTCCGTCAACTCTGTGCATAAGGAAAGGTACATCATCTCTCTGACCAAAGTTCTCAGGGCATTTGGAGGTGACAGTAGCCCAGCTATCAGCTGGACAATCTTTTTTCTCAATGAGGAGAGGTCAATGGTTGACCATGCTGCATTGTACTCCAGTTGACACTTAGGTGAAATAGCTTCTAGCGAGATGACTTGTCTTTTCTGGCTCTGTGCTTCTTCCTCTTACCATTTCATCTTTATGTAACAAATCTTTTTTTGCAAATTATCTTTTTCTTTATTTCCTCTCATTTTGGGAAGGACAAATAAACCCAAAGAGATAACAGAGGCATAGGAGATTAAGAGATCACACAGCAAGTTAGAGGCAAAGTCCAACTGAGAATTCAGGTTTCCCAATGTCTTACCAAGGGTCATTTTCTTTATACTGCACCAGTTGCTCAGCTTTTAAAATACCAATGACAAGATCAGGACCTAAACACTGATATTTAAAAAAATAAAATCTCCTTAGATGGTTCTAATACGCAGCCAGGGTTCAGAGCCACTGTAGTAGACCATATGAAATCTTTCTTTCCCAATAAGAATCACATTGGCAGAAAGTCTGCAACAACCTGCACTACCTTAAAAATGCAGTCTATGGAAAAATCTTCCCAATGTGCTGTAAACCACCTGCTCCTGATGTGCCCTGAGGCATGGGCTATTTCAGGGATGCTCAGAGCCTTGACATGGAGTAGGAGGGGAGAAATTAAGCCCTGGGAGTTCAGATTTTCAAGTTTAAGTCATGACATGAAAGATGATAAACCTCTGTGGTTCAGCCTTTTGCTTTTATATCTAAGGGGACTGAAGCCCAGGGAGCTTAGGCCCCTCTGCCTAGCCTGGGCTCCCCTCAGAGCTCAGGCTAGAACTTAGGTCTTTTGATTCAAAATCCCAAGGCCTGGGCCATGGCCTCTATTATGATGCTTGTTTTTTCACTGAGATGCTCTTATAAGTTTTCACCTCACCACATCTAACTTCAGGTGGGACCTAAGGAATTCAATGGGCTTTTGTAAAACACACACACACACACTCACACACACAACCAGAGAGAGAGATTTTCTCCTGGGGTGCATGTAATTCAGATTTTCCTTTCTAAGATGAAAGGAAAGCTACAAATTTTCCCAGTTGCCATGTTATGTCATGAACAATCTTCTTCAAAATTGAAAATTGCTACAAAGAAAACATCCCTGAGTTAAATTACTGCCTGTGGAAGATGGTAGAGTTATAAAGTATCTTTGTGGAATTTTCTCCATATTAGTTAGGGAAGCAGTAATAACTTCCCCTGAAACTATCTCATAGCTCAGGGCTTGGCACACACTCAGAAAAGAAAGAAAGAAAGAATGAATGAATGGCGACTATTCACTATTCTTATTAAGATCTGTCGCATCTATGTGGCCCACTCTTTGGTTCTGACTGTCAATTGGGATATTATTGTCAAGGTCTTTCCTATTCCGGGATATCTCTGGGGAACCTTAGTCTATCAAGGAGGGAGATGAAATCAGTCCCTTAAAAACAAGGCTGATTAGTTTTTCTAAAATATCCTTTCAATATTTTTCTAGGAATATGTATTTACTTTTTTTAAACAAAAAAAAATAAAATTCAGTCATTCATGGAATTTTTTTTCTTTTAAAGATTTTATTTTTTTCCTTTTTCTCCCCAAAGCCCCCCCCATACATGGTTGTATATTCTCTTCATTGTGGGTCCTTCTAGTTGTGGCATGTGGGATGCTGCCTCCGCGTGGTTTGATGAGCGGTGCCATGTCCACACCCAGGATTCGAACCAACAAAACACTGGGCCGCCTGCAGCGGAGCGCGAGAACTTAACCACCTGGTCACGGGGCCAGCCCCCATTCATGGAACTTTTTACCGTTTTTCTCCACATTTAACAATAAAGTCATAAATATTTTTCCGTGCTATTAACCTACTTTAAAAATAGCATCATTCTCTTAGAGCTACACTTTTTAAAGAAATAAATGAACATGATTTTCAAACAAGCTAAACAGTGAAAAGTCTATCTTTATTCCTACTCCTGATCCCATTCCCATAATAGTAAATGGTGGAACAAGTCTCTTATCTGTCTTCCAGATTAGTCTAAATGGCATCATTTCTAATAGTTGTATGGTATTTCATTTTACAGATGAACCATGATTAACTTATATAATTTCTTATTTGGGGCATGGAAGTTGTTTCCAATGCTTTTCCATAATAAGTAATGGTTTGAGAAACATACTCATAGTTCGGTCTTTGATAATCCACATTATTTTCTTAGGACAAATTTCTAGAAGTGGAAGTTTTGGCCAAAGAGTATACATATTTTAAAAACATATGATTTGTATTTCCAATTGCCTTCCAGAAAGTGCATAGCAAAACATACTTCTACCACCTGTACCCGAGATTACCCATTTCTAAAGGCCTTCACTAGTGGGGACAACATCTTTAAGGATGTTGTCTGACAATTCAGAGGGTGAAAAAGTGACTTATCTTTTGTGTTTTGATTTGCATTTCATTGAGTACTTGGAGGGTGACCGTCTGCCCTCCTCTCCTCCCCATGTTTATCAGACATTTGTGTTTTAGGATTCCTCTTGAGCTGGAAGCAGCAACAAAGTTCATAGGTCCCAGCTGGACCTAAAACGGATGGAACAAGTTGTCGCCCATCCAGTGCGATGGGATGGTAGAAGAGAAGTCTCATTGGCTAACAGGTGTGTAGATGCCTATTTTTAAAATTAGTATGTTGTAGGAAAGTGTTTCTCAAACTTCTGTCATTCGTCTACCACTTAAACTTTTTTGCTACATTCAAGACACCTGTACTATTCCTTATTTAATATTTTTTAAATCAACTAATTTCTTTTTTTACTTAAATACATTTCTTTAAAAATGAAACTTTACTCACTATAGTAAATGCAAAACCAGTGTCATTGGCCATAAATAGAAGTAAATCATAAAGTAAACACAGTGAAAACAAAACAATATTATGACATCTGAGCTAGATTCTGTTTCCCACAGTATCTTAAAAGGCTTCTTAAAAGGTTTGTTAAAAAGAGAGGTGAGTAGATGTGAGAGGAATTTAAGACAAACTAATACACTATGACTTCCTCCTTAATCTGAAGAATTTAAACTGAGAATTAAAAAGGAGTAACTTTCATTTACACAATTCAGTGTTATTAAGGTCACATCCACACACCAGCTAAAATCACCTTGCAGACCACTAGAGGCTCACATCCCATCCTTGAGAAATATAAATGTTATGGAGGAAATAAAAGCAGTGGAAGGCCAGACCCATAGCCTAGTGGTTAAGTTCAGCAGGCTGCGCTTTGAGGGCCCAAGTTCTTGGGTTTGGATTCTGGGTACAGACCTACACCAATAATCAGCCATACTGTGGTGGCAGCCCATATACGAAAAACAGAGGAAGACTGGCACAGATGTTAGCTCAGGATGAATCTTCCTCAGCAGAAAAGTGGAGGATTGGCAACAGATGTTAGCTCAGGGCCCGTCTTCCTCAGCAAAAAAAAAAAAAAAAAAAAAAAAAAAACCAGAGTCAGAAAAGCCTGAGTACGAATCCCATCTCTAGGACTTGTTAGAGGTCTGAACTTGGTGATTATGATCACCAAGTGAGGATGACAGATACTGTATGAAAAGAAAAAGTACAGCATCTGAGGCAGTGCAGGTGCTCCTAAGGGATTGTTGTAATTCTTGTTATCTGAGAGTGGCTCTCCACCCTGGTTCTATATTAGAATCACCCAAAGAACTTGTTAAAAATATAGATGGCCTTGGCCTAACCCTTGGAGATCCTAATTCAGTAAGTCAGGGGTAGGATTCTGGCATTGTTATTGTTTTAAAAAAGTCCCTCCCCCTTCCAGATGATTTTAATTTGTAGCCAGGGTTGGAAAAATCAGGGATTTAACCCTTTCCTAAGAGTTCAGGTTGATTTTGCAGATTAGCTAGCTGCCATCTTGAAAAGTTGGTATAGAGTCAGAGAAGTTTTGATGGGGCAGAAGGAATTCTGGGAAGGGGAAGCATCTCCAATTGGGCTCCCAGTGCTGTTAGGCATTTGCTTTGCACTGGAATCTGCATCAAACGGCCTGAACCCAAAGCAGACACTAACTTCCCTGGACAGTGGGGAAGTCCTTTCTCTTATTCCAAGAGAACAATTTTGCTGACCATGGAAACATTATCTCTGGTTTCCAGAGGTACGACACTGCTCAGTGCCCTTTTGGAAGTTTTGGTATGAATGAATGACAAAGCTGAAAACCCATGCTGACCTAGTGAGACTCTCTTTAAAGCTAAACACAAATGCAGGGCAAAAACTCTGGGTGTCAGGAGAGTTGGAACTAGTCAAAAATGTTTAAAAGGCGAAGCTTAGAATCAATTATGCCTATTCAGCAATGGGTTGCTGTTGAGTTTTCTTTTTGTTTTACTTTGCATAGTACTCAAATGTTTGCATCATGTCCCATCTCTCTGCTTTTAGGAGTTTTTTAACTGCTTATTCTGAGGCCTCACAATATTCCCTTCCACTCAGGTGTCTTCAGGTGGGGATGACTGACTTCATCTGTACCCTCCCCGACAATGGCTGCTCCCTAACTTTGGCCCTGTAAGGGCAGACAGGAATTAAGGCCAAAAGGACCACCCAAACTGTGCCCAGTGAGAAAACAGCATTAATTCAGCTTTTTCAAGAAGTCGACATGAAAAAAATCTAAGACCTGGATCTGATGCTTAGTGGACCCACAACGCCAGGCAGCAGGCTGGGAGATGTCATTTCTGGAGCTCCTAATGAGATGCAAATCACCTAGTGAACTACTCAGGAGCTGGGAAACAATGTCCTGGGTAAAAGGAGATAAAAATGGAAAGAAAGAATGTCTTTGAAGATTGGAACAACATTTTAAATGCTTGAGGATATGGGGCACCAGATAGCACTGGTTTTACTAAACTAATTGTGACCGGGTCTTTGATTCCTTGTGGCAGAAGATCCTGGGGCGTTCATTCTCAGCTCTGCCTTGCTCTCTAAGTTGGGGACCTGGTTCCAGTTCCTGCTATTAGTGTGTAAAGGGCTAGTCAGCTATAGTGAAACTAGCATGGGAGGTGGGGGCAGAAGGCCTGGGCATAGTTCAAGTTCTGAAACTTATTGGTATGTGATCTTGGGGGAATTGTTTACTCCTCTGGGCTGCCACATTTTACCTGTAAAACAAGCGGGGTTGGGGGTGGACCGATATAGTGACTTTTCAACAGAGGATGGTGCTGCGGCACCTTACACATGTTCTTGCCTGGAGATTCTGAGCTGTGCTCCTTGGAGTCACGCTCTTTCGCAATGTGTGAGCGTCTGTGTGGAGTGAGAGATGTGCCTGCTGAGAGTTTGTTGCATGAAACCAGTGTGAAACCAGAAAAAGGGTGAGAACCATCAGCTGAGAGGATCTTTAAGGTCCCTTCCAACTTTAAGATGCTATGACTACAGAGTTCCAGCCACCTATCCTCTCAGGGCCTCATCTGCAAAATGGACATAAACGCTGTTGACCGTACTGATGACTTGGAATTTAAAGACGACGAATCAAAATGCACTCAGGCTTCAGGGGGAAAAGTTCTCCATAACTACACTAGAACTTCATTCTAACATGATTCATTCATTTAAAGAACAATGCTGCACAAGGTGGTTTCATCCAAACCCATTTCTGGGTTATTTGGTTATTGATGGACTAAAAGACTGCATTTTAAACTCATGCAGCTTTCTCCCAGCTGTGACCAAAACTGCAATATATGGGTAACATTGTACAGCTGGACAACTACCACCCAGGTTCATAAATTCTAAAATATTTAGAGCTATCATTAGTATGAATGACTTGGTTTTGAGGAGATTATCCACACAAATGATGGGCAGAGGGGGTGCGTGTGTGTGAGAAACAGTAAAGAATGTGAGTAACAGACCAAATGAAATCACAAGTATGATTTTTGTTTATATTAAACTAATGAGACACAAAAGTGAAATCAATGTAGTATTAGGGGTGAAAAATTAGACGACTCTGGTTCTTTCAGTTTTAATCTCCAAAAAGTCAATAAAATAGGAAGTATCTGGGGGAAACAAAGTTAATTAGAAAATAATTACATTTGGGTTACTTTCTTATTTTACGCTTCATTTTGGAAAAAAATTCCTTAGTACACTGTAAATTAAATTTATTTCAACTATCCAGTAAACATTTAAAGATTTATAAAAATAGTGATACACAAAGCTCTTAGTTCTTTGCTCAGATCAAGAGTTTAGACTTCAGTTCCTCAGGGTCAAACTGAACTATTAAATTTCTTTGCCTTGTTTTCTTACAATCTGATACGAGGTTAATGAAAATCCATTATGGAAATAACGCACTGAATAATGACCTCTCATGCCCTCCCCTTCCCTTTATTCTCACAGAAGGTTATTATCCTGAAGGGGTCATAAGAGACCTGAATCTCTCCACTGGACTCAAGATCTCTCAACAAATTAAAGTCATGTACTTTTTTTTAAAGAATCCCCTTTCTGTGAGTCACCTGACCAGTATGGCACATTCCAGTATGTCACAAAATACAAGCCCAGCTTAACTAAAGTAAATACTTACAGCTGTTATCAGCGTATCTGACAATGGGTATCTCCTGTGTTATTTAGTGATTTAGGTCTTGACAAGGAAATTATCATTTTCACTCAGTCTCCTTTGCAGTGACTTTGCATACTGACACATATGAGCTGCCCTGAGCACTAAGTGTGATCAGACCAAAAGACAGTTCTAGTGCAATTTAATTTCAAGTTTCCAAACTAACATATTTCAAGGGATTCATGTCAGTAGTCCGCAACCCTTGCACTCTAAAGGAAACACCCTTTCAGGGACTCTCTTATCTAGGCTTAGTCAAATAAACAATCAGAAATCTGGTAGGTTTATCTGACAACATAGAGAAAATCATATTAACAGGAGCTCTCCACTGCAGAGATCTTGGACATCCGTGATGGTGCCGGGAAATGTGCCACTAGCTTCGAAAGGGCAGGAGGTCCTGGCTGACTTGGCACCTTCCCACTTCCAGCTATCACTGCCTCTCACCCTGCATGAGATGGAGACCCAGCAGAGAGGGGTTAAATGGGTTGGGGAGCGAGTCCAGCTGGGGGTCATTAGCAATCAAGGACCAGTATTAAAAGGCAGCAGGAGACTAAGGGTCTCTGACAGGTTTGGCTCCATGCACCATCTGGAAGGAAAGAGACTGTGGAAGCTGTATTAAAAAAAAAAAGACTTCATGGAGACCCCTTTAAGGACAAACATGAACAGTGATGTTATTTTCAAAGTGGGTCCTTCCTTTTTGAGAGTAGGGCCAGGTAGCCACATTTCCAGGTCAATCTCTGGCCATGATGGACCATTCATTGGCGCCTGGGGCGGGGCCAGCTCAGAAAACTAACAGTTTGATAGTGGCTAGTGAATAGAACATCCATGCTGGATAATGAGGTAATGGGCATGTAAGAGGCCTGAAATGTAGGGCAGGGCTCATACCAAATAACACATTTAACTATATTCTACGCATTACAATATGATCTGTGACTCAAAAGAGAAAACCGGACAGCTTTACTTGGGATATGCCCAAGTTGATCATTTAAGTTGTAATTTTTTTTTCTTAAAGATTGGCACCTGAGCTAACAACTGTTGCCAATCTTTTTTTTTTTTTTTTTTTGCTTTTTCTTCCCAAATCCCCCCAGTACATAGCTGTATATTTTAGTTGTGGGTCCTTGTAGTTGTGGCATGTGGGACACTGCCTCAGCGTGGCCTGATGAACGGTGCCATGTCCGCGCCCAGGATCCGAACCAGCGAAACCCCAGGCCGCTGAAGCAGAGCACACGAACTTAACCACTCGGCCACGGGCCAGGCCCTAAGTTGTAATTTTTGACAGAATGAAAATTTAAAAACAAGCCAGGCTCACTTTCTAATGTCATTCTAAGGCAATTTGTATGAAGAGGTGTCAATCACAGATGTCACATATTGTATATACCTGGACATTGACTTGGTTTATATTATTCATTAAGTTGCTTTTCTCTCTTTTATCCCTTTTAGATTTTTGGGTCCCCCTCCCTCTCCCCCTTATCTATATGTAAGAAAGAAAAAAAATGTTTAAAATAGCAAACTTTTTCTTTTGATCATAGATTATTAGACTTACAGAATAAAGAAGCCTTATAATGAGATCTTTAAGATATATTACAATACTAATTTAGAACGAGCTGCTAATCTCATTATAAGAATCATTAATATTACAGTTGAATTCATAAGAGGAATTTGCATTCCAGCTTGTTATTGTGTGGTTCTACCATTAGTCTTCAGAATACCTTTAGTTCTGATAAAGCAGCCAGTGCAAGGAAAAGGACTCAGGGTTGTATTTGTTTTGAGACGGTGAATGTACTTTTCTGACATTGTTAAGAAGGAATAGTAGCTAAAATTATCCTCATGACGCTTTTGGAAATTTCTAGATGCCTGGGATGGGGAAAAGTAACAGGGAAGATCTAGGACGCTGCAGTCCCTCAGATTTAGGGTCACCAGAATGGGGATGTCAGGGGACATTGGCTGCTGATCCAGGCAGTGGACATGATTTGGAGAAGTAATCAAGGTGGTCGGCAGACCAGCAGAAATGTAAGATTCTGAGAGTTGAATCTGGATCATTTTTAATCATCCTATCCTAAACTTTGGATAAATTTACATCAATTATTGGGCAGCCTGTCAGAGATAGTTTTTTAATAAAAGGTTCAGGCACACAGAACAGAGCTTGTTTAAAAGAGACATGCAAATCCCCAGAGACAGAACATTGTGGACATAAGGCATGGATGAATCCTTTCCTTAAAGTTCTGTAGTTGGGCTTATGCTGATTTTGACATTTCTTGTAAAAAGTTTTCTTAGGTATATAAGTGTGACTATATGAATGTGACTTTTAAATAATGGAAACCTAGCACTGATTAGAGTTATGGGTTCCTGGGAATAAATATGAGAGGTTTCTTTTAAATAAATTGCTTGGTAAAAATATCCAAACTTGATGCCTACTGCCCAATCTCATACTAAAACTTCACAAAAGATTTTTCTACTGACTTAGTATGGAAGATTGCTGGTGCTAACTTACTCAGGTTAGCCAACTAAGAAGCAGAGAGTACAACCCAGGATTCATTTGGCACCAAATGGCTCCTTTTATTATGCCGTATTGCTCCCCGTACACTATACTGGTGGGAGAGGTGGAAGAGTAAGGAGATTGAAGAGAGTGGAGTAAGCTTGAAATGGTTGCAGAAGGGAAGGGGAGTGGGTCCTGGTCTAGGACTAGTATTGGGGGAGCACAATAGCCCCAGGTAGGATTGGAAATGATTATTTTGTGAGTGGCATCAAACCACATGGTATGCTTTACGGCAATAACTCTTAGGAGCTCTGGTGTACTGGCAGAGGAGGAAGGATTAATCTGGAGCTTGATTGTTCTGGGTAGTGAGTGGAAGGACTTGAGCGTTTGTTGGAGTAACTGAACTCTAGTCTAGGCTGAAGATAGGTGGAAGGGAAGCCAGCAGAGCTTGGAAGACAGTGGAAGAACAGCCGTGCTGGGAGTAAGAGAGGTGGAAGGACAGGAGGCTGTGCTCCTACAGGAGAAGCTCTTAATGGGTTATGTATAGCCATGGAAGTAGATGCCTGAGTGGAAGAGATGAAGGTCATTGGCATGAAGGGGTAGGGAACAGCCAAGTTTAGAAGCTGGCTAGATTGGATGGCTGTGAAAATCCCTCTAGTTCGTGGTGAGTTTTGGGAATGAAGATGATGATTAATTAAATACCCAAACATTCATTGAATCTGAAGTGACCAGGATGAGGTCAGGAGATGACAGGAACAGATGGTGATCAAGGAGAGCATAGCAATGGCAAGTTAGCAGGATGTGGATTCTACCCCCATTTCCTCCTCCATCCCCAGGTCCTGCTGGATGGGACTTCACTCAATAATACTTCAAGGGAAATGGTGGCCAGTAGAAAGGATGGGTCAGAGGAGAGGAAATCCAGAAAACAGTGGATAAGCAATGAGACCACGGGGTGACCTGAGTTTTGGGCAGTGGCCAGTGGTGACCAGCATGCAAGGCAGGCTGGAGAAAGTCAGCTTAAGGTATCAAATGGAACAACCTCTATTGGGAAGTCCGTCCCATCAGTGCCAATGTGAAAGCAGATCCCTGGCAGGCGTGGAAGCTAAGTGCCAGCAGGCTGGATTATTCAGCAGTCCAAACCAAAAGTTGGTGAGAGGTTGTTTTCATGCTTCTGAAAAGTAATTACTGAGTATGGGAGTAAGATTAGTAAAGATTAATCTAGCGTTCATACATAGACTAGTTTATGACAGTTTAAAAATACTGGAGGTGAGAGTAGGTGGTAGGCTACTGAAGAAGTCCAGGTGGATGGGGAACGAGGCTGGACTATGGCCCTTTCTCTCCCATTACAATTCATCTGCTCTGGCTGCCCTGGGTTGTCACCCCTGGTCCCATCTGCCCTGCATGTGCCTCTGCCCTTACCAAGAATGGATACCTTCTCATGCACCCAGCCTGTAGGAGCTTTCAGTCCTTAAAAAGACAGTGTTTGAGTCTTTTGTAAAGTGAGAAGGGAGACATCAGGTGCTTGTGTCATGCTCTGCTAAGAAAGGGTTGTTGGTGTCCTGAAATATTATGGAATTTAACAACATCTCTCGCTCCATGGTGTCTTCCTCCCCCATAGGACCTGCCAGCAGGCTCAACGTGGTGGGATAAGTTCAAATATCAGTTGTCATGCTGTACCCAGAATCACGACTCCCTTCTAACCCTGGCTCCATTGCTAAGTGTGGGTCATCTGTCCTTTTCTCCCTGATGGTGAAATCTGTCCTTCATAGCTCAGTGATTTTATTCAGGGCTTATTCTGTGCCAGGCCTTGTTCTAGGCACTGGGGCTAAGGCAGTGAGCAAAGATCTCTGCCCTCAGCAGCTGGTGGGGAGAGACATAATAAACAACAGGCATGGTATATATAATATGTTAGAAAGTGATGAAGATTATTAAAAACAAAGAAATAGTAGGGCAGGGCACAATGACTAGCTCACTGTCCCTAAAGTCCTAAGCACTGGCCCTGCTGGACTTCCTTTCTCAAGGTCCAATGACACTTCTCACAAACCCATTGATGCAAATACACACCAGTGGTGGCCCTTGCTCAACCAGGCTTTGCCTGGTTAGTCATAAGTTCCTCTCTGTAAAATTTTTGGGTTCATGGGGGCTGGACCAATGGGTGGACCAGGTGACAGACAAGATGATGCACTGGCGTCTATGCTAACTGGTGGAAGTGCATCTTTGTAAGGCGGAGGTGGTTTAGTCTAGGTGTTCTTATCCTGCCCAGGTGTCAAGGGAAGGTGTCACCCAGCAGCCTGCTTCTGCTACACGGGTGGGACTCAGTGTCCATGAGGGCCAGCCTAGAGACCCACTAAGATGCTAAAGACAACATATTTTTCTACTCTTCAAGAAGAATTTTTGGGCCCACAAGGAAATGGGATTCAAAAACTGATTCACGAAATTTGAAATGTGTATATTTGGATGTCTGCAGGTCCACAGAGGAGGCAAAACCTCTGATTCAGTCTGTACGCTCTCTGTAGCAAGGCAAAATAAATCCATAAGCCCCTTGTTGAAGCTACAGGAAGGGAGAATCTGACAAGTTTCCTATGAACAAGGGAAGGTATATGGAAATTAATTGTGCAATATCCATGGATACTGTTTTCAAAGATTTATAAAATTTTATCATTAGTCTCTTCAGCACGCCATCTTTTATTTATTTTATTGAATGCAATAGTAGGAGGCTTTTGAGTTCTTTTGCCTTGTCCTCTCCAGAAAGTGGTTTTAAAAAGTCTATGCTCAAACTTTCAAAATTCCTTATGAAAAATTTTAAACGTATAAAAGTGGAAAGAACAGTATGATGAATCTCTAATCCCCAGGAATGGAGCCCTTGAAGAGGAAATACTGGGCTGCTCCTGATTCCATTTCCAATCTGTAGAATCCCCTTAGGTGCCCCGTCCTCGACATTCCCATTTGTGCAAGTGGTAAAGTTTTGCTGCAATAAATGTTATTCAAGGAGCTGGTTGTTTGGGATTCCATTTTGCTAAATGACTCTGGCCCTTGCCCTTTAAAAAGATAAACCAAAAAGCATAATCATTTAAGACATAGCACTTGATGACAGAACCTTTATCTAAACAAGTTTCCCCAATCAGGGGTTAACTGTACTTCCTGTGTGTGACACTATATAAGTTATTCTGGGGCAGAGTGTTTTTAATCAGTCAAATCTCTGCTACACAAGGATCAAGGTGGTGCCTCATCTAACTGCCAACAGGGCTGACCTGCTAATTCTATGCATTTCAGATCATGATCTGTTTGTAGCCCTGATGCATTTGCCATGCTGTTAGCTGGGGTTAATCCGTGAGTCCTACATGAAGGTTAGAAAGAGCAAACTATGCTTATCCTGCCTCTCAAAGAGGCTAACAGATTCAGTACTCTTTCTGGCCTCCCAGATCTGCAACTACTTGCTTCAGAGACTTGAGTCTCTTTTCCATGATAATATAGCTTTGAAAGGTGTATTTCCCACTCTGTCTCCATGCTCTGAGAATTATATAAACTAGTTTCACAATATATAAGTTGCTCAATAATTAGAATGGGCATCTCACATCAAAATATGCAATTCAGATTTTATCTACTACCCAAATGCAAAATCCTCCACAGTGCTGAGTTATGAAACTATTCAAACATAGAAACTAGCATTTTAAAAGTTCTCAACTGATAAAAAGTACTGTACCCTGTTTCTTTTTCGTTGGTATGATTTAGTAATAGTAAATAATAGGATATTTAGAGCAAATATGTTCCATGAACTAGAATAATACTTAAACATGTAGTGGGAAGTAAAATTAAAAAAAAATAGTTTACTTGAGAGAGCTACTAGAGCTGGAAAAAGGAATGCACACAGATGTCTTCTGCTATTCGAGACCCACAGGGGGTTTCTGTTTGGAACTTGACAGAAAATTACTGACCACCTGACAGAGGGTAATTGATTTTGTCAACAGAGCTCAGGCTTGCTGTAGAATCATAGAGATCTTTGCCTCGGCCACCTCTTCTGAAAATTAGCTAGATTCAGCAATTGATCATGATGAATGTGATGGAAAGAAAATTCCCCAGGTGCACACTGGTTGTTTTGCCCTGACATCTCTTCCCCTCTGCTGTGGTAAGAGAGCCTCTTCCTTCCCGCGGGGAACACCTTCCAGGTATTTGGATGTGGCTAATTTCCCCTCCTCCCCAAATCAGGCTGAACATGTGGCCCAGGCCTGGCCCAGGAGAGTTCCTCTTTCCCGCCCACAGTGGTTACTTCAGGGGTGGGCACACAAGCCAGGCGGGCTGGAATTCCTCTAGGAGAGCTGAGATATGGACACCAGAAAGAAGGAGCCCTTTGTCTTTTGGGATCTTGATTTCTACCATGTAGATAGAGAGTCAGGGCTGGCAGTGGCCATTTTACCAACACTGAAAATGACAGCCTGAAAGAGTTGAGCAGCACTAAGAGATGGAGAGAAAGAGAGAGCGGCCTAACGACATTGTTTGAACCCCAGTAAACTACATTTTGGCCTAAGCTAGTTTGGGATGGGTTTCCAGTTCTTCTATCTAAATGGGTCCTTGCATAGTCCTTACAAACAATAACTTACATAGTCATCGCTCTTTCTCCTAACCATCGGTACCGACATCCACACCTGCGCCCACTGTGAAGCAAACCAGCGTCCTTTGTCAGAACCACCTGAGCCTCTGGGCTGGATTTAGTCTATTATGGAGTAGGTCATCAGTCCTTTTGAGCCACTAAAAAGTTAATATGCAGAGGTTCCTAAGAAATACCTGCTTGTATTGTGTGTGCCTGTATGTAGGTATGGCATTTCGTTATTTTAATAATAGCTAGAGGTGAAACAAGCTAAGTGTGTCAGTGTAATTTGTGAGACATCCATTTCTTATTAATGAAGTAAACAGAGGTATTTGCGAGGAAGCATGAGCAAGGAACTCAGCAAGCACGTGGGCAATTTCCCACCTACATCAGACAAAACATGAAAGAGCAACTCTTAATTACAACCAAATATTAGCTCTGGCTCCTGGGAACTCATCATCCCATCTCAAGGTCTATATTTATGAAAATTTAAGCAATGTCTTAAAACATGTTAATTTGTTCTTTGTTTATTTCTTTCCCTGACAGATTAATTTATTCCAAGGGACTTTGGTTCTCAAGCGCTAATATATCGATCTGGCCCATGTACGACACAGCTAACAGCCTGGGGAGGAGATTTTGGTGGAAAACAAAAGTCTTTCTTGTAGTTTTCCTTAGGTAATTAACTTTTTATTCATGGGCCCTGGAATGCTTCCAGTTTTCTCTGCAGTTGCATCTCTGACTTTCAGATCAATGGTTAATTTCATGAGGGAGAGACTGGGAGTGCTGAAAAAAAATACACTTCAGGCTTGAATGAGCCAGTCAGAGCACATTGAGGCCATAAGAAAAGTTACGTGTTTTTTTCCTACCGGGCAATGTCTTTCCAAGAGCTTCTATGTAAAGGATATTTTAGACAGTGGTGAGAACCTAAAGTACTGGCTCTGGAGAAGGAAAGGTGAGGGGGTGGGAAATGCTGTCTCTCATTTATGGAAACTTCGCTCAGTGAGTTTTGGATCCTTCAATCTTGTATAATCCCACTGGGAAGTCAAAGCAACGCCTACAAAGTGCCATTCTTTAATGTCTATTGATTGATTATCAGCTATTTTGTAGCCCAAGAACTGTACTGAGAAGTCTGTGGAATTTACACACTATAAATATCTATATCTTGTAGAAAGAGAAAGTGCACATCAAGCAAGAAATGAAATTAGCCCAGAACCTGTATGTTCCTGCACCAACCTAATGCCTATAACTATTTATATCATGAGAGTAACTCAGTAGAATAGAAAGACTCCAGAAATACACCTGTCCCCAAATTTCAGGCAACTTCTTAAACATCCGTGGGTTTTATCTATAGGTTGTTTCAAAGGTATACAAGTTTTAATAAGTACATCAAAAGTCAGTGGTCCCAGGGGGACGGGCCCAGTGGTGTAGTGGTTAAGTTTGTGTGGTCCACTTTGGTGGCCCACGGCTCACAGGTTTGGATCCTGGGTGCAGACCTATACACTGCTCATCAAGCCATGCTGTGGTGGTATCCCACATACAAAATAGAGGAAGACTGGTACAGACGTTAGCTCAGCGACAATCTTTCTCAAGAAAAAAGAGGAAGATTGGCAACAGATGTTAGCTCAGGGCCAATCTTCCTCACCAAAAGAAAAGAAAAAAAGTCAGTGATCCCTAATAACATTATTTCCTCTTCACAAAAAAAATCTTTCAAGTCAGCCAAGTAGACAGATTTCTGTCACTCTTTAGAATTCCTGATTTCAGCAGGTTTTGTGCCTTCACCTAGAGCTTCTCATTAAATACAACAAACCTACATTATTACTTATAAAATGCTAAATACAAGTCAGAACACTAATGTACATATTTTTACTATATAATATTGCTTTTATATATAGGCTAAATGGAGTAGACCTAGTCCTCTTTACTACTGTCACAGCTACCTGAAATTTAGGTACCTACTATCAGGTGAAAGCAGTAGCTGCTCGGGATTACTGTAGTAGACTGTATTACTTTTATATCAAATGTTCCTATTGCTAACCCTAAAGTGCCTCTCCCAGCAGAAAGATTCACATCCCCATCTAGTTGAAATCAGGGGTGGTCATGTGACTTCCTTTGGCCAGTGAAATACATGAAAGGATGTGTGTATTTCTAGGTAGAAGGTAGAATGTGGTTGACCAAATCTCTGCCACAACTACCAGCAATGATCTAGACGAAAACTGCTACATCAGCCTGGGTCTTGAAATGAAGACGACATAGAGCAGAGCCATAGCCAACCCACAGTGGTGTGGCATGAGTGAGAAGTAAGCTCAGTAAGTCACTAAGATGTGGGGGTTGTTTGTTTCTGCAGCATAATCGAATCTAGCCTGACACAATAGCTTAAACTAAATACGTACACTTTATTTAAGTATTAGTTTGTACCTTATGAAATTGCCATTGGTAGTAAGAAACGATCTAATAACAGCAATCTCATATAATTCAACTTACTTTAATTGAGAAAAATTGGAATATAAATTTCTACTCATGGATGCTTGTTCTTCCAAAGTGTAATTTCTTATTAGGAGAAGAGCATAATTATTACTTTTATTTCCATTTTGTAAAGAACATCATAGCAGAGTTAGAAAAATGGCTGCAACAAAATACACCTTTCTAAATCCACAGCAATATCAATAATCAATGGAGGGTCTTTCTTGTGTCATTCCTAGGGACGCTTTGGTGAACAGGACAGACACAATCCCTACCTTCATGGAGATTTCATTAATTCTAGTGATGGAGTTTAATTAAACAGGTAAATTATTACAAATTGTCATAAGTGCAAACAAAGAAACAGATGAGTTATTTTAAGTCAGAACTACATAGGAAAGGATACTAAAGGATAGGGTGGTGGCAGATGGCCCCTCTGAAGAGGTGACAGTTAAGTTGAGGCCTATAGAAGGACAAGAGCCAGCCATGTAAAGAGAGGTAAAAGTAGGGCTGGGGGACCATTCCAGGCTGAGGGAACAGTATATGCAAACAACATATTCATGTCCTCCAGGCAGATCAGACCTGACCAATGGGCTGGACCATAGTGAGAAAAGGGATCATAAGGAGAGAGAAAGTTGGAGAAAAGGCTGTGGACAGGTGATGCAGGGCTTTGATGGCCATGGAAGGGATTTGAATTTTATTTTAAGTCAGTGGGCAGCTACTAAAGGAGAATGGGAAGAAAAAAAGACATCAGACAGTTTATTTCTTTAACAAAGATCATTATCTCTGGTGGGAGTCCCTCCGTGGAGGTACAAGAATGGAAGACCAGTAAGGAGGTGACTGCAGGACAGAGGTGATGGTTGTCTGGACCAGGTTGTGGTGGTGAAGAGGAAGAGAGGTGGACAAAAATCAAGATATGTGTAGGAAGTAAAAAACAGAACTTGCTGATGGATTGGATGTGGAAGGTGAGGGAAAGGGAACGACCAAGAATGACTTCTAGACTTCTGGCTTGGGTCCTTGGGCGGGTGGTATGTCAATTATTGAAATAGGGAACACTAAGGGAAGATTAAGGTTTCCGAGGCTGTGAGGAAATCAAGAGTTCAGCTTTGGACATGTTAAGCATGGGATGCCTGTGAAACATCTGAGTGGAGATGTCAAGTGGGAAGCACGTCTGGAATCCATAGAAACTGTGGGGGCCTGGAATTGGCCACCCCAAGATATGTCTCTTTGGCATGAGGATAGTTTGGGGCTGGTTACTTTTAATAAAATGCAGACAGGAAAGCAACTGAGAAGTAGAATTTACTTACCCTTTGTTAAAAGACATTTACATTTGTAAGGGAAATCTCCATCTGTAAAGGTGTCTCCCTCTCTGTACCAGGAAGAAGGGGGATGACCTTATCTCTAGAAACTCTTATCAATGCAGAAGGCAAGGACTTAAATCTGCATAATAATCTTATTCCTGTTTACTGTGCTTGTCTGGTAACCTCCTGTAACTCACTCCCCCCACCCCCAACATCCTCCTTTGTCTTTAGCTGAATATGATATTTAAGGTGGTGGCTTCAGCCATTTTGGCGAGTTGCTTAGCTTGCCTGAGCCTCTCCCATGTATACATGTTATAAAGCTTTGTTTAATTTTCTCCTGTTATTCTGTCTCACGTGAATTTAATTCGTTCTCCAGCCAGAAGAACCCACAGTGGGTAGAGGAAATGTCTTCCTTCCCTACAAAACAATCTGGGCTGGACATACGAACTAGAGAGTCATCAACACATTAATAGAACTTCAAGTTTGTGGAATAAATATAGAGGGAGAAAAAAAAGGTTCTCAAATGCCTGAGTAACTCTAGCATTTAGAGGTCTTAGTAGGAAACAAAGACCAGCCATGAGGCTGGAGAAAAGCCAAGAGGGTGAGTCTTCACAGACGCTGAGAAAAGGGAATGGTTTACGAAGGCCCTGAGAGGTGGAATAAGAAAAGGACAGAGAAGCTCCTCTGGACCTGACAGCCCGGCGGTGTCTGGAGACCCTGACAAGTGTGTTTCAGGACAGTGATGAGTCCCAGGGGTTCTTCAGGACAGGAAATACAGGCAACAGGTATAGTCAAAAATGTTTTAAAACTTGGCTAAGAGGAAAAGAGAAGAAGGCTGAGGGAGGAGAGCCCAGAATTAACAGTCTTTATTAAAGAGACACTATGAAAAATTCTGGAAGTGATTGGGTTTACCTGGAAGCTACCAGACTGTTTTCTACCATTAGCAAAAACATAGGCTAACCAGTTATAATCTTGTACATCTGTATTATGTGGCCTCTTTCTGAAATACCATGTTCCTCAAGTATCGTCTCCTCCTCCACTTTCTTTTGCTATATTTCTGGAAGAAGTCTGTTTGGGTTACTTTAGTTAATATAGCTTTTCTATCCTTGCTTTATCATATTTTGTCTCAAGTTCTGAAAAACATGCAGTGATTGAAGAATGTTCTTCTGTTTTAAGAGGTTTTTATTTTTTCCCTCTAACTGTAAAAATGCTGACCTAGTCAGTTTCTGTATCTCTTGGTACAGTTCACTTCCCTTTTAGCTTAAGGGTTATTAAATGAGAGTAAAATTTCATTACAAATTCTAGTCAAAACAATGTTTAATATTTTTAATTGAAAAATTCACACACTTTAGGCATAGTAAAAAAAGATAAATACCACAAAAGATAATAGAATGAATAATAAGTCCTCCCCAGACCCTAGTCCTTGCTCCAGAGGAAACTATTGGCATTCCTGTACTGTGTGAAATAGTCTATGTAGATACAACTCTAAGGCTACAGCTCATGTCCTTAATGCAAACCCAAAACCCAAAACCCCAAACCAACCTCAAATGTGAGCATATTTCCATATTCTGTGCCTTGCTTTTTTCACATTTCAATATAACATGGAGGCTGTTCCATAGGAATACGTATGGATATAACACACTTTTTTCAGCTTCATAGTATTACATTTTTATGGCTGTGCCACCCTTTAACAATTTCTATTGATGAACATGTAGGTTCTTCTTAGCATTTGAAAACCACAAAATAAGAAATGCTCTTAAGTGACTACACAAAACCGTTGCCCAAGACTACACAAAACCTTTACCCAATATTACACAATTGTTATCCCAAATCCCAAAGAAAATTAGATTGGGAATAACTGCTATTTTCATAGTTTGTGATAAGAAAGATGGCTAGTGTTTTTGTGACTCTTTCCTCTACAATGTCTGGGGATATCAGCGACCCCAGTCTTTAGGAATAATAAGCGTAAGCAGTAGGAATACTAAGGAGAGAATGAATGTGAAAGTTTTAAGAGACTAAGAAAAACAATCCTTTAGAATAAAGAAATATTGTAAGGGCTGTCAAAGGTTTATATAGCAAGTACATGATTTGTTTTTTCTTGAATAATATGCTACAGAATTTTCAAAATGGCAGTTTTCTAAAGTTGCTTTCTTTGACACTTTATATTACACGGACCGTTAGCATTTTCAATGTCAAACAGTAACACAGCTTTCATTTGGGGGAGGTTGTTCATGGACCTAATCACTCTGTTGTGGAAGCCAAGTGCTCACAGGCCTTCCCCGAGGATCGCCGCGAACTAGGGAGCTGTGCTCCAGGGGAAGGGGGTTAGAGGTTTGTTTGGAAACACATAAAATAAAGTTTGGCAGTGAAGGTTTGGAAGTCAATCTTAAAGATTTTGTCTTTTATCCTGTGAGCCCTGGGGAGCACTGAGGCTTCTAATCAGGAGAATGACACATAATAATTGGTAGTGGCATGGAGAAGGCATTAGAGGAGGGACAAAAGGGAGAATCAAAAAGGCATTGCAGAGAAGAGCCAAGATGGCGCCGTGAGTAGTCCTCTTTGTCTCTCGCCCTTCGAGTCTACAATTATTTGGACACTTATCGCTTGACAAAGGATATCCAGACAGCATCTCAGGACGTCTGAGACACCCACGCGACTATACATCGGAAGGCGGATGGACTTTCCTCCGGGAGGATGTGGAAATAGGTGAAAACTCTCCGACCCCGACGGGCAGCCTAGTACCCGCAAGCAGCTTTCTTCCAACGGACGCCCCCAGAGGATCCACACACATCTAGGGCAGGAGCGAGAACACAACAGAGGAGCGACGGTGGAAACAGGTGACCAGAACCCTACCTAAACCCCCTGCAATTACTCCTAAACGCAGAGGGAAACTTTGGAGTTGCACACCTGAGCCCGCGGGGAGAGTCTCTCCCCGCCATTGGCGGGGAGACCCAGCCTGGTGCTCGGGGCGCCCGGAGGGTCCCAGAGAGAGACACGGAGGGCACGGAGATCTCCCAGCTGCCGTTGCCCGCCCCGTGGGACTAGGGATTGCCGGAGATCTCGGAGAGGACCGGGGCCGGGGGAATTTTCAAAGGCCGGTTCTGTGACCGGGAGGGGAAGCGCCGGAGCTCCGCCCGGGCAGCAGACAAAACTCTCTGTCTGCCGTTAGCAGAGGGGCCACGCTGAGCATTCACGGCTCCGGGAGAGGCCCGGAGAGAATCCCAGAGGGCGGGGCGACCCCCAGCTGCCGTTGCCCGCCCCGTGGGGCTAGGGATTGCCAGAGATCTTGGAGAGGACCGGGGCGGGGGGAACTTTCAAAGGCCGGTCCTGCGACCCGGAGGGGAAGCGCCGGAGCTCCGCCAGGCAGCAGACAAAACTCTCTGTCTGCCATTAGCAGAGGGGCCACGAACAGCATTCACGGCTCCGGCAGAGGCCCGGAGAGAAGCCCTGAGGGCGGGGCGACCCCCAGCTGCCATTGCCCGCCCCGTGGGACTAGGGATTGCCGGAGATCTCGGAGAGGACCGGGGCGGGGGGAACTTTCAAAGGCCGGTTCTGCGACCCGGAGGGGAAGCGCCGGAGCTCTGCCCGGGCAGCAGACAAAACTCTCTGTCTGCCGTTAGCAGAGGGGCCACGCTGAGCATTCACGGCTCCGGGAGAGGCCCGGAGAGAATCCCAGAGGGCAGGGCGACCCCCAGCTGCCGTTGCCCACCCCGTGAGGCTAGGGATTGCCGGAGATCTCAGAGAGGACTGGGGCTGGAGAGAGTTCCAGAGACCCAGCTTAGTAGCCTAGGGGGAAACCCTACAGGCTCACAGCAGCCTTAGGGAAAGCCTCTGCACAGCACCAGTAGAAGGCACCCAGCCGCCAGCCACAAGGCTGGAAGACCCCAGGGCAAAAGCAGCATAGCTAGGTGTACTAACCACAGACTGTAGAAGATGCCAATAGCTCTCCTGCGACCCATAGAGGACAAGTGAGATTTGGTGGGTGCCGACAGCAACGGAGCGACAAATATAAGTGATCCCACCCCTGGCCGCTGGAAAAGCCCATAACACCGTTGCAGACCCCAAGGAGAGAGCACATCTAGGTGGGCTCCAACAGTAGGCACCTGCAGCCTGAAGCCCCCCTGTGACGGCCCCCACGGCAGAGGAGGGAATCCAAAGGGCCACTGTGGCTACGAAGAGGGGCCCAGGCCCAGTTAGCAACTACGGACAGGGTTCCTGGTTGGTGAAATATAAACAGCTGCTCCTCCCACCGCAGCAGCTGAAACAAGTGAAAGGAGCAACTAAACTCAAAGAGTTTGATACGATAAAGAAGAACCAAACAGAAATATTGGAAATGAAGAACACAATAGAGGAGATTAAGAAAAATCTAGATGCTCTGAACAGTAGGGCCGATAATATGGAGGAAAGAATTAGCAATTTGGAAGATGGCAATATAGAATTGTTGCAGGCAGAGGAGGAGAGAGAAGCAAGACTTAAAAGAAATGAAGAAACTCTCCGAGAATTATCAGACACAATTAGGAGATGCAACGTAAGGATTATAGGTATACCAGAGGGAGAAGAGAAGGAGAAAGGGGCAGAAAACCTATTCAAAGAAATAATGGCTGAGAACTTCCCAAATCTGGTGAGGGAGATGGATCTTCAGGTGACAGAAGCCAATAGATCTCCAAACTTTATCAACGCAAGAAGACCAACTCCACGGCATATAGTAGTGAAGCTAGCAAAAGTCAACGACAAGGAGAAAATATTAAGGACAGCCAGGCAAAAGAAACTAACCTACAAAGGAACCCCCATCAGGCTATCAGCAGATTTCTCAGCAGAAACTTTACAGGCTAGAAGAGAGTGGAATGATATATTCAAAAATCTGAAGGACAAAAATCTACAGCCGAGAATTCTCTACCCAGCGAAAATATCCTTCAAATACGATGGAGAAATAAAAACCTTCCCAGATAAACAAAAATTAAGGGAGTTCATTGCCACAAAACCTCCTCTTCAGGAAATCCTCATTCCTGAAAAATCCAAAAAAGGAAAGGGGCTACAAAACCAAGAGCAGAGGAGATAAGTAGAAGGACAACAACAGAGAGTAGCAGCTCTACATCAGAACAGATTAAACCATGGGACGAGAAACAAAGGAAACTGAAGAAAACCAGAAAACAAGACACAAAATGGGAGTGGTAGGCCCCCACGTCTCAATAATCACTCTAAATGTAAATGGATTGAACTCCCCAATCAAAAGACACAGAGTGGCAGGATGGATCAAAGAACAAGATCCAACAATATGCTGCCTCCAGGAAACACACCTCAGCCCCAAAGACAAACACAGACTCAGAGTGAAGGGATGGAGAACAATACTCCAAGCTAATAATGAACAAAAGAAAGCAGGTGTCGCTATACTAATATCAGACAAGGTAGATTTCAAAGCAAAACAGATAAAGAAAGATAAAGAGGGACAGTATATAATGATAAAAGGGACTCTCCACCAAGAAGACATAACACTTATAAATATATACGCACCCAACACAGGAGCACCAAAATTTGTAAAGCAACTCTTAATAGAACTAAAAGAAGACATCAACAACAATACAATAATAGTAGGGGACCTCAACACACCATTAACACCAATGGACAGAACATCCAGACAGAAAATCAACAAGGAAATAATAGAATTAAATGAAAAATTAGACCAGATGGACTTAATAGATATATATAGAACACTTCATCCAAAAACAGCAGGTTACACATTCTTCTCAAGTGCACATGGAACATTCTCAAGGATTGACCATATTTTGGGAACCAAAGCAAACATCAATAAATACAAGAGAGTTGAAATAATATCAAGCATCTTTTCTGATCATAACGCTATTAAACTAGAAATCAACTACAAGAAAAAAGCAGAGAAAGGTGCAAAAATGTGGAGACTAAACAACACGCTTCTCAACAAACAATGGATCATTGAAGAAATTAAAGAAGAAATCAAATATTATCTGGAGACAAATGAAAATGAGAACACGACATACCAAATCATTTGGGATGCAGCAAAAGCAGTCCTAAGAGGGAAATTCATCGCAATACAGGCTCACCTCACTAAACAAGAAAAAGCTCACGTAAGCAACCTCAAACGACACCTAACGGAACTAGAAAAAGAAGAACAAACAAAGCCCAGAGTCAGTAGAAGGAGGGAAATAATAAAAATAAGAGCAGAAATAAACGATATTGAAACAAAAAAGACAATAGAAAGGATCAATGAAACAAAGAGTTGGTTCTTCGAAAGAATTAACAAAATTGACAAACCCCTAGCCAGACTCACCAAGAAAAGAAGAGAGAAAGCGCAAATTAATAAAATCAGGAATGACAGAGGAGAAATCACAACAGATACCAATGAAATACAAGAGATCATAAGAGAATACTATGAAAAACTATATGCCAACAAATTGAACAACTTGGAAGAAATGGACAAATTCCTAGACTCCTACAATCTCCCCAAACTGAATCAGGAAGAAATGGAGAATCTGAATAGACCAATCACAAGTAAGGAAATAGAAGCGGTAATCAAAAACCTCCCCAAAAACAAGAGTCCAGGACCAGACAGCTTCTCTGGAGAATTCTACCAAACATTCAAAGAAGACTTAATACCTATTCTCCTCAAACTGTTCCAGAAAATTGAGAAAGATGGAGAACTCCCTAACACATTCTATGAAGCCAACATCACTCTGATCCCCAAACCTGACAAGGACAACACAAAGAAGGAGAACTACAGGCCGATATCACTGATGAACATAGATGCAAAAATCCTCAACAAAATTTTGGCAAACCGATTACAGCAATACATCAAAAAGATTATACACCATATCAAGTGGGATTTATACCAGGGACACAGGGATGGTTCAACATCCGCAAGTCAATCAACGTGATACACTACATCAACAAAATGAAAAACAAAAACCACATGATCATCTCAATAGACGCAGAGAAAGCATTCGACAAGATCCAACACCCATTTATGATAAAAACCCTCAGTAAAATGGGTATAGAAGGAAAGTACCTCAACATAATAAAGGCCATATATGATAGACCCACAGCCAACATCATACTCAATGGACAAAAGCTGAAAGCCATCCCTCTGAGGACAGGAACAAGACAAGGGTGCCCACTTTCACCACTCCTATTCAACATAGTACTGGAGGTGCTGGCCAGAGCAATTCGGCAGGAAAAAGAAATAAAAGGAATCCAAATAGGTAACGAAGAAGTAAAACTCGCGTTGTTTGCAGACGACATGATCTTATACATAGAAAACCCCAAAGAATCCACAGAAAAACTATTAGAAATAATCAACAACTACAGCAAAGTAGCAGGGTATAAAATTAACGTGCATAAATCAGTAGCATTTCTATACACTAACAATAAACTAACAGAAAAAGAACTCAAGAACTCTATCCCATTCACAATCGCAACGAAAAGAATAAAATACCTTGGGATAAACTTAACCAAGGAAGTGAAGGATCTATACAATGAAAACTACAAGACTTTCTGGAAAGAAATAGGCGATGACATAAAGAGATGGAAAAACATTCCTTGCACATGGATTGGAAGAATAAACATAGTTAAAATGTCCATACTACCTAAAGCAATATACAGATTCAATGCTATCCCAATCAGAATCCCAAGAACATTCTTCACAGAAATTGAACAAACAATCCTAAAATTCATATGGGGGAACAAAAGACCACGAATTGCTAAAGCAATCCTGAGCAAGAAAAACAAAGCCGGCGGAATCACAATCCCCGATTTCAAAACATACTACAAAGCTACAGTGATCAAAACAGCATGGTACTGGTACAAAAACAGGTCCACAGATCAATGGAACAGAATTGAAAGCCCAGAGATAAAACCACACTTCTATGGACAGCTAATCTTCGACAAAGGAGCAGAGGGCCTACAATGGAGAAAAGAAAGTCTCTTCAACAAATGGTGCTGGGAAAACTGGACAGCCACATGCAAAAGACTGAAAATCGACCATTCTTTTTCACCACACACCAAAATAAACTCAAAATGGATCAAAGACCTAAAGATTAGGCCTGAGACAATAAGTCTTTTGGAAGAGAATATAGGCAGTACACTCTTTGACATCAGTTTCAAAAGAATCTTTTCGGACACTGTAACTCCTCAGTTGAGGGAAACAATAGAAAGAATAAACAAATGGGACTTCATCAGACTAAAGAGCTTCTTCAAGGCAAGGGAAAACAGGATTGAAACAAAAAAACAGCTCACTAATTGGGAAAAAATATTTACAAGCCACTTATCCGACAAAGGGTTAATCTCCATAATATACAAAGAACTCACACTGCTTAACAACAAAAAAACAAACAACCCGATCAAAAAATGGGCAGAGGACATGAACAGACATTTCTCAAAAGAAGATATGAATATGGCCAATAGACACATGAAAAGATGTTCATCATCGCTAATCATCAGGGAAATGCAAATCAAAACTACACTAAGATATCACCTTACCCCCGTTAGATTGGCAAAAACATCCAAAACCAAGAACGACAAATGTTGGAGAGGTTGTGGAGAAAGAGGAACCCTCATACACTGTTGGTGGGAATGCAAACTGGTACAGCCACTATGGAAAACAGTATGGAGATTTCTCAAAAAGTTAAAAATAGAAATACCCTATGACCCAGCCATCCCATTACTGGGTATCTATCCTAAGAACCTGATATCAGATATCTCAAGAGTCCGTTGCACCCCTATGTTCATCGCAGCATTATTTACAATAGCCAAGACGTGGAACCAGCCTACATGCCCAGAAACTGATGATTGGATAAAGAAGATGTGGTATATATACACAATGGAATACTACTCAGCCATAAAAAAAGACGAAATTGGCCCATTCACAACAATGTGGATGGACCTCGAGGGCATTATGTTAAGCGAAATAAGTCAGTCAGAGAAAGACGAACTCTATATGACTCCACTCATAGGTGGAAGTTAGTATATTGAGAAGGAGATCTGATCGGTGGTTACCAGGGAAAAGGGGGGGTGGGGGGAGGGTATGGAGGGGGAAGTGGTGTACCCACAACATGACTAACAAAAATGTACAACTGAAATTTCACAAGCTTGTAATCCATCATAACATTAATAAAAAAAAAAATTTAAACCAAATTTTAAGTGCAAAAAAAAAAAAAAAAAAAAAAAAAAAAAAAAAGGCATTGCAGTAGTCCAAGCTGAGGTGACAAAAGCCTTGGCTAGAGTGACAGCAGCAGAAACAAAAAGTGAAAAGGACCTAAGAGTGAATCTTTTTTTTTTCTTTTTCTTAAGATTGGCACCTGAGCTAACGTCTGTTGCCAATCTTCTTCTTCTCCCCAAAGTCCCCCAGTACATAGCTATATATTGTAGTTGTGGGTCCTTCTAGTTGTGGCATGTGGGATGCTGCCTCAGCATGGCCTGATGAGCAGTGCCATGTCTGCACCCAGGATCCGAACAGGCGAAACCCTGGGCCATGGAAGCGGAGTGTGCAAACTTAACCACTCGGCCACAGGGCCAGCCCCTAAGAGTGAATCGTAACCCTTTTTCTCTGCCCCAGCACCCTTGAGAAGTAAGACAAATGCCATTAATTCATAGTGATTCACTCTGTATTCAAACTTTTGTTATAAATGCAGCAGAAAACCCAATTAAAAGGCTAAACCATTGAAGTGTCACAACACATCATGAAACTATATATAAACAAGGGAGTGATTGTCTTCAGAGTTTTCTGTTGCTCTGAATAGGCTGTCCTTGCATTCTTTGATTGGTGCCTCCATGAGCCATCACCGTTATAAGGTAGCAAGCCAAGACCTCCAAGAAGGAAAAGAATTGACAATGATGTCTGATTCATAAAGTTAATCATTTGTGCTAGGTAAATTCTAGAAAGTCTAAGGATGAACATTTTAAGGATGTTTATATTAAATCTAAATATTAAAAATAGTTTTTAAAATAATAAAAGAAATGGGTGAATATATAACTGGGGATAGGAAAGACTTCTCTAGGTGTGAGACCAAAGGCAGATATTCTGAAAGAAAATATTGAGTTGACTACATTAAAATGAGAAAAACCTCCTCCAAAACCTTTTAACAATAAAAAAGCAAACAAAAACAGCAAAAAAAAAAAAAACCCAAACAAAATCAAACGGCAAACAATAAAGTGGAAAAATATTTGTAACATCTATTAACAAGAGATCACTATGCCTAATGTATAAAATGCTATTACAAATCTTTGAGAAGAAGAGATTTCCTACTCAGAGCTCTCTTCGGAAAATAAAGCTGGTTGGGTGGACACATCCTCTGAAATGCCTCTCCTTTGATGTAAAAGCAGCCATAACTACCTGGAGTATGGCCAAATGGGTACTCCCAGTACTAACAGAATTATATGGCTTAGCTTGATACAGTCCTTTCTACTGGGTACTAAGGAGACAGAGGATGACTAAGAACGTGACATGGTGGTAGGGGAGAAGGTCTCATAGAGTGAAAGGAAGACAGGATGGGTGGAAACACTGAGGAAAATAGTAGAGAAATGCTAAATCTATTTTTCAGGCAACACAATACACTGAGAAGAATGTAAAAGCATCTAAAACATAGGACCCAGCCTGCAGTAGGCACTTTATTAAATGTGTATTGAATTTAAGCAAAAGCATGACATGACTAGAGGCCAAGAGGCAGAGATGAAATAAGTCCTGCCTTTAATAATAATTACAATAATAGCTAATTATATTATTACGGCTTACTAGGTACCAGATTCTTAGCTTAGCTCTGACATGGGTGATTTCATTTAATTCTCATAACAACCCTGTAAGATTAGTACTATTATCTCCATTTTACAGATTTGGAAACTGAAACTCAGGAAACTGAAACGCTTTGCTCAAGCTCACATGACTAAAAAATGACCATGTGACTCAAATTTGACTCCAAAGCCCATGTTCTTACCACTATGTTCTACTTTTTCACTGGCCACTCCTCACCAGCATGGAGACTTGTGGTCTCAGAGGACCCAGGTCCTCAGCCACAAACATGGTTCTTGGTAGAAGGGCGGTAGTTTTGAATTTCCACATAGGATGGCTGGATTCCCGCAGTGCCGTAAAGCATCAGGCTAGGCTAGGAGGCTGAGGCTAAAAAAGGGAAGAGGTGCCAAAAATAAACGGTCTTTCTGTGCCTTGTACTTTCCAGTGACCAAACTGCTCTCTGTTTATTCAGATGGAGGTGGGCCCTGGTGCCAAGCACTGTACGTTGCAAGGGAATTCATTTGTGAGGCGCTTTGATGTCACATGCATCCCAGGAACACCCAGCTAAAACAGGGAGAGCTGCTTTGTGTTTATGCCTCTAAACAGAACCATTTGAGTACACAGACCAAAAGACCTGGTCTGGGAGCACTGCGTTTTCTCCAATAGAGTGATTCATTACTAATGTCTTCATTTTGGACACTGCAGTTGAATGTGAAGCCATATGCTTTAAATTAAAAGCACGCTAAGCAAATCACAAGTTTCTCAAGATGAAGCTTAAAGTCTGTTTTGGCATCTGTTGGTTGCCAAAAGACCATATGATCCTGTAATTAAACAACAAATATTTTCAGCAAAATCAATCATTTTAGCTGTCCCCAAATGCTATGATTATGATGTTTAGATGCTATGTTGAGCAATAAGTTGCACAACTAGACCTTTTTAGAATTGTTTGTTCCCTACTCCAATATTGTACTAATCTTTCTCTAGCCATCTTATTCCAATTCACTGTATTAGAATGCAAAACTTTTTAGTTACATGAGTAACAAACAGCAGAGCCACAGAGCCAGAAATGTCGGCAGCAGAACCACCACTATAGAGACTATTATATCTCCTCACAAGATTCATTCACCATGAGGTTGGTACCAGAATCAGCTAAGCCTCTTGGTTGCAGCCATCAGAAACCAACTGAGATAATCTTAAACGAAAAGGGAATTCACCAGAAGGAAGTCAGGGACTCACAGAATTGATGGGGAGGTAGAGAACACAGCCTGGAAAACAGGCAAGATCCAGGGCACCCTGGAGGACCAGCGAGCGGAAAAAGGCCTGGCCACTGCTGCGCTCATGATTTCACGTCCCTGTGTCCTGGGTGGCTCAAGAGTCTGAGGGGCTCCAGTCTGGCAGGGCCTCTTTTAAGGGCTTTTCCATGGATGCTCTATAGTAGAAGAGAGATGGGTGGCCCCTACATCCCACCTAGATGGTGAGGAGATTCTCCAGGGAAGATGGAGGTGCTGTGAGAAGACAAGGTCAATGCTAGACAGCCAAAAATTCTGGTACCACTCTCCTAAAATGGAGACCATTTTATATTTTCCAGCCATGTTTTCCTCCTAAGCAGGAAAATCTGTGGACAGAAAACCAACTCTGTGAGGTCACAGAAGAGGCAAAGGTAGGACGCAGCACCTCATGAGCCAGGGGTGGCAAGCACAAGAGACTCCTTTCTGAAGGAATCTAAGCTTATTTCACAGGCTTGTGGCTGAAAAACACTGGCTAAGAACGACAGCTTTTTAGGCTTCCTTCTGCTTGGAGGTTGCCTTCTACAAAATGCATCATTTCTTATCCCCTTAAAAGGCCTTCTCTACCTGGGAGGGCAGTGAGGTGCACAGGGTAGTGGTGGTTGGGGGGCAGAGGAGGGAAAAAAACAGAGGAAGAGACGCTTACTTAAAATGAGTCGTTCCTTCCCCTATGAATCTTAAAAGTGGGAGAAAAGATATAGTCAGAATTAAGGAATTTCATGGCTAAATCAAGTCCAATTAGGAATGTGAGGGAATGCTTAGGTAGGCGGAACAGCTAGACACGGTGTTCTGCGTGATTTACAATCTGGGGCCCAGGTGAACTTAGGTAAAAGCAAGCTCAGATGAGGAGAAGGCACAGGGGAGCCCCAAGGGCTGTAATAGTCAACAGAGGGACCACCTAGGAGGTGAAATGTGAGGGGCTCAAGGGCCAGCCCTCTCCAGGGCCAGCTTTTTTAGGGGGTGGAGGTTAAGGTAGGCATGCTCCTCAGAATGGTTGTGATGGGGCTTCTTGGATTATTTTCAGTGTTCCAACAAATCCAGTGAGAACCATAAACATGCTAATTAGAACTTCAAATTTCTTTCCTTTTGGCCTGAAACAAACTCATTCAGTGTAGTGCCATTCACTGTTTCATGCGGGTGGGTTAAGTCCTAATGGCAACCACTCCTATAATTAATAAAGTGGGAAAGTTAATTTTACTAAATTATACCCTAAGGAAAAGATACAAATTTCAAAATACATTACCCACAAGAGAGAATAATAGAAGGTGTTATAAGTGGCAAAAATGTTGGAAACACCTGGATTTGGGCATTTTTTACTACAAAAGTTCCCCACTAAGATGCAAACATATTTGGAGAGAGTGGATTCATTAGCAATAGCGACCACAGAAGTCTCATTCATTCATTAGATCAGCTGAGAGAGCAGCAAGGATTGGTTGGGGAAGGGGTGAGAAGGGAGGCCTAGGAAGGCCCAGATGTGATGTTCTTTGGAGCTGGGAGACCCCAGAATACCCTTAAAGCACTCAGAGTGTAATAGTAAATAAGGAGAAGGGGGCAAAATTAGGGGGTGGCAGAGATATAAGGTTAATAATGGCTTCTACCTCCTAATAAATAAATTTAGGCTTGCCTGTTCAAGCTGTACTAGACAACTCATCTCCCTAGTGGCCATGAGATTCCCATCAACCATCTGGCCATCTTTAGTTAAGGCAGTAGTGCAAGAACTACCACCATTTTTTGAACACCTCCGGCATGCTAGGGGCTGGACTGCCTGATTGGCATATATTATCTTTTCTTCTCTCCACAACTCTGTCAGATGGTGGTTATTGTTCCTGTTTTACAGATGAAACTTAGGTTCTGGGAGAGAAGTGACTTGCCCAAGATCCCATGGCTAGTGCATGCTGGAGCCAGCTGTGAATGTTAGGTTTCAGAGTCTGTATCACTCTCTTGCACAGGTACCCTGGAGCCTGGGGCACAACCCTGTCCTTAGGTCCTCTCCACATTACTCCACTCAGCTGAGTCAAGTGCAGCCAATTAGGGTTTAATAGTCCCTTCTGTGCCCAGTACTGGGCTGCCTTCAGTACAATAGATAGAAAAGTGACAGATGAAGGTGTGTAACTCCAGTTCAGCAATGAAGTGTGTGTGTGCTGGGAGAGAGTGCATACACACAGAGCAGCCATGAGCAACAGAGAAAAGCAAGTGTGAAAGGCTGCAAGGAGGAGGCAGAGACTGAAACATGGGTGGCACCCGAGAGGGTGGTCTTAGCTTGAGGCATAGGTTACCTCAATACCCTGTCCCTGGGTGGGTATCAGGGAGCTGCTCAGGACCTGCCATTCTCAGGGCCATGATTTCCTAGCACAAAATTAGCCATTTTGCTGTTTACTCCCCCAACACCTGAGGTAAAATTCCCATTTGCTATTAGATAATGTGTTAGATGTGTGGTAGCTCAAGTGATAGAAACCATTTCAAATTTGTTTACCTAACAGGAAACATTGGTTTACTTGACAAAATAGTCTGAGAGGAAGAGCTGCCTTCAGGTGTTCCAGGGGCTTAAATCACATAACCTGGATTTTCTCTTTCCTATGGTCCCTTGTCTGCCTACAGTCTTCCTTCCCTCCATCTCTAAACCCTGCTCCTCCCTCTGCATGGACCACACTCTATTTCACTTCATGCAGCCTTTCTCTACTTGGCAGTGGTGGTGGTGGCAGAAGTGGCAGGGCAGGAGGATGTGATTTGGGGGGGGGAGGTAGCCATATATAAAATCTCAGATAGGCCTAACCTGAGGCACTGGTCCAGGTCCTACCCCAGACCTGTCACAGTGGCCAGGGGGATAAGTGATTCTGATAGACTAGGCCTGGGTCATGTACCCAAAGTTTTGACCAGGAGTTACAGAAATCACCTGAGAGCCTCATCAAAACCACATGAAGTGTGGGTGCTGGGGGACAATTTTCCAAAGGAAGGAAGGTGACATGGTCAGAAGAAGCGGAGGAGAAGGAATGCTGGGCTGACAACACTAACAGTTGTTGGTTACAGTGTCATTATGAATATCACAATGTGCAAAGTCACTGAGCTCCGTGAAATAATGTATTCTCTATGAAAAACGGCCAGACATCTCATGACATAGGAAAATCTTACAGATGCTCCTGACTAATGACTACCAGGGTGCACATCAGAGAGAGCTGGAAACAAAACAGCGGAAAGCCAAGGCTGCATCATGTTCAAGTGTATGGAGCTTGTTTATTTTAAGATGTGCAGTTCTCTTTTAACAGTTCCCTCACTCCGGTCTCTGTTCTCCAGCTTTTGCTAAGAGGTGGGAGACAGACAGTGAAAATTGATATTCAGGTCTGTTTATCTGCTTGGAGATGTATCTCTTCTATGCTGATGTGTGCAAGGGGCTGCGGGTTCTGGAGTCAGTGGACTTGGGGAAACTCTGTGAATGTGGGTGAGCTATGTTGGGTCACTGAACCTCAGTTGTCTCATTTGTACAACAGAGATGGTAAGACTCTCCTTAAGTTGGTGAGGGATTCATTCATTAATGAATTCATAGTTGGTAATATTTATTGATATATCTACCATGGCTGTACATTGGGCACCAAGGGTATATCACTAAACAGGACAGACAGGATCGCTGCCCTAAGTGAAGGAGACAGATGAAAGGAAATGATATCAAAAAAGCACCTGGTATAAAATAAATAAGCCCTGGGGATGTAATGTACGGCATGGTGACTATAGTTAACAATACTGTATTGTATATTTGAAAGTTGCTAAGAGAGACCTTAAAAGTTCTCATCACAAGAAAAAAAGTTTATAACTATGTGTGGTGATGGATGTTAATTAGACTTATTGTGACGATCATTTCACAATATATACATGTATTGAATCATTATGTTGTACATCTGAAACTAATACTATAATGTTATATGCCAATTATATCTCAATAAATTTTTTTTAAGAAGCACCTGGCACAGAGCCAGTGCTCAATAAATAGGAATTGCCTTCCCTTCCCCTGCCAATCCATTCACTCACCTTGTCTTAACCTAAAAATGGTGGCAAGTCTCTTAATTTCTGTGAGCCTCAGTTTTCTCACAGGCTTACTGAAGGGTTTGGAGAGACTTCTGATGTTTCTTCTTCCTTTAAATTCTGCAGATCTCTGGGGCTGGCCCCGTGGCCGAGTGGTTTAGTCCGCGCGCTCCGCTAACAGCAACCCAGTGTTTCGTTGGTTCGAATCCTGGGCGCGGACATGGCACTGCTCATCAAACCACGCTGAGGCAGCGTCCCACATGCCACAACTAGAAGGACCCACAACGAAGAATATACAACTATGTACTGGGGGGCTTCGGGGAGAAAAAAGGAAATAATAAAATCTTAAAAAAAAAAATATTCTGCAGATCTCTAGTTCCCTTTCTTCTTCACCCAGGGCACAGAAAATGGGCTTAAAAGGAATCTTTGGGGACTATCACTTGAATCCTTTCTTTTGAAGGGCAGCTTCATTATTGTTGCCAAGCTGGCCTTGCACCATCAGCCTGACCCCCAAATAAAGCTTAGTAGGGATATTTCTACCCCACCCAAAACATCCTGAAAAAGCACCTCTATCAATAGAAATGAGATATAAGAGTGATTTTACAATCCACTTAAGAGGCAGTGTAGTTTCACATATAAGAGAGATTTCACATATAGGAGTGACTTTACAACACACATAAGAGGTAGTGTGGTTATGATAAGGGCTTTCATTCAGATAGATCTGGCTGCAATCTCAGCACTAGCTATGGAATTTCAGACACATGATTTAGCCTCTTCATGCCTCATTATCCACATAAATATATATAAATGGGAATAAAAAATCTACTTCAATAGGGATATTGTGAGGATTGAATAGGACAATGTATGTGGGGGTGCCTGGTGCAGAGTAGGTATTTATAAATGGAATATACTACTGTGAGTTGAGAAATGACTGCACGTTAACTGGAGAATGGTAGATGTAAGGAACTTCTGCTGGGAAGTAAAGCACCTATAGTTGGTTCCAGATTTCCACTATCAAGCTTAATACATTTTAAATGAGTTTAATACATGATATTTGTGCATTTGGTATATACATTATTCTTTTAGCAGAAGGCTGGAGGGAGAGACATTAAGAAAGCTAGCCAGGAACTGTGATACTTACCTGTGAACCAAAGGTGTTGGACTAGATGACCTCTAAGATCCTTCTTAATTCTAAAGTTCTATCATTCCAGGCTTTGCTGAAAATCTCTGGGGGAATTTTCCAAAAAAGAAAAAAATGTGTCTTTTGTCCTACTCTGCTTCACTCTCTCTTCCCATGCTGGACCTGCCAACTGATGACTGTTAGCCATCCTTTGTTATCACTGAACTCTGTTGTTATTAACCTCACGTTTTCATAGAAAATCTCTTTTGTCCACTGAAATGTGAAAAGATGTGGTTTACAATCCCAATAGCTCTTTGATTTTTTTATTTTTGATCTCAGAGAAAGTGGTTTGAACTCATTTAGCATGATCATGAGAAATAATAGAGGCCCTATGTACCTTTAACACAGAGACCCAAGAGTTTTAGGCCTCCTGGGAATGAGATTAGTGCTTGTGAAGGTCTAACATTGGAGGCCCATATTGACACTGTGCAAGCTCTTAAATCCACAGGAATCTGCTAATGCTCAAAGGAGAGCAATCAAAAACCTCAATTAATAATTATGTCAATAGACTTCGCGAAGGAAAGAAAAAATTATCATGCCTGAGGCTATTGGAAAAAAATAAAGTTCCAAATAGGGAGGGAGAAGTAATAAAGTATCCAAAGGCCCAGTTTGATGATGTTCACTTTTAAATGTTGAGAGCAAATGTGGCATTATGACCTTTTTCTTCTACCAGCCTACTGTAGCAGGAGCCTGTGGCCTCTGAGTATTGGGACACATTGTCTCAAGTTAGGTGACTCAAAGATCCTGTTGCAGGGTCAAAAGTCTGAGGGACTGCGAGTGTGAAGAGAGCAGTTTAGCCAATGTCTTTTCCAGCAGCACCCTAGAGGTCCTGAGGGAGAGAAGCGATTTGGAATACCACAGCCCACATTCCAGAAAATTCTAAATTTGGTATCAAAGTGTAACAGGTCCTCCCACCCTCCCTTCTTGGGTTTAAAAGAGACCAGCAGACCACATCGTTTTTCTCCAAATTCAGCTAGATTTTCTTCGTTCAGTTGCATGCCCTGTCCTTCAAGGAGGAAAACGTACAGATGAAGAAAGATCTTTCAGGTAATTGGATTTGTAGATTCAGAAAGTTTTGAGGCAAAAAAAAATTATATATGGCACACTCCTTCTGGTAACAGAAAGGGAAATGTTTGAAAAAAAGTCTGAAGAAAGCAGGCTTAGCTGGTGTGACGAGGGGAGCATTTGGTTGGCTCCCGGTCTGCTTTGTGCCTGGCTCCCTCATTACAGGTGGATTAAAAATGAAATACGTTAATGTGGGGAGGGAGCCATAATCAGGAATTTCATTAGATGCAAACCCAAAATATGAAAGAGTATTTCCACTTGTTTCCAAACAGCTTAGAGTGTCAACTCTTAAAGGAGACAGGATAGAACTTTTGAGGAAAATCCCTCAATTTTTGAATTTTTGTCCTTTTATTCAAGCAAACATTCACTCTCCTGTGCCTTTTGGTTGTTTTCAGATAAAGTAACTCTACCAACACTTTTGTCCTGGAAATTAACTTCCAATTTTCTTTATATATAAAATATATATGTTTATATATAAACATATATAAACATACATATACATATGTAAAGGAAATATATATTTATATCTATAAAGGAAATAATATATACACATATATGTGTATATATGTATGTATACATATGAGTATGTGGTACCTCTGAGTTCACCATAATTTGGACAGTGGTTGTGATAAAGAAAATTAACTACAGAAAGTGACAAGTTCGAAGAATATTTTGACCAAGCCAATACAGACATAAATCCTCTATGGTTTTGTGTTTTGGAGTAGTTATTTTCTTTCTCTACCTGTGTTAGTATGAATTCAACAGAACAATTAAAAAAACCCACAACATGCCCCGCTGCAAAGGCAGGTGTGAAAAGCTAAGCCCTTTCTGTTATAGTCAGTTGACGTTACTTTTCTCTATCACCAAGTGCTCCTTCGGCAAACATGCTGAAATTCTCACTTTGTTGGCAGTGGGCAGACTTGGCGAGACAGAAAACCAATATACCCATTCATTTAAAAAAAAAATCCAAATTGAGTTTCGAAGTTTTTACTTAAGTGTTGTTTATACAAACTGTTAAATATTTGGATAATCAACTGTCAAAGTAGCAGTTCCTGGAAGAATTACTTTCCATGAAGCTGCCAAAGTATCTGATTTTGACATCAAATTAATTTCACAAAATTTTTGATTTAGTTTAAATCAAATTTAGACTTGATTCAGAGCCATCAATAATTAAATTTTATGAGCACACAGCAGAATCTCTGGTGCCTGGCAGTCCTCAGGACCCCTGAAACCCAAACTTCCACCATGTGACCTTTATTCAGGGGCAGATTTGCTTTTAAATTAAGGACTTTTCATCTCACAGAAAAGGAAAAATAATGAGCAATTTCTTGGGTCACGTATCTCTGCTGCCAGAAAAATAAAAGACATCGAATTTTTCAGTAACATACATAACAAGCACCATTTTTGCTTTTATGTAAAGTATCAATTCCACATGTAATTGCTGAATATTTTCTAAATTAAGAGCTCATGTGGTGAGCGGGTGCACACAAAAAGATAATCAGAAAAATCTCGGCATTAAAATATAGTCTCCAAGTAAAAACACATAAATCACTTTGTAAGGCTCAGCCTGCTGTGAGAATTACTGCTCTCAGCCTCGTATTTCTGTTGAGTCTAGTGCAGAGGAACTAAAAATCGACTGGGCCTGTGAACTTTAGGTCACAAGGTAAAGGTAAGGAAAACAAATGGCTACATACCACAAAGCCAAAGACCAAACACAAAGCAACACAGAGATCTACTCTTGGGTTTTACTAGAAGACTTGTATTCTCGTGCCTACTTTTCATTTCACTGCTTAGTAAATTCACTGCATCAAAGGCGCCACTTTCCTAAGGGAGGAATAACAATTTCTCTCCTTGAGCAAACCTCGTGCGATTTCTTGAAGTGATTTCCAACTCCAAGAGATGTGACTCTAATTATTTCCTTACTCAGTTGCTTGTTCAGAGCCTGTTGCTGATGAGACCACAGGTAGAGATTTTTCCAGTGCCTGCAAATGGTATCCCTAACACTGGTTGGTCATCTCAAAAGTATCACAAAAGGGCGAGCCTGAGAGTGTGTCCATGCCCAATATGACCCCGAGCCCACTCCTGGAAAACCATGAAAGAGTATGCAAAAGTGGGGGTGGCTCTGCAAAAGCTCAAGGCACTAAAATGCGGGCAGGTGGTAAAGGTGAGCACACTGCTCAGTCATGCTGCTGCTTTCTGTTCTGAGCTTTCAGAGGTGAGCTAGGTATAAAAACAGATATTTTTTGGGTCCTCCATAAAGAAAGACATGCACAGTGACTCCTGAAACTCTTCTTGGCGCAGGACACAAAGAATCACTAGGAGTATACATTATTCACCTGGGATGCATTATTCAGGCTAGTAGAAACATTTGCAACCTGAGGACATGCTGGAATTTATGTGTAAGACTTATCTATCAGGTTTCCTCTTTGTGCATGTCCCTAGAGCTGTGGTTTTCAAACTCGGCTACACATTAGTGCCATCTGGGGAACTTTAAAATAATCTTGACGGCCAGGCCACACCCCAGAACAATTATATCAGAATCTCTGGAGATGAGACCCAGGCAGGCCCATATTTTTTAAAGCTCTCCTGGCAATTCCAATGTGCAGCCAAGGGTGAGAAGCAGTGTACTAGAAGAATAACAGGCAGTTGCACGGACTGGGACTCAGGAGCTGAGAAAGGTGGGAAGGTTCTCGGTTATGCTGACTTGTTGCAAGTGTCCCAGATTTCTAGGGTAACTACCTAGTGTTTACTGAAAACTTATTTCAGTTTTTTTCCTAAGGGTCAGAATCAAAGGCAGACAGCCTAAAAATAACTCATCAGCAGCTTGTTTGGCTGATGGCAATGTTGGAAATTCCAAATTGCCTTTTAACTTAAGCTTATTGCTTTCTCCCTTTGAAATACTGTAAGTATTAAGAATCAAGTTACAGATCAATAAAAGGTCTTGTTAACCGTGTTAACAAGTGTGAAAGGTCCAAGCCAACAGCCAATCCCTATGAATATTCCCTGGCACTTACGTAACCCTCTACCTAAAATTCAAGAAACACTTAGAGGGGAAAAACGGCAAAGATAGTCGAAGAGAACTGTATTTCCTTAAAGGAATGACAAGTGATACATTTTCCACATTAATTTATATCCACCCTTCATCTCCACAGGCTCAATTAATAAAAGTTATGCATAAATCATAGGGGAGATCATTAAATCAACCAGTTCACGGTGCCGACTAATTGGTAAATAAATACTTGATGAAAATGGTGACGGGTGTACAGATTCTGTTTTTCTTTTAAAAAAAATAGGAAAAAAACAGGAAAAAAAGCTTTATCTATAGCTTTGGTAGAGATATTCACACCTCATCCACTTCAATTTTATAATATTCTCTGTTTGTTGGAGGGTGATAAACCACAAAAATAGAGCCCCACAGGGGGACGATAATCCTGGATGAAAAGTTTAAAATCAAATAAAAAATTCAGATTCATTTAATTAGCCAGATGCCTGGTAGTATGTACATAAGTCATCTGAAATCTGGGTGTTACCACACTTTTGTTTTGGTCCAGTTGTTTGTCATTGTGTGAACATAACTACAGACAGAGGAAAAGAAAGCAAGATAGGCACAGGAGAAGATGAAAATAGCTCTTTGCCAGGATATATTGAAAACAAAAAAAGATGTTTTGTAAATTAGCTTGCTTTCTGAAGTTTAACTTTTTTCTTTTTAAAAGGTTACTGCCGTATATGAAAAATAACATTTTCAGATAGAAAAACTTTTTTCCCCTCACCATGTGACCTGATTTTGAGGTCAGGCGGTACTGCTTGCCAGCTCTGTGACCTTGGGCAAGATACTAAACCTCTTTCCTCATCAAGGAAGAATAATGGTACCTACTTATAAAGATGTTGTCTTATTTAAGATATTGTGTGAGAAACATTTAACCCAGGTGCAGGCACAGAGTAAAATGCTCACAAAATATTTGTTATTGTTGATGTTATTTACTATGGGTAGATAAGCCTAGTACCCGTCTTGATTTTTCCGCAAAGAAATGCAATTCTTACAGAAATGGATCCCTCAGAGCAAGGACCTGGGTTTAGATGTGAATCGAGACTAGTGGCCCTAAGTAAAATGAAAATTCAGAAAAATGATGCCTCCAGCCTTGACCTGTCATTCCCATTTCTCAAGGAGACCCTGGATGTGGCCAAGGGAACAATGAAGGCAAACTTAGAAATGACACAGTGTTCCTAGGGCCTGTGGGAGAAGGCTCAGTGAGAAAGGACCCAATCCTAGTTTGGCAGCTATGGAGAGGGGGTTATATCTTCTAGCCAAGCTGAGACTTTCATACCCTTTGAAGCAAGCTGTTGCTGAAAAGAGTCTGTAGACCTCCAGAGAGTAAGCTCAGGAGGGCATTCTGTGGGAAAGTAAAAGAGAAAGTCCTATTGCTTCTTTCCTCTGGGCCCCAAGAGAGAAAAGCCACAATGACAATTGTTTTTCTTAACAAAATGTTTAAATATTGAATGCCTTTTGCTCAGTAGTTATGTCACTCTTCTGGGGGACCTAGATGTCACAACTCTTGCTGGGTTTTTTATTTTTCAAAGAGCAAGATGAGAGAGGAGGAAAGAAGTAGAGGAAGAAAAGGTGGGCAAAATGAGGGAAGGGGAATTGTGAGGAAAAGCAAGAGACTGAGGGAAACTGGAGAGTTCTCACTGGGTGCCTGTGAATTGCAGCTGCCCTTTCTGAGCAGCCGTCTCAGCAGTCGTTTAGAGCAGGTCTAACCAAGGATGTGTGATTAAATACAGGGACTCCAGCAATGAGCCCAGAATTGGAGAGAAGGGCAGCCAGGTTGTCTTCCCTTGGAATCAATGCTCTTCCCCAATGGCTTGACTCCATCCCACACACATTTGCCCCAAAGCCTATATTATTCTGTTTTCTTTCTGGAGTCTAAGAAAGGAAGCAGTAGTTGGACACTAGACTTCATATCTCCAACCGTAACCCTTCCCAAACAACTTCTCTGAGTGACATCAAACTCCAGAAACTCCTGTCCCTTGGCTTATTGGGAATTTTCCAGACCTAGTGGTAGTACAACTTTAGTCATTACCAATTTGAATCTGCTTACAGTCCTAGAACTTCTCCACAAAGTTGCGTTCATGAAACAGCCTTTGCCCTGGCAAAGATTTTTTTTCTTCCTGAAAAGTGGATAGAAGGTAATTTATAAATCAATAGGCTGCCTTATAACTGTTGGCCCATCCAACCTTCGAGTATATCTTACATTAGATTAAGATGATCCTCAGTTTTTTGGGTTGATTTTACTTGTTAATAATGACACACACTTTTCAGCTTCTTTCCACTACATATTTTTTTTTATAGCTTTGTTAAAATTGCCACAAATGATTCTTGCCTGAAAAGATAGTTCATTAACATATACCATCATCATCAAAAGCATGATGTTATTATTGTATGTAAAGTAAATATTAGCTTCAGTAATAAATCAGATAGAGGTTAAGTTGCTTAATTAAAATTCTGATGGTTGAGCAAGATCCAAATTTGCAAAGGAGGCTGCAGCCAATTACAGGGCCGAATGATAGTTTGACATGGCTTTGGGGCCCCTTCCCATAAAGTGCACCAGCACCCCTTCCACAACCACCTCAGTAAACACACAATCTCAGTAGAAACAGTAGGCTATGCAAACACAGCTTCAAGTCTAGTCTTTCTAGCAACTCTCCAACTAGGTTGCAGTTCCTGACATCTGCCTGTGTGGGGATTTGGGAGCCAGCACTGGCTATAGCTATTTGAGAAGCAGTGTTTTGGGTGTTCTGTTTACTGAGGAGATGTATAGAGAGAAGGAAATCTGACCGACTTTTGTATTAAATCCTTTAACAAACATTAATTAATATCTACCAGTGAGCAAGGAGCCCTATTAAGGTGTGACAGAAAAGATTCCAAATCTTTAGCCTGATTACAAGACCTGTCCCTTGCCTCTCTCTCCAAACTTATGGTACATTATGCACCAGGTAGACCAGACTTCTTCCAGTCCTTTCAGATTCTTGTATGTTCTCTGCTTTCTTTTTCTCCCAGCTTTTGCATCATTCCCTCTGCCTGGAACACACTTCCTGCTATATTGTACATGACTAATTTCTATTCATCCTCTAAGTCTAAGCTTAGTTATAATTTTCCTAGGAAAGTCTTCTCTGATCCCTTGGACCAGGCTATGTCCCTTTTCTATATACTCCATAGCCTCCTGAACTTCTCCTTTCAAATAATCCCTTTCATGTTTATCATTTTTAAATGTCTTTCTTCCCTTCCACAAATTTCACGAGGCAGGGACTATCTCTGTCTTGTTTACAACTATGTCCCCATAGCCTAATACCTCATGCCTTGCTAGAATAGTTGCTTCCTGTTTATTAGTTTATTTAATTGAATAGAATGATCCCTTCCTACAGGGGCTCCTATAATAGGAGAGGGGAAAAAATTAGACAAGTGCCAGAGTGTATGTGTGTACATATTTAAGCACCAAAAATTAAAACCTAACAATAGCAACACTATGAAAAACATTCCAAGCCAAGCCTTGCCAGTTTCTGGTTCTCCTAATATTGAGTAATATCATATGGGTTTAAATTTCTACCTATGGTCATTGCTACTGTTGCAGATGTTTAGCTGCTGTTTATGAGAATTAGCAAAAAGAACTCAATCTCTGAGTACTAAATCTTGTGTCCCTATATAGTTCAAACTTACATTTTTTTTCCCCAGGGGCATAGCATTCAGACTTGACTTAGCTTTTCCTGCATAGGCAAGTTGTCTGGAGTATTATGACTAATGGTGAGCTGATGGCACATGGGCTCTGGCAGATCAAACCATCACAGTGAGAGAGCACCCAAGAGATCTGTCAGCCAAGGTTCTGCATGAAAACCTCTGAAAAACATTTTCTTAAGTCACTGATTTCACAGAATTGTGCTAAGCTCTGAGGAGAAACTAAAAAATTACAAAACTATACTAAACAAAACTATAGCTAATGTTATAAAGTATTAGCAAGTAAAATTTAGTAGTGTATAAAAAATACATTATGATCAGTAGAATTCAAGAATTTCAAGGATGGTTCAACATTTAAAAAGTCTATTAATGTATAATACCAATACACCACACTAACTAGAAAGTTAAAGTAGACTATAGATTCTAAAATAGAACTTTAGTTCTGTGGTTCATCTGAATAGATAAAGAAATAGCTTTTGACAAAACATAACACTCTTAAATATTATCAAACTAGAAATACAACATAATGTACTTAATTTCATAAAATTAATTTATTAAAAATTTACAGCAAAAATCATAGTTGGTGAAACTTTAGAGGCATTCACATTAAGGTCAGGAATTAGTCATGCTCATTAATTCTGCTTATATTCAATATTACATTGATGCTTCTAGACAATGTGATAAGGCAAGAAAAAAGAGTATAATTGGAAATGAAGAGATAAATTTTTCTTATTTGTAACAATACGATAGGCTATATAGGAAACCTGAGACAAGCTACAAACTATTGAAACTAACAAGTTGAACAAGTTGATGTTCAAAATCAACATACAAAAATCAAGTGTTTCCATATCCTAGTAATGACCAACTCAAAAATATAATGCAAAAAAGTCTCATTTACAATAGCAACAGAAAATATAAGTGTGGTAGCCCACCTCCAAGATGGCCTCCAATGGTGCCCCCGACTCCCTGCCTTCCTGGTATGGCTGTGTAATCAATAGGATACCACAGAAACAACAGTATGTGACTTCCTAGGTTGGATCATATAAGGTACTGTTGCCTGAATCTTTCTCTCTTGGATCCCTTGTGGGTAGAAGCCAGTCACTAAGTCATAAGGATACTAAGCAGCCCTAAAGATAGGCCCATGTGGTGAGGAACTGAAGCCTCTTGCCAAAAGCCAGTAAGGAACCAAGGCTTCTTTCAAATAGCCATCTTAAAAGCAGATCCTCCAGCCCCAGTCAAGCCTTCAGATGACTGTGGCCCTGGTTGGCACGTTGACTTAAATCTCATGAAAGATCTTGAGCCAGAATCACACTAAGCTAAGCTAAGGGTGCTTCTGAATTCCTGGCTCTCAGAAACTGTGAAATAATAAATGTTTCATATATCCACTAAGTTTTGGGGTAATTAGGCAGCAATAGATAAATAATTTTAACAAAAATTAATAAATAAATTTAAGAAAAGCTATGAAAGGTTTTTATGGGAAAATATTTTTAAAACATTACTGAATGACATAAAAGACAAATTGAATACATTGAATAAAATCATTATTCTTTACTTATAATGATTGAAATTCTTTCCAATTTAAACTACATATTCAGGGTAAAATCTCAACTCACTTCCTACGGAACTTGATGAGCTAATCCTGAAATTCATATGGAAGATCAGAAGGGCAAAAATATTCAAGAAAAATCTGAAGAACAATGCCAGATGTGTGGAGGGGGATGGTGCTTGTCTCCCAGATATCAAAACTTATTATAAAGCTGTTGTAACTAAGACAGTGTGGTATTGGCACAGGGATAGACAAACAAATCAATGGAACAGAATAGACAGTGCAGAAACAAACGTGGAACCCTGATCTATGTGGTAGGCAGAATAATGCTCCTCTTCCACCCAAGATGCCCACATTCTAGTCCTCAGAATTTGTGAAATATGTTAGGTTACCTGGTAAAGGGGAATTAAGATTGCTAATCAGCTGACCTGACTTTAGAATAGGAGATTATCCTGAATTATCTGGGTGGGCCCAATGTCATCACAAGAGTTTTTAAAGGTGGAAGCAGGAGGCAGAAGAGGAGTCAGTGCCACATAGATGGCATTATGGGAAGGATTGGCCTGGCATTGCTGGTTTTGAAGATGAAGTAATGGGCCACAAGCCAAGGAATGCAGAAGGCATCCAGAAGCTGGAAAAAGCAAGGAAATGAATTCTCCCCTAGGACCTCTAGAAGGAATGTAGCCTGGCCAAAACCTTGATTTTAGCACAGCAGGACCCATTTTGGACTTTTGACTTCAAGAACTGTAAGATAATAAATTTGTGTTGTTTTAAGCCACTAAATTAGTGGCACTTTGTCACAGGAGTAATAGAAAACAAATACAATCTATGTTACAAATCAGTACAGAAAAGACACACTAGTCAACAAATGGAATGGGACAAATTGGTTATCTACATAGAAAAAAAGAAAATTTTTCCTCTCTCATGTCTTATATAAAAGTAAATCTTTGGGGGCCAGCCCGGTGGTTGAGTGGTTAAGTTCATGCGCTCTGCTTGTGTGGCCCAGGGTTTCACCAGTTCAAAGCCTGGGTGCGGACATGGCAGTGCTCATCAAGCCCTGCTGAGGTGGCATCCCACATGCCACAACTAGAAGGATGCACAACTAAAAATACACAACTATGTACCAGGGGAGTTTGGGAGAAAAAGGAAAAATAAAATCTTAAAAAAAAAAAGCAAATCTTTGGGGCTGGCCCCATGGTCGAGTGGTTAAGTTCACACGCTCAGTTTCAGTGGCCTGGGGTTTTGCTGGTTTGGATCCTGGGCGTGGACATGGCACCGATCATCAGGCCATGGTGAGGCAGCGTCCCACATCGCACAACCAGAGGGAGCTACAGGTGGAATATGCAAATGTGTACTGAGGGGCTTTGAGGAGAAGAAGAAGAAGGAAAAAGATTGATAACAAATGTTAGCTCAGGTGCCAATCTTTAAAAAAAAAAAATCTGAGATGGAGTGTGTACCTATATGTGAAAACCAAAATATTAAAACTTTCAAAAGATATAAAGTTTAATATCTTTTTGAGCTTGAAAAGGGAAGATTTCTTAAACAAGGCACAAGAAGTACAAGCCATCAAGAGAAGACATTGATAAAACGATGTTAAAATTAAAATCACTTGTTCAACAAAAGGTACTAAATAAATATAGAAGACAAGACGCAGACTAGGAGAATATATTTGCAATGCATCTAACCTGCAAAAGATTAACATTCACAATACAGAAATAATTCTTAAAAACTAACAAAAGAAAGACAACTCAGTAAAAAATGGATAAAGGACACAAATAGGCAGTTTCCAAAAAAGAAATTCTAATGCCCATTAACATAGGAGAACGTACTTATCTTTATTATTAGCCAGAGACAAGCAAGGAGAGTGATACACCATTATGTTTCTGACTGCAAAAAATATTTTAAATTTGAAAATTCTAAGGGTTGGTGAGGATACAGAAAATAGGAAGGCTCATAGTCTTCTGGTGTGAGCGCAAATTTGTAATTTATTTTTGGAGAGCAATTTGGCAATATTCTGAATAGAAGAAGATATGCATCTTGTGTGACCCAGTAATTCCTTTGTTAGGAGGTATGTACCCTTGTACTTGTACCTCAGGAGACATGCATAAGAACATCCATCACAGCATCATTTGTAACAGTGAAAACTCAAGAACAACCTAAATATCAATGAAAAGGAGAATAGATACTGTGTTGTATTCATAAAAAATTAATGAAATAGTGCTACATGTATCAACATGGATAAATATTGGAAACATTTTAGGGAAAAAACTTGCAGAGTGATGAATATAGTCTACGTTTATATAAAGTTTTAAAACATGCACTATTTATACTTTCACATATATAAGCTTTTGTGGGAAGCTTCTGTAATTTGGGGAGGGTCCTCTTTAAGAAAAAGAATATAAAATCATAAATATGAAATTAGGCACAAAGTTGAATATGAATTTTGAATGATAAAAAAACTGCAATAAATTATAAATTCTTAAATACCACAAATAAAATCCAGAAAAACAATGTGATATTATTACTAATTAACTATTCAAGAAACCTTTACAACACCATTTTTTTCTTACATTTGTTAGCTTCATTCTGACTCTAATTTTGTAATAAATTTTTCCATAGAGAGTGTAAAAAGATAATTCTATCTTTTCTCTATCACAGCTGATCAACAAATTTAAGAAAAAATACTTCAGAAAAGATTCTTTAAGCATCACAACTCTGTAACTTCTGTCCTTCTTGCAGAGCTGAGACGTCATTTGACCTCTCTGGTCAGGGTTCCCAGGGCAGCCTGGACCACGGTACCTGAGAAAGAGCAGATTCTTCTCTCAGGGTTGCATATGGGAATCAGAGGCACAGGGAGATCCACCAGGGGCAGAAGATCTCTGGCTGCTGGGAGCTGGGAGGCTATGGAGGTAGTCCTGGCAGCCCCAGGGGCACCTACTCTAGGCCAAGAGAGGCCCCCCAAGGCTTGGGTGATGCTCCAGGCTTCCAGCTGTGGGTGGGGCTGCTTCCCTGACAACTGCCCTGACAACTTTGGAGCCTTGGAGGAAGCATGAGAGTGAGCGTCCCTGAGCCTAAGATTCTCTAGCTGCAGGATAAACTGGCTTCTGCCAACTGTAGGAGAGGAAAAAGTTTTCCCTGACCGTCTTACGGTCCTGTGCTGGGTCTGAAAATTAAACTGACACAGACAGATTAACAGGAGAAAAGCAAGCAATTTATTTAGTATAAATTTTACATGACACGGGAGCCTTCACAAGGCAATGAAGATCTGAAGAAATGGTTAAACCTGAAGGTTTTTATGCTCGGTTTGAGGAAGAGTGGAGAGCTGTGATAGGACAAGGGTGAGCTAAGTATAGTAAACTGGGGGAAACAGCAAGGAGCGTTCCTTCAGATTCCTCTCTGTGCCCCTTCTCTTTGGAGATAAGAACGCTCTTTTCCTCCAGGTACAGGGAGGGCATCTCTCACAAGAGGGTTTTATGACCTGCTTCAGGGGAAGGTCAGAAAGTCCTTTCTGCAAAGCCATTTCTCAAATTCCTTCAGCTTGAAATACTCAATATGCCAAGGTCCCATGTGTTGCAGTAGTGTGTCCTGAGCCTCGTCCCTATACATTTAGTAAAAAGTTAGAAACATGCAGGGAATGAAACGAAAATTCAGGATACTGATTGCCACAGAGATAAGAGAGGAAGGACAGGATTGGGATAGGTAATGGGGAGTTCCAACAGTATTTCAAATTAAAAAAAATGAAGCAAATAGGATAAGATACTAAGACCTACTGGGGGGTGTTTTAAAATTATTTTTCCTCTTTTATGGGTGTTTGAAATATCTTACTATATATTTTATACATACACACAATATATAGTAAACATATATTTATATATAACAAAATAAATAATATATAAAATAAAATATAAAATATATAATAAAGTACAAATATATATATAAATGCAAATATATATCAAAGCACTGACTATTGCAGTTGTAACTGGCAGTGCCCCCACCACGCTCAAATAACTTGCAAAAGTTTTGCACAAAGAAAGAGCACTGGTTACAAATCACAAATCTTGAAATTTGTTGATGATTCTCCAGTTTTTTGTTAGTGCAGTTTCTCCATTTTATTAGTTATACAACCAAGAAGTATATTTTCTTGCCTTTATATAAATAGTTGCTTCTATAGTAACAAGCTCTAGAAACATGCTGAGTAATTAAATTCAACCCATAAACTTTTAGTTTGCCCAGGACTTACAGACTAATTTGAATATTCATTTCTTAAAAACAATAACTTGTTCCCCATACTATATACAATTTCTGAAACAAAGTCATTTCTCTAACAAAGTGCTAAGCTCTTTGGAGCTACTGCTAAAGATCCAAGCCTTTAGCAAGCTTTTCAGGCCCTCCATGTAATGCCACCGCCAGATGGGGACAGCACAATTCCCGGGGCTTCTTTCTGTTCACTTAGACCATAATACCGACTCTTTTTCTTTTTAAGATTTTATTTTTCCTTTTTCTCCCCAAAGCCCCCTGGTACACGGCTGTATATTTTTAGTTGTGGGTCCTTTTGGTTGTGCTATGTGGGACGCCACCTCAGCATGGCCTGATGAGCGGTGCCATGTCCCGCCAAGGATCTGAACCGGTGGAACCCCGGGCCGCCGAAGTGGAGCACGTGAACTTAACCACTCGGCCACTGGGCTGGCCCCCATAATACCTACTCTTGAAAGCAAGTTTCACGTGTGAACAACATCAATATTTTAGCAGTTAGTTCAGAGAAATGAGTGCAAACTGTGGATAAAACAGCCACAACATTAACAGCCTAGGATATTTAATACATGTTTTTACACAGTATAAATGATGTAAAATGCAAATTTTACCAGTAATTAAGAGTGTTCACTGTATTTACCTTAGGATGCTTTTGAAATCCTTCAACAGAAAATGTTCACTAAGTTTCCAATACCTCTCACAGGGAACTACTTTTGCTACTATTGATTTAAAACAAAGCACGTACTTCCTAGCAGTTCAGGAGAGGGCGAGACTTCAAATACACAACAGCTGCTCTGTTTTTAAGTCCATGCCAGCCCTTAAAATTGTGCTTTAGTAAAACAGATCTAATTAAAACGAATCTGCCTGGTCACTCTTTTGTGCCTTTTCTCTTGCCTCCTCCCCCCAAACAACCCACTTTAGGCTTCCAGCTAGAGTGCCCAGACATTAGAGCCCTACGCACACAGGGTGACCTTATGTCTGTGAGAACCCGCTTTGTCTCAGGCTAACAGCGTGTCTGTATTTTGAGGAGAGCACATACCCCTCCTACTTCTTCCTAATGAACCCTTGAGAATACCCCAAACAGGTATTGTTTACACAACCTTGTTTAGAGAGGGTTTGGCATAATATTAAATTTAATCTCAGAAGTATTAAACAGGAAAAACATACACGCATGTGCATGCCCGCACGCGTGCGCACACACACACACATTTTCAGTTACCCTGCAGTTGTAGAACACTTTGCAGTTAAAGCAAAATCTTTCCTCTTCACATTTAATATTTGGAAATGCTTGAGGTTTGAGGAAAACATTTTCATTAAGCGTTTGATGTTGTGAAGGAGCTCCAGGCAGTGGAAGATGGCTTTGGTTCATATTTCAGAAGCTCCTCAGGACTTGGGAAGAGGAGCTAATGAAAAGTTTCCCTGTTTAAAAGTCACTTACAGGAAAATGAATCTTCTAAAATTTAAGATATTCCATTTTAAAGTGCACAGTAATATTAAACACTACCCAAAAGCCATAATACTCTGAAGGGGAGTAGGGACCCATAATCTCCTCTGAGGAACTCACGTACTAGTAATCTTCAACCCAATACTGATAAATGCAGTTGCTGACTCACAGATTACTAGAATATATTCATAAATCCAGAGAACTGAAGAAACTTAGCTTTCAGATGTGAGCTAGTAATATTAAAAAGAAAATGAAAAATTTTTTAGTCTTCTGAAACTGACCAGTTAGCCCATATCTAGCTATCTAGCTATCCATTTGACCAGCATTTATTGACTGCCTATCAGATTACAGATATTATAATAGGCCGTACAGGGCATACAAACATGAACCAGTTATGGACTTTGCCCTCCAGGAGATTAAAGCCTAAGATAAAAATCTATTTTCAGGGGAGTAATAAATCAGAGATAATGAGTTCACTCTGGAATTTTTATCACTTCCTAAATAATTAAAATAGTTTTATATATAATTTTTGCGTCTTGTCCCTACAATTTTGAGTTTCTTGGTTTGAAGCTCTTGGTACCCAAGAAAGAAATGCTTCCATCAAGGGATGCAGAATGGTTTCATTGAATCAGAAGATGAAACTGCCTCTTGGTGTTTTGGGCTCCTTGTGCCACTGAACCAGCAGGTAAAAAAAAGAGATTACTCTGCTGGATGGTTTCATCCTGATTATCTGGGAATTGGGGCTACACAGTGGGAGCAAAGACGACTCTGTCTGGAACCTAGGACATTCTTTGGGTGGCTCTCAGTACTTCCATGAAACTATAGCAAGCAGAAATATGCAGAACCAGTGAAGATTCAGACCGTTCAGGAATGAGGTTTGGGTTACGCCTTGTCAGGTAAAGAATCTTAACAAGCTGAGGTCTTACCTAAGAGATCACAGATGGAGTAAGGAAATTACGACATCTACTGTGGCTTTATGACCACTTCATTTACAGTAACAAGGACTTTAGCAGCCATACATATTTTCTTGCTTTTTTTAATGCACAAGTGTGTATACACAAGCACACTATTCTGTTCTCTTTCTTTTCCTAATACAATTACTCTTAGCGCCACACTCTTTGTGGTGGTAGATGGGACCCTAAAAACCATATTTCTCCTTTGCCATATGACCCCTCTATTAGACTGTGTCGACAGCGGGTGCTAGAGGGAGACTGCAAAGCTGGAGAGGGAAGGTGGAACTTGCTTCTTCCTGTTTGCTCCTTGTTCCTATCAGCATCACTGCAACAACAGATCTTCACACTGGCAGCAATAGTTGATTCCTGCAGTCACAGTCAATTCCAGCTTGCAGTGTATCCAAGCTACCAGAATCAGCCTCATTGCATCCCTTGAGATACCAGCACCAGCTGGACAGTGACCCTAGTTGGAGGTTTGGGTTTCAGTTCTATGAGGCCCCTCATCCAAGCCCAAGTTCTAACAATCACAACATCTTCCCTTTGTTCCTCAAGCTTTAGAAGTGGTAGCTGCTTCCTAAAGTTAATATCTCCTGGATACTGCAGAGTCTCCCTTTCATCTTTTCAGTTCTCTAATATCTGTTAACAACCAAACAGTTGTTAAATTCTCTCTGTAAAATAACTGGTGTGATTTCTTTCTCTTAACTGGACCTTGACTGATAAAATGAATCCTGTTGTCTACTCAATATCTATTCCACTCCTTCTACAATGCATAATAGTTACGTATTTGGGAGAGATGGGTCTAAATCAGGGCACTTCCATTCCCTTCCTTATAGAGATTGGTGCATACAACCCAGGCACCAGCCAATTAGCCTATGGCTACAGGGATTGGTTACGGGTCATTCGATGAAATTCTGGGATATGGAAGCTCCATCTCCATGTGAACAGGGTTTTGTTTAGATCTAAAGTCTACAACTGCTGCAGCCATTTTGCCATCTTAAGAGGAACCAAAGTGACGGTGAAGCTAAACCATGCAGGATGACAGAGTTAAGGGAATTGCGAAAACACAGCCTTAAGTTCTGATCAAGTCATGCCTCATGTATTCAGGACATTTCAATTAAGTGAGCCAATAAATCCTCTTTATTGTTTCAGCTAGTTTGAGTTAGGTGTGCAATTACTTGCCAGCAAAAGCCTCACAGGGAAGTCATCTTGTAATTAAACATATGTGTGGTGATAAAGGACCATGCAGGCTCATATTAACATGCAGTTTTATATACACACATTAGCACTGATAGGGTATGTAACCCATATGAGATAAATACAGTAAATATTAAAGAATGGTTAAGTCCTTTACGTTGCTTGGGATCTTAAACTAGAATTATCCTTTATAACCTGTCTCCCTTCTGCATCTTAAAAATACCAAAAATTGGGTCGGCCTAGTGGCACAGCAGTTAAGTGTGCACGTTCTGCTTTCGCAGCCCGGGGTTTGTTGGTTTGGATCCTGGGTGCGGACATGGCACCACTTGGCCCACCATGCTGTGGTAGGCATCCCACATACAAAGTAGAGGAAGATGGGCACGGATGTCAGCTCAAGGCCAGTCTCCTCAGCGAAAAGAGGAGGATTGGCAGCAGATATTAGCTCAGGGCTAATCTTCCTTAAAAAAAAAAATACCAAAAATTTTTATCTGAATAGGAAAAGTTTTTCTAAATTTGTTTTATGTGGTCATAAGGACATAGGAACCTATTTATTTTTTAATTTTTTGGCTGGTATTTCTAACATCCTGGGGATATGAATTCAGAGCCATTAGAGCATCTGCAAGCTCAAATTAATCAAAACCTAGTAATGACTTAACTTCCATCAGCTTCGCCTTCAGCTCCTTATGTTAGCATGTTGATAGGCCAAGCAGGAAGAAAGGACCTGTGGACAGTCTGTTGTTATTTCTAGAAACCTGAGGTCTTGAAACTCTCTCGGGGCCTCCCTCTGCCCTTCTTTTCTGGTTAACCATTATGAAAGCTTTGGCCTCCTGCCTTTGACTCTTTAGTGAGGAACAAAGACACCAATAAAAGTCACCTGTCACATTTGCATAGTGCTTAAGTTTTCAAAATACTTCACAGAGAAGATTTAATTTGGATACCCAACTCCCCAGGAAGAGGGCAGGGAAGATACTTCCACTTTACTGACACTGCAGGCTGTGACTGACTTATCCTTCTGTCCCCAGGCCTTCCTAGCAAAGTGACCTTGAAAAAATTATAGGTGATGAGTAAATAGGTAGTGGATGAAAATGAAAGACAAGAGGGCTTAAGCAAAGCAACCTTCCTTAAACATTCTGAGGACAGTAAAGATAAGTGGCAGAACTAGGGCTGAAACCCAGGACTTTTGGCTTTAGTTCTTTTTTTTTTTTGTGGTGAGGAAGATCAGCCCTGAGCTAACATCTGTTGCCAATCTTCCTCTTTTTGCTTGAGGAAGACTGTCCCTGAACTAACATCTATGCCAATCTTCTTCTATTTTTTGTATGTGGGATGCCGCCACAGCATGGCTTGATGAACCAGTGAGTAGGTCTGTGCCTGGAATCCAACCCACGAGCCCCGGGCCACTGAAGCTGAGCCCTCGAACTTAACCACTATACCATCAGACCAGCCCCTCAGATCTATTTCTTGTGTCCTTTCCCTAGATAAGGCTGTAGTCAGGGAGCAGGCCAACCAAGAGAGGAGGCTCTAAAGGCCTGGAAAGTAGCTGGGGAGGCAGAGAAGCTCTCCTGGCAGGGGGTTGTCAGGGACATGTTCTCACAGAGGAGGGCCGACAGAGAATCACCTAACTGAGCCTTCAGAAATGGACCCTTTTTCTGACAAAGCTGACTATACAAAGATTTCTTCTTCCAGCTACTCATTCCATATGTGAGATTCTCTCATAAAGGATTATTAGGACACCAGGCCTCTGATTTTTGCACACATTAGTCTACAGAATTGGTTGTGGGTATTTAAAGAAAGGAAACACAAAGGAAAGGGAATATATAAAATAAAAGTAATTGATTTGGAAATTAAAAAAAAAGATGGTCCCCACTGATCCGGTGGTGTCTAGGGAGGAAGTGGAAAGAGCACTGTACAGGGAGCATGGGGACCTGAGGCCAGCTGGGACTCTGCCGCGGACTGCTGTGTATCTTGAGCAAGCTGTTAAGTTTTTGTAGTTAAGTTTTCCTTTTGTAAAACAAAGGTTTGAATTATTCATAGATCTCCAAAGACTCTTCCAGCTATGAGATTCTAGGAGGCAAAGGGCATGGTAGAAAGGAGTTTTCTGCTCAAGACCTGCCCCTGCCACTTACCATTTATTAAACTTGGACAAATTCTTTTAAAAAGCAAGCCTTATCCTTTTCTTCCTATTATTAAAGTATAATCCGTGTACTCTGGAAAATGTAGAACATACAGGGAAGTATATTAAGGAAGAAAATAAGGAGTTCTCATAATCCTGTTACCCAGAGGCAACCGACTGTTTTAGGGTATTTCTTTCCATAATGTAATTCAGGGGTTGACTACGGCAAACTACGACCCTCAGGTCAAATCTGGCCCATTGCTACTTTTGTACAGCTAGCGAGTTAAGAATGGTTTTTACATTTTTAAATGGTTGAAAAAAAATCAAAAGAGAAATAATATTTTGTGGCACACAAAAATTATATGAAATTCAAATTTTAGCGTCCATAAATAAAGTTTTATTGGACCACAGCCATGCTGATTTGTTTGTGTACTATCTATGCTGCTTTCATGCTACAACAACAGAATTGGGTAATGGTAACAGAGACCTTATGGCCCGCAAAGCCTAAAACATTTACTATCTGGTGCTTTAAAGAAAATGTTTGCTGACTCCTGATACAGATAAAATAAATATAAACATGTGAGTGTATGTAAATATATATGAAAAATTACATTCTATATCTTATATTCTTTTTTCTCAACATTTAAATACAAACACTTGCTTGTAACTGTAAATATTCCTTGTAAACATGATTTTAATAGCACCCTAATATTACATCATTTAAGATATACGATAATCTAAACATTCTTCTTTTGTTGGACATTTGGTTTATTAAAATTTTTCACTTATAATTACCACAAACATCCTTAGGCATAACTACTTGACTATATCTCTGATTATTTCCTAAAGTTAGATTCTGTGAGATGACTAGCATAAACTCTAAGGACAGTTAGAGATACTCTAAAAATGTTGTGCCAATTTACACACCCTTTATTCTCAGTGAATGAGAGTGTTTATCTCCCTGTATCCTTCTAAGTAACCATTATTAAAGGAGAGAGAGGGAGAAGGTGCGGGGAAGGGAGAGCAGGAAGGGGAGAGAGGGAGAGGGGGGTTAAGATTGAGATTGAGATTAGGTTTGGGTTCATTTGCCTCTATGAGCATTATTTCCTCTTCAGTGAAATGGGGGTGAGCGTTCTAGGAACTAAAAGGTTTGCTTTGAGGATCAAAAAAGATGTGAAAGCACTTTGTAAACTGTTAAAGCAGAATCACTGTCTCATAATTATCATGATTCTCTGAAAGCTATATATATGAACCAGCCAGCAGTTCACCCTGAGGGGGAAAAACAACTCACCACAATTGTCCTTTTTACGAGAGAATCAGGTCTTAACTTTACAAAGAGTATTTCATCCCTGCATTACATTCTTAAAATTAGATCCATGTGTTTCTTTTAATTAGTATTTGATACAGTATTAATATTCTTATTTATCTTCTGCATGCCATATGGATTAAATTCTCATTACCTTTGATCTTAATACTTTTAAAATATGTAAATCAGCAGACACCCTCTTTAAAGCAGTGTTTGCATCCCTGTCTATTATTGCCTTGGGCAAAAGGAAAATATCTGCATTGCAAAAAATCCCCAAATTGTGTTGAAACCCTGAAAACCATATATTACACTGGTCAATCTCAATAAATTAAATAATGGCCAACTTAAGATGAAACCAATTAGAATTAAGTATTGCTTAAACCTGATGAAGGTTAATGAGAACCCACCATGCATGCATATCGTCAAGATGGTCATATTTCAGGGCAAAACTAGTTAAGGTTTTATGATTTACTTAAATCCAGTAAAGAGAACATAATCAAGCCTTTCTGATTAACAAATATATCCACGCTATGTTAAGTGCTTCAGTGTTCTGAACCAGCACAGGGTGAAAGTCTTTTTGTGTGTTTGCTTTGAGCTGTAGCAAGTCCTATCACTTTCTTGGTCCTTAGTTTCTTCTACTATAAAATGGGGTGATTAGGCTGGTGAACCTAAGGCATACTCCAGCTCTAAGCACAAATAAGAAACAATAACCAGGCAGTTATTGAATACATTTTAAAAGAACTTTCAACTTAACTGGGACTACAGTCACTAATTAACTCAAGAAGATCTGGAGAGGGAAAGGGGCACCTATGGTTGATTGACAGAAATTAATCTTAAACAGGCCTATTTATATATCCTATTTATGACCATGTTTCGTCTTTTAGAAGGATTTTCTTCCTTTTCTTAAAAAAATGTATCGTGAAACATATATTGGCATTATCTTTTCACCCCTTAACTTGCAATATTCTTCTAGCTTATGCTGGGACAGTCATTCCCTCCCTTCGAGATTATCCAATTAATGGTACAAAATATTTTTAGGAGAATTTTGTGTCAATCAAAAGCCCAGAACCTGCACGCCACTAAATGCCACAAGTTATTCCTACTATTATAAAGCTAATTGTCTTTCGTCAGCTGTTAACAGTTTCGTAGACTTATAATGGACTTGATAGCCCTCTTTGGACTGTAAGAGGGCTTGTGTTCTTAAGCCCACGTGTAGTTCTTTCTGTAGTTCTTCCTGTAGTTCTTATTGGAACACAGGCAATCGTGTGTTCATTTTGAATTAGTCACCTAGGTAGCCACTCTATAGTTTCTTGTACTTTGACTGACAGGAATCCTACATCTTACCAGTAATTAGATAATGCAGTTTGATTCTCAACTCAGTCAAACTTTGCTGGGACAACATAGTCTACATACACATAGTATCTCCTAGAAGCAGTCCAGTCTCCAGAATAACAGAGTGGTTTTGCCTTAGAGAGTTTACAACCTAGCTTAACAATATATATACCTTTTACTTGAGTCCTATCCCTGACTAGAAAAACACATAAAGACCAACCAAGGCCAAGATGTCAAGTATGGAAGATTGGAGTTTATATGACGAATTACTGAAGGGACAAGAGGTTCAGGAATATCTAGAGGGAAACCAGTTGTGGTACAAATTATTTCTCATAATAGATTGGCCTGGAAAAATGAAAAACAGGCATAGATTCACAACATATTACATTGTATATTTGTTTCCCCAATCAAGCCAAATATGTCTATAGATATTTATGCTTGTTGAAATTACTTCAAGAAGTATATAGCCCAGGGGAACACCTGCTATGTTGCACCAGGGGTGCATCACATAAGCAAGGGCCACCTTGGCCATGAAAATGGGGCCTGTGCTGTTAGTGGGTGGAGGAAATGCCAATCTTTGACTGCCTCTTCCACCTCTCTACCACCTGACCACCAATGTTTCAATCGCATATTGAAAGACTCACCTTTGTTTTCACACTTCTTTCTCTAGCATCATTTCATCATAATCTTAGCAGATGTCATTGAGACTCATTGCCTTAAAAAGTTATTGAAAAGGCATCACTTTTCTACAATGTGTTCAGGAAGAGCACAAGTCAGAAACAAAGGCATCTCGTTCCCGATTCCTCCCTCCACTACTCTCCACCATACATCAGTCACCAGGCCCTGTGCACTCTACTTCTATCCTCCCTGCAAGAATCATTCCATCTATCTCACTGCTTTAATTCAGGCCCTCATGAACTCTTGCCTGGACCACAGCGACTGCCTCTTTGCTAGTGTCATCTCTAGTTTTGCCCCCATCCAATCTATTCTGTATATGGTAGCTAGAGATAATTCTCTGGAGGAGCATATCATTTCTCTGCTTAATATCTTCAGTGGTTCTCCATAACTTTCAGAACAAGGATGGCACTCTTCAGCTCCGTACACAAGGCCCTTCCTGATCCGACACTTACTTATCTCTTTAGCTCATCTCCAACTGTTCCTCAGAGCTCAGCCTATGCTCCAACACAACAAACTCCATCTGCTAGTCCTATAAGAACCATCTCAGGCTCACCTTTCCTTGGGCCTTCCCTAACTCCCTGTTTAATACTGGGCTCCCATTTCATCCTGTACACAACATAATAACAATTATCCCATCTGAGAGCAGGTACAGAATCATATTCATCTTTCTATTTCTGTGGCCTGGATCACAGCAAATGACAGATGAATGTATATTTAAGGAATAAACAAATCTTTCACTTGCTCTTGCTCAAAAACATCCATCAACATCTCCAATTCCTTTAGAAATTATTGCTAGGTGAAAGCCAGCTAAGTCTGATATACTAAATCTATCTGCTATTTATCTTGAGAAACATAAGGTTATATTAGTAGCAGGCTTTTAGGAGATAATCCTAAATCAGCAAGAGAGAGGTTATTGGTGAGTCTTTCAGGATGATGGGATAGGCTCATTTATTTCACAAAGACTGAGTCCCCACTATGTTCCCAGCACCACCTTAGGGAGCAATGATAGCCAGAGGCTTAAGGATAAGGCTGTGGGAACTTCCAATTCCTGCCTATCATTTACAGGTGGGTTGCAGGGAGCTGCTAATTTGTAGAATAAATGTTTATACTGATATCTGTGCAATAGTTGAGAACTATCTGGGGATCTGCAAAAATGCTAAGAAAATTTGCAAATAAAAAAATCCAAAAACTAGGCCAGAATAATATACAAATGGTTGTTTCTTGAAGGGAAAATAATCAGAACAGTCATTTGCTAAATAAAATAAGCCCTAGCAGGCAATTGACAATGATTAAGGAAAATCACCAAAAAGTAGGGTTAGGTGTCTACAATACTGAAAGTTTGTGTTCCCCTAAAATTCATATGTTAAAATCCTGATCCTTAGTGTGACAGCATTTGGAGGTGGGCCTTTGGAGGTGATCAGGAGCCCTCATGAATGGGATTAATGTCATTATAAAAGAGACTCAGGAGCTCCCTCACCACTTCTACCATGTGAGGACGCAGCAAAAAGATCCTGTCCAGGAACCAGGAAGGGGGCCCCCACCAGACACTGAATCTATTGGCACCTTGATCATGGACTTTTTAGCCTCCAGAACTGTGAGAAATAAATGTTTGTTTGAGAAGAGGAAACAAAGCTGGCACTCCAATGTTCCCTGGAACAATATTCAGGCCCGGAAACAGAAAAGTATAGCCATAATGATTAACAAACAAAAAAGTGACATTCGTAATTTTATGAATTTCTAGTATTTTAAAGTTTTGTTTCTGTTTTTTTTCTCTCTCTACTCCTATCCACCCTCACCTCCAAGGTTGGAAGAGAAAAATGGCAGACTGGATATCTAAAAATATCTTTGGATATTAAAGGCTAACTTATCTAATAGGACACAGATGTCACTAACTTCCTTTTTGTAGACCTTGTCCCTGGACATCCAATCTTTCAAGGAAATAGTTGGCTTCATCAACTCCAGTATGATGGCCAGATTCCTGCTACAGTAACTGCACTCTGGAATCTAAATATCTAAATATTTAAATCCATGGTCCATGGAATTGTCACAGCCTCCTTTTATGCCTTAACCCTAATATTCCAAGATCCAGCTGAAACCACTGTTGAAAGTCACTGTAATCTCCCTGACAAGTGAAGGTATTTTAGGGACAGAAGTCTGTACGTCTGTGAATGTGGTGAGACAAACTAAGGAACACAAACCAAGGAGCTGGACGTTTCAAAGAGCTATGGTTCTCATCTCTTTTTTCAGCAAAAGAAGATCCAAACAAAGTCACACAACAGCTAAACCAATGCCATCTGTGTGGAAACCATATTTTAAACACAAACAAAATCAAACGCTCCATATGCCCTCACTCCCGAACATTTGCTAGAACATTTATGAGTATTTATTGTTAGAATCAGTGTGGTCAAACAAAGGAAGCAAAAAAGCCCAATGAGAACTCCTTGGCCTTCCTCCATGGCCTTCTTCCCCACTCTGCCCCCTTTTATCACCAAGCACATTGTGCGTTCTATTTGGGAACCTACACTACACTCTTTCTGCCTCCGTTTATTTACTCATAAAATAATTGTACATGCCCTTTCTTTTGGAATTCAGGGATTTTCCAAAGCATTTCTGTAAAGCAGGTTTTTCAACCTCTGTCATGTCATGACACACACAGAAAATGATACTATTTGTATGGCCCAACCAGGTAAATGGGTGCTCCAGTTGCCCAGTTCTGCCTGACTGCCTCAATATCTTGCCACAAACATAACCCATTCACCACCCACTAGTGTACTGCAGCAGATCACTTGAAGATCTATTGTAAACTGTATTTGTTTCTAGGTGATGTTAGTACTATTACTTCTTTAAAAAGTGACTAAATGGAATATGCAATTTTTATTTGAAAGCACATAAAAATGTACATGACACTTCATCATTTCACACCTAAATCTCATTAAGCTTTTCACAGTTTGCGTCTGTGTTAAAACTACTTAAGACCTTACTTCTCAAACACTCACAGTCATTTCTGTTCCCTATAAGAAGCAATAAAAAGCATGGCTTTCTTCACAGTGACATTCCATTTGTGACTCTCAGCTGTGTGTTATTTTTTTCCATTGGACTTTCTGCCTGGAGGCCTTTCAGCATTAAGAGAGGAGCCATTCAGCAGATCATTCTCTTCCAACCTCAGCCAAAGGCTCCACACAAAACATCTTAGGCAGCTCAGAAGCGAAAGCTCAGTGATTTGTTCTTTGCTGCTTCGATTGGAGCTGTACCTTGTTAACTTTCTTAAACATTTCATTATGTGATTTTTTTTTATATGAGCAAAGGAATGTCATACTTTCAGGTCCAAAGAGAACTTCAAACATTTCTGTAAGTCCTTTTCTTTGAATCTCCTACAATCTTCACTAGCATCACCTAAAATCCACCAGTAGGCGAGAAAATTTACATTTTCAGTTGAGAAACAAAGACATTCACAAAGATCTTATTGAAATTCTTATTGATTTCATTAACACTCATTTAGTTATGATTTTGGTATTAGAATGACAGTTCCAGTAGAATATATTATCACAATTTATTATTACAAATATATTATTATAACATAACAATAAAGTTTATAAGTAAACATCAAGTTTATTACTAAAACCATTCCCTCTTTTTCCTCTATTGTATTATTTTATTTTTGCTCTTAGGAAATGGACTCTGGAAAGACAAGAAGACAATCTCTTCATGACAATAAATGCAATAAATACAGCTCAAATTGTTGCTTTAACTGAAGGTTGCTTGGAAAAATTCTACAGCTTATTTCCCACATGCCACTGGGCTAAGTGTCTCATTTAAAAATATGACACTATTAAAGGTTAGAGGGTTGACAAACGCCCATGTTAAAGTTCTGAGGATCTGAGTCTGTGACTCAGGCATGGAATGCTGCCATTCTTCAGCAGGGATACTGCCCTGCTCTCAAACCTGGATCCAATCATGCCGAGATATGAGGAACTCATGCACTCTACTAATCTTACTGCCTTCCAGGAGGTACCAATAAGACAGCAGGACACTAATCAGAAACATTTGAACTTCAGAATTATACAGAGAAGATTTACTTACTGCGAGTGAGACCCTCTTCAAAATACCAAACCCATTCACACTTGGTACATAATTTCTTAAAAACTGAGCTTTCTTTTACCAGTATGATCTGATAACTCCATAGATTTTGATACTTTAATAAGTTTAGTGCAGATAACTGTAACAAATTAGTAAAACATGCTGTTGGGGAAATTAGAATTTTCTCACTGGCCACTCATAATTCCTTTCATAAAATGAATAACAACATTTAGTTGCCAGGGTAAGCAGAACTTAAGAAAACTCAAGTGATAGAATTCTAGCTGTAATGCATATTCAAAATGAGACAAAAATATAAGCTTTATTTTAACATTATTACCCACACAATTCACATGGTAAAAATTTTCAGGCATTAGAATTGACAAGATAATAATGCCATAGCCATATTTTAAGACATTGTTTTTTGCAGTCACCATGTTAAGTACCTAAACTGCATTTTCTATCCAGGGTCCTTCTCACTGAGCAATATTACTTCATCTTTCCCTTTGTAACACAAGCAGTTAAGGATAACTCTCCTAACCTCCTATTTTAGACGCTTTCTTACATTAAGCGATTGAAACACATGTTGTTAGAAACTGCTGAGAAAATAACAATGAAACTTGCAGAAGTTTCTAATTCAACACGTTTGAGTCATTAAAATCCAAGCATATTTTAATATGCTACAACCTGCTGATAGGAAGACCAATATTTCAAGTTGTCTTCACTGATCACTGTAGCCAAATTCTTTTGCAACAAAGGTTTGGGGATTTTTCAGGTGTGTTATGGGAAAATTGTTTGAGCAGAGGAGCAGAAAAGACTTTAAAGCAAGCTACATCCTCCTTTCAGCAAGGCCTGAGACCATCTCTCCAGACCATGCAAATTTATCTAAAACGATTATGCTTATCAATCAGATGACCCAGTTTAGTTTTCTCTCATCCAAAGCATTGCACATAGTTAAGTAAATCACAGAGCAACCTGATTCAGTCTACCTTGCTCCCTACAGATTTTTCCAAGGCCCACTACTAATCCCTTTCTCCAGTCTTGCTTAGAGACTGCATTCATTTTCATAATACATTTGATGGAACAAAAAAATTAAAATCAAAATTAGAAAAAAGACAAACAGAAAGCCCATCCCTTAAAGTGTCCCACTGTTCTAGACAGATGGCTGTGCCCCATCTTCTAAGCTCTAGTCCCATGGCTACAACTGTTGACCAGAAATATTTATGACATGCACTAAAATGCAAGATGCTTTTTCAAACAAAACCAATTTCCCCCAAAGAGACTACCTATCTGAATTAATTTATTATTTGATAAACACTCAGCACCTACTCTGTGCTAGGTACCATGTCAAGCACATTCCTGTTTCTCTTCACCTACCATCATTCTCAGAGTGACTGAGAATTAACACCATTGAGTTCTTTTTATACTTCCCTGCAACCAGTCACAGAATAGTATGCATAGCTCCCAATGTTCTCATCCAACTATGAACAGAGGAGATGTTTATGGAGCAGGGATTGCTCAGCCAACTGATATACTGGCAGACTGCCCACCAAAAAGGATGTTGTTCTGCCACAAACAATGTTATGAATGCTCTTGTTTCCTCATATTCCCGATACCCTGTGTATCTTTTTTTTTTTTCATACTAGCCTGTTTGATAGGCAAAAAAGAAATTTTCATTTCTCATATTAAATTTTGAGGTTGAACATTTTTGCATATAGTCATAGGTCATTTGCATTTTTTCCTTTTAGGAATTGCCCTTTAAAGTTTTTTGTCAATTTCTTTCTAAAGGGGTGTTTATTTTTTTCCTGCAGTTTGAGGTGATAACAGGTAGCTATGGAGTAGAGAGTATAAATCCTACCACTAATACCAAGATGGGGTTGGATATTAAAGGAAATATCCTCTTCGGTAGGATATTAAAGGAAAGGGAGACCTAAAGGATTGGAATATTTAGGCAAAACTGCGGCAGAACTTAATTATGATAATAAAAGCAATTGTCCCACACTATCTTAAACACTTCATAAATATAATTTTTAGCAGTTATATATTATTCCACAATATAGTTTTATCAAATGTATTTAATTGTTCTCAAGTTTTTCTAGACTTTAAAAAAAGGCAGATTCTGAGTGAATTATTGGGAGAAAAGATTTGAACATTTTTAAAAAATCCTCAATATACATTGCAAAATATTTTTGCACAACAATTGTGTCCTTTATACTTCTACCAGCATGCTAACAAAGTGCTTCTTTTCCATTTCTCCTATTCTAGACTCTCCTAGAAACAGCTTCATTTTGTTTGCACAAACAGTTTCCACAAGACACATTTGAATATTTGCCTTGGAATTTTATAATCATCTCTTGTAAGCGACCTTTCTTGTGCCTGCAGGTCTTGATATTCCATGAGGAAGGATCTGAGGCTAAATCTGAACATTCAGGAGGAAATATCTGATTCATATGACTTGAAAATTCCCATGTTCAGAAACCAGCATGAAACAATGCCCTTGGATATATGTGCCTCAAATGATTAAAATCTATCTCATGAAGCCAGTACTAGTTGTCTATTCAACATCCATTCTTCCCAACAGAACCTTTATATCATAGGGGGCACAATATGATCAACTCAAATATATTCTCTAGCTTCTCCTGCTGACAAAAGAGGCCCATGTGACATAAACAGAAGTCACTGGGAAGGGCTCCCAGGAAAACCCTTTTTGCCCTTTCACAAAGAATGCAGCCATGAGGGCCAGAGCTCCAACAGCCATCTTGGGACCATGAAGGAAAAGCCAAGAGATCTGCAGAGGCTTGAACTTCTCTAACATTCTTAGTCTTCTGAACCAATGCCAGAAACTGCCTACTTCCCTGGACTTCTAGTGGCACCAAGAAAATCAATATTTATCTATTGAAGTCACTGTATTCCAGTGTCTGTTTATTGAAGCAGAGAACAATTCCTAACTGATGCACTATTTTAAAAAATATCTTCCAGCGGCTGGCCTGGTGACGTAGTGATTGAGTTCACACTGCTCTGCTTTGGCAGCCCAGGGTTCACCAGTTCAGAACCCAGGTGCAGACCTACACATCGCTCATCAAGCGACGCTGTGGAGGCATTCCACATACAAAACAGAGGAAGACTGGCACAGATATTAGCTCAGGGACAATCTTTCTCACTACAAAACAAAACCAAAACCACCTAGAATTAATTTAAAAAAAAAATCTTCCAGAGAAGTGTTTTTCATCTTTGTGGGAGAGGGTGTGAACTTCCTATTATGAATTGAAGTTATATTGGGACCCTTAAAACTCTGCAGCATTGCTTCCCTCCAAATCCATTCTCCATTCATTTCCACCATGTTTTCTGCCCCAGATGTATGGATTACTTTGGCTTCCCAATGGTTGGCCAATAGAGAGCCCTAGCAGGAAACCAGGGAGAGAACAAAGTGAGGAAAGAGAGAAAATACTCTCTTTTATTCCCCAGGTCCCTTCCTGTGGGGTTGTCTTGTGTTGACTGTGCCCCTGACTGCAGGTCATCTCTCTTCTCAAGACCCCTCTACCGACACGGCTCTCTCCTTGTGTGTTCTAGGCACTACACTCTTTCCTTGCCCCTTTAGGTGTATGTGGTAATGGTTCCACTCTCACTAGCCCCCGGGTAATACACTATCCTTTATGGTTTCCCTATATCTGCCCATAACCTTTTAAAATAATCCTTTTATTAAACAGTACCCAATTTCTCATAATTTGAGTGTGTAATATACTTCCTGCTGGGATTCTGTCTGATATGTTCCGTGTTTTATATATACATGTTCTTTCTAGGATGTGAGGAAAGGCCCATACCTGCAGGTCTCCTGTACAGTTTCTGTATCAAGGGAAAGACTGTTAATTTTAACAGGACAGGCAGGAAAACACTTTTAGGGGGTGAGTCAACTCAAAGGAAGCATGTAAAATGTTAATAATGGGAATGACAATCAATTTTTGTAAAATACTTCCTCAAATGCAGAGACCGCAATCATTTTACCATGGCAGGGAGGATGAAAAGTATCGGTCAATGCACAGAACTTCATCACTGATCCTTGACATCTTGTTATAGAACCATGTAACTTGAGGGAATTCACTTCCCAGTGAGGGCTACCTGCTTAAAACCAAGTCTAAATCCCTCATCTCTAGACGTTCAGTCAGGCTTTTCGTTGTGGTTATTATCTGGGAGTCCGGGGAGTACTTTGGAGTTTGTTTTTTTCTATATCTTGATTCTTCTCCAAATTCTACATAATTACAAATCAGCTTTTAGTAAAAGAAAAACCAAAGACAATTTTAAAACCCCAAAGCACAATATATGAGATTTCTGGGACCATTATTACTTTTATAAAATTAGTGGCCTAAGAAGTCAAAATAGGGTAACATTTACATTCAGATTGATGTTGAGATTCAGCAAAAAAACTGCTTTCAAGGAGAGCAGCAATACTAATATGTATGGTGCATAAATTATCTGAGCATATACAAGTGGCTCAGAAAACACTGCCCACTTTGTAGGGAGTTCAAAGTAAAATGTAAAATGATTTTATCTCAATCTTTATGTTCCAACTTTCATTCTAGAATTTAGTATCTTCAAGCATTCTAAGTTTTGCTTTTTTATTAACTTTTTTTTTTTTTTTTTTTAAACGAGGAAGGAAAAGACTGTAGCAACTTGCCTTGGCATCTTTGAGAAGCCATGGTTCTCTCCTTTTTGATTGCATACATGTCTTCTAGTCCAAAGGCTTTAGATCCTGGCACAGAATTTTCCTGAAGGCAGCCAAAGCTTTTAAGGGTCATTTGATGAATTACAGAGTCAAAGCCCCCAAAGAGAAGTCTGACTGAGAAAGTCGTAGCAATCCACAAATATCAGAAGAACTCACATGGAAAAAGCAGCAGCCATTTTTTCTTATTCAGTTATTGGGAAGCAAGAAGAAAAACCCTTCTATCAAGCTTTCTAACCACGAAATTGATAGTCTTCCAAATAAGTTAATTCCTTCCCATAGTATAGGGATTCTTAACCTGGGATGTAGACCATGATGGGACCATGAAGGTGTTGAGTCCTTGACATTATGTGGAAAATGTTGCAGGTGTGCATTTGCCCATTTTTTAGGGTTAGGGAGCATGGATTCCATTAGTTTCTCAGAGGGGCTCAGGATGTAGAAATGTCTGCCCAAGAATATGTAAAATCAGCCTGAATGACCATTTGTTAGGAGTGCTGAAGAGAAGATAATTACTCTAAAGTCAAAGTTTATAATTCCCTGGTTACAGATAATGTAAGCAAAACCTTCATGCAGTGTGTGTTCAATCCTCTAATCACTCAGCAGTTATTCATAGGTTGTCCTCTATGCTCATATGGGTTAATCTGCTCAGAGTGGTGGGTTAGAGGGAGCATCCATTCTAACTCCTCCTTTAAGGGGAGAGACAATGTGATGTACTTTTCCCAGTGCCTTCCCACAGTGTTAAATAAAAACTGCCGCATGAAATAGAGGTTCCACTAATGGAATGAATAAGAGGACACAGTCGAGAGGAAAGAATGAGCAGCCCACAAGAGATGAGAAGAGCCTTGGTCCCCAGACGGCAGCCCAAGTTGAAAATCAGAAGGCAGAGCACAAGTGTGATGCTGTGAGCTGAACTGCTCTGGGCGTGGGTAAATATAGCAGTGAAGGACAAGCGGAAGGGACACTTTGTAATTTGACCCTTGGAGATTTGCAGTGGATCTTTGGATGTTCCATCCCCCACCCATACCCTAAACATTCAGACCTTGTGTAATGAGTTAGCATGTGAACTGTCCTTTGGAGGACAAATCAGTTAAGAGCAGAAACAAGCCTAGAGCTCATTGCACTTATCTGATTTCTGCACAAATGCACAGTTTGATATTTAAAGTTGGTGTGTGCCCACAGGGAGAACCCCGTCATTGTGTCCTGGCATAAAAATGTCTCCCCTGAAATCAGGACAGTCTGTAAACTCATCCCTTAAGAGCTTTGTAGATCTCTTGCATTTGTTTCTTGGGCCTGGTTGAATTTGTTCTTTTAAATAGGCTACTGAGAGAAAATACCTGGCACCAATTCAGTGAAAAGGGATATCATTAATTTCTTCCTTTCAAAAGGATGGGTCCCTTTGGGAACACTGAGTCTTCATGTATATTAGGTCAGACAAACCTAGCCTAATGTCTGGGTAGACTGGCTGCTCTAATTGCTCACTGCTAAGCAGCCAAACAGACCCTTTTGGATAGTGGAGAAAGAAAATGGGGATCTGAGTCAGTGAGAGCTCTCAATATTCCTTATACCATTTAGGTGGATTAATGAAACATAACTCCCTCCCATTACACAAACTGCCAGACACAGAGAATACCAACAAATTAGTCCCACCCCTCTCAAATGCAGTAAATGTTCAAGTTGATAAACTCTTGAGATTTGTGGTGACATAGAAAAAAATGAGGTGCAGTTTATAGAAATCTTAGCACACTCCATAAGACTTGACAATTTGAATGGAAAGAAGGAAGGAGTAGTTAACTTGGAAATGAGGTACTTTCAGAAGTGATTCTCATTTGAGGAGTGAAACATCGCAGCAGCAGCAGCAGCTACACATTTATTAGGTGCCTACCACGTGCAGGCTCTAGTCTCATGCATTAATCCAGTGATCTGGAGTCTTATTTTCAAAGTACAAGTCCTGACCCAGAGTCCCCTCAAAGTTGCCAGAGCATCTCACACACCTCTCTCTCTCTCTCTCTCTCTCTCTCTCTCTCTCACACACACACACACACACACACACACACAAATTCTTAGGAACCTAGGAACACAAATCACAGTGCAGGGAAGTTCAGTGTAATAAAAGGCCAGGAAAGCACTGGAAAGATGGGCAAAATGCGGAAGTGGAGGGGTTTGAGGGGGGTGGTGGGCAGAGCTCAGGGAAGCTCTGATTGAGGACAGAGTGCAGTGATTTGTAGGGGATCAGGAAGTCACTGTGAATTGTTCTTAGTTGGGAGAAAAACTGAGGAATCCTTTAAACAACTTCATATTCACAGTTTTATAAGAAATGTATCTGTTCCCTTATTTTTTTTTAATGTCACAAGTAATTTTAACCCAAATCCAACAGCAGTCTGAGCTAAACAAAGCACCTATATCTAATGCCAATAATCCCCAGGGAGGGCTTTATGGCCTTGATTTTGTCTTCTTGCCTTTAAGCCTCATCAGGAGAGAGAGCCTGTGAAATCCTAAACTCTGACCAACAAACAGTCAATCAAATAACTTGGCTATAATGTAATATACTTTACAGTCTACAGCTGAACATAGAGCCAACTTTTCAATCCCTTGAGGTTTCTATTTTCTCCTCTTTCTTTGTAGAGCAAGGAGGAAAATACAGGGAAGAAGCTAAAATGGCTATCCAAAGAATCATCAAGAAGAGTCTGGGCCCTGAGAGCTGGTCCAGAGGCGTCACTTCCTCAATTTCTCCCTAGAATCCAGCTCTGGGTTGGGTTGTAGCCCTGGGTTGACCAACTAGGACTCAGTTTCCTCATCTGTAAAATGAGAGGGTTGAGCAAAAGGATCTCAAAGGCTTCTAGAATCCTACATGCAGATAGTCAGGCCATATGAACTTGGTAGAGAACTTACTCAAAGAAAAATGAAACATTCCCATGAGTAAGAAGCATAACCCAAGGCAGCAGCAAACTTTTGTTGAATGCTTACTATATGCCAAGTACTGTGATAAGCACTTTACATGTGTACCTTGCGATACAGGTACTTTTATTATTCCTATTTTACAGAGGAGGAAAGAGAGGCACAGAGAAATCAAGTACCTTTCCCAAAGTCACAAATCTGTTAGAGTGGCAGAGCTGGGATATAAGTTAAGTCTGTTTGACTCCAAAAACTGCTATACCACACTGCCAACGGTGTGGGACCATCATCTAAGGACATCTCTTCTTTGTAAGAGCTCCAAACTGGAAACAGTCCAGATGTCCAGCAACAGAAGAATGAATTCATAAAGTAGGATACTCTACAGCAATGAAAATAAACAAGCTAATCTTAAAAATATAATGTTAAGGAAAATAGAAGAAGAAAAAGTTAGAAACCAAAGAATACATGCTATGTGATTCCAGCTACACAAAGTTGAAAAACAAGCAAAATGAAACTATGATATTTGGGATGCATACTTAGGTGGTTACTTCTAAGGAGGAGAAACAGTCATAATCAGGAAAGGTATGTAGAAGGCTTCCGAGGAGCTGGCAAGTTCTGTTTTGTGTTCTCAGTTGTGGTTATGTGTGGGCTTTCTTTATAATAATTCATTACACTATCCATCCCGGTTTTAAACATTATTTTTCTGTAAGCATATTTCAGAATTTTAAAAAAGGTAAAACCCAAAACAACCACAATCTCATACCTCTTACATGTGAACTTTTCCCAGTGTGGAAAGGGAACAGCAGAGGGCTGGAAATATCTTTCCCTAGTCTTTATCTGGACAGTTCCTGATCCCCCTGCAGTTCTCAGCTTTGGTGTAAGACCCAGTATCCCGTTCACAGCTCCTACACTCCTGTGCTCACTCCTATCATTGCCCTGGTCAAACGGATCTGATTTCAGATTTACTTGTCCATTTCTCCCCTGGAATGTCAACTTCACAAGGACACGCCTGGGTCTTGCTTCCTTGTATATCACCAGCACCCAACACAGTGCCTGCCACTTAGTAGATGCACAATAAACATCTGCTGAATGAAGGTCTGACTGAATGAATAAGAAAGGCACATTTCACCCACTCCCAGCCTTCTCTGAAAAAAGCAACAATTTCTCTCTTGCTAAATAAGTTTTTACTGGAAGCAGAAAACTTCAGAGTTTTCCTGGTCATTCTAAGAGTTCTAAGTTACTTAAGGAGTATAAGTGGTGAGGAAACAAGAAAGTCAAATAAAAACGGAAACAGAGAAAAATCTTACTATGGTTCTGCACAAGGTCATATAACCAAGTTTTTCCCTCAACTTATTTACTTTTAGACTATGTCTATCTTGCCTCACTAAAGCACTTAAAATTGATTACATTTATTTTAGAGAACATGCTTGTGTCACGGTTCTCACATGTTCAACTACCAAAAAACCAATTACCTTGTTCCTTTCAGGCTGTTCTTACTTTCTTGGCTAGGGAGTGAGTGCTAAGCCAAGACAGGAGTCATGTTTATTTAAAAAACATTTTTCTCCCTGATTATATCCATAAAAAATTCATTACTGCTCTACAAAAGACACTGTTAAGAGAATGAAAAGACAAGCCACAAACTGGGAGAAACATTTGCAAAACACATATCTGACAAATAACTGGTATCCAAAATATACATAGAACTCTTAACCCCTGCCCCCCAAAATAAGAACACAAACAAGACAATTTAGAAGTGTTCAAAAGAGCTGAACAGATCTTCACCAAAGAAGATATAGAGATGGCAAACAAGCATATGAAAAGATGCTCCACACTGTATGTCATTAGGGAAATGCAAATTAAAACAATAAGATACTACTACACACCTATTAAAATGGCAAAAATACAAAACACTGACAACACCAAATGTAGGTGAGGATGAGGAACAACAGGAACTCTCATTCATTGCTGGTGGGAATGCAAAATGGTACAGTCACTTTGGAAGATAGTTTGGCAATTTCTTACAAAACTAAATATACTCTTACCATATAATCTAGCAATCATACTCTTTGGTATTTACCCAAAGGAGTTGAAAACTTATGTCCACACAAAAACCTGCACAAAAATGTTCATAGCAGCTTTATTCATAAGTGTCAAAACTTGGAAGCAATCAAGATGTCCTTTAATAGGTGAATGGATAAACAAACTGTGGTACATCCAGACAATGGAATATTTTCAGTAATAAAAAGAAATGAACTATCAAGCCGTGCAAAGATATGAAGGAACCTTAAATGCATATTGTTAACAGAAAGAAGCCAATCTGAAAAGGCTATATACCATCCGATTCCAACTATATGACATTCTGGAAAAGGCAAAATTATGAAGACAGAAAGAAAAATCAGTGGTTGCCAAGAGCTTACGAGGAGGGCGGAGGGGATGAATAGGTGGAATACAGAGGATTTTTAAGCAAATGAAACTACTCTGTTTAATACTGCAATGGTGGATACACACCACTATATATTTGTAAAAACTCCTAGACTATACAACACAAAGAGTAAGCCCTACTGTGATTTATGGACTTTAGTTAATAACAATATATCAATCTTGGCTCATCATTGTAACAAATGAGCCACTCTAATGCAATACTTTAATAATAGAGGAAATGGGGAAGGGAAGAGAGAACTCTATACTTTCTGCTCAATTTTTCTGAAAACCCAAAACTACTAAAAAAAAGTCTATTAAAGAAACTCAAAAAAATTTATTACTTCCAATCTTGGAAAACAAACAAAAGTAAAAAGAAGAAAAATCACTTCACTCCTACCACCATACTAGCCTATGTTTAATTTTAAAGTTGAAAAGAATCCTTTAAAATGAAACTAACTAGGCAGCCAAGGTTAACAGGGTAGTTTACGTGCTGTTTCAAATACATCAAGTAAGAAAAGAATTTAAAATAAAATTCCTCCCGGCATGTTTTACAGCCATGCCGTCAACATCCAATTCTGGAAGCCAAGTACCCTAACCTGACTCGCACACCCCCACCTTGCATTGTTTGGCAGCTGCACTCCCGATGTTCTGGGTCAACGCCAGAACCTAACTTGGCATCAGCAAAAACAGCATCCTGACCTGACACCCTCAGGAAAGCACCAGAAAAGTTCCTGCTGAACTCTCTTTAGATATGTTGGCAGTAACAATCTAAGCAGAAATAATGTCCAAAAATGGTCCAACTTTATAACGTGCTTTAATGAGTTGCAGGAATGAAAACAGGCTCTCACAAGGCTTTCCCTGAGATATGTGGCCTCGGGAATTGTGGCTGACAAATGACCCCCATGGCTTCTAACTATCAGCTCTCATAACGGCAGCCACTTTCCCCTTCAGCCTCAACTCCTCCAACACAGAATCTCACTGACTCAGCTGGCTGAGGAGTGGATGTGGTGCTGACCTATGTGGACCACACCCCTTCCTCCTTATCATCCATATCCCCAAATTTCAGGGGAAGCGGGTGTCAAAATGAGACTTTTCCTCTTAATAGAGATGCTACAGAATCCCTTTAGAAAGCTACAATTTTGACAGAGGCCTCAGTTGGGGTAAACTGCCACAACTGCAACTGATGTTCCAAGCACTCGCTTTGCATTCTCCAAAATTACAAAATAAAGCAAAACAAAAACAAACTCAAAACCCAGATCTAGTAAAAATGAGAAAAGTCTTTTAAGCCAAATAGAGAAGGTGTATGATTAATATAAATGGGGCTAAATTAGAAATTAAATTTGGGATTTTAGGAGAACTCTAATCTCCTCTCCTCCTTTTCCTTCCATCCCTCTGCCCTCATGCCCACAAGCCTCAAACAAGCCTCCTTATGCTGGCTTTGCCTAAATTCTTTTGCAAAAAGCCAGGACAGACACATGAGAGATATGTGCAAGTATTCAGTCCTGGTGGGTGTTAGAGAAATTTTGCCTTGCAGTGGCTGGCAGAGGCAGTAGAGTTTATAAAATAGAAATATCCTTTAAAGGCAATAATTCCTAATAATTTTAGAAATTGAGATACTTTACAAAAGTCTGGAACAGTTCCCTCCTCCTCCTCTACATGAAAGTTATAAGTAAATGTAACTTTGTTCTTGACAACTTCCTGAGAATTTAATGAGACCACTTGAGATAAATATGGATACTCAGTATGTTACCAAACCTGCCTTGGAAAATAACAGCTGCAAAGACCAAGATATTAGAATTACATTAGTCTTTTAAGTGTCTTATTTCACTTCCTGGCCTATGGGTGACATATAGTAGGTGCTCAAGAAGTGTTTGTTGAATGAATAGAAAGTCATATATATAGTTCATTTTTTCTGATTCAGTATAGTATCATAGAGATAGGAGATGTCTGGAGCAGTCTTCCGCAAAGGGTAGTCCCCAGATCAGCAGGATCATATCCCCTGGGAACACAATAAAAATGCAAATCCACCCTCTCTTACACCCCACACAAAATTGGAAACAATGGAGTAGGCCAGCAATCTATGTTCTAACAAGGGGTCCAGGTGAAGCTGATGCCCACTGAAGTTTGAGAAACGCCGGTCTAAAAAAGATCCTTTAACAAGGAGGTGTTTTTTCTACCTCCCATGCTAAAGGTAAGAATTATATGCCTGTAATTCCTTTACCCTCTCATTGAGAAAAGTCCCGAGACTGGGGCTTTATTGGTCTCACTGATGGGGGTTTATGGCGAATCCTATGGCACCCAGGCAAGAAGAAAAGATGGCTCAGCTCAACAGGAGCTGAAAAGAGCAGGGATTCAGAGCACCAGAGACTACCCCTCCAGGAAGGCACAGAGGCGGCCTCCAAGTCTTGTGTGTGGTGTTCCGTAATAGCATTGGGTGTGGGGCAGAGAGGCGCAGTAGCCTTCCCTCCATGTAGGGTCTGGTTTCCATGTGCCTTCCTGAAAGGGATTATGTTGCCTTTGAGATTCCGTTGTAAGAACACGCTCTCCCTGTCAAATGGGCGACATCTGAGCCCTTTATGATCACAATGGTTGCTATTTGGCCAGCTGCTTGCATCCCCTTCCAAGCCCAGGCGGCCAGTGTGAGGCGATTCTGTGTCACAGATCTAAGGCTTAGTCTTGCCTGATATGTGATCTAATTTGAAAAAAAAAATGTTCTGGCTCAAATCAAGTTCAACTTCCAGTATTAATATAGGGTGACCGACTTTGTCCCAGTTTGCCTAGGGCAGTTCTGGTGTTAGCATTAAAAATCCACATCCTGGAAAACTTTCAGTTCCAGGAGTATTGAGATGTTTGGCCACCCTAAGGATTAAGAGTACCAAGGATAAAATACAGCCCAAGTTCGCTTTCTGATAGCTGAACTGTGCCAAGATCAATAAAATGTAGTAATGAATGACAAGAAAGGTAAAAAATAATGAAGTAGATAGGATCAGAGAAACAACTAGGTGAAAGAAAATGTGTGTGATTTGCTCAGCAAATCTGAAGAAAGCTGTGAAATCAGATCACTGAAGCTCAACATTAGACTCTCTCTGGGGGCTCTACTGCACCCCGACACTGTGTACTGCCAAGTGTGACTCCCTCGGAAGGCTGATACAATACTGCTTGCTCCTCAGCTCCCTAAAAACGTACCACTCTTCAAGACGCGAAGTAAAGTTACTCTTAGCAAGTGCAATGGCTTTTTGACCTTCAAAAAGAAATATGAATAATTTATACTACCTGTAGATGAGAAGATAACCAAGGTCAGGACTGCCTGACTTAGGTGAGGTATCGCAGGAAACCCAAGGGCAGGTAATGACAGGCCCCAAACAAGCAGGTCACAAAGTTAAACTAAAGCGCATGTACTTTACACTAAGGAAATACAGGTAAAGCACAAGCATGTGCCCAAAGTAGATACTTCCTCCATATGTGGCTGCTCCCTTTCTTTTATTCATAGAGGATTTCCTCAGATCTCCCATGTAGATCCATTTTTTTTAGTGTAGTAAAAATGCTTAAAATCTATTTTTTAGATCACAATAAAGGAGAAAAGAGAGAAGGGGGAAGGAAAGTATGTTACAATAAGTGTCATTAACAATAGCAAGACACATCAGCTTTGTGTTGAGAGAGGGGAAAGTAAGAATAATTAGGCACATTAAGTAAAAATCATAATGGTCGAGGGTGAATGCAAGGGTAGACGGTTTCATTTCACAATGGTCTCTGAGGATCTCTCTGCACTACAGCCCAGTGTGATAATTGTTAATAATCATGTCCCGAGACACTAAGAATAAGGAGAATTGTGTTGAGTACGCTCAGTATGAAAGGGAGTCGTGGGTTTTAGAGTTTCAGCTGTCTGGAAAACATAACTTACGTAGAATAGCTCGTCCATTGGTGATGTCTACAGTCTATCCTGAACCCAGTAGCTGGAGTAAGCATGCCACTCTGCTGAAAATGCTCAGTGGCTCTCCACATCACTGAGTTTACACCCTCACTCCTCAAAATGTGGACCTCAGATCAACAACATCAGCACCATGCGGAAGTTCAGCAGTGTTACACAATCTCAGGAACCACCCAGACCTGCTGACTCACAATCTTCATTTTAACCAGATCATCAGGGTGTTAGTTACGACTTTAAGAGGTACTGACCTGCATCATTTGGCCCCTTCACCTCCTACGATTCTCTTCCTAGCTCTCTCAGCTCCAATCACATGGGCTTCTTTCTACTCCTTACGTATTACATGCATGCTTTCTCCTCAGGGCCTTTGCCATAGCTGTTCCCTCTGCCTGTAATGCTCTTCTCCTAGATAGCCACGTGGCTAACTAGCTCACTACCTTCAAGACGTCTCAATGAAGCTCACCCTGACCACCCGATTTAAAAGTACACCATCCTCCAAATCCATCCTCCACACTTTGGCCACTCCTGATCTCTGCTGCTGTATTTTCTCCCCCATAACACTTTGCCCTTCTAAGATCCCATACAATTGACTGATGTGTTATGCTTATTGTTTATTGCTGTCTCCTTCTGCTAGAACGTAGCATCATGAGGATAGGAATTTTTGACTATGTTGTTCCCTGATGTGTCACATGAGCCTAGAACAGTGCCAGTGACGTGTGGTCTGCAGGCTGATTCTTGTTACTGGTCCCAACAAGATTAGTAAAGAAATTTAGAGCAGTTTAATTTAGAGTAAGAAATTTAGAAAAGTTTAGATCAATTTGTTATTGACACACACATGAATGTGTGATTGTTTATATTGTAATTCATTTTTACTGTATTTCACCAAAGTATCAGACTGCGCAAACTGGAAGTTAAAACAACCAACCCAGAACTGGTCTTTCAAAATAGTTTGAGAAGTACTGGCCCAGGACAGTTCCCAGTACTAAGTAAGTGTTAATAATTGTTTATTGAATAAATAAATAAAGAACAAATGCCTAAAGAATAAATTTTTACATAGTAAAATCAGATCAGGTTTATATATATGCCTGTCAGTCCAATTAAATAATTTCGCTGCTTGGACTAGTGGCAAAGTGATTCGTTTTATGCACTTCCTGGGTATACTGTGCTTTCTTCTTCTATGTGAGGAATGAGTCAGGCTCAAATGGACCAAATCAAGACCTTCTGAGACTCTCTGACTAAGGAGTTGAAGACAGCCTTTGTCCAAGCCCTACATCTGCACACTTCTTTATCTGCCTGCTCTGAGCAGAGCTGGCCTGATCAGGTAACTTTATTCTACGCCTCCGTCCACCTCCCATCCCACCAGACCCCTTTACAGAACAATGAAGTAAGCACTCACTGCAAGTTAGAAGGCAAATTTTGCTGGCTGTTAGCGGGTATTTTAAACAGAAAAGGTCACAATATTCTCATTCAGCCTTTCACAGAAAGATGGGTTGAAATAACGGGTTATTTAAGGCAAAGAATTAAACACAAAGGTATAACTTGCTAAAATGTCTCTTACAGAATGTACTCTTGTTTTTGCAGCTGAGAACCTTGAAAACATAAACAAAACTGGAAAACTATTGTACTTCAGTCCATCTTTGCTGCTTTCTAAGGTCAAGGGGAATGTGATTTTCCTAATGCTTTTTCCTGCCTAAACCTTCTTTCCCTCTCTTCCTGTCCAAAACAACAACAGCCACAAAATAAACAGCTTGGCTCATTTTAACTTGTTCTTCTGGTACGTTATACTTATTTAGGGGTGACTAAGAGACATTTATTTTGTTCCAGGATTATTAGAAATACAGTTTAAAACTTCTCTCTTTTCTCTGACTCACTCAAAATTTTCATTTCATTTTTGCTTCCAATTTATTTCATCATGGCTTTGGATACTCAAGAATTCAATTTGAGGACCTAGGCTACGTTGCAAGGAGAGAATTCAGAAATGAAAAGAGATGATCCCAGAGAGTATAAAATCTAGTAGATGCAGGAAAATAATTATAATAAAAGGCGGGATGTGATAAATACTGTAAGAATAAAGGGCACAGAGGGAGCCACTGTGAATCCTGAAGAATGGAGAGGACTCAGAGTAAAAGGGAAAACAAATGGGGGGCGGGGCACACGGCAAGGTGCAGGGGCAGGGCAGATGGAGCAGCATGAACAAAGTCACATACAAGGGCAAGAATGCACCAGGCATGCTTGGAGAACAGAGAATAGTTTTGTTTGTTTGTTTGCTTGTTTTCCTTTTTTTGTAAGATTGGCACCTGAGCTAACAACTGTTGCCAATCTTTTTTTTCTTTTTTCCGCTTTATCTCCCCAAATCCCCCCGGCACATAGTTGTATATCTTAGTTGCAGGTCCTTCTAGTTGTGGCATGTGGGACACCACCTCAATGTGGCCTGACGAGCAGTGCCATGTCCACGCCCAGGAACCAAACTTGCAAAACCCTGGGCTGCCACAGTGGAGCGCAAGAACTTAACCACTTGGCCATGGGGCCGGCCCTGAGAATAGTTTTGATATTCTGAAGCACAGATGAGGGAGAGAGATCAGTGGAAGACAGAGCTGGAAAGGAAGATTAGGACCAGAACAGAGGCAGCCGTGAATGTCATGCCAAGCAGCTTAGAGTTGATGCTGGAGCAATGGGGAGCCACTGAAGAATATGGAGGAAGGGAATTTCATGATCATGGTATGCTTTTAAACAGCTCCTCAGGCATGTGTGCATAAGAGAAGTTGAAGGAGAAAAAGAATGGAAGCAGGAGGTCCACTTAGGATGCTGTTTACAAGAGTATAAGGAGGAGTGATGGTCATCGTGGCAGACCCAATAGAGAACTGTCTAGACTAGAAGGAATAATTTGACAGGAAAGTGCACATGAGCCATTTACAGCAGGTCAGATGTAAAGTTATGACTAAGTTTCCTAAAGACTGGTAAAGATGGTTGTAATCTAACAAGTCTCTTTAATAGTTAATTCAAAATGCCATATATTTTTACTCCCGCTGAACTATCTCATCAAAACTTAATGCCTTACAATAAACTTTATTTCCCTACTTCATACTTATAATATAAATGCAAAGTTCATCTATATCAATAACAATAACTACCATAGCAGCAGCTGACATAATAAGGTACCCTTACTATGAACCAGAAAGTGTGTTATACCCTTTACCTACACTAGCTCATTTAATCCTCAGTATAACTCCTCAGCTATGAACTACTCATTTTCTTTATTTTATATGCATAAGTCCTGAGGTAAGGAGTAATTACATAACTTTATTAACACTACACAGGAAAGCAGAGATTTGAATCCAGGCAGGTCTGATCCCAGAACTTGTACCTTTGGCTACTCAACCATACTTAAAATTTTTCTTTTTACATGTATTTTAAAGTTACATCTATTTTAAAGAATGCTAAAAGAGAACAAATAGAAGACGAGATAAGTAGAAAACAAATAGCAAGATGCCAGTATTAAACCGAAACATATTCCATAACCGCATTAAATGTAAATGGTCTAAGCACCTGATTAAAAGGTAGAGGTTATCTGTTTGGATAGAGAAAAATGCCAACTAAATTCTTGCATAATGGATTCTGCTCCACTACACTGTCTTTTCCCTAAATTTTCCTCTTTCCTGTAACTACTCCTACCCCGACCTCATTGTGGCCGTATTCCTGAACACTATCTGGCTGTGGGGACAATATTCCCTTTGACAAGCTTATCATTTCTTCATATCCATTTAAAAGGTTCTGCTATAATACACTCATCCTCTCTTGTCTTTCTCCAAGAGCTTAAGTTCCATATGGACTGGAGGTCCGAACATATTTATTATGCATTTTCCACTTCATATAATACTACTTTGTCACTGAAAAACAGGCTAAAAAGAGAGTCCTGAGAAAAATATTTCAGAAAAATAGATGAGGTCGATAGTAAGCGTAAAGGTGGTATTTTACATTAAAAGGTTTCTTTCTTTGGAATGGTCCACATTGTCCTTTGTATGTTGTGGTTCATAAATATTTCTTGTGATCATGCTTCTATTTTATCTTCTAGAAGTACTGATTATAGCCACTCATAAGCCTGAAAACTGACTTTTAAGATGTTCTGTGGAAAAGAATTTAGAAAAGGGGCCAGAAATAGCTATTTCCCAAAGGAGTATGGCAAGATGTCTGTATTCCTGCTGAAAGAGTGGCCATGTTGCCAAAAGGGTAGAACTACTTACTAAATCCACATTCTTTCTTTTTTTTTTTTTTTAAAGATTGGCACCTGCGCTAACATCTGTTGCCAATCTTTTTTTTTCTTCTTTCTCCCCAAAGCCCCATGGTATATAGTTGTGTACTTTCTTTGTGGGTCCTTATAGTCGTGGCATGTGGGACACCACCTCAACTTGGCCTGACGAGCGGTGCCACTTCTGCGCCCAGGATCTGAACCAGTGAAACCCCAGGCCGCCGAAGTGGAGCTCGTGAACTTAACCATTCAGCCACGGGGCGGGCCCCTAAATTTACATTCTTTACCAAGCCCTGGATTTGGATCCTGAATGATCTGCTCCACTGAAAGCTGGTCAGCTGTTTATCTTTTCTTTAACAAAATGAAGTTTGAAGCAGTTTCCTAATTTGAGGTTCTTATAACCGAAGGGAAAAGTATTTTCTTCCCTCAGAAAAGTAAACTTAAGTGGCATAGGTAGGCAGTAAAATGCTACCTTTAATACAAGTTTTGCTTCCAGCCTTTATGGCTTCCCAAACCTGCACTTTTTGCTAACATTAAGTCATATTACTATCTGAGTCCTGTCTTCTAGACAGTCCTGCCCAAACAACTCATTAAAAAGTACACAAGCACGTGAATGGTAGAAGCAGCGTGCAATCAAAAATGTTCTTCTTACCAGGTTTTGCAGGGGCTCCCCTTGAGGGACTTAGTCCTGGGTGATCTGGAGCAGCATGGCATGTCCGAGAAGACAGTGAGTCAGTTCCAGATACTGAGTGCTTCAGAAAGACCCGGTAAGAGAAACATTATTTTTATCCTCTGATGAAGCAGCTTTAAGGACATGGCTTCCATTTAATGAAGGGACCCCGAACCCCAACTGTATGAGGAAGAAACTAAGTATACTGGGGTCATGCTGTAAGTTGCCCCTGTCTTGCATTAAAATTGAGTGGAGATCCTCTCCTTGGGGCAATTAGTAGTAAAGGTTCAACACCTTGTGCTCCATTCACGTCTTCCTTTGAACAAGTCAATCTAGCCCCTTCTTAAATTAATTATAGTCCAGAATATAAAAGCAGATATGTGCTGATTTTCTTCTATACTTAATTTTTATCCCTAAGAAAGAAAAAAGAAAACCTATAGGAAGGTATTAATCTACTTAACATTTCTAAGTACATCATCCAAAGGATTTTGTTTTTTTAATCTTACATATGCTCAGCAGAGTTACTGGCAAAAACTGTACATTTTCTTCATTTCATCCTTTCAACATCAAATAGTAGGCAGCAAAAATTGGATCAGACTTCAAAGCCTGCTGTGGGCTCCAAGTCACAGAGAGACGCCTCCATTTCACATATTGAATTCGAGCAGGATATCAAAGTGCTACCAAAGAACCTCGGGTCCTTACTCAAAAAGAGGCTCTAACATCTGTAGAGAGTGGAGTGCACAGACAAATCACCTCAGGGAGCAGCTAGCATTTATTCTCAGCAGCAAATTTCCAGGCTTTTGATTCTCTCTTCGCTGTACCTCCCTGTCTCTCTGCTGAACCAAAGTTCTTTAGCAAGCTAGGCTTTTGTCTCAAAGACTTCAAAATATCACTAACAGTCTCATGTTTGGATGGCCCGACCAAGTAGCCACAGACAGGCTTCACATCCACAGACTTGGACGAGTCTGAAATAAGGATACACAGTTACCTCAGAATCAAGATGTTCAGCTACCTTATTTGGATGTCCTGTGAAGACACCACACCCTTTTGGAGAACTCTGGGCTTGTGAATACCTAAAAATAAAAATAATAATTTTTAAAATGCTTGAAAATGATAATTAAAACACTTAGAGTTGTTTTCCTCCAAAGATATATCAAAACATACTCTTAAATTAAACTTTCATTGTTTCCCATTCCAGTCCTTGGTTAAAAGGACATGGTCAGTTTAAGGAAATGCATCCTATGAGGTGTAGCTCCTACACCCACAGTCAGCCTGAGATCCTAAGACCCAAGACACTGCCCTTTTTAAAGGTGTGTAGTCCAACTTGGTCTACTTTTGAGCTTTCACAAACTTTACCAAGAAGGCAACCACACTGATGCTAAGGCTGCACTTTCCAGCACATTAATCACATTTTTAAATAATTCAAAACAGAGTCCTTAGTCAAACAAGTTTGGGAAACGCTGAGTTGTCCAGAGTTGAAGAGGTTTCCTTACTGCAGGAACGATCTTTTACAATCACAATACGCATTTATGGATTTCTAAAGGGGGGGGGGGATGCAGGGTTTCCTGAGCCAATTTGACCGAGAAACTTAAAAAGTGATAACCTAACATCTATTAAAATATTAATGTCTCATGGACCAAACGTTGGAAAAATCAATTGTGCTTCATCCCCAATTTCTTATAATTGGAACACACTGTACCAAAGTGTGATCATCATAACACACTGTTAAAATAGAATCTGTTTCTTACAATCCCTTTCAGATGGAATCCAGCAGAGTGGAAAGCACTGCCTACGGGAAGGGAAATCTAGGTTCTAACCCTGGCCTCAAGATCCCTAATTTCTCTTTCTCTCACACACACACACACACACACACAAATATGTGACTGAGTAAATTTCTGTAGTACTCAGGGTTCTGGTTTTCCTCATCTATAAAACGAGGGGATTGAGATAAATTATTCCCAAGGTCTCTTCTAGTTCTACATTAATAATCTTATTCTTTATTTAAACTGACAAATTCATTTTCTGATTTTTTTGTGAACAGTTCATGCATATTACCTTCAAATGCATCTATTTATAGTAGTTTATAGCAATATACCGAATTTTTAAATATCACATCAGTACCTGAGGAGAGGTGGTTTCAATGATAAATTTATTTGTGTGTATATTTATGGAATGTAAGCTCCATGAAGGCAGGAACTAGATCTGCTTTACTCTATATTTTATATTGGCACCTAACCCAGTGTTTGGTACACTGTAAGTGGCTCAATAAATATTAGATAAGTTGAATGAATAAAAGAATGACTAGTGGACCCCCAAAATATGAGCCATGAAGATCAGTAAGAATACCCTTAACATTAAAAGTAAATTAATAAAAAGTAAATAAATTAGGAAATTTTAATATTTTGAAAAATGCTTTTATGTATCTAATGAGAGTTTCACAACCATTTGAGCTAAGTGCTTTAACAGTCACTATTATATAGATGAAGAAACTGAAGTTCAGAGAGGGTAAGGGATTTGCCCAGGGATCACGGTGAATGCCTGGTAGAGCTATGACACCGACCCCTGTTCGTCTGACTCCAAATCTTCTGCTCTTTCTCGGAACCGTGACACCCTCTATGTGGTTTGGTCTCTGTGCATTGGCCCCAGGGACTCATTCCTATCAGCCTAGGCAATCCCGGTGGTGGTGGGACACCTACACGACAGGTGGACTCGGAGATCCTCTAGGAGTCCTGATAAGCTCTGGAGAAAATCTAAGGAAAAGAGTTTGGCTGTTTCAACAATCAATTTCTGCTTTTTCTGCCCCAAGAAAGAAATGAACCTCTTAAGAACTCCTCTAGCTTGCACAGCTTTTCAGGATCCAAAGGCCAGTGGCAGACACCTTCCAACTCTCTACTGGGGGTTGGCTCATCAGTTCGACTCCCTCCTCACTCAAGCCTTTGGACGATTCTAAGGCAGCTCAATGTACTGTTTATATGTATTACTTGGTTCTAAAAAGGCAGAGGCAGGGTGGTAGTGTCCACAGGCAAACAGGTGAGAAAATATTTGATTAAGCAAAGTTAAGCAGGTTTCTTTCCTGAGAGGCTTTCTAGAACTTTTAACTTAATAATATGCACAATGAAACCCTAAGAGAGGAAAAGAATGGGCAGGATTTTCCAGAGGTTATTTTAACAATAGAACCCTTCTCCTATGGAGCGTGTCGGGGGTCTACTAGTTCCTATAACACGCCTTAGGAAACACTGATCCAAGCAGCACTTATTTCAAACAAATTCCCATTTGCCTTTAGAAAATGGTCTACAAGTCAATATTCTTCAAAAGTCTAACTGTCACAACCCCTTTGCAGCAATTTCATCAGATAAGTTGTCAATTGCCTCAGGGACTTGAGACTGGCAGTAAGTGGATAATGCTCTGCAAGCTGTCACCACCAAAATAAGGAAAAGCACAGTAATAACAAATAGCCAATGCTTATTGCATGCATACATGCCACTAGGCACCTGGCAAAGCATGGATACATGGTTATCTCAACTAATACTTCCAAAAACTATATGGATTGGTTTTATTTTTATTTTTATTTTTTTTGGTGAGGAAGATTGGCCCTGAGTTAACATCTGTTGCCAGTCTTCCCCTTTTTCCTTGAGGAAGATTGTCCTTGAGCTAACATCTGTGCCAATCTTCCTCTATTTTGTATGTGGGATGCTGCCACAGCATGGCTTGACAAGCAATGTGTAGGTCTGCACCCAGGATCCAAACCTGTGAACCCCAGGCTGCTGAAGTAGAGCACGTGAACTTAACCATTAGGCCACTGGGCTGGCCTCTGGATTGGTTTTATTTTTATACCTATTTTATAGGTGAGGGAAGTAAGAGTCAAGAAGCTAATGACTTGCTTTATGTCATAACTAGTAAACAGTGCAGCATAAGACCGGCTGCCACAGAAAAGGAAACTCCAAAGGGAAATTATTGATTCAGGCAAAGATTATCAATTGCTGATAAAACCTTTAGACAAATGGTTAATGGGGAACAGGACATTCATATGGTACCAAAGGACCACTGGACAGATTCCTTTTTCCTGGTCACAAGAGGAGCAGGTAACTAAATGTTGGAGAAATCAGAAGGACACCATCTTAATCCAGTACCAACCTTAGCACCACTAATGCCCAGGCAATACTGTCTTGTGAGGTGAGGCAATATGAAGTACTTGACATCACATAGGATATTTATATTTTTTCTTTTGCTTAAAAACATTTAGCTTGAATCTAATCAAAGCTTTAGATCTAACTTACAGTTTATCCAAAACACATGGCATAAAGGAATAAGCTAAGACCACAAAGAATGAAGCAGACAGATATGGAAGGTGAGCTATTTTATGGGATAATTGGCTCAATCTCTTAAAAAGTCAGTGCCATGAAAAAAGGGAGTATTGTATACTAAAAGAAATTTACAGACATAACAACTTGATGCAATGTCATGTCCTGGATTGCATCCCGGCTCGGACAAACACAGGTGTAAAGGACATTCTCGGAACAACTGGGGAAATCTGACCACAGATTGGTATTAGATGATATTAAGGAATTATTTTTAAAGCATGATATGATTTTGAATCTATAGGAAAGTTTTTAAAAAACAACACTGTCCTCAGCCTCTATTAGGTATTACATGCTAAGCAGCACAAGCTGTGAATCTGGTTATCAAAGAGTGGTGACTAGGAGGTAGCTGTCTCTCTCTATATGATTCACCTGCATATTTATTTCTAGGGCTTCTCTAGCCTCAGAAGCCACAACTAAAGTCTCAAGCAGATTGTCTCCAGAGCTCGGCCACTTGGCTGCTTCACCGCACTCAGTTCATTCAACTGTGGGTTCTAGGGGAGACAGAAACTCTCAGTCACTGTTGAGAACCCTTCTGCTGGGCATCTGTCCTGCAAAAGCCCCAAAATAAACTCATGTCTAATTCCCTCTTCTTAAACTCTGATCCCAGTGTGACTGAATGAGAGGCAAGGTGAAGGCTGGCTCACCAGTCTGTGGCTGCTGAGAACGCCCACCATCTCTCTTCTCATGCAGCAAAGATCCATGAGGCCAGCTGGCTTTGTCATGCTGGGCTGGCTGAAGTCACCATGTTCTAAGGACTGGGTCTCAGCTTTGCAGGCTCCAAAATTCAGTTTGCTAGTTCATTGAGGGGTGATGATTTTCTTGGGAGGTGAGCTGCACTAACCAAACTCAGAAGAGTCATATTTGAAAAGTAGAATGCTAGTGTGTGATTTCACAGTGAGTCGTACGACCGAGACCATCCTTTGCCCCTCACTAGTTGACTGATAGACTCTGGACTGAATTATGCATCAGAAGTCGAGCAGAGGAAGCAGGGTGCTCTTTGAGGATTGGATCAACCAAGATAGTCTTGCAATTAGCCTTTTTACTTTAGGGTTAGAATCAGTACCTTTTTTCTTGGACAGGAATAGAGACACACTAGTTACTCTCTGACTCTCCATTTTCTAAACTTCATTTAAATTTCTTTGTGCAGTTTTTCTTAACTTTGATAAAATTTGCAAGATTTTGTCTTATCTTTTATGAATTATAATTTAGAATGGCTTCTAGACAAACTGAGAAACCCATAGTCGTTCACACTTAAAAGCATATTCTAATTTTAAAACAGGATAGGTTGCATCTAATTCATTGTGGGTTGATTTTTGGTTAGCTTCCTAGTGTCTCTAGATTTGGGAGTAGTTCTCATTGTAAACTCATGTCTTACCCGGGAGCCCTGGGAGAATGGCTAACTAGGAGAACCAAGCAAATATGTTCCCGCTTCTTTCATAGCTCTGAAAAAAATCTTTTGTACATGGAGCTCTGAATAAGAGGTCGATTTCTTGTTCCCAAAAAGTAGCAGTCAATCATGCTGCAAAAGATATGCTCAGACCAAGATATTTTAACATACTTGGAGCCCTGTGAATCTTGAGGGAGGCAAGTTTCAGAGAAATAAGTCATATAACTTTCCTTATGGAAGTTATTACCATGAAAGATAATAGAAAATGTAAACTTCAGAAATGGTTTTAATAAGTTCAAGTTCTGAAGGTAAATTAAGACATTTAAGGAAGGACAGCAGAGAAGACACTGTCCTTGAGAAAGATCCCTTGCTGACCTGAGTGCTAACAGGATTTCCATGTGAACTGGCCACAGGTTGAACTCCATTTGGCAACTCTAGCATTCTTATTTAGTTCTTATATGGAATTTGAACATTCTAAGGGCTGAGGGTATAAATGAGGAAGAGTACCCAGATCTGAATCTCCCCACATTGTCACTACGCATCTACTCTTCCCTGATTTGCATCAGCTAGGTGTCACTGCATACACTTCTTACTGCTTATATTTATTTAAATAGTTTTGAAGGCACAGAGGATTGAAAGGTAACAAAAAGTTTTCAGAAAAACACAAGTTATCGTGTTAAGTTCAAAAGCACCCAAAATGCATAATTTAATGCATGTTTTATTACAAAGACTGGAAAGCTAGGATTTCTAGAATGCTTTTGTGTGTTCCATTTACTACCACCACCACAACCAATAAGTATTTGCCAAGCACCCACTAAATCTCCCCAGCGTTGCATTCATACTTGCATGCTTTTACCTGGAATACCATCTCCCTCTTGCCCACCTGGTCATTGCATCCCTAGCCTGTAGCTCAGGTATCAGCATCTCTGAAGAGTCTTTCTTGTTCTGACCCCAACCCAGCCACCTCTCTCACTCTGGGCAGAGGTGGAGGCTCCCTGGTGTATTCGCACAATCTATTGAGCAGAACCACACTGAAAACCTGGTTCTGTAACTTACTCATCTGGTGCCACATACTGACCAATTAAAAGCGTTTGCAAATCACCTAGTGAAGGTGAGCTTTATTAGATTTTGTTCAAGGGAGGGAGAGCGAAGAAGAGTATGTACCATAAGCCACTTGGCTTTTGAGATATCAGAGTTGTTCCCATTGCTGTGTTCGTCAATTTTGTCTTTTCTTCTTTGCTTTTTAGTTGATAAAAATGTTCCAAATTTCCAAATGGCCTGAATATTCACCAATCACTGATCAATGAAAGTATAGTAACAACTGAATTTCTCCTCAAAGTAAGTGACTAAAACAACTAATAACTGAATTTCTCCTCAAAGTAAGTAAAACTAGTGGCAAAATGTTTCCCTTTTTTCTTCTTATCATTAAAAAATAATTTTTTGGATTAAAAAATAATATATATTCACTGTTGTACTGTATAAAATACAGATATTCGGGCCTGGCCGGTGGCATAGTGGTTAAGTTCATGCATTATGCTTTGGTGGCCCAGGGTTTGCAGGTTCTGATCCCGGGCGTGGACCTAGCACTGCTTGTCAAGCCACACTCTGGCAGCGTCCCACATAAAATAGAAGAGGATCAGCACAGGTGTTAGCTCAGCAACAATCTTCCTCAAGCAAAAAAAGAGGAAGATTTGCAACAGGTGTTAGCTCAGGGCCAATCTTCCTCACAAAATAAATAAATAAATAAATAAATAAATAAATAAATAAATAAATAAAATACAGATATTCAAGAAAAAAGATCAGGGATAATCTCCACACTCAGATACAATTACTGTTAATATCCTGGTGTATGTCTTTTCAGATGCTTTTCTATGCATATAATATACATTTTTAAAGATAACGGTTCATGACATACTCACTATCATAACCTACTTTTCGTAGTTATAAGCATCTTTCCATATATTTGTGTGAAATACACATATATGCAAGTGTGCATGTAGGTCATATTTATGACTGTATAGTACTCCATCAGGTGATTATTATAAGTGATTTAACTAATCTCTTATTTTTGGATAAGTTGTTTTCAGTTTTATCATAAGTGGATCATTACATATTCTGTACATATAGTTATGAGTACGTGTCCAAATATTTCCTTAGGATAAATCTTAATGTGAGGCTCTTGGGTCGAAGTGCGACAAATTTTTTGCTTATTTAAATGCTTTTGAGTTATATTATCAAATGCTCTTCTAAAAAGTAACAAAAATTAACACTGACATCCATAGAAGTATGAAAGGACCCATTTCCCATCATATTACCAACATTAGGTACTATTGGTCTTTTTAATCTTTGCTTACCTCTTTGGGAAAAAACCAAAACAAACCAGTGTTACCTCATTATTATTTTAATTGGCACTTCTTTTCTTTCTTTTTTTTTTTCTGAGGAAGATTAGCCCTGAGCTAACATCTGTGCCCATCTTCTTCTTTGTATATGGGACTCCTGCCACAGCATGGCTTGACAAGCAGTGTATAGGTCCACACCCAGGATTCGAACCAGTGAACCTCGGGTGACCAAAGCAGAGCACACGAATTTAACTGCTACACCACAGGGCAGGCCCCTTAATTGGCATTTCCTGACTTCTAAAGAGGGAAAATATTATTCCTGGCCTTTAATATATGATGCGACAGAAATACAAAGAGTATAGGAGAAGTGGAAACAAACAATAATAGTGCAAAACAAGATCACCATTACTGCAGGAAGAAAAAGGAAAGAAGAAGGAATGATCATGACTTTTGTATTTTTTTCTCATTAGGTTTGGCTACTTGGTAATTTTTCTAATGATTCTGAATGCATACCTTGTATCTCACTCCCAATCAGTATCACTGTTGAATGAGCGGAATGTGCAAATTACACTTAAATACATGGATATTTGCTTGCTCTTGGACACAATTATTTTAAGTTTTAGAACATGGCTCAAGGACAAATTCATCAAAAGGGCTCAAAAAGGCTGATAAATGTTCCATAATGCCATTGCTCTAAGTTAGCACTAGTTGGATTTATGTACTTATGCTAATATCCCAAATCCCACTGAGCTCTTTAAATTTGATATTGTTTGCCCCATTGCGGTTCCCAACCATGAGCCCATCCAGTCTTAACCTGCCAGTCTTTGCATTCTCATTTCTTTTTTTTTCCTCCTTTACTTCTTTTTTGCAGGCAGTTGTCATTGTGTAAAGTCTAAGGTAGGAGCAGAAGGCTTTTCTTCATTCTGCTTAGAATGTTTGCCTCATTGGTAAAAAAGACAGTCAGCCAAGAGCCACCCATAAAGTCTACTTCAGTTCTCTGTCAGCAACCAAAGGAACCAAGAGAAAACTCGGCCTCAGGCTGAGAGATGGAATTAAGATGCAGTAGTGAAGAAGAGCACTGTGACCTGAAATCATGCATGGCCCTGGGCTGAGGGCCACAGCACAGCCAGAACAGCTGAACAATGCATTACTGTGCAGAGGACTTGACTGGATCATCTAATTTAATCCTCATATCAGTGCTAGCAGTGATCTCTAAATACTTCAGTGCATGTTTCTTAAAAGCAAGATCATTCTCTTATATGACTATAGTACAATGAGCAAAATCAGGAAATTAATACAATATTATTATCCAATGTACAGACTATATTCAGATTTTGTTAATTGTCCCAATGATGTCTGCCATAACAAAAGAAAATCCTGGATCCTATATTTTTTCAGTTGTCATGTTCATTTACTTTTCTTTCATCTGAAATAGTTTCTCAGTCTTCCTTTATGTTTACTTTTGAAGCCTACAGGTCAATCATTTTGGAAAAGTTCCTCTGTTTGGTTTGTCTGTGACTTCTTCATAATTAAATTCAGGTTATGCACATTTGGCAAGAAATTCACAGAAGTGATGTTGTGTTCTTCTCAGTGCATCCCATCAGGAGGTAGAGGCTGTCAATTTGTCTGATTACTGGTGATGCTAACTTTCATCACTTGGTTTAGGTGGTGTCTGCCAGGTTTCCCCACCATCCTTTGGTAATTAATGAGTATCTTATGGAGATCTCTGAGACTATGCAAATAGCTTATTACTCCTTAAATGTTCACCTACTAGTTTTAGCATCCATTGATGATTCTTACCTGAAACAATGATTATTTTGGTAGTTGCCAAATGGTAATTTTCTGTTTTTATAATTTCTTCTACATTTATTATTTTACATCTTACTGCAAGGAAAAGCTTACCCTGTTTCTTCTTCCCTCCCTCCCTTCTTTCCTCTTTTCTTTCTGTTAATCTGAATGCCTGAATTCTTATTTTATTCAATACACTAAGTTCTTTTATTATCATTACTTTGATATGCCAATTGTCCTAAATTTGGCACTGGCTTATATTTTATGGGGTTGGGAGTAACAGACTTCAAAATGAGTCCTTTAGAAAAGACTGCTTAATACTGAAGATTACATAAAGAAAGGTCGATTCTTCAGCAATAACAACAATAATTCCTCCTAGTACTACTATTTATGAGGGCTTTTTATGTTCAAATGAGATGCTGTGTACTTTGTATATGTTATCTCATTTAACATTCATGACCTGGTGAGGTAGACATCATGCCATTTTATCTTCCATTTAGATGAGGAGATGAATGCTTTGAGAAAATACGTAAGCTTATCAAGATTTTACCCTTAGTTGTAGCAGGTCTAGTAGGCTCTAGGGCCTTTGCTCTCTACCACCAAGGCAACCCTACAAATAGGTGTGGAAGACTTCAGGAAAGGATAAAGGTCTTAGAAGCAAGGCTGAACTGTTCCTTTAGGTAGCTGGACCTTTTTTTCCAGAAACCAAAGAGTCATCTGAACTTTTTGCATTTTTATAAGTGGAGCAATTGGAAACTGTCTACAAGTCGGTTATCACTCTAGGAACTTCCCTAACCTGCTTTGTGGAAACCATCCAACCCTGCCTGAAATCCAGTAAGGAAAGTATTAAGAAAGAGCTCATTTGTCCTAATGTCAGGTGACAGATCAAGAGAGACACGACTTGGCCAAGTAACCTGGGGAAGCATTCCCATGGGTCAAGACAAGTGAAAGCCAAATTCAAGAAGAGAAGAAAAAATGAAGAGAACAGTATATCAGGAATTCTTAAGAAACTGAGTATCTATTCTATTTTTAGATCCCAGGTGAAGACAGGGCTGTAGCTTTGCTCTCCCTGCAGGATAATATACTATATCCTTCTTCCTGCAATGACACCACTGCGTCCACCACCACCACATGCCACTTTTAATACCAAATTTCAGATTCTATGAGAATGAGCTTAGGTGAAAGAAGTATGTTGCATGCTAGTGAAACTAATGCAAACAACTGCCCTGCCTTAGAGGGAAAAGCACAGTTGGATCTGAGAATAACATCCTTACCCTCTCAGTAGGAACAAACTAAAAATAAAAGACAACAAGGTGTTTCCTGCCAGTCAGTAAATCCAATAAGCAAAGAAGATGCCTCAACCTGGCGCTGGGTAGTTGTCAGCCTGACTCCCTCCATCTGAGAGCAGCCATGTGGTTCTCAGAGCTAACAGCTGCCAAGCAGAACCCCTCAGATTAACCCATAGGTGGTGTTGAACCACTTCCCATTAAGATATTTGCAAAGCAAACAAAAGTGATAGCCCCACTCTGAGTGCTGGGAGCTGGCCAGGAATGCTGGCTGTTCTTGTTGACACAAAGAGCTCTCTGGGGAGGGTCTGGGCTAGAGCTTGGAAGGCCAAACTGTGTTGATATAAGGCCATTAGAATCTTGGTATCAGGGACTGTTTATTATCTAATTTCCCAATGACAGCAGTCACTAGAGCTCTGTTTCACCAAGGCTCTCTATTCCTCTCTGTTTTCCCAACCTATACCATTCAGATGAAAAGAAAACATTCAACCCTCCTCCTGTTTTGTCTACTCATCAAGGAGACAAGTCTGAGAAGTTACTAATATGCACACAGAGAGAGTGTGGCATTACTACTGTCAACAGCTTCTGTGGCGAATACTTGGTCAGGTTCCTCCTTAATCTGAAGAGATTAGGGCAATGCTAATGGAAAATATGCTGGCATATTTGTGTCCTACAGGTAGGCGCCAACTGCCATTTAATTCACAAAATACACTTAGAACTGAAACACTAATATTTTTTCCTTCTAACCAAAGAAAATGAAATAAAGTTAATAAGGCTGTGGAAATGTACAAAGTTAATCTTTCAATCTGTAGGATTATAGTCTCAGTTTCTTTAAATGTTGATAATGAAACACTTTTACATAGAATTCATTTTTACACAAATTTTATTTCCTGAAATATTTTCAACTTGAACAAGTTTTCTTTTCTTTCAAAATAGGCTGGATATGCAAAGGCATTTTTGTCAAAAATGCATTCTGAGACTGAATACAGCAAAGGTCTGGATGAGGATATAAGCAAAGCAGATATCAGAGATGTGCTGAGTTTCTAGAATTTCCTACACTCACAAAATGAGTAATGTAGGAAGGGGGTAAGGGATGGCAAAACGGCCAGAAGAATTTGCCAGATTTTGCCATTTCCTGAAACTGTCATTTAGATTAGAAACCAGAACTTTAGAGATGTAGGTATTGATTGTATAAGGAGAAGGACAAAGACAGAAAGAGAGAGAGAAGGAAGGAAAGAAGATAGGAAGGGAGGGAGGAAGGAAAAAGAGAGTGAGAGAAGGACAGAAAGGAAAGGGGAAAAAAGGGAAGGAAAGGAAAGAAAAGTAAGGAAGGAAGGTGGGGGAGGGAGGAAGAAATGAAGGAAGGAAAGAAGGAAGAAAGAAAGAAAGAAGAAAAGCAAGCAAACGGATTGAGATTTCTTTAGAAAAAGTAGAGGCATCATCATACTAAAAAATTGATTTTTTATAAAAAAGAAGAGAGCCATCTGACATTTAAAGTACAAAGTTAGAGAACTTTTTAGAATCTTGAATACACCATTCAGTTTTAGGTGATGTTTATACAAATAAGATTGTCACTGGACCCATGTTCTCTGTAAATGTACAAGATTTCCAGAAAGAAAGTGAATTCAACCTTGCAGGTCAACTTTGCAGAGCTCATGCCATCATTTGCTGATGGTTTAATTTGCTGATGACCAATGTGTTTAGGGAAGATTAACATAAGCACAAAAGTTCATGTCCACAGGAGATCACATTAAAGGCCTTAGTGGGGTGTTGTCATAACTTCAGATGTATATGATATGTTGGACATACTGGAAATTAGTTCTCAGTCCGACTGTCCAAATCATTTCTGGAGATACTCCATCTTTGTCTGAGGCACCAGGCACAAAAACATTGCCTTGAAGTGGGGTTGGGTGTGGTCATAGAACCCAAGTCAAACATACGTTCTAACATCCTTTCTGCCTAAGTTCATTAGGTGCTGGTTCCTAGCAACTCACCCTTAAATTAAGATATTAACCATAGACAGCTACCTGTCAATAACTGAGCTTCTAAAGAAAACATAACTAAGCATTTTCTCATACTTGGGGCTTATTTTTGAATTAGGAAGGTAGATCCATTACAGAAAAACAACACAGTGTTAACAGCACCTCCTTTTACTTATTTTGCTAGTACTGTTGGCTTTTGAAGAAAACCAGGTTCCTACTTTATCAAAAATTAATTATTACGTTTGAGTCAGACTCAAGATAAATAGGAAGCATTTCTAGAGCACAAAGTGATTAAGTTTAGCTTTGGACCAAACAGAAATAAAAATTAAGGAGCACATATTCATTCATCCATTACTTTTATTTTATGCCTATAATGGCCAAAGATTCTAGATTCGGTGAGTTACACAGAAATGAGTGACAGATAGTTTTAGCCCTGGAGTTTATTATCTTATGTAGAATATAGTAATAACAGCTAGCATTTTTGTGCACTTACTACATGCTAGGTAGTCTTTTAGATATTTCCTATAGTTTATTCTCACAATAGCCATTTGAGGTAGGTACCATTATTAGAAATATGCTTAACTTGCCCAAGGGCATTGAACTTATTGGACATAGACCTGGGCCTTGAAGAGACACAGTCTACCTCCAGAGTTTGAACCCAAACCGTTCCCTCTATCTGCATGGTGCCCCTGCACATGGTGGGCTGGAGTCAAACTCAGATGCTCAAGGGGCCAGGCCATGAATTAATAAGCAGCCCACTGAGTTGGTATCAATGGAAACAGCTTCTACTCAGTTCTAGCAGATTGCTGCTAGATACTCCAATTTTTCAAGAGCCATCAGAAATCTGAATTGTTATATGAAATCTTTCTATTTTTATATGTTGGAAACTAATTTAGAATTTCAAAACATTGTGCAGGCCAAACAAAATATGTCTACAGACCATATTGTATCCAATGACGTGGGTGTGCATCTTTTGGCTTATAGAATAAGGTCCAAAATATTTTGTGCAGCTTTTAAGACCTCCCACATTCTGGTTCCCACCTGCCTTATTCTCTGTAACAGTTCTCTCTGCATCACTCCACTCCCACCCCACCCTCAGCCTTCATCCCGCTGGACATCCCATCCTCCCCAGAGTGCCCCTCACATATCCTGCCTCTGGGCCATGGCCCACTCTATTTCTCCCACCTTGGCTGCTCTTTTCCTAGTTCTGGTCTCCTTCAAGGGGCTACAGGAGGTGCCACATGAGTGACACCTTGAAGGATAAGTAAAACATCAACAGGTAAAGAAAGAACTGGCAAGAGAATTCTATTCAGAAGGAACAGCATGAACAGATATACAGAAATAGGAAAACAAAAGACACGTTGAAAACCACCAAAAAGCTCCAAATATTTTAAAAGAGGCCTCTGGTCCTTGGAATCTGGTCCTATAAAGAAGACTCTGATTGCTGACATTCTTGACATGCACAATCGTTCTAAAAGGATCCTTTGCATAAGGATCACTGGTGATTTAAGGTTTGCTGAGATAGTGCAGATAAATATTTATGTACAGCTATAAGCAAATCCACAAGAAAAAATATAACTCAAAACAGATTTTTCCTTGAAACTCCGGTCAGCTGCTGATACGGTTTCTGGCTTCAAAAAGGTTTTGAAAATAAATGTGACCGATTAATATTTTAAAAATCTAGAAACTCTAAGAAAACCCTAACAATCAAGTAAGGTCTGAAAGTTATAATTTGAGGGTATGCCAGCGGAATCCTGGCCATATTGGCAAGGGTGAGTCTTGGGCCCAAAGTCAACCTCAGAGTTATCCATGAGATAAGAGCCACGAACACAAGAAAATAAAATTTGGCTCTCAAGTTAAAGCAGAGAGTGAGTACTGTTAAGTTTCTAAAATACTGGAATCCTCAATGTTTATTTTTGTCTATCACTCTGCAGCTAAGCCAGAGGGGTCCTGACCCTTCATATTAGGTTAGCTTTACAGGAACCTTTCAAATACCACTATTACTACTGTGGGGACCTGGAATTGGCCACCCCAAGATATATCTGTTTGGCATCAGGATTATTTGAGGCTCATTGCTTTTGATAAACTGGGACAGGGAAGGAGGCTCTGAGGAATGGAATTTGCCCTTTGTTGGGACACATTTGCATTTGTAGGGTAAATCTCTATCTGTAGGGGGTGCCTCCCTCTCTGTACCAGGAAGAAGAAAGGAGATGGCCTTCTCTCCAAAAACTCTTAATCAATACCAAAGGCAAGGACTTAAATCTGCATTTTATTGTGCCTGTCTGATAACCTCCTATAACTGACTTCCCTCCCCCTCCCAATGTTGGCATTTCTTAAGGATTAAGCATCTTTCCTTAGGCTAGGAACTGATTGCTGCGCTCACCTGTGACCGCCCAGCTCCAGACAATCGACTTGCCTCCTGCTACGCCCTCTGAGATAGCAGACCACTACCTGCTGTGTCCATCAAGCGCTGTGTGACAGGGCAATCTGGTGACTATTGTGGGAGGGACATTTCAATCACATGTGAAACACCCTGTTTGGGGGTATATAACCACTATGTGCACCCCACTTCTTCGGTGCCCTTTCTTCCTTCGGGAGGAGAGGCCCCGGGCCATGGTTCCTCATAAAGCTTTGTTTAATTTTCTCTTGCTATTCTGTCTCATGTGAATTTAACTCGTTCTCCAGCCAGATGAACCCCCATTTGGGGAGAGGAAATGTCCTCCTCCCCTACACTACTATTATGGCTACTACTTCTATCACCGTGACCAACAGCAGCTTGCCATCATCCCTTATTAAGCATTTATTATGTGTCTAGAACTATGTTAGTTCCTCTCCATAGATTATCTCTAATCCTCAAAATTATTCCCTTTTTGCAGCCTAGGATATTAAAGTTCAGAAAGATTAAGGAGCTTTCCCAAAGTCTCATAGTTTGTAAGTGGTTGAAGTAAGATTCAAACCCAGTTCTGTCACCAAAGCCCATTCTCTTTCTACCCGAATAAGATGACACATAGAGCATCTACTACACCATAAGCACTTCATAAAAGAAGGCCACCATCCCTACCACTGCTATTGTACCTGCTGCCTTTTCCCCTCTGGTTCCATAGGAGGTCCTGCAATGCTTTAGTGCACTAACTCAGCCACAGTGGTAGAAAATTTGCTGGAGGGCACTAGCCTACTGAGGGAGTGAAATGAAAGTGGAAGGAAAAATGAGCATGGAATTGAAGGGTGGGAGAGGAAAGGTCCTCCTGCTGTGTAAAGAAAAGTTTTGTTTTGTTTAATCTTCTTAGCATTGCCACGTATTTCTGCAACAACTCCTCACACAGTGTTTGTCAAGATACGTGGCGATGTGTACTTCACAGCCCACATGAAAATCTGGCCCACAGTCGGCCCTCACTGGGAGACTGTTTCTCTGGCTCATCAATTCTGAGGTCAGCCCAATTGGCTTCAAGTCCCAGAGCTGCAAGGATGACAAACGGGAGAAATATGTGCTGGTTTTCCCCTCTTGTGAGGTGCCAGCTCCCCTTGAGCTGTTTAAGTCATGAAGGTTCCCATCACTCTGAGTCTGAATCCTCGCTGAAGTGGCCCAGGATGAAGCCGCTTCTCTGGGGGTGTGTTACAAGCTGTCGGGCAAAAAGATCTGCACTAGGGGGCTGGCCCCGTGGCCGAGTGGTTAAGTTCGCGCGCTCCGCTGCAGGCAGCCCAGTGTTTCGTTGGTTCAAATCCTGGGCGCGGACATGGCACTGCTCATCAAACCACGCTGAGGCAGCGTCCCACATGCCACAACTAGAAGAACCCACAACAAAGAATACACAACTATGTACCAGGGGGCTTTGGGGAGAAAAAGGAAAAAATAAAATCTTTAAAAAAAAAAAAAAAAAAAGATCTGCACTAGCATTATCAATCTGCCTCCCTCATATGGACTTCTTGTTATACAACGACAGGCTAGCTGGGCTAAAGAATGTCAAATAAAAGACTTGCGAGAGCTCTGCCATATGCAGGCCAAATTAAATTAAGGGGCATAATCCTCACTATTGTACTTATCAGCATTAAAATGGAGGATTACTATCACGGGAACAAAGCCTCATGACATAAAAGACTATTTCCACTCTGTCATTCACTGTACACGGTTACAGGCTCATGTAGGAAGGGGAGCACAAAAGTGCCACTCCAACTACTGACTTCTACTTTCAACCTGAGGTTTCCTTCTCCCTAGCCAAGTTAACTCCATCCCATCATGCACAGATGGGAGCACCTTCTCCCATGAGGCCATAGGCTTTCTCTCAACAATTCGGTGCTGGAATTTTCTCCACCAATCACAGGGTGACAGTTTTATGCCAATCAGAGTTTATTCCTTAGCTGATTGTGTTTTAAGATTTAGGGCAATGACAGTTACAGAGAACAGAGGGTAGAAAATGCCATGGGCTAAGCATTTGGAGCCTGGAATCTAGAGAGGCAGTAGAATGCACCAGTTAAAAGTGTGGGCTCTGGAGTCAGAAAGCCTGCGTCCAAATCCTGACTGTCACTTTACTAAGTAACATTGGCAAGTCACTTGTAATCTCTAAATGTTAGAAATTACAAAATGTGTACCTCTCCCTTAGGGTTGTTATGAGGATTAAACAGGATAATGCATGTAAAACACTTAGCACACTGCCCAGGAAGTTGTTAATGAATACGAAATGTGAGCTGTTGTTATTATTGTTGGAGACAGGAGATCTGGATTCAAGCCACAGACCTGCCATTTATTCTCTGTGTGACAGTGGGTGACCTCGGACTAGCTGAATGAAAGCAGGATTAGGTAAATCTGATACATCCAACCCAACACTGATCTCTGGGCCAGCATTTGGGACCTACCTGATTAGCTTCCCCAGGTTCAGTTTACTCGTCGCTAACACAAACCCAAAAGGCTGGTGTGAGAATTACATGAGAAAATTGTCGGAAAAGACTTGGCATGGCAATAAATGTTGGGTGAACCTGAATGAAGACTTCAACATGTCCTGTCGTTCTTATTCTCAGCAATATTTCTTGTTGTATCTGGGTCTTCCTTATGATCTCTTCCCTCTGATTTTGCCATCCTTTCATCCTTCCCTGGTATATATCTGCACCCATCACTACCCCTTCGGGACTCTTCTAGCACACAGTGCCCTTTCTTCTTTGCCTACTCTCTCCTCTGGAAGCTGAAAGTGCCAGTGCTTACTTTCTCAGCCTCCCTTGCAGCTGCCCTGCAGAGCTGTAAATTCTGGCCAATGAGATTCAAGGGCAGTGTCTGGGAACTTCTGGGAAAGGGTTCCCTTCTGACACACAGAGACAGACTTGTGAGGTGAACTCCCTTTCCATCCACCTCTTCCTTCCTGCTGTGGATATTGCCACGTGAGGAAGTGATGCTTAGCGCTGCTTCAACCACCTTGTGACCATAAGTGGAGGCATTGCTGACTTGCTGAAGTAGCAGAGCACAGAAACGGAAAGGGCCTATGTCCTTGATGACATCCCTGAGGGGCTGATCCAGCACTGGAACTTCTGTCTTAGGACCGCTTGTCCTGAGGGAGCCTTGAGTCTATTGGTTGGAGGTTCTGTTACTTGTGGCTGAGAGCATCATCACTGGCACAATTCTCCTCTGTTCTCATTCTGCCCATCTTCCACTTGCCCCCAAGACTTCCTTCCTGTCAACCCTTGGGTTGATCCACAGGGCACTGAGGTGACCATCACACATTGAGGGAAAAATGGGACCCCAGGCCCCTGGGACAAGAATGTCCTGACACACCATCTGAGGAATTATTCTGTATGTTGTTGTTGTTGCCACCATCCAAAGATTGAGCAGGAAGAAAATTTCTCTCATAAAAATCTGTGTCTTGAAGAGTGGCTTGATAAACTTATTGAGTACCTACTGCATGTATTGGCAACAGGGAGGAACAAGACTCAGCCCTCGTCTTTGAGAAGCTGACCTGCTAGCACACAGTCAACCACATCACCAAGCAAAATGTGAAGAGCCACAGAGAGCGACAAACCACAGTGTGGTCTTAGGACTCTGTCTGTGAACCATTACCACTCACAATGTCATAAGCTTCTGCCGAAATGTCAATCAATTCATCACCAAGAATACTGTTTAGTTCAGTTAATATTTCTTTCACAACAAGCCTTTCTTGATAAAGAAAGCAGTGGGTTGATTTATAGTCAGACACAAGTTCATTATTTTGTCACAAACCAAGACTTTGAGTAGTACGGTTATAAATGGGTTATGAAAGTTCAAGGAGTGTTAAAGAGAATTAAGGTCTTCATGGAGGAAAGGGATATGACAATATATCTTCACAAAATGGGTAAGAGTTGAGCAGAAAGGAGTGGGCAGAGAGAACAGAGGAAGGTGCATTGGTAGAACAATAAGAAGTGTGACTCTAGGTGAGTCTGGAGGACAAATTGGAGCAAGATAGAGAGAGGCTTGGAAAATAGCAGACTGACATGTCTGAACATATTTTGGTCTAAAATGGGAAGCCATTAAAGTTCTTTGAAAGGTCAGAGTACGTGTTAGGACGATTGATCAGGTGTCAGAAATGAAAGCTCATCTGTAAAGAGGAGAGAATGGAGACAGAGAAAGAGATAATGACAGGCCTGGACCAGGGAAGGATGCTTAGAAAATGACTGGAGATGGGGTTAAGTGAGAGGTAGGGATCAAAAATGACTGCCATGTTTCAAGGCCAGGTGACAAGAGAGCGTTTGTGCCACTCGCAGAAGTGGGAAGTTCAGGCAGAGGAGGTACTTTGGTAGCAGCTTTCATAGGTGCTTTTCTGCTGAGGTCCTGATGTGTCCATCAGGAATATGTGTCCAGCAGGAATGGGCACAGGAGTGTGGAGCTCGGAACAGAGATCTGAGAATCGTGCTCACACAGCTGAGAGGTGATACTAGAACACACCAGTGAGAGAGGCTATCACCCAGGTGAGAAGTAGAGAAAGATGAGAATCGAGGACATGGAGAACTGCCTACATATCAGCAATGGGTGGAAGTTGGATCCAGAAAAGGATCTCTTGGAGGAAGAACCTGAAGGCTGCAGTACTGCAGACACCCATGGAAGAGAGTGATTCAAAGACAGTAGGGCCCATGGAACTGAATGCTGCTGAGTCTGATGATGATGAGACTCTAGTGATGAGAGCTGAGCGGAAGGACAGTTTTAGGGATGCGGGGAGGGCACAGATCAGATTTCAGGATTAAGGAGAGAAAGGTTGGTGAGGGAATGAGGCAGATGACCTGGATGTCAGTCTGATGGCAAAAGTAAGAAGTGGGGAGACAGGGCTAAGAATCGGCTTTTGTTAGAATGGGAAGAGGCAGCAGGGGGAGGAAGATATGAAAGCAAGGGGTGGGCTAACTGATGGTGGCAGGGCCTGGTGGGCAGGGACATGATGGGGGGTTAGCTTGTGCAAGGAAGAGGACCTGTGGCCTTTTGAGATCGGAGCAAAGGAAGAAAGGGTAGCTAAAGATCAGGGGAGATTCTAAGGTGGAGGGAAGTGGAAGTTGCTCACAGCACTTTCCTGAGATTCTGAGTAAAGTTAGTAATCAGCTGAGGTTGAGGGGAGTCAGGCTGGGGCTGGAGCCATTTACCAAACTGGTTTACTGACTCGTCCAAGGAAAAACAGCTAGAAAATGTCAGCACTAGGACCAGAACCCAAGTCTTCCACCTGCTAAGTTCAGTGGTCTTTCTGTTGCATCAGAAATTCTAAACTTTGTTATTCTAATATGAGATGATAGGTTTATAATATTCCCTTGTTACTTACATGAGCTAGTCCGACTATTAAGAAAGTTGCCTACTTTAAAACCAGTCCAACAACAATTAGAGACCAATTTGTCAAGTCTCAAAAATATTAATAAGACATCTAAAAAAATCAATTATTTTTAAAAATTATATATCACGACTGCCTTTTTTTCCAGGTGAAAAGATGCAAAGAACTTTCTAATGATCTGCTTCTTTCTCCAAATCCTGGAGTAAAATTTCAATGAAAATTCCCACAATCAATTTGGAGGAAAAGAAGAAAAGCAAGCTTTATTCTAGTTAGACTTTCCCTTTGCCATGGTCCACTCCTTCCTATAGTTGTGTCCTCCTCCTGGTGACATGTATGACAGGCCTGAAAACCTATTCTGGGAGAAGGCAGGTTATGAAAGTTTCCTTGAGGAATAGGAGGCCTATGAGGTCCTTGAGTCTCCAGTGCTTGATGTCATGGCTTGGCCTGACTTAAACGACCTGAGCCTACATTTAGCCAGGGTCATTTTCCTCTGCAGACCTGACCATCCCAGATGTACGTTGAAATTAGTGCACTATGGCCCTGGGCAATACGCTCAATTCGTTTTGAATTATATTTAACTAAAACCTGTAAGTAAACAGGAAATGATACTCCCTTTTTGCTTTAGCTTAATCCAAGGGTTTTTCAATCTCAGGACTATTGTCATTTTGGGCTGGACAATTTGTTGTGAGGGATCATGCTGTGCATTGTAGGAATTTTAGCAGCATCCCTGGCATCTATCCACTAGATGCCATCAGCACAACTCCTCCCCCTAAAGTTGTAACAACCAAAAATGTCTCCCAACATTGCCAAATATCCCAGAGAAGAGCAAAATTGCCCCCGTTGAGAACCATTGCTTTAACCTAATGAGGCCAAGTACAGGCTTTACCATGAAGAGAACCAAAAAAGCAGGATTGCTGTCAGGTTGTCCTATACAATGAAGACTTTTGCTCATAGATTAATGACCTCTAACATGGGAGAATCTGATGGGAAACACTTTGTGGCTCCACTTTTTCCAACTTACCAAAATAACAGTGTTAGAAATACTTCTGTTTCATTGTCCATTGGAACAGAGCCCCTGAGTTTAAGACTGGGAACATTTATAGATAAGACTCACCGAATTTTCTCAGTGATGGCAGGAGAGTTGCTTGAAGTCTGTGCATGGCCACTGTTGGATTCTGCTTGTTGACTGCTTTTATGATCTACAGAACCCCTCAGAACTGCAAGAAAACAAACAAGTACTTAAAGATTTAAGGATAAATTCAGAAACAGGCAGGGGTAGATTTTAGCACCCATCTGCGCTCTCTGCGGCACCTCTCTCCCTGCCCTCATGCTGCTCCCTGACTTTCTGCAGCCTTTGTCTAGGACACATCATCAAAACTCACCTGTTCTGTGATCGCAGGCCTTGCTTGGTGCTAGGTCCCAGCCAGCAAATTGGATAAAATAACTCACGCTTATAGGGAAAACAAGCTACCTCTCTGGCAATACACACAAATCCTGGACAGAGATTAGAGGCCCCAGGTGAGGCAGTAGCCCCCAGACAGCAGCAGCAGGCAGTAGCTGGAACAGCTGTGCCAGACAGAATTAGTAGATCAGCTTCTAGTCCCAGCTGGGCCGGGCAGGGATTCCTGCTGATGTGGACATTAGGTCAAGGAATGAAATGTCACAATGTGAGTAGAATTAACTGTAAGTAGGGAATCACTCCAGTTAAGGACAGTTTACTGATGAGTTTCTCAAGAGTGGAAGTGACAAATACAATTCCTCCTTCCTGTGCCCATGGCAGCCATGACTAATCAATCATGGCTCCCTTTTCTTCTGAACCTTAATTCAGCTTCAAGTTCCTTCTTAACACAATGCTTCACATCAGTGGTTCTTTTTTTTTTTTTTCTGTTCTATTTCATAAACTATTCTTTTTTTTTTTATTGAGTTATTGATAGGTTACAATCTTGTGAAATTTCAGTTGTACATTAATGTTTGTCAGTCATGTTGTAGGTGCACCACTTCACCCTTTGTGCCCACCTGCTACCCCACCTCTCCCCTGGCAACCACTAAACTGTTCTTAGTCCATAATTTTAAATTCCTCATATGAGTGGAGTCATACACAGATTATCCTTCTCTCGCTGGCTTATTTCACTCAACATAATTCTCTCAAGGTCCATCCATGTTATTGCAAATGGAATGATTTTGTTCTGTTTTGCAGCTGAGTAGTATTCCATTGTATATATGTACCACATCTTCTTTATCCATTCGTCTGTTGCTGGACACTTAGGTTGCTTCCACATCTTGGCTATTGTAAACAGTGCTGCAATAAACATTGGGGTGCACAGGACTTTTGGGATTGCTGACTTCAAGCTCTTTGGATAAACACCCAGTAGTGGGATGGCTGGATCGTATGGTAGTTCTATTTTTAGTTTTTTGAGGAATCTCCATACTGTTTTCCATAGTGGCTGCACCAGTTTGCATTCCCACCAGCAGTGTATGAGGGTTCCTTTTTCTCCGCAACCTCTCCAACATTTGTTGCTATTAGTTTTAGATATTTTTGTCATTCTAACGGGTGTAAGGTGATATCTTAGTGTAGTTTTGATTTGCATTTCCCTGATGATCAGCGATGATGAACATCTTTTCATGTGCCTATTGGCCATCAGTATATCTTCTTTGGAGAAATGTCTGTTCATGTCTCCAGCACATTTTTTGATTGGGTTGTTTGATGTTTTGTGGTTGAGTTGCGAGAGGTCTTTAAATATTATGGATATTAAGCCTTTGTCAGATATATGACTTGCAAATATTTTTTCCCAGTTAGTGGGTTGTTTTTTTGTTTCAATCCTGTTTTCATTTGCCTTGAAGAAGCTCTTTAATCTGATGAAGTCCCATTTGTTTATTCTTTCTATTGTTTCCCTTCTCTGAGAAGGCATGGTGTCCGAAAAGATCCTTTTAATACTGATGTCAAAGAGTATACTGCCTACGTTTTCTTCTAGAAGCCTTATGGTTTCAGGTCTCACCTTTAGGTCTTTGATCCATTTTGAGTTTATTTTGGTGAGTGGTGAAAAAGAATGGTCAATTTTCATTCTTTTACATGTGGCTTTCCAGTTTTCCCAGCACCATTTGTTGAAAAGACTTTCTTTTCTCCATTGTATTTCCTCAGCTCCTTTGTCAAAGATAAGCTGTCCATAGATGTGTGGTTTTATTTCTGGGCTTTCAGTTCTGTTCCATTGATCTGTGCACCTGTTTTTGTACCAGTACCATGCTGTTTTGATTACTGTAGCTTTGTAGTATGTTTTGAAGTCAGGGATTGTGATGCCTCCCGTTTTGTTCTTTTTTCTCAGGATTGCTTTAGAAATTCGGGGTCTTTTCTTGCCCCATATGAATTTTAGGATTCTTTGTTCTAATTCTGTAAAGAATGTCATTGGGATTCTGATTGGGATGGTGTTGAATCTGTAGATTGCTTTAGGTAGAACGGACATTTTAACTATGTTTATTCTTCCAATCCATGTACATGGAATGTCTTTCCATCTCCTTATGTCGTCATCCAATTCTCTCAGAAAGGCCTTGTAATTTTCATTATATAGGTCCTTCACTTCCTTAGTTAAATTTACCCCAAGGTATTTTATTCTTTTTGTTGCAATTTCCACATCAGTGGTTCTTAAAGTGTGGACCCCACATCACCACAGCTTCAGGAGAACACATCCTATAAAGCATCAATATCACCTTGACACTTGATTGAAATGCAAATTTTGGGGTGCCACCCCAGACCTAGTGAATCAGAAGCCCCGGGGGATGGGGACTAGCAATCTGTGTTTTTAAGGCTTCCAGGTGATCCGGATCTGTGCTAAAGTTTGAGAGACACTCTAGATCAATGATTCTTAATCCTGGCTATACATTAGAATCACCTAGGAAGATTTTAAAAATGCGTGAGCCCAGCCCCCAGAGATTCTGAAATTGACCTGTGGTGGGGTTGGCGTCAATTTTTAAAAGCTCCCCAGATGATTTTAATGTGGGGCCAGGGCTGGGAACTACAGTTCCACAGCATAGTCATACCAATTAATTGGGGTGGGAAAGAGACTCTACCTATTTGCTATCTTTATTTTAGATTATCTAGAAGCAACTAAACCAAGAAAGACAATCTATAAACTTGGTGATTGTGACATATTGTGGAAGATGTGTAAATTATAAAAGGTTAATGTTATAATGATAGAACACACAACATGACAAAGATAGAGTGCAGAAAAAAACACGGAAATCAATTGCTTTTGTGTTGTCTATTCTGGGAAAAGTATGCTCTGATTCTATATTATTAGTTTGGTTCCTTAGACATAAAATTCTCTTGTGTAGAAGAAATGTAATTCTTTGAGCTATCAGGGGCAGATATGACCATCTGTTGTTGTTGTTATTATTATTGCTATAAACACCAAAAGGACAAAGAGAAAATTTTAAATGGAACATTATTACATTTTTATTATTACACACAAAAATATTATGACCAAACAATGAAACAACAATATCAAAAGAAGCAAAAGCAAAGGGCAGAAATCAAGAAAAGTAGCTGCAGCCTTTTGCTATTTCATTAACTGATTCTCCCCACCCCTCCCTGCCATCTCTTGATTGATGAATTCCTCCAGTGAAAGGACCAGGTAGGTTTCCCCCTCCTGGAGATTCTAAAACACTGTTTGGCACAAGCTTAGTCATAATACTGTGATAAGCAACATAAAAGCAAGAGTTGACATAAAAAGCAAAAAGAGGACACCACTTCAGGGATACAAATATCCCTGTTTCCTTAAGAAGAAGGAAAATCGACACAAATAATTTTTAACCTTGTTCTCTGGCCCAATCCAGCAGCACCAAGAACTACCACTCCCTGATCAAAGCCCAAATGGTACTGCCCATGTGGAAAGTTGAGCTTGCTTTTGTCTGCACCTATTTTGAGATCCTTAATATAAAAAGGAGTACTAGCTTTTTAACAGCAATTCAGAGAGGAAAAAGCACAAGCAAAGCCAGAAAAGACCACCAAGCCCCTCTTGGTTTGGGACTCTCCTGAGGAAAGGGCCATGTGTACCAACAGAAAGAGAGGAAGTATCAACCTCTTTACCTGAAGCTTAACAATTGCCCCCAGTTACTTTGCCTGGGTTTCCAATAGAAACCCATAGAATTTCTGTTCATGTAACTGAAGGGAAAACTTATTCCATGTTTCTTATTCATTTACACTTCAGTCATCAAAATATTGATTTTTAAGAGTTATTTGAAGTATAAAAACCAAACAGAAACTTACAGAATGTTCTTAATAAAGCTTAGATGAAGTCTGCTCCTCCATCCCCCAACTTTGCCTGAAGAGCAGCAAGAAGGATTTGGCTCAGAGTTAAGAGATCAGCTTAAATAAGAAGCAGGTAACCATTATGTTGTACACCTGAAACTAATATAATGTTACATGTCAATTATACCTCAATAAAACAAGTTAAAAAAATAAATAAAAAACAGGAAGAAGAGGCTGGCCCCATGGCATAGTGGTTAAGTTTGGCATGCTCCGCTTTGGCAGCCCAGGTTCACAGGTTTGGATCCTGGGCATAGACCTACACCACTCGTCAGCCAAGCTGTGGTGGTGACCCACATATAAAGTGGAGGAAGATTGGCACAGATGTTAGCTCAGCATGACTTCCTCAGCAAAAAAAAAAAAAAAAAAAACCCACAAAAAACAAATAGGAAGGAAGCTATCAAACCATTGGGTTCAAAGCAAAATCCAAAATTGTTGAGTATTTCTAGGTACATCCCGGTAATAGCTGGTATCACCCGACATCTCTCTGGCAAATTAATTGCTGAACAAGGAGATTGGAGATATGGAGAAAAACAGAAAGGTAAAATAGAGTGATTCATTCTAAGTGAATAGATCAAGTTAAAGGAATTAGAACAGCAACTTGCCTGAAAAAAATTACATGATGAGCTTGAAAAGCAGAAATGTTCACAAAACACCAGACTTGAGGTATGTGCAGGTGTGATAATAGAGGATTCTCCAGAGACAGGTCATCTCTCCTCAGGGAAGCATCCCTAAGTGTTCTGATTTAATGAAATAAAACGATACTGGGAGGGACTCCTCTGGAGGAGTAGAGTCCTTCCAAAGTCGAACTGAGCTCCATGAGCCATTCATATTTCCCAAGGAAACTGAGCCAGTTCTTTGCTGGACCATTTTGAAACAAGATGGAAAAGCATTTGACTATCAGGAGAAAAAAAAAAACCCATCATAGCAGGAGTTGCAAAGTTAAATGTCTTTAGGGTTCCCCAGTAACATAAATGTGTGCAGTGTTAGGCAGAGAGGGTGGGGAGTGGTGCGGTTTGTGGTGAACCGAGAAGGTACACCCCACCTAAAGACATTCGGGTTAAAAGTTTTTTGAAAAACACTGTGTCCGGCCACACAAAACACATCTGCATGCTGCTTATAACCAGAGGACCTCCTATTTGTGAGAAGGGAGAATTTGAGAGAAAGGGTCTAAATTGTAGGTGAGTAAGAGCTAGACATCCTTCTTTTGGAAATGAAAAGTGTCTCATTATCTCCACTCCCAAGGGTCCTCAAGTTTAAGAAACACTACTGCTTCCTGGGTTCCCCCCTTCTTCTCTTTTTCCCCCACTCCTTAACCTCCTTGCCCCAGGGTAAAGCTCCAGTTCTGTATTTCCTTGAAACACAGACTGGGTGACAGATTCCAAGGAAGCCAGAAGTACCCAGATCCTCATTGCTGGGCCTGGTGGATAAACTGCAACTGCAAACTCAACTGTCCAATCCAGGGCAACCCAGCCTCACTTCTCATAAAATGCTGGCATTAGCATTAAAGGTCATATTAAAAAAACATAGCCTCTTCTTCAAACAGAAGTCCAGGGACCTTCAAACTGCACAAAAGGGATATTCCAATATTTTTTATATGTTTGAAAATCACTGATTTAGTCCAATTCTCTCATTTTACAATGACGTTAATTAATGGAGCGTTTAGACCAGAAACCCAAGTTTTAATTTCTTGTCCACAGTGCTCCCCCCTCCTTGATAAATGTTCTCAGTCAGTTTGAGGTCTATGTACCAATGTCAGGATCATAGAAAGATCTTCCTGAGAAGCTAAGTTTTCCTAAGTCTTAAGGTGAATCAGAGATGGGTTGAGGAGAGCTGCAACTAGACTAGTTTCCCCAGAGAACAGGTAAGTGAGCAAAGGGGGCAGCCGCAGAGGAGCTCAGCTTATCTCTGTCTACTCTCTCCTCTTCTGTGAAATTACCTTTCAGAGTCCCCTGCAAGGCTGCCCCTGAATTTAATCAGCTGTCATCTGTAGAAAAAAGAAGTCAGAGTAGTAGACAGAGGGTCCCTATCAGGTGATCACTTCCAACTCTGGAATGTCCCTGAGTGCAGGACACCCAACCCAAACCTCTAATGACCCCACCTTTCTGTTCATCAGTCTTAAACCTGGGCGCTCCCCCTGGTGTCCCCTGTGATAGTGGGAGTGGATCACTGCTTTGGTCTGAAGGGCACCCTATGGAATGAAATAAAGGAGGAACTTCTCGAAGTTATGCTCCCACACCTGGATGAATTACCAAAATGGATACTACAACTTAGCTAGGGAAACCCACACTTGTACTATGGTTTGAGGCTCCAAGGTGATGAATCTCACCAACAGATTTGGTGCTTACTTTTAAGATTTAATACAGTGTGTTTGGAAAGGGCATAAATATAGGGAACAGGAGAATGAATAACTGTTCTGTTTAAACTCCCTACTAGTTTCATAATGTTGAGTAATTTGGGGAACCTTTGTCTCACTGATCACATTAGTCACATAGACAGCAGAGTGACAAACAGAGGCCATGAGTACACCAGGCCAGGGCTCCTGGTTTGACAACTGGATGGCTTTCCTAATGCCTTTTCAAATGCTACCACCAGTAAAAAGAGGGGCAAGATCTCCTCTTCCCTCCACATCTCCGCCCCTCAGGCACACTCTTCCCTTCCTTTCATCTTGCAGCCCTGGCTACTGACGGTTGTGGTCAACAACCAATAATGCTGTCATGGAAAAGACAGGCTAAACATTCGGTTGAGGAATATCACAATTGCAGTTTTTCATCCTCTAGTCAACTTAGTTCATGTTGATAAACACCTAAATACTTCTCTACTAAAATGGCTGATGGCTTGGGTAGAAAAACACTGAAGGCTGTCACATCTTTTCTTCCATTCTCCATGACCCTCAAGGTCATGATGGCGTGAAGATGTTCCAATCTCTCAGACTACCTCAGTTGTCTGGAGAGCGCAGATTCTTTCCAACTGGATCCTCTGGCTTTAGAATATTCTTCAGGCTCTGTCCTGAGGCAGCCAACCCTAACTAATTCTGTTGCATCTCTTTTCTCCCTGGCCTGTGATCTAGACCTTGCTCTCTCTCATCCTTCATCACCCTTCTGACTCTAGCTGTTTCTAATTCTGCCATCAGTACTTCCAGATGTACCGTATTAGAATATTTGGGATCTCTGACCTTTCTTCATTTTTATACCCTGGGATGGGATTTTTTTCATCCCGTCCCTCTCCCTCCTTCTGGGTGACTCTCCTGCTGCAGGCATCACATTCCCACACTCAGCCTGGTGGCACCAGGTGTCTCCATTCTTTTAAGGTGGCCCAGTAAACATTCTCATGTTAAGTAATGCTGGCTGCCTCAGACCTCATTTAAAGAGAGCCACAGTCCCTACCCTCATGGAGCCTACATTCTAATACACAGAGTAAGAATAAAAAAGAGATAAAAGATGTGAAAGCATCCTGAAACTTAAGGGGTATACTGGGCAGACTGGGTGCTCCTTCAAAATTCATTTCTATCTAGAACCTCAAAATGTGACCTTATTTGGAAACAGGGTCTTTGCAGATGAAATTAGTTCAAGATGAGGTTACGTTGGATTAAGGTGGGTCTTAAATAATTAGTGTCCTTATAAGAAGGCCATGTGAAGACACACAGAAATACTGGGGAATGCATGTGACAACAGCAGCTGAGAGTGGAGTGATGGTTCTACAAGCCAAGGAACACCAAGGACTGCCAGGAACCCCCAGAAGCTAGGAGAGACATATGGAAGGAATTCTCCCTCAGAGCCTCCAGTAGAAACCAATCTTGCTGACACCTTGATTTTGGACTTCTAGTCTCCTGAACTGTGAGAGAATAAATTTCTGTTGTTTTAAGCTACAAAGTCTGGGGTAATTTGTTACAGCAGCCGTAGGAAACTAATATGAGAACAGGAAACTGACAGATGTTAAGGATTAAAATAGAAGAGAAGAAAAAGATCAGGTATGTGCATTTAGCTTGATTTGGCTAGGGGTTAGGGAGAATTAGGAACAGGAGCTAAGGAAATGTCCATTATTTTTATTTAACAAACACAAATGTATGGATTACTATGTTCTATGCATTGTTTTAGGCCCTTTACAAAAATTAACTCATTTAATCCTCATAGTAACTCTAAGAGGCAGAGACCACTATTATTCACACTTTACAGCTGAGGAAACTGAGGCAGAGGGAGGTTAAAGGACTTGCCCAAGAGTCACTCATAGCTGAAGAATGGCAGAGCTAGGGTTCAAACCCAATTGGTTTTCCCCTAACGTCTGAATTCCTAAATATTACAGTGTGCAGCCCCATTTACTTAAACATTTAAAAATCATTAACCCCTACTGACATTTTTTCCTTTATAAATGGAAGTAAAACTTCAGACTTTATTACTTTCACATACCTGCAGCTTCAAGGGTCCCACAGATCAGCTGCTGCAGGAAGCGGCTCTGGCTTGGCTTGGAGTTTGATGGCCTAGCCAGAGGGCAGACCCAGGCCTTGTTTCCAGCAGGGATACTGTCTGGGTAGACATCCTGGTTGGTGATCTAGGCTGGGTAAGCTTTCCTGCCTTCCTAACGGACCTGGCAAAGGGTGGCCACTGTCTCTGGCAAAGAAGGTGCATACAGATGAGGCACAAAAGCCCAGCCCTGCCCTCCTAACTGCTGCTGGCCGATGGCACAAGGAGCCAGTGTGGTTCCTGCTGGAGTGACAGCTGGTCAACAGCCATCTTATCAGAACATAAAGAGGCCAATTTGTGGGAGGTCCAACAGGCAAATGCCACCAAAAGCAGCAGCAAGAAAGTAAAATTCTTTTATTAAAGAATAGAATCTCATTGACATATATATTTTTTTCTACAGCCACATTAGAAACCCTGGCCTCCACACAAAACAAATCTAGTAATTTCAGGCCTATTAAGAGCATTTTCCACTTTGATTCTTTAGTACTTAATTCCAGTCATTATCCCAGTCAAACTTTTTAGTTCAAAGAAAGTCTTGCCTAGTAATTGCTTTCTCTAACTTAGAAGCTAAGGAGGGTTTTTCCCTTATCCTAGAGATCAGTTTCTTGCCTGCCCTGGAACATCACTGTCTGGGGAGTTCCCCATCCCTTGAAGCATATAGGGACCATTGCTTTCTTCTCCTCTGACTCTCAGCAGCCTCAGGTTGTACTTATTTCTTATAACTGATGCCCTGCCTGCTTCCAAAAAAGACTTGCAATAGCTTCATAGATGTTTGTTTCTTGTGGCTGTGTTAGTTGGCTCTGGCTTAGTACTGCTCTCAAGCCTGCGGCAGCTGTGTCCATTCTAGTTCTATTTGAGATTGTTCCCCTTTTTTTAAGACTTTACTTTTTTAGATTAGTTTTAGGTTCACAGAAAAATTGAAGGGAAGGTATAGAGATTTCCCATATACTCCCTGCCCCCACACACACACAGCCTCCCCCATTATCAACACCCCCCACCAGAGTGGTACATTTGTTACAATTGATGAACCTACACTGACACATCATTATCAGCCAAAGTCCATAGTTTACATTATGGTTCACTCTTGGTGTTGTACATTCTACGGGTTTGGACAAATGTATAATGACATGTATCCATCATAATGGTATCAGTATTCTCACTGCTGTAAAAATTCTCTGTGCTCTGCCTATTCATTCCTCCTTGTGCCACCTCCCTCAACTCCTGGCAATCACTGATCTTTTTACTGTCTCCATAGTTTTGCTTTTATCAGAATATCAAATAGTTGGAATTATATAGTATGTAGCTTTTCAGATCGGCTTCTTTCACTTTGTAATATGCATTTAAGGTCTCTTCTTGTCTTTTCATGGCTTGATAGCTCATTTCTTTTTTAGCACTGAATCATATTCCATTGTGTGAATGTACTACAGTTTATTGACCCATTCACCTACTGAAGGACATCTTGGTTGCCTCCAACTTTTGGCAATTATGAATAAAGCTGCCTCAAACATCTGTGTGCAGGTTTTTGTGTAGACATAAGTTTTCAACTCCTTTGGGTAAATACTAAGCAGTGTGATCACTGGATCATATGGAAGAGTATCTGTACTTTTATAAGAAATTGCCATGCTGTCTTCCAAAGTGACTGCACCATTTTGTATTCCCACTAGCAATGAATAAGAGTTCCTGTTGCTCCATATCCTCACCAGCATTTGATGTTGTCAGTGTTCCAGATTTTGGCTATTCTAACAGATGTGTAATGGTATCTCGTTGTTTTAATTTGCATTTCTCTGATTACATATGATGTGGGGCATCAGACTGTCCCCTCCTGATATGAAAAAAAGTTTTTTTTATATTGTTTTTGTGACCACCCAAAAGCATCAGCAGAGTGTTCTGCACAGACAGGATGTTCAGAAAATGTTTTGGGAGAAGGAGAGCAGATTAGGAGTTAGGCAGTCTGGACTGCAGGGAGATTTCTTAGCCACCACCTGTAAAGTGGGGTAAGATTCCTAGCCTACTTCTTAGGGTTATTATGATATTTACAGGAATAAGGTGAGTGAAAGTACTTTGATTAAACTGTAAATTGCTGTGCAGAAGTATAAGATGTTAGGAAAATAAGTATTTCTCTTGGTTAATCAAGAAGGAAATAACTCCCACCTCTAGGACCATTCCAGCTTATACAGCTCAGGTTTCCTATAAAACAAAGTTATTTACTTTCCTATAAATTTTTCTTAAAAAGATAAAGCTCTGTTTATAGCAGCTTTATTCATAACCACCAAGAACTAGAAACAAATGTCCTTTAGCTGGTAAATGGACAACATTGTGGTACATCCATACACTGGAATTCTGCTCAGCAATGAAAAAGAACAAACTACTGATAAACACAACAACGATGAATCTCAAAAGCATTACACTAAGTGAAAGAAGCCAGACTCAAAAGTCCACATACTGTATGACTCCATTTATATGACATTTCGGAAAAGGCAAAATTATAGGAACAGAAAACCCATTAGTGGTCACCCAGAGTTGAGGATGCAGGAGGGATGGACAACAAAAGGAGTAGGAGGAACTTTCTGGAAATGTTCTTTTTCTTGATTGTGGAGGGGGTTACCTGACTGTATGTGTTCATCCAATTTTATCAAATTGTTTGAGTTTTACTGTATGTAACTTATACCTCAATAAATCCGACTTTTAAAAAGTTATCAGAATTTAAAATAAAAGTATAAAACCTTCTTTTCCTCGAAATGGATTGTTCCTGGAAAGCAGGATCCAATTGCTTCTAACCCGCTAGGAGGAGAGTCTGGTGTGGAGAGCCTTGCTGTTGATGAGAGACCCTTCACAAACATTTGCATCATTGACCATAGCTGGTTTTGACACTAAGCACTTGGCTCAAAGTCTATGAAATTAGCAGACTCTGGTTGCTTGTATATCTCAACCGTCACAACTTTATTGATGAGAATGGCTACCAGCTGTCACCTCTGCCTCCGCCTCCACGTTTGGTGATTCAGACTTCATGGCCATAGCAAATCAAGCGGTGATCCTGCTATGGCTCTTCGTGTTGGGGTTTGAACTCCTGGCCAAATGGCTGTCGCTCAGCTGTTATGCTGCCAATCACCCGTCACTGTGGGTTAAACATGATACGCACACCGAGATCTTCCAACTCCTCAGACATCTAAAAGGCGACTTGCTTTCCATACCAACAGGCAGCAAATCTGGGTGATATTTAACTCCTGGATTTTAGATTTCTGACTTCGTGGAAGCGGGTGAGGAAGGGACTTGCTATTCTACAGAACAAGTTGCAAAAGGGCCTCAAACCAGTGAGTGAGAAAAATGATGTCAGTAGAACACCACCTAAGTCTTAACAATTTTTAGGTCACTGAAAAATTTATCTACACAAATGAATCAAGTTCTCAGCAAGCTGGAGCACAACTCTTTACAAAAACAAAAATAAAAATACCTGAATTCTTTCGTATGCAATTATTGTATTGTAATTTTTCCTGGTCAGAAAGCAAGACATAAGTTGAGATTTGGAAAATTCTCTCTTTTATAAAGGTTTTATTGTACTTGTATTTGAGATTTGACAGGCACTATTTTTTCTCTGAAAGTGAGAGAAATAGTTTCATCTTTTTGAAGTTATAACATTAATATGCTCACCATAGAAAAGTATTTCACAGATTGATTTTTTTTCCCAGTGAAGTTCATATTTAGGAAGGAGGTACAGAGAGGGAACTAACACTTACTGAATAACTACCATGTGCTGGTAATGTGCAAGATGCTTTGCATATATTATCTGCTATTATCTTTACAACAGTCCTGAGAACTAGGCCCTAACGAGTCCCATTTTAAAGCTGAGGAAATTAAGGCTAAGAACTTAAGTGATTTTCCCCAAACTATATGACAAATGGTAGCACAGCCAGGATTTAAGGTCAATTGTTTTGACTCCAAAGTCCCCACACTTAGGATGGTATATAAAACTCTTCCCAATGCTTTGACTGGTACTCTATGTCCATGTGCCATATCCGAAATGGAAAGCAATAGTAGAGCATGGTCTACAAAAGAGCATTGAATGAAGACTCAGAAGAGAACTCTGATATCAACTCTTAAACTCATGTAACACATAAAGGGAGACAACTTATTTGAACTCTCTGAGCTTCTGTTTCATCTCTTAAGGGGAAAAACAAAATCTGCCTTTCTACACACAGTAGTTTTTTTTGTTTTTTTTTTTTAAGATTTTATTTTTTCCTTTTTCTCCCCAATGGCCCCCAGTACATAGTTGTATATTCTTCGTTGTGGGTCCTTCTAGTTGTGGCATGTGGGATGCTGCCTCAGCGTGGCTTGATGAGCAGTGCCATGTCTGCGCCCAGGATTCGAACCAACAAAACACTGGGCCGCCTGCAGCGGAGCACGCGAACTTAACCACTTGGCCACAGGGCCAGCCCTGTACACACAGGAGTTTTTAAGGAAAAAACATCTGATCATTCTTGCCATAGCACAGTTCATTCTTTCCCTAAATGTTTCTTTACTATTATGGGGATACAGCCTAAATAACTAATAAAGGCTATAAAATATGATATCATACTTTATGATTCTACACGAAAAAAACTTGAAAAAAGTGTAGACATACAATAAAGGCAACTTGAGTGTGTTGTTGGCCATAATAATGTTGCCCAACTCAATGCTGAGGTGGTGAAGGTACCATTTCAGATACTACCTCTTTCCAGCCAGATTCTGGAGCTCTACATGAGGTCCATAATGGCGAAATTGATTCCAAACTGAAGAGGCTAGGAAATTTTAATCTTGAGTCCTGGGGGTGCCAACTGTTGTACCTGAGTTTCATCTTAAGCACATTTCCATGCCATTCAATATGACATCAGGCACAAGCAGACCCCAAGCCCATGTTGGCTTTGCAGCTTCCTCTTTGTGCATTAGGTGAATAGTATCTTGCCCTCTGGGTGTTTAATTCTAACATGGGCGATAATTGATTTCATAGCAAAGAACATTCCTCTGCATTCCAAGTTATTTCATGGCAAGAATTCTATTGTTTGTGTCCAATCAAGGTTTGGCAGTGCCCATTTCTTGACAGAAATCTTGAAACCACAGGCCAGACCTTCTCTCTGCTATAAACCATTTCCTCTAAGCCATACTTCAGGGGCTCTCTGTATGTCCTGAGGCCACTCACAGACAAAGAACATTTTCCCAAAGTAAATCACAATGCTTGTCCCCCCAGACATTTTCCCCCTCCAAAATGTTAAGCCTATAGCTGTCAGAAATCAGCCTCAGCTTTTTACTTACAGAGAGTTAAAGAAACTCAGACAGCATACGAGTAGGCTTAGCAGGACCCCTTACATAACCCTGGACAAGTCCCATTTTATAGCTAGGGCACACTGTCTGAAGGGTACTCTATCTTCTGTTAAAAGTTTAGAAGACAGTGGAGCTAGTATGCAGTTCACAATTCATCTCAAGCCCTGATGCACCAGTTAATTCTTTCCTCTGTATGTTTCTTTACTCTTGTGTGGATATGGCCTGAAACACCAGGAAAGGGCAGGCAGCTGGCTCCTGCCTGATGTCCAAGAAGAATTTGGAACTTGTCTTCTCTCACATTTTGAGGAATTAAGCTTTTGTGAGAAATGACCAGGAATCTTTCTAAGACATAGAAATGAAGTTAATGAAGAAATAGTGGAATGGAGCTAGAATGACAAATAGAGATGTGGAAAGGAATGAGAGAGGACAGACTTCTTTTCCTTCTGTTTGTTCAAAGTGGACCTTTTCCCCAATGGTACATCCACTTGACCTCCCTCTACTGTTTGGCTTGTGATTAGCAATTTGCTTATGAACAGAATGAATTCTTCATTCATTATCAGAATGAAAAATATTTACTGTAATCATTTCTACCTTCAAGAAGCGTAAAGTCGGGGGCTGGCCCCGTGGCCGAGTGGTTAAGTTCGCGCGCTCTGCTGCAGGCGGCCCAGTGTTTCGTTGGTTCGAATCCTGGGCGTGGACATGGCACTGCTCATCAGACCACGCTGAGGCAGTGTCCCACATGCCACAACTAGAAGAACCCACAACGAAGAATACACAACTATGTACCGGGGGGCGTTGGGGAGAAAAAGGAAAAAATAAAATCTTTAAAAAAAAAAAAAAAAAAGAAGCGTAAAGTCATTTCAATGTACATCCTCAGCTATATTTTATAATGATTTTTACTCTTTGCATTGCATTGGAGTTTTATAGAACTCCCTTCCAATGAATGGTGACATAATATAGAGTCCCTGATGTATACAAACAGCAACCTTTGAGGAGAGCATGTTTTATTGCTCTCTGTACTGGACATGGAAAATTTAAGCCCAAAATTGTCCACCATGGTAGCCCAGCACAAAGTAGACGCTTAACAAATAGTAGCTGAATAAATGGATGAAAGAAAGAAATTTCCTAATTTAAAATATAGTTGTCCTACACACCTAGGGATATTTCTGGAAACCTAACTCCAGGAAATTGTTGCAACCACCTAGTCACTGCCAACAAACTGTAGGGGAGGAAGACATTTCCTCTTCCCAAATGGGGGTTCGTCTGGGCGGAGAACGAATTAAATTCACATGAGACAGAATAGCAAGAGAAAATTAAACAAAGCTTTATGAGGAACCATGGTTCGGGGCACCGAAGAAGTGGGGTGCACATAGTGGTTATATACCCCCAAACGGGGTGTTTCACATGTGATTGAAATGTCCCTCCCACAACAGTCACAAGATTGCCCCGTCAGCACAGGGCTTGATGGACACAGCAGGTAGTGGTTGGCTATCTCGGTGGGTGTAGCAGGAGGCAAGTCGATTGTCTGAAGCTGGGTGGTCACAGGTGAGCTCAGCAATCAGTTCCTAGCCTAAGGAAAGATGCTTAATCCTTAAGAAACGTCAGCGTTGGGAGGGGGAGGGAAGTTAGTTACAGGAGGTTACCAGACTAGCACAATAAAATGCAGATTTTAAGTCCTTGTCTTTGGTATTGATTAAGAGTTTTTAGAGAGAAGGTCATCTCCTTTCTTCTTCCTGGTACAGAGAGGGAGGCAGCTTTTACAGATAGAGATTTACCTTACAAATGTAAATGTGTCCTAAGGAAAGGCAAGTTCCATTCCTCAGAGCCTCCTTCCCTGTCCCAGTTTATCAAAAGTAATCAGCCTCAAATAATCCTGATGCCAAAGAGACATATCTTGGGGTGGCCAACCTCAGGTCCCCACACCACCAACAATGCTAAAGGAACCAGCCTTTTAAAGTTAGGAAAGGCTAGGAGGAGGCCTTACCCTGAGAGAAGTTTAAAAGTTCAGGAAGTTTTAAACACTAAAAACTTGGTTCCGTTATGATATTGAGTCAGGCTTCTAAAAGAAGTTAAATAGCCTCTGTCAAGTTGCTACCAGGAATTGGGTCTGGGTGTGCTAGAGCCTGTCTGGACGTAATGTTTGCTTTCCCCTCTGGATGCAGCATTTAAACTCTCCGCTGGCATCACAGATTTGCTCATCGGTTCTAGCTGCAGCTGGTTGAAAATGCCTGTACACAGGCTCAAGGAAGGCACCCCCTTCCTTGGCAGAATCATGGCTGACGCGCCAAAAAGCACTTTCCACAAAGGGCATCAGAAGGAGAAATGGCCACCGTTTTTAGCACCATTGTTATCTCCTCATAACATCTGTGTTTTGGAAGGGCCAAGGAGTGACTAAGTAGGAAGCTGATCAGAAGACAGGGAAAAAGAGAAAACAACAATTTCCACAGCAGTGAAGCAATTAGATGACAATTTGCTGTAAACCAATGGGCTCTTCCTGCTCCTAGGGGTCGGGGGAGAGGAATAGAAGGGAGGCTGAAGGAGCTGCTCCTCCTGGGAGACACTCTTTGAAATTCCATTCCCATCCCCTGGGGCTCCACTGTCACCTACCTGAGGCATTTCCCCTCTGAGACAGGAGGTCCACCACTTTCCTCTCATTTAAAAACCAGATCTTGAATTAGAGAGACAATTCTAAAGCCAATGCTTTCAAAAACTTAAAGAACGAGCCATTGTAGGTCTTTAAAAAATTCCCTGCAGGTTGTTTGTTTTGATATTATTTACTGAGGACAATGTGCATTTTTAGTTGAATAAATCCAGTTATATCCACTTTCTGAAACTTGAGTTCATTTAAAAAAATAATAGATTAATAATGGAACGACATATAACTGTTAGTTTTTACTCAGAATACCCCATCTATCTGAACAGTAATAAGTGCAATCTTATTTTTCTGATTACATATTTTTAACTCTTTGGTATTTAAAGGAGTGTATTTTCCTACGGCAAGAACCTATTATCAGCATTAACCAATAATAAAACACACAACAAAATATGCCATTTCTCACCAACGTGACAAAGTTGTTTTTCCCCCCAAAACAGAAACTGATAAGCTATACTTTTGCTCAGGATCCCTGGCGCTCTCTCCCCGAGCTCCCCACGTCTTACAGAGGCCCTTTATTGCCAGCGCAATGTTATACACGTAGGAAATATACGCAAGTGTACCTAGGGTATTTTTTTCCGTTTGTTTTCTCTTCCAGCATTTGATCACTGGTTGGTGAACTGTTTGGGCCCGCAGAGATCTCTAGACCACCAGCTCATGTATTTGAAAGGCATCTGTTTATTTTGAAAATGCAAATGCAGCCTACCTCAAAGACTGACAGGCAAGAAATGACCCACTGAGCAAGGGGAGAGGTTTCCAGTCTGGAGCCCTGTCCCTCCCTCTATCACACGGAGATCACTCGCTGTCAGAACCACTTAAACAAGCTCCAGGAATCTGAGCGAAGAGCCCACAATTAAAACAAGCAGTCTCATCTCTCTCTCTCAAGAATTAGCCAGGCAGATCATTTCTCACCTTGTTTAAAGTAATGATGAGGTCATTTACAAAAGGACTTCAGGCCTTTGAAATGGTGGCTCCTAGACCGAGGGCTGCCTGGAGGAGGGCCCCAGAACAAGGACACTGCCCTCCTAACAGCGGCAGGCTGGTCCTGGAGACGGATTCCCGGAGAAAGCCCAGGAAGGTTAATACCCCCACTTTGATCTCTGTCAAGGCATACCAGCAAGAATTAATTTACATTTCAGATGAAAAAGGTTGACAGCATGAAAAGGCATCTTGTTTCTGGTATGTGAATGTGCCGTAATAGATCGGGAATTCTGAAAGGAAGTTCTGAGGAAGCTAAAGGGATAAGCCGCGCGGCTGCTTTTATTGGGAAGGAGATGAAAGGAAAACAAATTTCAATATGCGCTGCTCTGTAGCAACATGTAGGCCAAATGCTTCCTAAATTTCAAGGACTGCTCTTTTAAAAATATATAACATATCTTAGCAACACCATAAAAAAAAAGATGATGGGTCAGAACTTGAAATCTAAACAAACGCATTCCACAGAATCTAAATTTCAAATGAAATAATTTGTTGAAAAAATAATCAATTAGAGAATAACTCAGAAAACAAGCAGAAATGGTTGTGCTACGACAACTTCCCTAGGCCACTTCCTGCAGGCTTCGAAAGCAAGGGAACCACTATGCCCGGGGCTTGTTCTACTCAGAAATGTCCCAATTGCACAAAGGGGAGCCTGAAATGAGAGGATTATGCTTTAGGAAGAGCACATCCCAAAACAGAGAAGTTGGAATGAGTTGCTTTGCTTTCCAGATAAACACAATCATGCCTTCAAATCTAAAAATAAGGAAAACCTCAAATAAAAGTAAACTGCCCATAAAATTGCAAATTACCCTATCCATGCATCTTTACTGATAACACAAAATGAACACTTCAATTCCTGTCCACAGTGTTGGCTGAAGGGCAGACACTCTGCCTGTTTTTGCTCTGGTTGCCACACTGAACTTCCAGAAGGGAGAGGTGGCCTTAGTACCACCTCAGTGTCTTCATGCTCGCCCAAGCCCCTGGAGATTCAGTTAACGGAAGCTCCGGATGCCACCTGATAAGTGGGACCACTGGCTGCCAGGCTAACGAAGGTGGGTGCTTCCAAAAAAAAAAAAAAAACGGAAGTGCTTAAAGAAATGTGTTTTCTCTGGTTCCACTAAATAAAATTACCCTTCTATGGCACCATCACATAGATCCTGCACTGAAAAGATGCAGTCACCACTGTCCTGATATCATGATGACAAAGCTGCCCTGTTTCTGCTTTTATGCAGGCTTCACAGAGTGCAAACAGGGAGCCCTCTAAAGATGATTTTCAGACAGGGAAAATTTGATTTATGATCTTACATACTGAACTCAGTGGACCAACAATATATAAGCTCAAAGTTTATATTTTAAAACATATGTTGAGTTTTGGGCCAAACTACAAGATCAGAAATCAGCCCAGTCTTTTTTTCTTAATGGGGGACCCAGTGTGTATGTTGGGAAGTGCGCAAGTAGGAAACAAATGCACTTTGAGAGGTCTTTCTTAGGTTGCAACTAGAATTGCATGCTTCCTCCTGACTCTTTGAAGTTGTAGAGCTTAAAATTCCTAGAGGATGGTGTTAAAAGTTAACATTTGCATTTAAATGACACCCCTTCCTCCCAAATATTTTGGTTTTGAATGAAGCCATCAGGCCTCTACAGTGACCTAAGAGAGTTCTGAGAAGTGTCCCTGGAGCCCAGTTCTGGGCAGGGACCTCCTTGAAAAGGTTGCAGCTGTTTTATTTAAGAGTTCGCTTCAAGCGCAGCAGTATCTGAAACCCTATCCTTCTCCCTGCTGCTGAGTCCACCGGACTGGCCATTTCTCTCTCATTCTGTCTGCAATTTCTTGCACTCTTGACGCTCCTGGCATGCTCTGAAGCCTGTCTCTTCCAGAGCCTCAATTAGGCACATGCAGCTTCAAATGATGAGGGAGGCCAGCCCAGCAGCTACTGTGAAAACCGCCATTTGCAGAAGAGTGGAGTGACCCAGGAGTCAGGGAGGGGATGGATGAGCCAGGAACCAGAGTTCACAGCCCTCAGGCAGCCAAGGCCAAGCTGAGCCACAACAGCCACCTGGTGCTCACCCTGCGGGGCCCAAAGGACCACATTAGCCACATACAGGCCTGGGTGTGGGAAACTCAGTTTGCTGGGAAAGTCCCTGAGCTATTCCTAATCTCTATGATGCTAAGAGAGGGGTCTTGCATAGATTCCAAGAATTCTAAGGAGAATTCCAATGTTAGAAGGCACCTTCTAGACCTTTTTATCCAATGCTTTCATTTCACAGATGAGGGATGTGTGACTCTAAGAGGGAAAGGGATTTGTTTAGTCGGCAATATGTGAAGTTAACTGTATCCAAACTGCCAGCATGCAAGTGCCGGCTCTGCCACTGACGAGCTGTGTGATCACAAACAAGTTACTTCACTACTCTGTGCCTTGGTTTCTCCCTCTACAAAATTGGGAATATAAGAGTACCTACTGAGAGCATCATTAACCAAGTATGGCAAGCAGCAAATGCTGTTAGCCTCATCATCATCACACAAGGTGTGTCAGAACAAGTACTAGAACCTCCCCACTAGAGCTCTTGATTCCTATTCCAGTGCTCCCGAATTATTAACCTTCCAGTTTTTTGAAACTCATATGAAGTTAACCACAGAATATTTCTAAGTGGATGCTAAGAAAATGATGTTTTAATTACCTGCTCGAATATGAACAGCAGACTCACTCCTTCTGTTGCTTATTTTCTTAAATTTCCTCCGAGCATCATATCCTCTCCAGGCTAAAAATATAAAACCATGTGCTAGGAATGACATTAATTTAAAAACGTGCCAGAGAATTGATATAAGCTGTTTTCCCTCCAATCTACTACCCCTCTCCTCCTCCCTCCCGCTTTCTCACTGAACAAAATAAGCGGAGATACGTGAGTGATCATGGGGAAGAAGGGCCTCTCTGTACTCTCAGCTTGGCTTCCAAGATGTTTCTGAGAAGGAGTTATTTTTGTTCAGGCAGTGAGTTTCCAGAACACTCTGGATTCCACTTATGAATCACTTGGGATCCCGATTCTAGATGAGGTGGTTCCCTGTGATGGGGTTCAGGGCAGGCCACCCCAAGATGCGCCACTCTGATATGCAGATTATTTCGAGCTGAAGACAATAAAGGCTCAGACTCAGCAAGAACATTCAACCTTTCCCCTCTAACTGCCTAAAAGAAATTTAAAGTAGATAACTTTGGGTTCCGGTAGACTGGGAGGATCCTTGCTAAGCCCACTCTTATCCAAGTTCTATTTACCAAACATTTGCTTTTCCATTTCCATGTGGGTTGCCTTCCTCCCCTTTGAAGACCCAAACCACTACCCCAAATGTCCTCCTTTTCTATAGCTGGAGATACTCAAACAGGTAGCCTCCACCAGTTGGCTGAGCTGTTCAATTTGGCTGAGCCTCTCCCATGTATACATGTTAAAAAGCTTTGTTTAATTTTCTCCTGTTATTCTGTCTCATGTGAGTTTAATTTGTTGTCTGGCCAGAAGGACCCAAAGCAGATAGAGGAAATGTCTTCCTCCCCTACACCTGTCACTCCAATCCAATGAGGAAGCTCTATCTTCAGGACTTGGGTGGGAAGGAACTGAAATATCCTGTCCCATTCGATATCTTTCATTTGGTAGGAAGGTGTAAACATGAAGGTCGAAGGAGAGAAAAATAAAGAGGGAAGTCAAGGGAATCATTAGTAGCACAACATTTGCATTTGGTGAGGGTGAACCATGTGCCAAGAACTGTGCTAAGGGAGGAAAGAGGAGAATTTGCGATGGGAAGGAAACGCAAGGGAAACAGATGAAGAGAAGAAGAGAAAGAGGGAATCTCTGGGTGTGTTAAATCCTTTAGACACAGAATGGGAGCCTTAAGCCTCCCACAGGAGCATGACCACCTCTCCTTTTTGCTCCTCCAACAAGCATCACAACTCTTTATGCTGCTGAGTGAGGTCATAAAGTTCAGAAGGGACATGATGATTCTGGATTATGGGAACACGAAATCATCTGCTATGTTCAAGATCTGGTGCTTTCACAACCACTCATCAATAGCACAGGAGCTCAAATGCTGTTTGTGACACAAACGACACGTACGCAAAGAGGCACTGACTGGGCTGGGTATATGAGAGCGTAGTGATTTGTTCCCTTGGTTTACAAGCTCTATCTGGGCTAGGAAAGCCTTCTGGAAGCGGCATTAGTAATTCTGATGCTGAAAACCTGGTGATGGACCTGAAGCACATATTGTCGGTCACCTGGGATCTGGGGCACACATCTGTGGATCTGGGTTTTACAGCCGTCCACTTCATACTGCCTCTATCTCGCCACTCACCACAGTGTGTTGTGATGGCTTGTTTGCTTATCTGGAGGTCAGTGACCATGGTGGTCTTGCTCACGGCTACATCCCCAGTGCCTAGCACAGGGCCTGGCCTGCAGTAGGCACTTGATAAATATTTGCTATATCAAGGAAGAAAGGAAGGAAGGAGGGAAGGAACAGAGGGAGGGAGGGAGGGAGGAGAGAAGAAACCACTGAGAAAAGCAACAGGTGAGTGGCCCCTGGTACCTAGTGAAATGCCACGATTCAGGGCCATTTACCTGACTGGATGACAACAGCCCCCTTCTCTCTCTTCTCCCTGACTCTTCTGTATCTCCTGGCTCCAAGCCATCCCTTGGTATACGCCTGCAGCACAACCACTCTGCCTATGACTTCCCGCAGCAGCAAATTTAACTGCTCGACATGGTAATATTTGAGAAAAACCTGAAACGAGACATTAGTTTTAGCATTACATCTGGGATCCCAAACAGAAATTCATTCTATTCCAGTATATTCTTAATGTAAATATTAAAACAATTATCTAAATAAAGTTTACAGTGGCTTGTTTATGCTAATATTACTGACTTCTTAGAAGCAAATACAATTCCCCTTCTAAGGTCGAGCTAGTCTGTGATTATTGCTATAAAGAGCTGATAAGGTTAACAGAGTTTTAAGAGATCCCAAATGTTCTGCAAGGCTACCTCATTTCTACCACGAGCTCTGTTTTCTCAGCTTGACCTCTACTGTCTTTCCCCACAGCTTCTAAGGGAGGTGATAACCAACAGAACTGATCCATGACCACAGTAGAAGTTCAGAAAGACAGGGACCTGGATGACCCACAGTGGTCTAATTTTTGCCGAGGAACAGCAGTGTTGTCATCAACACTCAGGCTAAGGCTGGCTTTGTAGGGCGATCAGAAAGAACCATAAAAACCTGGCATCTTGCAGGGACGTGATGTTCCCCCAAATGAAAAGCTACACATGATGAGATTAGTAATCAGGGTATGCAGTAAATAACACTACAAAAGTCTAATGAAAAATGTACAAGATTATAAAAGATACTCATTATTGTCATTAATATGATTTGTTTATGCTACTGGCATAAGCAGCACTGAAAAAAGGGACATTTTAAAATAAGGTCAAAGATCTCATTCTAGAAATGCTAAGTGGCTCTGAAACTACATAACAGGGGGAAAACCGTCTTTCTCTGGTGCCTGAGGTCCCAGGACTCCTGATCCAAGATGAGCAAAGATCATGGTTAGGTTGGGGTCTCGTCTGCTAAGCTACATGACTTACAGAGCCATTAACATCACTGACAAGAGACAAAAGTATGCAGTGGAGCATCATGGGTGACAATGTGAACAATAAAGAAAGAACTACCTTTGTTTTTCCCAGCACCCAGTCATCTAATCTGGACTTTTCCAAGATAGCGACACAGCTTTCCTTGCTAGCAAGAGGTGTTTGATGTGCTCTGAATGCCAAGTAATAATACCTGTAGAATAAAGAGTAAAATAAAGCATTTTTAGTCATCGTTTGATTGAGTATAATAGAATCGCTCTGGGCCCACTGACATGCTTTGTTTTTTAATAGTAATACTAAAAATATTTCTTGATCACCAATAATAGTGTACTAGGCAGTAAAAGATACACAATTTATGCTTATTGGCTCTTACCTACTTTCATATTTTCTGCTATGTACATTTTCCTTTTAATATTGCTTTTTAATTCATATTCACTGCATACTTGGCATGTTTTGCATGCAAAATCAAAGTATCTAATCCTTTCAGAAAGCTGAAATTTAGATAGCTCTCCTAGTCAAAGTTATCATTTTAAATGTTAATATTACTATTATAAAAATAATTTATAATCCCGTTATATACATTTTGACTCTGCTTTGAAAAGTTCCATCTGAAGCAACCTGTAGATAGCAAAAGTGATCATAGCCTAACACAACTGACTCTGTCTGCTGAGCCACACATCTGCCTCAAGGTGAGGAGGAGGATGTTTTCTTAATACAATCACCAAAACCACATTTGTCTTCTTAAAGTACTCATTTTAATGAACTTCCATACTGTCAGATGAAAGAGTTTCTGAATAGATTCAAAGAACACTACCAAAAGGGCTTTTTCCTCTTATTTTCTTTCTTCTCTCCATTAAAAAAACATATAACTTGTTGAATCTATTATCCTTTTAGGAAACTTTACCTTAGTTTTTCTTTGCAAAACTTTCAAGGATATTTCTCTGCTCTTTGCTGCCATCTATAATCAAATCCAACCCCTTGGAAGCTTAAAAATAAACAATTTCCTTGTCAAAGGATTTTCCTGCCATTCCTCAGACAAGACTAATCTGTTATTTTGGAATTACTCTTATTTATTTATATTTATAGAGCTGTTTTTACACTATAAAAAATCACCAAAATATAAAATATGTCCGTTCCTCCTGCTAAATAGTCCCCTAACTTTCTGTTTATGGAAAAATAAACACACCCAATTAGTACTTGAATCATTTAACTTTATCTCTGTGCTACAACATATTTTTATAAGTAAGGATATAATGCTGAATTTGCTGGAAACATTTGCATTCAAGATCCTGAGAATGTTTCCAAGGCTCTGAGTCTGTCTCCACCTTTGAAGAGGAGGGGCAGTGCTCTCTCAGAACCCCTAAATAGTGGCCAGGACCATGCTCAGTCATTTGTTCAAGCTCAGGAACCTGCTCCCAGCAGATGTCTCCTGGAGCTAAGTGGGGGCAGGGACCGCCTGGAGTCGAGTTAGGTCTGCATGGGCAGTTCATGGTCAGCACAGATTCTTTAGCCCCAGTTTCTCCAGGACTGTAGTTTTAGTCATGGCTTCTCTGATTTGGCTTTGGCCAAAGTGAAAAGATTGTGTCCTAGAGTAGACGGGGATGGTGGGAATAAATGCAAATCTATATGGGGTGACTGTCTTGGGAATGCTGAAGTAGAGACAGCTTAAGGTGTAAAAGTCAGTGGTTAAAACCAGGACTTCCTACATTTTTTCCATTAGGCCTGGCCATTTAAAACATGGGTTCCCCTGACTTTAATCAGCCCAGGCTTGCTCAGGATGACTCCTCAAAACGATTGGCATTAAGACAAAACCCAACAAATGCTGGAGAGGGTGTGGAGAAAAGGGAACACTCATACACTGCTGGTGGGAATGCAAACTGGTGCAGCCACTATAGAAAACAGTATGGAGATTCCTCAAAAAACTAAAAATACGATACAATCCAACTATCCCACTACTGGCTATTTATCCAAAGAACTTGAAATCAATGATCCAAAGAGATTTAAGCACCTCTATGTTCCTTACAGCATTATTCACAACAGCCAAGATGTGGAAGCAATCCAAGTGTCCCTCTATAGATGAATGGCTAAAGGAGATGAGGTATATATATACAATGGAATATTACTCAGCCATAAAAAAGACAAAATTGTCCCATTTGCAACAACATGGATGGACTTGGAGGGTATGATGTTAAGCAAAATAAGCCAGACAGAGAAAGACAAATACTGCATGACTTCACTCATATGTGGAGGATAACAAACACATGGATAAAGAGAACAGACCAGTGGTTACCAGAGGGGAAGGGGGTTGCGGGGTGGGCGAAAGGGATGAAGGGGCACATATGTATAGTGATGGATAAAAATTAGACTACTGGGGGTGAGCATAATGAAGTGTGTTTAGGAACTGATAAACAATAATGTACACCCCAAATTACACAATGTTATAAACCATTACAATCCCAGTAAAATTACTTGGAAAAAAACCAAAACCAAAACACAAAAAAGCCTTCAGGGGAAAGAAAACATTTTCATATCAGAAGTCATAAAGTTAATAAAGATTATGTGTATACATATAAAAAAAAACTGGTGTTGAAGTATTTAAAGAGAACCCTAATGAATGACCAGCACTGTGCAGGATATAAGAAGAATGAAAGATATATTCTACCTCTCCAATTAAGGATTTATACTTGTTTTTCAGCATGTAAGGATAGTTCTTAGCAATTTCTAATTTCTAGATACACAGAATATATCCTGAACTAACATAAATACTAGAACGTAACTTTGATTTTTAGTCCTTCAACCCAAATCTCTTAATTTATTCTGATGATAATATTTGTGTCTGGCTTAGCTCAGAAAGAGATGGGTAACAGTACTGCAAAAAGATGAAGGTTTCAAAAAGTACCAAAGAAACATATAAGTGACATGTCTATAGTAATCAGGTCAGAGAAGTATGATGTGTTTCCTCCACAGATTAATTTTGGATTCCAGCAGGTACCATGGTAAAAAAGCACTTTGGCTGAACTCCTATGTACTTCAATGTAAGGATGAAATTGAAAGGAACCAACATAAAAGATCTGTCAGCAAGGGAGTCTTTTGGGGGAGATACATTCTGCCTGCTTCCTGAAACGGCTTGATGAGTTAAATGAACAGGAGATATGCAACGGCAAAATAAGAAGTGTAAAGGTTTGTCTTGAGGGTCTGGGCACTTGAGAGAGTTGCAAAGATCTGTTCTGCCCTGAGCTGCCTCTTGCAGGTAAAATTTATCTCACAGATTGGAGTCTCAGCACTGAGTTAACAGCGAGATGTCGTCGCTAACCGTGGGTAAGTCACTTACCTCTCTGTACCTAAATTCCCACAGGTGGGAGAGAGAACCAGATATGTGGTTCTTAACTCTTTTTTTGGGGCTGGGAGGTGGAGGAGGGGAAGAGGGGGGTTATCAAGACTCCACGAAAATCTGGTAAAAGCTACACACATTCTTTCTTTAAAAAATGCTCTTAACACAACACACTGCATACAAAGTCAAGAGGTCCACATAGCTCCTGATGGCCCTCCAAGGACCTAAGAGCCCTTTCCTGCTTCAGAACTCTATGGAAGGTGATAAATTTCCCAAGATTTCATCTTATTAAAGCATATAAGGTATTCATAAACATATAAAATAGTAAATATCCAGTTGAAAACTATCTCTATTCAAAAATGTTATTTAGTTTTCTGCCTAAAATGTTTTATTGTATGGAATGCAGCCTCTTCAAGGAAGAGTTTTAAAATATAACAGGCAAAGCAGTTTGTCAAGTATTAGTAAAAGCAACAGGCAACTAGAGATACATCGTCCTGCATTTAAATTGTAGAACTATAAACTGAGAGGTCTGTAAGCTTCTAGGATATATTAGTCTTCTATCGCTGCTAATGAATTACTCCAAAATTTAACGGCTTAAAAAACAGACATTTATCATCTCACAGTTTCTTCTTTTTCTTTTTCTTCTTCTCCCCAAAGTCCGCCAGGACATAGTTGTATATTCTAGCTGTAGGTTCTACTAGTTGTGGCATGTGCGAAGCCGCCTCAGCATGGCTTGATGAGCGGTGCCATTTTAGTGCCAAGGATCCAAACTGGTGAAACCCTGGGCCACTGAAGTGGAGCACGGGAACTTAACCACTCGGCCACAGGCGGGCCCCATCTCATAGCATCTGAGGCTCAAGAATTCAGGAGCAGCTTATCTGGGCAATTCTGACTCAGGGTCTCTCATGAGATTACAGTCAAGATGTCAGCCAGGGCTGCAGTCATCTGGAGGCTTGACTGGGGCTGGAGGATCTATTTTCAAGATGGCTGATGCTAGAAAGCCTCAGTTCCTTGACAAATGGGCCCCTGCAGATGATTGCTTGACTATCTTAGAAGACAGCTCTCCTCAAAACAAGGGATCTCAGAGACTGAGCCAGGAGGAATCTACAATGCCTTTTATGACTGAGGCTTGGGAGTGACACACCCACTTGTTTCAAATCTTCTATTCATTAGAAGTAAGTCGCTAAGTCCAGATCATATTTAATGAGAGAGAAATTAAGTTCTACCTCTTGAAGGGAGAAGTATCAAGTAATTTGGGGACATATTTTTAAACTACCACAAAGAATCTCTCTATATCATCATGTCTTCTTTTTACTGAAGAAAACTGTTCTTAGTGAAATGTAATTACTTGTCCAAGATGACAAGTAAATGACAAAGATTAAGATTACTATTGAAGTCTCCTGACTTCCGGGTCATTAATTTTTTAAAGAACTGATATGAATCGAATTAATGAAATTTAATTTTTTTTTTTTTAGGAGGATTAGCCCTGAGCTAACATCTGCCACCAATCCTCTTCTTTTTGCTGAGGAAGACTGGCCCTGAGCTAACATCTGTGCCCATTTTCCTCCACTTTATATGTGGAATGCCAAAGTGGAACGTGCAAACTTAACGGCTGTGCCACTGGGCCAGCCCCATGAAGTTTAAGTTTTGACGCAAGGGAGAGAAACAAAAAAGAGTAAAGTCAAATACTACTCACTAGAAGAGAAACGATTGATAAATACGCCTATGTAAAAATAAAAATTTTTCCACATTAAAAATATTCTTGAAAATTTGAGAAGAATTGGTCTCTTTTAATTTCATTCTGTTTAGATACAATGTGTTTTTTTTTTTAAATATTACAGTTCATTCTCTATAGAGTCCCCAACAAATGCTATTGTTTGGAATGCAGGTGTATCCCCCACCAAATCAATTCTGGAGAATTTCTCAGGCTGACCTTCAAAGCCTATTTAAGCTATTTAATTTGAAGAATAGTACCTTTGAGGCAGAAGGTGACTTTTATTTTTCCTCACTTCTTCCTTGCACTCTTCAGTGCAGGGTGAGAAAGTCTTTGGTAAGACAGAGTAAAGAAACAGAGACTTTATTAAATACACTAAAGTTGTCCTATTAGACCTGGTCCGTCTCAACAAGAGCAAGCCTTTTTGGTCTTCGTGTTCCACTCAGAAGAGTGTGAGGGATGTATGTCTAAGAAATTATAATGACCAAACGTTGTCCTGCCAGAATAGTGTCAGGAACAAAGCCTATCAGGTCCCCAAGAACTTCCAGGCTTCCCCTAGAAGGAGTAGGACCCTAAAGAGAGGGCAGAGAGGTAGAAAAGAATGGACAAGGAGTGAAGAGAGAAGGTGTCCCTGGACTTTATTCAAGATGGGCTCTGTGTCTACTGAAACGAAACTTAATTGCAAAAGAGAAGAAACATTTATAAATTTTGGAATCTTTGTGTGTTCCTGATCAGCTGTCAGTGAGGTTATTTTCTTTCTTGTAAAGAGCTAGACTTGAACTCTTCCAGACATAATATGGGTGGAACTGAGGGGTTACACTTGACCAATCAGACTTCAGAACCTTCCACCACATGTTGGGAGACGATGCAACCAAGGCAGCTAGAGTAAGTAGGACAGAGTACTAGGAGAGAGCTACACAGAGAGAGAACCCTGGAGGTCTGTGGAGGGTTTCCTCAGCTATTCAGCAGAGTACTGATTGCCACACATATGAGAGGAAACTATCCAAGACTAGGGAAAAAACCATCCGAGAAGATTAGAAAGAACAGTGCCTGACGCTCATACAGGGATGGAAATAGTGCCTGTATCTACCAGCCAGACTGGTTAATCTCATATTCATAGAATAATGGATAGAGTATTCAGAAGGGTCTTGCTTCAGTAGTGATGAAATAGTACTCTTAAACGTGGCTTTCCTTCTACCTAACAGATCTTTACAGCAAGATCCAAAAGGATAAACTATTTCCATATAATTTAACTTCATCCCAGAACAAAGCACAAAGATATTAAAAGGGATACAAAAATATCCAGCACCCAAAAAGATAGGTTTGACAATGTTTGGATCCAGTCAAGATTACCAAGCATGCAGGAAAATATGATCCATAATGAGGAGAAAAATCAACGAATCAAAATGGATCCAGAAGTGACACAGATGTTAAAATTAGTACAGAAAAACATTAAAACAGTTATTTTAACTGTATTCCATATGTTCAAAAAGAGACACAAAAGATATAAAAAAGACCAAATAGAAGTTTCAGAAATGCAAACTACAACATCTGAGGTGAAAAATATACAGAATAGAATTAGCAACAGTTGAGACATTGCAGAAAACATGATTAGTGTACTTGAAGACATGACAATAGAAACTATACAAAATGAAACCCACAGTGAAAAAATTTTTTTAAATAAAAGGGGCATCATTGAACTGTGGAACAACATCAAGTGGCCTCAATACATGTAACTGGAGTCCCTGAAGAGAAGGAAAAAGAAGGGGACAGAGAAAATATCTGAAGAAACAGTGGCTAAAAATTTTCCAAATTTGATGAAAATGATAAACTAACAGATCTAAAAAGCTCAATAAAGTCCATGCATACACACAAAAAAACCTTGAAGAAAACTATACTAAAGGACATCATAATCAAATTGCTCAAAACCAGTCATAAAGAGAAAATCTCAAAAATAACCTGAGAAAAAAGACAAGTTACATACAGAGGAACAAAGATAAATACAACAGTAGAGTTCTCAACAGAAATAACGCAAATGAGAAGACAATGGAGCAAAATCTTTAAAGTACTGAAAGAAAAAGAATTCTATACCCAGTGAAAATATCTTTCAAAAACAAAGAGTTTTTCAGACATACAAAAGCTGAAAGAATTCACCTCCAGATGACCTGCATTATACGAAACGTTAAATGAAGTCCTTCATAAAGAAGGAAAACACCACCAGATGGAAGTATGGATCTACAGAAAGGAATAAAGAGTATTATGTTACTAAGTATATAAGATGTTTTTCTTATTATTTAAACCTCTTTTAAAATATACTTGACTATTTAAACAAAAATAATAACATATTGCAGTTTATCACATACAGATAAATGAAATGAATGACAACATAACATCAATAGCGTAAATGCCAGGAAAAGAGAAATTGAAGTAAACTATTGTAAGATTCTTATACTATTTATGAAGTGATATAATATCGCTTGAAGGTAGACCAGGATAAGTTAAAGATGTATACTGTAAATCATAAAGCAACCCTTTAAATAATAAAACAAAGAGCTACAGCTAATAGGTAAAAAAAAGATAAATAAAATCATGCAAAATACTTAATAAATCCAAAAGAATTAGAAGAAGAAAGAGAAAAAGAGAACAAAGAACAGTTAAGACAAATAGGAAACAAACAGCAAAATGATAAGATTGAACCCAGCCATATGAACAATAACATTAAATGTAAATGATCAAAACATTCCAATTTAAAGTCAGAAATTTTCAGACTGGATGAAAAAGCAAAGTACAACCTTATGCTGCTTACAAAAAATACACAAATACAAAGATAAAACAAGTTAAAAGAAAAGAGAAAGATATACCATACTAACACTAGTCAAATTAAAACTGGATTGGCTATATTAATGTCAGACAAAGTAGACTTCAGAGTAAAAAAATATTGCCAGGGATAAAGAAGTTTATTTCATAGTGATAAAGAAGCCAATTCATCAAAAGAATCTAAAAATCCTAAGCATTTTGCACCTGATAACAAAGCCTAAAAATATATGAAGCTAAAACTGATAGTACTACAAGGAGAAATACACAAATCCACAATTATTGTCAGAGATTCCAATACCCTCTCCCAATAATTGATAGAACAAGTAGGCAAAAAAAAAAAAAAAAATCATCAAGATGTAGAATGTTTCAGGGGCCGGCCCTGTGGCTCAGTGGTTAAGTTCATGCGCTCCACTTCGGTGGCCCGGAGTTTCACCAGTTCGGATCCTGGGCACAGACATGCACTGCTCGTCAGGCCACACTGAGACTGTGTCCCACATAGCACAACCTGAAGGACATACAACTAGAATATACAACTATGTACTCGAGGGCTTTGGGGAGAAGAATTAAAAAAAAAAAAAAGATTGGCAACAGATGTTAGCTCAGGTGCCAATCTTTAACAAAAAAATAAAAAAGATGTAGAACACTTAAACAATCAACTTGACTGAATGGACATTTATAGAACACTCTTGTCAACAATAACAGAAGGCATATTCTTTTAAATTGCATACAAAACATTTACCACAACAGAGCATATTCTGGGCCATAAAACATGACAATAAATTAAAAATACTCAAGTCACACCAAGTATGTTCTCTGATCACAGTGGAATTAAATTAGAAATCAACAAGAAGAAGAAATCTGGAAAATGCCGAAATGTTTATGAAAAGACTTTTAAATAACCTGAAGGTCAAAGAAGAAATCAAAAGAGAGGTTAAAAAGTACTTTTGATCAAATGAAGAGGAAAACACAACTTATCAAAATTTGTGGGGTACTGCTAAAGTAGTACTTAGAAATTTATACCATTAAACACCTATAATGGAAAAGAAGAATGATCTTAAATGCATGACCTCAGCCTCCACCATAAATTAGAAAAAGAGCAAATTAAACCCAAAGGAAGCAGAGGAAAGGAAATAATAAAGATCAGAGTGAAAAATCATTCAAACAGAAAATGGACAAACAATGAATGAAATTAAAAACTGGTTCTTTGAGAAGGTTAATAAAATTGGTAAACTAGCCACACAGATTAGGAAAAAAAAGAAAATAAGACACAAATTATCAATATTAGGTATGATATTGGTGATATTCTATAGATGTTACAGATATTAAAAGGATAATAAGGGAATTTTATGTACAACTTTATGCCACGTTAACAAGCTAAAAGAGAAAAAGCATAAAATCCAACATCCAATCCTATTTAAAAAACAAAAGAAAACTTTTCAATAGGCTCATACTACAAGCGAATTTCCTCAACTTGATAAAAAAAAGTATCTACGAAAAACCTACAGCTAACATCATATTTAACGGTGAAAGACTGAATGCTATCCCCCTAAGACTAAGAACAAGTCAAGAACACCCACTATCACCATGTCTATTCAACATTGTACCAGAAGCTCTAGCCACTGCAATAAGACAAGAGAAACAAATAAAGGCATCTATATAAGAAAAGAATAAGTAGAATTGTCTTGATTTGAAGATGACACAATTTTCTATGTAGAAAATTCAATGGAATCTGCAAAAAAGCTACCAGAACTAGTGAGTTTAGCAAGGTTGAAGGATATACATAAATTATTGTACTTCTATATACTAGCAACGAACAAGTGAAATTGAAAAGACAATATCATTATAATAACATTTAAAATGTGAAATGCACATTGTGAAATCTGACGATAAATGTGCAAAACCTGTACACTAAAAACTACAAAACATCGGCTAAGAAAAATTAAAGATCTAAATAAATGGAGAAGGATGTTATATTTATGGCTCAGAAAAACATTGTTAATATTTGAGTAAAGTAGATTACCCTCCATAATGTGAGTGGGCCTTATCCAATCAGTTGAAAGCTTTAAGAGAAAAGACTGTGGTCCCCTGAGGGGGTAGAAATTCTATCTCCAGACTGCCTTTGGGTACAAGACTATATCAACTCCTGCCAGCCTGCTCTGCAGATTTCTGACTTGCCAGTGCCCACAATCACATGATCCAATTCCTTAAAATAAATCTGTCTGTCTGTCTCTCTCTCTGTATATATATGTATACACACACACACACACACACACACACATACACATCCTATTGGTCCGTTTCTCAGGAGAACCCTAACATAGGTCCAGTTCCCTTTTGCTGTCATTTAGACACACTGAGTAGAGACAGAGCCAACTTTGATAATAAACTTCCTATAATTTTGCTAAATGTAGAGTCACATCCTGTGCAAAAACCATGAGTTGGTAGAAGGTTGTTTTCCATGATTTCCTTTCCTCTCTATCACTTCTCCCTTTGTCACTGAACTTTCCAAGCTTCCCAAAGATGTTGGACTTCCGTACTGCACACTTGGGGTCTAGGACATCCAAATCCAGCTGTTCCTCCTCATGTTCACAAACAGATCTTCCTTGTCCTATGTCAAAACTCTCTGTGCCTAGGAATTGCTGCAGGGCCATCTGTGCAAGGGATTGGCTGGCTCCTCTAATGAACATTTAGATCCTGAAGGGAACTTAGAGTCATCGGTAAAAATTCTTACTTGGTAGAGGAGAAAACTAGAGAGCAAGCAACTGGCTCAAGGTCACAAACTGAATAGATGGAAGACGCGAGGCTTACCCAGGTCTTCTGATTTGAAGTTTAGGCTCCTTTACACTCATCTAACCTGCATGTACTCTTAGCTCTTGTTGTATACATCTGGTAGTATCTTTGACCCTCTAAGAGGGACCTTTGATCCTCCAGTACTTTCCAGCTCATCGGAACTTGTGTCTATAGTGATCTGGAATATTGGGCTTTTGACTTAGGAAAAGTGTTGGTTTCCTATATCTGAACACCAGCTGTCAGGCACTCCTTGACACATGTGTGAGGGATCCATAGAATATTCTATTTGGACTAGTGTATCAGTAAGGCATTGTTATTTCAATGGAAAACTATGTACATTGTCTTTAGCATAGCCTTCTGGGATATTAGATTCTAGCTCTGTTCATCTTCTTTGAGCTATTTTGCAACTCTTTCTAAATTGCAGGTAACTGATAGATAGATAAATTCTGTACATTCTGGTGATGATTTTAATTGACTTCCTCCTTTCTGTGGAAAAACCAGTTTTCACTCCATTTTTAATTCATCTCAACCTTCTTTTACTTCTATATGAAGTGACTTTTCCTTTGAACAGATTATAACATCTGCCTGGTTCCCTCATATCATATGAATAAAATAAATCCTTTAAACAGATTTATCTTTATATCTGTATGTGAATCATGATTTTACCGTCTTCTGGAAATTATCTGTTAATAATAATAAGAAAGAAATACAAAAATTCAGGCTGTAGGGTTTGACACAAAGAGGCAAAAACACACGGGCTGGTTGAGGCAGGAAGTCCTCACACGTAGGTAGACCCAATGCTACCAAGCAATCCAAAGAGTCTAGTGGGCTCAGAAATACTGCTAATTTTCTACTTATAACCTTTGAAGTGGAAATATTTATTAGTGCAATATGTTCATGTTCGAGTTTACAAAAAAACGTCCAACTGTTTTCCAAAGTGATCACACCGATTAATACCCTCACCAGTAGAACATGAGAGACTTGTTGCTCTCTCTCCCTGCCAATCCAAGGAATTGTCAGATTTACTGATTATTGACAAAATAGGCGTAAAATGGTATTTAACTGTGCTTTAATTAGCATTTCCTTAATTACTGAGACTGAACTTTTCCTTTTGTTTTCAATGAAGTCCTCTAACAATGATATCCTCTGACAATAGACAATACATACAATGAATTTAATTTCTCTATTTTTTCCTAATGATTACCCATACCCCTGAAAGAGGAGAGAAAAGAGGAGAGAGCTAAGATTCATCCATTTCAGATAAAAATTGTATTAGCATTGGAGATTGCTTACATTTTTGTAACCCTCGACATTTTTAATCAGCACCTCTCATTTTGGTCATTCTGCTCCTGCATTTTTACTTGTTTGGGAAGGATCTGCATCTTTTAAAGATGCTTTAGAAATCCCAGCCTATAATGAATGCACTCTGCTTTGATTCACCCCTCCAGGTTGAGTTTTGCACTCAAAGGCATGCAAAACATTTGTACTGCTAAATGGAGATTTGCACAGCCCTAAGTCAACAGTGAGATCTTTTAAAAGTTTAATTATACAGATAAACATTTTTGTTTTCCTTTTTTAAAAAAACCTTAAGCAAATATCTTCCTTTAGGATGGATCCTTCATTCTGTATAGCTTTAGGGCTTGGGTATAACCATGTTGTTCCCATTCATCACTTTCTAAATTAAATTGGCTTTTCATCCCCATTCTACTCATTTGTTCATTAAATAAAAGTTTATGTAGGACCTATTGATGTGCCAGGTATTAATGGAAGTGCTGGAATGACATGAGTGAGCAAGACAGACAGTATCCCTGCGCTCATAAAGCTTATAGCTTAGTGGGGGAGACAAACATTAAATAAGTACATAAAGGACACCATTTTGGATAAGGATAAGTGCTAGCAAGAGTAATAAATATGCCTCAAAATATACTCATTGGTGGGGGGGGGAGGAGCGGCTTAATAAGTATATTTTGGCAGGAAGCCTTTAGCAACCAGGATAGTGAGGCAACTCAAGCCATGTCATATGTGGAACTGCTGAAGATGTTGAGGGTACTGAGCCAAGAAAGAGGGGGAGGAAAAAGTTTTACTTGACCTCTTAGGGTCCCTGGCTGGGTCTAAAAATTAGAACGACAAAGACAGATTTACAGGAGAAAAGCATACACATTTATTCAACATAGGTTTTATGTGACACAGGAGCCTTCGTAGGGAAATGAAGACCTAAAAAAATGATTAAACCTGAGTATTTTTATGCTAGGTTTGATGAAGAGTGGAGATTTGTAGAAAGAAGTGCTAGGACAAGGGTTATGAACTAAGTGTAGTAAACTGGGGGGAACTTAGCAAGGCCTGTTCATTCGGATTCCTTTCTGTGTCCCTTTGTTTTTGGAGATAAGGATGCTTCTTTCCTCTGGGTACAGGAGGGTGTAGGGACCTGGAAATGGCCACCCCAAGATATGTCTCTTTGGCATCAGGATTATTTGAGGCTGATTGCTTTTGATAAACTGGGACAGGGAAGGAGGCTCTGAGGAATGGAACTTGCCCTTTGTTAGGAGACCTTTACATTTGTAAGGTAAATCTCTATCTGTAAAATGTGCCTCCCTCTCTGTACCAGGAAGAAGAAACGAGATGACCTTCTCTCTAGAAACTCTTAAGCAAAACCAAAGGCAAGGACTTAAATCTGCATTTTATTGCGCTTCTCTGGTAACCTCCTGTAACTGACTTCCCTCCCCCTCCCAACGTTGGCATCTCCTTAAAGATTAAGCATCTTTCTTTAGGCTGGGAACCGAGTGCAGCGCTCATCTGTCAGCCCCCCCCCCCCCCAGCCCGAGGCAACACACCTGCCACCCCACGTCGTTCACTGAATCAGCAGACCTATCTGCCTCCATCAAGCGCTGTGCTGACAGAGCAGCCTCATGACTATTGTAAAAGGGACATTTCAATCACATGTGAAACACCCTGTTTGGGGGTATATAACCACTCTGTGTATCCCACTTCTTCAGTGCCCTTTCTTCCTTCGGGAAGAAAGGCCCCGGGCCATGGTTCCTCATAAAGCTTTGTTTAATTTTCTCTTGCTATTCTGTCTCATGTGAATTTAATTCGTTCTCCGGCCAGACGAACCCACATTTGGGAAAAGGAAATATCTTCCTCCCCTACAAGGGTATCTCTCACGAAGGGGTTTTTTTGACCTGCTTCAGGGGAAGGTCAGAAAGCCCTTCCTGCACAAGCCATTTCTCAAATTCTTTCAGCTTGAAATATTCAATATGCCAAGCTGTCATATTTTGGGGTAGCATGTCCTGAACGCTGTCTCTTAAACTGTCATGTGCAGACCACCTGCATCACATCCACCTGGAGATTTCATAAAACATGTGGATTCCTGGGCCACACTCCAGACACAGAATCAGAATCTCTGTTGGGGCTCAGAAATCTATATTTTAATGAGTTCCTATGGTGATTTTGAAGCACTGTAAAGTTTGAAAGCCAATGACTCAGGGGAACATGATAATTGACTGCCATCAAGTGAAGGGAGCCAATTTATTCTCTAAAGCCCAGAGGGTAGAACTGAGGTGGATGCACAGAAGCTTCTGAAGGATGGTTTTGGTCAAGGTTAGGAAGGACATGGTTGTGATCAGATGTCTAAGAACATGAAATGGGCTACCTCAGGAACCAGAGAGTAAATTCCTAGACCCTGGAACTGTTCAATGGGAAGCAAACTGACAAGGTCAAGAATGTTTTTGAAGAAATTTTAGTTTTAGCTCAGTAGTTGAACTGGATGGCCCTTTAAGATTCCTTCCAACAAAGATGCTATGGTGACTTGTCCCTTGGCCTGAAGAATTGCTTCTGTGATTTTAAAACTTATGTCTATCATTCAGCCACTACTGTTACTGTAAGAAATCTTGGGTTACTGTCATTATATTTGGGCAAATTGGAAGACTTTTAAAATTTCCCTAGTCTGTTTGGGGCTCTCAGAATTTCAACTCTGATCTATTTCCCAGGATATTCTCCTCAACCTACACCTAGAACACTGGCTCTCAGAGTAGTCTCCTCATCAGCTGTATCAGCATGACCTGGAAACTTGCACACATACCCCGCTACTGACTCAGAAATTTGGGGGCTGGGTCCCAGCAATCTGTGTTTTAAACAAGCCCTCCAGGAGATTCTCATGTGTGAGAAAGTTGAAGAACCACTAACTTAGATAAACAGAATCCAGGCAAGTGAAGTGACTTGCCTACAGTGACACAGTCTATCTGAAGAAAGAAACTGGCTCCCATGTCTGTCATCTTTTCTCTTTGTTAGGCCCAAATGACTTTTCTGGAACATATCATTTTCCCTTGGAAAGGTCAATTGCTCAAAATCTACTCTAAAGAAATTCTCTCATGTTTAATATTTAGGATTGTTTATGGAGCATTGCTGGCAAACAACTGGATGCAGCGTCAATATCTATCAGGAATATCTAGAGGAACGGCTGAATGAACATCCCTGATTTCAATGAGGCAGTTAAAACCAATGTGTTAGAGCTATGGAACTACATGGATTTATCTCTAATACATACTGTTAAGTAGAAAAGCAAGTTGCCAAATGGTATAAAATGTGTGAATCAAGTTAAGCTAAATATGCAGGGTTTTTTCCCTCTCTCAATCTCTTTCTTTCCCCCCACTGTGTGTGTGTGTGTGTGTGTGTGTGTGTGTGTGTGTGTGTGTATTCTGAAAGGATAAAATTACCAAAAGAATAACAGTGGCTACTCTAGAGAGGGGCCATGAGGGGGGCACGATGCTGGGGAATGGAATTAGGGATATGGAAAGAAAGATTTATCTTATATGTAATATTTTGAAAATTTACAGGAAAAGTTATTCACACATAATTTTTGCAATTAAAAATTAATTTCAAACATTAAGTAAAAATTGTTATGATTTAATTACAATGGGCCAAAATGCTGGTCAAGGAATCACGTATCTACTAATTTGACTAATATCAGTGACATGTAAATAGAAATGTCCCAATCACATGGCAAAGGGCATCAGCTCTTTTCCTATTTTAAAATATTTCTTGAGGGACCCTGAATCTATATCATTGACCACCCAGATTGTCTACTCAGATACTCAAAGTACAGGACAATTATCCGAACAATTCAATCCATATAAATAATTTTCTCTTATGTAGATAATGGAGGGAACTGAGCTATTTTGGCCTGGATAATTTGATAATTACCCTCAATTGCCCATTTCCCTTTAGTGCATATAAAAATCCAGATTTAGTTTATTAAATTCTTTCCCATATTTACCATAAGCCCCTTATTTTAATTTTTTCCCTTCATGTTTGGCCTTCAGTAAAGACAGAACAGCTGGCCACCATCTGCTACTAGAAAAAATAAATAAAAATAAAGCCATTATATTTTTAGGAAGACTCCTAAATTTGGGCCTTGGGATAAGAAGTCACATTGATCTGTGCTATTAGATTGTGGAAGTCCTGAGATTGTAAATTCCTTCTAATTCAGTATTACTCCTACAGCACTCAGCACACACAATAGGTGCTTAACAAATGTTACTGATGCTACTGCTGCCTACTCATAAGCCTTAAATGGGAGGCCTTCTAAAGAAAAAAAGACACTAGGACTTAGAGATTGAGGCTGAGTTTATTTATAAATTAATTTGCAATAGAAAGTTAAACTTTAAATTGATTATTCTATTTTACAACTAGTACAATTATTCATATATTGTTTTCTGATTGAATTCTATAGATTGATTTCACAATGAATATTTGGATGTGTTCAACTATCTTATTTACATATTTTGAGGATGGGCTTTGAAATCAGATAGACTCTCATTTTATATCCTGACTCTACCACACACTATCTGTGTGACTTTGAGCTAGTTTCCTCTTTTGTAAAACTGGAATAATTTCATCCATTTAGGGGGCTATCACCAGTGTTAGGTGAGATAATATATGTAAAGCACTAGCATGAAGCCAGCCATAAGCAGGTGGTCAATAAATGCCCCTCTCTCTCTTCTTCCCTTCTTTCTTTGACAAAAATCTATTTATTCTCTTCCCCAACCCAAATGTAAATGAAAAAGTAACTAGCAGTTTTTCCTCTGAGTCATCCTTAAACCATGGTGCTCAGCAGTGGGCAGATATCTACTGTAAAGCGAATAGAACATGTTAGAACAGGAATGGCTAAGAAGTCAACTGTGTATCAGCTGATGGACTGGGCAGTGGTTTCTTAGAGTACCGTGTTGGGGGAATTCCAAAGCTACATCTGGGCTCCGAAGGAAATGTGCCTTGATTGAGGAGCCAGGTCTGCAGCTGGGGCTGGAGAGTGAAGTGGCACTCATTTGCCACCTCTGTGCCAGGAGGTTTCCTTGCATTCTCCTCTTCCTCATCCTCTTCCACCTATTTTGCTTTTTGTTAATTATTTTCTTTATTCTTTTTTCTTTTTGCTTCTTCATTGTTATCATTATCTAATGTAAGTTAGTCCCACTGATATTTATTCAAAGGAATCTCCAGGCAGGGACACAGAGTTTTAATTCAGCCACTGATTTTCATAGAGTAAGCTGGGCAGCCAATCCAAAGGTCCAGAGTGGCAGTCTTCTCAACTGCATTGATACTGTCTATACCTTCATAACATTTCCTCTTGTTTTCCTTTGTTATTTACTCTTGTACTATTTCCATAGTGTGGCCATTGCTCCCTGTGTTTCTACCTCTACATGGATCCTTCCCTATAACTGAACTAGCTCACGAGGCAGCCCACAGTGCAGACATGAGGGAAATCAGGAAAGACAGCCCAGACTTATTGCTGCCACTACTCAGTATCTTTAAGAACAGTGTGATTGATGTTACCTCTTGTACCCACTTTGTGAATCACCACTACAAATTTCAGGCTGAATTTGCAAAACTACCAAGTACAGAAATGACTTTTCTGATACTTGAATAGGTGAAATATAGCTGTCAGCAGTGTGGGCTCCATGAGAAAGGCAGGACCTTAAAAGAAAGAGTTTTGGGATTTTGAATCATCTATAGTTATAGGCAAACTGGAAAGGATCCTCAGCCCAGGCAAGACCAATTTGAACTCATCATGCCCCCCAAGAATGGAGGAAGGTGGTCATAGATGTTCTCTTCAGTCTAGAGCAATATGCAGAGACCGATACTGCCACGTCCTAGAGATGGGACTTCGGGAAAGCTATTTCACCTCTCTGGCCTCAGGTGCCTCATTTTTGAAATGGGAAAGTTGGACCAGGCCATCCCTTAGAGTCTTTCAATGATATTATAAAAGGCACTTTTAAAATATTTCTTGTTTATTTCACTAATCAAAGTTCTAACAGTGGTAATGCAAGAGTTAAGAAAAAAAGAATTCATCCAAGGTCCCACCTACATAAAAGGCATCAACACACATACACAGTGGGAAAGGCAAGCAACTCACTCTCTCGATTAAACAAAGAAAAATGGGTGGGAATGACAGTATACAAGGACAGCAGTTGTTAGAGGTCCATCTCAGAGAAAGCCACCCCTCAACTGCTCCCTCTAGAGGTAAATGCAGAGACTGTTCACATAAGCATGCAATATATTTTACACTCAACATTGAAGCTGTCTATTATCCTCCTTAAGTACTATCTCTTAAACATGCCCCTCACTACTGTATAAATCAATTTGCAGGGAATTGAGGATTCTGTTCACTTTGCTGCAGATATCCTAGCTTATCTGAATGGCACATTAAGATCTATTTCATGTCAGGTTCTTACCTATGTGGTTACAGGTGAAAAAAAAAAAAAAGGAAATCTAGGGATGTCCTGTGAGAGATAAGGCATGGTCTCTCCATCCTAGCTCCTGGAGGATTGGTGTTTCCTTATTCACTGCTGACTACCCAGAGAAAAAAGTAGAAGCTTCATTCTTTGAAAATTAAAATTTGAATTTCAGCCTTTCTTGAGATGTCTGGATTCTTCTGTGATGCTGGTTTTTCTCTCAACTCCTGTCCTATGAGCCAGTACTAATCTTGGGGCTCTGTAAGGGACTGTCAGGGATCCTGTCCTCATAGGTGAAGTATTCAGTGATTACTGATGATATTCAGTTCACTCTGTAAGAGCTAAAACAATTTGTGGCAGGCTTAAAACTACAAACATACCTTTCCACAGCAATGGAATTAAAGGGTTCTCAGTATCTTGCCTGCTTCAACTCAGGCACTTCTATACTTGCTAATTCTTAAACTACAATCTTGAAGAAGCAGCTAGCTATCAAGGAGTAATAAATGAGTGGGTTGTGAGGAACTGGAAGTATTTATTCAAACTTACTCAGCCCCTTAGTCATTCACTTCCTTGTTCAATTAATAAAGACTAGATTTCTTTTCTGTGATTAGCATGATTGCTCAGTACCTCTCCCATTTCCGTTCCCATTTCTTTCTGGCTAACTGAACACCAGTTTTTCTTTGGGTGACAATGTGCCCAGCCCCAGTCCTATTCCCCATTTTCTAAGCCCCTCTCTGTAGCTAGGAATGATCATTTGACTTAGTTCAGGCCAATGAGAGGTATGCAAAATGGCTTCTGGAAAAGTGTTTTCTTTCCTAATAAAAATGGGGCAAATGTAGCTGGCATAGCTAATCATTCTGCCCCTTTCTTCCTGCCTTGATTGGAGACATGACGCTTGGAGAGGCAGCAACCATCTTGTGACCATGAGACTGTTGGGGAGGAAGAAATTTTCCTCTACCTTTCTACGTTCCTCTAGCTGGTCTAAGAATTAAATTGGCATCAGATAGATTAACACAAGAAAATTAAGAGGCTCCAGTATGTACAAAATTAAATTTGATTTTCTCCTGTTAATTTGTCTCATGTCAATTTAATTCTTAGACCAGCCAGAAGAACCTAGAAGGGTAGAGGAAAATTTCTTCCTCTCCAACAGTGGCATAGTCAGCAGGATAAACTTTTCCAGCTGGGCTCTGCTCCCTCTGAGGCTGCTGTAGCTGAGAGATCCTGGGACACCTGACAAGTGCCAGCAGAAGCTAAGAGTTCTTGCCCCATCAGTCTCCCAGATCTCTGCCTGCTGGAGGGTCTATTGGAAGTGAGAGTGACAGGAGTCTTTTTTCTCATCCCTAAATTTAGAGAAGCAGCAGCAAATATTTGTGGAAGTAGTTACTTGGGCTTAAGTGACTCATATAAAAGTGGCCCACATATAAAACAGAAGAAGAACAGCATAGATGTTAGCTCAGGAATAATCTTTCTCAAACAAAAAACAGAGGAAGATTGGTGACAGATGTTAGCTCAGGGTGAGTCTTTCCTCAGCAAAAATGAATGAATGAATGAATGAATTGAAAAAAAATCCAATGTAGAACCCCCTTCTTACAGTCCAGCACAATCTACCTGTTTTAGCTTCCCTTTTCCTAAAAGATTTAGAGAGAGCACTCCAGCCTAATCTCTAAGAGTATAAAGATTACTCACGTAAATACTGAAAGCCAGGAAATGAATTTAGCAGAAGTACCTGGGACAGGCAGTAGGGCTTGCTTTGCTCTATAATCAGGCTCCGCCAGCTTCAGGCTTTCCTGTGCAATATCTTGTGTGGATATATCCTAGAAGCCACTCCTAGTGAATCTGTGTCCCCTGGACAACAGCCAATCTTCTGAATTACAAAGCCCCTTTACCTCCACTCAATGATTATTCTGTAATGCCCAGTCAAGAGAGGACAATGACATTTCGTATTGTCCCTTCCTTTCCAAATCCAGACCCATTGGTTATTGACCCTTTGTCTTCCAGGGATAGACACTGCCTTCTTTCTTATTTTGTTTTGCATCTTAAAGGCTTGGCTTTCTGCCTGCCTGGGACAGGCAGGCTGTTGGTTCTTTCTTTTGGCTATCTTTGGGAGTGACTCTGGATGTTGGGAAGGTAATAATCTTTGAGAACACCTCTTAGGTCAATGGATTTTTTAATACTTCCAGAAATATCTGCTGTTTGTCCCAATTGGAAACTGTGAAGATATTTAAAGGATTTTTTAATAGTTCTATGGTCAAATGTTGGTCAGAAATTGGAAGTTGATATTCAGAGCCTGCTAAGAATTTTTTTTAGGCCTTCTCCTCTAAGTTAAAATACAACTATATACTCAGAGGGAAAGAAGCAAATTGAGGATAATGTATTTGGATGGGTGGATGACCCTATGTTGTCATTTAAATTACATCTTACAAATCTTTGCAAAACTAGAAAGGCAGCTCTAGAGGCAGTTCAATTTCCACCCATTCCTTTTCACCAATCCCAAAACCTCCCCTATTTATCTCAAAAAGTTTGTAACCTCTCCAGGAACTCTTATCTAGACCATCTCAAATTCTTAAGACTGAAGAAAAAAAAAAAAAAGGGAAAAAAAGACCTTTTAAAATACAAACAGCTATAGAAGCACCCTTGCCCAAAATCCAGCCCACAGCTTCCATAAGATTACTTAGCAAGGACAAATACAAAGTCTTAAGCGTCTTCTTAAACTATAAGGTCTCTGTTTGTATCTGTCTATATGTTGTGTGTGTGTCTGTATATGTATGTTGAAAATGTGTGATATTTTTCTATCTTCAGATGGTAATGCTAAAACTAAGTTGTAAAAAGAGCTCTATTTAATTGGCTTAAAATCAAGAATTTATAAATTAAGTATTTGTAAACCTCAGAAATACAACAGAAACTAACCTAAATGTTTTTCAGATTCACATGATCTGGGATAATCTTTGGTAGATAAAACAAGTTTAAGGTTATGGGTTTAAATAAAACAGGCATGTCTTTAGAGTTATCAGCATTAAAATTAAAACCTTATTCTACCTAGGGTTCCTAAAAGTCAAATAAGTTCATGTTATGTCTTACAAAATTTGTCAACAAGAAAAATAACTTGGTATGATAAAATTTTCATAAGTAATCTAAAACCTTTTAAAGAACAAACGATTTAAATAGATGTAAATAAGATAAAAGTTTTTAGATGAATCTTTAACAATAATTACGTGTTATGGTATATGTAGGTAAAAATAACTTCAAAATCTTTCTGGTAACTTGAAAGCTTACAGTTTTGCTAAAGTAAGTTAAACAATGAAAATTTGTGGGTCATTTCCAAATGAGATAAAACATGGAGCATTCGTTAATAAAATTGGCTTATCTACTTCTGTCTTATTACAGAGAAACTAAAGATGTTTGGGTCCATAAGTAGCATGTCTGGTGCCACACTGAAAGACTGTATTATTAAAAAGGGTCACACGCCTCTAGAAATTAAGGTTTCTAAGGGTTAAGTATTCTAACTAATATATGTAATTAAAACTATTCGAAATAATAGGGGAAACATCCCCATATGCAAAAAAGATGACATGTGCGTTTTCAGTAAAAAGGAAGTATGAGGAGCAGAAATTCATTTTTTGTTGAGGGAAAAGGAAATTATAGAAGGTTTGCAGAAAAGGAACCCTGAGAAAAGAGTTTTATGCATGGTCAGGACTGGCTAAGATTAGAAAGAATTTAATTGAGTGAATGAATTTTAGTTTCAAAAGAAAGTTGGCACAAAACTAGAATTTGGTTTTCTCTCTCTGTTAAGAGGACAAAGTTTTCTTGGACTATTTTGATCTGCTTTCAATAACAGATTATAAAAGTTTCTTATCTTTTAAGTAATATGTCATAACTTTCTGTAGTTGCCTTTGAAATATTTTACTGTCACTTTGGTTAAGTGGACAATTAAGCATTGTTTCATAAGTGTTTTAAATCTTTTGATATTTTTAACAAACTTCCAAAAATCAAATTCTAAAAGAAGTCTTTTGACCTCTAGCTAACTTTGGGAGTTTTCAGAGGATCCCTGAAACATCTCAAAAGATTTGTTCTTTCTCCTTATAAAAAGAGCGATATTAAACTAATTAAGCTTATTTGATATGTTAAGTTACATGAGAAGCAGTGTCAAATAAGAAGTAACATTAAGCTTTTTTATGTTGTGTCTGTATAGGCATATGTTACAAGTGTTCCAGAAATTGCGTGAAATTCCTGGAAATATGATATGTCCTGGCATAAAATCTTGTCTGTAATCAAAATTGAGGTTCATAACAAAAGAACTGACCTGAGTATCAGGAAAATGACCCAGCTGACTTTTATGCAAGGGCAACAACAACAACAGCATCTATAAAGATTGTGACACATGTAGATGAAGTTCATTCTGCTTCTGCAAAATTGACCCCTTATTGCCAGAATTTTGCCATCCTGATATCCTTGTAACATTGCAACAGTCTGCTCCTGAATTAGAGAAATTAAGATGAGTAAGCAATGACCGTAAATTAAACAAGCCATTGAGGCTATGGCAAACCCAAGATGGCTGCTCCCTGGAAAACCCCATTTTTTGGTTGTTGCATTTCTTTACCTACCACAGTACATTTAAGATGACTCAAATTATAAATAGACATCAATGGGGAGATTTCTATAAAATGCAGTCTACCAGCAACATCTGACCTGTCAGGTCCATACCCTGGAAAAACTATTTTTGTCCCCACAGGCCTCAGACCTCCTCCCTCTGGCCCCTGGAACACCTGCAGCTGGACTTCATTCAGCCACCTTAGCACGGGTTATCAATATGTTCTTGTTATTACATCTATCTTTTCTGGATGGATTGAAGCCTTCCCCTGTTGCAAGGCTGATGCTCTCATAGTGGCAAAGAAGCTGTTTAAAAAAATGTATTTCCCACTTGGGATAAACCTTCCACAATATCCCCAGTGACCAAGGCACCCACTTCACTGGGCAAATCATATGAAACTTAACAAAAACCTTGCAAACTTCTAGAAATTATCACTGTCCTGATCACTCTTAATCATCAAGCAAGGTCAACAGAAATAAACGAAAAACTGGACTTGAGCAGAAAAAGAATTAACTACATAGGGCTGGATGAACTGATGAATATGACTATAATTTTTATCACTTTTGTCTGAAATATTACTGGTTTTTTAATCTTTGTTTTCCAGATATAAGGAACCTTTTCCTCTTATACTAACTATGACTACAGCAACTTGATAAATTATACCTTTGTAAGCAGAATTAGAACATTTATCTTTTTCTCCCTATCTGATCCCTCCAGAACTCAGAAAATCTTAGTAAGTATTCTTATTTTCCTGGTAATATAGTTATTTGCATAAGTTCAATGAGAATCTATTCTCCTTGTAACAGGGTACAATTGGAAACATTGGTTATATTACCAAGGCTTTGACAGGAATGCCATATTTTAGAGAGTGCATAAACTCATATAACCAGATAGCTTTAAGGAACTTAGATTGACTTTACAGAGCCAAAAAGCTTCTTAGAAAAATTGGCCTGGCAGCTTGCTTACAAAGGTCCCAGCAGCCTTACCAGGTGAGTAAGGAAGGTCACTTCCTAGCAGGTACAGGAACCTCAGGATATTTTGGGAACCTTGAGAAGAGAGGAATTCACCCAAATCTATAGGTATTGTAGGCACATCTGATAGCAAGTCCTTGGCTTGGTTTCCTGGCCTCCAAAGGCCTTCCAAAAGTTCAAAATGAGATTCCTTATGAAAAGTTCCAGGAAAGTAGATTTAATAAGCCTATATGATCAATCACTATTCTTACTGTACTCACGTAAATGACTAGACTAAGTTTATTGAAACTAGACTTATTTTTCAAACAAACCAGTCTTAATTTGGCTAGCTTTGGTAAAAATGGGGTCATTTTTAGAGAGAAAAATTATGTTCCAATAATACACCTTTGTGGATATTAGATTCTAGTGCTGTTCATTGTCTTTCAAGGTTTTGTTTTCCACCTGTAAACTGGACTGCATCCTGAAATCTTCTAGTTTCCTCCAATATCTGGCTATAACTACTCAAACTAATGTTTCTAGTTTTTTCCAACAATTCTGACTTGGAATCATTAAGTACTAAAACTTCTCTTTTTTTCTGACATCATGCAAATACTACAATGGCTTGTGTATGGACAATCCTTTTACCTGTTGCTGTATAGGCTACTCAGAAAGATCAACAGAGACGTTCAAACTGTAAACTAGGAAAATCTGTCAGATTGCCACTGCCTGTCCTCATTCCATCTGAAAATGCTTTGAGCTGGACATCCAGAAATTTCCTTGACTGGCTGCCTTCAGAACTCAGAAACTGGGATTATAGTCTACTCCACTCATTAACCATTGTTTTTTCTTTTGTTTTCATAGAAATGCCTCTTATTAAATACCTGATTGCTTGCACAACAGGCCTAGCTTTTGGAACCCACCTTTATCACCACCTCCTGAAATGAGATACAAGTGTTTAACTGAACTGACCTGTTCTCAGAAGTAAGAGACTAGTTCAATGAGATGGAGCAATCTACCAACCCAACTTTTAGAATGTGAAAACTTCTCAGGAAGTTTCAAAGGTGGCACTGAGGGGTTCAGAACAGGCCTCCCCAAGATGTGCCACTTTGGTATGTGGATTGTTTTGGGCTGAAAGCAACTGAGACCCTGTGAGCTCAAGAGAAACTCAGACCTCTCTCTTAAAGAATTAAAGCAGGGGCTTTGCCCATAATAAGTTAGTACCAAAAATAACTTTTCATGACCTATCTATATAGGAGGGCAAAACTCTAATTACTAAATATCTGTTCTTATTATTGTCCTGTAAATTACTCTCCTTTCTTCTGAAGTCTCAGGCCTCTATCCCATTCCTTGATTCAAAATAGCAGATGTACCTCATTTTACCTTTCTGTCTTTGAACCTCTCATGTATGCATGGTTCTCATATACACAAAATTAAATTTTATTTTCTCCTTTTATTCTGTCTCATGTCAATTTATTTCTTACATCAGCCAGAAGAACCTAGAAGCATAGAGAAACTTCTTTCTCCCCAACAAGACTATAAGCCAGTCCACACACAGAAGATGGTAAAAAGGAATGAAAAGAGGTCAGAAAGTATTTAGGATCCTGATGATATCATCGAACAGCTAAACCAATATTGAAAATAGCTTACTTCTCCATTTTTTTCTGAGAAATAAATAAATGTATTTGCCAATGATTCTCAATTGGGGTGATTTTGCCCCCTAGGGGAATTTGGCAGTATCTGGAGACATGTTTTATTGTCAAAACTTGGGGAAGAGGGGCTACCAGTATCTTAATAGGTAGAAGCCAGGGATGCTGCTATACATCTTACAATGCACAGGGATAGCCTTCCACAGTAAAGAATTATCTGGATCAAAATGTCAGCAGGGCTGGGATTAAGAAACCCTGGTTTAAGCCACTAAAAATGCTTATTTGTTTGCTATTCACAGTCAAACACATTCCTGACTGATATATTCCCTCATTCGGGAAACATTAAACACACACCATAGGTCAGACACCATACTATGTGAGATGCTAGGGATACAAAAATGAGTAAGGTCCACTCCATCCCCTTAGAAATTCACAGTATGGTTGGGTAGACAGACATGTTAGGATAAAAATAAAACTATACACCCTAATACAGAGATATCAAAATCTAGTTGTGGGAACACAGAGGATGGAGCAACTACCAGCTTGAGGGAGTCCAGGCAGCCTTCAGAGGGAAGGTGCTGGGCTGGAGATAGAAAGGTGGGAAGGAGACCACCAGGTAAAGACTTTCCGCTAGAGAAAAGAGGAGGCACAAAGACCAACCACTGTGCCTGAGCCTGGAGGGTCCAAGGTCAGGCTGACAGCAGTCCAGGTGTATGAGGGAGAATGATGGGGAAAACATGAGAATAGTCAGTTGGTGCCAATTACAGAAAGTCTTGCCTGCTGAGCTAAAGGCTTTGGATTCTATCCCCTAGGCAATGAGGAGCAGGCACAGATTTTTATTCATGAAAGTGACATGATCATCTTTATATTTTTAGAGCCATAACTCTGGTAGCAGAGCAAGGAATCACATGGAGCAAACAGGCTGGAGTTGGGCGGATACTTTCAGAGGCTAGACAAAAATTCAGCTGAGAGACAACCACGAACATTCTGACAAGTATTGCAAGGAGTAGACAAAAGGAGAGAATAAATGTTTAGGATTTTCTGTGTCATATGTTCCTTTGTCATGCCTCGAATACGTATTTTCTACTAATCCAATGATGCTGAAGGCAAGAATGTGCTTTCTCCATCTCTGTGTTCTCAGCACCTTGTATAGAGCTTGCCATATCAGTAGGTTCTCATTACACATTTTCTCTTGACAACATTTGAGTAAGTGGCCATACAATGCTATGTTTGAGCTGCTGCAGCTGTCACAGGAACGCCATGGAGTCCATAATTCTGCGGGTTCACCAAAACCTTCAGAGGCTTTCTTTTATTGCCCTGAAGAAGCACAAAGCACCAAGTTGACTCAGAACCCAAAGGCAGCTGGCCAATGACCAAATACAGAGATTGTACAGGAAGAAGGAAAAACTGCAGACCCATAAAAATGGAAAGACACCTTTGTCGAGGGAATAATAAATTATGGTGAGAATTTTACAGTATGAAAGAGTAATTGCTAAAGACTATGCCTAAATTAAAAATAGAGGATGGGAGAGAGATTCTGACAAAGGAAAGTGACATCCAGCACAGTCCTATGTGGGACAAGAACATCATGACCCATACTGATGAAGATCAGAGAAAAGTGTCAAATGCAAGAAGGTGAATTCAAACTGGGCCAGAATAGACTGAGTTTTCTCTAATCCCTTAGTGAAGTAGAGCTGGAAACTCTTTTCAGAAACCTACTATATGATACAGCTGTGGTTCAAAAAACAAAAAGCCAACTATGCCTAGGTTAACTCTATAGTAAACTGTAGATAGTTCTTTTTCCAAAGTTAACATTGCTATTGTCAAGAAAACTTTTATTCTTCTTACAAAGTTCTAAATTAATGACCTCCTCTAGGTAAATAGCTACCTGGGTTGGGGCGGAACTTTCCGCACTGTTACAACTGATTACAGGGTACGGAACCGTCACGACAAGTGGTAATGGATGCCTATCGTTTTAGCCTATCCATTCTCCCCATCTCCTTCCTTAATAAAGCCCCTCAGACCACGGTTCAAGTGCAGCTTACTCCATCCCCTGGAACTTGATCAAAGACCCTGCCAATCATTCCCCTAAGGCAGCTATTGGTTTAAGCACAAGCACTGTGACCCAAGCTGGGACAACCAGAAAGTTCCTTGTGTGGGAACTCTCAGGAACTTGCTTGCTGCTAATGTTGCTAAGCCAATAGTAGGCTGCCTACAGGAGCTTCCAGGGACCATCTTTGTCAACACATGAGGAAGAACTGCCTAATTGACAAGAAACTCAAAAGAGGGAAAACTAACCCGATAAAAGGAGAAAGACAATGGCTTGATAAAACTGCTTGATGCCCCAGATCCAGACATATCTTTGAACTTCTTAGTTATGTAAGCCAACATACCACCCCTTTTAAATTTTGCTTCAACTTGTTTGAGTTGTTTCAGAGACTTGTTACTGAAATATTTCTGACTAACACACCAAGTAAGCAGCCTCCTTTAACAGGATATTGTCTTAATAAGGCACATTTTGTGCTGTGTTAGGGAGCTCTAAGTGATTCCCCTTTTTCTGGAGTGTGAGCTGAGAGGTAGAAAGACAAAAAAGAAGACGCTGGAAACACAGCCAGGAGCCAGAGCAGAGAATCTCCCTTGTCCTATTAAGCTTGTCTCTTGGGGGGGAAAAATGAATGTTTATTGTAGAGAGAAGGAAGGCAAATTTTTTTCAATGTCAGCTTTTTAATGTAGTAAGCTCTAATAAGAGCATTTGCAAGCTGGGTTAGAGCCTTTTTATCAACTTATTTATGGTTTTTTACCTTTTCTTGATAAAGAACTACTTATGACTTACCTGAAATCTTATCCTCTAACAATCTAAGTTTTACCTTACAATGCAAGTTAAACTTAACCTTAACAAAGCCAGCTCCATATACCTGTCATGCACTTCTAAAACAGCAAGGACCAAAGAGTCGGTCAGATAGTGATGAAGGAAAAGGAGTAAGAGTTTGATTCAATTCAACAAATGTTTATTAAACACCTAATTTGTGTCAGGCACTGTGCTGTACAGTACAGATATGAAGTTGGCTGAAAAATATCCCTGCCTCCCAGGTGGTTCATGTCAAGATAAAAGATAGGCAGTAAGTTTTTACTACAATGTAGTAAGTTCTACCAATGAAGCTCACTGGAGGGGCTCCTAAAGCTGGGGAAGTCAAGGAGGGTGTTACAGAGAAGATAATGCCTGTTCAAAGTCCTAAGGAATGAGCAGAGGTTAGCCTGGTTAAGTCAGCTGACTGAGGGCTTGGAGAAGGGGGATTGAGGCAACATAGCATGAGTAAAGACAGAGAAGTATGGAATGGAATGGGATATTTATGGGACTCTAAATGGTTCAGTTTTGGCTGGATAGTGAGCTGAGAGGGGACATGGGGAAATAAGAGAAAGGAGACTACAAAGGCAGTCAGGGGCCGGAGCAGGGAGACTCCCCTGTATCAAGCAGAGGGACTAAAGTTCACCAGGTGGAGTTCTGGATGGTCATTTCAATTAAGGATTTTAATAAAGGAAGCAACATGCTTAGATACAAATTTTAGTTAAATCATATTTTGGTGGCTCTTTGGAGAACAGAATAGGCAGGAAGTCCACTGAGGAAGCCATGTCAAAAGGGTGGGCAAAAGAGCTTTAAAAGGCCTGGAGTACATATAGATCAATGGAATAGAATTGAGAATTCAGAAATAAACCCTTACATTTATGATTAACTGGCTTTTAACAAGGATGCCAAGACAAATGGGGAAGAAAAGCCTTTCCAACAAATGGTGCTGGGAACGCTGGATATCTATGTACAAAAGAATTAACACAGACCCCTACCTCACACCATATATAAAAATTAACTCAAAATAGACCAGAGATCTAAATATAAGAGCTAAAACTATAAAAACTCTTGAAGAAAACATAGGAATAGTCTTCATGACACTGGATTAAGCAATGGTTTCTTAGATACAACACCAAAAGCATGACCAAAGACAAAAAACAGAAAAATTGGACTTTATCAAAATTAAAAACTTTCGTGTTTCCGGACACCATCAAGAAATTGAAAAGACAACTCACAGAATGGGAGAAAATATTTGCAAATCATATATCTGATAAGGGATTAGTACAAGAGGTGAGCAGAATTTGCCACTCCAAAATGTGTCTCTTCAAATTGAGGATTATTTTGATTATTTTGATTATTTTTCAGAACAAAAGACTTAGGAAGAAACTTTGACCTTTCCCCTAACTGCCTACAAGAATTTTAGAAGTCCTGTTCCAGAAAGGAAATATCACGATAGATAACTATAGGATAATATGGTGTGGTAGACAAGGAGGAACCTAGCAAGGCCCATTTGATCAAAGTCCTCTCCATGTCCCATTGTCTCTGCAAAGCATGACAAAAATTTGTTTACCAAACATTAGCTTTCCCATCTCCATGTGAACTGCCTTCCTCCCCTTCGAAGTCTCAAACCACTACCTGCTACATCTTCTTTTGTCTTTAGCTAAGGATGGTATCTAAGGTGAGGGCTTCAGCCATTTTGGTGAGTAACTCAGTCTTCCTGGGTTTCTCCCATGTATACATGTTATTAAACTTTGTTTGATTTTCTCCTGTTATTCTATCTCATGTCAATTTAATTCTTGGACCAGCCAGAAGAACTAGAAGGGAAAAGGAAAGTTTCTTCTTCCCCTACAGTATCCAGAATATATAAAAATCAACAATTAAATGGGCAAAGGACTTGGAAAAACATTTCTCCAAAGGAGGCATACAAATAATCAATAAGCACATGAAAAGATTCTCAGATTAGATAGTGGTGATGGTGGGAAAACTTTATGAATATACTAAAACCATTGAATTATATGCTTTAAAAGGGTGATTTTTATCATATATGAATTATCTCAATTAAGCTGTTGCTCTTTTTATTATTACTATTATTAATAAAAGGCGTTGGGAGAAGGGATGGAAGATTAATAAAGCTTTGGAAGAAGGGATGGGAGATTCCCAAGAGGAACTTGTTGAGAAACTTTAGCAGGTAAAGTTAGCAGGACCTGGTGACAGACTGTTCGAAGAAAGTGAGGAGAAGTCAAAAGTGACAGATTTCTGGAGGAGACGTAGTGGAGGAATAGAAGGGAGAATGAGATGAAAGACGTATCAGAGCACCATGGCTCTCATGCCACCATAGGAAGAAATGGAAGTTAGTGATGGAAAAATAGAGGGGGGGCCAGCCCAGTAGTGTAGTGGTTAAGTTCATGTGCTCCTGGCTTTGGTGGCCTGGGGTTCGCAGGTTTGGATCCCAGGTGTGGACCTAGCACCACTCATCAAGCCAAGCTGTGGCAGTGTCCCACATACAAAAAAATAGAGGAAGATATGGCACAGATGTTAGCTCAGTGACAATCCTCCTCAAGCAAAAAGAAGGAGATTGGCAACAGATGTTAGCTCAGGGCCAATCTTCCTCACAAAAAAAGAAAGAAAGAAAGAAAAAAAGAAGAGGGAAGGGTTTCATTCTGTTCAACAGACATTGACTTAACAACTGTTATGAATCAGGTCCTGGGAGATACAGTTTTCCCTTCAGTGAGCTTCACTGGGAAAGATGGGCCTTGTTGGAAGGCTTAGAGGCTAAGTAAGGCCCAGGAATCTGCATGCAACTCTTGAAAATCTTCAGGATGTTGGCTCTGTGTATTTCTGTTTTCTTGTCATGCAGATAAGGAAACATATTTTACAGAAATGCTAGGGTACTTGCCAAATGTTATGTCGAAAAGGAGACTAGAACTCAGATCTCCTCACTAAATTGCACTATTTACTACAATAGTTTAATAAAAAAACTATTAGACTTTGAACTGAATGTGCTGCTCTATCCTTTAGACACTTGCCAGAACACAACACAATACAGGCAGTCATATGTGTTTGGCCCAGTGAAGACCTCCTGCTGGACCATGCTTCAGAGCCCAATGACCGTGAAGACAATGAGTGTTCATAGTCATTTTCTATGATGTCCCTCAACAGTATGACTTGCAGAAGTTTCAGCTGCCTGCCCAGCACAGCCAGGTGTCCTCTTCCATGCTTAGCTGAGAACAGATAAATACTTCCAACCCACCTGGCCCCATTGATGAGGTGTTGCAAACAACCCTCTCCTCAAAGGAAATAGATAGAAAATAGGAAAGGTAATTCTGAGTCATTTTGCTGGAAAATTCAAGGATGATGGGCCAAAAAAACCATTTTAGGTTTGGCAGAGTCTGCAGACTTGGGTGACTTGAGGAAGTCCATCCCCATTCTGGAACCTGACAACCTAATCCCCAAAACACTACCTTTCAGGTGTGTGCTTCAGGATTTCAGTCCTGAATGCCAGAAAATACAAAAAGGTAAAGAGTAACATTAAACAGGTCTTTATCTTTTATTTACCTCCACCTGATAAACCTTGAATGGCTCTGTTCCCTGCCTTTGATTGTTTTGTCTGCGTATTTCCTGCTAGAGTTTACAAAACAGCACTCCTGAACAGAAAGATAAGAGGCGCATCTATTTGTTGAATAACATCAAGGGGCAAAACTGCTAACTCATCCATTTTGTTGTTAAGTTGCTCAAAAGGATCAAAATACCAATTAACTTGCTGGCTCAGAAATCTTTGATACCGTCAGACTTACTGACATTTTGAAAGTCTTGCTCATACTTGCCTAATGGCTTTCTGATTACGAACAAAGAGGTGCCAATCTGTTTAGCATTTGACCTGTTTTCTTAAATATTTTTATGTATTCAACACTTAGTGGCTAAAAATACTTGACTAGTCACATTCATGAGCTAAAATAATCTTTTTTTTTTTCTTGCTCCACCTCCAAAGTTAAGAAGAAAAAAGAAGTTCAAAGACACTTCTTTTTAAAAAGCCATTTCATTATTAATTTAAAAGCTCTTATTGCAAGGAACTTTTTTTACTCTTTCTTCTCCGTGGACTTTGGTGGCATTTGGAAGACTTGATGAAGCAAGCTACATTTAGGATCCATTCTTTTCTAACAGAAAGTTGGAGAAACGACCTTGGACATAAATTTCAGAATGGTGGTAAAAAGAAACTAGAGATGGCTGATGGGGTACAGCAGATTTTATACTGGATTTTACTTTTCCTCTCTGGATACCCTCAGACAGCAGTGCTTGTCAGAGGTGGTTTTTTTGTTATTGTTGTTCCTTATTTCTTTGCAGAAAGTTTTGTGAAAAGTCTACCCATAATCTTATGCATATGTGAGGCATGCCTGTGGCAGTTGTTCAAAAAAGAGCAGCATTTCTTTCTTAGGTAAAGGCAGTTTCTGGGTTTAGAAAGCTCCACAGCAATTTATTTCAATAGACACTGATTGAATGCAGTGGATTGAGGAGATTAAAAGTGTGGATGCTGAAGCCAGACTGCCTGGGTTCAAATTTGGCTCTACCAATTACTAGCATGGGGCTTTGGGGAAGTCACTTAACTTCCTTCTGTGCTTCAACTTCCTCATCCGTGGAATAGGGATAATAATAGAGCCTAGCTCACAGGGTTGTTCTATGGACCAAATGAGGGTATACATTTGGGACATTTTAGGTGCTTTGTAAATGTTAGCTATCATATTATATCATGCCAGATCCCAGGACAGAAGTGGGTGCCTGGGTGCATTTACATCTGCCAGAATCTTGATTCACTTATGGAGAGAGACTTTCATCACACCAATTAAATATCTGGAGCTTTTAAAACATAAGGATATGTAACATATAAATATCTATGGACATTTTTATTTTTTAAATGTGATCAGAAGGGAGCTTAATCTGTCCTCTAGATCACTGCAATTAGTTGGAGCACAATAAAAATGCGACATTTAAGGAAGTAAATGGTAGCTGGGAACTAGCCAATACCTGTTTGGAGGCAAGTGGGCAGGAGGAAGAAGTCTAGGGGACAGGGACAGCCTTGGCAGAGCTATATTTAATCATGTATTTCCCAAGATGCAGGCCTCACCTTTTCACAAACTCTTCAAAGAGGATGCGGTGGGAATAGCCCTGCTGGCGGATGCTGACCGTCTCCAGGATCCCCGTGGAGCGGAGCTGGGCCAGTACTCTCTCTCGGGAGAACTTAAGAGCCTCTCGGTCATCGTTGGGTTTGATGCAGCGCACAAAGTGGGGCTGTCCAACCACCATTTTGGAGAGTAGATCCATCAAAGAATACTACCAGGGGAAAAAAATGCACATGGAATAAGTTACCACAAACGCAGCAGATAATTACAACACGGGACTGCAGGGGCCTCCAGAGCAGTTTGTTCATAAGTGCTTAAACAACTCAAGGACCTTTTTGAGGTCAGAAAAGAAACCAACAACAGAGGATAATAACATAAGTTCTGACAAGTACTTATAGCTGACTGCAGATTCAAAAGCATTCTTTAAACATCACCTAGTGCCAAGCAATATCCCGATGTGGCAGAAACTTAGCTGTCTAAGAACATGCTTAGGTCACTCCGTAACTTCATCACCAGAACTAGCTTGTCTCTGGTATTCCAAGGTGATACTCCAGAAATTGTATCTGTCATTTAAAATTTCAAGCTTTTAGAGAGGGAATCAGTTGCTTCTTGAAACTAAGAACTACCAGAAAGTCTAAGCAGATCCTACTGATACCACTGGTAAGAAGGCAGAGGAAAAAAAAAACATTGAAAGAGGGCAAAGAAAATAAGAAAACTAGAGGAAAAGAAGAAGATTATAATGAAGATGAGCTAACATACATTGAGTGGCTGGCACAGGGCTCTCAAAGAGAGCAAGCGTGGAAAAGCAGAGGGGTGCTTGGGCAGGGGTGACCTCAGGTGCTCCTCAGGGGCATTCACTTTTGGAGCTCCTCTTTTGGACAGGCCTTCAGGGGTAGTTACAAGCCACCCAGGAAATCAGTCCCATTATTTCATAATTATACCTCCTACTGATCCAAAATGGTGTTACCTAGCTTGCCTGTGTACCTATTTCTCAGATTTTGCATTTGGGGACCAGTATTTCGAGGACACTAGGTTGTCATGGATATTTTTCTGAAAAACTATATGCTGGAGGTTTCTTTTACTGAAAGAGGGACTCTAGGATCTTGAGGATGACTTCACAGAGTCCATCAGAGCCTCCAAATCCCATGGGACACACACACAAACACACACACACACACACCCCTACTCATTAGGAGGATACAGCCACTAAAGGGGACAGGATGAGAATGGATCTCAAGATAAGAAGTAAATGGCAGTTAGAAATGTCAACCACAGAAGTGACGAAGCAGGGGCTGAATATCCACCTGCCAGAGAAGCTGTAGCAGGAATCACTGCATGGATGGAGCGCTGCACTTGAAGGCCTCTGGACCTCTGCAATTCATACCCTCTGAGCCCAAGTCTAGCCTGCCTCTGAAGCACGGTTGGCTAGGTCAGACTTCTTGGCTTTCCATGGAGCCTTCTATCCATGATGCTGGCTCTCAGGTCCTGCCCTTTAGCCTGCCTGGCAATTCTAGCTCACAATCCACCTGACCTCCCATCCCTACCAAGCCCCTTCTCACGGCGACCTCGCCTTACAACTTTACTTTGTTGTCCCTGAGATCAGTAGTTCCATCTTTGGCCTAACAGCATCTCCAACATGAAGCTGCCTGGACCTTAGTTCCCAGTGGTACAGGATCTCTAAGGGGTTTCCAACCCCAATGCTTTATAGCCTGAAGATAAACAAATCTGTGTAAATTGGTACAAAGCATTTGTGTCTTATCTTTCCTAATAATGTGCATTTAACAGAACCATTCCACAGACAATGTTTTTACTCAAAGGAGTCATTTTACCAAATGAAATATCAGAAATTGCGGCAGTAGAGATGGGAAATAATTAGGGTCAGGAAAATGTGTCTTGCAATGGGTCAATTTGATCTGGAAAATAAAGTCAAAGCTAAGACAGATTGTCTCAGGACCTGAACTTGATAATCCACCTTCTGGAATTTTACTAACTACTTTATTTTTCAGTAAATATGCAGGAAAAGTAGCTGACTCCGGTAGCTTTAAGGCCAAGAAGCAGCTCAAACTCTAACAGAATCAGCACATTCAATGGACAGGGCTGTGCACCAGTGGCAGAGAGGGCCCTCTGTAGACACTTGGGATTTCATCTGATCTTTCTGAGATCAGAGAACATTGTACTCAGAGACAGGTTCCCTACTATAACGTTTCTCTCCCCACACCTCCACGCTTTCTTAACTGACTCTTGTGCTTTGCTCTTGTTTCAATGACTTTATTATATCTGGACTTCTCCTAGGAAGAGCTGGCAAGTCCTTTCTGGAAGTAGGCAGAATAGAGATCAAGAAGACTCCATACCCGGAAGTAAGAAGCCATGGTCTGCCTCTTCATGTTGGTCGTTTCTTCTGGATGCCGTATCACCTCCAGAGTGTCCACCTGGAGCATGGGCAGAGGGAAGTGGTTTGAAGATATAAGCAATTCATTTTCCGGCTTTTCCAGAATTTGAAAGGCTATTTGGTCAAATATCTGAGGGACCTTGATATTTAGGACACAATTGTGCATACTATGGGCAGAAGTTGTAAAGACATATAAACTGTGGGGAGAAATTTTTAAAACACATAAAAGAAAAAGAAAATTTGTACCATTCTACTCACTTGACAATAACCACACTCTGCAAAGTACCATATGGTCTTAGTATAAACCTTCATCAGTATTATTTCTATACTTCTCCATATTCTAATGAGCCCCTACTAAGTTCTCCAATAATGTCACATGAGACCAAAGTATTTCTTAAAAGAAAACTGGGCAATGACCCAAGAGGCTAGGTGATTATAAAGACATGGGCCCAAAGGCCAGGTTGAACCACACGGAATTAGATGAGCTCCGGTCACTTTCCTGCCATCAGACCCTGATGCTGCCCCACCCCTCCTGTTCCCTACAGTTCCCACATGGTCACTGGAGACAGGAACTTGGGATACACCCGTTCCCAATCATCTGTCTGAACCACCTGGGCTGACTGGAAGGAATTTATGAATGAAAACAATTGTAGGAATCAATTACAAGCAACCTGTGTTTTGTTATTGCACCTCAACAACAAAAACCCTGTTCCTGTACACACGAATCTATTTGGTTTGCCGAGTGCATGAGTGGCACTTCAGCACTGGCCTCCACCATGGCAGCCTCCCATCTGCTCTGAACAGGTGGCATGGGTATGGAGCAGGAATGTTTGAACTGGAAGATGCTGCTGTCAGCACGTGTGTTCCTCTTGGTGGACTGCTATCTAGGCAGCCACCTCCCCGTGGCGTGAGGATGTCTGCAGCCTTGTTCAACAAAAGTGGGTGCTAGAAGGGACAGGGGCATAGGGAGGGGGACAAATAATGAGACTTTCCTCGAGGGGTAGTTAGGAGGCTGTGTGCAAAATGGAAGCAAATGCTTCAATTTGCTTGGATTAAAAAAACAGGTTTATTTAAAAAGGGGAATAAACGGAGAGTTAAGTTTTCAAAAACCAGAAAAGCAACCTAAATAGTAAGTAGGAATATGAGGATATCTCTGAGGGAAGCGATGTCAGGGGCAGCACAGTCTTCTTCTGGGCTGCATATTGGATGCATTCCCAAAGCTATCAATTCATTTGTATGCAGCGGAAGCAGTGGTCCAACTGCATGTAGGTTTTATTTTTTTATTTTTTTAATGAGAAAGGAGGAAATCAAAGCTCTATGTTTAAAAGGAAGGCTGCTCTAATAAAGAAAAGAGAAAAACAAACACAACATCCCTTCCCCTCCTGCAGAGATCGCACTGCACTCTCCCCACCATCAATCTGCCAGGACCACACTGAAGGTTTCTTTCCCCATTGTAGCCCTGCTTGGAGGACAGAGCCCAGAGCTGGTGAGGTTTGGGGCAAGCTAATCAGGACCAAAGGAAAGATTTTGGCTAGGGTGTGCCTTTAGCCGGACTGCAAATTCTGAGTTTGCTTAAACTTTTTTTCTCCTTATTCCCCCACACATACTTGAATTTCACACACACACACACACACACACACACACACACACACCCCTTTTAGGAATTTCCCCACAACTTCCTTTCCTTCAGAGATCCTCCCTGAAGAACCACATCTTGCTTTGAACCTTGCTTTTCGTCCTTAATTTCCCTCCCTTTTTATTCAAATTAGCCAGTGAGTACCAGTCCCTCAGGCTCACACTGTGAAAGGGCAGGTGAAAAGCTCATCGTCTTTTTCTTAGTAGTAGAATTTACCTGTTAGTTTCCCTCAAAACATACAATGAACTCTTGCATTTGAGAATGTAACAGTTTAGTAATCAGAAAATCCTTGATGTATATCAATTCTGCTGAGACACAACTTAAATAATATAATATGTATTATTTTCAAGATCAGTACCCGTCTCCTGCAGCAAACTAGAAAAATATAGAATTTGCACTCTAAAAGTTATAAGGCTGGTGGGCTCCCCTGTCTAACCACCCAGCATGACTTTTAAGTTCTGTCTTTGTACTCACATGCAGAGCAACTATAGGAACTAAGTAAAAACCTGTTCTGTGTTATATACAACATGGAAATGTTAATACTTGTCTGCAGCCATCACCTACACAGATTTGGTGCTGTATTTTAAAGAATAAATAATACACTATCAGGGTATTTTCTAATTTAAGAATTTGGAAAGGTCTTGGGTTGGTCAAGGGTCTCTTGAATTTTTGTTTAGTCACAAGGTTCTTCTGAATACAGAGTGGATCTAAAACAGATCCAGAAGTTGACTCTCTTGGCCCGTCAAACTAGGAGACCTCTGCACCAGGCCTACCATGAACTCCAAAGAACTCCAAAAAATCAAAACCAGAAGAGATGAGAAGGTTGTTGTCTAACCTAAGAGTTTGTCTTGCAGGGCTAATTTAGTTAATAGTAGCCTCATTTAATTAAAAAAAAAAAGTCTCAGAAACAATCCAGAAAGTAGATTCTATTAGGGGCATCATCTAGCAAACACCTCTTCCCAAAGGTATGGATTTCACAAGAAAAAAAACAGTCTTCTCCAAAGTATCTTTCAAGTTTTTACATTAGATAGGAGGAAACAAGACTAGAAAAGAAGACCATGGAGTTTTAGAATCAGACACACCTGGTTCAAATTCTGGAGATCCCACTTACCAGCTGTGGTCTTGTACTTGTTATTTTTTTGGTGAGGAAGTTTCACCCTTAGCTAATATCCATTACGAAGCTTCTATTTTGTAAGTGGGATGCCTCCACAGCACGGCCGATGAGTGGAGAAGGTTGGCACACAGGATCTAAAGCTGCGAATCCGGGCCGCCAAAGTAGAGCATTCGGAATGTTAACCACTCAGCCACAGGGCCAGCCTCCCTTGGACTTCTTATTTAACTTTTCAAAGCCTCTGCTTTCCTCATCAGTAAAAGTGGTTAACAAAAACTAGTGCCTTGCACACATGCAGGAAGTAACGTCAGTTCCCCTTTCATCATTACTGTGCTGGATTTAGTTTTAGTTTAATGATTGATATCAAGGATGAAGAGCTATCTTCAACAGCAGAAGGTGAGTACTAGCACCCAGGCAACACATCAAGGAGATCTTTTTATTTATTGGCAGAGAAAATACTCCCAATGAATCTAATTTCAAAATGATCAGTAGAACAGATATTCTGGATAAAACCACTGTCTGTCTAACCCAGTATACCTTCCTCCTACAACACCAATTTATGCAACAATATACGTCAACTGGAGCTGAGCAAGCGTTGCTTTCTGCCTACATGCCAAATGTCTGTGTGATTCCTTGTAAGAGGTACTGGTTAGCCTTCAAAGTAGTCATGAGTAAGCTTTACAAATTGTGGTACAGACCCCAAGGAAATGAGCAAGCTTCTGTACACACATGGACTCCACACATGGCATTTTAGATGGTTATCAAAATGTTAGTAATAAAACATTATTTACAATGTGAAATCACTGTGTTAAACACTTTGCCTACATTATGTCATTGAATTCTCAAAACAACCCTATGAGGTAAGTACTATTATTCCCATTCTACATATGAGGAAATTACAGCTCAGAGGTTTTAAGTATATTTCCCAGAGTCTTGCAGCTAATAATTGGCCGTGCCCAGATCTGAACCCAGTTCTGTCTGATTCCAAAAGCTTCCCTGATAAAAATTATATACTGCTTTTCTGTGCAGTTTGATACAACTTATAAAATCAGTCTGAAAGCATGATCTTATTAAAAAGATTTGCCTCATCTGTCAACTAAATTTACTCTAGGATAAAGATATAGACTCCAAAAAGTCTCATAAACCAGCTAGAGTTCAGCAATAAAAGAAAAAAGTGAAAGATTTTTTCCTGGTCTCAGTAAGTGCCCACTATTTGCATCCTGAAACATCAGAAGTGCTTATATTTATCTTCTTGACAAGGCCTTTTGTCAAAAATTTTTACTGCTATCAAGTGATCCATCCATACCTTAAGGAAAAAATCCCTACAGCGTCACTCCTCTCAAAAGCCTCCATAGTTCTGAATGGGAAAGCAAGACTCGCACTGACACCCGGCCAGGTGAGCAGTGCTGAATGTGTTGGGTGCCAGCTTCCTATAAGGCCACCTCTGTTATTTTATCTTAGATAAGGCAGAGAGGAACTGGTGGAGGTTTTTTTTATTGCTGTTGCTACCCTTCATATTCTTCAATGCCTTAATTATAACTTTTAACTCACCTCCCTTCCAAGTGAAAACAAATCTCTAGTCATTTTCGTCTCACCTATATACATTATTATTATAGTTATGCACCTCATAATGATGCTTCGGTCAGCAACAGGCTGCATATACAACAGTGTTCCCATAAGATTAGTACCTTATAGCCTAGGTGTGTAGTGGGCTATACCATCTAGGTTTATGTAAGTACACTTTATGATGTTCACATAACTATGAAATTGTCTAATGATGCATTTTTCAGAATGCATCTCCATCAAGCAACGCATGACTGTACACTGATGGAAATACACACCATACACTAGAGGGCACACTTTTCACATAGGCAGGACCTGAACAATTGCAGACAGTGCAGGAAGGGAAGTAACACTGCACTGGTGTTCTGAGTGTGGAAAGCAGGGGAACTACTCCTGGCAGAGTCCAGTAGTCAAAAAATCTAATTGAGGAAAGGAGGGGAATATGGATGACAGAGAATATTACACAGAGTCTTTCATCTTTTTGCATCATGATCCCTTTTAGAATCTGGTGGAAACCAATGACTCCAAAACACATATATACAGTTGATCCTCATTATTTGTGGATTCTATATTTGTGAATTTGCCTGCTAGCTAAAATTTATTTGTAACCTCAAAATCAATACTTGCAGTGCTTTCACATTTGCAGACATGCAGAATGGTGAAACATTTGAGTCACCTGATGCACGTATTTCCAGCTGAGGTTGAACAAGGTGACAGTCTGCCTTCTTGTTTCACCTCTCATGCTGTAAACAAATGTCTATTTCGAGGTCTATTTAAGCCCCACATTTTTTGCACTTTTGTGCTTTTGGCTGGTGATTTCACTGTTTAAAATAGCCCACAAGCATAGTGTTGAAGTCTGTCTAGTGTTCCTAAGTGCAAGAAGGCTATGATGAGCCTATTGGAGAACATACATTTGTTAGATAAGCTTTGTTCAGGTATGAGTTATAGTGCTGTGGACCAGTTGGATGACATAAATACTGTAATTGAAATGTTGTTTTATATAAAGAAATACTGCACATAATTAATTATTTGTAAGAAATACAAGTTAAATAAGGTGTCTTTAAATAGGAACACATATAAAACAAGGTTATATATTAATCAGTTGACAAAAATGTTGTGACCAGAAGATTGCAGGAACCTAACCATGCATTTCCGCTAGGAGCATGCTTCAGTATCTGTTCATTCAGTGTTCATAGTGACTTTATAGAACATAACGTTCATGAATAATGAAAATCAACTGTATTTAACACAAACAAAATTTCACATGTAATATCAAAAGGCACTCAGAACCACTGAAACTCCTATGCAAATCTCTTCTAGGGGCCCATGTAACCCATGTTAAATAGTTCTGCTAGCTTGCCACAAACTTAGAACGTTGAAAAGTAGAGGATTACACCAGATTGAAATATCAATTTGGGTATAAAAATTATTGATAACAAAAACCATCTGAGTCACTGTTATGTGAAAGTAAGCCTTTTATTCTCAGAGGAAATAAGTATAGATATGTACATCTGTATCAATTTTTGGATAATATTCAATAGTATTATGTGTGGCAGAATTGCTTATTCTTTACTAAATAAATTATTTAATATTCAATGTAAACAAAACGATAAGAAAATTCAGAGATGTGACCTGTTTATTACTCCATCACCTTCAAGATAATTGTTTTTTGTGTTAGTATATGTGATGGACATTAACCATCCAGTCCTTGAGATCCTTGCTAAACATTAGCTGGAAGGATGGAACAGTTAAAAATATTTTCAGCAGGATATTTATTAACCCTCCTAACAGCCCCTTGCACAGACAAGCGCACCGCTCATTTTTCAGAGGGTAAAGTGGAATGACAGGAAAGGGTTTGGTTTCTGTCCTCCCTGCTGACTCCATTTGGTTCCTGCTATTGTCCTCTGTAGGACAGTGACAGCCTCAATGAAAAATGCTCTATTTCTTCCTAGATGGACTTTATTTTCAAGTGTCATTGTTTTGTATCTTAAGCAGTCTTTCTGGGAATCAGGTGAAGGGGTCCAAAATATGCCACAGTGGCATAGGAATTATTTTGAGCTGAAGACATTTGAGAATCAACAGTTGCAAGAAGTAGCTTTTTCTGAACTCCTCTTAGGTGCCTAAAAACAGAGCTTCCCAAAAGAATTCAATTGTCATAAATGCCCTCCCTAGCAGTTTCACAACCAGGGAAGACTGACTCCTATCACCAGAGACAAGAAGTCAGCACTGGGATAAGGAATTACCAAAACAGACATTATCACAAAACTATACTACTTCCCATCTATTCTCCTACAGGACCACTTATTTTTCCCAAAGGCCATTTGTTCTCCTGGAAGTATACTTCTCCTCCTCTTTATCCTCTACTAAGATGGTAGATAAGCCCCATGTTCTAGTGGCCCCTTTGAAGGACTTTTTTTGTGAACTCTTGTACATATATGATTCAAATCTGTTTTTTCTCTTGCTAATCTGTCAGTTTGAGTTTAATTCATAGGACTCCAACTACGGAACTTAAGAGGGCAGAGGAAAAGTTTTTCCTCCCCAACACAGGATTTACAAGGATTCCATGATGTTCTTTCAAATTTCCTAATCCCTGATTCCTAAATGCCTTGAATCTCTTTTCCAGATTGCCCAGGTAGTGGGCCAGATAAAGGGAACTAATGTTGCCCATGCCAGGATCATCCCCAAGGCAGGAGTACCCAGTAGACCACATTACTTTCAGCACAAACCTGCTACTCACCTTGGCTCTCCCAGCACTGAAATGTGGAGGCAAAGATCTTGAGGCTGCTGTTATCCTGGCTCTTGTTTGGGCCAAGTTACCTGAGCAAAAAAGACAAAACAGTTAAATTGAAGGAAATGTTAAAGAATAGGATCATGAGTAATTTTTCCCTTGTGCCCTTGTATTTTTCTGAATTTTCCAAATGATCTGATCTGAATTTGAAAAATTTGGAAAATTTTGAAACTTCCATGATATAAATTATTTAAAATAATAATAATTATTTATAAATTATTTGCAAATAATTTCTCATATAATAGAATTTATATTAGTATCATAAGCAAAATAAAAACAAAAAAAATTCACTCAATAAACTAGAAATAGAAGGAAATTACCACAACATAAAAATGCCATATATATGAAAACCTCACAACTAACATGCTCAATGGTGAAAAACTGAAAGTTTTTCCTCTAAGATCAGGAACAAGGCAAGGATTCTTACTCTCACCACTTCTATTCAACATAGTACTGGCAGTCCTAGTTAGAGCAATTAGGCAAGAAAAAGAAATAAAAGGCATCTAAATCTGAAAGGAAAAAGTAAAATTATCTGTCCACAGGTCCCATGATCTTACATGTGGAAAATTCTAAGGATCTCACAAAAAAACCTCTTAGAACTAATAAATGATTTTAGCAAAGTAGCTGATATAAAATCAACAGACAAAAATCAGTTATATTTCTATACACTAACAACAAAAATTTAAAAAGGAAATTAAGAAAACAATCCCATTTACAATAGCACCAAAAAGAATAAAATACTCAGAAATAAAGTTAATGGAGGCAAAAGACTTGTACACTGAAAACTACAAAACATTCCTGAAAGAAATTAAAGAGGACACAAATAAATGGAAAGACATCCTGTTGTAGGGGAGGAAATAAATATTTTTCCTTTATCCATCTTAGGTTCACTGGCTGGAGCCCTTCAAATTGAACTGAGAAAAGAAAGATTAACAAGTGAAAAACAAATGCAAGTTTATTAACCTATGCATCACAGATACACATGGGAGTACTCAGTGGTGAGTAACTCAAAGGGGCAGTTAGAACCTGGGCTTATATAGCATCTTAACAAAAGAAGAACAATACAATTGTAAAGAAGTGACAAGACCAAGGAAAAGAACTTTGAATTTCTACGGGCAGTAAATTGTAGGAAGGTAATCATACACGGAAGCTAACGTTAAGTTAAAGGTTAGTTAGTAAAGTTTGTTATATAGATTCCTCTGGAGCTGTCTCTGGGTGATAAGGGTCTAGAGTTATCTCTGGTTAACTTCTGTCCTTCCCAGTAGAGAAGAGAGGGGGGACATCTTTACAAATTTATATCCTGCTTTTAGGCAAATAGGGGAAGGCTAATGAGCTTTTCTTGTATCTGCTTCTTCTCAATTGCATTCAGCTCAAAATAATCCTTATGCCAAAGTGGCAGATTTGGGGGTAGTATATTCTGCTACTCTTCACTTTATTCATGAATTGGAAGGCTTAATATTTTTAAAATGTCCATACTACCCAAAGAGAACTACAGATTCAATGCAATCTCCATCAAAATCCCAATGGTATCTTTTGCAAAAATAGAAAAAAAATCCTAAAATTCATATGAAACCTCAAAGGACCCCAAAGTGCCAAAACAATCTTGAGAAGGAAGACAAAAGCTGAAGGTGTCACACTTCCTGATTTCAAAATATATTATAAAGCTACAGTAATCAAAACAGTGTGGTACTGGCAGAGGGACAGACATACAGACCAATGGAACAGAATTGAGAGCTCAAAAATGAACCCACATATATACGGTCAAATGATCTTTGACATGGGTGCCAAGACTACACAATGGGGAAAGGACAAATGGTGTTGGGAAAGTAGATATCCACATGCAAAAGAATGAAAATAGACCTTTATCTTATACAATATACAAAAACCAATTCAAATGGATTAAAGACTTTACTTGTAAGACCAGAAACTATAAAACTCCTAGAAAACTTAGAAGGAAAGCTTCATAACATCTTTCTTGGCAATGATTTCTTGGACAGGACACGAAAAGCGCAAACAACAAAAGCAAAAATAGAGAAGTGGGACTACATCAAACTAACAACTTCTGTGCAGCAAAGGAAACCATCAACAGAGGGAAAAGGCAACCTACCAAATGTGAGAAAATACTTGCAAACCATATGTCTAATAAGAGGTTAAAATATATAGGGAACCCCTACAACTCAACAGCAAAATATAAAATAAAATAACCTGATTAAAAAAATGGGCCAAGACTTGAATAGACATTTCTCCAAAGATTACATACAAATTGCCAACAGGTATGGAAAAAGATGCTCACCATCACTAACAATGAGGGAAATGCAAATCAAAACTACAATGAGATATCTCCTCATGCCTGCTAGGGTGGTCGTTATAAAAAGCAACAACAATAGAAAATAACAAGTGTTGGTGAGGATTTGGAGAAAAGGGAACCCTTGTGCACTGCGGGTAGAAAACAGTGTGGAAGTTCTTTAAAAAATTAAAAATAGAACTAGATATGATCTAGCAATCCCACTTCTGGGTTTTATCCAAAAAAATTGAAAACAGAATCTTGAAGAGATATTTGCATTCCCATGTTCATTGCAGCATTATTCACAATAGCCAAACAGTGGAAACAAACTATTCATCAAAGGACGAATGGGTAAAGAAAATGTGGTATACACATACAATGGAATATTTATTCAGCCTTAAAAAAGAAGGAAATCCTGCCATTTGGGACAACATGGATGAACCTGCAGGACATTATGATAAGTGAAATAAGCCAGTCACAGAAGGACAAATGCTGCATGATTTCACTTACATGTGGTATCTAAAGTAGTCAAATTCACAAAAGCAGAGAGCAGAATGTTGGTTGCTGGGGGTTGGGGGACACAGGGAAGCGGGGAGGTGCTTTCAATGGGTACAGGGTTTCAGTTATGCAAGACGAAAAAGTTCTAGAGATCCGCTGTACAATAATGTGCATATAGTGAACAATACTGTACTGTACACTTAAAAATTTGTTAGGAGGGTAGATTTCAGGTTATATGTGTTTATCGATTTTAAAAAGAAGTCTCCTACTAGGGCAGTGCTAGTCATTGAAAAAGATGGACATAGAAGAAAAAAGATGTTGGCAGTTTCCCTGAAAGAGAGGTTGGGCAAGAAGTTGTGAAGGCTTAATACGTAGACATGGATGAGGAAATCTGGCTGTATGGGTCTCTCAGCATGCAGGGAGGAACCCAGCCACTCACAGGGACCAGAGGATAAAAAGAGCTTGGCAGCAGCCTCTGAATCCTGGGAGCTGACCAGTCTTTTCATTTGTCAGGGGCATGACCTTGAACAAGTTAATTAACATCTCAGAAGCTCAGTTTCCTTGTCTATCACATGAAGATAATATTACCTAATTCTCAGAGTTGTTACGGGCAATCAACAGGATAATTCATGAAAAGCTCTGTCAGTATGGACTGGCACAAGGTAAGTGCGCACTTCATCTTAGCTAGCATTGATGAAGATGATGGTGGTGGTGATGGTGGTTGTTAGAATTATCGTTATTATTATTTGCTGAGAACAGTTCACATAGGTCTCAAAGCAGAGTGGAAGGCAAGAGAAGACCAGGGAATCTCACTAATTTGCTGCTGTGAGCTCTGTATGGTCAAAAACCAAATGAAAGATGAGAAAAAAATGATAAGGCAACTCCCCTTTGAACCTCGATCTCTTGGCCACTCTGATTCCTCTGCTTTTTATCTTCGAAGGGTTTGAACGGCCTGCTCAAACTCTTCTCTCCTCACCACTCATCCACCCTTCACCTCCTCTCTGACATCTCCCCTCCCAAACCAAGTACATTAAGAGACCTGTTTGCATTTTTACCTACAATGTCATTCGATTCTGTAGCAAAATAAAAAGTTGTCAATGAAAGGAAGTGCTGCAATTTGTGCTTATGCGAGACACTCAAGATTTCAAAGTTTTTAGCAAGTCTAGCAGAAAGATGTCCAAATGTTTTCTCTGGCGATATCTTCAGAGGCTAAACTGTGATTAATAGCCCAGAAAGAACCCTTTGAAGCAGGATTGGTGACATCAAAGTCGTAATCCAGGGGTGGCAGGAGCTTTATAATGAGTGGGAAGCATTTTAACACATTTCAAAGGATTTACAGCATGAATAAACAATAGACCTCAGCAGATGCACCACACACACCTTGCAGAAACATAATGCATAAGAAGTTTCCATTTTAATTTAAATGTAAATACAGTGTTCATACTTCTTTCAAATGTTAACCATCCTCAGTCCTTCACCCCTAGATGGCCTCTTCAGCTAAGGATGTCTCATTGCCCCAGAGCACCCTCCTGTGCTTCCTGAAACTGTGACTACCCACATGTGTCGGAGAGAAAACAGAAGCCAGAGGCTTCTGATGGAATTTATATCCTATGTGGGAACTGGGTTAAGAAAGAATCTGAAATGGAGCTTCCAGTGATCCCACACAATTTCCCTGCTTCCAACTTAAAGAGAAGGAGACAAACGATCTGAAGACAGAGCAGCAACTTTTAAAAGATGGCAATTTCCTGCTTGCTTCAGAGGATTTTCAACTCTTGGAAAGTACCCAGCACCCATGATTTCATCAGTCGCCTCTTAAGAACTGCCCAGAATGATGGGTTGCTGTTTTAAATAATCAAGCATAGAATTCGGCTTCCCTCTGCTGCCCGCTCCAGGTTTACAGGATTTGTTGCAGGGTTCCCATGGTGACTGCTGGTAGGTATCTGTCTGGAAAATTTTCCTGTTTTAATTTTCCCTAACACGAGAAATAGGCTAATAAGCTAATAAAGATTGCAAAGTAATGCTGAAATGTAAAAGGCTTGTGTCAAAATGCTACAAAGAAAAGAGAGCTGCAAACAAAAACTCAAATGCTTCAGTTCATCTGTTATCTGAGTAGACGGGAGAACTGAAACCATGTACCCTATAGTCAGCTTGGATACTGAGAACTGAAATCACACCTTACTGTCCACATGAAAATGCCCTTGTGCTATTCCTGTCTCCGTTAGCATGAATTCCTTTTTCCGGGAGGCTCCTGTCCAGGCAAATAGTTTGATTATTCATTACAGGAACTTCTCAAAAGACCAAAGACTCATCAACTCTTCAATGGAAATATCAAGAGACAGTTTATGCCCTATAATTCTATGAATCCCTCACTTCAAAATCCTCACTTTGCTGTTTCCACCAATCCTGGACTGTTGTATTGTGATCCTAACCTAATCCTAACCAAGCTCCCTCACTTTGAAAGACCCAGCTTAAATCAAACTTGATTCTCAATAAATTCTGACCCTGCCTTTCCTTCTCCAACCCACTGCCAAAGCTTTGAGAAGTGGTGCTTTCCCTTACTGCAGTAAGCAATGAACTCTGCTTTGTCTTATCAATAGGTTGGGTGGGTAATGTGTAGGGAATCAGCTTGGGACTGACTTGCTGGTGTGATACATGCAATGATTGAAATGTTCTGATTTCAGCTAATAACACTGTAGCTAATGAAAATATGAGTTAAATTCAGTAGTTGCATAGAACATACCACAGCATTTTTTATGTTAAAAAAAAAAACTTAGTTTGTCTTTACATAACTATTTATCCTAAATCTATAGCAAGGACTTGCTTTAGATTTGTCACATTGAGGTAATTTAAAATAGTGACAAAAGATATGACACAGTTGTAGGAGGCCAAGAAAGTATGTTAGATTTTGTTGTGCAGTTTTTACTTTCTCCCCTGGATTTTATTTACAGCTTTGAGAGTTGATATCAATAAATGGGCAGGGTGGGAGGTGGCAGAGTTCCCAGCCCACTTAATCTCTCCAGCAAAGAACATAGATAATTTATATATTTATGGAAAAGGCAATAGTTTTGTGGAGGGAAGGAATCAAGAGTAAATAAGAGACCAGCCTGTCCTCCCAGCTGTTTTACTGAAGACAGATGCACTGATAACAGATTCACTCTCTTTTCTGAATACACAGCCTTGCCTTTATCGTGCATGTGGGAAATTCAAAGCCCAAAAGAAATTCTTTCTCCATTTTTGTATCGATTTTTAATGGGCAGTTGCCTGCCATCTTAAGAAATTTCTGCATAATTAACACTTCCAGACTATCTGTTTGAAGGAAGCCAAACCAATGTTTTCGCTGATTTCTTTCTTTTTCATTTAGAATGTGAACTACAGCTTCAAAGATTAGTGACCCAGAGAATTCAAAATTGTAGAGCTGAGGAAAAATAACTCCTTTCCTCCTTAAGCTTTAAAACTCACAAACGGGATGTCAGTCCAGCAAACAACTGTACGAATCACCAGACTGTTTCAAGGAGGTAACTAGGCTTCCCTGTCCTAACATGGTCAATAGTGGAGCTGAGGCTCTCTGTTTCCCGCATTTTATTGCCACATTAGTGGAAGTTGCCAGTTCAGTCTATCTTAATGACAAGAATCTGCCCTTTGATAGAGCCAGGTTAAAAAAGCTCTGGATATTGTCTACCTTTTCCACATTTTTTGGTGGATTTTGCTTGGAAATAACATGGCTACCAAATGACATGATATATGTTCACAAAAGTACTGGGGCCTAGATGGTTGATATTTATCCAAGAATACTTTATCAATTCTGAAAAAAATGAAATCCACACACACATAACTGCCAGCACTCAGTTGTCACTGACATGTGAGAATCGCTTATTCTAATCTCAGAGCAACATTCAGATGCAGCAGAGCAGTTTTTAGTGCAACCAAGGCTAGACCTGGACAAAACTGTAATTTAGGCAAAGGACACATTCAAGTTCCTTCACACCCCTTTTCACATTCCTCTCTCCACTTCTGAAGGTGCAACGTGGCTTTAATGCTGTGTCTCCTCCCTACCCGGACAACCAACTCCCCCTCCTTCCTTGTCCCATCCTTGAACTTTCCCAGGCAGTACAGACCTCCTCCATATTCCCATCAAACCTCCCCTATGTTCCAAACCTTCAGGTTACTGTTCTCATCTGACAACTAATCCAGGTCTAATTTATTAATGGATGGATAAACATATTACTTCACTCAAGTGAAATGTCTACATGGTATGGAAAGCTTTCTAGAAACAAAACATCTATGAAATGATTCTATTGATGGAAATGTTGGGTACCGGTAGACCATCTAGTGTCTGGGTATGAGGGAGAGTTTTGAAATAGATGTCCAAGTTATTTGTACTTTGAAATAATACATTAAACACCCTCAATGGTTCTCACAAAGATAAATAAACTACACTTCTTTGTCTCAAAGAGAGGACAGCATAGAGAAGCTCTTGAGGAAAGGAAAAAGATTGATATATAAACAATTCACTACATTTACAGTGAAAGCGTTATAATATACCTAACTAAAGTGACATGAGAGGACAGAAGACTGAGGTTTCTTGGGAGAATGGGAAAAAAATGGAAGAGTAGGCAACAAATGAGCTAGGCCTCGAAGAATGAATAGGAGTTTGACAGGAAAGGGAGAGGATTCTATCTGGAAGATGTAGACTATTAAGCTAGAAGAGAAATCTTAAAGAATTCCAGAGAGCTTATAAGGCAAACTCCCAAGAGGCTTCTCACTTTTAAATTAGATATTAATAATAGCATAAAAATATTTATTATTTTATCCTTACAAGCATAAAAACAAGTTACCTTCCATTGCCTATCAATGAAAATACTTACTAACTATGAAAAAAATCTTTGCAGGGAGAAAATATGGAGAAGGCAGGCCTTATTAAGGTATCATAAGTCACTGGTGGGACCATGGACAAAAGCTTTGCTATTTTGCTCTTTCAGATACTTCAGACAGAGTAGTCATCGCATGTGTGACCAAAGATGGATAGTTTGGATACCAGCGACTACATACCCATTAGTACAAGTGCTAATAAAGCCAAAGTCTTGAGTAAAATCTCGTATGGGTCAGATAGTTGCACACAGAAAAATGACATTTCATGATTTAAGACTAGAATCCTAAATAAAATGCCCAGGCAGGAGAGAATAAATTGACTACTGCAGATAAAAAGTGCCTCCCTAGAAGCTCTGCTCAACACAGTTTATCTATTGATTGTGGGTCAGTTAAATGATTTCCCTGTGTGAAGCACAATATTATGTTTCCTTGTGTTTTCAATTAAGACTGAGAAAACCACACAGGGCTTCAGAAAACAAGATACTATTAACTTTCCATTGTGCAGAATGATGACTGAGTGCTTGGCACTGTGAATGCTTCTTTGGTTATTCTTCTTGAGCATGGAAGCAATGAAAAGGATGCTAGACTCGAAACTGAGAAACTGGATTCTTATCCCAGGCCTGCCATTGACTTTAGATCACTTTTGCTCTCTATGACTCACTTGTATTATAGCATTCTGCCATGGCACCCATGGCACCCTTTGTGATTATACAGCTTCATCTAGATTAATACCAGGCAATGTTGGGGAAGAGGGGTGGAATCCTTTGCGAGAGGGAACTACAAAGAACAGTGTAACATCCAGCTGGTGCCAAAAAAAGATTGTGTGACATCTGTGGCCAGGACATGTGAAAACTTTACCTAGGCTGTAAATTAGAGAGCTGGTCAGGGCAGTAAACAATATTGTTCACAAGGCAACATCAGAGAAAATATTTGCAAAAGGTACAACTGATAAAGGATTGATCCAAAATACAAAAACTCAACAATAAGAAAACAAACAACCCAATTAAAAAATGGGCCAAAGACCTTAACAGACACCTCACCAAAGAAGATACACAGATTGCAAGTAAGCATATGAAAAGATGCTCCACATCAACAGGGAAATACAAATTAAAACAATGAGATACCATTATACATCTATTAGAATGGCCAAAATCCAGAATATTGACATCAAATGATGGTGAAGATGTGGGGCAACAGGAATTCTCACTCATTGACAGTGGGAATGCAAAATAGTGCAGCCACTTTGGAAGACAGTTTGGTGGTTTCTTATAAAATTAAACATACTCTTACCATACAACCCAGCTATCCCGCTCCTTGGTATTTTCTCAAAGGACTTGAAAATTTATGCCCACACAAAAAACTATTGCCAAAAATTGGAAGCAACCAAGATGTCTTTCAGTGGGTAAATGGATAAATAAACCAAGGTGTGTCAGACAACAGAATATTATTCAGTGCTAAAAAGAAATGAGCTATCAAGTCATAAAAAGACATGGAAGAACCTCAGTTCTTCCAAGTGAAAGAAGCCAATCTGAAAAGGCTACATACTGTATAATTTCAGTTATATGACATTCTGAAAAGGCAAAACTATGGAGACAATAAAAAAATCAAGGGTGGTGTGGGGAGATGAATAGGCAGAGAACAAAGGATGTTTAGGGCAGTGAAAATACTGTGTGATACCATAATGATCGTACGTATGTCCAAACCCACAGAATGTACAACACCAAGAGTGAACTCTCAGGTAAACTATATGGACTTCAGGTGATAATGATGTGTCAATGTAGGTTCATCAGTTGTAACAAATGTACCGCTCTGGTTGGGGATATTAATGATGAGGGAGTCTATGCATGTGTCGGGGAGGCTAATACATGGGAAATCTCTGTACTTTCCTGTCAATTTTGTTGTGAACCTAGAACTGCTCGAAAAAAATTCTTTTTTTTTTTTTAAAGCAATATCATGTTGAACAACAAGCAAGTAAGAGTAACAGTGGATCAGTAGATGCAAATTGGAGTCAAAAAGGTTGAGCAGTGTTGGGCTTCCATCCAGCTCTGTAATTCTATCTATAGTCATAAAATACATCTTAAGAGACCCCTTAGGTAGTGGGAAATAAGAAAGAACATCATAAAGAACATAAAACTAACGTCTGCACGATGTACTTTTTCTGAGCAGTTTGGTAGGCAACAGAAGCGGGAGGGAGTGTGGCTTAGATAAATGGAGGAAGCTGAAATAATGGTTACCCAGGTCTGGATATTTAATTTGCCAATGCTCTCTTCACCACTGATCACCATGAGCAACTAGCAATGACTCTCTTTCTGTGGTCTCTTTTCAGTTACTCCTTCTTCACTTTACTATTGTGGCTAAAGTGAGCTTATTTAGATCTCTAATTTTTCTGTCACTCTTATTCCTTAGCACATGAGAGAGGGGAAAAAGGTATAGTTTTTCCTTTCTCCCTGCAATGTTTTTAAGATTAAGGAATTCAAGGTGCTTGTCTTCAACATCTTCATAATATATATTCTCCTAGTAAAAAATTATGCTTCTTTCAGTTTGCATATTAACAAATACCAGCCATTTTGAAAAATTGGGTGCTAATATGAATGTAATCATCACTTATATAAATCTTTTTTCTACTGAGTCTCTGAAAGCATTCAAGGTTAACTTTTGATCTTTAGGTATCCAAGTCTAATTTTCACATTTACCAATTATTTCACTTTATTTCAAGAAATGACTACTAAAGGAGCTAGATCACCTAGCTCCCTTACTAAAGGACCTAGTCTGAACATCGATGTGTGTCTTTGAGAAAAACTTACAGCAGCTTAAGAAACTAGAAAATAAGGAGAGCATACTGAGAAAGGAACGCTCTTTAGGAAACAAAACTTGCAACATGCCTAATCAACCAGCATTATCCATATCTAAGCTACACTGCCACAGGCTTTCTGGACGCCCACACACCCACATTTCTCTCTCCCTCACATACACACACACATATGTGATTTTTGTTTGTTTGTTTTTAGCAATTCATAAAATAGCAGTGCCCAGAAAGCCTCTTCCAGTGAACATTATGTATCATGGTATTGAAGAATGACGTTAAAGTAAGTTTTATTTCTTAAGTACAGGCATTGATTTTTGAGACCCTGGTTTTATGGAGCTGATACAGCATGCAGAATAACCATTTGATATCAAAAAATTTCTAAATTAAAGTCTCATGCTACAGACTTGGGATGCAACTAATTACTGATTTTTTATGTGTGTGAGGAAGATAGACCCTGAGCTAACATCTGTTGCCAATCTTCCTCTTTTCACTTGATGAAGATTCGCCCTGAGCTAACATCTGTGCCCATCTTCCTCTATTTTGTCTGTGGGATGCTGTCAGAGTGTGGCTTGATAAGTGGTGTGTATACGTCTGCGCCCAGGATCCGAACCTGTGAACCCTGGGCCACGGAAGCAGAGTGCACAAACTTAACCACTATGCCACCAGGCCAGCCCCCTGATTTTTTTTTTAAAGAATAGAACCTACTGAGAATAAAGGGCAACAAAAAAAGATTATTTCTCTGAAGAAGGAACTCTAAAAGCAATACAACTCTATGCTAATTCTAGAGGCTGGAGCTAGTCAGTGCACTTGTGTTTGAGTCTCTTCAAGTCAATGTAAATATTCTCTCTTATATTGGTATTTATCTTTAGAAATGACTTGATTCCTCATAAGGGTTACAAGCTCTTTGAAGTAGCACTAATTATTTCCACTCTCAATCATTAATTCAAAAATATTCCTTCACTACCTGCTATATAAGACTTCTAAAGTGCCCCACACATAGTAACTGCTAAAAAAAAAAAAAGTTTATTGAAGATGTTCCAATGTATCAGAACATTTTAGATGTTTAGATCCTTGCCTTCTAGAGATGGATCTCTTGGCAAATATCAATATCACAGATTCTTCTTTCAGTTATCCAAGAAAACTATGGCTCATTATCCCAAGGAGATAAGCAATTGACTGTGAACCATTTGCAGAATCAGTGTAGCACCATGGATGAGTAATAAACCTGAATGAAACAGACTTATGGTTTAAATGTTCCTAGAGAATGTCTCATCAAAGCCAAAGATATTCCTTAATGGAACACTGAAAGCTACCCATGAATCTAATTAACACTTTGTCCTGTGACTCCTCATTGGAGTCTAAACTCCATGAGGGCAGGCACCGAATCTATTCTATTTAGTATTCTATACCTAGTGCTTAGCACAATATGCCTACCACAGAGTAAGCACTCAATAAATATACGTGAATGAATGAGTCAATAAATATATTGTGTAGCATTAAAATTTATTTAACATGACATGCAACACCCTCCAGGAACAGGCCTCAGCTCATCTCACTTCCTTCCACTTACCCTGAACTTTTTGCTGGTCTCTGGCCATGCAATTCTCTCTTAATATTTCAGACTCTTTGCTCAAACTATTTGAGGCCTGCATTGCAGAGGTGAAGTGGTTAAGACTGTGAGTTCTGGGGTCAAACCACTTAGGTGTTGTCCTTAGCTCTGTCACTTACTTGTTAGGAGGGCTTGAACGAGTTCCTCGCCTTCTTAGTATCTGGGTTTCATCATCCAGAGGGCTGGATGAATGTTTACTGAGCTTTGGGAACAAAGGCTTCCTGTTAAATTTATAGTTAACAGAGTTTCAGTGCTGAGTGGAGATGCAGATGTTGCTGGTATAGGGGATTTGACTGGAGCCACGTGGAACCCTTAGAGGTCCTAGCTGGCCAAAGAATTTTAGTTTAAGTTAAATCACTTGACACAGCATAGTAACAATCTCTTGAGCATATATATAGAGATTTACAAAAATATTATTAATTAAGGGATCCAGTTAATCAGAGTTTTACAGAATATCCAATTTTCTATTTCCTAGAGCCTCATTAAATGTTGGGTTGGATAACTAGAAAATAAAGTAAATAAACTGAGGATTTAAGATTTCGGAGTTTATTTTATTCTTTCCTATTTATCTTCTTAAGGTATTATTTTAAAACACAGAAATCACAAACTCTCAATAGAAAGAAAGAGAAAAAGAGAGAATCTATAGTACTGTATAATATTATCTACTGTCTTTCAAAAAAATCATCAATGATAAGGAAATAAATGTAGAAAAATTCACTTATTTTGCCCTATATTTGTCACTCTGCTTCAGATCAGAAAAGAGTTAATAATACTTAAATACTAACATTTATTGAATGTTTACAATGTAGTAGATACTGTACTAAGTGTGTGAAATGAGTTATTTAATATGAAAACCCTGTGAGCTGTGTCCCCAATCCACAAAAAAAGGAAACTGAGGCAAAGAGTATTCAAGTCTCTCGTCCAAGGTCAGAAATCAGCAGTGCAGAGTACTGAGCAGAAATGCTGAGAGAGCCTATCAACTGGGATGGCCTGATTAAAGATTGTGTGGTCCTTTCAGCATTTTTGATCATATTCAAGATAGACCACTGAGTAACTGATGAGATTGCTGTCTGGCCAAACTGACTGAACCCAACTGATTTTAGATGATGTGTGGATTTCTTCGTCATCTACACACCAAACCAGGTTAACCACATGGTGATCCCACTGATTACCCAGAAACCACTATTGTGGCTAAGGCAAACCTAATAACCTGGAAAACAGTTGATTTGGTTTTTGTGTAACTTGAACTGCCCTCGTGAAATGCAAAGAATGGAACCACTCTACTAAATTCGAACCTTTATAAAATCTTAGCGGTCTTCTCTCCCACTTTCAACTCTCAAGTTCAGTTGAGTGGCATTTTATTCAGTTTCCTGATATCTCACATGTGCAAGCCAGTAAAGTTCACAATTGTCACTCCCCACAGCTGTGGTTTACAGCATCTCTTCACACACAACATGCTGGCACCAGAGCAAAATTATTAACATATGGACCAGACTGTCAGAAGCTGGTCTTGTGTTCTAAAGAGAAAAATACAGTTTCTATTAACATGACCCAAATTCCTAAAAGAAAATTTTAAGTTGTGATCCATCTCTAAGTAGGGAGATTATAATTATAATTATAATTATAATGGCTTTGTTTCTAATTCATTTGATTTGAAGCGCCTGGAGTTATCTTTTACTAAGGGGAGTGGGGGAAATGACCTGAAAGCCCCAATATAAAGAGATTGTATAGTGGGATGAATTAATAAACTGTAAATGGCCTTGAGACTTTTTCTCCAATATGAGCTACGAAATAAAAGCAAAGAACCTTTCATCTTAAATGGGAACATATTTCTTTCCCATGAATGAGTATGATGCTGTCTGAGAGAAGCAGAATTTATTTTTCTTGCATTTCTGACCATTCAAAAAATCAAAGTTGTCATATTTTCCATACTTGACATGATCATTAAATAAATAAAACTAAATGGCTCTAAATTGAACTGCCACTTAAAAACAAAATGTACATTCACTGTCACATTTAGGAGCCATGAAAGACTAAACTGTGTTGGGGAAAGACGATCTGATTTGCAAAAGATATTAACTATCCCAATATTAGAGTCATCATCAAACTCATCATTGAAGCTTATTTTAGTTTTTCTTTTTCAAGGACGTAGCAACAATAGGGTCCCTAGAGCTGGGAAATCATGAGGGACTATTGGAAATGAATTTAAGATCCACACTGAAAGGCTGCCCTGGAAACAAAGACTTGGGGGAAAAGTTCTCTGATCAGCACTGCCTCAGTGGGTCCCACCTGACTCTTGACTCTCAAGATGCTTTTCACAAAAAGCATCTTACTGGTTTCAGAAGCCCTAAACATAAGAGCAATCTCTTGGTATTTCTGCAGTAAAGATACCCACTAGATTTTCATAATCAGTTTTCCCCATACTTTTTGACCCTAGAACCCTCTTATTCACCTCATACCACTTCACATCCCACAAACCTAGTATTTCATGAAACACACTCTGGAAAACACTACTCTTGATACTGATAATATGGGACCTTTCTATCTCTGCAAAGAGAGTCAGAAGAACTTTTAAAAAGCTTGTGCTAGAACTCTGCAAATCCAGAACAGTGACTTCTCTCACACACTGGGTAAAAGTCTGAAGTCAAGTCTACATGCAATAAAATACTATTTTATGAAGAAACAAGAATTTATTTTCTTTAGGAGGACCAGCAAGAAGAGCTCTTTCACATTTCTGCACTTCTCTTTGAGAGCAGGAATGAGGCCCTTCTGTGGCCAGGGCAGTGATTCTCTATAGCCATGCTATTCAATATGGTGCCTCCTGAGCACATGAAATGTGGCCTAGTCCACATTAAGACATGCCATAAGTATAAAATATACACCAGATTTTGGAGACTTAGTACAAGAAAAAGTTAAAATAAGTAAAATGAGATAAAAATTATCTCATTAATAATTTTATAGTGATTATATGTTGAATAATATTTTTGATATATTGAGTAAAAATATATTATTAAAATTAATTTCACCTATACTATAGACAAAATGTTACCCAGCCCCTCAAATTCATATGTTAAATCCTAACCCCCAATGTAATGGTATTTGGTGGTGGGGCCTTTGGGAGGTGATTTGGAGCCCTCACTAACGGGATCAGTGCCCTTACAAAACAGGCACCGGAGAGCTCCCTTGTCCTTTCCACCATGTGAAGACAGTGAAAAGATGACCATCTGTGAAATAGGAACTGGGCTCTCACCAGACACCAAATCTGCCAGTGCCTTGAGCTTGGACTTTCCAGCCTCCAGAACTGTGAGAAATAAATTTCTGTTGTTTACAAGCCACTCAGTCTGTGGTATTTTGTTATAGCAGTCTGAATGGACTAAGACAGCCTGCTTCTTTTTGTTTTTTTAAATGTCGCTAATAGAACATTTTGCATCACACTGGACAGCATGGTTCTATAGACCAATGGACAAAAGAGAGCCCAGCGAAGCCTTTCAAATCACAGCACTCTAGACCAAAGGTTTGGGCTAGAGATTATTAGGGGTTGGTCTGTTTGACCTTAAGGTTCCTTCTAACCCAGGGGCTCTTCTCCATGCAAATCCCTCACTTAGAAGATTGGAAACTGGTTCAGAGAATTGAATTAAACTTGCCAGTTGCAAAGTACCAATCCAGGTCCATCTCAGCCTGTCTCCTGAATTACAGTCCAGGGCTCTTTATTCCACTGCAGCTGATGGAGTAGAAGAAATTGCAGGTAGAACTTTAAAAAGGAAAGAAAAATATAAGCTGCTTACATTTGAACAAGAAGAAAACAGCACTTGGAGAATAAAAATTCAAAACCTAAGGTATTCAGGGATAGGAAAAAAAAACAAATAAGAATTTCAAGAGATGTTCCCTTACCCCAACAACCACATCACACACACACATTTTGTCCTCAACAAGCCTAACAAAGAAAATCAAAGATTCTTCTAGACAAGGGCTGAAAAACATTCACAAAGGGAGAGGCAGGAAGGTAGGAAGTTTCTCCTGGGGCTGTGCAGCTGTTGTCAGGACCCTCAACCCCCTCCTCTAGCCTGTCAAAGGGCAGAAGAGGATGCCATCCCTCAGGGAACCTCAAAGAGGCAGAGAGGCCTCTCAACTGGTCCTCCTGACCGGCTGTGGCAGTAATGCAAGACAGCATGGCCACACATGCACCCGGAGCCCCCAGGGTGGCCACATTTGCGAGCAAGTGCGTGGATCTTGTGCTTCCTGGCACAGTCTGTACTTTAATCATATGTGTGCTATTTGCTTCTGGGAGAGCCCCAACCCTGCCCACTACACCCCAGGAAGGGGTCTGACAATCAATTTCAGATGACACATGTAACTGCAATTACATCTGTGCTTCTCTGGCACCTGAGTCCTAATAGGGCTTCACCGTTGTTCCTCTAGATTCAGAATATTGAGTTCTAAACGGAGCTTCTTCTCTCTGAATTTCACAACTTGTTAAAATAATCTCAGACCCTGACGGGCTTCCACTTAGCACCGTAAATCATAGGATGATCCACATTTCTGATGTGCTTCAAGTGCTTTCAGGACTGCCAGGAAATTCCCTTCACAGATCGCACTCTCTGCCTGGACAGACTCTACTGAACACCTATGTGCCAGTACCTAGGTCTCTAGGAGCTGGAAAGAAAAGCCAACTAAATGGACAAAATCATATCCTCATGGAACTTACAATCTAATGGTGCCACCCAACCAGACCGAAAACTTCCTGGAGGAGGTGATGCTAGGGCTGAGTTCCGGAGGGAAAAAAATGGATTAAAAGGCAAAGGAGGGGCCGGCCCAGTGGTGCAGTGGTTAAGTGCGCACGTTCCACTTCGGCGGCCCAGGGTTCGCCCCTTTGGATCCCGGGTGTAGACATGGCACTGCTTGGCAAGCCATGCTGTGGAAGGCGTCCCACATATAAAGTAGAGGAAGATGGGCACGGATGTTGGCTCAGGGCCAGTCTTCCTCAGCAAAAAGAGGAGGATTGATGCAGATGTCAGCTCAGGGCTGATCTTCCTCAAAAAAAAAAAAGGCAGAGGAGAGGAGAGGCAGGGATGGAGGATGTGGTGATGAGGGTAGGGGACAGTAGTAACTCCAGAAAGCAGAATTAGCATGGATAATGGAATGGAGCTGTAAAGTATTACAAACAGTCCTAACTGGATGTTCTGTATATAAATGAAAAATAAGACATGGTCCCTGTTCTCATGGAGTTTACAATCTTGTCAGGTAGACAAGATGGTTGCATGAGACAGAACTGCACAGCTGGGTAGAAAAAAGTACTCAACTGCACAGCTCTGATTGTTGGAGATGAGGAACCCATGTAATTAACATTTCCTATTTCCATTATTCATGAGTGAAGTCATTTGCCCTATTCCGGAGACAAGACTCTGTTTCTCCCCTACTCCAGGCAGTGCTGAGGGGAATCACCAGCTAGTGATGGAAACTGCCAGCTTCCCAGGGTCACAATTGCAGAAAAGTTTGTAGTTCTTTGCTTGTGCATGAAATCAGCATATTGAGGTATCTTAGTTCATGGGGGATAAGCAAGAATCAGTTCCACTTTTTCCTGTAACATCCCCTACTCATGCTGATCTATCTTTCAGTGAGGGTGGCAGCTCCCTTAACCATATTTTCACCCCATTTCATAGATTTTCAGATAATTTTGTTATTAAAGATTGCGTTGGTTTTAAAGGTTCATTCGTATTTATTTTTAACCTTCAATATCATGTCAATTCAAAGCTCTTTTTTCCCTTCTCCCTTTCCCTCCAGGCTGAATTAATGACTTCCATGGCTTGGCGGAGTCTTCTTTTACATACCTCCTCTCTAGGCTAGCTCCTCTGGTGTAGGAGGAAGGAAGAAGGAAAGGAGACAGGGCAGAGCCCTCTTTTCCTCATTGGGTAAGGCGGCAAACTCTCTTTGGCTGGTAACAATGGTCTCTGGGCTTTATGGGGAAAGGTGATAGCCCACATATGCCCTGTAGGTAAGGGGACTCATATTGAGAAGCTCCCTCAGCTCTTAGTGATCTGTTATAGACTCAGTAGTACCTGCTAAAAATTAACATGTTTAAGTTCTAACCCCCAGTACCTCAGAATGTGACTGAATTTGGAGATATGACCCTTAAAAGGTGATTATGGTCAAATGAGGTCATATGAGTTGGCCCTAATCCAATATGACTGGTGTCCCTATAAGAAGAGGTGATCAGGATACAGATAATATACACACAGACCAAAGGGCAACCATGTGAGGAAACTGAGAAGGTAGCCATCTGGAAGCCAAGGAGAGAGGCCTCAGAAGAAATCAAACCTGCTAATACCTTGATCTTGGATGACTAGCCTCCAGAAGTGTGAGAAAATAAATTTCTCTTGTTTAAGCCACTTGTTATGGCAGCCCTAGCAAACTAATACAGAGCCTTAGATTGGGAATCAAGACTTGGAATTTAGCTTTAGTTTATACACTGCAAGCGTTACTGAGTTATTTAACAAATATTTATTGAGGACTTACTATGCACTGGGCACTGCTCTGGGTCCCAGAAATACTGTCATAAGTAAACAGGAACAATTAGGGCTCTGCTCTCAAGGAGCTTACAGGCTAGCATGTGAGGTAGGGGGAGGGGAGAAGGAATGGAGATAGACAGGATAATGTCAGCTCCTGATGGAGCGAGTTAAACAGGGTGATGTAATCAGTGAGTGGTGAAGTGTGGGGCTACTTTCTATTGGGGGGACAGAGAAGGACTCTCTTTGGAGGTGACATTTAAACTGGATTCTGGATCACAAGATGGAGATAGCCCTGTAAAGATATGGAGAAAGAATGCTTCAGGCAGAGTGAGCAGCTGGTGCAGAGTCAGAAAAAGGCTTGGAATATCTGAGGAACAGAATAAAGACAGAAAGTGAAGGGTAAAGTTTAAGAAGATGGGGACAGAGGCAGTCAGGGACAGGTCATGCAAGACTTTGTAGAAAAAGAAAGGAGTTTAGATTTTATTCTAGGTGTGATGAATGGCCATTGGAGGCTTTAAGCAGGGGTGTGACATGATCGGATTTACATTTTTACAACGACTGCAGTTTAGGTGTTAGGCTGTGTGAGGAAAGAGTAGAAACAGTCTACTTAGGATGTCAGGTGAGAGATGCTGTAGATGCATCACCCTGCTCTCTGCCTTCATCTTCACATGGCGTTCTCACTGTCTGTGTCTTTGTGTCCAAATTTCCCTCTTTTATAAGCACACCAGTCGTACTGGATTACTTGATGACTTCATTTTACCTTGATTACCTCTGTAAAGAAATATTTCCAAATAAGGTCACATTCTGAGAAACTGGAGGTTAGGACTTCAACGTATCTTTTTTGGGGGGGGACACAATTCAACACATAAGAAGGAGTCAAAAAGATGGAAGATGCTATGTTGATATGAATGATCACATTAAGAGGAATAAACAGATGTTGCAGAAGAGAGGAGGAATAATTGCAGGATCAAAGACCTCATGAAGGTGGGAGGGGAAGGAATGAAGGAGATAAGTGGAGAGCTGGCCTTTCCTAAGAGGAGGAATAGTATAGTAATTTAGATTAGAAGGAAGACAGAAAATGGGAACAGATGCAGGTGGATGGGTAGATTTGGTTCATCCATCTATTTATTTATTCAGGAAATATATATTGAGTGCCTACTATATGCCAGGTATTATTGAAGGCTTTGAGGATACAGGAATAGACAAACCACAAAAATCCCTGATGTCTTGGAACTTACATTATAGTCGAGGGAGACAGACAATAAACAAAAATATAAGTAAAGAGTACACAGAATGTAAGGTCATGATAAGTACTAAGGAGAAAAATAAAACAGGAAATGGGAATATCAAATATTGAGTAGGTTGAAATTTTAACTAGAATAGCCAGGAAAAGTAGATTTTGAGAAAAGACCTGAAGAAAGTGAAGAAGCTAGCCATGGGTATGTCTTGGGGAAAAATGTTCCAGATAGAGGGAATAGTAAGTGCAAGGACACCTACATAAAACCTATAGCTAACATCATACTTAATGGTGAAAGACTAAATGCTTTTCCCCCAAGAGCAGGAACAAAGCAAGAATGTCTCCTCTCACCACTTCTATTCAACATTATACTGGAAGTCCGAGCCAGTGCAATAAGGTAAGAAAAAGAAATAAATGGCATAAGATTGGAAAGAAAAACAAAAGGATTATTTACAGATGACATGCCTGTCTATGTAGAAAATCCCTAAAAATCTACAAAAACTAAAACAACCCAAAATTCCTAGAATTAACAAGTGAGTTTAGCAATGTTGTGAGAGACAAGGTCAATTCACAAAAATCAATAGTATTTCTATATACTAGCATTGAATAATTGAAAACCAACATAAAAAAATTTATATTAGTTCCAAAAATTGAAACACTTAGGTTTAAATCCAACACAACATGTACAGGCTCTGTATGCTAAAATCAAAATACTGATTAAAGAAATAGAAGAAGATCCAAATAAACAGGCATACTGTGTTAGTGGTTTGAAAGATTCAACATAGTAAAGATATCAATTCTTCCCAAACTGATCTATAGATATCATGCAATTCCAATCAAAATCCCAGCAGGATTTTTTATAGATATAGACAAGCTGCTTTTAAAATTTATATGGAAAGGCAAAGGAACTGAAATAGCCACAACAATTGTGAAAAAGAAGAATTAAGTTGGGGGAATCACACTACTTGATTTTAAAACTTACTATAAAGCTACAATAGTCAAGGCAGTGTGGTATTGGGGAAGAGTTAAATACACAGATCAATGAAACAGACCAATACAAATATCACCAATTGATTTTTGAAAAATGCTAAAGCAATTCAATGGAGAAGGGACAGTCTTTTTAATAAATGATTTAGGAACAACTGGACATACTCATGAAAAAAAACTGAACCTCACATCTTACACAAAAATTAACTCAAAATGGATGCTAGATCTGAATGTAGAATGTAAAAGTATTTACTGACTATCTATTCACACAGCTCCACAGACTCTTTGGGTGCATGCTGGTTCTCCCTAGTCAGTCTTCAACACCCTTGCTCAAGTTTTCCTTTCTCACTCTGAAGCTGTTCTCCAGGAGCCCACCCTGACCACCCACAGTGTTTCAGATCGGCATCAGGAGCCCACCCTCAGCTCAGCAGCCTGCCATCATTTATCCATCTTGTCCCCTGCCCCGTTTGCCCAGGGTCCTTTCGTCAAGTCCTATTCACTTAATCATCCCACTTCCACCTCCCTCTCCTTTCCAGTGCTGTAGACACTGGCTTAGAACTGGCCCCATTACTCCCAGACTGCTCAATTTTCTCTAGTCTCGTATTTAAAAAAAAAAAATTCTCGACCAAGAGGACTTGCTTAGTTAAAAGAAGTCTTCCCCTATGTTGGCCCATGATCTGTCCATGACTTTTCCTTCTATTTTTACTGGTATAGACATAGTGCTTATATTGCTGCCAATTATTGATTTACATGCCTGTTCAGAATTTACATTTCTTGTGCATCCTTTTTATTTTTACAAGTTGGCACTATCTGTCCTTGACTATTCTGGCTGGATTTTCTTTTATTCCGTCTAGAAAGCATCTATGCATAGCACTATATCTAGACAGATGCTGAATATAGAATTATCTATTGACTGAAATATACTCTCAAAGTACATAGAAAGAAGCAGGCCTGTGTGTGAGGAAGAACTCACTCCCCAGGGCTCCCTGATGGGGTTGGCTCGTTAGACCCTCCATTTTAGGAGGAACTGAGCACTGTCCCTGTCTGTGACCCTGGAACTTTGTCACTTAGAGGCAGTTCATGCTACCAGACCCATTTGCTGAACTGCCAGGATGGAGAGGCAGCCTTAAGTAGAAAATGAAAACTCTTGAGAGATGGTTACCTAAAGGTATCCTCTTAAGAGCTTAATGCTGAACTCGAGAGGTCCAGAATCAGGAACAGACAATTAACAGCAAATATTTTAGCAGTGAAGGCATTATAGTGCTTTTCAGATATAATGTGGGGGCTCCTCTTGGCCCCCTCCCCATCCAAATAAAAAGAGGAGCCAGTGGAAGTCAAGATAGAGAGACTTGACTGTTGGTTTTCACTCCACTTCAAATTCCAAGGGAGAGACCTGAGACTTCTCGGACAGAAGGCAACAATGGAGACAAAACTCAGTTCTAGATTCTGAAGCAAATCCAGACTTAGGGGCTCAGAGAACGTTCTCTCTGGTGCTACTCTTGTTTTTTCTAGTTTCTCCCAAGTTCCTAACTCCTTTAAAACCCCAAACTACTATTTGGAAATCAGAATTCATATTTAAAGACAGAAACGGATTTTTCAAGTTTCTTTTGAAACCTCCTCTTCTCTTTCCTCCCCTGAGTCTTTTGAACTTTTCTCTAGTTTACTGGTAGCAAGTAGAACATTCCCCAAACAGGAAAACATGCAATGAAACCTTGTTGTAACGTCCATCCTTTTAATATTTTTCTACCTAGATCATTCAGTTTGACAAGTCCCAGCTGAAGGGTTAGAATGTAGTGTTGCTGCCACATCAAATTTTCACACAAAAAATCTTCAGAGAACTTATCAACAGGCAGGATTACAAAGAAAAGAAAAGAGATGTCTAAAGTGGCCCATCTACAGGCAAAGGAGTGGTACCATAAGCATGAAAGGGGAACAGAGAGAATGTGCATTGACTGCGGCTGCCTCTGTTTACCCGATTGTCACTGACTATCTTGGAATGAGTGTGTGCCCCTCAGGCCTAGGCATCTCCACCACCAGATCCAGCTGTGTACCAGCAGAAGGTAAGGGGGCTGCAGAAACCTGGGAGGAACCCTATCACCTGATGACCCTGGGCCTCATGATTCCACTCCCTAGGTTTTTTAACATTTTCAGTATTTTGGGATGTACAACATGAACAGGAAGGTGGGTACAAGAAACAAGAAAACATCAACTGGATTACTCTAATTTTATATTATGGTTTTATACAAACACACATACAGGTTAATTCTCTCAACCCTGCTGAGAGATTAAACCAAGGGCCAATAGTTCTGTTTGTTATCTGCTAGTGAAGGGATTGTTACCTGCCCAGCAGCCCAGAGAGGAGGCTGACTTAAAAGGACAGGAATGTCAGCTGGAAGCTCTCTGACGCCTGCGTTTGAAAGCAAAGGACAGCAGCAGTCTAGCTACAAGGAAACTTCAACTTAATGGACAGAAAATCTTAGATAAAGAAATTAAAGTTTTTCTTTGCATTTTAAGACATCTCTCTTTTTTGGAAAATAAAAGTATTATTGTGAAATAGAATGCACGTACAGAAATGTGTACAAAACATGAATGTAGAGCATAATAAATATTATAAAGCAAACATCCATGTACCACCACCAAGACCAGAAGCCAGAGCACTGCCAACATCCCATAGGGGTCTCTCTTCTCAAAAGTGAGGAGTCCAACACTGGACTTCTTTTTTAAATTTGGGGCTAACAGCCTCGTAGACTTACCAACTTTGACCTTTTTCTTTCCTCCCTGTAGTTCATCCTCCAAAAGAGGTTTGTAAAGTAATTGCTCACAATATCTATGCTCACTGAACTAGTGCTCGATTTAATTTTAATAAAACAATTATTTAAGGATTTGATGCAGGACAAAATAAAAATAAAAATGACAGAAAAAAAAAAAAGGGTTTCTCACGCACTGAAAATATCAGCATATCCTTTTCCAAAATGCTAGGATGTGTGAGACGTTGCTTCCAGCCAGAATGCTGAGATGCACAGGCACATCTCCCTTTGTCAGGGGCACATGCCTGAAACAAGTATTTGCAGTTTCAGCAAAAACAGCACCACCTACTTCTATTCAGTAAGGTTTTCCCACCTTCAAAGGCTGTAACAAAATAAAACCTAAAATATAGAATGTGAAGTTTTTAAAATTTAGAAGCTTAATTAATATTCTGCACTTCAGCATAGGATGTACAATCTCTTTAGAATTGAGGTTTGAGGGCAAATATTGTCATAAGGAGATAAATTAGCGCCAATTCTAGACAGAAAGTGAAAGTAAAAGGAAGTTCCACTTGCTTTAGGGCAAAGGCATATTATCCTTATCTTTATATCCCCTCTGCTGCGTAACCAGTGCCTTATTATTAGAAGCTATTTATAGATGTTTATTGATTAAAGGCATTTTTACATGAATAATTTCAGAAAAAGAAAATAGAATCATGCTTATTAGTTTTGATGTGTGTTCGTGGCTTCTTAATTATACTCAAAATGTGGAGAAAATTAAGCTTAGGATTTCAAAAACTATTATTCATAGTAGACTCAGGAATGCAAGGAAGCTGTGAGAAAAACACATTTTTTTCTAGTCTTATTTTTCACTTTTGTTTCCTCCAGGTAGTGTGGAGCCCAGTTTCAGGGCAAGATTCAGAAAGAGTTACAAGACAGGAGAAAACTCAAAAAAAAAAAAAAAAAAGAAGCGAGGCTGTCTCTTTGTTCCCGTTCCTCCCTTGATTAGGCGATCAAGGGCAAACAGAAGGCTGGCTGCAGAGCCTGACTTCTTGCACAGTGCCACCTAGTGGCCCAGGATCTGAAATGGTTTTTATTTTGCCAAAGGTTGAAAAATTGGAAATTCCAAAGTTGTGAACAGATTTGATAAGTCGTTACTCATATCTATGGGAGAGTGTAAATACCAGCTGACAAGCCATTTGGATAGATTTCATTTCAAAGAGTGTGTCTCCTATCAATAATGGCCATGTCTTCACTTCTACACACAAGTCGCCTGACTAGTCTACACCTGAGTGGTGAGGCAGCATCCTCTCTGCCCACACCTGCCCACGCTTTCCCAGGAGTCGATAATAAATCAAATCTTGGCTGTGCCCAAAGGAAGTCTGGAAAGGAAACTGGAGGTCAGCCTTCTGATGGGCAACCTACTATTTTTGTTTAAAGGAGCATGTTTAAAGAAAGTTAAGAACCTGGTCTTAACTTGCCTTCCAAGTTAAAATGAAGCTAAGGTTGTAGATTGTGGCTTTTTTCTTGGCCAAGCTTTTCATTCCTCTGCATGTTGCTAAAAATCAGACCTGGCAGGCACTCTCTTTTAGCATGCAAAGGCCCCATGCTAGACATCGGCGCCAATAATTTCAAGAGGGACGTGGGAAGAAAGAAAAGGAAATTACGAACAATGATAAAGAGGTTTCCCGCCTCCTTTCTTAAAAGCATACCCACAGCTGTTTCCAGACATTGCTCAAAAACATAAAGCCCTTGAGAGGAAATCTGTGAGAAGACCAAGTTGTCTGCCTGGCCAAAGGCAGCAGAATCTCAGGTAATTCAAGAGTTGACTCAATTAGAACCTATCTGGCAAAACAGCAAAGATCAGGAAGTTCCATTTTTTGGCTGTAGTTTCCGGCTTCCTGGAATGAAAACTGACTCAGCAACTAAAGAGAAGTTGAATTTAAGTAGGCCAAGGCCATGTATGTAGGCCAATGATGGACCTGTTCCAAGTTGGTTAGGAGAGTGGCAGGGTAGGTCAACAAGTGGGTGGGAAAGTTGGACCAGGTGACTTCAAGATTGGATGACCTTTGATTCACTACACTCCCTTCACTTGGAATCATACATGAATAGAAATAATCTTCCCAATAGTTCTAGGTAAACTGAGACCACCCTAGAGTGTTTAGCATGAATTGATAACACATGGTTTTATAAATGAAAGAATGAAAAGAGGCAGACAGAGAAAATGAGAAGTCTAAGAGCTGATGTTATGCAAAGTGTGTATGCGCATGTGTTTATACACGTGTGTGTGTGTATACTCTGGTGCTGTGCAATTAAATTGCAAAAGAAACAATCACTTTCCTTTTCTTGAACTTAGTCAGATAGATCTCTACTCCTGCTTAAAATTCAAAATGTTAGCAATGCAGCCCTGGTAATACTGAGACACTAACCAGAAAACCCCAGCAAGGCATGTAGAAGCATGAGGCCCAGGGCTGTCAGGGGGTTCCAAGTACCTGTTTTGGTCAAAGGGATTGAGAAGAGTTGCTGAAGCAACTTGTTTTTCGACGTTCTCAGGACTACAACCACATCGGCAGGGAGAGTGTCTCTGTTTTTCTCAAGAACCCCAGAAGCATCATATAATACCTGCAACACGAATATCAAATCGCAAGTTAGCCAATACTGTCCATTGTTGGTGGCACTGGCAGGTTGTCTGAGGTCAGTCATTAATCGACCTCCATATAGAATTCATCTTGACACAGCCATGCTTTTAAATCCAGACCACCAGATAAGGGGAAAAAATTGTAACTTTTGACAGGCCAGTTTATTTTAACTTCTTGTTCAGTTGAAGAAAAGAGTCATAGCAAAGCTATATCACATCAGAATAATTATGGAAATATACTGGACTCTCACTGTATGTGAAGCATCCATCCTATAAGGTAAATACTATTATCATCTCCATGTTACTGCTGCGTAAACAGACCTTAGAGAAAGGCTGAGTCCCTTGGTCACACATTTCACAAGTGGTAGGCATACATCAAAACCCAGGCAGTTTGGCTCCATGCTCATAACCACTGTACTCTCACTGCTTCCCAAGGTACTCATGGGACCTGAGTGAGTATTCAGAGATGCTGAGCGAGAAGTTCTCAGAACAGAGGGGTCAGAGAAATTTTAAGGAACACTCCAGAGAAATAAGATTAAGTGGCAAATGAATTCAGTAAAAGACACAGAGCCCAGAAAGAAAAGGATCCTTTTTTCCATTAAAATCAAGAAAGGGGAAGAGGGAGAAAGAAGGAAGAAGAAGGGTGAGTAGGAAATAGGTATAAAAGGACAGAGAGATGGAAAGAGAGGTGAGAGGAAGAGGACCACAGGAATGGGAGGCAGAAGAGAAGAATGGGGGCAGGGATCAGGGAGATTCGATCCAGTTGAGATGTAGAGGAGATTACTATGCAGTCAGACATCAATGCTAAGGCAAATGAAGTATTTAAGGGTAAAAACTGGACTGCAACTTCTACCAAAGATCCAAAATAGATACCAGATACTATGTGGAGACAAAACCAATCCCCTTTTACTTGTATTAAAACTGCCTTTTAACCAACCTCCAGTCAAGCAAAATTAATTTCAATGTCATAATATGAACGTGAAAAATAATTCTGATAAGTCTTAAATCAACAAAATAATCCAAAATGCCTTTTATTGAACTCCCATCCATTTTCTGGACCGAGGACTTTAGCAGACCCCGCCGGAACCAACTAGCCATAATTCAAATGGCACCTTTGACAGTTACTCAAGCAATGAGTTGTTGGCTACAGAACTAGAGAATTTCCTGAACCAGTCATTAATCTGCTTCAGGAACTTGAAATTGAGACTGAGGCATAATATATGAAAAGTGGAAATTTCAGTTAATGTTGTAAAAGCTTAACATCTGCATAATGAAGTGAAATTTTTTTCCCTTTTCATCTAGACATTTTTGGTGCCCTGTAGACATATACTTAAAGTGCTAAAAATTAAGCCCCACTGTGATATTAACCCTTCTCCATTACCTACACATTTCCAAATGACTTTCAAATGTGAACATTCACTGCTAAACACTGCAAACGCTATAATATGTTTTCTCTCTGGAGAGCTGTCACATCTAGGCCAAATCTCAGGTGAGAAGCAGATGGCAGCTCTGCGGGCCACCCCAGTGAGAAATTGCTTCTTTGCCAGGGGCAACTTTCTGTGAACAGCACCACTGAGAAAGTTTGGGAATTATGATTAGGTGTTCAAGAAGAATTAAAAGGAGAAAGAAATCTGCAAGCAATTTCGTCAGCAGCACAGACAGGGTAATATGGACACTTACCTCCTGTCAAATTCAGGTTTAATAACTTACGCTTGCCTCACCTTTCCAGCATAGTGATGAATGCCAAAGCACAGCTCCACTCCTTTGGGCCTCCAAAAGTATTTGCATCGTAGATTATCTTCAAATTTATCTGTGTGGATTTTCATGTTTAAAAGTTACAATGTGAATTGTTTGCCCCTTTAAACAAAAATGTGCTCCTCTAGCCATGAGTGACCCCAAATAAGGGATTTCAGGGGAGCCTGATATTACCATCGTATGTACAATGGTGGAGAAAGATCCCCTGTAAGATGGGCATTTACAATCAAGTCCTTGTTTAATTGTTTCATATTGTTTTTAGTGTCAGGCTGTACCCTAAGATTTCATTCTCTGTTCTCTCTAAGAACCCCTAGCATGGACATTGATGACACCAGAAGTTCAGCCAATTAGCTTTATAACCACGAAGATACAGAAGGCAAAAAACTCTAGTTTAAACTCATCTTGGCAACTTGTGACAATTTTATAGATAAAAGGAACCACTGAGGGTGACAATCTCAACTTCTAGAAGTGAATCTATCCCGCAAATCAATTTCCCATCTGGGAAAAAGGCTCAAAACTTTCTGTTCCTCCCTCAACAAACAATTTTGCTATTGTTGTGATTGAGAGCCTAGTCTGTGTGAGGAACTGTGCTAAGCACCTGAGGGATGCAAGGATTGGGGCTTTGTTGCCCCAAGCATTTCACAATCTAAGTAAAGGACAGGATCATGTGCAACACTGAGGATTTGAGAAGAAGGAGGTCAAGAAAAACAGGGGTAAAACATAGAGGGCCTTTAATGCCAGGAGAAGGTGTTTAATTGTCATCCCATGGATACCAGAAGAATGAAAAGGTAGCTTTAGAAAGACTAAATTAGCTGGGCTGTCTATGGCAGAGGGGAAGAGTATGAGCCTGGAAGCCAGAAGACCAGAAGGGGCTTTTATACAAACTTGGACTAGAGGTTGACGGGGGTCCAGGAAGAGATATGAGAGAAGAGTATGAAAAAGAGAGGAAGCAAGTATTGGTTACGGGAAGTAAAGGAGAATAAGGCGTAAAAATGATATTGATATAGGGTAATGGTATTTCTGTTTGCAGAAATTGAAAGTGAAGAGGGTTTGAGAGATGGTGATAGGTTTGCTTTAAGACACAAATTCTATCAGGACATTTGCTGAACATTTCAATTCACTAAAAGCAGGATCTATACTTTTATAACCCACTGGGTGGCCAAAACACACAGGATGGATTCATTAAACCAAACTCATTTGATGACATGAGGCAAGTTCTCTTCTGAGCATCTATGCCTTTTCCAAAAGGTACCCACCAACTAGCGTCTGATCAGTTGCTCGGGGAAACCGACTTTCCTCATCTAAAAGTGCAAGCAGTCCCAGGGGTTTCTGGAGGAACATATCCAAGAGTGGGCGATTGTCCTCATACTCCACGGGTGTAGCGTCAATGCCCTCATTCTTATATTCCATCTGGAAGGAAATGGATTGTGAATCTCTCCAGCCCAAAACTGACCTAGGTACCACCAGGCTGCTTCAGCACGCACTTTCTGTGTCAGGCCACACTGAATGGATGTGGAAAACAGGGTCTGTTTTACGTTAGTAGGAAAGGACTCTTCTGCATATAACACTGTTGAAGCTTTGGTTTTAAGTCTGACCTACGGGTGGCCTGTGGCAGGCAGCAGAAGCTTGCAAAAGAAGGGATGGCTCTCTGTCTCCCAAACACGAACTTGGTAACTCATAATTTAGAAACTGATGTAGAAAGGAAGAGAAGTTGAAACAAATTTATTTTGGTGACAAGTATGGTTTAAACCAGGACGAAAGTAAACTTCTATCTTTTGCAAAGGGTTCTGCAAGGGAATCATCTCAGACTAAAAAACTAGAAAAATTCCAGATTTCCCAGGGAAATAAATGGAAGGAACCCAGACTGAAACAAAGTCGAGTTTTGCGCAGGATGAGCAGAGAGAGGAATGTGATACAGATTTATCCACCTTTAATGACAAAAATCAATACTGGTATTTTTACTCCATGTCTTGTGTTTACCTAATCACAGTATAGTTTGTGTGTGCGTCCTCACTCCTGCATTAAAACAAGAGGCTTGGTCAGAATGTTTCAGTATTGCAACTACTTCATACAGAAGAGTCTTGGAGTTGGGGTAGGGGGTGGGGTGGAGGAGAAGGGCCACTAGCCTTTGGGTCCACTAGCTTCACACCCTGTTTTATTGACCTTTAAACTCATAGGGGAAAGATTTCCATTTCAGAAAACTGCGAACAAATCTTACTCCTCCCTGGAGACACTCTAGTTCCTGCGGGATCTGGTATGCAGAAGACAGGGGTTGGGGATGGCCAGTTCGGGAGTTAAGTAGCCAGTGTTGAGAACCACTGCCCAAAACAGTAAGAACCCATGTCCTGAATTCAAGATCATCTTGTGTCATTTTAGACACAATCATAGATATTTTTAGTTAAATAAAGTAGAAGAGAATACAGCATTTGGGGAAATACACATGAAACAGTTTGGAAGCAATATTAAAATAATTGGCTTGTCACCAGCTCCACTCAAGTGAGGAAATGTACCTTTCTGCAGAAATCAAGATCTCTTTTTTTCAGACTAAATTTAGTCTTTATTTATTTTGACAAGACTGCCTCACCAGTGGTTTTTTTCCTTAGAGCCTTTTACTTGTTTGTCTGACTAACAGAGTTTTTGCTTTAAATTGGGGCAGCACAGAGACACCTTCCCCCATCAGCTTTAGTGACTTCAGAGTTCATTATTACCTGTTCAAGAGCAAAAACATGCTGATTGAAATAGTACTGGATTTGCTCATTGGCGATGTTTATGCAGAGCTGCTCAAATGAATTTCTCTGAAAGTTCTCGAACCCAAAAATATCCAAGATCCCCACATTCAAACCATCCTCTGCACTACTGCATGAGAGAGAAGAACAAAACCCTTTAGGGGAGGAAACATCCAGCTCAGAACAATGAGAATACATGTGCCTGAGGGCTCATCAATACATGTACTCGCTCATGGAAAGCAGCCTCCTGCCGCCTCTAAAGGAAGAAACAGTTTATGTCTTAAACCATTTGTTCCTTCAGTCTTCAACAGCATTTCCAGTTTCTTTTTTAAAGCAGTAGAATCCTTTAAAATCTTACTCAGAAGCTCCATAAACAGAGAGATTAAAGAAGAAGCACTCTGTTTGAAGGGGCTAGAGCTGCTGCTCATTTATTCTTCTACTTTCCCATCCACAAGGCTTAACTGGAAGAACACTATTTAGAATTTGATGTTGTCAATTCTTCCACAATACAGAAACCACTAACACTTAGGAAAGAAAAAGTAGTAGTGGTAATAATGTAAGATACTGTGCTTTGAAACTTTTCATGAAATGTCTCAGTTGATTCTAAGAGCAACACTATGAGGAGGATATTACTACCCTCATTTTACAGACGAGAAAACCACGACTTAGAACAAGCAGCTGATTAAACTGTAGAGCTTGTCTGTGAACCCAGTTGGTCCAGCTCCCAGGCAAGCCTGTTCTCTTAAACACTACACTATAATGGCTCTGTCAAGCATGTGCTTCTCAGGTATAAACACTTCAGCTCTCCTGGATCCTCCTGTGACTTTTAAAGGAGAAGGCCTGAGAGCTTTGCTAAAGAAAACCCAAGAAAGGTCCAAACACTTCCTCTTGCAAACTGTAAGAGACACCAGGGTCAGTGACAGCTGTCCTGAGGCCTCTGCTCCCTAGGGGAACTTGCCATATGTTTTTGTCTGGCTGCAGGAGTGTATTGATGCGATTTACAATCCAGCTGAAGAGCCTCCCATACAGGGCTTTGGACATGGCATCTCGGACGTCTGCAGCCCTGTCGACGGTGTTGGTGCGGATGATAGTCTCGCCCCGGGTTACCACACAGTATGAGGTGAGGGCCTCCTGGAGCTCTTGAGGGCTGATGCAGAGAACACAGGCAGCTGGAACAAAGAGTGAGGATGATACCCGAGAATGTAGTCATCTATCCACCTACTCATTCAGCCAGCCAGCCAGCATTTACTCAACATCTTCTATGTGCCAGGCTCTATCCTCAGCACTTCAGAGTCAAAGATAAACAAGCCAGGTCCCTAACCCCAAGAAGCAATCAGAATGACACAGTTTCTCCCAAACTGCTCTGAAAGCTCTTGGCAGGTGTTAAAGAAAAAAAGTGGGAGGAGGTGGTCTTTAGCCAAATGAGTTGGACCAATTGCTGGAGACTATAGTCTCCTCTTAGAGAGTCACAAAGCACATTAGTATATTAGAGGCCATAAAAAGTGCTGCAGTTTAACACAAAAGGTGTTTACTTTATTTAAATCAGTTTCTTTTTCTAACTCAGGATTCTTATTCCTTGTGCACTCATTATTACCCGTAGAACTTTAAAAATAAATAGACACCTGCTTTCTCCCCAGCAGATGCTGATTGAGTGGCTTCAGAGTGGGGTCCAACCTCTTGTATTTTTTTCCAAAATTTGCAGATGATTTTCAAAAGCAGCCAGTGTTGAGAACCACTGCCCAAAGTTACCTGCCATGGAATTCTTTTCTGCAGAACACCTATCTGCAGCTTATGGAAAGAACACTGATGTTCTACAAGACATCTTTTGGGAAGTACTGGTTAGTAAAAACACCCAGCACCAGCAGAAGAACCAGCAATAGCCGCACAACATTTTAAGAGTCAAGAAAAACTACCAAAGTGAAAGAAACATGTACTTTGGCAACACATTGCACAGGCATCAAATAATTACCATTTTCCAAAGCTTCAGCATTGGGGACCTCACTTTTATCAGTTTGATGTTGAGAGGAAATAGCTGCAAACTCAATGTTCCCAATATTCAAAATTCCAGCCAAAATTCTGTACACTGAGTGTACCTCCTGAAAAGGACATCAAGAAGGTGATTGTCAATCAAACTAACAAACCACTAGCACTGTGATGGAAACTGCTGTTTGTCCACCAAAGTTCACCCTTCCTCTTTTTCTGAGCACACAAATTTCTTAACCCCCCTCACAGTTAGGGGTGGCCATGCAACTAAATTCTTAACAAAGGAGCAAGTGGAATGATGTTGGCCACTTCTGCGCCTGGCCTTATGGAAGCCAGCCTGCCTCCTCCTTGCTTTCTTTCCCAGCAACCCAGCCTCAACCATGCCATTGATTAGAATGCCGGAGACCAATGATTGCATGGAATGGAGTTGTTCTGCAGCCTGAACTTCTTACCTTAGAATGTTCATACAAGAGAGAACTGATCTATGTCCTTTAAGCCACTTTTAGTCTTTTACCCTAAACTAAAACCAGCATCCAAATTCAGGTAAGGTTCTTTCTTCAAAACAAGAGAGCAGATGTTTCCTTAAACTCTTTTGAATATAGCTTTTATGAAATAGTTGGCAGGGCATTGATTGATGGTTCACTAGAACGTTTCGAAGTAAAATAATGGAGTATGTACTTATAAACGAGGTCAGGAAATATTTTGAAAGACTCAGGAGAAATTATCTGTGATACTGTGATATAATAAGAAATATATATATTTGGTCCTCATACTGATTTCTGACACAAGAACTTCTAAAACTCTTGGAATTTTCCTGAGTGATAGTGGTGAGAGGCGTGTCCTTTGTTATTCATAATAAGCTGTTTCAACCATACCTGAGTTTGTGCTAATGAGGTGACTTTTGGAGGATGGGGGCTAGTTGCCAGAGGAACCAACCATGTGATTAAAGGGTTGGAACCTTTTAGCCACCCACCCCTCCTCTCCTCTGGAAGGGGAGAGGGGCTGGAGATTGAGTTAATCACCAAAGGGCAATGATTTAATCGGTCATGACTATGTAATGGAACCTCCATTAAAACCCCTAACTGATGAGGTTCAGAGCACTTCTGAGTTGGTGGACACATAGAGGTGGTGAGAGGAGGTGGCACCCCCTCCCAATACCTTGCCCTATGCATCTCTTCCATTTGGCTGTTCCTGAGTTGTATCCTTTATGATAAACCAGTATTAGTAAGTAAACTATTTTCCTGACTTCTGTGAGTTCTTTTAGCAAATTACTAAACCCTAGGAGGGGGTCCTGGGAACCCCCAATTTATAGCTGGCTGGTCAAAAGTAGAAGAACTCTGGGACTTGTGATCGGTGTCTGAAGTGGGGACAATCTTGTGGGACTGAATCCCTAAGTTGTGTGATCTGATGCTAATTCCAGGTAAACAATGTCAGAAATGAATTGAATTACAGGAGAATTGATGGGTGTGGGAAAAACCTCCACACAATTGGTGTCAGAAGTATTGTAAGCAAAAACACTTCAGATGATGTCTTATTTTTACACCGAAAGTTGAACACATAACATTAATGGTGAAAAAAGCAGCACCGATGGTTAAAAAATAATGTACAGTTATTTATTTAAGCATTTGCATTTCCTATAGGTAAGACAAACGAAATATATAGCCAGGAAATTTCTGCATCTTACACTTAAAGATAGAGAAAAGTACTTCCACAAAAAATACTCAGGCAGGGCACTTGATTTAGTACTATACATAGCAGCAAACTAATAGAACTGTCATTAGACCATTGATAAAGCATTGTTCCCAAATCAAGGCTTTCTGTAAACATTACTCAGTAAAGCCAAAAAACTGAACACAGACTGTAACACTGACATCTGCTGGATACCTGATAATGCTACAAAGACAAATGAGGATTTTAAACTGGGTTTCTACTATAGATAAATATTGCTCTTCAAACTTCTAAATCAAAGGCAAGATGTCATGTTTCTGACGTCAAGAATCATTGTCTTAACCACACAACTTGAGTAGCTAAGGAGAACACCTCCCAAATGGGTTTTCTGGGATTAGGCTGAATTTAACATGACAGCACCTCATTACGTTGATCAATACAGAGTGTGAGGTTGTGGAATGCATCCAGCAACTTCCCAAGGAGGCAGAGCCCGAGGGTAACACAGAGACTCAACAGCAGTGAGTTCTATATCTGTTATTTCTATCTCCAGTTATCTCAAGGGCTAATCTAGAACTCTCAATACTCTTAGGGAAAAAATGTATTTCCTCTAATTAAAACACACACACCACGTATGACAGTACAAACCATGAAACCTCACAAAATGAGACTTCCAGGCATTTCACCACTGGGGTGATCATCCCCAAATGAAATGGTGGTTCTCGCCCTGTTGCTTCTCTGGCAACACCGTCTTCAGCACAATGCTCAGACACGTCCTCTTTTAAAGAGGAAAACTACCTAGGACCTTCAGTGAAAACTTTGGGGTTCAAACACTGTGTGAATGACTGAAGTTAATGGTAGGTGGGTCTCCTTCCTTGGTTCATTGAGAAAAACTCAAGAAGGGGTATCCAGTGCTCACCTCATTATGGAGGTATCAGCCATAGGTTCCCTGTGCTACATTTCCAGGCTATTCGACTTGACTCCTTCAGTCTCACCCTTGGGTTAATTAGATCTTCCTTTCTGGCCTATGAACTTACATCCACTCTTGTGTTTGGGTCAAAACATCACCCAAATACAGTCACAGTAGTATGTCCATCTATGGGATTACTCCTCCCTCCCCAATACTTAACTGTCTCTTCTTTTCTCCCTACAGCCAACCTTGGAAGGATTTTTCACCTTCTTCACTTTGCTTATTTTCTCTTCCTTCATCTCCAGCTACTACGGAGCCTTTCCTGGCATCCCCGCCTTTGCTACCGAGTCTTGCTCTGATGCTCTATTTTTTAATTTCTCACCAGTTTTCAATTTCCTATATGATAAAATGGAATAACCTCATTCAGGACAGAAAATACTATTAAGAAGACTAATAACTCCTCCAGCTGGGTTTCCTAATTCATTGTTGATGAATATCAATTCACTTTTACCACTAATCAGCAAAAGTTGGGGAGAAAGAGCTTTTCTCCATCAAAGCCCCATGCAAGATATATGAACTTTGATTCTTCTCTCTTTTCCTCAGAAAATAGCCCTTTTACTGATGTAGGTATTCTCCCAATAAACTTGAAGCTAAGAGGAAAACTGAGAAGGACGTTGGCTTTCTCTGTTAGCCTGGAACTGATTTAAGGAAATCACCCTAGCCTGGTTCACAGGCCTCTCACGGTAGTTCTCTGCTACCTCCCTAGGAATTTACTTGCCCTCCCAGTCTCTCTTCATCTTGATTTTTTATAAGTCTATAGTTTTTCACCAGTTCTGCCCTAAGTACTGCATTAGGCCCAGCTGAAGGGCCTTCTCCCTCACAGGCTCTATTTCAATGCCTTTACTCAGTTCTCTTTTCAGACGCTCATATCATTTGTATCTTAAAAGTCAATGGTTGGCTCAAAAACAATTTTTTTTAGGTGCTCGCCCCATGGCCTAGCGGCTAAGTTCAGCGCACTCCACTTTGGTGCCTGAGGTTCAGTTCCTGGCACGGACCTACACCACTTGTTGGTGACCATGCTGTGGCAGTGACTCACAAAAGAAATAGAGGACTGGCACAGATGTTAGCTCAGACAAATCTTCCTCAAGCAAAAAGAGGAAGATTGGCAACAGATGTTAGCTCAGGGTGAATCTTCCTCAGCAAAGAAAAAAAAAATTTGTATATTAATCATATATCAACAAAGTAGTCTTAAAAAAAGTCAATAGTAAATCCTATTGTTTGTCATTAAGACATTGGAAATACTCAAGAACCCCAATTTATATCTTAACATATAAGCCTTCAGTCTTTTCAGCAGTACTCTCCCAAATTCAAAATTTATTTTGAGAAAAGGGAAAAAAATTTGCCCTAATCTCAAAGCCTTCTCCCTAACTGCTTTATCAAGGGATCTGCTTATTGCGAGTAGAAGACTCCTTCCACCAGGGAAGTTTCTTTACACATTAAACTCGGGGTCAAATGTTCTTTCAGATACTTTTGGCTGATGTCGCAGAATTAAAATTCATGCTTCTGAGTCCACGCTAAGGTGTGCTACTCCTAATTTAGCTATAAAGTTTTGCGAAAAACTGAAGGGATTCCGGCAGGGGACTAGTGACATTATAAGAAAGGACAAGAACTATAATTTTAATTAAATTGACCAGTTCATTAAAGCTCTATCTAGAAACGCCCCTCAGAAAAACTTAAGAAAAAGTTTTTACATCAGCTATTTGGCATCTGCTGCCTGACTTCATTCAACTGAATCTTTCTGAATTTAGTCAAACTACTTTGAGTTTATAAACATAAAGTGAACTGAGTTAATTCATCAAAACAGAGTGTCTATAGAGATATAGACAAAGATATAACCAAAGAATTTAAAGTCAGAGAGATAAGATCCAGCCTCTTCCTTCATTCCATTTCCAAGGTTGCTAACTGACAAGGTCAGTTTATTTCCAGTATGAATTAACATGGGACATAGTGAACATACACACATATACATATAATTGCATTCTGATTATTCATTTAACAGTCCAGATCAGGCACAAATTAATAATGTTGACTATCTTTTACATTTCCTTTCTTTTCACATTTGTTCACGCAGTCATTCATTCATTACTTCTGTACTTTTTTTTCCACAAGGGTTAGAGATGGCATACTTCAAGGATACATACTTAGCATATTTAATTTCTTTTGTTTTTAATTTTGTTATATTAAAGTAGCATCTGTTTTATTATTATTTGCAGTACATTTCTATTATTAGAACAGAGCCATTATCTAATTTCTTTTAGAGCCAGGACTAAATTCTTCACAGTATTCTATAACCATCTTTGTATTCTTTGAAAACATAATCTTATTAACCCTATGGCTGACTTCTTTATTGTTTCTGTACCCTTTTAAGGTAGAATGTCCCTAAACACTTTGGCATGACCCAGGTGACTTTAAATCGCTACTGCTATCTCCACCACACTTTGACTGTTCTGGTGATGCACCTTTGATAACAACCAGCTCCATAAATTAATAACCATAAAAGTCCTTTAACAATGCTGGAACCTGTTTAATTGTTCTCCTCTAAGGAATCCAAGGAAATATATTTCTATTTTTATCTGACCTTTGGGATTTTCCACTATCTGTCAGTTTAAAGTCTGTGGGAGGCCGACAGAGAAAATTACCAGCTGGCTAGAAAGAAGAAAGGTATTATTATGACTAAAATCAACCATGCTGGGGAGGGAAGGGTTGGCCAAACTTATTGGATTACAGAAGCAATCCTTTATCCAGAGTAGCTGTCCCAGAGTAACTCAAGTGTCTTGTAATCTAATCCCTTAAGATTTAACACTCTCACCTACTTCCTAATCATTCACCTCCTTTGTTGGAAAAGCAAAAGAATCTGTATATTTTGCAAAATTGATGGCATGAAGCCCAGATACTATAACATGAATGTATCTCAGAATAATATTTGAGCCTAGGGTTATAAATATTTTCTGTCACCCCTGGCATATATTTAATAGAGACAGCCTGTATCTAATAAGATAAGAGCAGTACAGTACTTAGAGCTATAGTTAATAGTGTGCAACTGTGTACCATGGAGAAGGAAGTGATTGTAAAAACGTTGCAAAGGTTTAAATTAATTTGTCTTGGTGTACAAGGAACTACTTGCATAAATATATTTCTGTGGCTTGGGTGTAAGCTACATATTCCTGTACTCCTATTACACAATTCACTATAATGGTTGTAACAACCCCAACTCAGCAAAGGGCAGTATTGTTTTGGTATTAGTGATCACAGCTGTAGTGAATTGATGACAGTGATAACAATTCATAGACACCTTGCACTTACAACAGTACTTCTACTCTAATGTTCATCTGCACATCGTGTTAAAATGCAGATTCCAATTCACCTACTCTTGGTTGGACCTGAAAATCTGCATTTCTAGCAAGCTCTCAGGTGATGACAATGTTTATGGTCCTCAGGTCACACTTTTTTTAACAAGACCTTATAACCTGACCAGCAGGGCATTTAAAAAGCAAGTATCCTGCCCCAAGTTAGAACATTCATATCTTCACTCACATTGATCCAAAACATTAACACTTGAGGTTCTTTCTCTCCTGACAATCACTTACCTTGTGAGTGAACCCTATAATCCTGAAGCAATGCTGAATTGCTTCAAACTGTCTTCTGTAAGACTCCTTGGAAGTTATGTCATGCATCACCCTTCCAGTTTCACCAGCTATGTACCTAAATAGCATATGAACAAACAGAATGAGCATTGACATAGTGAATGACACCCCAAATACCAGGGCGTCATTGGACTCCTTCTTTGCAAGGGCATTTCCCTTACAGTCGAACACTGCAGTGAAATAATGGTGCATGTGGCTGAGTAAAATGGCTGCAACTGAGTTTTTGAATGTTCCAGGAAATGCAGATAGTGAGATGTAATTCCTGACATATCATCTGGAGTATTTCAGCTAAAGAGACTGTGAGTGTCCAGTTAGGAAAGTAGCTCCATTTATTTCCAGGTTTTGTCAATTGCTAGTTTTACATTCATTAAAAATTAACAACTGGGGCTGGCCCCGCAGCCCAGTGGTTAAGTTCGCGTGCTCCGCTGCAGGCGGGCCAGTGTTTCATTGGTTTGGATCCTGGGTGCGGACATGGCACTGCTCATCAAACCACGCTGAGGCAGCGTCCCACATGCCACAACTAGAAGGACCCACAACAAAAGAATATACAACTATGTACTGGGGGGCTTTGGGAAGAAAAAGGAAAAATAAAATCTTTAAACAAAAAAAAATTAGCAACTAAATCCCCTGGCACTTACCTAGGAGGCTTTTCCTCAGGAAGTCTGAACTCAGAAAGTTTCTTTTGGTGATAAAGTCCAGCATAAATATAGTAAAATATGTGAAAATTTTTCTCTCCCCTGAAAAAAAGGGAGAGGGGACATCATTAACAACATATTCTGGGCTTCCCCACTCCAAGTGATTTATACCATTTCCTTCCCATGCAAAATGTTATTCTGTAGCAAATTTGCATTTTCAGGCAATTAAATATGCTACATCCCAACTACAGAATAGTAATAGTGATAGAATTAATGTAGTAATTGTCACAATGTCACATTATTAAACACACTTATGTTTACTATGTGCAGAAGGAGGTTTTAGAGAATAGAAGATTTATAGGTAACAGCTCAGGTTACACACGTTTAGAGACCTTTCTATTGCAGCCCAAATGGCTATGCATCTGTGCCACATGCCTTCTGTTTGCAGCCCATGTTGTTTCAGAGACAGTGATATCCAGCTTAGAGAGATCAGCCAAACTCCCTACTTTACTGGAGCCCCAGATAGGAAGTGGCTTGCTGGTGGTACAGCAAATTAGGGAGTAGAATTGGTCCCAGAACTGAGGTCTCCACTCTCTCAAACTTATATTCTTTAAAACACAATTCAGGAAGGAGGCTGAGCAAGATGGCAGGGTGAGCTAACCCGGGACTCTCTCCCCTCCAAAATACAACCAAAGAAACGGAAAAACTGAATTTCAACCAATGGCCCCTAATGGCGAGACTGTCAGAGACCTACAGAGCAAGAAGACAGAGAACAGAGAGGCTGAAGCTGGCCTCGGAGGAAGTGGAACGGGGTAAGAGAGAACATCACTCCCTCCTCTAGAGACTGGGATCGCTGCCACAGGTGAGGGAAGGAGCGGGGGAGGGGCCGCGTGACTGGGAGATCATCCAGGACCCCCACCGCTGGTGCAGTGGAAACCCGCTGATGGGGGAAAGCTTCCCTGTGCAAGGACCCCATCAAGCCAGGTCCCCGGGAGACCAGAGAACGAGAGCTGATCGGAATCCAGATCAGCTCATGAGAGAAACTGCTCCTCCCCCCCAAACCACGCTGGGTGCTGCCATCTTGGCTGAAGGCAGAGGGCTCAGAACACGTGGCTCTCGACCCCCATTTAGTGGCGACAGGCTGTAACTGCAACCAAATGCAACCACCATGTGCAAAAACCACTCCTCTACCATTCAGCAATTTATAAAAGCCCCAGATCAGAAGGAAAACAATAAAACTACAGAATTAAGTCCTGAGGACTTGGAAATAGGTAAACTAAGTGAAAATGAGTTCAGAGTAGCTATCATCAAAAAACTCAAGGAGGTAGAGGGAAAGATAGAGAAACAAGTCAACGAGTTCTGGAGTTACTTCACAAAAGAGATTGAAACTATAAAGAAGAATCAAACAGAAATACTAGAGATGAAAAATACAATGAACCAGATAAAACAGAATACAGATTCCCTGAATGCCCATGTAGACACCATAGAGGAGCAAATTAGCATAATCGAAGATAGACAGGCTGAATGGCTCCAGACAGAGGAAGAAAGAGAACTAAGGATTAAAAAGAATGAGGAAAATATCAGAGAAATATCAGATTCAATGAGGAGAAAGAATTTAAGAATCATCGGAATTCCTGAGAACGTGGAAAAGGAAAACGGAGCAGAAAGTGTGCTTAATGAAATTATAGAAGAGAACTTCCCAAATCTAGGGATTGAGGGAGAAATGTGTGTGGAGGAAGCTTTCAGATATCCTAGATTTGTCAATGTAAAAAGACCTACTGCAAGGCATATAGTAGTAAAAATGTCAAAAATGAAAGACAAAGAAAAAATACTCAGGGCAGCAAGACAGAAGAAAATAACCTACAAAGTAACTCCTATCAGACTTTCAGCAGATTTCTCTACAGAAACCTTACAAGCTAGGAGAGAATGGAGTGACATATTCAAAACTTTAAAAGATAAAAATCTTCAGCCAAGAATACTCTATCCAGCAAAAATATCCTTCAGACATGAAGGAGAAATTAAATCTTTTCCAGACAAACAAAAGTTAAGGGAATTTGTAACCAAAAGTCCTCCACTACAAGAAATCCTCAAGAAGGCTCTCATGCCTGAAAAAATGAAAAAAGGGAGAAAGGGGTCACAAACCACAAAGTAGGGAGACAGATAGATAGAAGCAGAACAGGATAGCAAATATTCAATTATAGCATTAGGATAAAGGTAAGGAAACCACCAAAACAAAGGTGATCTTATCACTCTAACTACAAACTCATAACACGAGTTGGAATAAGAAATGAAAATAATAAATTAGGAGGGGAAGAGCAAAGGAACTAAATCAGTCTAGGTCAAGTAAGTAACAGACCACCAGAGACTAGACTATATTATACACGAGATTCTAAATACAAACTTCAGGTAGCCACTAAACTAAAAAACAGAACAGAGCCACAAAACATAAACAAGGAAAAATCTAAGAAACCCAGCATAAGAAATTGCAGTAGTCAATGGGTAGGCTAAAACACACAAGACGAGAAACAAAGGTAACGCAGGAAAACCAGATAATGAGCGACAGATTGACAGCATTAAGTCCACATGCATCAATAATCACCCTCAATGTAAACGGATTGAACTCTCCAATAAAAAGACACAGAGTGGCAAAATGGAGTAAAGAACAAGATCCAACAATTTCTTGCCTCCAGGAAACACACCTCAGCCCCAAGGACAAACACAGGCTCAGAGTGAAGGGGTGGAAGACAATACTTCAAGCTAATAGCAAGCAAAAGAAAGCAGGTATTGCAATACTTATATCAGACAAAGCGGATTTCAAAATAAGGCAGGTAAAGAAAGGCACAGAGGGACAATATATAATGATTAAAGGGACACTTCATCAGGAAGAAATAATGCTTATAAATAGCTATGCACCCAACACAGGAGCACCAAGGTTCATAAAGCAACTATTAACAGACCTAAAGGAAGATGTTAAAAACAACACAATAATAGTAGGGGACCTCAACACCCCACTCACATCAATGGACAGATCATCCAGACAGAAAATCAACAAGGAAATAGTGGAGCTAAACGAAAAACTAAAACAATTGGACTTAATAGACATATATAGAACACTTCATCCTAAAGCAGCAGAATACACATTCTTCTCAAGTGCGCATGGAACATTCTCAAGGATAGACCATATGTTGGGAAACAAGGCAAGCCTCTACAAATTTAAAACAACTGAAATAATAACAAGCATCTTCTCTGATCATAATGCTATAAGGCTAGAAATTAATTACAAGAAAAAAGCTGAGAAAGGCACAAGGATGTGGAGACTAAACAATATGCTACTGAACAAGCAATGGATCATTGAAGAAATTAAAGAAGAAATAAAAAAATACCTGGAGACAAATGAAAATGATAACATGCCATACCAACTCATATGGGATACAGCAAAAGCTGTATTAAGAGGAAAATTCATCGCAATACAAACACATCTTAACAAACAAGAAAAATCCCAAATAAGCAATCTTAAACTACACCTAACTGAATTAGAGAAAGAAGAACAAACAAAGCCCAAAGTCAGCAGAAGGACATAAATAATACAAATCAGAGCAGAAATAAATGCTATTGAAATGAAAATGGTGGTAGAAAGGATCAATGAAACAAAGAGCTGGTTCTTTGAGAAGATGAACAAAATTGACAAACTCCTAGCCAGACTTACAAAGAAAAAAAGGGAGAAAGCTCAAACAGAATCAGAAATGAAAGAGGAGAAATAACGCAGACTCTGCAGAAATACAATGGATTATAAGAGAATACTATGAAAAATTATATGCCAACAAAATGGATAACCTAGAGGAAATGGATAAATTCTTGGACTCCTACAATCTCCCAAAGCTCACTCAAGAAGCAGTAGACAATTTGAACAGACCAATCACAAGGAAAGAGATTGAAACAGCAATCAAAAACATTCCAAAGAATAAAACCCCAGGACCAGATGGCTTTCCTGGGGAATTCTACCAAACTTTCAGAGAGGATTTAATACCCATCCTTTTGAGGCTATTCCAAAAAATTAGGCAGGATGGAACACTTCCTAACACATTCTATGAGGCCAACATCACGCTGATACCAAAGCCTGACAAGGACACCATGAAAAAAGAGAACTACAGGCCAATATCACTGACGAACATAGATGCAAAAATTCTAAACAAAATTTTGGCAACCAGAATTCAGCAATTCATCAAAAGGATCATACATCATGATCAAGTGGGATTCATACCAGGGACACAGGGATGGTTCAACATCTGCAAATCAATCAATGTGATACACCACATCAACAAACTGAGGAATAAAAACCACATGATCATCTCAATAGATGCAGAGAAAGCATCTGACAAGATCCAACAGCCATTTATGATAAAAACTCTGAACAAAATGGGCATAGAAGGGAACTACCTCAACATAATAAAGGCCATATATGACAAACACACAGCCAACATCATACTCAATGGGCAAAAACTGAGCGCCATCCCCCTGAAAACAGGAACAAGACAAGGATGCCCTCTACCACCACTCTTATTTAACATAGTACTGGAAGTCCTGGCCAGAGCAATCAGGCAAGAAAAAGGAATAAAAGGAATCCAAATAGGGAGGGAAGAAGTGAAACTCTCACTGTTTGCAGATGACATGTTCTTATATATAGAAAACCCCAAAGAATCCATTGGAAAACTCTTAGAAGTAATCAACAACTACAGCAAAGTTGCAGGATATAAAATCAATTTGCATAAATCAGTAGCATTTCTATATTCTAATAACGAACTAACAGAAAAAGAACTCAAGAACACAATACCATTCACAATTGCTACAAAAAGAATAAAATACTTCAGGCTGAATTTAACTAAGGAAGTGAAACACCTACACAATGAAAATTACATGGCCTTTCTGAGAGAACTGAATGACGACATAAGGAGATGGAAAGACATTCCATGTTCATGGATTGGAAGAATAAACATAGTTAAAATGTCCGTTCTACCTAAAGCAATCTACAGATTCAACGCTATCCCAATCAGAATCCCAATGATATTCTTTACAGAATTAGAACAAAGAATCCTAAAATTCACATGGGGCAAGAAAAGACCCCGAATGCCTACAGCAATCCTGAGAAAAAAGAAGAAAATGGGAGGCATCACAATCCTTGACTTCAAAACATACTACAAAGCTACAGTAATCAAAACAGTGTGGTACTGGTACAAAAAACAGGTGCACAGATCAATGGAACAGAATTGAAAGCCCAGAAATAAAACCACACATCTATGGACAGCTTATCTTTGACAAAGGAGCTGAGGACATACAATGGAGAAAAGAAAGTCTTTTCAACAAATGGTGCTGGGAAAACTGGAAAGCCATATGTAAAGAATGAAAATTGATCATTCTTTCTCGCCATTCACCAAAATAAACTCAAAATGGATCAAAGACCTAAAGGTGAGACCTGAAACCATAAGGCTTCTAGAAGAAAACGTAGGCAGTACACTCTTTGACATCAGTATTAAAAGGATCTTTTCGGACACCACGTCTTCTCAGAGAAGGGAAACAATAGAAAGAATAAGCAAATGGGACTTCATCAGACTAAAGAGCTTCTTCAAAGCAAATGAAAACAGGATTGAAACAAAAAACAACCCACTAACTGGGAAAAAATATTTGCAAGTCATATATCTGACGAAGGCTTAATATCCACAATATACAAAAAACTCACACAACTCAACGAGAAAAAATCAAACAACTGATCAAAAAATGGGCTGGAGACATGAACAGACATTTCTCCAAAGAAGATATACAGATGGCCAATAGGCACATGAAAAGATGTTCATCATCGCTGATAATCAGGGAAATGCAAATCAAAACTACACTAAGATATCACCTTACACCCATTAGAATGACAAAAAATATCCAAAACTAATAGTAACAAATGTTGGAGAGGTTGTGGAGAAAAAGGAACCCTCATACACTGCTGGTGGGAATGCAAACTGGTGCAGCCACTATGGAAAACAGTATGGAGATTCCTCAAAAAATTAAAAATAGAACTACCATACGACCCAGCTATTCCACTACTGGGTATCTATCCAAAGAGCTTGAAGTCAGCAATCCCAAAAGTCCTATGCACCCCAATGTTTACTGCAGTATTATTTACAATAGCCAAGACATGGAAGCAACCTAAGTGCCCATCAACAGATGAATGGATAAAGAAGATGTGGTATATATATATATATATACACAATGGAATACTACTCAGCTATAAAACAGAACAAAAGCATTCCATTTGCAACAACATGGATGGACCTTGAGGGAATTATGTTAAGTGAAATAAGCCAGTTAGAGAAGGACAATCTCTGTATGACTCCACCCATATGAGAAATTTAAAAATGTGGACAAAGAGAACAGATTAGTGGCTACCAGGGGAAAGGTGGGGTGGGGGGTGGGCACAAAGGGTGAAGTGGTGCACCTACAATATGACTGACAAACAATAATGTACAACTGAAATTTCACAAGATTGTAAACTGTCATTAACTCAATAAAAAAAAAACACACACAATTCAAAATGGCATGCGTCAATCCACCTGGTCTCTTGCTGTCCACCCTCTTTTAGGCCACCCCAGCCAGGGTTCTTTCAAATAGGTGCAACTCTACATGTGGTCTATGGACGACTGTCAGCTTATGACGAGATAAGGAACTGGAAAGTACATGTCTAGACATTTTATAGCAAGTGACATTGCCATGATAACTTTTCTGATAATTCATTTCGATTATAATTTTGAAAATTGGTCTTTCAGCAAAGATAGTCTGGAAAGCCCTGCTCTGGATTCCTTTCTTTCCTCTGGAGGAAGACAGTCTCTTCTGTTGATGCCCCAGGATTGTGGCAAATCTTCAGCTTGGCTAACTTAGCTCTGTGGAAAGAAATCTCGTCTTCCTTCTACTCCTTGTCCCTACCTGTGACATGGGCCCCACTCTTTTCTTCAGCTTCTCCTGGATATCCTAGCCTTCTTCTGGTTGTTAATCCTGTCAAAGCTCTCCTAGTGCATTCTTATTACTGCCTTGTATTTTAGATGCCTCTACTTGCCATTTCTCACTCATTTTTTACTCAACTAATAAATTTATTGAGTGCCAATCATGGCAGGGACTGTACCAGGTGCCAGGGATATAGGAATCAGAGGATTCATGCCCTCTGGAGCTTCCCTTCTACTGATGGAGTTAGATGAATCAACAAGGAAACTTGTGATGAGGACTTTGAAAGAAACAAATAAGGGGCGGAGATGAAGGGTAACGTTAGGGATGAGGGCTACTTGTGTCAAGTTAGGGGAAGGACTCTCTAAGGAAATAACACTTAAGTCAAACTCTGAAGAATGAGAAGGGGCTGGAAGGAGCAACAGAGAGAAGGGGAAACAGAGGGAATAGCATATACACATAGGCTCTGAGCACGATACTCACATAGGACCAAAAAAACGCTAGTGAGAAGCAGATGGGTAGGCAGGCAGGCACAGGCCACACACAGCCTTATCAGGTCATAAGGAAGATTTTGTTGCTTATACAGTTAGAATTCTTCAAACTGTTTTAAACCGGAGTCAGGGTTCATTGTAAGTATGTGACGAGATTTTAAGAAGCTAAGATGGATGCAGGGAGACCACTTAGGAGGTCTAGGTGAGAGAGCAAGTGACTTAGTCAAGGCAATGGAAGTGATGATGGTGAACAAGAGTAAGCTTAAAGATATATTTTGGAGAAACAATCAAAACAATGTCCTGATAGAATGAATGAGGGTGGTGAGGGAAGGGGACGTGGAGTCTGCCTCCCAGGTTTCTAACTTGAGCATCTGGTGATGGTGGCACCACTCACGCAGTCCTTATTGAACTTTATGAACTAGTATGCCTGGTATGAATGTCACTTGTTCTTTAACTTCTGGTAAATGTGTAGGCTTTGGCTGACTCATCTTAGTCTTGCCTTTCTGTAGTTTTTTTTGCAGATACCTCTAGTTCTCAATTCTTCCAAGCTTTGCCTACCAACATCCATTCCTAGCATAAATTCAATTTGATTTTCATTCCTGTATTTATCAGGATTGGCTAGGTTCTGTTGCAGTAAGAAACATCCCAAGATTTTAGTGGCTTAACTCAACATAGGCTTACTTCTTGCTCAGAGTACATGCCCACTGAGGGTCAGCAGGGTGGGCTGTGCTCACCACAGTCACTCATGGGCCCAGGCTGATGGAGCAGCAACCATCTTGCACTTTGCCAGAGTTCTGAAGGGTCTTTCCATTAAATGGTTATTTGCCAGAACTGTTCATATGACCACATCCAGCCACAGTGTAACAAGAAGGGGAATCCTACTATGCGCCCAGAAGAGGGCAGAACCAGAAAGGTTAGATGAACAGGACTTTCATCTTCTCCTCATCCAATGTCTTCAGTCTATTTTTCCCCATCAGTGGTATCATATTGAATAAATTTAATAGTAAGTTATGGTTTATTAGGTGTCTATTAAGTTTCAGATTCAATATTTGGTATAAACCACATACCATCTCATTTAATTCTCACAACAGCCCTCCGAGGTTGGCTTTATTATGTACTTTTTGCATATGAGGAAAGTAAGGTAAAAGGATATTTATATCAATTAATAGGCAACCACAATAAGTGACATAGCTATGATTGGAACTCTCCTCACATTATCTCTGTAAAAAAACCACTTGACATCTGAACACAGAAGACTATAGTTTCCATTCTGTCAGAGGTAGCTCCCTAAACTTTAAAACCACCCTAATTTAGGGAGAAAGAGGAGGGGGACCTCATCAAAATTAATCAGGAAGCCACAGGGAAGCCAAAATGACTCTCATTCTATCCTTTTGTTCATTTGTTTAATTTTCATGTCAGTCCCTATTTTGTGAGGAAACTGCAAGCGTATGATAGAAGACGACGCTTGAGTTCTTAACCTAGAGCAAGTCCTGTGGATTCCACTTGCATTAGGATCTCTCAGATTCATTAACTCCTCTCCACCTCCATCTCCACTCCTACCACCTCAGCCCAGGCCAACATTCTCTCTCACGTGGATTTGGCAATAGCTTCCTAATGGCCTCAACATGATACTTCTTGTGTCTCCAAGCCAGAGTAATTATTTCACAATGCAAGTTGGGTTTTGTGACGTCCCTTCTTGAAAATGTTAAATGGCTTCCTATTGCCTTTAGAATGAGGTTCAAAATCCTAGCTTGGTTCCAAAGCCCTACATGATCTGGTCTCAGCCTCATCTTTGCCCTTCTCTACCTCCCCATCCTGTCCCCACCTCATTGGCTGACTCCTATTGATCCTTGGATCTCAGTGTAGATGTCTCGTACACAGGGAGCCCCTCTCTTCCAGACTAGGTTATGTGCCCTTCCTTCTCCTGTTTTACACCTTCATAGCACCTTACATTGCTTCCTGGTACTTATCACAATGGTTCTGCCTTTGAGTTTATTTATTTGTTTAATGCCTGTGATCCAGCCCCCACCCCAATCTACCACTCATACCAAGCTCTGTGAGTACTGAGACTTGTCTATTTTGTTTACTCTTGCAACCCCAGCAGAGAGCACAGCACTAGCATACAGCATTCAACAGATAATTACTGAATAATGCATGAATGGATCCACACTCCTGAGGAAGTCTGATGTCCTCTAATAATAATAATAACAATAGGAAGAGTGGCTAACCCTCTGATAACATGTTCCATTCCAGGCACTTTCTAAAGTAATTTTATATAAATGAGCTCATTAATCTTCACAGCAAACGCATGAGGTAGGCCCTAGTAGCATCTCCATTTCACAGATGAGGCCCAGAAAAGTTAAGTGATATATCCAAGGTCACACAGGAAATGTCAGAGTCAGCATTTGAACCCAGAGCAGTCCATGCTATTGATCACTATTGCTAAACTGCTCTTCTTAGAACAAAATATTTTTTTCCCTCTCTCAATCTAGGGAAAAACATGTGGAATAGTCTCAGTGCCTTTTTTTCTAAATAGACAAATTCAATTTTAAGGGATTTAATGATTCTTAAAAGTATCTACAATGTTGTTAAATTCTACCTGGTATAACCGACTCAGGAGAAATAGGCATATCTATGCCAAAGTACTCCCACCCCAGCCCTTTGTCCTCTGCCTGTAAACATCTTTTAGGTTAGAACACCACTTATCCTTTGCTTAAATAATTTCTTGCTCTTAGGGAGGCTGGGCAGAGGGGTGGGCAGAGATGCTAAGGACAAGGGTGAAAATGGAGCCATTAAAATTCCCAAAGCCCCACTGTCTATGTTGCAGAGCAAAACCAAAGTGTTAAATAGTGCACCTACTCTGCCTGTTTTATAACTCTGGATTTTTCAAGGAGATATTCAGAGATTCTTGCCCCCATCACGGCTCCAGTTGGTGTAAACATCATTTCCAGATATTTTCCAAAACGGCTGGAGTTGTCATTGATGGCAGTGCATGCATTTCCAAAGGCTTCCACCAGGGAGTTGACTTGCAGAATTTTCTCTCTCAAGGTCTGATTATTGGCCTGTGCCAAACAGAGAACAGTCAAGAGGAGTCTCCAGGAGCATTACTCCAGCGGAGATGCCCCATACCCTTCCCTATGCACAAAATTCACATTATCCTTTTGGGAAGGCCTCCATTTGAGGAAATTAGCATCAACCGCCAGCATTGTTTTCTCAGATGAGCAGCTCCCCAGGTGCATAGGCATCAGATGAGGCTAGATTACGTTACCATTTTTACCTCCAGACACACTTCACTTAAAATCTTTGACAGATAAAATGCCTAAAGAGTTTAGAAAGAATTTTCAATACAGAAATCCCATAACTTTTCTCAGTCATCCATTATAATATTCAATAAACCTCACCTGTAAAAAAATATTCCTTAATTTCTTTCTTAGTCACATAATATACTTATTCTCAGTATAAGTAACTGCTAGACCAGTTTTTAATTCCTCCAACGCCCATTTCACCAAACTGAAAATTTCCATTTCCCTCAACTTTTGCTCAAAGATTTCTATTTTCAATCCCTTAATCATTTTAGTGGCTCTCCCTGATCCTGTTCCTAATGTTTAACCACTTTTACTGCTTAATGGCTAAATGTTTCTATTACATTGAAAACATGAAAAACTAATTGCTGATTATCTAGTGAATTCGTGCCGGCATTATTTTCCTCACTAGGTGAAAGAAGGATGGCATGCTGACATCTTAAGAGGTCTAGCTATCAGGAGGCAAACATAATAAAGATGGAATGTTTTTAGGTAACCCCTAATAAAAACTAGTATTTCCACCACTTATAAAACATGCAGTTACTCTGCAGGGACTTCTAGCCACAAGACATAAAGCAGGTAGCCAATACCTTTCCCAAGAAAGTCAAATGCTGAACAATCAGGTGGGCGCTTTCTGTCTTCCCAGAGCCACTTTCTCCGCTGATGACAATGCACTGACAGAGAAAACGGAGTGTCGGTGAAGAATTCATAGCATGGTAAACCCTGCATATTCAGCTATGTTTTTCATATAACATCCACCACTGTACACCTTAATTTTTCACTGAGCAATATATCTTAGGAATCTTTCCATTTCAGTACATTGAGAGCTTCTTCAACCTTTTCACAGCTGCACGTTGTTCCACCGTATAAATGTACCATAATCTATGTAACCAGTCCCATACTGATGGATACTGGAGTTTTTTCCTTTTGATATTACAAACAATATTGCAATGAATAACCCTATATATACATCATTATATTTATATGTAGGTTCATCTGTAGAATAAATTCCTAGAAATGGAGTTTTTGGATCAAAAGGTAAATACATTTGTAAATTTGATAGGTAATACCAAACTGCTTTCCTAAGGACTGTACCAATATATGAAAGTGCCTGTTCTCCTACAGCCTTACCAAACAGGGTATGTTGGATTTTTGCCAATCTGACAGGCAAAACATGGTATCTCAGTATAGTTTTAATTTGCATTTCTTTTATCATAAGTGAGGTTGGGCATCTTTTCATATGCTTAAGGTCATTCATGTATTTTTTTTGTGACCAGTCCATATCCTTTGCCTATTTTTTGTATTGTTGGTCTTTTCGTCATTTATTTCCAGGAGCTCTTTATGTATAAGAGGAAAATAATGGGTGCAGTATAATAAAAAATATATATTTGGTCTTTGTCTTGGGTTCCTGGCACAGAGCTCCTAAAACCCTTGCAATTTTCTGAATGATATGAGTGATAGGAGCATCTTTTGTTACACAAACAAGTCCCTTTCAACCAAACCTAACTGCTAACCACGTGGTTCAATGTGTGACCAAAGATAGCTTCAGGATGGGGGCTGGTCACCAGAAAGATCAAACACATGATTACAGGGTGGGAACTTTCAGCCCCACTATCCCAACTTCTGGGGAAGAGAAAGGAGCTAGAGATTGACTGAGTCATAAACGCTCTTGAACAACAAGATTCAGAGAGCTTCTGGTATGAACACATTGAGGTACTTGGAGTGGGGTATGTCCAGAGAAGGCACAGAAGCTTTGCAGCACCCCTCCCCCCATATCTTGCCCTATGATCTCTTCCATTTGGCTGTTCCTGAGTTCTATCCTTTATAATAAACCATTAAGTAAAGTGTTTTCCTGAGTTCTACGAGTCATTCTAGTAAATTGTCAAACCTGAGAGGAGTTGCGGGAATCCTTGAATTTGTAATTGGCAAGGCATCAGTGTGGGTAGCCTGGGCACCCCATTTGTAGCTGATGTCTGAAGTGGGGGCAGTCTTATGAGACTGAGCCCTGAACCTGTGAGGTCTGCACTAACTCCAGAAATTTAGTGTCAGAAATGAATGGAAATGAATTGTTGGTCATCCAGTTGGTGTTGGAGAATTGGTTGTCATTGCAAAAGACACAATATTTGGTGTCAGAAATGGTATCAGAAAAAAGAGAACACAGTGGGGCAACTTCTTAACTTGACAAACACATATATCTCTTTCCATTTACTTCCTCTCTACGAAATCTATGGATATTTCACAAGTTTCTGGGAAAGATAAGAATTTGGAGAAGTCAAGTTCTAACCTATAGTGAATCCATGTACTCCACTTTGTAACTTGCACTGTTATAATTTCACCTATTCCTCGACAAACCCAAAGCTGGGACTTTACAGGTCTCAGGAAATATACACATAGTGATTCTCTCATAAAATTTTCTCACAAATCAGGTTACTTCTAATTCAAACAGAAGAAACACACAAAGAAAAATATACATTTTCGAAGTCAAGGGAGGGTCAAAAGTTGGATACACCACCACTGTGAATCGGAGGTCCAGAAAGTTAAAGCATATGGGTGAGCTTTGTGTTTAACCAGCATTGAGTTTAAAATTTGTTCAGTCTTTACCCAAATCATGACAATTTCTCAGGAGCTAAATGGTGTGCAGTATTTCATACAAAAAGAACAGATTCTGAGATCTTAATAGGAAGGAATTTCATTTATGTCATTCTATATCCTGTTTTTATTGCAATAATTGTCACATAATCAGGTTTGTGTTAGCTCTATGCTCTCATATTCTTATTAGAAATATCCTTATTACATTTTATCAGAGAAAATGAGTGCTCTTGATGTGAATGTTTCATGTTTTTGAAAAGGGTTTTCATGTTCTCCTGCCTTTATCACTGTTCCCGTCCCACTGAGTTACTATTTCATTTCTTATTTCCTTGAGTCAGCACCAGCAACCAGAATGGAAAGTTTTCAGGAAGACTTAACAGCTGCAGAGGCAGACAGAACACACCCTACTATGCGACTTGGTAGGAAAAGAAGGTGCGTTCTTACCTGGTCTTTGCTGAAAGTAACCATGCATTGATAAGCAGCATCTGCTGATGCAAATATGTGGGGAGGATTTGAGACACGTTTCACCCCATGATAAAGTCTGGAAAACTGAAGACAAAAATAATTTAAAGGATCCTTCTAATGCTCCACTGGACCTTCTAATTCTCCAGGACGTATTGCCCACGAAACCAAGGATTTGTCACTTATTAGGGGAACTGTGGCATCAGGAAGGCTGTAGAGTCTACAGGCCTGAAGTCAAATCCCTGTTCTTCAGCTACTGGCTTCATGAGCTTGTGCAAGGGAATTAACTTCATCACGCTGAGTCTCCTCGTCTGTCAAATAGGCTTAATAATAGTACTTGTCTCACAGGGTTGTGAGAATAAGCGTGGTAACCCAGTGCCTGGCAGGTAGTAAGCACTAAATGAATGTTAGCTATTATTATTACATCTTGCTTTAAAAATTTACCCCCAAAATGTAAGAATACCATCTGTGTTGATTATCTGCAGTTCAGGGTACATACCTGTGGGATGGCATAACTTTATTCTCACTTTTTCCTTCTTTTCATTTTCCCTTGTGATTTTTAATTTCCTATTCAGGAGCAAGATGCTCTTGAAGCATTGCTTACCTGTGGTGAGTATATGCTTAGATTCTGGAAGGGGTTTAATGCAATTAAGATGTCTCCAACATATGTGTAAATCAGCAAGTCCACATAACGCTTCTGCAACTGATGAATAATTGTATCCTAAGAAGAGGATAAATGATATTGAGAGTAAACATTATTTCAGTCAAGGGAGAGATTCTAAAAATAACAAATTTATTCTTATAAGAATATTTTTCTCTAAAAGATGAAAGTAGTCCATTTAAATCATACAATGACCCTAATGATCCTAAATGCAGATATTCGCCTTGAAAGAACAAAAAAAATTGGAATATGCTGAAAGAATTAGACCCACTTAGGACTTGCTAAAAGACACTGAGATATCCAACAAAGATTTTATTTGTTATTGTGAAAAACTTGTCTCACCCAATCAAAATGTTCTATTTAGAATTTGATTTAATAAGCCGTTTCTATTGATAAAGTACACACAAAATAGTAACTTCATTTCTCAAAGCATTGCATTTAAAATTTATGTGGTGAGAATATAGAATTGAACACTTTTATATTGCACTTTAGTGATTCATGCATTGTCTTTAAGGGTCCCCAGAGTTAGAATTTGTAGAAGCAGGTCCAGTGCAATTAACAGCTCTATTAAATATGCATATTGTAAATGGGGATTATCACAGTTTTCAAATTTAGGATTCAAGCTGTATTAACTTTACTATTTCCCTAAAGGAAGCTCCTTTTTATGAAGAACAACAACTACCTGAATTTAAGGTTAAGATGCACTTTTTTAAAAACCGAAAATAATTTCAGCTGATATAAAACATCATTTAAGCCTACAATATAAAGAGCTTTATTAGAAAAATCCAAATCCTTTTCTCATCATTATTTAGGGTATTTTGGGGACTATAATTGAATATAACACAGGATCATAGTCAAAGCAACCAAATGCTCCTTGAGTTTCAACCCCAAGGATATATAAATAATTAAATTTTCAAGTGACCTTAGGAGAATATTGTCACAACAGAAAGGTCAGACCATTCAAGTGAAACAAATATCATCGGTGAGAACTGTCTACTAAATATTTAGTACCTCATCCAGAACCTCTAGATTAACCAAATCATCCTCAAGGCAGTATTTTTCAGCATCTTCCACACGATAGGGTCTTCTGGTATGCATCCTTTCATGCCTAGAAGTTTATCCAGAGAATATTAGCACCAAGACAGAAAGTAATGTAGCAGAAGGTAGGCAATGAGAATGACTCATTGACAGTCTTATCACATGACATGTTTGGAGACTTCAGAGAAAGGGACAGGAGGAACAAGTCCATTCCAGGTCCCCAAGCTCACTCTCTGTCGCTGTAGGAATACCAGGGGTAAGGTGAGCTCCAGAGCTCAAGCCTTCCTTCTACCATAGTGGGCAGTATTAGCAAATGGGTCCATCTAATACTTAGATCTGCTTTTCTTAAATGCCCACCACACTACTTTCTCACATTTTTCTGTTCAGTGTCAGGCTTATAGTTCTCACCGGGTACTTCCCTTGAGGTCGCTCTGTGCTATCTGCACCAGCACCACCTACCTCCAACTTCTTGAGAAATTTTTTAAACTACAGAAAACTTCAGAGAACAATATAGCAAATACCAATGAACTGGTAAATGTTTACATTTTATCTCGTTTATTTGAAATCCCTTTGTGACCTATGTTCCACCCCACTCCTTTTTCCTGAGTGACCACTATTTGGTGGGTATCCCTCCAGTCTGTTTTTAAATATTGGTCATACACATATATGTACCCTGAACAATATACAGATTGTGTATGTTTAATTATAAAAATGATATACTGTTAGCTTCATTCTGCAAACTTGCTTTTTTTCTGTTCAATGTTATGATTTTTAAAAAATATCTGTGGGTGTTTATTATTTCAGTCACCTTTAATCACTGGGTAATATTATATGATATAAACATATACCAATTTATCCAGTCCTATGTTGATCAACATTTAGGCTGATTCAAAGTTTTTGCTATTAGAAACAAAGCAGTACTCAATATCTTTATGTGCATCCTCTTGTGTATATACATAAGATTTTTCTCTTAGGGAGCATTGCTCACCAGCCATTTAAAAAACTTGGTTGGCATCCATACTAATCCCCTTTGGTGTACTAAAATATCATTCTTTGAGATATAAAGTTAATTCAGGGTGAAAGCAGGCTTTCCTGCAATTCCCTTCATAAACTTAGCACTACTCAATGGGATATGGGGGAAAGCGTTGGCCTAGAAGTTAAGAGTTCTGGGTCTTAGTCTCAGGGTTGTGAGTAATGTGGTCAGGCCACTCAGCAAATCCCTTAATGGCCAGCATCTCAGTTTTCTTCATCTATAAATAGAATCACCCCTGACTGGTCTATTTATCTCACAGGGAGGTGTGAAAGCAAATACAGTCATGGATGTAAAAATGCAAAAGGGTTGAAAAAATACTCCAAGCACTATTCTTAACTTCCCCGTCATAATTTGGAATCAACAATTTACATAGCTCCATACATTACTCAGAATACTACTAACTAAACAAAATCACATGTAAAATGTCCTCCAAGGTACTGTAAATTCACCAGCAGAGAAGCATCACTGCATGGTTTGTCCCTGTCACATTTTATACCCACCATCATCACAGCTTTAGAGGATACAGTTCTACCTTGCCAGGTCCCAGAATCTGGCTTTACTGAACATTTTGCTGTAAGTACCATGTAGCAGTCATGGCATCTTGATGTATACTCTATCTTTTGCTACACACATTTCACAAAAGTAGGTAAAAAGGAAGAAGCAAACTCAATAGCTCTGGATTTTGAGTCTTGAGTTTATAATACAATGAAAATAGGCAAAGAAACATTGACTTTTTTCCCTCTTCCTCCCTATTAAATGTTACTTCCCAATCTCCATCACTGATAGATTTGAAGAAGGGGTATTTGAAGCACGGCATTAGTCATCGCCAGTGCTAGAACCAGTTTTGCTGCTAATTCACATAAAGGTCCAAAAGCTCCATTTTAGTTAATATTAAAGTCAAATTTATAAACTAAGGGTTTTTTTAAATTAAACAGAACAATTTATTCATCTATGTCCTAACATATTGGTGATGTCAAAGAGAAATCAGACTGGTATGAAATATAAATTTTTAAAGTTTTTTTAAATTTTAAAATTATAAACTTTAAAATTCAGAGCTGCCACCTGCTTCTAGCT